>NC_046615.1:1841776-3259276 GCF_900324465.2 Anabas testudineus
GAAACCAGCTCAGCTGGTGCAAAGCACAGTGATATAGAGTTATTTCAACATAGGAATGTGAGCTCTGAAATGTCAGAAAAAAAAAGAACAAAAAAAAAACGCAGCACACCCCTGAGGCTGCAAACTTAAAAGACAACAAGAGCCAGCATCAGGAACAACCACACCCAACATCTGACCAGATGAGAGGAGTAGAATCTAGAATCTCTCATCAGACTTTACAGTTATATACAGGTACTTTGGTTTAAGTCTGTTAGTATTTTAGGCACAACTGGTCGTGAAGGGTGAAAATGAAACTTGCATGTATGCCAACTATTGGAGAACAAGGCGTATACAACATCTTCCCATTGTACAGTCATTCAGGAAATTACAGATAAGCACCACTATGCACAAGACAGAACTAAAATGTTTCACCTCATAAAAACCAGGCAGAGAATATAGTAGAACAGATTATGCAATGAATACGGCGTTACATTGAGTGCTACAGCATAGTTACAGGGCTCAAAGCCAATGGGTGACAGAGCACAGAGTCTTAAAGGATTAGTGTCCTGCCAAGTCAATCTGTGTGGCATATAGGCTGTTTAACCCATCCACAAACACACAACACATTCTAGACCAGTCATCAGCAGGGAGAGGTGTTTCAGCCACACATTACACAACACACAACACATAGGGTAGCACTTGTTAAAGAAAACCTGCTCTTTACCTGTGCACAAATTCTTGAAGTCCTCATAGTCAGCACCTTGTCCCGCAGGCACGATCCTGGAGCCCTCATAATGAAACGCAGCCCTGGAAGGTGCAGAGTTCGTCATGCATTATTACAACACACTTTATCCACTGTCACGGTGATCTGTTGATTCACAACAATAACCTAATGTGCACATCAGAGCCATTTTGCATATTGAAGCAAGGCGTAAAATGCCCACGTCGCCCACGCAGTGTGGCAGCTGTGTGTCAGCCATGTGTCAGTGTCCCCAGTCTGACGTTGTCCTCTCTGGATTCAGGACAAAGGAAATTACTTCTGCCCCGCTGGACCAGATAACTGTGCAGTGTGTGACCGCCAAACGGCCACAGTACAGATCAGAGGCTCGGGGCACTGAAGCCTCCATGTAATTTAGCCACGAACATTATAACCACGACTAGAAGCTTTGTGTCTCTACTGTGAGACAACTGCAGGTTTCACTTGCGGTAAAAGCCCATTGTGCCGTTTGAGCGCGTAAACAGGTGAACCCACTTTTAAATATGTAGGAATTTAACGTTTATTTGGATATCTACATCGTGCATATGGTATATAATACAGTTCGTTACATCGTCGGTGTCTCCGGGCATCTGTAATAAAATCGGCTTGTATCCAGTTAGCAAAACGGCGTTCATTTAGATAAAATGTCAACTTTTATAAAAGGTCCGCATCTTTTTTTGCGCCTGTCTCCACCGACAAGACGGCGCAGGGGGCGGTAACGGGCTTAGTAAATACAAATGGTAATTGAAATTATATCGAAAAACAGAGTGTTTTTTATATTATTTGTCCGCCGAAGTAAATAACATAAACTGAGTATCCGGAAGAGGTCCTGGGTTAAAACTATGACACTTGAAATTTTGTTAATTAACGTGATATTATACATTAGAATCATACTTCAATGGAGTATGGATAGTTTACCATGTCCGCATACTCACCAAATGATATCCGTGGCATCGTCTCTGACTTGGTTGTAAGCCTCTCTGCAAGCCTCTTTATCGATCTTGGTTGCCATTTTTCGAGTAGACGGGAGTAAACGAGTCGTAATCTATGTTGTATCAATCCAAACGTGAGGCAGCTAGCTAGACGGTAATAAAGCGGCTAAGTTGAACAGTTGATGCTACACATCAGATAACGGAGACCGGTAGCGTTACTCCAAAATCACGACCACCGCACTAGACTTAACGGAAAAAGACGTCTCTTTTTCTAGCAGCTCGGTTCATTTCCTGTATATTACCACTTCAGGGGCGTTGGTGATGTTAGTCAATCAGGTTGCCAGCAGCCACAATGAGAAACGCTCCAGACGGTGGATTCACCTCCTCCCTGCGAGTGGTCAGTCGTCAAGGCAGCGACAACATACAAGTAGAACTTCCGCTAAGGACTTTTAAAATAAAGTTTAAAGTGGTGAAATATTGCACTTTGAAACATACGGGAGACCAGTGCATTGTTTTTTATAAAATAGCATCTGTATGACAATTGCTTTCATTTCATACCAGTGTCTATTAAAGTCCTACACATCTGATTGTATCATTTTCATTATTTTGATGTCTGTGTCATTTTCTTTAAATGTATGTTCTAAATAACATGTTTTATTCAAAATGTAGGAGAAATGTTGTTAGTAGTTTTTCCAGAGCTGTAGTTGTGATATTAGCATAAAGTATTGTACATAAAGTTAGCATTTAGCAACATATTGTGACTCCTACTGTGTAGAAAGTCCATGATCATCATCTCATGCCCAACTAGTGAGGACACAACTGTTACACAAGATGTCACATGCCATGCTCTTTCATTATTTATATAATGATTTTTGCTTTTATGTGCTCTGCATATTACATATATTATAATCATATATAATTATTTGTTTGAGTTTGTTAGGGAACCCGATGTGAAGATTGATATATGCACATTTGAAACAAAATGCAGGTGGTTCTCATGGATGGCAAACTAGAAAAAAAGTGGGAATAGAGGCAATATCAGTACTAGATACATTCAACGACTCAACACCTAACGAGTACTTGTAGCATCCTGTGAGAAGCAGAAAATACAGAAAGACAGAAGAACCCAGAAAATACAATTTCATTCGCAATTTTATTCTGAAGGCAAAATAATTACTTCCGGCTTTTGTTTTACTAGGTTTTGCAGCTTGACAGACTGACAAGTTAAGTGCAAAGGTATTAAGATGTATCAATTTAGTTTCAATGGCTCCCTTTTAGTTCAATACAACTGGTAACATTTGCTGCTTCAGGCCCGTCACACAGCACCTACAAGCAACTACATCCAAAATTACAACAACTACACTTTAAGTGACCAGGGGCAAGGTTTGCATGTAGGCTTCACAAAATGCAAAGAGACATCCATACATCCACGGGTGTCAAAGGTCTGTTCTGTCCTCCTGGAAGTCCACTAACTCCTTAAATCCCAGGTCTGAGCTTGGTCACTCCCCACTGTCTGCTGCTGCATCATCCTGCCACCTGCTGGTCCATCAACTTCCCATCTTACCTTCCTGCTCTTAACCAAATATTGTCCTTGAGTTTGGTGTTCATGAGAAAAGAATTGTGTTGTATTTTATTTATACTTTACATCTGTGTCTGGCAGGTATCAAGTAGCAAAATAAGCTGATCCTGATCAGCCAACAGACAAGTTCATAAAACATGGAAAACCTTCTTCACAGAGAACATGTAGGCCCGATCTGTGTTTCAATATGTAGTTTCAGACGTGGTTCTCCACTATATAATTCATATGCCTTTAGTTAATGATGAAGATCACATTCAGATCCTGCCAGCTCAGTATCTCTGACAGATGAGACCTCTATAGCAGCCCAGTTGTTCGTCATCACGCCTGCAGTGACTTTGGACCTGATATAAAGAGCTCTTTTTATTAAAAACTTGAGTAAACTCAAATAACTAATTTGAGAAAGCTTTAATACAGAATTCGGTATATATGCAGTAACCTTATTGCAAAAAAAGAAAAAGCTCTGTGAAATAGTGTTTCTCCTTTTGACTGTGTGTTTCCAGTAATGATTGTCCATTTGGGACCCATCACTGAGCCATACAGTGTATGCTTGTCAATGTAACTCCTTAATAAGCAGAACAAAGCCTCACAAAGGCCTAGATATTGATGTATTATTCTCTTATCTGTAAACGAAATACAAACCACAAGTTCATTACATGTAAACATTATTGATGATGCAGTTGGTGAAGGAGCTCATTTTTTACTATTTTAGTCATAATTTATTAGTTGATTATATTTTAATCAGTTGTCTTTAAACCGTCTGTGACATTGCCGGTCTTGAATGTCTTCGCAAAGAACCGTCTGTGATTGGTCAATTGAGCTTTACATTATTTCCTGCCAGTACCGGTCACAACATCCGGTGAAAACATTTCAGTTTCATAATAAAATAACACTACAATGGTGTATTTTCCCATGTTTCAACAGTTGAATATTAGACCACTTTTATCCACCTCTAGCAGTAGCGTGTTTTCTTTATATTTATATGAAACAAACCTTTAACATTGCATGGATAGAGCATTTTCTAACAACGGATCCATTATATCGGATCAAACTCTCTCAGATACTCTTACAAAGGTGGAAATAATTGCTATACAACAGTATCCCACAGTTAAGTTTTGTAGTTTGGTATATTTTACTGTATTATTTTATGTGTTACTCATTTTCCTTTTCTATTTTTTTAGTTTGCTTGGTTAGTATTAATGAGACAGAGACGTTTATTTTGAAAATATAAAACGGAAGTTTATTTGTATATCCATGCTAGCCGTTGTTATGCTAGCTACATAAAACCACTCTGTCTGTGTTCTAACTAACAGGGTTTTGCACATATTGACTATGTCTTTGTAAGAAGAGACTGGGTTAAAAGAGTACTTAAATTCTCTTCCTGACAGTTGCCAAGAAGCAGTTCCGTTTGTGTCGTCGTTAGTTTGCTTCCTTAAATGCTGCTGCTTGTTGGGCTCACAGAGTAAACAGAGCTGCTGTTGGAACCAGGTGTCTGCTGCACGTCCGACTGTGAGTACAGTCACTTAGTAATAATGAAACCTTTGTAGGCTTTAAACCAGTAAACTTAGCATTCTGTGTGTGTGTGTGTGTGTGTGTGTGTGTGTGTGTGTGTGTGTGTGTGTGTGTGTGTGTGTGTGTGTGTGTGTGTGTGTAAATAAGACCAAGTGTATTCACAATCACAGAAAGATCTACATGTCAGGTACATTGACGTCTTCGAGATACATTTGGTTTTGCTCTACGATGCATTATTTTAATAATTAGTGAAATATACACGTATATTTAGGTGAGTTATGTGTAATTCACCTCATTATTGTGAGGAATCATGTTTCCTGCTTCATCAAAGGGTAAAAACACAACAAAAGTGGTTACATGTTAGGTTAGTGTGACTTGGTTTAAAGGGGTCATGTTGTGCTTTTCCTGTTCCTGAGGTTACAAATATACTTTTGTAAAGTGTGTGTATGTGTAGATAGATAGATAGATAGATAGATAGATAGATAGATAGATAGATAGATAGAGTATATTTTCATATAAAGCTTGAGACACAGAAGCTCAAACTGGCCTTTTTAGTCTGATGTCCAGAGGAGCTGATGCATAACGAGTACAGCAGTATGACATGTATTTACACTTCAAAATCATGTAGGTTGGATCAGTTAAGATTGGAATAAGACACGAAGCATAATGTGGCCAGTTTAAGGTTAAAGATCAGGGCTAGGAAATTAGTAATTATGCTTAGCACTATGGTGAGTAAATGTAAATCCATGTTATACTGTCCTCCAAAAGTATTGGAACAGTGAGGTCAGTTCCTTTATTTTCCTCTGTAGACTGAAAAAAAATTGGGTTTGACATCAAAAGATGAATATAAGACAAAATATCAACACAGCTGTTATTTCCAGGTGTTTACATGTGGATCCTATGCACAAATTGAAGATGGCACCTTTTGTTTGAACCCACCCACTATTCATGTGAGCAAAAAGTACAAAATACCAATACTTTTGGAGGGGAGTGAATGTCTTCTGTGGTGATGGAAACATTGCATATGTGTGTATGTGTGTCCTTCAGATGATGCCTGCCTGAGGGGACATAATGGACAATGCCAAACTAAGCTGTGTGTGTAGGCCCCAGCGGATCAGTGAATCGTCCAAGGTCAGTGTTTGTGTGTGTCTGTGATAGGACTGAACAGAGGGAAGAGTCTTACAGCCAGACTTATCTTTTATAATCAGCTGATTCATCCTCACTGTCCCAGTGTTGCCTCATTGTGTAGCAGTATTATATAATATAAAATATAAACATTAAACCATTTCCATTTCCATTTCCACTCAATAAATGATGTTTGTCTCCTAGTATCTGTTATTAGTAAAAGCCTAACAATGTTTTTACCCAACATGCAGAGGAGCTTTTCCAGAGAGTAATCTTTGTGGTCTTAAAAATTAATCAGTTGAACTCTTAGGGGTAGTGGGACAAAACAGGATTTGAAAAGTGAGGAAGACGTTTTCCCCTCACAGTAAAAATTATAGGAAAAGGGCTTCAGGCCTTGTGTCATTGTGTTTGCAGGTGTTCCGCTGGGTGGACGTAGCTGCAGAGTTGTTGCAGGGTCTTAACGAGCAGCGGCAGCACAGCCAGTTCTGTGATGTGGTTCTGGTGGCTGATGAGCAGCGTGTCCCTGCTCACCGAGCCCTGCTGGCCATCTCCAGCCCATATTTCCAAGCTATGTTCACCTTGGGTATGAGGGAGAAACACCAGGAAGAGGTGCGTAGAGATTCTGCAAAGAAGACATCCTGCATATGGAATAGCAGGGAATTGTAGATCATCTGTCCTCTTCCTGTCTGCAGGTGGAGCTGGTTGGCATGTCCTACATCGGCCTGAAGGCTGTAGTGGACTTTCTGTATAGCGGAGAGTTGCCATTAGATGGAGGAAACATTGACTATGTGCTGGAAGCTGCCCACCTTCTGCAGGTATGAAACCAGCCCATTTGTGTTCCACACATGATGCTAGAGTTTTGAATCATGTTTGAGTGCAGTGCAGTGCATTGCAATACAAAGAAAAACAACTGACAAAAAAAGCAACATTTAGAAGTTTGTCAGGATTCATAAATGCATCAGCTCAGTGTTTCTATGAGCCCTCCATTAGAAACGTGATGTATGATGCAGGATTAGCAGCAAAAGGAGTCAGAGGTCAGCTTTGTTAGTCCTACATAAGGTTTGTGTGTAGAATTGATGCTAATAAATAAGAATTGTTAAACCATACCCTATCATCAGTTGTAGAACTGATTTTTAAGTCCTTATTTAGAAGTAGAAGATAGACGTGGACTGGAGACAGGTCAGTCAGGCCCACAGACTCTGTCTCTGCGTTTCTGCACAGAATTGATTTTGGGCTTCCTCCTTGTGTAATGGAGCTACATTTCAGGATGCAGCAGTGGACTGTGTTAAGTGGACAGCTGTCCACATTTGTTCTGAGCCATGTCTGATCATGCAACACTGCCCCACCACTGATCATCAGTGATCAATATAGATCTGTTTGTTCAGGTGTGGCGAGTGGTGGATTTCTGCTGCCAGTACCTGGAGCAGGAAGTGAGTGAGGACAACTACCTGTACCTGCAGGAACTGGCTCTGCTCTACAGTCTTGAGCGACTGGACACCTTCATTGACTGCTTCATCCTCACACACTTCGCTACACTCTCTTTCACCCCGGACTTCCTTCACAACATTCCTTTACCCAAACTCACCTCCTACCTCTCCTGTGGCCAGGTCAGTGATCAAAGAGTGTTTTTAAGTTTGAAAAGGTTCAAATGTGATTCTGAACACATTATATTGTAGAAAAGAGGTGATGTGTACAACTTCCATCATTAATCTCAGGCCTCCTCTCTTCATCATCAGGTTCAGCACGACAGTGAGCAGGCACTTCTCCGGGCCACCCTGCAGTGGCTTAGCCAAACCCCTGAGCGGGTGGCCCATGCCACACAGCTCCTCTCCTACATCCACTTCTCTCTGATACCAGTGGGAGAGCTTGTTGGCGAGGTTCTGCCAGCAATACAAGCTCTACTGCCGGAGGAGGACGGTTGTGAGGGCCTGGTGGAGGAAGCTCTGGAGTACCATGCCAGGCCCAGTGCACAGCCCCTGCTGCAAACACAGCAAACCATGCTGAGGGGGGGAGTAGAGCGGCTACTACTGATTGGAGGAGAGGTACACGTGGGTGATGATAGTTTAATTTTGGATTCTAATAATACTAGATTGGGGCATTTCCAGTCTGCAGTCATGTTATCAGTCTGCAAGGTTGACTGACAAGTGAAACAGGAACTGTGAAAATGAATTTATAAATTAAAAATTACACACTCAGTGAAAAACGTGCTGAAGACATAAATGTATAGTTGTTGGTACATCTAAACAAGACGGAGACTCTAGTCAGACTTAAGTCACAAAGACGTGAAACTTGATCTAGGCTTGATGGAGAGTTGACTCCCTAAAGAGGTCGATTACACCCCTGCTACTCTAAGTCTACTGTTAGAACACTTGTTTGACTTGTAAAACATGATATTGGAAGACTTGTACTGTATCTGGAATTGGACTTGCTATACAACCTACATCTTACTTATATTTTACTGTGTAAATTGAGCTGGAACTGAAATCATTAAATTCCCATAACCTCCTTTTTCTCACCTTACCTTCTTGAGGTGTCAGAATTTGGAGAGGAGCTGAGCGCCAGTGTTTGTCGGTTGGACAGTGAAACAGGAACCTGGGAGGTGGAAACTGAGCTGCCGGCCCAGCGGAGCCACCACTGCCTAGCAGTACTGGGGGGCTTTATCTTCGCTGCTGGTGGCAGCTCGTCGAGGGACAATGGTGGAGACGCTGCCTGTAACCTGCTCTACAGATACGACCCGCGCCACAACCAGTGGACCAGGGTACTGTAACAAAGTTTGATAATCTCAATTCAAGCACCACAAAATTCAGTAAGGACGACATGTGAGCAGGTGTCACAGTAAAAAGAAAAATTGCAACATCCAGCAGCAATTATTTTAACTTCATGATTTAGTATCTCAGTAGCCCAGACACATAAACAGTGTGATGTTTTTCCAGGGAGCTCCAATGAATCAGCGGCGAGTGGACTTCTACCTGGGGGCAGTGGGAGAGGGCCTGATCGCTGTTGGTGGAAGAAATGATGCTGGAGCTTTGTCCTCTGTGGAAGTTTACTGCCCCGCTGAGGACTGCTGGTCCTACGTGGCAGGACTGCCCAGGTAAGAGCAACATAACACTGGGTCTGCTGTTTCATGGGGGATTTTTTAGATGCTATAAAATCTGGTTCATACATCTACAGTCAGCATTTTGGGTTTTGTAGGTTTACTTATGGCCATGCTGGAACAGTCCATCACGGTGTGGTCTACATCTCAGGCGGACATGACTATCAGATCGGCCCATACCGCAGAGACGTCCTGAGTTATGATCCATCAGGGGACGGCAATATGTGGGTAGAACAGCAGGCCATGTCTCTGGCCCGGGGCTGGCACTGCATGGCCTCACTCCACCACCTAATCTACGCCATTGGGGGCAGCAATGACCATGAAGACACCACAGAGCGCTTTGACATCCTGCAGGTCGAGTCTTATGACCCTCGCAGCAACCAGTGGACCCAGGTGGCACCACTGCTGCTGCCCAACAGCGAGGCGGGCCTTGCAGTCTGGGCAGAGAGGATCTATGTGCTTGGGGGCTATAGCTGGGAGGGCATGGCATTCTCCAGAGCCACTCAGGTGTACGATCCAGACAACGGCACGTGGTCCAGAGGCCCTGACTTACCGAAACGCATTGCAGGCACCTCAGCTTGTGTGTGCACTGTAAAGTCCTCACAGTCGTCACTGTCTCCAGAGAAGAAGATGGAACAAAGAGAGAAGAGAAGATCACCCCACAGATAAAGGACTTTTACTTTGGGTTTGTTTTACTTATGACTGAAAGAGAAATGACACAAGGAGCAGCAATAATGCTGACCAATGAGTTCAGTTTCTGTGGCAAGCATCTGATAATATGTGTTGACAGACATTACATCACTCAGACTCAGACACTGGAGGCTGGCTTAATGTTATCCATGAGTAAACCTATAACATTTGCGATGGTGGGAGTTGCAGTATCTACATCATGCAGACCAGGAGGTCACACTGGAGGTTGAGCTACAGCCAACAGAGTTTTTGTATATCACTGATTGTTTGCTGATGCTTAATGCTCAATTTGAATTTAAAGCTGCAAACCAGGATAGCCCAAATGTCCATGACATAGACTAACCCTAACCCTAACCCTAACAAGCACAGATAGTGAGGTTTCCACTGTGTCTTAGTTGGGGAAGATGGAACAAAAAAATATTAATGGCTGCCAGCAAATCCAATATAATGTCTCAGTCCCATTCTGATATTTCTAATCATAACCGGTCCTATCACCTGTGTCAGATTTATGTTTGGAAGGTAATGCTGTGTCTGTATTGAGCAGTGAGACGTTCAGGGATGGTACAGACTGCAGGTCATCCATGTTTTAAAAGCTCTCAGAACAAGTATTTAGTGATTTAATTGAAGTCTGAAACAAACTGTGGATTTAGAGGAACTATGCTTTCATTTGGGGAACATCTTCTTCAATAACTACAGTTTATTAAGACACTGTACATAGCAGCTGACGATGGACCACAGTCCCAGTAAACATTACTGTAGTAATCCTCATGTCAGCTCTAAGCTCACTTTGCCTTATTACACTTAGAGCAGGGGACTAGTGCTTCTGAGGTAGCCTTTAAGTTAATATTGTTATCTATGTGTTAATTTAGACTCATATAGACAGTTACTCTAACTGATCTGCAGACTGAGTGACAAGTATCATACGCACAAGAGAAATTCTCACATTTGTTTTCACAAAGTCCATTCAGCAGTGCCCACCTGAACACACACTCACTTGTTTACAAATACATACATTTATTATTCATTACAGGGAAACAGAAAAAGTAAATTTCTGTTATTAGCAAAATAGACACAAGCTTCCCAAAGTCCTGGTAATTTTTAATTCATTCACATTTGGAAACAGTTATCACGTTTCATCATTGTTAGGTGAACAAGTCACTGATGACACACAGAGGATGACACTGTCAGCAGTCCAGGCAACCTCAGTCAAAGGGGTAGTATGGATGACTCTTGATACTAAAAAGCAGAACAACAAACAGTGGAGAACACAGCAGATGCACATTGTACAATACTTTAATGGATGTGTGTTGACTTACTCGTCAAGCATGCAGGCCTTCCAACCTCGGTTCAGTCCTCTGAGTGCTCTCATGTCTTCTTCAGTCAGACTGAAGTCAAAGATCTGCATAATATGCCACCAGCAGAGCAATTTACAGGCAGTTGCATCAGTTTTATAAAGATAAAATCATACACAGTGGCTGCAAAACCAAAAACAATTTACTAGGTTTGTGCAACAAATGCTACTACTTCAATTTCTCAGTAGCACTTGATACTGGGTCTGTGCCACAGGTAAAGTAAGTAAATAAAAAGCTGACTACTTACTTGATCCTTAGATAATAAGGATTTATTGTGGCCATCACTGTTGTTGGTCATTTGCAGAAATTAGATTTTATTATTGTTTACATCATTGGTGCTTAATGCTAACACTAAAACTTCTTAGTAAAGCCACAGAGAAAGTTGACATTTTGGCTCAGGTCACCCCCCACAGGGAAACGCCAGCATGAGGATGAGGAGTGACCAGTAACGTCCTCTCTGAGGGAACATAGACTGCGTTTTTTCTTTTTCTGTTTTTATCTGAATGTATTTCTGGGAAATTTGGCAGTTACTCATGTTCATGTTGTGGCCAAACACCTACACACCAACTGTGCTCACCTTTGTATTTTCAAGAATGTGATGGGGTTTGTCACTCTTAGGGATGACTGCAATACCCTGCTGCACATGGTACCTTAGCAATACCTGGGAAAATACAACTGTTACCGACACAGGAGCACACGCATGCAGTACATAATTACAGTATACTGTACATACACTCCCACCGACCTGTGCAGGGCTGTGTCTGTGCTTCTTGGCTACATCTGCAACGACTGGATCCTCCAGGAGCTTATTTGGATCAGTGTCTCCTCTTAACCTAAAGCCAGGTGAGGACTCAGTAGTTGTGACAGGTACAGCACGTCTCTCTCGTTCATATACTAATACAACGTGTCTGGAGCCCAGACACGTTGGATGTGTATATAAAGTGAAACAAATAAATGTGACATCTACTAATCGGAGTGACCACTGAGCTTCCTCACACCGTAATTTAGTCTGAGTCAGTGGAATGACCGAATGATGCTGTGCGTCTTACAGCTCCGGGGGTCTCTCAGGCGAGCCGAAAGGGCTGTATGCAGTCAGGGCGATGTTTTTGGATTTACAGAACTCTATCATGTCAGCCTGCACCAGGTAGGGATGGAGTTCCACCTGTGGACGACAGAAAGCCAAATAAAAGATGAGCACCTGCAGATACTGATCTCCACAACACACTCAGAATCTTTGTCCCAGCATATTACAGAACATTCTGCATGTACTGTATCTACATGATGCCTTACATCAAATAAAGGCATCATGATATGCTGCCACAGCTTGCTGTCATGTTTATGATGTGACATCATTGACATCTTATACTAACTCTTGCCATTTTAGACCCTGTCATTCCTGCTCACCCTGCACATGACAGGGTGCCTTACCAGTTGTACTTTTGCAGCTCTGACATGGTTTGCCTGCCTGTTTGCTTGTCTGTTTTCGACCTCCTGGTTGTGTGGACTATGCCTTTGGCCTACTTTGGATAAAAGCGTCACGTTGCCTTTTGCCTGGATTACCTGCTTACCAGTTGCCAATTACTGTCTGTACTTTGGCTTTTACATGTTTATTCCTGCCGGCTTTGGGTTGCTAAACACTGCTACAAAGATGAACCGTTTCTACTTTTATTCTGTGTCTGGAGTTCTGCATTTGAATTGTGAAAGTGAGCACATGAAACTGGATCATATCATGTGGTGCCATTAAATGGTTCTGGTGTCTTGTACTACAAACCTTGTTTCCAGCAAAGTTCTAAAATGCAATAAAAATTTGTTACCTCACATCTGGCTGTATTTATCAGACTGAAGTTCAAGTACTACATGGATGTGTAGCATATGTCTCCACACTGATACCTCTACAGATACTATAACATCCTAAACCATCATATGCTGACTTTTGCATCTTTCTCTGACAATAGACTGGATGGTCTTTTTCACCAACGTCAGTTTTCCTTCTTTCTGACCACAGAACACATTTCCACTGTCTGTCAGTCCATCTGATGTGAGCTCTTGCTTCTGCATAGAGTTGATATCTGGCTTCCTCCTTGTGTAATAGAGTATCAGGTTGCATTTGTGGATGCGGCTACATTCAGCATGATATCCAGCAAGTCTTTTTAAACTGACTAAATGGTGAACCATGACCTTATTTTGCTTGTAAAGACTTTGGTGGATGCTTCTTTTATACCCAATTATGATCCCATCCTAACAGTGTAAACACTTTAGAAAGTGTCCTAGTTTGTCTCTGTCCCAACTTTCTTTTCAGTGTTTTTCATGCCCTCTAATGTAATATACACAGAGACACAGTTACAGGTTGTACTTTTATCTTTGCTCTGGTGTTTATAAAAGGCAAGAATAAAAGGTGTTGAAGTAACCTCTATTTGAGGCAGGCCACCAAATACTGTGATCATCCACCTGAGGTCAGAACAGTAAGTTTAGAGAATAAGACTAATCTGAATGAACAGGAGCTAAATATACAGCACCTGATTGACAGCAGGAGGCACCCGGCACAGGGCAAGAAGTCTCTCCAGCTGCAGGATGTTAAAGTTGGACACACCGATGCTCTTCACCTTGCCTGAAGCTTGCAGGGCTTCCATCCCCTGTAGATACAGCAACACACAGTGACATCAGTCATACTACATATTAAAAGGAGGTGGAAATAGTACAATAGTACAAATGCAAACTAAGGAATTGCATGTACTCTTACCCTCCATACATCTACATAATCTACATCAGAGGTCAAAGTCTTTCCATTCTTCTTGGGGAAAAGCTCATCACCCATTTTCTAAGGAGAAATGTAAAGTTAAAAGACAAAGCATGCCCCCCTTTTTTAGTTCAAGCATCAGTGCATACAAAACACACATTTAAGTCTAAAGTGGCTCCAGTCAAAGCTAATCAAACACTGTGGGGTTATGAGTGCAGGCTAATGGGCAGTAGAATTTCAGTTCTGTCACACTGTTTTGAGTGTTAACCTGGAGGCCAACAGGGAAATGCACAAGGTAAAGATCCAGATAGTCCAGCTGCAGATCATTCAGGGATTTGTTCAGGCACACAGGGATGTCCTCTGGGGCATGATGGGTACACCAGAGCTGCAAGGAAAATACAGAACAGGAAGAGAAATGAAAAAATACCATGTACAGTAAGTAAGACAGCATATTAGGACTCAGACTAGGCACTTATTGAAGTGTAAAATACTGTAAAACATTGTTTGAGTAAATGAAAACAGTATGGGTTCAAAAAGGTTAAATGTATCATTTGGATTAAGGCGTCACATGTGCCCCCACTTCCTGTTGCACTGTGGAGCAGCACCCACCTTACTGACGATGAACATGTCCTGGCGCTTGATGATGCCCTGCTGCATCTTGGAGCGCAGAGCCTTCCCAATGCCCACCTCATTGCAGTAGCTGTAGGCGGTGTCTACGTGGCGGTATCCAGCAGCAATGGCGGTTTCTACTGCACCCTGGACTGATGTGCGGGGAAGATGGGAGGACTGCAACAAGTGAAAAGCTTTAAGAAGGAGCCTTTCACTTCCTTCCATCTCTCCCACTGTAAACCTTATTATAACAATCAGAAACATCACTTCTCTTTGTGCTGCTCCTTCAACCAGGGAATCTTTTTCTAATCTAACCTGGACACTCTTAAAAGCACAATTCCCCATTTTTGGTGCCATTGCACCTTTGCACCCTGAATGTTGAGCTGAGCTGACCTAAGGCTGCTGGATTTACCTTCACACTGTTTGGACTGCCATTAGATGTTGATTTCCTCATTCAACTACTAAGACATGTTGTAAATGTTTTTACGCAAATGTTGAACTTTGTGATAAGATCAAAACTATGATCAAGGTCCACCTGAGAAAGGGGGGGGGGGTTATTATTACTGAAGTCAAATAGCTGTCATGGCACGCAAGTAATGAAACACCATTTGAAAATCTAAAAGTAGTATATAAGTATAGAAGTAAAATGAACAACATGCAGACAGATGACATAAATACATCCATTTTCTTAACTGCTTGTCCACTCAAGGGTCACAGGAGTGCTGGAACCTATTCCAGCTGTCATCAGGCATCAGGGTACACCCTGGACAGATGAGCAGTCCATCACAGGCCTGACATACAGAGACAGACAACCTTCCACCTCAGGGTGTTCCCCACCTCTCGCCCAATGACAGCTGGCTGTCAAATGAATGCCGTGAGCGAACTTCTGCAGATTCCCCACAATCATCCACTAGGACTCAGTGATCCACTGATTAGATTTTGGTGGAGGTCAGAAGTCAAGATCACTGATCTCACTGATCCATCCTATTCCTGTAAATGTCAATATCACAAGAATGTTTTGGGGAAGCAGCCAAGTGAACTCAAGGATTAGGTGATTATCTGAATTAGGTGGTCAAACATCACTGTGAGCACATGTATGTCCCAAACACCTGGACAGAACTTCATTCCATCTGGCACAAACACTCACTAGTTCATGTCCAGTCCAGTTAGTTCCTCCCACAGATGAACTAATTAGAATCTGAGTCTAGGCAGACATGCATGGAACACATAGACAGTATAATAGTATGTACAAGAGGCATACAATACAGTTTACGGGCAGGGGCATGTAAATACCCACAGTGTGGTAATTGAAGTTTATTTACTTTTATTTATTTTGTATGCAAATCGAAGCATGGACACATAACAAATATTCTTAGGTTGCAGTAGATATTAGCATTAGTGATCTTTAGAAGTGCTAGTTTCCAGCTGCACAGTTAATGCTCATATGCGAGGGTGTCATCAAACTGGTTGCAAAATAAGTTAATGTCCTAAAATGTCAAACAACTCCTTTTATACATGAGCTTGGACTAAAAATGGACTAAAATGCACTTATTAGCAAATCGTTGTTAAAACATTACACTTAAGTAGTGAAAAGCAGATCAGCAGTAAAGCAGATACAGTGAGTGTTGAAGCTACCTTCCATGTCCCCAGACCCAGAACTGGCATGTGTGTGCCGTCATTCAGCTCTATGGTCCTGGCCACCTGTGTGCCCTCCATGGAGTACATGTAGCCACCGCCAGAGAAAATCAACACAATGAGAAGCTGAATACTGGTACACTTTCAGAGCTTCCTCTTTTTCCCCTAAACTGCAACTGCTGAGTCAACGTCCTTCCTTTTTCTTTGCTGACTTTGCTTCTCTTATCAGAAGTTTCTTTTCTTCTCTCACCTTCTTTCTTAGTTCCCCTCTCACTACTTCTCTTTCTCTCCCCTCCTGCCTTATCAGGACACTGGTTAATAATTGGACAACGCACAAAGTACTTCACAACCCTGAAGTATTTATGTGTATACTCAGTGAGTGAGGAGGAGTGTGTTGCAAAGGTCGCTCATCTCAGAACGTAGGGGTAGCAGTACACACTCGCGCGCACACACACACACAAACACACACACACACACACACACACACAGGATCACAAACCTGCTGTAATATTTCTAGCTCAACATTAGATGGCGATATTGTCTCACTGTACTGTGCACACTGACACAGTTCAACTGAGAGCATTACATTTTAATTTTTTATGATTTTTTTTTCAGATAAATCTGAATTTTATCAATATTTATTATATATATTTATATACGGTAATTGATGTTAAAGATATTTTATATTTTATTGTGTATTGTAACAAGAATGAATCAGCAATGCAGCAAATTCCATTTATAGGTTCTGTTGTACACTGCAAGTTTGGCTCCACTGTTAAACCGGCCTCTCTCAAAGAGAGTCCATGATTCACCTTATTGGTAAAGCTTGCTCAAATGGGATTGTTGAGTTTTTTCATTTTTTGTATAATTATACTTTGTAAGGTCTTGAACCTTAAACACTGTAAAGTGCCCTGAGATGACTTCTGTTGTGAATTGACGCTATACAAATAAAATTGAATTGAACTGAGTTTTTCCTCTCCACTGTTTACTGATGCTCAAGTGTTGTTGTTGGATTTTCTATATAATTCTGTATACAGTTATATTCTGTAGGGTCTTAAACCTTAAACACTGTAAAGTGCCTTGAGACGACTTCCGTTGTGATTTGGAACTATACCAATAAACTGAATTAAACTGGATTCTGTTTTGATTGCATTTTTACCCATTTATTTGAACAAAGTATATTAGCACAGCAAATGTGCTGTAAATGTTCAGTGTTTTGCAGGGGATGGTCTCTGACTGAGAAAGGAGTTCATAAATGTTGGTATCTGTGGTCACTGAAGGCATTTTGTGTGAAAACAATGAGAAATGATTCATAGTTTGCTCCACACAGACTTCTGTTTTGCTGACTCTGTGAAGAGTTTTTCAAACATAATTTGAATCAGCCTTCGTCTTTGTGTATGCATGATGACCTTAAAGGGCTTGTAGGTCTATAGAGCAGCATGAGTATGCTGTAAATTTAAATGTTTTGATACTTTTGATTATGAAGGAAAAATGCACAGCTATAGTTAGCCTCTCATATTTTTCTGTGGTCAATTTTAATCTAGTGTTGAATGTAAAGCCACCAACCTCTGTGGAGTCCAAATTGCCTCAAATGTATTGTTTGTTTGTGATAAGATGATTGTTGGTATTATGATATACAGTACAGACCAAAAGTTTGGACACACCTTCTCATTCAAAGAGTTTCCTTTATTTTCATGACTATGAAAATTGTAGATTCACACTGAAGAAAACTATGAAATAACACATGTGGAATTGTATACATAACAAAATAGTGTGAAACAACTGAAAATATGTCATATTCTAGGTTCTTCAAAGTAGCCACCTTCTGCTCTGATTACTGCTTTGCACACTCTTGGCATTCTCTTGATGAGCTTCAAGTGGTAGTCACCTGAAATGGTCTTCCAACATTCTTGAAGGAGTTCCCAGAGATGCTTAGCACTTGTTGGCCCTTTTGCCTTCACTCTGCCGTCCAGCTCACCCCAAACCATCTCGATTGGGTTCAGGTCCGGAGACTGTGGAGGCCAGGTCATTTGGCGCAGCACCCCATCACTCTCCTTCTTGGTCAAATAGCCCTTAAGAGCCTGGAGGTGTGTTTGGGGTCATTGTCCTGTTAAAATTAAATGATGGTCCAACTAAATGCAAACCAGATGGAATAGCATGCCGCTGCAAGATGCTGTGGTAGCCATGCTGGTTCAGTATGCCTTCAATTTGGAATAAATCCCCAACAGTGTCACCAGCAAAGCACCCCCACACCATCACACCTCCTCCTCCATGCTTCACGGTGGGAACCAGGCATGTAGAGTCCATCCGTTCACCTTTTCTGCGTCGCACAAAGACACGGTGGTTGGAACCAAAGATTTCAAATTTGGACTCATCAGACCAAAGCACAGATTTCCACTGGTCTAATGTCCATTCCTTGTGTTCTTTAGCCCAAACAAGTCTATTCTGCTTGTTGGCTGTCCTTAGCAGTGGTTTCCTAGCAGATATTCTACCATGAAGGCCTGATTCACACAGTCTGTGAGCCAGTTTCTTTGTAGCGCTTGATGGTTTTTGTGACTGCACTTGGGGACACCCAAAGTTTTCCCGTTTTTCTTTACTTAGCTGCTTTTTTCTTGCCATAGTACAAACACTTACTCACTTAAAACAACCCCATTTATAAGGCAGGAAATCCCACTTATTAAACCTGACAGGGCACACCTGTGAAGTGAAAACCATTTCAGGTGACTACCACTTGAAGCTCATCAAGAGAATGCCAAGAGTGTGCAAAGCAGTAATCAGAGCAAAAGGTGGCTACTTTGAAGAACATAGAATATGACATATTTTCAGTTGTTTCACACTTTTTTGTTATGTATACAATTCCACATGTGTTAATTCATAGTTTTGATGCCTTCAGTGTGAATCTACAATTTTCATAGTCATGAAAATAAAGGAAACTCTATCACCACAACATTTGAATTAACGTTAACTTGATTCAACGCACTGTACTAGGCTAACTAGACAAATGTCAATTTAGATATTCAGGATATATGTGTAAGATGTGTATTAAATATCTAATGTTTATTCAATAATGCCATAATACAATTATAATTGGAAGCAATTGAAAAAATGTATGCAAATTATTAACTTGATTTTTAAATTAGACCACAAATTCAAGTAGTAGTTTTGCCAGTATACAAATTCCAAAAGTTGCTGTTTTCTTACTGTTGTGTATATACTGTACAGTCATCTGTTTTAATTATGCTAATTTATTAGAGTCTTATCCACAATACACTATATTCATTATTACTCAGCTGATAACCCAACTCTTGTTCTTTTCCTTGTATTAATCAACAAAAGAAAACTACAGCATAAAATAGTCTGTAAAAATATGTATATGTGATTCAATATGACACACAATTAACATACAAAGAATACACAATATACACGTTATTTTCTAAAACAAGCAAATAATGCAAAAGATTACCAATATATGCTGTTTATAAAAATGGCTATTGGGTCAGAAAGTAAGGAACAGGCTGAGAGTATCAAACTATTACCACATGTGTAGTCTATGATCCTACAGTTAATATCAAAGACATTACATCACAACTAAGGCCTTAAAAAGATTATATAAATACACACATAAAAGTAGAGGTTAACATAAGTTGCCTGTATAAAATATAAATATTAGATCTGTTAATTTCATGTGGTTTACATCCAAAAATTATACATTTGCACATCAACAGACTATCAGAGATGTTGCTTTCTGTTGCCAGAGTGGTGTCAATGTTAGCACTCTTTTGGCATCAGGTTTTTACTTGTCTAACTTCATAAAACAGTGGAAGATTTAGAGCTGCTACAGTTAATGTGACTAGAAGACAGTTCTTCCATCCTCTAGGCTTCAGTCTCCACAGGTCCCACACCAGCAGGCTGATCCAGCTCTGCTCCATCACTGGTCCAGATCATTGCTGTCACAGCTGCGGGGCCGGTAGTGGCGCTGACAAAACTCCCTGATCCGACCACAAGCCTCCACCATCATCTCCTCTGGCACCGTCACCACAATGCGGAAGAAGTTTGGATATTCAAATGCCTGGGAGGTGATTTTTTGTATTAGTTTAAACTCAATTTAAGGCTAATGGAGACAAATGTAGTGATAGCAATGTCTTACTGAGGCAGGAAGACAGAAGACAGACTGCTCAGTCACCAGCCGTTCAGTAAAGTCCACATCGTTCTTAAAGTCTGGGAAGTGATCCATGTCGAGCCCCACCTAGACAAATGTGCACACAAATAAAACGCTGTTGTACTGCTGCCAGACTGTTCTTTGAGTCTGACTTCATGGGAGGCATCGACAGCACCCCTCCACAATAAGACACAATACTTTTTGAGATTTATTTGTACTAAAACAATATTTAAAAAAAAGTCATACTGTAGCTTTAATTTAATTATTATGATTGACCATTATTTTAGACACTTCCCTGTAACAGCTGGGTTTTTTTTATATTTTTTGTTATGGATAAAGTAAATGTTCCATTTTACATTACACTGGCAACCACCTCCTGACATATTAGACAAAAACATATATACATATATTCTGTATAGTGTTATTTATTGTTTTTTAATGGAATTATTCTGACTCTATGCTACATCAGTACTTGTTCTAATAAGTATTCCCTCACCACAGACTGTGCATCTCTCTAGCAAGAAAAACAAACTTCATGTGTAAAATCATTGACATGCTCCAACTTGCTGTCATAACAATAAAAAGCACACACACTGTTAGTACTGACCATGAGGTACATGGCTCCTGAAGGCATCACGGGGTTCAGGCCGGGGACAGTGGACAGCTCACTGAAACAAATCTCTGAGTTGGACTGAGGGGAAAAAGATAAACCATCCAATTAGCATTATTATGTTGATTCAGAAAAAAATACAACGAATGAAGTAGAAAAAGTCAAAAATGTTTCAAACCTAGTAGAAGAGAATACATGATAAATAAAGACTAAAGGGACTATGGATCCTTTTTCCACTGTCTAAAAACCCACTGATTTTCATATCTATACTTAGCTAATAATCTCATATAAATAAAAAAAATATCAATATATCTCTGTTTATGTCAGCAGACGTATCACATGCAGAGCAGCATGGAGGGGTTTCTGGTAGCCACAAATAAGACTGCCCAGGTGAGGCTCAGCTGAGTGTGTCCAGGGTATCGGGTAAATAGTATTCCAGTGAAACATAATGATGGGAAGAAGATGTATTGTGTCCAGAGGGATGTTAAGTCAATTCCAGTTCATCATTTCCCTGTTTACCTTGAGGAAGCTGATGGTTTTGTTATAGAAGCTCTGAGGTGTGTTATTGAGGATGCTCTCCAGTGCACCTTGGACAATAGTGCAGGCTCCCAGGATACGTTGGCTTAGTTTCACCAGGCCCTGTCGAATCTGAAGAGGAGACGTGTTAGTCAGTAACATACTGGTTGTTGCATGTTCAGATTTAAAAAAAAAAACACACAAAAGAAGATGTACCTCAGATCCAAATACTTCATTCCTGTCATGGATAAGAATCCATCCCATCCTCCAACCAGGTACCAGCCAGCGTTTGGCCAACCCGCCGCAAGAAAGGATGGGAACGTCACTGCTAAGAGACGCAATGGAAGGGCAATGACAGCCTGGGAAAACCTAAAGGAGAAGGACAGGAGAAGAAAAAAAGTGAAATTCAGTTTGTTGTTTTTGTGCCAATGTTGAAATATTGTTATCACAAGAATGGGGTGGATGTATGATTGTCACAGTGACCTTGGCCATTGACTACCAAAATGTAATCAGTGGACACTGGTTAGATTTTAAATATTGCTTTCACAAGAATGAGATGGACAAATGAATGAGATGTCAACACATTATATAGTATCTATGTTAGAACAGCATGTTGAGTAACACTAGGGCAGCAGTCAATTAAAACTGGGGTTAAAACAGCTGAGTAATCACCTAATAATGAATGGAGTAAGACAAATTTAGTTAAATCTTATTTGATTGTTATTATATCTTTCTCTTGGAAGAAATCACTAGAAGAAGAAGATGAGAGAGATCCAGGGTGGGGAGGGTGATGGTAAAGTAACAGTGAGCTGTGCTCAGCCCACAGAAAGCTGGCTCTCATTAAAGCCTTACAGTATCTTTGACGCTGAGTGGGGAACAGCCCCGCGTCCTATTGGCTGGCAGTTTGAAACATTCCTGTATAGCTCCCCAGTTTAAAGCCAAACTTTGGCTTGTGGCTCAGACGGCCGCAAGCCAGAATCTGAGAGATACCCCCCCCCCAAATCAAATGTTAGGTACATATAAGATTAAGTTAAAACATTAGGATTAGTATGGAGTGAAATCGAGTTATTAAGAGGTTATCAACTATTTCAGGAAGTAGTTACTTTACTAAAAGTGAGAACAGAGACAAAAAAAGTTTATTATTAATAGTGAATGCCTTCACAGCTCATGTGAATTATCTGCACAAAGCATATTAAGACCTCAGTGAGGAGAGGGGGCAGGGGGAAGATGCCCCACTGACTGAGTCTTGTTCAGCTAGGCACAGACACCGTGGCCCTTCAAGTGTGTGAACTGTCAGACCATTAAAAAAAGGTCTCACTAGCACCAGCCCCTCCCTCCCCCTCCCCGGCACATGCCTTCTCCTTCCTCGTCTGTTTCTGCTGTTTCAAAACCCGACTTCTGCGATGATTGCAAACACATGCAGCTAAAAAAGTGCAGAGTCATTCTGGTCTGCATGCGTTCAAAGTGAAATGGTCAGAGGGTGGTGGCGGGGTGGGGAGGGTGGGGGGCGGCGGTGGATGCACCCAACAACCCCAGCTGTAAATGTTTCCACTCACACAACAGCACAACAAAAAGAACACGACGTCCAGACTTTTTAGAAAACACAAAAAGTCAATAATGTGCAGACAACAATGCAGATCATTCTTCAAGGTTTTTAAGAAAGAGGACGGATGCTCAAACCCAACTCAATGGGACAGTCACTACCTGAGAGTACAGGCTGAGCTTGGGACAGGTTTGGGCAGAAATTCAGAAATCATGTTCGGGTTGGGATTAGGTTTGGTCACGTAGCTCAAACCTTAGGTTGTAGGTGCAGTTACAGCACAAATGACACCAAGAGATAAATAAAAAGAGAGCTCGAGCATTCAAATGTCAGCTTCGTTTAATGGTCAGCTGAAACTGATGTTTGGACCCATAGGTCTTCCTACGGGCCAATAGAAAAGCACCACATAAACTGGACTGCATCGGGTTTGGGTTGCAGTCGGGTTCGGGCATCACATTCCCGGGCTTGGGTTAGAATCACCTTAGGCTCTATCATTAAAAACATCTAGAAACTGTGTTTGCAAGCGGTGACCACTGAACAAATGATGATCATACAGACCTTTGCTGAAACCGGATGCTGTATACGCTGATTGCATTTACCTACAGGCACTGACCTCATCTGATCATCTTCACCTCTTTCTTCAACAGAAGCTATCATGAAGATTGATGCTATTTTCTTTAATAACACTGACTAAAGGTTAAAGAGTTCTTCCGGACATTACCCATCATTTGAATTTAACACCTTGTCAGAATGGCACATAAGTGGAAAACTACTAGACTGCCGGGCTAGACAAACCCTTCCCTTATCTCCACCTTTTTATTGAGCTGAACGTTCTGTCTGTCTGTGTGTGCAGGAGTCTATGCGTATATCTGCGTACATATTTGCATGACCTTCAACCAGTTCAACCTTTTCAAGGCTGACACTGATGCCAACACTGGACAAAATTTCCTAAAATATTGAATTTCTAATGGACCATCGTTTGACAGAACTCTCATCTAACACAACCATCACTGTATTAGCAGTGGGTGGCTTTACTGGTTACTGCCTCCAGGCCTTATTCACAGCACATGGCCCCTAATCCCCGCTGTGCTGATGTGGGATTGTATACTAGCCATGCAGAGCCAAGGCAAATACCACCAAATGAAACCCAACCTCTGCTGTCACTGTTGTAAAAAATGTGCCTCGCTGGTTTTCCAGAGGGCCAAGCACACCTGCCAACCTATACTCAGATGAGACTTGTGTGTCTATGGACTCATACTCACCATGTCACTGTAGATCTCATCTGCCAGAATGGGGACACAGTGTCTGGAGGCCACTGGAAAAACAAGAATCAACTTATTTCATTGTTTTATTAAGATTACTTCTGTGATGCCAATAAAAACCTCATGAGAACTCTCTTTTTTTGTGTTGAAGCTAAGTGGTGCAGGAGTGCAGCTAACCTTTGAGGATCTTCTGGAGGTGTTCCCTGTTGAAGACGGAGCCACACGGATTGGATGGATTAGTAACTATCAGACAAGATGTTCTCTCATCAATCAGGCTCTCCATGTGTTGCAGGTCAATCTCCCATGACTTCTCAGGCTGCAAATCAGACATTGACTGCATGTCAGTATGAGAATGAATATTTTCCTGAGCATGACCACACAGCCTGGTGATGTTCAGACATTGTTACTTTTGCCAAAATGAGAAAGCATCCTGATTTTTACCCCATTAAAACTTTGATGGGCAAATTCTTGCAGTATCATTACGTGGTAAATATGTTTGAAGTTTGGCTTTATTGAAGAGCTTGAGTTCTGTTTCCAATCTGCGGAGCTGGAAAGCTCATCCTGAAGCATTAACTGAACAGCTGGATTCCTGCAGCTTTGATCACTTTTTAACATGTTCCATGCATTTATTGCCACAATTAAAAAAACTGCTCAACATGTAGAAGCTGGTTATGTAACTGTTGTGATACTGTGATACCAACACTCAACCTGCTTCCCATTGTACAGTTCTGGGGAGTACATATATTTGGTATTATTAATAACCCTACTATCCCTGTAACTAAATAACTTGCTACATCTATGTAAAAAAAAAAAACTCCTCCAGATAATATCATGTGACATCAACTGGAGAAGGTCATCAGGTTGATCATTTGAAAGACGCTGCACAATTCCACCACATGACATCATCTACTCTATAATCAACTGTATTATTTTAAAAATATAAAGTCAATAGCCACCTTAGATAAATACCCAGATGTTTGTGCCCTCAATTGACATCAAACTCAGAGTCAGGTGTGCAGAGCAATAGATTATTATTATTATATTCTCTAATCTACAAATTGTATTTTGCTGGTCACCAGCAACATGTTAATAATAAAATTAATAATCAACAATAAAACTAAAATTGCTCCCAGTGGAATACAGCAAACCTGATTAAAAGAGATTGTCCAGATTCTTCTTCCAATTTCTTACTACATTTATAAGGAATGTTTAGACCATGAAAATATTACATTAGCAAAACCTGTGACAGCATATCAGTGTAACATATGTGGCCAAGGAAACAGATGCTACAATTTGTGGAGTCAGCCAAGGAACGTCCAGCTATGGCCACTAGACTTACTGCACAGCTAAGAATTACTCTGCTGTGATTCTGCTGCGTTCAAGTAATGTTGGGAAAATGGAAAGAATTGAACCTTTATTTTGAATTGGGAGCATTATTCCAGGATGGTTTGTGCTAACCTTGCAGTGACACCACAGACAGCCCTTATTTAGCCACAGTACATTTGGACATTTGCATGTGTTCATAGAAGTTTGGTAACCAGCAGGGTTTGCTGGGCGCACGGACAAATGCTAATAAACTAGACGCAAAAAGCTTTTGAGTTGTTTAGAACTGGCCACACAGATTTTACACCAATGGCAAAAGTATATGCTCCAAACCTTCATCAACTTTGTGTCTGTTTTATGTTGCAATGTGACATGTGGCTACAGTAAGTGTCATAGTCGTGGTGTAGTGGGGGGGTGAGGATGACACGTAATTTCGACTTACCAGCAGATTGTAGAGTTTGACCTTGATGCCCAAAGAGACTGCCAGAGTTTTATATAAGGAGAAACCTGGGCATGGGACCAGGATGTTGTCCCCTGGGTTACACAGGACACTGATAGCCAGTTCAATGGCCTGACTGCAGCCACTGGTCAAGATCACATCCTGGAAGGGGACATCAAAGCAATCCATGTCTCTATCCACGCCAACACAGTTGAACATCTACTCTCTGACTAGAATAAAGTCACTAAAACAAGGGGAACTTTCCAGACATGCACTGTGATGTATTACAATGTGATTGCAGCTGTATTTATCAAGAACTTAATATTGCAAATATTGTGATTTTCAGTCACTAACAAAGTGCAATGAGCTTAAGGTGTTCTATCTTATTACTATAAGTGTGAATAAAGGTGTGTGTGCGCAAAGGTATGAAGTGAGTGGGGAGTAAACACCTCTGCATCTAGTGGAGCCTCAGGGCAGCTGTAAAAGTTGGACACTGCTTGTCGGCTCTTCAGGTAACCTGACAGTGGAAATAGAGAAAACATACATGTAGAGATACTGTAGATGTAGAGATACAGTATATTAGTACCACAGATGATGAATAATTATATGGTTTAGGATCATTTTGTCTGCATTTCCTCTCTTTGGAGCACACCCACACTAACTATTAGGGTAAGCAAACATGTATAAGGTAGAATGAATGCGCTTTGATGACATCAGACATATTTCTGACCACAACATTTCTTAATGTACATTGAAGGTAGCAATAAAATAACTAATTTGGCTGCAAAACCACTGCATTTCTTTAATTCTAGTGCGGTTTTGTGTAACTCACCAACAGAAGGAGCATAACCATTGTACTTCTGGGAGTCTATAGCACCTTTCAATGCCTGAAGCACCGCTTCATCCGTGGGCAGGTTTCCAAACACAGTGGGGTCCCCTAGTTCAGCAGAGGTGGCAGTTAACAGTCAACACAGTGTGATGAAACACAGATTAAATAAATGTTAAACAAACATAAAAAGCCAACAACCTTGCGGGCATGACAATAATATAAGTCATGGAATATAGAGCACTGACTTGTGACAGAAACTGTACATCTGTTAAAGATAAGAAGCTTGTGGAAGTGGTGTAAAATAAAAATAGCACAGAAGTGAATGGGCACTGTGGTGTGGCTCGTTTACTATATTATATCATATATACATTTTATTCACTCAAGGAGAGAAACCTTAACTTCAGTTTTTATTATTAAAGTTAAAGTTAAATTCAATGATTTACTTTCAACTGGCAGCATTCTAGTTCCTAGAATCTGAAACCTTAACTTTCATTAATAACAGTTATTTGGACCAAGGTTTCATTTGTTGAGGTTTTATATTGAATTTATGTGAAAAGTGCTCATGTAAACACTGTCTTACTACTTGTCTTGGTAATTGATTAATTAATAATGGCTTATTTAATATCTTGGATTGAATGTAAATAAAAAAGTTGGACCTCCAGCTGTTTCTTATTAACTGGCTGAGTCACTCCTCACCTATGGAAAGTGCAATCATGGGTTTGTCCACGTTCGGGGTGAGCTTCATGCCATCCACGATGGCCCTGATGGGATTCAGCGTGTTGTTGGCCATCTCTGAAGGCTTCACGTCCCACCTCAGCCTGCGGCTCTTGACTTTGGCCGGATACAAGCTTCCATTCACGCTGACGTGGTGGAAGCCATTGCTGTGAACTCCCTTCCCATTGACCCCGGTCCCGTTCAGGCCTTTAGTGTTGACAGCGGGTTTGCTGTGGACTCCAGTCCCATTCATCTGAACCGAATAAGACTTGTTCTCCATCCTGGAACTTATAAGGAAGGTGGACAGTATTAGAGTATTAGAACACCAACAAAGATACTTTTGTAGTACTGTATTTTATTGAGTTTAATCTTGAGGTGCTTTAATTGCACAAAAAAAGATTTTTTTTTATTTATTAAATTTATTTAATGTATTTTCTAAATTGATTTTATTAATTAAAGTCAACTGACAAATGAGGCAAATATTTTATTTCCATTGAGATCATTGGTTTCATGGAACTTGAAATCTTCACTTTTATAAATACAATTAATTGAAGTTTTTGAGTGTGAGCATTGTATTTTACCCTAATTTCTTCTTTCTTTTCACTATAAATTACTTTTTTTTAACATAGTCTTTTTTGGATTTTTATTCTACCTACAACATTAACATATTACACTACACGTTGTATCTTATTTGAAGTCATTCTTACAACAATTACAATTCTTTAGCACTTCTCTTACTTTAAGATTAAGTTTAAAATAATTCAAGTTCACCAACAGACAACACAACGTAAACTCACCCCCCCTGCCCCACTAGTGGTCGCCTCTTTGCTTTTAGGTATTAACGTTAAGCTTTCATGTCTTATCCATATTGGCCTTTTTTTAGAAATTGATCAAATAGTCTCCAAATGTCCTCACACTCCTCCATTTTGTCTTTTAACATGTATGATATTCTTTCCATTCCATGGTCACACATGTTTTATACTGTTTTATTTTTTATACCACTAACTTAATTTGTCAGAACTAGTTACTACATGTTTAGTTATTTGACCATATTAAATAATATTAGGCCCAAACACTGCATAAAAGAATTACCGTCTCCCTCAACCAGCGCAACCCTGTCATCTAAAAACAGTGGAGTTTTATGTGCTTTAAATGTTTATACATAATCAAATAACAACCTGTGATACGTATAATAAAATAATAATACTGTTAAAACATAGTGTCCATATATTTTGTTGACAGTAATTATTGTTGCATACTTAGAGTGTTGTTTTCATGCATTTCTTAACTTACTTAATTCAATGATTTTATGTTTTCCTCTTGATGCTCAACTGCAAGAAACTCTTCATGTTGTTTTAGTCCTCTTATTAAAAACGTTTTTAAAAAGCATGTTCAGTAATGAAACATCGTGCATGTAGGACAGATGTTCTTGTTTAATTCTGCAGGATGCTAAAATGTGGCCGATGCATACTGTTCTATCATGACCAGCTATTCCTCTTATTAACCCTTCATTCAGTGCGTCCTGTGCCTCTCACTGTTCATCCACGCTCGCGTTACATTCTCAGCTCTTCCATTCAACTTGAAAACGATTTATCTTCCACAGCATGATTTTTTTTATATTGAACTGCTCAGATTGAACTGGACAGTCATAACCACATGTCATCAATAGAAGTGTGGGTGAATGAACCTCTGAATATCTGTTTTTAATTAAGCTGAATCAGTTCTTCAACTTCATTCATTGATTCACAGTCATAGAAATATAAACGTCATAGTTCTTACTCACCTCATTGTATTTTCAACACAGACTGTGTCCAGAAAAGCAGCAGTGCTGGTTAATTACGCGCAGCTTACATAAAAAGGACAGCGCACAGTGGCTTAATCCGGTTTTATAGCAAGATCCTCCACCATGGGTGTTGGACTCGGGACATATTTCCATTGGTGGAAGCTGAGGGTTGTGCCATTACACCCCTCTTACATCACTAAACAGATCCATACCACCTCAGACCCTTAACGGCACCAATTACCGGGGAGGCGGTGGACGACTGTGACGCACGGAACAGGACACCTCTGTTGTCTGTTGTCTGTCCGAGTCCATCAAAACAGATAGAGCAGCTCCGCGGATGTGATAACAGTCAAGTAAATGAGTAAACTACACCTGCAGCTCCAAGAATGTTATTTATTGTTATATTCTATTGATTTTACATCCAAAAAGAAGATGAGCTCCAACTGAACAACGACTCACAAACGAATCCATCAGCAACAATAACCTCATAATATCAAGTAGAAAATGAATGTGTGATGGTAACAAAGAGGGGCCAGTACTGTATTGTAAAAAGAAACTGTTCTTATTGCTTCGCCTGGTTAAATAAAGGATGCATATAAATGCACATGGAAAATTACAGTTACACTATTTTATGTACTTGATATCTGGTGATATCTTTACTATAATAAAAGTACTCCACTATAAGTATCCAGTATTTTTGAGTGTACTTCACCCACCACACTGTGTATGACATTCTTGAGCAACATCCCTTCCCGTCTCTCTCTTACCCATTGCTGAAAAAGAGGGATTCCAGACTTGTTCTGTGTTTGATCCTGGTCCAGCTCTCCAATGAAGAACAACACAACAAACATGGAGCAGTCTGCTGATGTCTTGGACTGAACAGCATGACAGAAACACACGGATTTTGGGGGATGCTGTGCATTTGGAACACCTTAATGTTTCATGTCCACTGAAATCTCACAGGCTTTTGTAACAAGTCAAGGAGTGTCACTCTAAACTCTAAGAGCAGATTGTCCTGTTCTGATCCTTATGATAATTCAGTAGTTATTGTTTGTGCTGTTGTTACCTGGAATACATTTCTGAGGAGCCTTTTTTTGTATCTCAACAATAAATACAAAGCAGGTCAGAAAATATCCAACTCAAGTGGTATTACCTGAACATACGGTCTAAGCAACTTGAAAGTTGTGAGACAATCTTCATCAAAAAGTGCAAAGTCATAGTTTGGGAACATCAAGGGGAGACCACTCAGGTCCATAAATCACTTTAGTTAGGTAGGTGGTGACCTTATGACCAGTCAGTGCTGTAAAAGTGGAGCCTAACTGAATGGAAAGCAAGATAAAACCATACAACCATAAAAAACAATGACACCAGCATAGAGGAAAGCTGGCGACGTAGTCGTGGCGTGGGAACATTGGTGCTAGGAGATGGTCAAAGTTGTTGGATGGATCAAAAAACGTAGTACTCCCCCACACACGGTCGTCTTTTGATTCCAAATGTCAAATGTTGTGTGCTTAAGTTTAATGTTGTGTAACATTTATGCAACAGTTTGCAACCTAAGCTTGTGGTAGCCTGAGATTTTAAATCAATCCAGTCTGCTCCACCCAGTGCTCTGTGCTCTTCTACCATTGGCTACAATCTGCCTCAGTCTGCACAGTTGTTTATGTTTTATAACCTCACAACAAAGGAGAAGCATCTGAAACTTACTAATCAAGCAGAAATCACTGATGTTCTCCTCACCTCATTTCCAATGCCTTCTTCATGGGAGACCATGTAGTTTTAAACCTCAACACAACACATGGTTCCTTGTGCCATTCAGGTCTTATTTTATGAAACACTCCTATGAGTGGTGTGAGGAACACACAATCTGTTTGATCATTTAACCCAGGTGGCCCTTCCCTATTTTCAAATATCTCACTGCGCCTACCTTTCAGATTGTTTTATTTGTTAGTCATAGACATCATCTGGAGGAGTTTTTATCTAGTGGCAAAGAGATATTTTAATAAAGGGAAGGCAACTGTTTAAAAACATATTTAATAAATATGTACCTGGCAAAATAGAAAGATAAAGGAGAAGTTGCAAACCAGTGAAGTTTACCTTTACGTTTAGTGGACCAACAGATGCTGAGATCCTGACAACAAATAATCTCAGGACATTACTATATATAGATAATTAAAGTCAATATTACAGGTCAAAGCCCCATTCTGTAGAAAACTTCCTACTTTGGCATCTCTTAGTGATACTCAAACAACCAGTCACATCTCATTGGTCCAAACTCTTAAAGAGAGCAGCATGTTGTAATCCCGGGAGAGAAAAATCAATTAAAATATAATAAAGTATGCTCTATAGAGATATTTTGAATGCATAATAGATGCACACAAGCAAAACATGTAGTGTTACTTCAGTCATTCACTGCTCTTTAGCCTCGTGGTCCAAACATTAAACATCACATGTTTGTGATGCAATATGATACAAGGACAAATGCAGTAAACATCCACAGTTACACTCTGAGATTAAGCAAATATATATACAAGCCTTCAAGCAATGAACTAGCCCAAACTTTATTTTTATGTTAGTTAGAATTACCTGATGAATTTTAAGTCAGTATGTGTGGTGCGAAGAATTGTCCACAATCCCAGTCACTAATAATATGATGACATCATTAATGCAAGCACGGCATTGGTTAATATTTGTATTTTCACTATGTTTGGGCATATATGAACTTTAGTTTCTAAAAGACTGTAAATGTCATCATTTGACAATGTCAAATGTCAAATTGTACAGGAAACTGGTGAATTCTACTTTTAATTGGCATCTACATCATAAGTCAACGCGCTTACAATTTAGCTCTTTGTACTTTGTACCTGGCGACTGCGGCCGTGCCTGTTGGTGGTGGCATCTGTGCATAAAATCACAGGTAGAACAAACAAAGCACAAAAAGCAACCATATGCAAATTTAGCTAGTGCTATCATAAGATTCAGAATCAATCCAGTCCTCCCCCTCCCTGCTCTGCTCCAAAACGATCTGCAGGGCTCTTCAGGTATAGAAGTTCTCTGATTGGTTAGAAGGATGAGCCTCACTCCCAAACCTTTAATAGCCACTGTTACTGTCTAGACGGTGATCTGCATCTGTCCAAGATACGTTTTGTACCATATATACATATCTACTAAGAAATAGTCCAAAAGTTACATCCGAACCTTACAAATGTGCAGCTTTGTTTGTTCTGTCTATTTGAAACTTGGAAACTTGTTTAATGTTGTTAGAAGTCTCATATCTATCTCACATGCAACTACAACCAGTGATGTCATAGAGTACTGACCTGGAATAGACGTCAGCATTACTGTGGTAAAATCAAAAGTTATATTCACTTTCAAAATCAGTTTGCAAATTCAATTCAGTTCATTATAATAGTGCCAAATTATGAGAAAAGTCATCTCAAAGCACTTTAAAATGTAATGTCAGACCTTACAAAGTTAAGCAGAATTAGAACCAATTAGACTACAAGCAAGGACACAGGAAACCGAGGAGTTATCGACAGTTGACAGTCAAACTCAATCCATTATAGGTGATGGTAATGGTGGTAAGTTGTGATTATAAAGAAACATAAAAAGCATAATGTTGAGCTCTGTTGTCATTGCACTGTTGTCAAATTTTGCTTTTATCAGTACAGCAACTTTTCTAAATCAACTCAGCACAAAATCTATTTATGTTGTCTCATGTTCCGATGTGCAAATTGAAAATGTGCATGATAATTGGGGCATGGAAAGTTGAGTTCATTACCCTACTTTCACAGAACATGGTAGAATGAATATGGAGCTACTAGACTGAAATCCACTGCAGGTTTGTTCTGGTAAGGAAAGAGCCATACAGTGATTTTCACACTTCCTTTCTTGTTCTGTGTGTTGTTCTGTGTCTTCGTCTATCATGTATCATTTAAGGACATTTTAACTAATCAATCCTCAGGTCAAAAGTCAGTAAACAGTGTCCTCATTTTTCTGAGGGTGGGTCTATCTTCTATTCCCTCCAATAGCACAGTGTAAATACAGATATGCAAACACAGGGGGTACTGTTGACTTCAGTGCTGACCCTCAGTGATTTGCCACTCACGTAACATTTGTGTACACATAATTTATCACCAGGCAATGAGTTGGTCCTGTGTCGTGCCACTGGATGCAACGCCATACAGAGCTTACTGCTACTGAGATGATTGGCTGCCTCAGGAGACATGCAAGCACCCAACTGGCCAAAGAAATATAGATGTAGATGACTCCCCGTGGGTGGGGTTTGTGGTCTTTGTCTGGCTAACATGAACTGACAAGTTATTAGGCAAGTGGATAAGGCCTGGTCCGCCCACTTTTGCCCCATAGAAGCTTGAGACCTTAATTTGTTTTGTGTGCTTGATTTCTTGAAGACCTTGTGGTGTGAACATATCTCACTCTTTAGGTAAATCCATGAATCTGCAGGCAGCCTTGTGTCACAGTTCCTGTCTCAGTCTGTTGGCCTTTCATTCTGTCTCTTGCAATTTTTAATCCAGCCACCAGATACCATCACACCTTCCCTCCATTTTCATCCACCTGACTCCCCCTACACACCTGCTCACATGTTTTTCATTCCCTCATTCACTTTCTTGGTAGAATGACTATCTAGTCATCCCAGCAGTAACTTTCCAGCCTAACCTTTTTTGTCTGCCTGTTTACAGCCTCCTGCGTGCTCCTGGACTTTGCTTTTTGTCTGCCTCTTTTGGCTGAGTTACCCATCCGTCTGTTGCCGGCCACTCACCTAGTTGGCGCCCCAACTTCACCTCTCGTTAATTGTTGCATGCTTTTATCTGTCAAACTTTGCTGTGCAGCTGACCTGTTTAAACTTTTAGAGGTGCGTCTGACTCGGACATTCGGGTCGTGTCGTATCTCAGGGCCTGGCCAGCATATGCTAATAATCAAATGAATAAGCACCTGGTCTTTGATGGTATTTATCAAGCTGAATTTTTGGACACGTCTCTGTGAAGAAGATGTGTAAAAGCGTTTTGAGTTCTAATAAGATAGAAAAGCACTATGGAAGTGCAGATCATTTACCATTGATCCTGAACCTCATGCTAGCGCTGGCTAAAGTTGTATATCGTCGCTTTAATTTATATTTTTTAGTCCCTGCCAACTTGTATAGTCATAATGATTATAAAGAAACATAAAAAGCATAATGTTGAGCTCTGTTGTCAAATTTTGCTTTTATCAGTACAGCAACTTTTCTAAATCAACTCAGCACAAAATCTATTTATGTTGTCTCAGTTCATCATTGACTCCAATTGGACAGTTGTCTCAAGCGTTTCTTATGTACTGTATCACATTCATACAGTGTCTATAAAAAGTATTTACTTATGGTCAATAAAAGTTGGCAAGTTTAAGAAAAAAATGTCTGAAAAATACCTCGTCAAAGTGAAAACCGGTTTCTACAAAGTAATGTTAATGAAATAAAAATACTGTATGTAAGGTGAAATCAGTGTTTTAATATTAATTAATATTTACCCCTTTTAAAATGTCTGACCTAATCCAACAGAGGTCCAGATATTTAGTGCAGGTAGTCCCACAATTAGTGAGATGGGGATCACCTGAGTGCAGTGAATGTGTCTTAAGTGATTGCAGTATAAAGACACTTGTGTCTAGAAGGTCCAGTCACTGGTTCTTCAGTATTCCTGGCTACCATTACACCATGAAGACAAAACAACACTTCATCTTATATACTTTTATTTCATTGACATTACTTTGTAGAAACCGGTTTTCACTTTGACATTAATGAGGTATTTCTCTGAAGTATTTTTGTCAAAGTCGCCAACTTTTATTAATCATGATGGATGTTTTATCCTTTTATTGACATTATAAATCTATAATGTCAATAAAAGGATAAAACATCCAAGGGGGTGAATACTTTTTATAAGCACTGTATTACAAGTATGGTCCACAACTGGATGAAAACAAAGTCAGTGTGACATCCAAAAAATCTAATTAGTTCACTGAATCACAAAAATTGAATGGCCTTGACACTGACACTGCTAATCCACTCTATAACATGCAAGTACCAAGAAGGTATGTCTCCTATGTTCACCATCGTGCTGTGTTCATACAGTGCATCCTGAAAGCATTCACAGAGCTCCACTTTTTTCACATTTTGTTATGTTACAGCCTTATTTCAAAATTGATTACATTTAATTATTTTCCTTACAGTTCTACAAACAATACTCCATAATGTCGAAGTGGAAAAAATAAGAAGTATTTGCAGTTTTATTTAAAAATAAATACAAAAGAAAATCACATGTATTTAAGTATTCACAGTCTTTGCTCAATACTTAGTTGAAGCATCTTGAGCACCAATTACAGGCTCATGTCTGTATTTTTGAGCAGTTTCTCTTATTCTTCTTTGCAATTCAGGTTCAAGTCTGGGCTCCAGCAGGACCACTCAAGGACACTCACAGAGTTCTCCTGTAGCCACTCCTATGTTATCCTGGCTTGTGCTTAGGGTCGTTGCGTTGTCCTGTTGAAACATGAAAGATGAACAATTGCCCCACTCTGAGGTCCAGAGCGCTCTGGAACAGGTTTTCATCAATGATGTCTATGTATTTGCTGCATTTATGTTGTACCAACTGACAAAAACACAACACAGCTGTTTATTCACATTTATCAGATAAATCTACAACAAGATATTTTTTGTGGTAATGAAACAGTCAATTGTTCGAGACACACCTGCTACACACAATGCTACAAGAAATTGGTATATTGGTAACATCCAGCAGCATACAAACGTTAACTGAAACCCTTTTGGATCAATGGACGACATATCTCAAGTTAAACATGTCCTTTAATAAATTACTTACTGCATTAAATAACAGTGTTTTTAAAATTGCTCACCGAGTCTAAACTGAGACTAAATATTTCTCACATTTCATAAGTTACAGTCTAGTAAGTTTGCTGGTTTCTGGTGTTGTTTCACATCACTGTGATTTTACCTATTCTTAATATTAAAATATGTACAGCAATCCTAACTCTTAATACTAGATTACCTTATTACCAGTATTAGTATATTGCATAGTTTAGTATTTGTACATATAGAAACCTATGAGCAAAAAGTTAATTTGTATTATATTATTTAATATTATTACTGCCGAAAGAAAAAACTAATTTAATGGTTCCTGATGCAGAAATCCTGAAGATGTTAAAACGCAACATTATTATTGGATTTGATCTCAACCCCCTGTCTTGTTTAAGTTACATTCCTAATGTTATAATGTTTTCATATATGGTCCAGGATCCGAGCAGCCTCATACTCCAGGAGTAGTCTCTTCTTTTTAATGCAAGGTTTGTAGTCTGGGTCAAAATCAGTCCAGCCCTCACTGTCACTTGAAGAATGACTGGAGTAAAGACAGTTTGGATCAAAAGAAGAATCCGCATCTTCTTCCTCCTCCTTCCTCATTTCCTCTTCATTTCTGCCTTGCAACACAGGCTCTGCGCACCTGGCTGAGCATCTCCCCTTGGTAATGCGGTAACACTCACGAGAGCTCAGCCTAGTTATACTCACGGAGGGCTGTAGCATCGTGGACTGCAGCGGCACAGCCTGTCTCAGAAGTGATGATGTCATCCAGGTTCTGCTGACTTTGCTGGTGTCAAGACTGATGGCCAGACAATCAGAGTTGGAGGCAGAGGGGACAACAGTGGAGGATGGTAGTGTATTTAATTGAAAAGGACTGTGCCCCTGTGGAAGAGGCTTGGGGGAGTTCTGATAGAAAGCTTGAGATGATGTGGTAGGTGAAGGGATTTGATTTGCTTTGCAGAGTGACAACAGACTCCCTGAATGAACTGACTGAGAAGTAGAGGTAGAACTGTCAATTGTAGGAGAAACAATGAAGTCCAGCAAGGGAGGACAAGTCTTCTGAAAGGTAGGTAGGGTTATTTTGGTCTGTTCATCTAAAGGGTTTTGACTAAATTCGTGAGTCTGTGAATGTCTGGTGTTACTGCAAGTCCCTTTATACTTTCTTGAGAGTTTGGAAAAAGGCCGTAAATTTCTTGGCTGACAGCTGGAAGATGCAGGAGCTGTTTGTAATTTGTATGTCGCATTTGGAAGATCAACGCTTTCTGGTTGAGTTGACAAAGAGTCTTTGTTCTCTGAGGTACTGCAATGAGGATAGGTTAGTAGCTGGGGAGTGGAAGCTGCCTTTTTGTTACTAAACATGGTGAAATGATTTGCAGATTGCTGATGGGGTTTAATGGTAGGACAGCTCCTTGTAACTGAGAGAATGTCAACCAGTCGAACCACTGGCGACAACAGAGCAGGCAGAACAATGTGTCTGGGCGAAGACTCATTAGGAAGAGGTTCTGTTTGAGAGCTATCCCTTACTAATTCAGGGCTGTGCTTCTCTTCGGGCTGCGTTTGTTCAGAAGGCTGGGCGTCTGAAGCTGGGTAAGGATCTTTGAAGGGTGAATGTTGGTCAGGGGGACATGGGACGAGGTCAGATGGGGTGAGGTCCTGTGATGAAGATGTGGATGACAATGAGTGGAACAGCGGGGGAGATAAAGAAGCATTGGCCTGATGTAGCAGCTCATCTGAGCACTCGTCCGGACACTCCTGCAGGATGCTCTTCACCCATCTCTGGTGTTTCGAGCAGAAATGAGGAGAGGAGGCAGGCTCCCTGCTTCTCTGACAGATGTCCTCATGTCCTTTGTCACTGCTTTTTTCTTCCATCCTAGGCTTGAGAACAGCCTTTGAAGAGCTGCCATTCAGAACAGACTTTGACAACGGAGAGCTTTCCATTTCACTCTCTCTGTTTTCTGATGATTGAGAACTCCTGGCCTGACGACATGATGCAAAATCTAAGGGAATAGACAGGAAGTGCATTTTGAGTAACAAAAGTGCGATTAGCATCGGGAAAAGAGATGAGTTGTGGTCTAACTAAAAAGGATATAATTTATAATCTGTGAGAGTGGAGTTAAAAAGAAGTGAGTTAGTCAGACCTCTATAGATCCCTCCACATATCTGTGCTACTCGGTTACTATAAGGTACCTGGGTCTCTGATCAAACGTTCCTCAGCAAGTTGCATTGTGGGTAATGTATGCATCAGGTTTAGACAAGAAAGAAGAAGAGCGCAGCACCAAATGAGTGTAGTACTGAGAGTGAAAGGAATGCCTTATTGGCACTTGATTTCATTTCGCCTGTTGTAAAATGTCTTTTTTTTAGCTTTAATTTCTTTTGTTGTTTTGTTTTTTTTATTTTTTATGTTTTCCATTAGTTTTGCTGTTTATGTTTATGTAGGCTTATTATCCACTTCTCCTACTAACCTACAAGAAGATGCTATTTACTTTATACAGAATTGCTTAGTGTACTAAGTAAACATTTTACTATAATTAGGTAATATGTGTAGATTATTCGATTAGTGCTTTGGGAGGCATTTCTTACCACAGTGCAGCAGTGTCTTTAAAGTTGTTGCTATGCTTGTGGAGTCACAGGTAACCACTTCCAACAGTAGCTTCTCCTCTTCAGTCACAGGACTTGATTTCTTCAGTAACTAGTTCACACATATGGAAAAAAATGCATCAATCCAGATCAGGTTCAAGTGTTGTTTCTATCTCCACGCTCTGTTATAGTCTGACTTAAAGGTTTACTTTACATTTAAAGTATTCACAGTAATTCTTTCAAATACAGAATTAATCTCAACATAAAGGTTCTCACAATTTCTTTGAAAGCACACACACACACACACACACACACACACACACACACACACACACACACACACACACACACACACACACACACACACACACACACACACACACACACACACACACAAACATATGCACATAACACACACCTTGTCAATGTAAGTATCTCCTGGTAACACAGTCTCCAGCTTGTGTAGATAGTGCAGCAGCCTGTCCTCTACTTTCTGTGCATAGTGTTCACCATACTGCTCCTCCATGTGTTTCTGAAAGACACACAGCGTACATCATGTCATGTTCATATGTGCAGTTCCTGCTGCCTTTAGGAAACTGCTTTGGCTTAATTCCTCTCCACACAAATTTCGTGCATGTTTGCCCACAGGGTTTAGAATTTACTAGATGTGGTTGACCAGAAGAAGATCCAACACTGAACACAAATGTTCCTCAGTATAACACATTTTGTGAATAGGGCCAGTTTTGGTAAAAATAAGGATTTACTTTTAAATGTAGATCTGTAGTGCACCCTGTGGGATAGGAAAGGACTAACAGTTAGGAGCACAGAGAGGAACCTGTGCTATGATAATGACCCATCATCCTCCTATAATCTCATTACACAGCCAGTCAGAGGTGCAAACAAACAAGAATAAGGATTTGGATGATGATTTAAGTTATTACTAGTTATTTAATACATCATATTTTATAATATAAGTAATATTTCTGTGCTTTTAACAGCCATTACATATTTTGCCTTTTATATAAATGTTGTCATTGTTTTTTTTTTTTATTGAAATATTATCATTGTATGTACAACACAAAGAAAAACAGGCTTCACTCTCCACTTTTCCCAAATTTCTTAATTTCTTTAAAATGAAGTAGAAAGAGGAGCAGCTCTCGACAGGGCAACTCATTTTACTTTTACTATTTCCAGTCAACACTGCCTGGCTATGGTCAAACTGTAGTTTACTGTGGATTAGTGCTGTGTCAGACATGGACACAAGTCACCTGTACCTTTATCTGCATCCTTTATTTTAGCGCCTAATCCAGTCGGTGAAATAAACTAACCTTCATATAATCTTCAAGTTTGTCCTTGTCTGTGGCGAGAGATTCTGCCAGAGTCTTAAAGTCCAGGTGATTCTTCCTCATGAGAAACATGTCATGATGGCTCTGTGCAAGAAAAAAAGAGATAAACAAAACATCATTGCTGGATCAATACATTTTGATATGATTAAGTTAGAAATCTCATCTAGAAAATATTTACAATAAGATTTTAATAACGGCAAGGTCAAGCACAGTAAGCTGTAAATGACATGAATGTTTGATTGTCTAGACTACAAAAAGATTTTTTTGTTTAGTTAATTCATGAAACATTTCATTATATTTTCAACTATGTGCATTGGACAAATCTAAGTGCAGTCTTCCATCTCCCTTTTAGCTCTATTTTTGGACTATGTGTGTTTGTTCTTTAACTGCTAAATGCTTCACAAAGAAAATAAGCAGTGCATGGTACTGCATGGACAGAGAGACACTGGGCATAGACAGGGGAAAGGCCCCCACTCACCTGTAGGAACTCCAAACTAAGAGAGACAGGCACAAAACTAGAAATAAGACTGTCACTTTGTTTTGAGTCATTATGGGTGACAGTTGGGTTTTGTTTTTATTTGTTTGTTTTGGTCTCTTTTTAGTAATTTTTTTATTTTTTGGTAATTGTCTACAACTCTTTGGACACTTTTAATGTCTAATTGTAGATGTCATGTGTTTCCTTTTGCTTATTTTTCCAGCTTAAGGTAATTTTTGCCCCCTGTGTGGCCGGTTGTATTTATTATTTATTTATTTGTAGTAACTGCAAACCTGTCCTGTCAGCAGCCTTAGAAGTCTTGTAAGACACTAGAGTAGCTTAACACAAAGCAAGTTAGTCCAGCAGCATCCACTGACGGCACAAATTAATGGGGATTTACACTTTTACTTTTTTTTATTTCTAGGGAAACAAGTGTCCCTAAGTAAAGTTCTTTCAATAATGCAGAATAGCTAGTTCCAATGTAGGTCACTTACACACTGATCTTGGTATTGAGGTAGTTTACTTGGGAAGAACTTAATTATTTTAAAAACTGTGTCAACCATTCCTCTGCCCATCCTCAGCATCCACATAATGACCTGGAAGGAGAGACAACAGACGGTAAAGTTTAAAATTTAAAACACATGATGTCAGATGCTTGGTGAATGGAAGAATGCTATTACTGCTCATTTACATACCATAGTCTTGAGACCAAACATGATCTTCATATGTTTGATGGGAGCCACCAGTCCAGGTAGAAGTCTGTAAGTAGCTTCCAGAAAACCCATCACTCGTTCAAAGTTTTCTACATCTCTGTTCTTCACAATGGAATATACCTGGGCAGAGGTAACGCGCAGCCTCCATGTATCTTCAAGGCTCAGAGGCTGGGAGTCCATGTCTGGCCAATGGGAAGGGTCCACTACTGTGAGGGGGAATAAACAAAGCATCACACCCCTCCCCAATTTTTAATTTGTGATAACTATCAATTTCAAACGAGTCATCTTCCATGTTTTGCAGTACATTTAATCGAATGAAGCACTTAAGTACAGTTTTTAAAAAAGTGTGCCTTACTAGAGTTCTTGCATTTTAATAATTCTACTTTTTTTTTTTTTATTTACTTTTTAAGTAATTACCATCTAACAGTATACTATGGTTTTGAATAACAGTTAGGACTAATCTGAAATAGACTAGTACATTCACGTTATCAACAGTATAACATACAGTGGCAAGAAAAATGGTTTCCTGCATTAATTTGTCATAAAATGTGATCTGATCTTCATCTAAATCAAGAGTATTAACAAATATAATGTTCCTAAAATAATAACATAAACAATTCTGATCGTTCATTTCCTTATTGAGAGCAACCATAAAAACCTCATAGTGCTAGAAAATTTATGTGATTATAGAAATGCAGTTGTTAAAAATAACCAAGTATATTTACTCAAGTACTGGTCTTCAGCAATTTTAAGGCATTTGTCCTTAATGCTGTATTTTAATTTTACTTTTACTCCACTACAACTACTTCACTACATGTACGGGGAAGTTTTTGTTACTTTGCAGATGCAGATTCTCCATGAAAAATATAATCAGAGTGTTATTATAGATTAACCACATGTCTGTGCACATACTGACTAAAAACAGCTCCACTTTTACCAGCTGCAACATTAGTAATGTTTACATGTTCATGCATCAGTAACCCAATAATATCATGTTTGTGTGTGTGAAGTGAACCATACAGTACTTCTGGTACTTCAAGTACTTTTAAGCTAATAATTTCTGTACTTTTACTTCAGTAACATAATAAATACAGGATTTTTAATTCAAGTCAGTTTCTTTATTTTGCAGTGTATTTATTTACTTAGGTAGAATTAGGAAATTAGAAATACCTCAGTGTAGAAATAATCTGTTACAAGTAAAGTATAACTCATAGTTGTATAGTTACAAAATATAACAATACTACTATACATTATACTTCATACTTGTACTTTTTACTATAGTTTAAGAATAGTTTTAAGAGTAGAGTTTTTCTACACTGTGGTATTTCTACTTGAAATTTCTACTGATTTGAGTAGATACCTAACTTCCCTAAGTTTTAGATGTACATGTTACAGGATGCTCTCAGTACTTTAACATGCAATTGTCCCAGTTTTGCAGTGACTGGCACACGATAATCTCCAATCTCAATCCTGAAGTGCAGGTAGGTTCACGACTTGTAGTGACTATTTTAGAGGTTATGATGTTTTCAGATCTATAATTTATAAACTGAAATGAACGGAACTAACAGTACAGTAGTCTCTGCAATAAAATGTGTTGTTGATCTTTTTAAAATCATTTCAAACCAACCTTCTTGTATATCCATCATCTTGTGAGCCCAGATATACTCTATGATCCACACCGGTAACTTGGGGAAACTCTGGAAACGTTTCGTGTTAGCCTGCAGCTTCCTTCCTTCCATCAGTAACGTTACTCGCTCATAACAACGTAACGACGCTCAGCTGTGCCCTGTGGAGGGAGACAACACCGAGTATCGACCTTTTAAAGTCCCATTCATGAATGGGCTGTGATCTCCCACCCGGACATGTATCGGCAAGTTAAGGGTGAAGTGTTGAACAACCTGTTCTTCAATGTTTACATCTCATTTTAATTTGAAATCGTTGCAAACAACTTCCTTGTCAAAGTGACTGGTCGTCAAAATAAAGGTTACCAAGAATTCTTCTGATGCACGCGCAATACCGTTTTGCTCCTAAACCTTTATTGTGAAGTCTACGACAGCGCGACGTTGTTGACCAGGAAGTACTTTGATAGATCCGTGAAACTTTTTCTTGTTTTAAATTCATTAATAACATTTTGATTTTACTATAAACTTTAACTTCACAATAAATAATTATTACGTCGTTAAAACGCTGCCAGCACGGGAGTATGATATTTATTAAATTATTGTTCCTATTAAAATAATATATAATATAAAATAATATGCTATAATGTCTTTCTAGTACATCATCTTATTTATTAATGCTTATCTCTCTTTATTTCTTTCACTTATTCACAAACATTTACTCAAATTAGTTTTATTCCAATTGAGCCGCAGTGACGCTTCCGACGTCATCAGACACGTGGTTTTCTTCACTTGACATACACGGTCTGACAGCATTAGCTTTTCTTATCCCTAATAAAAACGGTACCAAGTGAAATAAACCTCGGAGCCCATCGGTAGGTAACGGAGATTTACAGAGTCTTTTAATATGCAAACACTACGCTGAAATAGTGTGTTTTAAAGGTGACGAGGTAAGATAACGTGCATTCACAGGCTAGCTGCTTGGTGGTGCTGCTTTTAGTGACCCCGAGGCTTTCGAGTAGATAATTATGAAAGTGACGTATTCCCTCACTTTAATCTGAGTTTAACTTTTTATCCTAACTTGAACCAGTCGTATCTCATGATGTTTAACCTGACCCTAACTTCACATTCACCAGTAACCTCTACAGACCCCCGAGCCTCATTTTACCGCTGTTGAACGGGTGCGCGTGTTTCGATTCACCTCGTCACACCGTCGGCGGTGTTTGACGCTACTGCAAAGACAGGTTAATTACAAAGGTGCTGTCTCCCACACTCGGTGGCTTTAAATTCAGCAATCAAACGTACAAAATCCGAGTGACATCCAAACCTCTCTCACTCATGCTCTTCCTACACATTTATATGGTATTAGATATGTTCATGTTAGTGTTTCCACTTAAGAAAGAGCTGTTGACATTGTGGCATGGTCTACATCTAAAATACATATAATGTTCGTCATTTTACCTACTGTACTTTTGGACAGAGTCTAGCAGAGCAGGAATAGAGAGGTGTGCTAGTGCTAGCTTAAAAGTTGCATATTGTAGCTTCACAACCTTTGAAGTGTTCTTCTCATCTTTTGTAAAATGTCTTTGCAGCACAGGGTGCCGCCCCCTTGATGTGTGATAGATCCTCCCAGCTGCAGCTCCACCATGAACACAAAATCATGCGTCTCCCTGCTCCAGCTCTCCAGGATGGGGCTCAGACTTTACACATCTGCAGCCCCTCTGGGCAGTCTAACAGCAGTGACTTCCAGTTGTCTTTCACATATCTCATCTGTGCCCTGTAGACGCTCTTACTGCAGCAACATCAAGGTGCGCTCCTATCTTGAGTACATGAAACGCAAGGTCATATCTCCTCCCAGCCCCCCGTACAGTCACGTGTGCCAGGTAGGGGACCCGGTTCTGCGTGCACATGCAGCTGCTGTTGACCCTGCTGCTATAACAGGTCCTGAGATCCAAAAGGTCATCAACACTATGGTGAAAGTAATGCGGAAACTTGAGTGTGTGGGGCTGAGTGCACCCCAGATCGGAGTGCCTCTCCGCATCTTGGCTCTGGAATATCCCCAGAAGATGTTGGAAGAGAGTTCGCTCACATCCAGGGAGGCCCGTGGGCTCTCCGTACAGCCCCTGAGGATCTTTGTGAACCCCCAGCTGAGAGTCCTGGATGGACACACTGTGCTCTTTCAGGAGGGATGTGAAAGCATCTCCGGCTTTTCGGCCACAGTTCCTCGCTACCTGTCTGTAGAAGTGTCTGGTACGCATGTTTCTGGCTTAATATTGTGTCTCCTGTACAATGTTGTCTTTACAATGTTACATATGCACTCTGGACTATCTTAGCTCCGGATATTTCGCAGAGTGGTGAATTCACACATGCAGCACACAGCAGGACAATTTGTGTCACATTGTGCTTGAGGAACAATGTGACACAAAAAGGACACTGCTTCAATCAGTATCATCATATGAGTATATCAATCATATTAGTAGAAATTAAGCTTTATGCTTAGAACTTTGGTTTCCTTATGAAAAGAAGCTCGACATGACAACAGAAAGCTGGTTTTTACCTCTTAAACTTTCTGATGTTATGCTGAGCGGCTTGGCTGAAAGGAAGCGCCCCCTTACTCACAGTGAATACTCTGGACTATTACCTGCTGTGTTCTCTTATGAGCTCACCTGGACATTACGCAGACTTTGTACTAGGGGGCCTGCAGAATAAAGTCCAGTTGTTTGTGTTTTTACATGCAGCTCACCTGGGTAAAGTCTGGACATGTTCAGGGTGTCAGTACATGTGTGAAAGCAACTTTAATCTGTTGTAGCTAAAAAACAAACAAACAAACAAAATTTTACTTTATGCAAAACAAGAAAACACTTGTACACTCGGATGCTGATAGCACACAAAGTTTCATTTGTGATATTAACTTCTCTGTCACGAGTTGACACACTAATACATTTCTGCATCTTTTTCTGGTTCCTCTGCATGAACAACCCACAGGTCTGAATGAAAAAGGTGAAGCAGCAACATGGCAGGCCAGCGGCTGGCCAGCCCGCATCCTCCAACACGAGATGGACCACCTGGATGGCGTCCTATATATCGACCGCATGGACAGCAAGACCTTCATCAACACCAAGTGGCAGATGTACAATGAATAGAAAACAGGCAAATCTTTAGGAGAGAACACAAACATTTACTGAAGGAGCTTTGGGTCTCTGGTCGGTATTAGAGCTCAGTATAAGGATCACTGTGAACTGTTTCGGGTGGTTCACTGAGTGTGGTGATTGATGGAGGCAGCAGAAGTAGACTTAAAGCAGTTTCACATAAAACTGCATAAACGTCAGGACAATGTTTGATGTCTAAAGAGGCTGGTCATGATAAAATCAGTGAACCATGTCTACTACTGTTTTCTGAAATGTTGGGACATTGTTAAACAGAAATACATGAAAATATAGTGATTTACAAACTATTTAAAAAATATATTTGATTGAAAATAGTACAAATCAACATTAAATTTAATTCTGAAAGTGTATGTTTTTGAATTTCATGTCAGCAACAAAAGACTTTAGAAGTTTGGACATCCTAAAAATATACCAGCTGGAGGAACATATCCAGTTAATGTGGTTAATGGTCAGCAGGTCAGAATCATCACTGCATTATTGAAGTTTCAGAAATGAAGATAAATACCGTTTCTGTCACCTTTAGCCAAAAACTCAAACCCTGAGGCAGCACTGCAGTGTAGTGGAAATCACTGCATGGGATCAGGAACATCTCTGAAAACCCCAGTTTTAAAATTACGTTCATGGCTGTATCTAGAAACTCCAGTTACAACTCAACAATGGAAAAAAACCTTCTCTGGACCCCGGCTCAGGTAAAGTGGAAAACTGTCCTCCACTGTTTCGTATTCATCAGTTACTTCCATTTGTTCACTTGATGTAAATACTCAGGATCAGGAAAACAGAAGTGCTTCAAAGTGCTGAAAATCAGTATTTTAGTTTATTTCAGGTGTGACAGAACATAATATTAACTGTGATCATTCATTTTCCAGGTGCTAGTTACTGTTACGAGACATTTGATCCTATATTATAAAACAAACATTTTACACAGACAAGTGCATTATTGACCTTTTACTCCAATAGTTATTCAAGCAGTAATACAGATGAAGGCTCATTCCCTTGTGCTTTGCACCAAGTTGCGTTTACATGACTTGGGAGCTAGTGATGGGCGGATGAAGCCTCATGAAGCTTTGACACTTGTTGTATCTGTGCTAACAAAGATGTAAATAGTGACATCTGGTGGTCTGTTAAACCCACAGCAGGCCTTAAAGTCTGGGGCCCAAACACACTGCTGATTGGTTTTAACTTTGTCTGGTAAAGCAGTTCAAGAAAGCTGTGTGTTATTAAATCTGTTATACAGATGGTGTTAGAGGGCAACTTCACTCATTTTCAAATTGCTGTATGTATATTAAGGGTATTAAACTTTCTTCTGCCTTCCCTAAATAATCTGATGTAACAGGGAGTTTTTCAGGTTGGATGGTGTCATCTAGTTGCTGATATTACAGACCTTTAGTTAGTATTGGTCAAGCTGCTCCTCCAGATGACATCATCTGTATCTGGAGAAGTGTTTAAAGTGGCATATTTTAGCAGTATTTACTGAGACAGTAAGTACTGTATGTCTTTACGGTACCGTTGCTGTCCTTAACTTAACAGTCTTTCTCTGTGGAGTTTGTGGGTTCCTTCCATGTACTGCAGCTTCCTCCAAACACATACATGTTAAGGTTAGGGGTTAGGGTTCATTGATGACTCTTTGCCGATAGGTGTGAATGGTTGCCTGCCCTGCAATTGGCTGGCAACAGATGTTCTCCATCTTTATTTTCTGCACCAATATGATAAAATGCAAAAACCTTCTAAATTGAAGATGCAGCTGTGATTACTGAAGCTTTAAACAAGCACCAGGATCATCCGCCCATTTCTACAGAGAGCACAAACTGTAAGCACGAGTTTCAACAACTAACACTTAGTGAAAAAAATAAAACAATAGCAAATATGGCCAGTAAAGTGAGAAAGAAAGAGTGGAGCATGTTTAATACTGCATTTCAGCACCATCTCAAGGCAACATTTGGAATTTTTTAGCACACAGATTTAAGGCATTGTGATTTTGCTAGATGTGCCTCACGAGTGCAAAATGTTTCAAATACATATCACACAGATGATGACTGGTCAAAAGCTTGGCCACATTTGCATACAAGAGGACTCCTGTACCAACAATCACTACAATACTCATTCCCACAATATCTGCACAGAACCAGAGGCTTTCTGGAGCACACCTTCCCACACTCACACACGCCTAGCTTTTTGACGGTGTGGTGGATTTGGCAGTAGTCTCGCTCTCTGCAGGACCCAGAGTGGAAGACACAGCAGCTGACGCACAGAACACGAGGGTCCAGCTGGGCGAGGTTGCAGCATTCATGGTAGACGATTGGTTGACAAGATGGCATTATGGATTTAGGGCCATCACACAGAGGTAAGGAGGACATCACTCCACTGCTGTTTTGTTCTGCACTCACATGGTTCACTCTTAGGCTTTCGCTCTGTTGTAACTCTGAGCCAGATCCATTCAGTGCTTCATTTGTACCGTCAGAGGTCGGCACATTGTAGTCCTCCATTATGCAATGTGAAAGCAAGGCACCGCTGAAATTGTTAAAGGTTTCGCATTGAACACAGTGATTAGGAAAAAGATGAGGGGACTGGGGACAGCTGCATAATTGGTTGGCTTCTGCCTCCCTCTTGCTGAGTGACTGTAAGCTGGGATCTGCTTTGTCAAACGTCGACTCCTCACAGTGGCGTCTGCCTTGCCGCTTGTTGGCTGAAGAGCTTCTGGGAGTGTCTGACTCTGCAGGCGAGGTCTTGGTTAACTGGCAGTTGAGTGTAGAGATGCAGGTGTGCTCTCTGGTGGTCAGGGAGACGGACGGGGGCAGTGATGTCACTTCATTGTTGAGTGCCTTCAAGGCTTGGGGAGATGCACTGCTTTGAGTCACCCAGGTTAAAGAGCGGGGACCTTCGTCATCTATGACAACCGCCTCTCTCTGCCCCCTAATATCTTGTTTATCTGTGTACAGATCCTCGTCCAGTTCTGTATCAATCTGCTCCATCACTGACTGGTTGCTCTTCAATGTCTTCATTGTGTTTTCCAAGGCGACCTGTTGAGATGCATGCAAAATAATGGAATAATTTAGCACAAGCTCCTTCTCCACAAGAGAGGTTATCTGACACTCATTTGATTGATTAACTTACCTGAACACTGTGTCCCATCTTCCTCTCCCTCACCACATTCAGCTCCCACTCTGCCTCACCAACATGGCTTCCCAGGGCCATTGCAAGGAGGCGACACTCGCAACGGGCCAGGAAAAAGGCACAAGACAAGCGGAGAAGGTTGTCCAGAGAGTTGGGGTTAGTTCTGGACTGAAGACAGAGCTGCTCCTGTCGTGACAAGCTTGGCTGGTACCCCAATAGGCCAAACACTTTCTTGATCTGAGGCATCGAAAGCACCGGTTTGATGTAGTGGGTAAACATACCAGAGTACATCTGGACAAAGGAAAACAAGTAAATCAATTATTAGAAAACATAACAGATTTTCAACAGTAAGTGGTGTTGAGATACATTCTCTCTTTTAAGCCTTTTTTTCCAGCTAACCTTGACAACTCTGTATTCCTTCCTCCAGGGGCCAAGGTACAGGTTCAGGGCCGCTTGCTCAAGGACCTCAAATACTTTAGCCAGGCTTTGCAATCCCCGTCTGGCTTTGCCTTGCCCACCGTTGGGTGCTGGTGCTGGTGCTGCTGCTGCCGCCTCCATTAGCGACTCTTCCATCACCCTCAGCGGATCCAGACCCAGGCAGTGTGTCTCCTGAGCATTTCCATCCTTCAGCAGCCCCTCCATCTTATTCCACAGCTCCTCATCCCTACATGCCAGGTTGGAGCCTCGTCCCACAATCTGCTGCTCCAAACTGTGATCATAGGCGGCCACTAACATCTGCCTAGAGCTGCTCATCTCTGCTGCGAGGGAGACGAACAAGATGTGAAAGTGACGATGACAATTGTTCTCCTCTAATAATTCACATATACAATCAATATTTTAATTTATGAATGATGAGATTCAGTATGGCACTATTCAACTTCAATACAAGTACAAGGTGAAAATGAATCTACAATGTTTCGTGGCTTTCAGTCAGTTACTGAGATTTGAAGTCATGACAAAGTGAGAGAGAGAGAGAACTGGCACATTGGAAATATTTAACATACATCCTTTAGCTACGTGAAATACAGTATATACAACTACGTTAGCTATTCATTCTAATGAGGGTTAATATACTTGTTTTGTTTGTAACCGAAAGTGAAACGCATGACATCCAGGCCTTAGTGGAAAATATTTAAATATATTTCCGTAGCCAGCAAACCAACTGACCTACCTTTGATATAGTTAAAACAATCTATGGTCAAGTTAGTGAAAAAGAAATACTCGTCTGCAGCTCAGCTCGAATTTAGCATTAGCATTAGCGTTAGCTTAAGCTTCTTCCTAACACGGAGCTTGGAAAACTATCACGTTTCAATACTGAACCAAATCTCTTATCTCTATGTGTTAATTTAACACTCTTGCTTTTTCAACTGAAATGAATAACTCATAAAATACGACCCGAAAGCTCTGAAGAGACTATAGAAGCGGTAGTTCAGGTCAGGTTACATTCAATCCACCAACCATCAAAATCTCCATTTTTTAAAAGGGTAGGACCGTCGTGTTTAGATTCATCTGCGGGGAAAGTCCCCGGAGGTAACGAAAGAAAAATATCAAACGACACGGAGTTGTTGTTTAGGATCTATGCCGAATTAAAGACCGACCATCGTTGATTCAGAAAATGCTAGGTTTCCGGATTTAGATAATGTGGCCTTTTGCTGATACTTTCAATACAATAAATTACAAAATTTCTATACGAGACCTCCAGTCTCGTACTCGTGTCAAAGCTAAGCTAACGTTGCGTCACAGCGAAGGTTTCAGTTGTGACAGCCGGTGTTGGATCAAAGCCGAACACACTAGAAACATACAAACGTACCTGTGCCTTACACGTAAACGGAGAGGTTTAGCAGTGAATCTCGTAACTAGACATTTCCCCGCAGCGTCGTGGCAGTGCGGCGGCTCCCCGCTCCCTCACCGACCGGGCTTAAGGTAAACACTGTCACGTGGCGCGATTTAGCCCAGCGCCGCACAAGGGGGCGCGAGGAAGGAGCGTGAGCGCGAGCGCGGGGGGCGGGGCAGAGGCCCCTCTGAGGGTCACAGTGCGGAAGCTGTGCAGGCACCCAGGGGCCCAGCTAGCAGCTATTAGCTTTAGCTACATGACAAATATATCAAAGTATCAAATATTTATTGATACAATTCTATAGAAAGTACACACACTGTCCAGAGTGTACCCCGCCTCTCGCCCAGTGACAGCTGGGATAGGCTCAGGCATTCCTGCGACCCTCCAGAGGACAAGCGGTCAAGATAATGGATGGATAGACAGTAAAGGTCACACAAACAATATGAAAAACCCTATTAACAATCCAAGCAGGCTATCACAGACATACATATAATCCAAAATGTATAAAAACCTAACATGATATACTTTACAACAAATTGTCACAACAGTGGTGTGCAGTGTATCATGGTCCTGGTCCAGCAGCTACACGTGAACTTTCCTTCTGAAGTTACTGTCAAAGAGGTGTTTTCAAGATTCAAGATTCAAAAACTTTATTAATAGAACAGAAGGAAATAGTTTTGACTTTTACAGTTGTTCTCAACACAGATCTACAACAACACAAATACAGAATAATATCAATACAGAAAAAACAGTGTATATACAAAATATGTGAGATGAAAATAGGTCAATAATTACAGTCCAGGTGGAATGACAGCAGTTATATGACAAGACGTTCTCTGTTCCCACTCCCCTTACAGAAAGGGGAGGAATAAAGATTGATGGTCACAGGTTAAAAGGACCTCCTGTGGTTCTCTGTAGAGCACTTAATGTTGATCAGTCTCTGGATGAACGTGCTCCTCTGTCCAGCAGCACACTGTGCAGTGGGTGGGAGGGAGTGTCCATGAGTACTGATGAGTTTTTATCCAGTCCAGTTTGTTGTCCAAGTACACTCCCAGGTATTTGTACTCAGATACGACCTCCACCTCCTCCTCCTGTATAAAGAGAGGGATGACAGGACTCTCAGATTTCCTGAAGTCCATCACCAGCTCCTTTGTTTTATTGATGTTCAGTTGAAGATGGTTGAGTCCACACCAGTCAACAAAACTGTCCACCACTCCACGGTACTCTGTGACATCTCCACCATTAATACATCCTACAACTGCAGAGTCATCAGAGAAATTCAGAAGATGACAGGACTCTGAGTTGTACCTGAAGTCTGAGGTATACAGGGTGAAGATGAATGGAGACAGAACTGTCCCCTGTGGAGCACCTGTGCTACAGACCACAGTGTCAGACACACAGTTCTGCAGGCAGATGTACTGTTGGTGAGGTAGTCCATGATCCAGGAAATCAGGGGAGTGTTGACCTGCATGTTTTTTAATTTCTCTCCCAGCAGTGCAGGCCGGATGGTGTTGAATGCACTGGAGAAATCAAAAAGCATGATCCTCACTAAAACCCCAGGCTTGTCCAGGTTGGTGTAGGTGTGGTGGAGTAGATGTATCATGGCGTTATCCGTTCCAACTTGGGGTTGATAGGAAAACTGGAGGGGGTCAAGTAAGGGTTTGACCAGAGGTCAGAGGGACTCCAGGGTCAGTTATGCAAAAGCCTTCATACTGTGTGAGGTCAGAGTCACTGGTCTGAAGTCAGTGAGGACTCCTGGATGTGGCGTCTTATTCACAGGAACCAGGCACGACTTCTTCCACCCAAGAGGAAGAAGTTGTGAACCAGGCACAACTTCTTCCACCCAAGAGGAACTCTCTCCAGGTGCAGGCTGAGGCTGAAGAACACCACATAGCTAAGGAGCACAGGCCTTCAGCAGCCTTAGGCTGATTCCATCTGGACCTGCAGCCTTTGTGAGGCTGTTCAGCTCTCTCCTCACCTAATGTCAGCTGACAAACGTAGCTGACAAGACTTGATGTTATCAAGACTGTGTTGTTCTAGTCCATGAGTCTAGTCAGAGTAATAAAGCAAAAAGCTTTACAATCACCCCCACAATATTATCTTCTACAATATTTGATCCTCTAGATGGCAGCATTTCGGCACGTACCTCAACATGAACTAATTGTCTTCCCAATATCTCTCTCTCTCTCACACACACACACACACACACACACACACACACAGAGCGAGAGAGAGAGAGAGAGGTGGGGTGAAGATAGTGGTGAGCTTCTTTTGTTGACCTGCGGGCGTGGCTTCAGTGACACCGGCAGATGGGTGGAACTGTAGCTCCTGGGTTCAGTTTAAAACATCCTGGGACCCCAAAGATGCTCTGCAAAAGTCCGCAGCTTTATTCCCAAAGTGTCACCCTCCATCCTCCAGCAGGTCCGTGCAGCAGCATCCAGCATGGCAAACTCGGACAGGGTTGTGTTAGCTCTGGGAGGAGCGGGGACAGTGGGCTCTGGGATCGTCAAGGCACTGCTGGATAAAGGTAGGAGCCACTTGGAGACATCCAGATCCAAGTCGTTTTGCGCACAGATGTCTGTCTCAGGGGGGATCATGGGAAACTGCATTTCTTCTTTCTGCATTTTTTATGCATGTTTTCGTACTTTATGACATTCTCTGTCTTTGAATTATTAAATATATGTCTGTTAACCATGATGTTGGTGGCGCAGCTGCGTGCGTAAATGTAGCATGTCCATACGCGTCATTGACAAATCCATCAATCAAGCTTTTCAGTAAAGATCGTACACACTGTGATTTACAGATGGGTAACAACGTGCCTACTCACCCCCCATGTGTAATGTCGGGAGAGAAAAGGAGAGAAGTCTATGTAAGGAAGTTTGCAAAGAAATAAATATTTGGAATGATCTTGATAAATATATAAAAATCACACACACAGGCTATAAAACATCTTCAATATCCAGTGTTACATTTGAGTAATATGAACATGAGAGCAGGATACCTTTACTGTTAAGTTAAGTAATGAAGGGTTCAGCAAAAAAGTTCTATGCCTGCCATCAACAGATCAGCTGATCTGAACCTCAGCAGTATATCCCATCATCAATAACAACATCATGTTTTATGGTTAGAGGTAACAGAGGGTGGTTTCAGCTCAGTTTAGAGAGTTTTAAGGTGCTGCTCTATTAAAGTTGGTTGTTTATAGTCCTCTGTTCTCCACATAAACATGGATTCTGCAGGTTGAATTTGCACCGTGTGTTTGAACTAAGCAGAAAGTTCTGAATCTTCATTTTCATGTGAGATGGATTAGTTAGTGAAAAGGTGCATCTATTATCTATCTGCAGTGCACTATAGATTAATGTACAATCTGCTGTGTGTGTGTGTGTGTGTGTGTGTGTGTGTAGGTTTTAAAGTGGCAGTGATCTCCAGGGACAGCAGCCGGCTGGAGAAGCTCCAGTCGTTCGTCTCTCCCAACACCAAGGATAACCTCACGACCATAGTGGGGGATGTAGGTAAGTTGGGGTCCTTCCATTCATCTAAGTAGCTGTTTGTCATCCATCTGTACACTAAACCCAGAACATATTGTTGCTAATCCATCCATCCATTATCCTAATGGATGGATGGACAGACAAACATTCACACTCTCTCACAGGTCAGGATGATGCCAGAGCATCATGGGCTCATTAAAGGGAATTAAAGGTCAGAATGTTACAATAAGAAGCAACTAAAGAATCCAATCCTGCCATCTGTGTTACCTCGTCATGGACTAAAGTGTAGGTGAACAGGAACATTTTCTGACAGGGATTGTTAGTAAAGGTCAGGGGTCACCCTCCAAAGTATGATGGTAAAGCATAACAGTCTTAGTCCACCGATAGTTACACACACTTCCTACTTTCTTTTTACTTTCTACGGCTGAATCTCTGTGTTCAGGCTCAGAGGATGGAGCAGAGAAGGCAAAGCAGGCCCTGCTGAAGGCAGTGGGCAAGGTGACAGACATCGTTTCCTCCCTGGGCTTCAGCTGGTGGCAGGGAGGACCTCCTCACACCCAGTCTCTCAAAGACCTGCACTGGGTGAGCACACACTGGACTTTTGAAATTTACAAAAATAAAGCAGTGATTCTTGTCTGGTTGGTTTATATCTCTTGTCCCTTGAACTCCCCAGGTAATTGAGACGTTGCTTTTCAGCACATTTGTGTCATGGAAGGCCTTCTTCCCTTTGGTGAGGGACGACTCCAGCTGTACTTACACCTTCATCACTGGTAAATGCTTTAACCATGTACCTGTAGTTGTTCTGAACTGTTGTTGTTGTTTTTTTGTTGTTTTTGTTGTTGTTCTGTTTTACATACAGAGGTCAACCTTCTGGAATTTTATGGTTTTCTGCATTAATTAATAATAAAATCAATAAAATGGCTGTGTAGTGGTTAAGGTGACCACCCTCTTCCTTTGGTATTTTTGTTTATTTTCCTGTAGCATCACCCAACTTCTACAGAGTTTCAGCTAACGTACAGACATTCTCACATTATTCTGAAGAATTTTCCCCCTAATCACTGCAAGCTGGCCAAGTAATGGTGCAGCAAAGCAGGCCCAAATCATGATGTTTCCTCCACCATATTATACCGTTGGGATGATGTCTCAACGATGTAATACAGTAGATGTAAAGCTGTTTTTCTTTCTTTTCTTTTCATCACTCCACAAAAGATTTTGCCAATACCGCTGTGGAGTGTGAATGTGCTCTTTGGCAAACATCAGGTGTGCAGTAATGAAAAATTAATGCAGAAAACCATGAAATTCCACATGGTTGGTATGTTCACATACTTTTTCTTGTTACCGTATATTGGGTTAGGGTTTGCACCATCATGTTACTTTAACATAGCTGTTTAAGTTGAAAGTTTGTGTCATGTCAGCTGCCATTTTGGTGCCTGCCACCAAAGGGGTGCAATTTCAACAGACTCTTGCTGCCACAGGGTCGCCTTTAAAGAAATGCACCTTTGGGTCATATGACAAGGTTTTTTTTTTTTTACCACATTGCAGTTGTGCAGAATGCCTCCACCAACGAGTGAAGTTGTAGTTTACATATGTGCCTTTCCAGACTTGTGTTCTAATAAGTTTATACATGAGTTCAAATGATGCCTTGTTCACAAGAAAGTGAGGGACAGACGGACAGCCTGAAAACATAATGCCTCTGGCCACGATGCAGATGCATAAAAAGAGCAATTCATAGTTTTATTGTTTGTTTGTTTGTGGTTGGTAAAGAGGGTTATTTTCACTTGTGTGTACAACTTTGGCACATAACCCCTCTGAACCACAATAAACATGACTAGTGTTTATATATTTCCATGCTCTGTGCTGATCTGTGCCACAGGAGGAGCAGGAGAAAAGTTGCTGATGCCTGGTACGGGCTTCCTGACAGTGGGAGCTGCCAGCACCCTGGCCTTCTGCCAGGTTCTACGAGAGGAGTACCCTGAGGTGCCCTGCAAACTCAACCAGGTGAGACTTCAATGGGATTACAAAGCAAGGCCAAAGCTGATTTAGGACTTCTACTTGATCCCACTGTTCACTGAGTGCCCCCCCGCCTCAGCATGAGATATAATAACAGTCCATCACCTTCCCCTTTTGGCCATGTACATGTTGATATGATCTACACAACAAATGGTTTTGTAAAGTATATGACATTTATTGATCAAACATGAATTCTATTTTAACTCCATTCATTTGTAACTGTACTGTGGTGCAAGTTGTAGTTTTACTATTCTAGTCTACATACTAGTCTAGACTAGTTACTAGTCTTACTGCAGTCTTCTGCCTGTATTAAAATAACGAAATAACCAATTGACGAGATGCAGTTTTCACATGAGTCACACCCACAGTGGTATCAGTCGATGTAAGACTAAGTCATCCGTGCTTTGCGTCCTCCTGTGTGAACGCTCAGTGTGTTTGATGTCTAAATAATTAAAGGCTTATGGCTTACTTTGATACCTAATACTAAATTAAGAACTTATATCTGGGTGAGCATTGCCAAAAGAACATTTGATGAGGAAAGAAACTGGCTGAAACATGATCAGGGATGTTTTACTTGGCACACCTTTATTTTAACCAAACGTATTTGGAAGAGAAAAGGAGGGTGAATGATATGTATGTACGTTATCTACTGCATTATAGTTACTGCTGGTGTTTTGTTGGTTTGAGATGAATTGAAATCTACACAGGAACATACTGCTTTTAGGAACATCTGCTTTTAGATAACTGTGTAAGCACTGATATGTGTTATCATGCCCTAAGATATTAAGAAAAATAGAACTGAAGTCACAATAAATCAGAGTGACTTCTCAATGTGATCACTCTTTAAACATTTTCTGGTCAGAGGTCAAACTTACACTGTGACAGTCAAAGCATCTCCAACCATACGTTGTCCCTCATTACTTCTCTCTAACCTCTTTGTATGTACTCTAACCCTCGTCTTTCCTTTGGTTGGTTCTGCCAGGTGAAGATCGACGCAGGTGTATCCACCCCAGAGCGCATGGCACCCGGCTACCTGAACCACCTGGACTTGGGCGAGGGTGTTGCCACACTTGTGGAAAGACGGAACACCTCCCACACTGTCTTCACCATCAACAGTCCCGCAGACCTAAAAAACATCCTTCTGGAGAGGAACCTTTAGACTCAGGAACCCTTCCTCCAGCTCCACCTTGCTGTCACTGAGACATATTTATCGTCCGCTCTGATTCTAAAATCTCCACCAACACATTAACGGTGTCTTTCGACCTTTTTGCTTCTCCAATAACTTCTCCTGTCCTTGCACAACTTTTGTCACCTGTATGCTGTTTCAGTTAACACTGTATGTTCTCAGATCATTAGCAACTAGTTACTCTGCATGCACTGTTGTGTGATATCTGTAACAAAACACACGATTTTTAATACTCACTATCTCATTGTTGCCTGCTTCTATACAAATATTTCTCCATGGATGTTCCAAATGCATTTCACTGCAAACTAGACTTATTCACAGAAAACCGCACAGAGCAAGATTGAGCCATGGGGACAAAGGATTTATGACTAGTCAAGTCGGCCAAGCTCTTTGCTGGCAATGTAACAAGCGGTCAAACGGTTTGGTTGTAGATCATTCCATCATATATTCCTACAAACCTGCCATTAAATGTAACATGTGGAGTTTCTGACCACTAGTGGCACTATATACACACAAAAGGATTTGTAACAGTCCTGTACGCACACGAGCAAGCTTCATGCTATTCCAGTGATTAACAGGGGGCAGGAAGTGCCAAGAAATGCAGCAATGTGCAAATTAAAGGAAAGCACTGCTTGTGAGCAACATTTATGTAAATAATGCAGATTTTTAAGACAAGTCACCAGAGAAATTGAAACTTTATAGTCTTCTAAAGTTGGGGATGTTGCAGACTGGATGCCATCTGAAGTACACATATTATAGACCAGACTTTACTAAGAATATGAAGACCCTCCATTCAGATCACTGACATAAAGGAGGAGAATTGATTTCATGTTCTGTGACCCATTAGGGGTTGAACGTGCTTCAAATGAACTAATTCATATTAAATGTGATCTGACCACATCTAAACACAGTAATGCCTTTAAAACCATATTGAAGTGGTTACATTTGTCAGAACAAGCACTTTGAAGCATATGGATGGAGATCATGGCTCTGAATACTAAGAGTGACTGGATACAAAGGTCACACAGCCTGGCTTGGCCCAGTTTAGCCTCTTTATAAAGCTTAAATGTGCAGTGTTTTGCATTCAAACACCAATAAATGATGTACGTCCTCTATTTGTTTTGCAGTGTGTTCACTTTGCCCAGGAGTCTATTTAGCAGTGTTAAAGTTGAGCTGAATTCCCTCTGTGAGAGTTCACAAGTAGTTTGAGCATTAGGTCATTGGTACATCCCACGTAACGTGACTCTGTCCCATTCACAAGCATCAGCACCGACCCCCTACGGGCCTCTTTATCTGCCAGCCGTTATTTGGGGCAGCAAGTCCTTTCGATAAACTAAAGTCTAAGTCTAGACTGTGTCAGTGTCAGAGGGGTCATTGTTATCACGTGTACAGTCTCATTGTTCTCTTGTGTACTGTATTGTTAATGTGTACATGCTACGTGCCTCCTTGTTTGTTGATTGGGTTGCATCTGGTTGAAAAGAGTCACTGGGATTGGACAAGAAAGCAGAGGGATCACAAGAGTAGTAGCTGTTTTGGGTGGGGGGACGGGGGAGCCAGTCAGATTTAGTTCTCTACTCGTCGGCTGACAAATCAATTAGGCCAAGTTATGATTTAAAATGCAACGGTGAACCCGCTGGGCCCCACTTTCACTTCACCTCCTCCTCCCACCCACACAGACTGCTGGGTTCGTCCTCTGATGATGAGTCACTCCATTCTAATGAAGAAGAAAATTGGCTTTTGTTTAAGAGGGAACAAGAGGCCACAATCTTCTCGATTATGCTTAACAGACTGGGGTCAGCCAGTTTAGCTGCACTAGCAGAGGAGCTCTAGATGTGTCAGTGTCACTTAGTCTGTCAGTCCACCACTTTGGTCCCGACTGATATATCTTTAACATTATACAACATTACTTGAAATTTGAAATTTGGAACAGCCGTGGGGCCCAGAAGGGAACACTTTTGGTGGTCCACTAATTTTTCCTGTTATGACATCAGTAAGTTAGACTTTTCACCTGTTCAGTAAAATATTTCAACATGGAATCAATTTTATCTTGACAAGTATTAGATGATTTGGATACAGATCAGCTCCGTGCAGAAGGGGATGGGCTCTGGGGGCTCAAGCACCTGCCCTTTTGCTAATTAACCAAAGGTGCCTCTCAACATTAACTAACTCTCTGTGGTCTTAGACAGTTTTTTCTTATTACTGATTCTTAAGAAAATGCTTTTTTAGTAGTTTGGTTTATGATCACCTGCAAACCTAACGGCATTCATATAAGTCTCAGGTGCATGTGTGAGTGAATGTGAGAATGAATGGCTGTCTCTTCATATCCAGCATGTCAGGCCTGTGATTCAAGATTCCAAAAACTTTATCCCAGATTATTAATCCCAGAGACTGTCTGAAAATAAGACCATCCAAGATGAACCCTGCCCCTCGTTTAATGTCATCTGGCTACATCAACCCCATGACCCTGCTTTGGATAAGTGGAGTACTGTAGCTATGACGTAAAGCCTGCTAATACACAAAACAAAGGTGGTATTGTTACTGATTGATTGTTACTGTTATTTAGCTCACAGATCAGCCTCACAGAACATGTAGACTCTTGTTTAAGACGAGAGTGGTGTGTTGTAAGGTTTGGGCTACCTTCCTAGGAAAAAAAAAAAAGTTCTCACACATACTTTTAAAAATCCTGCGGTGAACCAACCAGAAACCTACAATTCACTTTGGATGAATCAGATTTTTTATTTTAGAAACAAGAGCACAGGCAGGAAAGGAGAGTACACGTGCAGCAGTCAGGTCAGTTAATACATGTATTCTGACAAAGTGACTTAATTCTAAGTAGGTGAGAAGAGATGGAGTTGTGCCGCGCCCTGTATCTGATGATACATCAGATTATTGTTAGAGCATCGAGGGAGGAAGAACAGTTCAACAGTTGAGAGGAGGCTGCCAAACTGCTCCTCTGCTTTCGATTAAAAATTAAAAACGGCTGAGATGATACGGATTAAAATTTGGAAGCAGATGGAAAAATGTGATCACAGAGGAGAGCGCAGAGCAAGAGGATGTGTATGTTTGTGTGTGTGTGTGTGTGTGTGTGTGTGTGGTCCCGAGTGAGGTATCACCGTGCCTTGGCCTCTTGGATCACTAGGAGTCATGCACTGTGGGAAAGGGGACACAAGGGTGATCTGTCCATACATGCTGTGTATGTTTAACAGCAGCAGCTGCATGCTTGTTGCTTTGAACATGACTGATTTAGGGCTACGCACTCCAGAGGCCTGTGTCACATCAGCAGCCAGCTCTGAGGTCGGGAAGGCACAGAGTCAGAACTCTCAAGTCACGCTATCTCCACCAGGGCGTGTCCCACCAAGCTAATGGGACACACACACTCCCAGACACTGCAGTAAAACCCACTAGTAAACACAGACGTTTGCCAGGATGTCCCACAAACTCAATTAAGAACTAATTGGTTCAAAATGTGGTTCTGTAAAAAGATTTAAGTGTGACAACAGGATGAGAGAACATTTTACAACAGCCGCCATGTTTGGTGGTGCACAAATAGAGGAGCTGCTACTCTCACCAAGATGTACATATCAGGCCAAGCAAGTAAAGAAATGCTTTGTTCCCACTTCAGTTGTACAATACAGAGAGTTGTCAGTAAAATAAAGTTTATACTGGGATTAAAGTCATTCCACCGGCTTGTTCAAGTGTTCAATCTAATAGAACCCAGGAGGGTTTAAGCCTGCCAATGGTTTATTTGGCTTCTAATTTTAAATGAATGCAGAAAGAGCAGCATAAGAAGAAACTAATGTGTGGGTGAAATAAATAATAATAAATCATAAATGTAATTTTAAAGTGCACACAACATTTTATCTGCTAAACTAAAGCCTGCAGGTAGTAGCATTTACACTGCCCATCCAAAGAACATGGTACCACCTGGTTTCTTGCAAATATGCAAGAGTCTCCCATTGGATTGGTTATTTAACCCTAACTGATGCAGTGAGTAGCTTCTCATTTAAACAACCATGTTGGAAGACAGATCCTGTGGTAATTGAAAAGATGTTAATCTGTCTCCGAAGGGTCAAATTATTGACATGAATCAACAAAGAAAACATCTGAGATTGCTGAAACTGCTAAAACTGTGTTGAGAACTGTCCAACGCATTATTAAAAACTGAAAGGATAGTGGGGAACCATCATCTTTAAGGAAGAAATGTGGTGGAAAAACATATTGAATGATCGTGATCGGCGATCACTTAAACATTTGGTGAAATCAAATGGTAGAAAAACACCAGTAGAAAATATGGCTCTGTTTAATAGTGAAAGTAAGAGGGTATCCACATGCACAATGAATAGGGAACTCAAGGGACTGGAACTAAACAGCTGTGTAGCCTTAAGAAAACCACTTGCGGTGCTATGATGTGGGGTTGCTGCAGTGGGTCGGAAATAAATGTTGTGATGCCACGGTGAATGCTGCAGTCCTTGACTGTGTTTACATGAACTTAAGTAACCAGGCTACTAGTCAGGGAGTTTCCATGCATAAAAGAAAACTGCTTACCAAAAATGTGTACATGCAATATGATTTCTCCTTCTAATAATTTTGGAAGCTCAGAGACTGTAACTGTGTAGTGTCTGAAAATGCTGCCTTCTGACTTCCTTACTTTTTGTGCTGTGTAGCTGCAGAGTGACAGTAAAGGGGGACAGAAAGTGACTTATTTCGATTTGAAGCAGCTGCCTTTTTAGATACTACATCATCATCGAAGGCTGACATGCTGCAATCTCTCTCTCTCAGACACTGTGCTTGTATTTTTGTTCTGTGTGCTAGAAAACATAAATGCTAATGCTATATCATTGATATTGTGAAATGACACTTTTTTAAATGTGTAAAATTATTGTTGAAGACATGATGTGGCACACTACTATTCACTAATCAGAGTTGTTGTGGTTCAATCCCTGGGTCTTCCTATCAACCAAGTATGAGCAAGACACTGAACTCCACATTGTTTATGACTAACAGCATCAATTTTCAGTTATTTATTGTTCTTTTATATAGCAACACATAAAGTATTTTGCATTTCTTACAGTGAGCAAACACTTTTTCAATGAATATTTATTATCTTTAACAAGAATTGTTTTAAATTTAAGAGTAAACCTCTGTGCTCATTTCCCAGATATTCCCTCTAGACCCGCCCCTGGAACAGAGCCATAGTTAATGTTATTAGTAACACTTGTGTTTTTCCTGCTATGACAAGTCAGAGTTTCTGCTGTAAAGTCTATTGTCTTCCTTACAGTTTAGGATTGTGACATTATTAGTCTTACTAATGAAGCTGGAAGCTGTGCAATCTACTGGCACACCTTCTATGTATGAGATACCAGACTCTAAACTTGGACAGCAATCAAATGCCAAGTGTCAGGTGTCATATTTATACATTATATACATTATACATATTTTACATATTTATATTATCAAATTCATCATGTAAGGTAAAGAATGAGGAGGATCTATACTACTAAGTATTATTATATTAATAACACTGACATTACCTCTATGACTGGTGTAGACCTTGTGCCAATTATATAAATAATAGTCAGAGCACTAGTGCTAGTGTCCAGCTGGTAGAACATTGTCTGGTATATAAACCAGAGGTGGTAGTTATACACAGATTTAAAAGTGCAGGTAGCAGTGGCACTTTTTATTGCACTTGAAGTACTAAGTTATGCTCTAAAATGTAAACAGAGAGGAAAAAAAGTAGCATGGTGGTGTAGTCAGCACTGTTGCTGGTCAGCCAATGTCTGCTTGTATCTGTGCGTCTTTCCGTACCCCAGCTTTCTCCCACAGTCCAAAGACGTGTTAATTATTTGAGGAATATACATAATTATACTGTATGTAGATATATATACAATCACACCCTTGATTTTGTTTTGACGTATGGTGTTGATCTAAACACGCTCTTGAAAACATTAAGGAACTGATTCCATCTTATTTTTCAGAGCCATGTACCGACACAGAGTTGGGCACTCATCCTTACATCACTCCAGTACAAGTCAACTATCTTATTAATAAAACTGCAGCCTCACTCTGAACAATACTCGATACTGTTGTCCCTCTGAAAAAGCCAGGAAAGACGATTTATTAATATAGGTATAAAGCTAGGACCACATATTATTCCTCATTAATAGAGGCAAATAAGAACAACAGGCTTCGTTTTAGTACTGTAGCCAGGCTGACAAAGATTCATAGCTCTGAAGACCTAGTGACCCCTTAACTCTTAGCAGCAATCACTTCATGCATTTCTTTATTTAAATAATAACTATTAGAACTAGAAAGAATTGATCAGATCCTCCCTGCAAATGGCATGGATGGTCTCGTACGTACAACAGCTCTAGATTCATTTGTAAGACTACACTAATACTTAGACTGCTTCCTCCCCGTAGATCATTCTGAATTCATTTCAGTAATTAATTCCTCTAAACCATCAACATGTCTCTTAGACCCCATCCGGACTAGACTCCTCAAAGATGTCTTACCTTTGATCAGCACGTCCATATTAGATCAGATCAATCTATCTTTACAAATAGGCTACGTGCCACAGGCTTTTAAGGTTGCTGTAGTCAAGCCCCTACTCAAAAAGCCTACTCTGGACTCAGGGGTTTCAGTAAATTATAGACCAAAAATCCTTGAAAACATAGTTTAAAAGCAATTATATGACCACCTGCACAGCAATAACTTGTATGAAGATTTGCAGTCAGGATTTAGGTACATCATAGTACAGCATTTACGTAGGTCACAAACAATCTTCTCTTAGAATCAGACAACAGACTTCTCTCTATAGTCGTCTTGTTAGATCTTAGTGCTGCATTCAACACTATAGATCACAACATTTTATTACACAGACTGGAACATGTCATTGGAATCAAAGGAACAGCACTAGAGTGGTTTAAATCTTATCTATTGAATGGATTCCAGTTTGTGCATGTTAATGATGAGTTTTCCGTGCACACACCACATGGTTCTACGCTTGGACTGATTCTTTTCAATCTATACATGACCCTCTTAGACAATATTAGTAGGAAACACACTATAAATTTCCATTGTTATGCTGATGACACCCAGCTATATTTATCTATGAAACCAGAACATCAATTAATCAAACTTTTAACTGCTTAAAATACATAAAGGCCTTGATGTCCTCTAATCTTTTACTCCTAAATTTAGACAGGGACAGACAAGACGGGTTATTTTGTTTGGTCCTAAAACCTCAAGACACATGATATCTAATCATATTCTTACCCTAGATGACATAACATTGGCCTTAAGTAACACTGTAAGAAATCTTGAAGTTATCTTTAACCATGATAACTTGTTTACATCATACATACAAGAAAGCTCTAGAACTGCCTTCTTCCACCATATTGGTGGAAAGAAAAACTAGTTCATGCACGTGTTACTTCCAGACTGGACTTGTAATTCACTATTAGTAGGATTTCCTCATAACTTCTTAAAAAGCCTCCAATCTAAAATTCTGGGTTCCTACCAACCTGCCCAGCGTTTATGTTGCTTCTTGTTTTTTTTATTGCCTGCAGTTCTGTATACAGTTTTACAGTATATACATTTTGTAATATCCTAAACCTTACACTGTAAAGTGCGTTGAGACGAGTTTTTTTGTGATTCAGCGCTAAATAAATAAAACTGAATTTTGAATTGAATGGACCCAAAGACCTCTAAAACCACAGTTAACTTGGGGGCGACAGATTAGAACAGAAGAAGAACATTTATGGAGATGAAGAGCGAGAGAACGCTAAGAAGAGCAGGGTGTCATGCTGAGTGGTGCTACAGTGGCTGCTGGTGGTGTTCTGACTGATTCAGTGTGGCATGTTGTTTTTTCTTCAAGTTCACATGCTCCTGCTGCTATTCAGCCATGTGCCCATCAAAACCACCTGCATCATCCCCACATAGACACCCTATCAGCTGACAGCAGAACGAGAAATAAACCCAGTCACATCAGCTCCTGTTAGGACTAGGTGTGAAAAGGCAGAGACTGCTTTTCTTTCTTTTCTAAATTCTGTCTGTAGAAAGGTTAATCCTGGCTGTTCTGTCGAATACTCCAGCTTCGATTTAGGTTTTTACTCTTCATAATATATGAAAAATCAGCTTTGAGAGAGTCATTTTAATGACTCTGGGGAGTGAGCTAGGGGCAGCAGTGGCTTCAAGCTACAGTAAGTGTTAACGTCAACATGTACAATATCTAATGTTTACTAGTATAATGTGTAACATATTCACCACTGTAATGCAGCGTGTCAGCATGCTAAACGAAGATCAGTGGCAGTGGATTGAGAATGTCTTGGGTAACCAATATTATATTAAACACATTTCTGTTACATTGTACTCAGCAATTTTATACATTTCCATTCCAAACTTATATGGCCTAACCCATATTAAAGCCTATAAATGTACAAATATAACAACTATCACTTGCTTGCTTATTCTATTGTATTTGTTTGCTTACTTTGAACTTAAATTGCTTAATTTAGTTAACTAATTCAACTTTAAATTTCTACTTGTATTTTCAGAAATGATCAATGAGTTGTTTTATTACTTCTAGTACTTTCAACTTTGTTGAATGAATGAATTTATTGAGTAGACTTCCTCAATAAAAAAAACAGCATCAACGACGTCACAGCTATGCTTCTTCAAATGCTGCTAAGAAACATGGCCCTCTTTACCCAGGTAACAAAGGTCACAATTTTATACATTTCCATTATTTCTCCGTTCTTTTTATTGAGGCTCCAAAACACACATTCAGTCTCATAACAACATCCCTAAGCTTTCACAGTTTAAAACAGTTTAATAACAAAATAATATTCACATTTAGTTTTTAAAGCAACAGATAATGTACAATAAATCATTTCCATGAATGTAGTGGCTTCATCCACTGTGCAATATATGGCAGCATCCTGCCATTTATATTGGAATTACATAAACATTTGTGTCAGACTTAAATCAGTTTTTTTGTTGTTACTGGTAACAAATCCAAAATTGTTTATCTTCACATCTTTTGGACCCATTCAAAATAAAATATTAAATATTACATTCAAGCAAAAATTAAATGACAAACTGTAGTTTTTTGTTGTTTGTTTGTTTTTTTTAAATGATCAAGTAAAATCCGAACAGACACTGGAGACAAGTCTACTTGATGCAAGTCTTAAACACAAAACACAAATCACTGCTATGCTATAGTCATTGCTATGTTCCTGGAGCAACTGGTTTCTATTTATTCCCGTACATTTCAAAAGTTGACTTGTAAACACTGTAAACCGGCTTGACATTAAGTTGGTAATCATATCCTCGTAGGTCCTTTTGTCTGAAGACATGTTGTTGCTACCTTGCTTCAGGTCTCTGATGTTGGGAGTTAAGTGTTGGTGCAAGAATGCACTACAACAGCACAACAATACGATGCACGTTTCTAGAATTTCAGGTTGATTTGTACACCGTGGTAAAAGAAATGGAAACCAATAGCAGCCACTAAAGACTTAAAAGAACAATAAAATAGTTGATGCTTTAGAAAATGGGGACTCAATTTAAGATAATTGCACATAGTGGGCAAAATAATGAAAACAATAAAAACACGTTCATTCACTCTGGTGTCTGCATGCAATCTGATTGACAAGCATTTTTTAAAACTCTGACATAGTTGAATGCATCTAATATTTTCTAAGACCCTTTAAATGTGCCAGTGGATAATTTAAATTTCAAATATTTAGATCTGTATTTTGCAAGATCTGTAGACAAGTCAAGGAAATTAAAATTGGAGAATGGGAGACATGTCTAAACTAGGCTGTAGCTTGGCATTTAAAAGGAATTCAAGTTAAAAATAGAAATGTATGTATATAGACATGGAGGCAAAAACCAAAACACATCACACTTCCAAATGATAATGAACATGTAACTGCAGTCCCTGCGGCTTTGTTTGTGAACAATGTCATAGGTTAAAAGTAGAGCAAATTAACAAAGTGCAACAGTATCTCTACCCACTAAGAGGACTACCTGACCTGGACCATATTGCTGTCCAGGTCAGGTAGCCTGTTAAAATGTTAACCAACACTGTCAGCAGATGCTAGAAACAGCACTTTTCCCCCCAAAAACAGTTCTCCTGTGCTCCAGTGTATGTTATGTGGTGTCTTTGACAATTACTCTGTTCTGTAGATTTTTACAAATAGATCAACTGTCTGAACTCAAACATCCAGTAAAGCCTCAACCATGAACAACCTGACAACCAAGTGTATGAGACTTAAAAGCACATGATCAATCATACACATGCTGTTTACTTATACATGGCTTTTGTAAAACACATGAAAAGCCACAATGTACACAGATTTACACATGTTTTGATGCAGTATCAGCCTGAGACATTGGGTTTTTTTTTTGTTAGTTTTTCTTTTTTTAAACAAAGTGTACACACATGGTTGTTCCAATTCACACTATACAAACCTTCAGTAGTAATGCCGTTATTTAAAAGCACTAACATAATCAGCAGCACCACTTCCAATGGTAACCTAAGACAAACCAATCTTAAGCACATACAGCAGACTCTTCAAAAAGCTGGAAGGAGAAGTTTGAACTAGAAGACCCTGATTTGAAATGACTCATAGGCACTGGTTAGTCCTCAGTTGGAAACTAAGCAAAAGGAATTTCTTCAGTTAAATATACAGCAGGTCGCATTTTGTGCAACATAACATGCATCTGCCCGCAACAGTTCACCTGCTGCCTCTGTTGTGTCTGTGGTGCAGAGTCGGTGGTGGGAATGTGAGATGAACTGATGAGGTTCGCAGCAGCCTACAACACAAGACGGTTACGTTACATTTATTTATTTACTTTAACTATAATATAATACATTCTTTCGCAATATCTAGAATATAGATGTTTGCTTTGATCCTTTCTTTGGCTTCTTATAAAAAAGTCTTCAATTTAGAATTGACATACATAAGTCTCTTTCATAAGTACTGAAACTATAAGACTAATTGATTAAGGTGACAGACATTTAACTAAGATGTCTAACACCCTTCCACAACAATAAATGAATCAAAGAAGTGGAGAATTTGTCACTGTATGACGTCATTATATAAACTGTCATTTAAACTTTGTGGGGAGCTTGGAGCGGTTTAATTTGATCACTCACATTTTAACCTTTTCCTGTCCCTGAACATTACCAATATCAGCTGTGGTGCTGTGATTCGCTCTCAGCAAAAAGAAGACCCACAATGTCAAAGTTATTTTCCAGGCTGACACAGTCTGCAGAGGACTGTATATTGTATACTACAAAAAAGTCACAGTCAATGTTGTCAAAAGCTGTGTTCCATAAAAGAAGATGTGTAAAGTCACACGTAAGAATATTGTATCAACCAGGCATTTAAAACTTGATCTGCTCCTACAGTGTATAATAATCTGAATGCTCCCACTTCTCAACCCAGTGACCCGGCAGATGAGTGACACAACTCCATGGAGCAAAGCGGTCTGCAAAGTTAAATATTTAGCTGCAGTGGAATCATTGTGTCACTGAGAGTTTTGGAGAGTGCCAGTTGAGGATGTCACAATTTATAATGCTCAGTGTCATCACACCCCGTCCTGCTGAGTAGCAGTGTGGAAACATCACCTTGGGCACCAGACAAGCCATTCGGCGACACACTCATCCCTCAGTGTAATGCATCAGTCTCAGTCTACTTCACTCCCTTCCTCCTTCCACTTCTTTCCCCATCCCTCCTCGTAACTGCTGGCAAAACTGCTCAGAGAGTGACCTGTGCTTCACAGTTGATCCTGTCTCAGTGATCACACCCAATAAAGAGTCAGTGTATTGAGACAACCAAAACATTTTGGTTTGCAAATATGTAAACCAAAATGTTTTTTGTTAATGGTGTCAGTTTTATCTTTGGTAGATACTTTCTCCAGTTGCTTAATGACCATCAGCTCTTTATTTCAGTGGTTGGGATTTGCACTATACAACATATCAGGACTAGATGCAAAAAGGTGCCTCTGGTAAATTGTGTTTTTAAAACATTTATCAAGACGTTAAGTATGGACTTTACCTTTTTCAAATGAGTGTTTGAGCTGGAAGATGAGTTCCTCCGGTGTGCAGTGACTCAACATAGGCCAAGGCACTCTGCATGGAGGTCAGACAGTAGCCTTCCTCTCCTATCAAATAACTGAAACAGAGAAGTAAGTGTTGACATACAAGTGATAAATCCAGTGGTGAGTTATTTTGTTTATTTTAACTTTTGGGGTTAAAGAAAACTGTAAAAAGTCACAGAGAGAAACAGAACTGCTAGAACATAATGTTACTGCTGACCATAAGAATATAAGTATTCATTTTGCTAAAAACATCCATATAATGTGAAGGTACACACAAGTTAGTGAGAGTGATCCATTTTCCAAACTGGTAAGATTCAAGATTCAAAAAACTTTATTGATCCCAGAGGGAAATTGTTTTGCCTCATTACCATTGTTCTCAAAACAGGCAGAAAGAAAGGGAACAACAACCAGGAAAGATCCAACACCAACATAAATACACAAACATAAATACACAATAACATCAATACTGAAAACTCAATATATAAACAGAATACGTAGATAGATAAATGAAATTGAGTCAATATATGCACAGCAAGTATATGACAGTTTCACTTCCCCAACCCCTTACAGAGGAGGGAGGAATTGTACAGATTGATTGCCACAGGTAGAAAGGATCTCCTGTGGCGCTCTGTGGAGCATTTAATGTTAATAAGTCTTTGGCTGAACGTGCTCCTCTGTCCAACCAACACACTGAGCAGTGGGTGGGAGGGATTGTCCAGGAAAGCTATTGTACATGTATTGAAAGAAGCATAAGCAAATATAAGTAAATGTAATATTTTTTGTTGACAAAAAACGTACAGACAGAACACTGGGGGAAAAACATTTCTGCTGTAGATAGCCTTGTGAAGACAGTCACAGACACAGATGCTCAAACAGAGGTCACACTCTCTGGAGTAAATGGATCAAGTGATTCAATTTAATAGGTAATTAAATGAATCTATGAACAAACATTTTATCAAAAGACTAAACCTAACTGACTCTGAGAAGGTAAAAGTGTGCAGTGACTCAACATAGACCAAGGCACTGTGTTGTGTGCATTGGTTTTATTTAAAATGCACACAGAATTACAAAAAGTTCAAAGTAAGATTAAATGTTCAACCTCATTAGATACCATGTCACTCCCATCTTACTTTCCACATACCTTTTTTTTTAAGCTTTATACCTGACAGCCAGCTGACTCAGTCAATCATCACTAAAACACTAAAGACTCACTCGGCCTTCTCAGAGCATTTCACTTGAACCCTTCCAACCCACTAAACTACATAAACATCAAGTGGGACTTAATTTGGACTTTTATAGCAAAGAAAAACCAAATCCCAAATATCCTGACATTCCTTGGCCACTGCAAATCTCACCAGCTGGCTGTAACAACTCACTGTTTTTTAAGGCCGTGAGCAGACCTCTTGGGTCTGAGTTTACATGCAATGACACTCATTATGATGTTGAACTAAAGACCACCTGCCTTCCCTAACTGTCCTACTTGACTGATATCTTCATATTTGCTAACATGTGTTCAGCTTTAGTGGCAACTGTACCATATTCTTACAACACTATTTTAAGACTAGATGCACCCATTCACCTCAGAAAATGTTGATACATGGTTAGTAAATGGATAGTGAACAGTCAACAACAGCCCTTCTGATGTCCATCTGTAATCTCTTTCTACATTTCATTTTGAGGCAGCTGTGGGTCAGGAGGTAGAGGTGTTGTTCACCAATCATGGGATCAATAGTTACGATTCCTCCTGGACTGTGTGACTGGCACAAGAAGTACATTACATGAGCTTGTGACCTTGGGCAAAATACTTAACCCCCAAGTTGCCACCAGTGTCTCAGGTCAGCTGCATGGCAGCTCTGCCTATGGTGTTTGAGTGTGCGTCTGTGCTTGTGTGAGCGAATGGGTGAACTGGAGCAGTGTAAAAGTGCTTTGATTACTAATACGGTAGAAAACTGCTATATAAGTGCAGACCATTTATCAATTTAGTTATTTTATTTTTAAGATTGAACAAGTTTTAATAAGGATCTTTTAAATTTTATTATCAAAGAGTCACTTTCCGATTATATAAAGGTTTATTACTACAATGAAATACCAATGCTAAGTTCAAACTGGCTAATAACTTATCTGTTCTGAAAATATCTAATCAATTAGAGCAGTCACTGTGGTAAGAACAGTCCAAGATTTCGTTTAGATCCAAGACCATTCTCAAATGCAGGAATAGTATCATAGAAGTGAACATCTTTCAAAACTGTGCAAACTATCTAATTTAATGACTCATGTTTCTGTATTTGGTGCCAATGAAAAAGACCTTTATTCACTATCTTATTACCATCATGAAGACTCACCCTTCATGAATGAACTCCTCCAAAGCAGCACATTCAGACACTAACTGGGGACACTGGCTCCTCAGCGCCACAAAGGACAGGATGGGCAAGAGGTCGTCTGCACCGCTGTCAAAAGAAAGAAGACTGAGTAAAAGAGGAAAGCAGAAGTAAATAAATACAGAGAAGAAAAGGGGAAAAAAACAGGGTGACATTTACAGTACGATGGCATGCACTCCCCAGGGGACTGAATTGAAAATCCAGTGTAGCTCTTAATGGGATGCGTGTTCATGGATGGAAATGATAAAGCTTTTTTTCCTCTCCCTGAGTTCTGTTGGGAGGACAAATTACAGCCTGGGAGATGATGACAGCCTGATAGTATTCTCCTTGTGTGCAGACAGTGACCATTTGTTTATCAAGACTCACACGCAGGTCTAACTGCTTGCTTGCAAGTTTGCGTGAGAAGGTAGGCTGCCGGCCCTAGACAGAACGGGTCACATGCAACTGGATACTCTCCTTATGCAGGTTCTGGAAGGTGTGGACAGGCTCATGTAACCACACAGAGTTGGACCTCACATACACACAATCACAGCCCTGAATGATAATCTTCTTAGTTCACTACTGTAAACACACACATCAATCCTCTCACATGAAAACTGGTGTCTCTGCATTCCAGAGATATAAAGTGTGTTGACCACTGACATAAATACAAATTTCAGTAAGAAAATTAGGTTCCATTATGGCTTTGACATGCATTCCAATTTGGTGCCGGATTTAAAAAGAGCACAAGGGAAAATAATTTTTGACAGGATTTAGAGAAACAGTGGTGACTAATTTATCAGCACAATGGAAGAGAGAAGAGAAAGAGATGTGGAGAAAAGCACAAAAGAGAACAAATGAGCTTCCAGTTGGTCAAGGACAAAGAACTGACAAAAACGCTGCTCAATTAATAAAAGAGGGCAATTAGTACAATAATGTGTGTGTATGTGTGTGTATGTGTGCATCAGTGTAATGAAAAGGTTTTCATGGTATGGAAACAATATACATGGACCTAAAAATACATATCAAAATATCAGGATACATTACTAATAAGCTTGTCTGTCATTACAACTTTGATTAGTTACAAATGCACTTCCAACTTCTGCGTTAGGCGCTGATACGAAAAACTGAGTGACATGCAGAAAAGGAAGCTGTTTTTAGAGAGACTAAGCAAAGCAATCACTTATGGAAGGAAGGAAATTGGTGGATTGCCAGTGGCCAATGCCTGCAGTTCCATATTGTAAAATTACAATGGATCTGTGATGAGCTACTAATGCTATGAAAACAAAAAAACAAACAAACAAACAAACACTTTCCCCTGAAGTGCTGGTTCTTATTCACATATTTTCCAGTCTGCTCGGGCTGCAATGATTTTCACCATAGATGATTACAAATTGTATCCTGAGAGGTTAGATATGATTTTATTCTTGGCCTCTAAAACAAAGAAGAAAATGAAAAACATACTCTGAACCCTTCTGTGTCTGGGCTATGTTTGACTTTTGTTCCCAAGTAACAAAACTAATTCTGTGCAGAATGATTGTGTATTTTGTTACTGTATATTTTAGGGTAGAGTAAATATACATACACAAATCCTTCAACGTCACTACTTCTCTGGACAAAAAGCTTTCACCAGTGCTACACCCACTCAACTATTCTACTCTGCTGTCTCTGATCACTTCACATGCTCCAATACAAAGAGACAGATATGGAGCAAGAGACATGGTCTCAGCCATTCTTAAAAAAAGAAAAAAAGTGGACACAACAAAAGAGAAGTGATGAGGACAGGAAAATGTGGGAAAAAACTGTCTATATGAAGGAACAAGACTCAAATATGTATAGGTCACACTATACAGAGGATTTTAAAACATTAACTGGTAAGTAAAAGGAAAAACATATTTAATGTTGGTGATATATCCTGTGGGTTTCGTGTAAAGTTAGATGTTTTAGGTTGTATTAAAAAGTGTCCAACCTTACCCTTAAAGACTACATTTCCAAACAACCCAGTAAATACTCTTTTCTAGGACTAAGATCCCCACCCACTCTAGAAAACAAATATATATGGCCTTCAGTTGGTTTGCTACAGTGTCCACTAGAACTCTCTGTGTCTGCTTGTACAACTAAGACTAGATGCACCCATTCACCTCAGAAAATGTTGATACATGGTTAGTAAATGGATAGTGAACAGTGAACTTAGATGCCACAATATTATCAGTGTGTCGAGTACATAGATAAGGGCTAAGTTAAGCAGTAATGAGTGTGATTTAAGTACATTATTGCTTTCTCTCTTTTGGATGTGGTTTATGATATTATACACACTTCCTGAAGGTTTCAGTAAACAGTTTCAGTGAAGTTTACAGAGCATTCCATTATAGAAACTGAGCCTTTTTGTCCAACTCAACTGAGCATCGTCACAGACTCAAATCTCATTTCATTCTGTGTCCTGTTGGGCAGTGGGTCTGTTCCAAACCCAGACAGAACGACCCAATTTTAGGGCTAGCCAGGGAGAGGCACTCTATAGGGGGGCAACAGACCTAGTACAACCCCTGCTGTGTCAGTCCTAAATGAATACTGATAGGGCCTGACAGGCCAAGCTCTTAAAACATGTTTGAGTACTTCCACTGGACTTTGGAATGTTTTTTTTTTTTTTGTCTATTGTAAGTAGGAACTTTATAAAGAAATGGGTCTTCTTCTGAAGTTTAATGGGGTGATTTGAATGAATTCAACAAAAAATAAATAAATAACTAAATGAGGAAATAAATGCAGTCTAATTGCCTAGCACTGTTTTGCATAGTATTCTTAGTAAACTCTTGAAATTTCTGTACTTTGTTAAAAATCCTACAGTGAGTGATTTACATTTTCTGCAGTGAGTAAAACCAACACCTCAAAGAACTGGCACTTGCCTCAGCTGATGATTTACTCACATGGCGGCTGTTGTGGGTGTAGAGTTGGACTCATGAAGACACCTGTACTCCTCAGCACAGACACAGATCTGGCGTAACGTCCTAACTGCAACATAGCAAAGGTAATGAAAAGAAGTTTAAGGAAACTAAATTAAGCGCTTTAAGACTAACACCTGAGAAGAATATGAAGAACATTTTAAAAACCCAGTCTGACTCACCAATACATTCCAACTTCCTCTGTGGACAACAGTCCTTAAGAATAAGCTTAAGCTCCTGCACAGCAGACTCGTAGGGGTAGGAACCTTGCAAACAAGGTTCTTGGGGGAACAGTTTTGACGTGACACCAACATCTTCAGGTGAGGCATCCCGATACAGTTTCATACTTGCCTCAAAGGCCTGCTCCCTTTCCCTGTTGACCTTCCTGAGAAAGACAGAAGCAAGTGACTTTTTTAATTTGCGGATGGAGACACCAAGACAAATGTTTGGGAACCTCAGTGTTACAGGAGTTTGTCTACATGCTTCTTGTGCCAGCACTAGACCTTTAGCAGTGACATGAGCAGCAGGACATCAAACTTTAAATTCAGGGAAATCAGGAGCAAAAAGTGAAAACTAAAACCCACAATAACCCATTTCTTTAATATTTCTTAAAAATAAACCTCTAGCCGAGAGAAAAAAGGAAAAATTCAATGTGGCCTCACTTTGATTTCAGCCACTGTGAACTGTGAAAGAACAAAAGAAAATAAGTCAACTAACCTCACATTCCTGACATTAGTAGTTGTCTATATGTCAAACCAGGAGGGGAGTCTGATGAACTGAACACAGAGCAGCACTGCCACATGCTGGTCAATGAGACATGAGACTAGGGCTCTGTATTTCTAGGAAACCTGAGTATTTGCAGCTGTAGTATATTAATAAACAGTCAACACTAAATAAAATAAAGTAATAATCTGCAGGATGGAGGATCACATGTTCAAGCAATGAGACCTCAGAGAACCTTCATACTGAAATGCAGGTCTCCACGCTGAAACTGAAAGTCTACTTTGTTTAGGGAACAGGAAACAGGGAACACGCTTTTTCTTTATTATGTGGTTGGAAAATATCCTTTAAAGGCATCATCACCACCTTCTAGATTGGAGTTGCTCCATGTTGCTTCCATGACTTTAGTACATGACAACTCATGACACAGATGTGGCCATGATTTCCTTCCATGTCCGTCCTATACATTTTTGATTGAAATGCTCAGAACTTGGTTTGTGAACAAGAACCTAACTAGTTCTCTAACAGTCGAAAAGCCCTTTATAGCACCACAGCTAGAACCAACTCCACACCCTGACAATATAAAGCCCTACCGGGGCCAGGAATTATAGTGTAGGTGGGTCTGCAGAGAATAACATGGGCCTCTTCAATATAGGAGCCAAAATCACTACTACTAAACTATTACAGACATACCTACATATTTTTCCATTTAATACAAGTAACAGCATTACTGTCATCAAAAACAAACAAAGAGAGAAAAAGCCCCAACTGCATCTCAACAGCACATTGCTCTTATAACCACAGGTATGTATGAGCAAGCAAGAGCAACATTTAACTCTGCAGTTTTCTGCTGAATTATACACAAACAGACAAAACTAGTAACAGTCCAATATAACTATATAAATAACCATATAAACACACACAAAAAAAAAAAAAAACAACATACAAGGAGCATTTATAATAACTCACAATGCCAATGTATCAACTGGCAATACTGTAAACAAAAATCATTTCATTATACACCAACAAATCAAAAACAAGCCAATTCTCTTTCAAAGAAAAGAAGGAACTTAAAGTTTACTCTGTATGTTATCACTAATGCTGTGATGCCCATTTTTATCTGACTGACAGTTGTCCCATGTTTGTTAAGATTAAGTGACTAGATGGACATGGATTAAATTAATCCATCCCATTCCACATATGTGCTGGAAAACCAGAAAACATGATTGCTCCTGACTGTAGCAAAAAAACAAACAAACAAACAAAAAAAAACAGTAACTGTAACCGCTTCACACAAAAATGTACAGTGTACTCAAACTGCATGCGGATATCCATAAGGAGTCTGTCTGGACTCTCACAGACACACCGAGCACACCAGGGATACTGTAACAGATGAACACAAGGATAAATTGACCTTATTGGCCTTTGGGTTTCAAGCTGTAGTACCTGAACAGAGCCAGCAGGGCGCTCCACAGGGGCATGAAGAAGGCTTCTTCTATGCTGGCTAAGCACAGGTCTTTAGAGCTGGCAGTGTTGAGACACTCAAAAGACAGCAAACACAGTGATAGAAGCTGATCTGAAATAAAAGAAAAATATCAACCTATAATTGAATATTTAACACATTAGGGTTAAATTAACACTGTTAATTGTCAACCCCCTCATACACAATATCATCATGCTTACCAAGTGCTATATGAATGTCTTTGACTACGGCCTTAAGGTGTTCTTTTAGAGCTCTCATTTCAAGTTCCTGAACATGGCTCTCGTCCAACATCAAGTGATCACACTTCGTCTCTAAATCTGAAGTGGTGTCGTCTGTGCTGATGTGTGGAGGGGCCCAGTCCAGCTGGGTCAGAAACTGCTCCAAATCTTCAAACGAGTTCTCCCGGTCCACTGTCACCTGTGGGTTAGCCTCCTCCACATCCTCCACATCATCCTCATCATAGTTAACGTGGAGGTCATGAGAGAGTGACGAGTCAGTGCTGAAGCTCTGGCCACTGCTGCTTACAGTTCTGGTTGGCTTCCTCTGTGTCTCTGTATGATCCACAGATTTTTCACACAGACAAATGAAAAGCACTTTTGTTTAGTAACAGTGGTGGTTTTGTATAGTGAGTTAACAAGTATGTATGGTTAAAAACACCTTTACATTCAACACCTAGTTTTTGTTCCTACCTAGATGAAGCAGGTTGTGGGAGCTGCGAGAAGCTCTCAGTGGCAGAGCAGGACTCTGTGGGTGGCCTTTACTCACAATGGGGTAGAGTCTGTTGTAAATCCGGTACTGGTGTTTCTTCAAAAGTTTCACCAAAGGGTGATCAGATTGGCTGAGGACACAGTGCAAATATTAGTAACTTGAATCAGGGACGCTGAAGTTACGAGGCATGCACTATAACCTTTTGGCTAGCAAGGCACTCCTACACTTGTTCTAATGTTTTTCCATTATGGACAGGGAAGTGTAAATAATAAAGCAACTGTTGTTTTCAGTAGCTTCGCTAAGGTGTCAGTGAATTGTCATTGAATGCCATATTATGGCACAAAGCTGCTCAACATTACTTTAAATGTGGAACATTTATTTAGGTAACTCATTGCAACCCTGAAATGCGCTCAAGTAGCAGACACAAATATTTGGGGAGGACCCGTGACAACCAGGCCTTCATGGTCAAAACTGCTTAAAAGTTTGTTAAAACTCCCTTGTTTTATTAAAACACAAATAAGGGAGGCCAATTGGAGAAAGAGAATTCTGCTGGTCCAGTAATTGACATTACAATATACACGGACATAGAATTGTTTTGTGCACTGCTGTTTTAGGAAAGAATGGAGGCTTCATGTGTGATGCCCACGATGAAGCATGGTGAAGAAGGTAAGTGTGCTTTACTGGTGGTGATTTATTCAGAACGGAGAACACTTAGAACCAGCATGACTACCACAATACTTTATGGTGACTCGCCATCCCATCTGTGATTTCCATTTCAACAGGATAATGACCCAAGACAAACCTGCAGGCTATGCAGGAGCTAGGTGACTAAGAAAAAGACTAATGGAGTTATGCATTAGGTGACTTGGCCTCTATAATAGGTAATTTGCATGCATCATGTGAGTAATATGATGTGAAGTTAAAACGGAGGGCAGGTGGTATAGTAGAAGTAGAACGTGGGAGAGGTAGAAAAGTCCATACTGAGCTAGTTTAGGTGATATTAGGATAAGTAGGTAAAAACAGAAAATCATGATGCATGTTAGACATGATGAACAGATTTAAGCAACTCCTATATTCATTCTTATAGACCTGGGTTTCCTGGGTTAAAACTGCAAAAATCACAAAAGCAACTACAAAAAGAAAAATTGTTTAATGTAATAAATAAAAAGTAAGTTGTCTGTTAGCTCAGAGTGCAGATCTAGCTAGTAGCGTAGGGGAATCTGGTCAGAGCTGTGGGTTTTATAAAGCTGTGGATTTTTACCCATTTATTACGCTACTGCAGGACTTTTAAAGTAAGATAGCTCATTATGTGACACTGTTACTGCATATTTAAAGCTTTTTAATAAAAAACGTTAAAGAAAACAGCTGAGGGGTTAAGTTAATAATGTTATATAGAGCACAGTGGTAGTTTTAGAATCCTGTATCAGATCAACAATTTGCTACCGATCAAATTGTATTTTAGTTTTTAGATTAATATAACACATCTGGTATACAGCCCGTGTCTGGGTTTATTTGGAGTAAAGCAGGATCTAAATGGTAACAAATGTAAAAACTACAGTGAGGCACCAAATCTTTTTAACTTGTGCAGCAAACTACAGGCACTAAAATGTAAAATAGGTCAACTAAATATAGGTATTTTGTGATTAGTGTTTTCAATGTAGAAAATAATTTCCTGCCCTCCAGCTGCAGTTTTCACTACAGCAACGCAGTTGTGTGACATCATGAGCAAATCATACACTCCCTAACATAAACCCAACTCACATGGTTGGTATGAGCAAGACCAAAGAGTAAAGGAAAAGTAACGAGTGCTGTGAAAAATATGTGGAAACACTTGACTAACTATTGCTAAACAATGGCAAAGGACTTCCTCATGTAGATACTGCTAACAGTGTGAAAACATTTATCCATCTTCTAAACCATATATCCAGGTGATGGCTGCAGCAGTGCTAAAGCCATTCGTAACTGTCATAAGGTGAAAGGTGTGGTCAACTGAACGGGTCGGCAGTCTATCTCATGCTGTTCTGATAGTTTTTTTTTTGCTGTAGACATATATGCATGATTTAACATTTTTGAGTTCTTCAGTATTAATTTATTATGTAAAAAATAAAAGAACAGGGAATGAGAAAGTGTGTCTGGTACAGAGTCAATGCTAACTGGAGCTATCCCTAAAGATAACACTTGTGAATCATCATGTATTGACAGGAAGGCTGACGCAACACAAGACAGCAAAACACACAGTCAACCTTTGAACACACCAAAAAAAAAAAATAATAATAATCTGTTTAGTGTCCGAATATATAAATTGTGCAGGATGTGTAAATATGACAACTGTGTGTAGTATTACTGAGAACATGGACAATGATGGATGGAAAAGTATGACATTTGACCTTTTAACCAAGTTTCACTACAGCAATAATATTAACTATTAATATTAACATTAATTTAAACTTTAGTAAAAGTGCTCATGTCACAGGCAGTTACCTGAGCAGGTAGGAAACAAGATGTGGCACTAAAGTGACATTATCTGGATTTTCCTTGATTTTGGCTTTCCATAGCTTGGGCCAATCCTAAAGAAACAAGAAATGTTTAAGTGACTTCTTGGCAAACATATGTATAATTTCATATGATTGACGTTTTTTTATGCTAATTTAACTAGTCAACACAAAAATCAATGATCAATGTATAATTTAGGAGTTATTTTGCTCACGTGAATAGGACTTATTAGAAACAGCTAAACATAAGAGTAGAGATATTTGCCTTTTAGTTCTTAATACAATCATACAATTAACACTTAACAGAGCAAAAAACCTCAACCAAAGGCATCATCTTGAGCTCAGACAACTTGTGGTAGCATTTGTCATAATTTTATGTTTTGTACCATCTACTTAAAACTTACATGGTCTTGCTCATATTCCAGTACATTGGTGTAGAGACTACGCTGCTCTTGATCTTCTGCAGTCATTGCCCCAGATGCTGCAAATCTCCTGCAGTGACAAACACAAAGATTTCCAAAAATCCACTTAGAGACACATACTACCGTCTAGAATTTATCACCACTGTAACTGTATGAATAGAGTCCAATAAAGCTCCCTGTGATAATAAATTTTATTCTTTTGAATCAAGAAATGAAAAGTGACCAACTGTTGTGAGGCTCTAAATAATTTCTAAAACTGAATCAACCTTTCCAACATTTTCAATTTAGAGCACTAGTTTGTAAGCCCATACACGTATGAGTGAGTGGAACTTAACTTGTACAAAATCAAACAAAAATTACACCTGATAATTTTCTATGATCTTTGAAAGACTGAATATACTAAAACTGGTAACTCCAGACAGGTATGCAAAGTAAATACAGACTAACTTATTCTAATTAAGTCACACAGGCAACACAAGCTAGAATTGTTGTGATAGCAGCAAAGTGCGCGTTTGACTTTGGCTTTGTAAACAAAAAGAGGCAAACAGCTATTGGTATAAAATGACACCCATGATACAGAGAAACAAGGCAGAGGCTCAAAACAGAGTAAAGATGTATTGATTAAAATCAAGGTGTACCTGTTGGCTTCTTCTTGCAGCCTTAGCCTTCTCTCTTCCATCTTCCGCTGGAGCTAGTGTCGCAACAATCATTAAAGAAACCTCCAAACATTACAGTCCTAACATGAATCAACTGAAAATGATGGTGCTTTCAGCTGAAATTAGGCACATTATCATTACAACAAAATAATAATCAAATCTCTATGTAGTTTTTTTTATTACAAAATTGTTTAATATTTAAAGACTAAAAACATGTGAATGTGGTCTGACTTTTGACAGACACAAATGGTAAAATTAGTTGCCAGTCAGTGCAAGATGTGACTTCCACATGAAAGTCTATAACAGTATGAAACAGGGCAAGGTTGGAAATGAGCATGTGTCCTGGATTTGTTATACAGTGTAAACTCTGCAGAATCTTGGTGCTATTTTGGAAATAGAAAACACTGCAGTTAAATGTAGTGTTTTCCTTTTGCGTTAGCCGTTTTCTTCACCTGAACTGTGTTCCAGCACAATCTTACAAAATAAGATTTGTATTTGTGAGATTTTTTTTCCCATTTAATAATACAGTTTTTGGAGATTTCTGCTCATTTTACAGCTATAAGTTGTTCAAATACCAGAGTAAGTAAAACAGCCTGTCTCACGTTTTACCTGACATACACGTTTCAACCTGAAAATTCTTATCAGATCAAGAAGCAAAATACACTGCCGTAGTGAAAAACTTGGATAGTGAAAACATAACCTTCACCAGTCACGCCACAAAGATGAAGCCTGAAAAGAGGACACAACAGAAGGATACAGCATCCTGCCTGGCTTTGGCTATGATGAGATTCTCCATCATCTGCCGCTGGAGGGAGAGTGTCTGCAATGCAAAAAAACAAAGAAAAATATTTGTAATTATATGCATTAAAGCCATCGATAACATGCATGACTTATGCATTTGTGACATTAAATACAGAGATAAATAATATGTAAAGTTGTTTATATAAAGATAAATAAATTGTTTCCATTGAAAACATCCCATATGCTTCAGAAAAAGCACAAAGCAATCTCTTACATACTGCAGTACAAGGGGAAACAAGAACTCGGGTAATTATCAGCAAAATACCACATACATAAAAAAATAAGTGAGATATATGATGCCACCAGGTCATAGTCCATATGTAATTCCCATCTAAAATCTACAATATCAACACATGAAAACAGGTTTATCAAAAAACTAAAAGGACCAAATCGTATTGTCAACCAACAGAACAAAATCTAAAAATGAGATATTTCTACGGTGAATGCGTTTATTTGATTTTATTTCCATCTAAAATACTTTTGCTGATACAGAGAACCGACACAAACTGTTTAACAGCACACTGTCCCACTGCTGAGTCTAATAAACAAGTGTTTGTGAAAGTTGGCGCAGCGTTAATTCATGTTCATGTTAGCCGACCTAGCTAACTTTACTTTACCTTTACAAAAGCCTTTAGTTTTCTCCAGTAAGCACGGAGCTCCACTTGACGCTGAACTTTCCGTATCTGAACGATAAGTTAACATTATTAATTTAGTTTTGAAAAATTTGCACCACCACAAAGAGTGGATTTTGGAAAATAAAAAGTTAGCTTAACATACATGGTGTCTAAGAGAAGGACTAACTCGAAGTTACAAATTGAATGTAACGGCGACTCTCTTACCATCATTTTACCTCACAAACAATGACCTTTTCAAGCTAAAATATGGAAACGACACGGAAAGAAAGTCCTTTAATCGGAGACGTTAGCTAACTTTAAATAGCGTCTCCCTGTGCGATGCAGAGACCTCCAGACAGCCCTCACCCCGCACTCAGGTAGTCTCTTATCAACTGGAGGGAACGCAGATAGCGGACCGGAAGTAGCGCAAACATCCCTGACAAGCACTCCCAGTGTTGAACAATGATCTCTGATAGATCTATCTGAGGACAGTGCGTTTCGTAAATATGAGGACTGGCTGGACTGAGGACTTTTACTATTTCCAGAAACTACTTAGATTTCTTTTCTAACTGACCAGTCACACACATAAGGAAGCCAGAGTTTTCATTGTAGTAGTTCTGTTTCTGCACTAACTTCTAAATCAACTTTAAAGAATCACAACTGGTTACTAAATTATATTTTCTTCACTGAAGAAACCCAATGTTGAACAGCATAATAAGTTGTTGTGAAGTGATATTTGTTGTTGTGAACCTTTTGTGTTTTAAGGACTGTCCGATCACTTAATTGTTTACTTTTAGAAACATATCTTCTCACTAGGATTTGAGACTTTGTCCTGCACTTGCACGAACACAATATTGTTGATACTGTACAGTGTTGACTCACTACAACTAGGAAATCCATAAGCTGTCTTTTCCTCGTACATACGGCACTCAAACTTCAATGTTGATATTGACTACTACTACTACTATTACTATTACTACATGTACAAACCTTTGAAACATGTCCTTTGCTGTACTGAGCCTGAAGTTTAGGTGAAAAGTTTATCCTTATCTATCTTACAGTATTGCATATCCCCTTGCTCCTCCACCTTTGTGTGACCCTGGACTTTCATTAATTTTAATGTACATCTATTCAAAATACAGAGGAGACAAAGAATTGTCACTAAAACTACAGATGTGCAGCCATCTTTGGTCAGGAAACCAGAGAGGAAACATTAGGCGGTCACCACAGTCATTTTATAAGTCTAGGTGATTATTATTTATTCCTTTGATAGTATGCACATTTAATCTACATGCATACTGCCTTGCTCTCCAAACCTCAGAAGAAGAATATTAACACTGTGACGTCATTTAACACATATTGCTCACACTGATGTTGTTGTCAGTCTTGTTCTAATTTTAACTGGAGTGAATTTCACACTGCAGAGAAGTGAAATTGTTTAGCAAACTCCTATCTGGTCTTTGTGTTTCACTCAGCCACAGAAGGTTCAACCAGTTATCAAATTCAAAGGTTCACTTATGGCCAAATACAATGTTTGTACAGTTACAATTATCGTCATCTCGTTTTTGTGGGCCACTACAATGACTGTGACACCATTTTTATACCTGGTTTATAAATTTTAGTTGGGCTGTGTCCAAAAGTAGACAACAAGCTGCTCAGTGGCCAAGTGTATGTTATTCCCTCATTTGTTCATTTACTAGTAAGCAGATCAAAGGTCTAGAGTTGATTTTAAGTGTTGCATTTGTATTTGAAACCTGTTGTTAGCAGTCAATATGAAGTCCAAAGAGCTGTCACTGCCATTAAATGCATCCTTAGGCCGAAAAAAAAGAATGTAAAAAACGAAATGCTAACATGTACCATGAAACCAAAAAGTCTTAACCCTTTGATGTTGTGACTGGTAAAACTGCCCTCACAGCAATTGTTGAAAAAAAAAAAGAAAAAAAGAAAAGAAAGAAAGCTGTCCACACACTTTTAGAATGACACATACACACTCTTACCAAAGACGTCTTCTGGTAGGCCTGACCAGGTGTGAGCCTTGCCAGACGAGCTTCATAATTGGCTTTTAACTTCTGGTTTAAGCGTGATGCTTGTTCAATGGGTGTCAGCTCCCTACATCACATGCACAAAATACAAACAAGCAATATGTTACTTTAGGTACGTGTCAACAGCACATGAAACAATCTTTCTCTAAACCAGTCACTATGACAGAATTATCATTTTATCACGTTTAGACTTGTATGTATGACATAAATTTGTAAGACAAATTGAGTGAACTTTAGTTTCTTGATTGTATGCACAACTGGTCTTACAACGTGATCTGATCAGATCTGGTGTGGTTTACAGCTACCTTGATTTATTAAAACACCAAAACAGTGTTTGTGTGCTATTCACTAGCAGCATCAGCTGATGTGATCTCAGAAGACCATATTAAAACACTGGCACTTACTTTTTCCACCATCACTTTGTATGTTTGATGGGTGTAATATATTCAATACAGACATGCATGAAAAAACATGACTGTGGTTTATCAGCTTAGAAAACCACAGAGTGGTTTTGTGACTTTGGTGAAGTTCAGATCACATTTCAAACCAAGTGATGCAGAAAAACAGGAAACTGAAACTAGTTTATAGCTAATTTTAACTTTCAGCGGTATATGTCAAATTAACATAGATGCCACTCTTATTGTAAAAATCTTATATAACCATCAACAAATTTCAAAAATCATTTCACTGTTGAGACCTAGTTGGTCAATTCAAAAGGTGAACGTGTTGACTTACTACAACTAGAAAATCCATAAGCTGTCTTTTCCTTGTACATACAGTACACAAAATTCAATGTTGATATGAACTTCTACTGTGGAGTGTGTTACAAGCACACTAATGTCCCTAATCATAGGCAGACTCCCATACATGTACAAACCTTTGGAACATGTCCTTTGCTGTACTGAGCCTGAAGTTTAGGTGAAAAGTTTATCCTTATCTATCTTACAGTATTGCATATCCCCTTGCTCCTCCACCTTTGTGTGACCCTGGACTTTCATTAATTTTAATGTACATCTATTCAAAATACAGAGGAGACAAAGAATTGTCACTCAAACTACAAATGTGGACCCATCTTTGGTCAGGAAACCAGAGAGGTAACATTAGGCGGTCACCACAGTCATTTTATAAGTCTAAGTGATTATTATTATATTTATTCCTTTGATAATATGCACATTTAATGTCAACAGTTCAGTGTGATAGGGAGTGTTGAAAAGAGGTGTAGAGACGAGTGCAGGCAGGTTGGAGCGGGTGGAGGAAAGTGTCAGGAGTGTTGTGTGACAGAAGAGTGTCAGCAAGACTCAAAGGAAAGGTGTACAAGACAGTGGTGAGACCAGCTCTGCTCTATGGGTTAGAGACAGTTGCAGTGAGAAAGAGACAAGAGGTTGAGATGGAGGTAGCAGAGATGAAGATGTTGAGGTTCTCCTTAGGAGTGACCAGGTTAGACAGAATAAGGAACGAGTACATCAGAGGGACGGCTCACGTTGCCTGCGTTAGCGACAAAGTCAGAGAGGCCAGACTGAGATGGTTTGGACATGTGCAGAGGAGGGATAGTGAATATATTGGTAGAAGGATGGTAGAAGGAGGGCAAGAGGACGACCAAGGAGGAGATATATGGATGTTTGACAGAGGACATGAGGTTGGCCGGTGTGAGGGTAGAAGATGCCCATGATAGAGTTAGGTGGAAAAAGATGATTCACTGTGGCGACCCCTGATGGGCCGAAAAGCCGAAAAAGAAGAAGAAGTATTTCATTAACATTTAATCTACATGCATACTGCCTTGCTCTCCGAACCTCACATTTTGAAAACGGGCAGTAAATTGAGGGAGATGATGTTAGAATAGACTCTTAACACTGTGACATAATTTAACACATATTGCTCACACTGATGTTGTTGTCAGCCTTATTCTAATTTTAACTGGAGTGAATTTCACACTGCAGAGAAGTGAAATTGTTTAGCAAACTCCTATCTGGTCTTTGTGTTTCACTCAGCCACAAAAGGTTCAACCAGTTATCAAATTCAAAGGTTCACTTATGGCCAAATACAATGTTTGTACAGTTAGAATTATTGTCATCTTGGCCACTACAATGACTGTGACACCATTTTTTATGAAGTTAATCTATTACAGAATGAAAACAGAGACATAAAATACATCCTTTGGAGTGGCCCAGTCAGAGCCCAGACCTCAAACCAATAGAGATGCTGAGGAGTGACATATGAGAACCATTCACACCAGACATCCTAAAAATATGTCTGAGCTGAAGCAGTTCTGTGAGGAAGAACGGTCCTAAGTTCCTCCTGGATGTCGTGCAGCTCTAATCCACAGCTACAGGAAGTGCTTGCTTCAGGTTATTGCTGCCAAAGGTGGTTTACCCTACTTAAAACACTATTGCACTAACTTTTTCCACCATCACTTTGTATGTTTGATGGGTATATTCAATACAGACATGCATGAAAAAACATGACTGTGGTTTATCAGTTTAGAAATGTTGTTGATATTTGGGACTTTGGTGAAGATCAGACCACATTTCATTGCCAAGTGATGCAGAAAAGCAGGAAACTGAAACTAGTTTATAGCTAATTTTTAATTTAAGCAGTATATGTTAAATTGACATAGATGACATTCTTATTGTAAAAAGCTTATATAACCATCAACAAATTTCAAAAATCATTTTGCTGTTGAGACCTAGTTGGTCAATTTAGGTGAGTGAAAATATCTTGGAACACTGTGTTGTTGAGTTGTTCACATCAAAGGATATTTGACACAATGGAGCAATATTTACCGTCTTTGATAAAATGTGGCCTTTACCTTTTGCTAGTGTCCTGTGACTCAACTGTTTGTAGTTTTTGGAAGATTTCTGGAGGCAGAAAAGGTGAGGGCTCCCCTCCACCATCTGACAACACCCTGCGGTGGCCGCTCTTTTTTGGGCTGGTTGCTTTTCGTGCTGCTTCACCATGAGTATGACTTGGTGGGTCTGTGACAGCAGAGGTGAAACACAGAGACAAAAGACAGTGATTGGTTTGCAAAACAAAAAATCTGTGGCTATACATTGGCTAGTTTTGATCTGTGACCCCTGGGGCAGGATCCAAGTTAGCAGTTGTTGGCAGGGTATGTTTATAAAAGATGTTTCTGATTGGTGGGGGGTGTATTCGTGTATTCACCATTGTTTGGAGCAGTGGCGCATGGTAGGACAGCAGTCTGATGGGGCCTTGATTGGCCAGGTGAAGAGGAAGAGGAGATAGAGACATCAAGAGGGGCAGTGCTCTTCCCCATAAATGACTTAGCTCGCTCCAGACACTGCTCAGCTAACCTCAGCATCCGCTCCTCCTCCACCGCTACCATGTCCCTCTCCTCTGTGGCCGGGTCAGAAAGAAAGAGAAGACAGAGAAAGTTATGAGAAGTGACTTTGTTAGGAAAAGAAACTCCTGGACTACTACTGATTCAATTTGGTGCTAACAACCAACCACTGTATTCAAGGTGATTAGTTCAAGTCTGGTTATGATTAACTAGAGTGGCAGAGGAGGCCGTTTGTATTCTGCTTGTCCCCACGAGGCAAGTCTGGACTGGTCCCATTCACCAATCCATTAACTGCCACATGCGCAAACACAGGCTTTTTTCTTCCTTTATGAATCTGAGAACATCATGGCTCTAGTAGAAAACTGACGGCATTCAAAAAATGTTTCAGATTTGCAGGTCACTTTAAAATATCCCCTTTCACCAAGCTCAAATATGTCAACATTTCCAAAGAAACTGGTTACCTACGTTACTGCTATATACTGCATCTCTCATATCGGCATATGGATTGTGTGCATATGTCAAGAGTAAAGTGATCCTTTACCCTATCCCATATCTATGCTTCTGATTTATACTCTATCTAGTATCTACCTGCATTAATGTACTAAATAAACAGTTGGCAGGTAATTAGATTCACTTAACTAAAATTAGTGGCCCTTTATGCTGCATGTCATTGTCTTTTTGAAAGGAGAACCATTGTCCCAGCCTCTCTCACATGTTCCTACCACTCTGAATTTGGGTTTTTGGTCACTTCCCAGAACAAAGCCCTTATTGTTATGTTACTCAGTTTGGCTGAATGACCAAGAGTGGGAAGAGCCCTGGAAGTTTCATCCATTTTGAAATTATTGCAGTCACTGGTCTCCTGGGAATGCTCTTTACAAATGGCTTTACACCGTGATCTAAGCCTCACCAGTGAAGAGGTCTACAAGAGATTCCCTTGGGAGAATCCCTTTCTTTTATTCTCTTACTTTAATTTCATGAAGCGCAAAGCTTAACAAAGCAACAAACTATTTACTAGCAGACATCATGAATCTACCAAGCCAAGACAACATAAGAATTTTATCATTAATAGACGATACACTGGCTAATAAATCAATGCTGTGCAGGCAAAGATGGTGAAATACAAACAAACAAAAACAAAATCAATAAAAATACGATAATTGTTCCCCAACAAATCCCAGACCCAGATTATTTTATTATCTTTAATCTGTTATTTAATTTATCTTCCCAAACTATGATAGTTATAGCAAACTATAAAAAATGACAACTGCATCAATTTAAAAGTAAATATATAACACAAGAAAGTATGCACAGAGACAAGGGGTCTGAATACTTCCAGAAGTTTCTAAATGGTAAATAAATTTTCAAGAAATCTTTGGATATGGAGCCAGACTAAAAATGAAGCAGGTTCAACTGGTGCATATCACCAGTAGTATGATGACATGCCTGATCAATCAAATGTTGCAATCATCATACATTACTTAAATACAATAATCTGACCACAGTGAAACATTTAAGAGCTTTTCTTGATGTGAGCTATGCTTTGTCTTGCAACACAATCGTAATGACTAGTTCAATAAGTTTGCATTGTTTAACTTTCTGTTGAAAGTATTTTATTAAAGATTTTGAGTAGGAGATGCACACGACTATGTACTATGTAAGTTTTTTTTTGCAAAGCTCACTGAAGACCTATTGGACAAATCTGTATAATATGAAAGGTAAACATACTAAAGGAGTAACAGAGAAAACAATCAGGTAAAGCTAGCTTATCATAAAGCACGTCACCACACACCAGCCTGATCTTACTTTGCATACCAGCTTCCTCCAGAAGTGCATGTGATATGTAGTTGATTGTCCGGAGGTACTCACAGTACGCTTCCTGGAAAGAGAACATAAGAGAGCATATAATATCTTTTATTATTAATGTAGAGAGTAAACAATGCTTTATACCACAGTGATTATTATGCATTGGTTCAATTAAACCATATACAGTATAGATACAATGTCAATTTTTATTAACAATTTGTCTGTGTTGGACATGTTTAAAAGATCAAATCTCCAGCAGAACTTGCATATTATCAAACAACTTTATTATAAACGGCTGACCTTCATCAAGGTCACTGAATTGGCTGGCCTGTCTTTTCCATGATGTTCCTGAAATGGTGTGACGCCGTTCTGACAGTCTGTGAGCCAGTTGCATGTCAGACCATTACAACTTTTCTTTCCTATATTTTACCAGTGAGTACATCACCCAAACTGACCAGACTGAATATAGTTTTACTGACTTTTCCAGTTGTTCCAGTTCTTCATTATTTATATTTCTGCATTTACAAGTTACTACTGAACACACAGTAACTTTATGTCACTGTGTTAAGCTCATTGATAGACAGGTTGTATAATACTGATACCTAATCCAAATAACTAGTTCCCCTAAGCAGAAAATTAACTTGGCCTAACAGTCATACAGTAACTGTACTGGTCCCTTCTCTCGTCATATGAAAATCACTTAACATAATTAGCATTAGGCCTTGTTGCTTGATAAATTAGAATAGTGTAGCTGAAAATGCTAATGGTTTGAAAAGTGTTTTTTTTTTTTATATTTAACAATGAACTGTAAAGGAACATCTGGCTAAAATATCTGATACCCAGTATCAAATGTTCTAAGTGACTTGATATAATAGTAAATACTTACAGTCATTACATTACTGTTATTCTGCTAGTTAGTGACATGTCTGAGATAGTTTATTAGTTATTAACCTACCGTAACTAGAAAGGTTTATATTTGTCTTTCATTGTTTTTACTATTTGCACAAATGTAAAGTTAAAACAATTAATACAAAAAGTTAGGTAAAGTACAGTTCTTAACAGTGTTTTTTAGCCTTTGTGTTTTCAGGAGATGTACAGTTTGACCTCTTTTAAAAAGACACATACTGTTTATGTTTTGTTTTATTTTTTTTTTTGTTTTTATTTTTGTTTTTGGCCCGTGAATCTACATTAATGAATGTGAAATGTAGCAAAGACAGTAAAACAATGTTCTTCGATGTGAGTGATATTATAGGTGCAGAATAAAATAGTTATATCAAATAAATAAATTAAGTTTTATTTGAGCTGTTTAAAGTGACGAAGCTCTCATCTAGAAGAACCAGCAGCCTTAAACACCGTCTACAATTACATTAGTAATATTTTAACTACAGGAATAGTGAATAGTTTATAGAAAAAAAGCAGTGATTAGTGTAAACACTTGATTAAATTTGACATTACTAGAGTGAACATTAAAGGCCTCCCGCCGCTAACAGACTCTCGGTAACTCTGACAGTGACAGGTTAGCTAGCTGACCGTCCAACAGCTCCCGCCCCCTCCGTCTGTTTACATCGCTACAGACTGCTCCCTGTGAACTTACAGCTGCGTGTTCTCTTTATACTGGAGCTGTGTAGGATCGTACCTTGTGTTTGTTCTCTCCGTCCAGCTGAATTGCTACTTTGGCCATTTTCATGGCATTTTGAAGAGGTTTCAAACCACTGTCAGCTGTAGCCATCGTCTCTGCTTCCTCCTCCTTCTTCGTTGTGTCCAATCACGGCAGATTGTGATCACACTTTGAGGACACGCTGCCCCCTGGTGTACAGGAGCCACTATTTCACGTCACCACTGATAATAAACAAGGAATTTAAAAGTAAGTCAACACGGATATCACATTAATTAATTCTCTTGGGGAAATTCTTTGTGAACAGACAGCTACACAGTAGGCGCCCACAATTAAAGACCATAACCTCTGGGGTTCGTAGACGACCACCCTACTAACTGACTGCCATGGTCATATGTATAGCATATGTATAATTCAATATACATTTTTGTGGTAATTACAGACATGTTTTACCATGTGTACTGTGTTTATTTTACTGATTCTATTTTGGACGCCCATAACACATCACATTGAGTTTTCCCTCATGTTTCTGTAATGTTTTCTACTTTACATTTACATTTAGGCATTTGCACAAAGGTAGGCAGGGTAAGCATGTGCAATTGTTTTAAGCCTAAGGACCCCTACTGGAGGTAGACCACAGCTGGGACTACTGTTACCCTTATTTACTTCATCGCTGCGTTATACCAGTATGATATAGGGCTTTAGTATTCAATAGAGAGCAATGAGCACAACAGCATGTGAGCAACAGGTTTGCAAGATCATTAGCAGTGATTATTAGTCACAGATTTGATTTGACTGTAATATGGCAGTAATTATGTAAGACCCTTGAGTGTCTGCTGTGCTGGTATCTGGTAGTATAATTCAAAATTCAAATAACTTTATTAATTCATGCCTTGTTACAGCAGCTCTCAGTTCAAAATGAAATAAAAGAAAAGATCAATGTAAACAAGCGGAGATAAGATATTTTTGCTATATGCTTACGGGCATCATTTATAGATGTAGGTTAGGTCACAAAATGTAAATGTGCTACACAGACTGCCTGATGACCATGATGGCTGGATAATGTTGTTGTGCAGAAGTATAAGTGCTGATATAGTGCAGAACTTCATGTGAGTCCAACATCTGACTGGTTATTTAAGTATTTATTAAACAAGCAATGAAGAATTTTAGCTGTAATACTTGGGGAACTGAGGACACGTTTGAAAAACGTAGACAATATGTTATGGAAAACATGAGAGTCTAATAAAAACCTAATGGATCTAAACTGGTATGGCCTCTACTGAAAGAACATCAGAGATAAACAATGGGAGTAGAGTGTAACATTACTACTCACCACTAAGTCTCTGTGCTCATATGTGCCCATATACTCTGACTAAGTATACACTTGCTAACATCCAAAGAGTTTTGTGACCTCTTCTAATTAATGACCAGTATTATCTTTAAGATATGAGACAGTCTCACATAAAACGTTGCACTAAACAGTCTATCTGGTCGTCTCCTTCATCATAATACATAAACACCTGGAGCGTTATAAGATGTACATGTGCATATGTTACAAATCTGTGATAGTTCTCAACTTGATTAAGTTACAACACAACACTTACTGTGTCTATGCATATTTGCAGTAGGCACATTAGTAGGCTCAGTGAAACACTATCTATTGAGAGGGTTCCCACCTAATGACAATGTAGACCTGCACAGTCTGTACTCTACACACACACATTTATTTTGGAACCACGTTATGTTAGGTGTTAGTAGCTATTTGTAAGATTAGTGGAACTAATTAAACATTAGCTGAACAACTAGAGTCATGGTTGCTCTCTGATTGAGCTGTGGCATTCAGATAAAACCGGCACTCACCCATAGCAGCTTGACCCCGGGTCTGTTATAAGTAGTAGGTCATACCACTGAGTATTTGCTATTCATTTGCTGGGGGTGGAAGTTAAAAGCAGATTCAGTATACCCCACCAGGTCAAAGGTATAGTACGCTGGGACAGGGGACACCTGTCATATGGTCCAGCAGATGTATGATGGAATGGCTGATACCCATTTTGGTGTACAATGATAAGATAGTCATTTCATATAAATACCAGGCTTCTGTAGGAATACTCACCAACTGTGGCTCATTTTGGTTTTTATTAAATGCTTAAACTAACATGCTTACTGCTCTAACCTTAAAGGAGATACTAAACTGTGAGCAACTATCACGCTTTGCATCTCACACCTCTCTGAACACCTCTTCCAGCTTTTAAACGTGTTAACCTGAAACACATCACTCTTATTCTCAGTGTGGTCAGGCTGTTTACCCTGGTCTTTATCTGCACTTATCTGTTATTTAGTCCTGCTTACTGTTTTTAACCCCAGCTAACCACACTAGCCTATCATGACGTAAAAAGAGAAAAAGTTTATGTGTCTTTCATATACAGTACTCCTCTAGTACAGCAGTGTATTGCTGCCAACCTGATGAAACAATTCACTGACTATCTGGTTATAACAAGAATGTTTTCTCATTTTTCTGACTTCTTTTATATATCTACAATATGCTGTTGCCTCTTTTACTTCAGTCAAATGTTTCTGTACTAGTATAACTGAGAAACTGAACAACCAGACAGAGATGTAAAATAACCTAAAGCTATGCTCTTATACAGGAGAGATGAAGGTGGAGGCCACTTTTCTTTCTCATATCTCCTTATGAACCTTCCTTGGCTGTATAGATTCTGTTTTTAACATTTCTTTTCTTGTGTCAAGGTTTGAGGCCAAAAACAAACAAACACTGCTTTAATTTAAAACATCAGCCTCAGGAAGAGATCAACACCATGTAAACACCTGTTCAGTATGATAGTGATGCACAAGTCAGGGTAACCTCTGTTGAAGTAGGGAAAGCAGAACATGCTGTTTTGTTAGATTATAATGTCAAACTTTAATAGGTAAAAACAAACAAATTTCCTGCATTATTCAGATTATACAGTTTTGCTTTGGTAAATTTTACAGTTTGTTGTCTAATCCCAGTGAATACATAATCAGAAAATACACATTACAAACAATAAAGCTCATTACATCGATTACATTTTTTGAATAAAAAAACAAATCTTGACACAGGTATAGCTACATAACAGTATTATACAAGAATGAATCTTCAGCCCTGTTGCCCACTGTAAGGATTCAGGTTCCACTGGAAAGTGTCACTGTAGCAGAACTTTCTCCTTCGAACAGTCTCAATTCTGTGAAACATACAGATGAGAAAACTTAATGAAGTGTGATTAGTTATCATGTCTGAGGTGGTGTTGTGATAAAACCTGTCTGAAGGTCACAGTTTGTTCTTTTCTCTGTTCATCATTTTATCAATGAAACAAGAAAAAACAACAAAACAATGAAGAACAAACTTACATGTAGCCCTTCTTTGGACAGGAGCTGTGAGTCTTGGTTATTTCAGTTATAACCTTTATTGGTATCCTGATGGTAGTAAAGTTAAAGCAGCAGGAACCAGGTTGTGTTAACTCTGTGCCATCTGTTTTGAAGATAAATGGATAAAGTCAATAAAAACATGTCAGTAATAAACTAACATGAGTCACTAACAGAGTTCACTCACATGCGTCACAGCAGTAAACCGTGAACAGCAGCAGGACCAGAGTGAAGCAGAAAGTCTTCATGATGCTGGCAGTGAAAAGTTAATGATGATGGTGATGATGATGATGATGATGGTGATGATGGTGATGATGCTCTTCTCCTCTCTCTGCTGTGATCGACTCTCAGCTCTGCGTCTTATATAAACCCTGTCAAAATTAACCCCTCTGCTACACATCAGGCCAGAGTTCCCCGAAACCTCCTCATCTTTCCATTTAGAAGAAAAGTTCACAGACTGCTGTCGTGTAGTCCGGGGAGGGACCTCACAGAAGAGGGACAGGCTACAGTGTACGTGCAGAGATGAAATCATGTCCTGTACCACAGAAATAGAACTTCTCAATATTTGATCGTATATCATGTACACTGCATTTTTGGATCAGGGTTTAAGTCAACCTGGACATTATTTTAAAAAATGATTAATCATATAGGATTTAACAGTTTTTTTTTTCATATATAGATTGAAGATAATATACGTTGATTGTCTTTAAAGAAAGACTCTGGGTTGTGTTACTATAAATATCCCTAATAAGGGGGCAGTGGTATTAAAAGTACAAACAGAAAATACCAACCACTAAATAGTTCTGCTTTCTGCCTCCTCCATGGTAAACTTTATCGTGAGTAAGTTCTCCCTTTATGTAAATTTGTTTAGTGCAGCCTCAGGTAACGGAGCTGGTGTGATGTTCACAAGATTTTATCACAGTTATTTTTAGATGTATACATAAACCACATTTAGTGGTCTGACTGTGACCTAATTGGAAATGCATGCACCTCTGTACATGCAGCTGCTGCCCCATCTGATCCATGTTATTCATGAATGGTTTGCTTTTATACTTTGTTTATTTTACTTTTATTTAACTTTCTTCAACCTGTAGTTCAGCTTTTCTTTCAGCCAGGAGAAACACAAAGAGACCTTTGTTTGTTTAAGATGTGTAAAGCACTTCCTGTAGTGTTGTGGACTCCTGGCCTGATCAGAACAGTTACTTTACTGATGTTTTACATGAGATGGAGAAAAATCACATGAAAAAACACAAAACAAAACTACATAATTACATAGAATTAGATGTTATTATTTAAAATGTGTACTTAATTAGGATAAGTAAAGTCACATAGGTTCAAACAAATTAGCAATATAGCAATAAAAACATATTCAACATTTGTATTTTAACCGGCATCATGTCAAAATAAAAACTAGAATTACTGCATTGTGGTTGTACTTCACATGCCTGACTGTCCGAGCTCATACTCTAGTAGGTTTAGGAAAAAGTCCAGCTGGACGTTTGTGATAGATGTAATGAAAGTCCCTCCAGACATTTCTGATATAAAGCGTAATGAACACAAGACCACAATGACTTTAACCTTTCCATTTTCATGCTTGAGTCCAAGTGCATCTTGTGCCAAATTGAAAGAAATTCCTTCAAGATTTTCTGTGTTACACACAAGGATGGAAGAGAACTGAGAGCAATGACCTTGACCTTTGACCTTTCACCACCAACATGTAATCAGTTAACGCTATAATTAAAGTAAATATTTGTACTAAACCTGAAAAAATTCACTTTGCACAAATGACATACTTGAGATCACAGTCATCTTGACCTTTGACCACCAAAATGGATGAATGGAGGTACACCAGCGTGGAGTTAATAAATAAATAAATGAATCACCTTCATTTGGTGAGTCAGTGTTCATCATACTGTGACTGTGTTATTATATAATTACTGGCTAAACAGCATTTGTATGTTGTAGCTGGTCAATACTGACTGATAGAATGCATGTTTCAAAGTAATACATTAAATACTGCATTGTAGCATGTTCCTAATGTGTGAGTGTGGTGGGTGGTGGTGTAGGCTGTGGTGAAGCCACCACACGGAAAAGACCCCTTCACAGGTCACCAGAGTTCTGACAACATTAAAATGTTAAAATATTTTATGTAGATGAAGATGTTTTAATCATCATCACATCATTTATCTGCATGGTGAGAAACACGAAGCAAAACTCTGTACTCAAGAAAAAGGAAACAATAATGGCACAAAGCATTATTTCAATTCTTTTACCAAAGGTAAAAGATTATTACTGTTATAACTGTGAGAATAAAATGTACTTAAACATGAAGATCCACTTATTATTTTACAGATGCATCAAATGCTGTGTCTGATGCTCATAGTGATAAACCCACAGAGGAATATCACCACACCTGGTCTGGACATGGTAACATAAGGGAGACAGCTCAGGTTCAGGAAGTCCTGAAAACTAAGCTGAAGAATGAATCTTCAGGTGGCAGGAGTGGATCTACAGCGTAAAGTGAGTGAATTGTTGAATGAAGCAGCAGTTTCCTCTCTGAAAGAGAAGGAAGAGGTCTGCTGGTGCAGTCATGGTGCTGAATCACAGAGGTGGCTTATCTTATCTAGCTCATGTTAACCACTTCCACAATTAACTTATATGGTGCTCCCTGAACCCCGTTTGAACGTGACATGGACATTTCTTGATCTGTACACGTGTACCTAACCCCCCATGGTCCTCATGTAACCTCACCCTAGTGAGTTTTAAACAGTGAGATTATTGTTGCTACTTTGTTCGTTTGCCTTCCCACCTTGTTTCCTTGTTTCCTTGTTTCTCATTGAGACTTTCTGCTGGTTTTCTGTTGATACTTTGTGTTTTTGAGTCTATGCTTATTTTTTGTCTGAGCTTCATTGTAACACTTTGTTTTCTTGCTCTGATTCTACTTATTGTGTTTGGCCCTGATAGTATCTACTGTATGGGATGTTTTTACTTTTTCAAAATACAAGAAGCTTATGGATCATATACATGTGTGTATATATTCATACTTTTCTTTAAAAAAACGTTCTGAGGCACATGTGCAACCAATCTGAACTATCAACATACGTACACACACTTACTGACGACTTCTCAGTTTTTCCAATAATAAAATAAAATTAAAAACTTCATCATTCTCCTAACAATGTCTGAACAAAGCTGAACTGAACCATATCAAAGGAGGAACATGATATAATATATAAAATGCAAACGGTTCCCTGAAGTACAAAGTGGCAATAGGAAATTAACATAACATAGAAAATTATTAGTATACATGCCTCAAAACTGTACTTAGGTAACATTGACTACTTGAATAAAGATATTATATAAACTGCTTGAATAAATATAGCACTTGCTTCCAATACCGATGGAGATTAGTAGGACTTATCAGCTTCAGTATTTAAAAAGTTACATATAATTTTCCGAGGGGGGTTTTGACAGAGTTTCTTCTTGTGGCTCTCCGTGTGAAGCCTGTAATTAAAGCAGGGGAAACAGTTTTTTCCTGGCCCACATCAGGCCTGTGGTCACACTGAAAGCGCACGATAGTATCAGTGTCATGCACTAAATATATCCCCCTGGTAATAGTGATGGTTTGTCTTAATAAAATGTAAATGTTTGAAGAGATTTTGCCTAATAACCGTAATAACAGTCCGAGGAACTATGTATTTAAACGTGTTTGTCATGAAGCCAGAACTCAGGGAACTCAAAGTGGACATGTTATTGTATCTTTCTGTTTGTAAAGGTTCCCTACGTCTGAATATGTTACATATTTATTTACATGATACTGTGCTTCTGTCTGCTTGAAACTACTGATGGGGACTACATCTAAAATAAGAAAGTTGTAATGAGTTAGTGACTTTTCCTGCTCTGTGCTCTTCAGCATAATCCATCCAGTCCATTTGATCACTTTCTATACCTCTGGAAGACCAGTTAAACCAGTAAAAGGCTGTTTTCTCACTGCCAAAAAGTGATTAAAGCTCATATGTATCTCCTTTCTTCCTCAGTTTAACTTTTTTTGACTCTGCTGGACCTTAAAGAAAGAAATATTAAACATCTGATCCATTTGACCACTTTCTAAACCTCTGTAATAACAGTTTAACAAGTAAATGCAGCTTTCTTATTGCCAAAAAGCTATGACAGCCCGTATCCTTTTACTGAAAGGTCTTTTCTGTGTTAGTTTAAATTATTTGCACTCTGGTGGGTTTTATTCATGTAATTATGAAACATCTAATGTATTTCTACCACTTTAAACATGCCAAGACCAGTATTACCAATAAAATGCTGCCTTCACGTTCCAAAGAAAAAAAAAAAAGATTTCAGCTACTGACAGGGGTTTTTTAGTTTCATTCTTGTGGGTTATATTTGAATAATAATGACACACTTCAGCGCTACATACCTATAAAAAGACCTCTAAAAGTCCAGTATGCCCAGTGAAAGCGCATTATCAGGTCATAAACGTTAATGTTAACAGGATGTTTCATCTTCAGGTGTTGAGTTCAGACGTCGCTGAACCTGAAACCCTCGACTCTCTGCTGGCTGCAGTACTGCCTACAGACTGTGAGCGGCGCTGTTTCATATGCTCGCTGGTGTTTTCCTCGAATAGTTCTTCCGGGTTCTAATGTTTACAACTGGTAGCATCGTTGAAGCCACATAACAGTTTTACTGCTTCATAAATCCGTCTTTCTTTGTTAGAAACATGCACTTCATGTGGTAGGACTTCCATACGCTCACGGTAGGCTGGGACACAGCACTGCATCAGTCACAACATTAATGTAAACCATGTTTTCACACGTAGCAGCTCAGGCTGCTGGTGCTAAACAAGCTAGTTGACATTAATGGGCAGGATTCTGTTGTGGTGCAACAGCGAAAATATTTTAAAACGTTTAGTATGTGGACTTATATTTACCCGAATTATTAAATAACACCATTTTGTGTTTCTCTTTGTAATGTTAGCCTCTTGAAAATGTGCTGAATGTGACACATGATGTGTTTTTACATGGGAAACTATGGTCTGCTGTAAATAGTGATTCAGCAAAGAAAGGAAGTTATGTTTTATATGAATAAATATAACTGATAATTGCAATTTAATAATCTGACTCTGAAAATAATTTACTCCAGTTTTCAGGCACTTGTGCTTTACTTGAGTAATTACATTTGATGTCACTCACATACTGCATACTAATATATACTTTATACTACAGAATAAAAAATTGTATATTTTATTTTACTACATGTGTTTCAGAGCTTTAGCTAATTAGTAGTACTTTAAGATTTTTTTATACAAATACTAGTCAACTATAAAAGATCATGATATTATTGTGAATGAAGCAATTATAGCTAATTATTTAAATATAAAATGGTATCGCCAGCAAATTGAAAGAGAAGACAATTCAGATAAACTGTTTAAACTGACTTGGCTCATGTTGCAAATGTTTTTAGGAGTCTAACAAAGAATAGGCTGCTGAAAGTCCAAGTATCGAATAAACCATGAAGAAGAAAAGCAGACGTGTGAGATCATCCGAGAGTTCACGACAGAGCAGCAGAAGACAGACGACAGCGAGTGCTGGTGAGGAGGTGAAGACACCTGGAAACAGAGAGAGGCCTCAGAAGACCGTTCATGAAACAGACAGTTTCTGCCATAATCAGACAGCAACAGACATGACCGCTAACTTAGACTACAGAGTGACAGCTGCTGATGATCCCCAGAAACAGTCCAAATCTTCAGGTAAGTAGCTCAGCACCAACTTATTCACTGTCACTTTATAGTTTCTTTGTTTATCGGACTCTCTTAACTGCAAAGGCCTTAAGTTGTACTTGGTATGCACATTTAGAATTAGATTTTTGAAAGGAGTTTGGTACAATATTCTTATATTTAAATATAGATCAGTACAAAGGTCCAGTTAGGGGACTTTCATTGTTTCTTTGAACTTTACCTGTTAAAGCTAATAACTGCTAGTTTTATTATATTGTACCACAGGCAGACTTTCTACTGCAACCTGTCGACTCTGCCACGGGAAGTTCTCTCCACGCAGCCTGCGGCACGCTTTCAATAAGTGGTCTCAGGATTCCATTCACATTGTAGATGAGGAGTCAGACGCCGCTGCCCAGTCTCCACTTTTATTCCACACAGATTTCCAGCGTCTAGTCGGGGTCCAGTTGATCCGTGAACCCCGGTTATCGGATTTTATCTGCAAGAAATGTCACACCAAGTTCTACAAATGCCAGAGCATCCTGATCAGATTTCTGCAAAGAGTCAACCTCCCTCCAGTTGTGAAAGAGAATCTCAAAAATAGGTGAGTCCAAGAAAAAGAGCTCCCTGAGTGGGACTTGATGTTTTTCAAATGTCCTGGAAATCTAGAAAAATAAGCAACATTTTTTTCTTTTCCAGGAAGAAAGCAAAGAGTGCAGAGTCATCAGTAAATCAGGGTTCAACAAGTAAATAAAAGCTTCTCGTCTTTGCTTGTGCTTACAGAATGTACATAAAATACAAGTCTAGTTAGCTGATGATACGTTCTGCTGTTTCCTTTCAGCACCACCATACTTTACCTCAGACCCTAAGTGCCTCCACAGTTTGGTGTCCTGGGCTCACCACCATGGAGAGGCATGCCGCTTCTGCCCAGACCTGAAGGAGGTTCTGGAGGGCCAGTGCTGGGGATCCGTTAAAGCCGTGTGGGGTTGTGTTGATGGACACAGATACACCATGGACACTCAGTGCACCACTGCTGCCAACTCAGGTTACGCAGTGAACTTTAGCAGTGAAGTACCGGGGAGTGGCAATGGTGATGGAGCGATGTCAGATGAAGATGAGCAGGAGGACGATGTTGAACAGCAGCCTAGTGGGATTAGAAGGACACCGGCTTTGGTTCAACACAGTCCACCTGCAGTCACAGCACAGAATCAGAGCTCAGCACTGGCTGACTGGACTGGCAACAGTGAAGGTGAGGTTGTTCTCAACTCTTGTGATCCTTATGGGATTAATTCAAAAGGTGGGTTTGGGCTAATTCAACTCTGACCAACAGCCCTGAAACTGCAGATACTGTTAGAACAAGATCAGTGAGAACACAGTCTTCATATTGAAGAAGAAGCTGCTGTTGTTAAGGAACAATCATGATTCTTAAACCGTTTGCGTATTTTACACATTCAGGCTTGTATCTCCATATCTGTTTTCTTTGATGCTGTTTGATTCTAGACAGTGTGAGCATCCACTACACAGTTGCTGTCCAGTCTCTGGCTGAATCACTGGTAGTGACAGTGCAATATGAAATATGAACAACTAGCCAGAAAATGTTAAGTAACTGTCCAAACTAATGAAAAATGTAGTTTAGTTTGTCAGTAAACACAGGCGTTTATGACTTTAAAGTCATTTTACAGACTTGTGTGTTTCTGTAAGTTTAGTTTTTTGTTCGCTGGCGGTGAAAGTACCCTGGTTACCACCTTCATGTAAATAACCAGTAAAGCAGAGAAATGTCATGAAACTTTCTTGTGATCCATCTGTTTGAATCTTTGACTAACACAGTTGTGGTTTTTAGATTTTCCAGGTCATGAGGAGGCGATGTCTCCTGCTCCAGTGCAGCTTGAAGACAGGACAGCTGACAGTGATCTGTCTGACAGGTGAGTCACACAGTAGATATGTCTCATCTGATTGTGATTAGATTAAGATTGATAAAAGGATTTAATACCCCCAGGTACTATAACTGTGTGTGTGTGTGTGTGTGTGCGTGCGCGCCCAGGATCATGTCTGAGAATGAGTTTGAGGACAATAGAAAAGAAGAGTTTTCAGACGATGAGCTGTTTGAGCCGTACCCAGACAAGAGGTGGGTACAAATATACTTCTTTAAAGGTGATTGGTTCTTCCAAAGTCACACACGGACTGAAAATTGCTGCTGACAGAAACTCAGCTACTCTGTTGTTCTCTCCTCCTCTCAGAGTCAGCAGGATGGCCGTGCCCCACAAGAGAAGACAAAGCCCAAAGGCCCCAGAGGAACCTAAAATCAAAAAGAAACCTGGACCTAAACCTGGCTGGAAGAACAAGTTCAAACCGAAAGGGTACAGAGTTTCCTTAATGTGGACAACGTCCACATTACATGTCATATTGAATCTCTGAGACAAGCCCCACATTATAACTTATTTTAAAAGTTACGTTTAGTCAGAGCTTTAAACTTACAGTACACGTGCATTACCATTTTTATTTTCAGAGAGGAGCTGCCCAACATCTACAAGTGTCCATATCAGGGATGTACAGCTGTCTACAGAGCTCCTGACGGGTTGAAGGTCAGAATCCATTCACCATGAAATGTTTACTAACTGGAGAGTTGTGATGCTACTAGGGATGTGCATGAATAATCCATTATTAAATCAGTCTAAAGGAGTCATCATAAACAAATATTGAAAAAAAAAAAATGTAAACATCATTTAGTTTGTAACATTTTTCCGACCTTGAGACATTTATTTTTTACATTATACAGAAGCTAAGTCAATATTTATGATACAGTTTTTTTCCATGTGCCACACACAGCTGCTGTGGAGAGCAGGAACCGGCAGTGCTGTGATACTGATGATATCACTAATCAGATAATCAATCAATTTCCAGTGGAAGAATTTAATCTTCAATTAGAAAAAGTGTATAGAAAAATATTCTTATCTTTCTTGGGCAGAGTTGCAGTCTTGAAATTTGTACATTTGTACATTTGTACAGAAGATCCCCTCTGCTGCTTTTATTTTGCAGAAACACATCAAAGAGCATCACGAGGAGGTGAGGGAGCGACCCTGCCCTCATCCCGGCTGCAACAAGGTTTTCATGATCGACCGCTACCTGCAGCGACATGTCAAACTCATCCACACAGGTGAGGTTAACAGCACATCTGGTTTTGCCTCCATCACTGAGGAGAACACTGTCATTGTTAGTTCCTCTAGTTTATTTTCTCTCTGTGTTTCCAGAGGAGAGAAACTACATTTGTGACCAGTGTGGTCAGACCTTCAAACAGAGGAAGCACCTTTCAGTTCACCAGATGAGGCATTCAGGAGCCAAGCCACTGCAGTGAGTACTGACGCTGTAATGTCATCAAGGTTGTTCTGTCCCACTTATTCACACCATTTCTTTCCTTCAGGTGTGAGGTCTGTGGCTTCCAGTGTCGACAGAGAGCGTCACTAAAGTACCACATGACCAAACACAAGGCCGAGGCCGACCTGGAGTTCGCGTGCGTGATGTGTGGGAAGCGTTTTGAGAAGGCCCACAACCTGAACGTCCACATGTCCATGGTACACCCGCTGACTCAGGCTGAGGCTCAGAGAGGGAGCAGCCAGCAGCAGCAGCAGCCACCATACTCTGACCTGCACACCATCACACTGACCGGAGAGGTGGTTCAGCAAGACCAGGACAGATGACAGCAGGGAGTCCAGGCCCAGGTCTGCTGCATAGGTACATAAAGTGTGGGACAGGGACCAGTTCTGTGGTATCTGCACACTCACTTCATGGACTGGGACGGGACCTGCTGTCCACCAACATAGCAACTTTGGCATTTGAGAACTGTTTGAGTTTCATTTTAGTAAAATCACAACCACAAATTCACTTTCATTCCTAAATCAGTCTGTCTTTTTGGAGGAGTTACCCTTTGAAATTCTGAAACTCAATCTGCTGCCCAACATGACTTGATGTGTGGTCAGGGGTTGTCAGCCCGACAGCACGTTTCATCTGTGTTACTCTGGTTGAAAGTTAATAATAATAATAATAATAATTAAGTTAATTTGAAGTGTCAGCATGTTTACCATGTTTATATGTAGTATATAATACAAACATTAAATAAGGGAGTAATTACAGTGTAAATACATTGAATGGTTGTTGCTGGAGGGAAAAAACAACCAGAACCAGAACGAGTGTTTAAAAAATTGGTTTAATTGAAAGAAAACTGTTACAACTCTGATGTAAACATGAGTTTACTCTTAACGCTTATCGACTATATAAGTGCACAGTAGCAGTCAGTACAGTATAAAGGACCATGCAGCCTACACACATACAGTTTTAAGTGATAACCATGCAGTGCTCTTTCTTTCCTGAGTACATGTAAAACACTTGTGCATCCTTCTCACTGCAGAACAATCCCAAGAACATGTAGTTGAGTTTCATTAGGTCACAGTTTTTATTACTGCATACTGTAAAGGGCTTCATGTGTACATGTGTAAAATAACATCCTGTGAGCTTCATGTACAAAATGTAAATAAAATGCTGGTTTTTGTTAGTTTGTTGTTGTTTTTTTTCACAAAGTTTCAGCTGCTTTTTGGAACATGTTTGTGTTTGATATGATTTCTACAGCTACTGTTAAAGGGGAGGTGGACTTTGCAGTAAAGCAAGTGTCAAAGTGCCTGAACAGCAGTTTTCTGCTGTTCAGAGGAAATCCATCTCTGGACTCAGGCTGTGAGGACTGAGGTGGAAGGAGAGAGCTGCTGTCACCTCTGAGTCCAGGTCTGCACACTGGGACTCCAGCTGGACCAGGAAACAGAGACCAGACAGGGAGAAATGATGAGTTGAGGGCATGTTGTCAATTTAACCTGATGGTACTGCAGATGTTTGTGTGAGTCGGTCACCTGTCTGAGCTGACTGGATAACAGCGCAGTAGGAGATGTCTGTGAGATCACTCTCAGAACAAACTGCTTGGCGTGGCTGAGAATCTGCGACGGCTCCACCTGACAATAAAATGTATGTATCTGGTTTCAGAGCGATGTTACAGGTTTGAGTGTAGTTCTGATCATGTAGGGGCTCAGTACCTGCTGTTCAGGGGGCTCCGTGGTTGGCGTAAGTGTGTGTCCATCCAAAAAGAGCTGCAGAAGCCTGATGTAGCAGAGGACGGCAGTATAAAGGAACCCTGGGCAACGTACGGCTCTGTGCAGCAGATCATCACTCTGCTGGAGCAGCAGACTAAACACACACACACACACCAGTGGTTAAAACTGTGTTCGCTATTAGACGCGTTTTCAAAAAAATGTTTGCATAAAAATTTTTTTCTGTAAGTCAGAATGTAATATCTGTTGGTTGACTGATGATGTTTTGAGAGTAACTAAAGTATCTACAAGCAGTCTGAAGCTGGAAATTGTAGTTTTTATATTTGTCCTAAATGGTCTTCAGAACAGATGTACCTGATCTTAAACATTAAAACTGCTGCTGGTTAAAACTCACCTGTAGAAAGCCCAAGGTCTTAGTCGAGTAAACTCATCTGATGTCACCATGGTAATCAGCTGGTAAGCACCTTGTTCTGGATGTTGGGGAAATAAGATACAACACAACACAACATCTCACAAATATATAGCCAAGACAAACTCACTTAACACCAGTGTAACATTCAACTGACAGACGGGAGAAGTGCTGAGCGTGTGGAGTGAAGATATTGACTGTACCGTCTGATCTGAAGATGAGCAGCCAGTCAGCACAGTCCACTAGTACAGACAGGAGGTCTGGTGCACAGGTGCACAAACCTGTAGATTTTTGACTGGTTTTCTCCTGCAGAAACAAACAGAGAGTAAACACAATCAGTAAACAGTTACGCCACGTAATTGATTAGGCTGTTTTCTCCTTCACTCTTTCATCAGCTCTTAGCTCGAAACAAAATAAACTGCACTATGCTTCTATTTTCCTAGACTTTAGCACATTATCTACAATTCCTGGCCACTGTCATCTGAGCTTTGGTAGAAAGTTAAAGGTTGGAAAAACGATATGAAGGAGGGAGTATGATGGTTTAATGAATGTCAGACCTTTACATGTTCATAAAGGAAAAGTTCAATAGCCAGTCTCCCGGCTACAGATTTATATTAATGCATTAGGAAGTGGTGTATATGCCATGAACTTGTTCTTTGTGTATTTTTAAGTGTACTATATACTATACCTGAGGATAGAGGAGTGCTGACAGATAGTCGTTTACGCAGAGGGAAAGCAGAAAAACTAGCACCTGGAAGAAAGAGTGAGACAGCAGCAGTTAAATATAGTGTAAAGCTGGAAAACATATCAAGCACGTTGGCAGATGAGTTTAACTGATTCTGTTGTTACCAACAGTATATTCTAACTTTGAGTATGTAAACAAAGGCTTCAACTTGGTGGTAACATGATGTGGGGAAGTTCTTAACTCTCACCTGTCTGTGCTGCACGCCTCTATCTGGTCTCAGCATATTCAGAGCAGCACTGAAGCGCTGGTTGTCCCCTCTCTGACCTCTCCAGGCACGATGCAGGCTGGCAGCCAGCAGCAGAGCTGGAGCTGGAGGCACAGCAGATGGCGACAGTCCCTTCTCTAAACTGAAAACACAAATAAAATTTTTTTTAAAAAACAATCACCTTAAACCTGAACCAAGAAACACAGAAACAACAGATCAGAGATAGTTGTTTCTGAGAATCAGGTTTTACCTAGACACCCAGTGCTGACAGTCTGTGAGCAGCTGCAGCTGCTCTGGTAGAGGGTCTCCATCACAGAGACGACTCCACAGTGACAGCACTACTGGAGATAGACGCTCCCACCAGTGCTACACACAAAAAAATCATAAGGAAAATCATGTTTAAACCCAGAGTATTATTATCGAATTATAATAATAATTATTATTATTAATAATTTGCATTATTATCGAACATATAATCATTAGTTTGCAAAAAGCACAGTGGATACATATAGGACTTATAGTGAGGCTGGAACAGTTGCTAAGTTCAATTGCTGTAAGCAGAACAGACGATACCACTGTGGAGAGCAGGAGGAGAGGACAGTGGAGACTGATCTGAGACCAGGCCTTGTTCAGTTCCTCCCTGGGGTATCTGCAGCGTACACTAGCATATAACACACCCTGGAGAGGAAACACAGCCAGCAGATATACTCTCAGTGAAAAACAGTAACAGTAAGTAACAGCATGCTGTATTTTATTGCCTAAAGTCAGTCTTACTCTCAGGAAGTGTGATGTTACATGACAGCACAGTGAGCCGGCAGGAGAACACACCTTCCTCTGAGGCACAGAAAGACAAAGACACGTGAGCACTCGAAACTCGAAACATATGTCACATACAAGCACTGCACTTGTCCAAACTACCCCGATGTGATAAGAGGAATAATTCAGCCACTCACCTGATGCAGGTTGATATGTTCCATTAGCTCGTTACAGTCCAGAGTCGTCCTCCCTCCTTCAGCATTCACCTTAACAAACAACACTGGTGGAAGAGCCAGCAGTACTCTATGACACACACACACACACACACACACACACACACACACACGCACGCGCACACACACACACACACACACACACACACACACACACACACACACACACACACACACACACACACACACACACACACACACAGGAAGGTTTCAGTGGCTATACACTAACAACAGGATGGTCCATGTCATGCATGTATGTGTACCTGTTCCATGTGTTGAGTGTGTGCTGCAGGCTGAGCTCAGAACTGACACTCTGTGAAGCAGAGCTCACTGCAGAGGAACATCTCTGAGACACCAACTCAAACAGGAGGCCACACATATCAGCTCTGTCTCTCCGGCTGCCAGAGAACTCCGTCACCTCCATCTCATAGACAAGCTCCTACACACAAACACACAACGTCATAGTTTTAGGGGTTTTTTTGTTTGTTTTCGGCTCACTGTGAATTTTCACAGAGTGTCACCTGTAATCTGGACAGCAGGTCTGGCAGACAGGTGCCTTTGTCTGATGCTAATCTCTCCTTGCTCTGCTCACTGTTGACACAGAAGAGTTACATTTTCATTACAGGCAGAGATTGTGTACTTTGTTTCTTAATATCGATGCCTCTATAATATATAAACATATGACAAATGCAGTTCTGGAAGTTACAAGCAGATAATTGATCAGTTTTTTCAACACAACAAACATTTTTTGTGCCACTTTGTGCTCCTGCTCTTGTTAAACTCACTGCTCCAGAAAGATGACTGGACATGTAAGTACAAAGATTACTCACAAGCTTGTTAATTAGTTGATAAGTGAAGTTTTCTGTTTTTCTATAAACAGAATATTAAAACACAGACATTTTACGTTTGGCCTTTCTCAGCGAGTCTGTGTTGTAGTAAGGTTGCTTTAATGTTTTTTTGACAGTTGCTTTGGTTCATTTGACTGTTTTGCTATAAATTATGGTATTACATGCTGGTTAGCTTAAAACAAAAGAAAGCAATTAAAACATCAGGTACACAATCTATTACATTACAATGTCTTTATTAAGTCTGTGTACGTGCACTGAGAGCACTTGTTACACTTAACCCACCATGACTGCTGGTCCATGACAGCACTGAAAAGATGAGAACAGAGACTCTTCATGTCTCCTCCACATCCTCCCTGCTCCTCTGGACGAGACAGATAAATGTCTAAACAGGCCCACTGCTGGTATTCCTGACTACACAGACACACACAAAGTTATTATGGTATGTTGAGTTCATGTCACCTGTATGTCTGTGTGTGTGTGTGTGTGTGTGTGTGTGTTGTCTGCTGTACCGTTCTGCGTCAGACAGGACGTCTTCACTTCTCTGTACTCTGACCTCATTAAGCAGCCATTCAGAGAAGAATAACTGAACAAACATAACAAATGTTGATCAGCAGCTGGTGTCAGATCAATACACAAATGAAAGTAACAAAGCTAGTGACCGTTATTTGAACCTTTTGTCCAATCAGTTCATCAATATTCTACCTGATACTGTGGTATGTGCTGTAGCTGGCAGAAACCACTGTGCCGCCACAGATACCAAGCCGTCTTCCTCCAGGTGCTGTTGGTGTCTGTGGCGCTGCTCCACAGACTGTGCATGTTCTCCTCCTGGTATTCACCCACAGAACCATCAGTGGTGAGGGGAATTCTTCTGGCTTCAGGCAACAGTCTTGGGATCAGGTACAGAAGCTAAACACACAGATTTAAACATAAGTCATCATTAAGTAGTTCATCAAGGCCAAAGAGGCTCTGGTTCTAGCTACTCAAATATGACAAACAGCTGCTTGATTCAGTTGATTTTATTTTTTCATTATATCATCATCTAAACTGAAAATCTTTGGCTTTTGGCTCAGAAACTCTGGAAAGCTGAGAGAGAAAAACAAAAATATGTATATAATCATTTAATAAGTAACAGAAAGGGAAACCTTCTTATAGAGGCTGCTGGGAATGTATTCCTTCTGCTGTTGCTGAGGCAGCGAGTCCCCTCTGCAGAGGCTGTAACACACAGCTGCCACACACAACCTGATGTCAAAAAAAAAAGACTGTGAGCCACACTTAGCAGAAAATGAAAATAGAAATGTCTGTCAATAGCTTCCTGTAACAGTATGGTAACATGATGCTCACATGAGCATGTATAGATCTTCCAACCATACAAGTGGTACCTCACCTGACACAGAACAGCATGTTACTGCGAGTGCTGCAGAGCAGCGCTGAGCTGAGAGCTTCTACAGCAGGTACTGGTTTGGACAGAATGGGGGGGACAAGCTCAACCAGAAGACTGTGGGACATGGAGGTGTGGAGATGGACCACAAACACCGCCAGGCCGAGTAAATGTGCTGCACTCAGTGACGAACCCTTTGGATAGGGAGAGTTTTATGAAACGAGGAGTGAATGTAGTGTTTAGAGAAACTAACAGACAGAAAGTAACGTAGAACCAAAGAGAGGAATTTATACGACTATGGATTTATGTACCTGGTTATGAAACAGTTCCCAGAGTCTGTGTATTAGGCTGGAGAGCAGCTGTGTGTTACCAAGCAGCATGCTGACAAACCTGGAGGCCCAGAGGCTTTGTCTAGAGAGAAAGAAAACATCTGGAGCTTCTAGACAGGCCACTAAACACTGCGGCAATAATCACAATCATCTCAGCCCACTCACTTATTAGGAGGGTTTGCTCGGGAAGTGTCTAACACACACTGGCAGAAGCTTCTCAGGATCATGTTGACGACCTGAAGATATGCAGGAGAGAGATTGAGAAGCGATACAGCAAAACTAGAGATATGACAACGTGAAGACAGTGAATGTCGTCAGTGCACACTTTGACATAGAGCTCAGGAGATAGGGAGGCGTCTATGTGAAGTTTGATGACTCTTTGTTTAGTCGGCTCATCTGGACATCCAGGGAAGATGACACTCAGTGTGTGGGAGATCCTGGACAGCTGCGCTGACATCTCTGTGGAAACATGGACAACATGAAACCGTGATGGATTCAAACACACACACACACACACACACACACACACACACACACACACACACACACACACACACACACACACACACACACAGACTACTATCAGCGGAAGATCCGTCATCTCATATAACCTTCTATAACCATCTAACAGGTTTATAATAAAATCATATCTCTGCAGTCAAACTGCAGTCTGCAGTGTGTGTGGGCATGGCTTTGTATTCTCATGTAGACAAATTGTGTTGATATATCATTCTTGTGAGGACATTTTTGGTTTAAGATAAGATACTAGGTTTTAACATTAGTGTGAAGCAGTTAGCTGTGATGGTTAAGGTTAGGGTAAGGGGCTAGGGAACATATTAGGTCTTTAAGTGTCCACACAAGTATAGTAAGACAAGTGTGTGTGTGTGTGTGTCTGAGAGAGAGAGAGAGAGAGAGAGAGAGAGAGAGAGAGAGAGTTGGACTGTGAATCCTTTTTCAGTATCAGCTCACCTCCGTCATTTCCATCAACAACCAGCTCTGTGAGCTCCTGCAGTTGAACACTCAGGACCTTCAGAGGATCGTCGTTAGTGTCCAAGCACACCGTGCTCTCTGGAAACACATCAACACACACAACACTGTGTGAAAGTAGCCACAATTATGTATAACTGTGAAAGAAATGATGCAGGGGTGGTGTGCACTATTACAATCTGCTGGGTTTTTTTTTTTTGAGGATTTGGGATTTGTGGAATACCACAACATTCAATTATACTTCTTACTCTCCACCTCATGAATCCCATTTTAAGAAGCATTTGTCACAATAAATCAATTTGACTACAACACTATATATACATACAGGCACTTAATATTCAAGCTCCTCTGAGGAGATCTGCTACAGTCAGGGTTAGAAAGCAGCTGTGGTCCATGATCTCAGTGTAAAAAGTCCACAAAGATCACAAACCATCTTAGGAGTCAAGAGAACTGGTTTTACTTAATGAAAAGGGTTGTAATCTTTAGAATTAATAATTTATTTTATCTCTAAATTACACTGTTATTGGGCAACAGAACAAAGATGTCTACATCTTAAAAATGATATTGATTTTCAGTTACTCAGTGTTACTCTGTGGATTACACAGATAATGAGAGTTAAAAGAGATACCCACTGTCCTGCTGCCTCTGTCTCTGGCAAGACTCCAGATACGATGAATACTGGGCAGCAGGGATCTTATCTGCTCTGAATAAAGAAAGACAACTGTATTAATAACAAAAATACATTTCTGACACAATCATCAATTTCTCATTGATAAGAAACAATTTTCACCGCTTGATATTATATCAACTCACATCCAAATAGAAACTTGGTTAATTAAGATGTGTTAACACAAGAAGAGTAACAGCATTAACTTCTTTCATAGTTCTGATAATTACTCACTTTTTCAAAGCTTCTATGAAACTCATCCGAGCATCAGCTTTCACAGGAAGCTGGAATTGGAAGAGAAATGAACTTGAGATTATGCATTTTATACAGGCTGTCTCTGTGTGTGTGTGGAAGCTATAGGCAGGTGGTAAGGCCCCCAAAAGTGGACAGGGCAATATTACTGATATTGTTTTTTTATATCTACTGTTAAAGGTCTGTCACTTACATCCAATGCAACCACCACTAAAACAAGCAGACTGTACCAGGCAGTTTTAATGTTGTGGCTGATCAGTGTATATAAACAGCTGGCTGTGGTTCATTTGACATTCGTACACATCTGTGTAAGAATCACACATGAATGACAAGAGTACTTTTTTAATAATAAGAGTAATAGGAGTACTGTATTATGCAGACCTAATATAATACACACCACTAAAAATCATGTTTGGCACATAAATAATACCGTAGGATATTATATGTGAGGCAGTGTGTCACATAGTGATGACGTCACTTAAGTCCAAATATTTGCCCCTGGAATAACTGTGTTTGAAATTCACGCTGACGATTCTGTGAGTGACATAGAGAGAAGTTCTAACATTACAGCAAACAAGCATGTTGTGTTGTCTTCATGCTGCGATATTTAGTTGTAAAACATAATGTGTGTATGAGTATAATGTGAAAAAGGTGCCGATGGAACAAAGTGAAGAGTTATTGACATCATCAGTTTGATTTGGATGTGTGATTAAAGGTGAAGCTTCTCACCACTCTTGGTGTCAGCAGGGCAGGAAGGAATCGTGTCAGGAAATACGGCCTGCGGAAGATACTGCAACAAAAAGTACAAGTCCATGCCTCTGTGCTGTTTAATTTTCATATCTACTGTACATGAAACATTTAGAGGATGGTAAAACTGTAACACATGGTTAGGTCTCTGACGTAGTAACTGTGTACCTGGCCTCCATGACAGTGGCAGAGATTTTTCCTGTGCTCTCAAACAGAGACACTGCTTTCTCCACGTCCTGGACAGCCTGACACTGAGGCTGCAAACACAAAAACACTCTACTGTTATTAACAGTACCATTCACTGCAAGACAAAAACGTTAGTACTTTTAATAAACAGGAACTGTATAGATTCTATTCAGTCCCACCACACACTGCTGGTAAACTAATAAAAGGCTGTGAGAAGGACTGGAGTCAGACTGTGTAGTTAAGGTATTGACTTCATATTGGTAAGTATAGGTACTGTAACCAAAACTCAACAATATGGTATGCATATAAGTTGATTACATGTTATGGCATCAGACATCATTTAACCATTTAACTGTTTTTTTTTTAATTTAGGCACAACAGATACAATTTCTGTATAACTCCTATTATCAGTCTATTAAAGAGCCCTGACCTGAAATCAATTCACATCTTATTGACCACATCTGAACAACTGGTGTCATTACACAAACAACCTGCTGGGTATCACTGTTACCTGCACCGCTGCTCCATCTGCGCCAGATGTATCTTCATATAACCCCATGTCTTCCACTGACTCCTGCATGCGCGCGCACACACAGACACACACACACACACACACACACACACACACACAAAGATGACAGTATTTAAAATCTTTTAACCACCTTTTTTTTTTTTTTTTTATTGTTAATACCATAGTTTTTGTTGTTATTGTTATTAACATTTAATTTTAAATATTTATACATAAATTCCTAATGTAGGAATGTTTTTGTTGCAGCTTTTACCTTGAGGTCACACAACCTGGTCTTGGCCAGAGAGACATACTCCATCAGGAGGCTGCGATGTTTCACAGGTATATATGGAGGGTGGAGGATGTGAACCTGCCAGGTCAAAATGATGAAGTGAGGTAACTGTAAATATATCAGTAGTTGATTGTTACTATAATTGACACTATACTATACTATTTTTCCCTTCACATATTATAGAAAGTATACATTCTCATTTTCCTGTTTATAGCCTTATGATTAAATGTCACATTTATATCAATGCTAGTTCAAGTTTCACATCCCACAACAGTTCAGCTCCTCCCCAGAAGCTCGTTCAATGTCACCTTGAGGTACTGTGGGGGTTCAAAAGGAACCAGGTCAGAGAGGAACTTCAGCAGGAACACCAGAGATTTCTTACTGGTTGCATGGCAACCACTGCCACTACTAAAACACATCTAAAATGTAGAAAAAGCAAGGTGATATCAGTGAATATAATACACTTCAAGCTAGAATGTGCTATTTTTAACAGTGAACAACACAAACATCATCATTACTATGAATCTTTAATGAGTTTTTGATGTGACCACTAGGAGTCAGTAAAACCACACGTTACAACAGCTGCATGAGAACTTCACTGTGTGATTGTTACAGTCCCTGTTTGTAGAGTGGCCTGATCTCTGATTTTACTCTTGAGTTACACTGAATATGTTTTATGTGCTGTGGTCTGACTCTTTATCTGTTCCTGTGTTGTTTCCAACTTAGTGAGATGTTTTGTGGATTTCAGTTCACATAAAGCCACAGCGCTGCACTGGCTGACGAGTTGTTTCATTATCATAAACACACACAGCAGCAAACAACCAGAGGAAAAACTGATATGACACCTTGAACCAGTCGCTGTAGGTGGGGAAAATGCCGGGTCCCTCCAGTGCACCCTGTCGAGCCAGCAAGAAGGCAGTTATCATGTTCTCCAAGTCATAGCCCTCAAATGCAGAACTCAGCAGTCTGGACAGCAGCTCTGATACAAGCACAGAGACAGAACACCCAGGTGAGGTGATCGATATTCATTTGTGTTTCCTAGTGTGTTCTTATTAATATTGTTAAATTATTTACTAGCGTAAGAAAAAATAACAAAAAATGTATTTACCTACTTCACACCTTTCAAAACACAGTTTCAATGTTATTCATAGTAAACACAAAGACTGACAGTAAGTAAACTCAAGCAAAAGGGAATGATGAAACAATTACAACAGAAATCATCACTTTAAATGTGTTAAACACTTTATCTATGAGAATAGTAGATGATTTATTTCAATACTTTTTTTCTTAATAAACTTTGTTCAGTCATTTATGTGATGGTAATTTGAAAGACATAAGCTGAGCCCAGCTGCTCTTTTATGTTTTACCTCTGAGGCTGGGCTCAGCACAGGGGTTGTAAACCAGCAGAGTGGACAGGAAGCACAGGACGTGTTTCCAGTTGACCTCGTGGGTTTCCAAAACGTGCTGCAGGTGACGCAGCAGCAGCTCCATGCTGAAGATCACAGCCAGCTTTTACAGAAACACAGAACAAAAAATATAATAACAGATGAGTCACTGTTAGACCCATAACCACAGACTGAGAAAAGTAAGCTGTTTGTTGCACCTGAGAACATCATATACAGTGAACTGATCATTCCTCAGGCTTAATGCAATACACCTACATGATGCATTTACTGTCTAACATGTTTAATTAATCTTACAAACCTAATGACTGTACACAGGAAGCTTTCCAAAGCCATTTACACTGCTCACATCCAACACTTACTTTATGAAAAAGAGAGGTCAACAACCGGCTAGCCTTTGCAAAGGTCCACTCATTCTGCAGAGTGATGGCATCTGATACTGAGGACACATGTACAGTTTGGTTTTCTCAGAAAAAATGTTTTGTTATTGTGAAAGCAGCATGTACTTTGCATCGGAGTACTCATTTAAAATCTAAATTTTTCCTTAAGTCTCAATATTAACAAAAAAGGTCTTTACCTGCAAGTCGAGGTTTATATGTGAGCGTCTGTGTGAGGGAGTGAGTGAAGAAACGCTGCAGGGTGTCTGCCGACGCTGAAACTCTGCATAATGAAGCATCAAATATCCGAATCCTGTAAAAAACATAAGTCAGTGTTTTCATTTCCATATAAGTAGTGGATTTTTAGTCTGCCTCCGTGTTTAGATGGAAAGCTTAATCCTGCAGACTGACTCTGGTAACTGTGAGTCAGTATGTCAATCATGCAGAGGTCAGTTACGGTTAACACTGCTTTAAGCAAACACAGCCTCATCACAGGTGCCAGGTGCACTGCTTCAGCAATTCCTTTGCTGAGAACAGTGCAAAATGGAGGAATCATCCACTCTAGCTGTCATCCTGCTGGATTTAAGTGTTCAGACAAAATGTGGTGAGGTGAGACAGGCAGACGAAGAGTCTGCACAAACATTCTTGAGGGAAGAGGGGGTCACCCTATCCCTAAGCCATATCTTCACAGTTGAGACAAATCAAAATTAATTCAAAGGAGAAATAGTCTTAGCTGAAGTTATGAGGATGCTTGTTATCTGCTTTTAGTAGCTTTGGAATGAGTCAGGCTAGCTGTTCCTCCTGTTTCCTGAAAGTGTGTTTAGCTAAGATAATTAGCTGACATTCATTAGTGGGGAGCTTCCAGTTGAGATGGGTGTATAATGGACAGGCAACCACTCAACCACAGACTGTAGCTTCAAACATTAATATCAATCTTCAAGATTTGTTGGTATATGATGTCTGCACAGGTGATTCTCGTTTTTTTTTTCATCATTATGTGTGGAAAAAGTACTTTGTATGTCAAAATGTGTCAGTTATGTCAGGATAGATTTAAAAGTTTTGTTCTATATTTGTTCTGTAAATTCTACAGCCCCTCCCAAATCTTTACATGATAGACCTGACTTTGGAGACTTTAACCTATGTGGTAGTAAGTCTAACAACTGTTGTCAGGAAAGCTAACAGATAGATTTTCCTAGTAATTTGATTTGAACTGATTTCCTTCAACATGTTAATTAATTGTAGATTAATTGTTGAAGTCTCAAACTTTACAATTAAATAATCTGATTACATGAGGGTTATCAAGACAAATAAAAAAACAGAGAACCATAGCTCAGGTCCTGCCGTAGCAGACTGCAGTGTTGGACGTTTGTCCACAGCGTCTAGAAGCCCTGAGGAATAAAGAAACAACAACAAGAAATCATTAAAAGGTCAAACAAAAAATGGAAATGTTTTTAGCAGTTAAAGAAGTAGAAAATAGGTTTAAATCACTTTACTAAATATTTCGGGGTAAGTGGGACAGGGAAGAGTTGACTCACAGAAGAGCATATCATCAAGTACCGAGCAGCAGAGCAGAGAGATCTTCATGTCTGGAGCCGCTGGCTCGTGGCTCTGCTCAAAGCCTGATCCCACCAAGACGCCAGCAACCACTGAAACACAACAGATTATTATTTTTATTTTAATGTTGTGTTTTCATTTCATTGCTTTCATTGCCATGTCCTTTTGTAGAATAACTAATGTTTAAGAAAAGTGAACTGTGATTATTCATTTTAGGAGAAAACTATACAGAATCAAGTTCAGACTTGCTTCTGGTACGACTTATTTTACAATGAAACAAGAGGAAAACTACATTTGTGATGGCCTAATAAGCTGATGAAAGTATAAAATGACTTGTGAATCAATGACTGAGCAAAAAAACTATGACTAGATGATTGGAAATCATTTTCTTACTCCACATCACTTTCTGCTGAACTGTCCTGGTCTCCTCTTCTTCCTCTGGAGGTTTCCAACTACACAGAGCCTTCAGCTGAGACACCAACCACAACCTCACAGCTTCATCACTTAATGAGAGAAGAAATAAGAGGGAAGAGCTGAAGCACAGGTTAACATCCAATAACAGAGACCCTCTGTGAAATAAACTCAGAAAACAAATTGAGGGTATATATAGTCATTGATTTCAAAGAAAGTACATTTAAACTGCATTTGCAGCACTGAATATTTGTACTTGCACCAAACCTGTGGTTTGATAGTACTTCACAAGTATCCATTCATTGGTTCTTAAGATTAAAATGTTTAAATAAAATCTAAAAAAATGCTTACCAGTCTAAAATGTAGTTGAGAGTGAGGATGCTGTAGGAGTGAAGATGGTACACCACCTCCAGATTTGGTTGCCTCTGTACAAACCACCACATTTTATTTAACACATCTCTCTCATTATTCTCATCTCCACTTGTTTTTGTTTTACTTTTTTATTGTCCTATCAAGTGATGATATCCAAGTAACAAACTTGAAACTTGACACTACCTTATGACACACACACACACACACACACACACACACACACACACACACCTGGTCTTTTCTGTACTCCTGCCACAGCAGTTTAGGACAGAGGGCTCCCTGTGATAACAGTTCTTTACTGGACTCCAGTAGGACACACAGCTGGGCCTGAGGAAGACAGGAACAGGACTTATGAACTTACAGAGTTTTTATAAATAACATGTTTTGTGTACTCTGAATCAGAATCCTGCAGGAAAGACAGTGAACACTTGTGTGGCTGCCACAACATAAAGCCACAGAAGTAACAATATGCCAACAGTTCAGCACCAGTGATATAATCCACATACTTTTTGTGTGCAGCAGAGCTTAAACAGTCAAGTTGTGTCACTGGGGAAGTTAACCAGAAAAATACACACTCACTGTGCATCTGACACAACCACAATGGCAAACTGAGTCAAAACATGAACGTCACACTGCACACACTGGAATAAACATGTAACTCATTTTAATGATTTTAATGTCCTGCATTCATTAGAATCGATTAGAAATGTATGACATTGATCAGATGCTGCTTCACTGGCAGCTGACTGCATGTTATATAATAATAAATATTATTTATCTAATTAGGATGTCAGAGAGCAAAGTCTCTGTTGCACCAGTGACAAGGAAACAGAAGAAGAACTAATTACACAATAGACATATTATAAAAGTAGCTAGTCATAAGTCTATCTGACAGTCTGAGTCCGTGGTGATGGATACAGTTGCAAGAAAAAGTATGTGAACCATTACGTGGAGTTTTGCATGAATTGGTCATAAAATGTGCTCCGATCTTCATCTAACTCACAACAATACAAAAACACAGTCTGCTGAAAATAATAGTACACAAACATTACATGTTTTCATGTTTTTATTGAACATAACATGTAAACATTCACAGTGCAGGACTCTGATAGGGGCTGACAGATGGTCTTATGTTTTCCTGTAAAATGTCTTGAAAAACTCTGGAATTCATTTTTACATCAATGACAACAATCCGTCCAGGCCCTGAGGCAGCAAAGCAGCCCCAAACCATGATGCTCCCTCCGATGAGGTTTTGATGTTGGTGTGCTTTGCCTTTTTTTCTCCACACATAGTGTTGTGTGTTTTTTCCAAACAACTCAATTTTGGTTTCATCTGTCCACAGAATATTTTGCCAGTAGTGCTGTGGAACATCCAGGTGCTCTTTTGCAAACTTCAAATGTGCTTATTTTTTTTGGACAGCAATCCACCCCGCACTGTGAATGTTTACATGTTATGTTTGTGTACTATTATTTTAAGCAGACTGCGTTTTTCTATTGTTGTGAATTAAATGAAGATGAGAGAGACACAGATCAGAGCACATTTTATGACCAATTCATGCAAAACTCTACGTAACCCCAAAGGTTTCACACACTTTTTCTTCCATTTGTAACAGTGACTCATCTGTTGTTGCTTTTCTGTGTTTCTGTAAAAGCTGGCTGTAGCATGTTTTGGAAACCCATGAGGTCAACTGGAAACATGTCCTGTGCTTCCTGTCCACTCTTACCTATTTGCTTAGTTAAATCAGGGTGGTGTTGTTGTTTTTGGGACGAACAGTGTTCACATACCATTGGAACAGTTTATTTTGTCACTTTCAGTTAAAACACAAATACTGTAATACTGCTCAGAATTAGTACTGTACTTAATTATTGGATTTTAGACACACAGGAGGTCAGCAAAAACTAATTAGTTTCCAAGAGCCAATATTGATAGTGGAGATGTGAGAGTTTTATTTTTTATTTTTTTGCTTTTGTTGGAGACAGATATTGAAAATAACATATTCATTAGGAGCAACCTCCTTCATAGTTCCAGTGACACCTGCGCTAACACCCAGCCAGCAACATCAATCTGGATGCTTGTAAAAAGCTTAAAGGTTCTGAAGAATGCTCACTTTGGATAATGGTCACAAAAAATATAATGTGATACTCACTCTCTGAGAGGAAGTCAGCAGCTCTCGCCTGTTGTCCCCTTCTTCTTCTTCTTCGGTTCCTGTGATCTCCATCAGCCTCTCAAGCACCATCTTCACTGACAGCACCACCACTGGGACACCCATTTGCATGGCCTGATGCCTCAGCTCACACACTGTGCACGGACAATACAGCACTAAGTGAAGTTAACAGTTTTTACTTCATGTCAGTTAGCTTTTTGTCATGCGGCTCTCCTGTTCTGAGCAGGAACTATTTCATAAGTCTCCTTTGCAGTAGATAAAACAAAGGAAATAACAGCTTTCCTAAGGATCTGTACCAAGCACTCACCCAGCAGTGACCCTGCAAAGGCAGATGTGATGCCTTCAGGTGCTGCATGTTTCTGCTCTCCATTCTGAGTGGAGAACATGTTGCGTGCATCTGAATTCTACAAAGAAAATGTGAAAAATACAACAAGGATACATTCATATCTTAATGAAATGGCAGCAACTACTGGATTTGAACACATAACTTCTATTAACTACTTAACATAACTATATCATGGTATATATGCAAGCAGCACAGGTCTGTTTTTCTCCATCCATCCATAATCGTAATCAGGTTTCCTGTTAAGGGCTGTTGGAGCTCTATCAATTGGCAAGAGGCAGGGTACCTCCTGGACATGTCTCCAGTCTATCACAGGACTATACAGAGACAGACAACCATTCATATTAACATTCACACCTATGCCTTTGCACACCTACACCACCGCACATTAACTGTATGTGTCTGAATTGTGGGAGAAAATCCACACGGGCATGAGGAGAACATGAAAAAAGAAAGGCATCCAAAGCAAATCCAGTGGCGCTTAAAGTTATGACACTGTCAGCTGTTCCACCCTCAGTGTAAAATGGCATTATAATCATACTTATTCACTCACCCCCACCTCCCTGAGCAGGCTCCTGAGGTCCTGCTGCTGCTCCAACAGCTGGATCGCAGCCTCCTGCAGCCGCGCAGCATCTTCCTGCTTCGGCCTCTTCACCACACGACTACCTGAGGAACCAGAACAGAAATATAGTGTCTGTTAGAGTCCGCACCAAACTACCCTTAAAAAAACCCCTAAACGAGGATACAGCACCAGGATGGACGTTGGTTTCTCTCCATTTTGAGTGAGAATATTTCATTTTAATAATGTGTTAACATAACGTTCCTGTGGTTCAGCTGTCAACTCACCGAGGAGGCTCGACACAGTCCTTTTCTGGGAAACCGAGCCACACGATGCACTCAGTGACATTTTACTTTGGCCAAATGCTGCGATAAACAGTCAAAAAAGTCTTTTCCACGTCGACATTACGAAATATACACATTAACACACTCTGTTTTACTCAGCTTTCTTCTTTCCGCCGCAGCACTGTTTTGGTTCACCATCACCTCCATGTCTCCCGTCGCGCTCTTCTTTGTCATTGGTCCACGCTCAAGCCAATCAGCACAGCGCATCCAGCCTGTGGGACAATCATAAAGGATCCCGGAGATTTAGTTTTAAAGTTCACGTCACCTACAATATCATAAAAATTCACTTAGAAAATGTGTGACTTTATATTCCTCTGTGTATCAAACTGGGCTACATGTTAAACTGTGACGTTTTCAAAGAGTTTTATTATTTCAACAATTCAATTTTATTAGTATAGTCTCAAATAACAACAGATGTCATCTCAAGGCACTTTACAGTGTAAGGTTTAGGATCTTAGAAAAATATAACTGTATAAAGAATTATATAGAAAATGCAACAATCCCACTTAAGCAGCACTCGGAGACAGTGGAAAGAGAAAATACCCTTTAAATAAAAAGAATCCCGAGCATAACTAGGCTCGTAGTGGGCGGCCATCTGCCTCAACCGGTTGGGGTGAGTGGAAAGAGGAGATAGAAAAGAACAGCAGGCAATAAAGACAACAATAAGCAGGAAAAACACTGGTCAGACTGGTGGGACCAGTAACTGCATACTGGAAATATACAGCTCCAAGGCCAAGGATACCTGCAGAAAAGTACAGAGAGAGGTAGACAGAGAGGAGGAAACACAACTGTGGGACAGAGAAGACACAAAGCTAATTACATGCAATGGTTCCATTGATCTTGATAGCTAAAGGCTCTGCCTCCCATTCTACACCTAAAAACTCTGGGAACTACAAGTAGACCTTTATTATTAAGTGCTTTATATGTTAGGAGAGAAGCTAATGTAGGAGAAATATGATCTCTCTTCCTAATTCCAGTCAGAACTCTGGCTGCAGCATTTTGGATTAACTGGAGGTTTTCAAAGGAGCTATGGAGATAACTATTAATAGAGAATTGCAGTAGTCCAGCAGTGTGGATATGCTGTATAATGAAGCACACAATATAGAGTAATAACAACACTGGTATGTAAGAACAGGTGTGGCAGACGTAAGGTTTTACGGAGCTGGTTTTGAAGAACGTCTTGTATGTCTCGTATTGTAAGAAGCTCATTGTTTTCTCAAAACGTAACCTAGGTTTAGTGAGGTTTTCACAAGATTAAGAACATTTAGAGTGAATATTTTAATAGGATCAGACAAGCAAATAAGCTTTAGACCTGTTTCAGGTGTTGCATGGTGCCACTCCAATCACACAGCGTGACTATGAGTGTACAGCAGCATCTTGCCCTTGGTGTGACATAGTGAAGATCATTCTACTCAGTACACAGCGTCCTCCTCTTTCCTCAGCCACCCATGGATTTTCTGGATTTCCCAGCTTTATTGCAGCAGGCAGCAGGAAAACCATCCCACAGGAGGCAGTGAAAGGAACTCATGAAAACTTAATGTCCTCATGCATTTTTAAGAGCCATCTCTCTTCCTATTGTGCCATTAATGTGTGGGATAGAAATATAAAGAGGAAAGCTGATGTACAGGACTAAGTGCTAACCTACTAGTGAGACTGTGACTCAGTTAGAGTGGCAGCTCTTGTCTGAATCATAAGTGAGCCAGTGGAACCAGAGAGCTGAGGCTAAGGACTGACTGGATCTGGACCTCAGCAGGATTTCCCGTGTGTGTGTGTTTGTGTGTGTCATAAAGTTTTCAGGAACACATGATGTCAATTTAAAGCTACAATATTCTACTTCTTGAGAATCAAGCTATAGGTAGCATGAGACTCAAAATCATTCCGCTCTGATCTGCACAGCCCATCAGTTCTTACTTTTATGTAATTACAATATTTACTACAATGATTAATAAATGAGAAGCTACAGAACTTACTGCAGAAATTGCCTTTTCTGATTGGTTAGAAGGGTGAGGATCACTCAAAAATCTTTAGAAGTGTTGCTGCACTGCTGCCAGACCATTCAGTGAGTCTGGGTCACCTAACCTTTTTTAAAGAACCTCTCCACATTAAAATATGTTTTGGGGCATAATTCAACTAAAAAATCTTAGGAAAGCTGTAGTATGGGTAGAATGTTATTCAAGAAAAGGAGCCCAGTGACCCCATAGTGATACGAATTAACAAACACAACAAGCCACGGTTTTGGGTGCATTTAACCCAGTATTGTGTAGGTGTTATACAGTATTGACCCACCACTGCTTCAGTTTTAACCCACGAGTGTAAATATCATAATTCCCACATAGGTTTGATGCTTCCTTAGAAAAAGAGCTCCACCAAACATGACCCACCCAATGAAAGCCAAGTTTGTACCTATATCTTATTAATTATGTTAAAAAATAATTCTGTTCAATTTTGGACTACAACAAATGTAACACTTCCTGCAACTTTAAATTTCAAAACTGAATAAAGTTTTGAAAGAATAAGTTTAAGTTTCTTTTGCAAATCATAATAAGCATTAAGTACCAATATAGATAGTACTACAAATCAGCAGTGTAAGTATGCTCAATAAAAAGGGAACTGCAGTTAAAATATGGCTTATCACTCACCTAAAATTGCTGTTCAGTATAAACAATGGAACAATTTTGGGATAACCATGACCTGGATGAGAATCTAAACTGCCTTTACAAAAAAAGTCACCACCTTGATTTAACAAAGCAAATAGGTAAGAGCCTCCCATCCCATAATTACATCCTGTGGTCATGAAAAAGTAATCTGTTTCAGAAGGGTGAAATCAAGCAAAGAAAACATCTAAGGAGATTGTTGAAACTACAAAAGTTAAGAACTGTCCAATGGAAGAAGGTCAAGTGGTCTGATGAGTCCAGATGTTACCCTGTTCTAGAGTAAGAAGAGAGGTGGGTGTATTGATGCACCCATCATGCCTAGTGCCTACTGTACAAGCCTGTGGGGGCAGTGCTATGATCTGGGGTTGCTGTAGTTGGTCAGGTCTAAGGCGGAAAACTTACTGTACATATAAATTATGCTTCCACCAAGTGACAATCCCATTCTAGAGAGAACAAGGTAAAGATAAATGGTTTCAGAATGAAACAAATGTGTCCGAACCTGTTCAATACATGGATCTAGTTACAAACGTCACTACCTAAAGGAGGCATTTTTAGGATGAGGTAAAAGGTCATGGCTCAGAGAGATCATGTTGCTTTTTTCCCTTGTAAAACTGGACTTCCCCTCATCTGTGACGCAGCCACAGGAGCTAGAAACTCCTCTCTGAACTGACTGACACTCTTACACCAAACAGCTCTAGCCCAGTTTGGAGTCTTTACAGCTGTGCTACATTCCTGAGAGCTCAGGCAAACTTTCTGTGTCAAAACAGAAAGTCTGAACTCTCTCGTTTTCCACTACTGCCTCAGAAAAGGAGTTAATGAAAGCAGGCTGCTGCTCTCGCTTTAGAAACAGGAAATGTCTTCACATAAAAAATACCTCCCTTCTCTTAGTGGAGCTGCTTTTGTGAAAAAGGAAACTTTTTGTGTTGTGTTGATTAGAACCAGTGAGCACATGTTCTGAATTTTGAATCTACAGTCAATAGTTCAGCTCTTGTCAGAAAACAAAGCTGATAAAAACTGGACTTTGTCCTCTGATACAATAAGCTGGTAAAGGGAACACATTACGCCCACAATGGCCTGTGGTGCGTATTGTTTCTCATCTAATTCAGACTAATCTCTCATTCTTTCTCTTTTACTTCTTATTTGTCTCCTTCCCGTAAAGCACGGTGTAAACTCCCATCATTTCGGTTTCTATTGTCCACGCTGTCAGGCATCTACCACAGTCATTTCCGTTACCAAACCAAAACAAAGGAAATGATGCTTGAAGCTGTACAAAAATAATTTGAAACACTTTGGAGCAGCAAGTCTCTCCAGAGCCACATTCCCAGTGCAGTCCGCACTAAACAGAAAACGCTTTGTACTGAAGAAGTAGTGCGCTCAAGAGCTGTGGTTTCTGGGACCCTTTTTTAACTGACTTCATTCTTTGCCCAGCACTAAATGTTATTCACATTCATTGTATTTAGCAGTGGTGGGAAAAACTATTCAGATCCCGAGATGTATAGCAGCATTTTAAGGTTGCATAATGTAGATATAGTGTAGTGAAGATCATTTAGTTCAATTTGTTCAATGTAAGTTCTGCTGCTGTCTTAAAAAACAGCATAGATTTTCGTCTTGCATCCTATGGTTCTACTCCGGGGAGTACATGGGTATGAATGGTATTGAAGTTTCTTGTCTTTGTTAAAATCTCTCTCTGCTTATGGAGGGGAAACTCCTTCAGACGACATCATCAGGTGAAATTGTGAAAGAGCATGTCGACCAAGACCACAACCTCTGTAATTTAATGAAAAGGGAACTGTCTCAGTTTTCAAATAAACAAAACTTAAATAGTTACTATATGTTAAAAAGAAAATATTAGTTGATTCCACTTAATTCCTATGATGTTTTAAAGTGTGTAAGTGGAACTGACTGAGGGTAGTTTATAGGCTCCCCTGTTGAGTGGATCACTGCAATGTATAGTAGTTCCTTCAACCTTACTGGAACAATAAAGATTTTGTAGTATTTAGTTAATTTGAAAAGTAACTCTCAGATAAATGTAGTGAAAAGTATAATACTTCTCTCTGAAATGTAGTGAGGCATTATTATGAAGCAGAACATACTTACCCATAAGTAAAAAAGTACTGAAGTAACGTAACAGCATTTTAAAAAAAAAAAGTTCTTAGTATGCCATTTTACACAATAAGATTTCAAAATTCAGCAAATCAAACTAAATCTAGATGACCAGATTATCTAGAATAAAGTTATAGAATTAAAATAAAACTTATGCACCAATATCTGCCATTTTAAGTGGGAACCCCACATAGGAACTTCAACACATACTGTTAAAACTTGTATAATACTACCAACTCTGAGGAGCTGTTATTTCTACCATCTATGTGCAAAAGTGAAACCTAACAGCCACAAAGTGCAAACAAGAACAGGTTTGTGTTCTGGTAAAACAGCACCCTGGTTACAGTCAGTCTCCAGCACTGAGCTGTTAGACATGTTTCTTGGCAGACATACTCTCGACAAACCGTAAACTGCTTTCACAATGCTTTTTATTTACTTTTTCTCCTGTGTAATATTCAAGTACACGGATTCACAGATCCAGGAAACACAATCAGTAGCAAATACTTTCAAATCATTACTTTCCTGTTTGATTCCCAAACATTTCCACTTTACCCTCCAATCCACCCACGCACACTCCCAGGATAAGACACATTGACCTCTTGTAAACATGATACAAATTAAATTTTTTTTCTTTTTATGATTACAAAATGTAAGGTGGTAGAAAAATATCTTGTTTTGTTTTATAGGTATTTCTCTTGTTAGGAATATTTACATGAAGTACCTCACAGTATAATCTGATTTTAAAAATACTGTAAAACAACCACAAAAAGGTCTCAGTGGGGTAAAAGGCCTTTGGTTTTCATGAAAAAATGAAATAACCACAACAACAAAAGCACAAAAAGTCCATTCACCGTCCTGTGCACAACAACAGTGATTACTGGATTGGTGATTTTTGGGCGTCTTGTTGATGAGACACCGAATTTCCACAGGTTTTGAAAAGGTTCATTCTTTCCAAAGATCAGAAAAAAGAAGACTGCAGCTACAATCAAGCATCACTCCTGGGGAGGGCAGAACCACACAGCCTCCGCTGGGCAACGTAGACCAGAACAATGAGCAGCATCTCTGAAGTGCTGCTGAGGGCCACGATGAAGGGTGCCTGGGACGCAAAGTCAGCCTCTGCCCGGCGGAACGACAGCTGCATGACGGCCAGGGCCAGCAAGCTGTTCTGGACGCCCACCTCAATACTTACTGTCTTCCTTTGCGGAGGAGCCAGGCCTGCTAGCTTTGCCATAACTGCTCCAACCACCAGCCCCAGCAAAGGCACCGTCACCCCCACTGCCACAATCTGGGGCCTGACGTTGGCCAGGATGGATGCTCCCATTTGGTAGGCCATGAAGATGCCACCAATGATGAGCACAAAGCTGAAGGGTCGTATGAGGGCTAGCAGGACTCGAGTTAGGGCGGGCAGGTGCAGCTTCACCAGCATGCCCAGCGAAATGGGAATGGCAATGAACAGGAGGGTGCCCAGGATCTTCACGAAGGGCACGTGCAGGGCGGCGTGCACGCCCAGCAGCCATCCATACAGAGCTGATGATAAAGGCATGGCTGCTGCCGCTACTACCGTGGAGACCAGGGTCATGGAGATAGCCAGGGTGACGTCTCCACCAAGCAGCAAGCTGTACAGGTAGCCGCCCCCGCCCCCTGGAGCGGAGCAGGTGATTACCAGTCCCAGGGAGAGCGCTTTGGGCAGCGAGGCCAACCTGGACACACAGTAAGCATAAGATGGCATCACCAGGAACTGGCCCAGGACCCCTAGGAGAAGTGGCATAGGGTTCTTCAGCAGACCCCGCAGCACCTCCACCTCCACCTTGCACCCAAAGGCACACTTGTTGACAAAGATGAGGGGCAGCAAGGCAAAGAGGACAGGGTTCTCCGAGAAATGGGACAGACCACCCGACTGGGTGAGGCGGGTGGCCGGGTCATCGTTACCGGGCGCCACTCTGATGGAGTAATCCGTCCTCTCCTCGATCAGAACCGGCGACGAGTCCCGATCCAGGTCCAGTAACTGGATCTGCAGCTGAGCCGTGCCTGGGAACCCGGATCGTATCCTGATAATGTAGCTCTTGGAGGGACCTGCGTGGCCGCTATCCGACACATTAAGGATGGAGAGGACCTCGGGGTCCAGGGAGCGGACTGTCACCGTCTGCTTCCAGCTGCGGCGGCCCTTCCTGCTGGCCGCGGAGCTCCGGTACTGACTGGAGAGTACAATCACGCCGTTGGTGTTTTCAGGAAACTCAAATTCCTGCGAGGACCCGTCTCCGATCCTGAGGTACCTGCTGCTGCTGCTGCTGTCGTCCGTCAGGTCGGTGTCGTTGCTGCCGTCGATGGTCAGGTTTCCGGTGGCCCACGCCCGGTCCGCCGCGCCGGTGATAATGAAGAGACAACAGACTGTAAATAGCTTCCTCATCGTATTGACGGACGGGGGCGGAGGGTCGCCCTACAGACACGCTTCTCCCCCGCCGGTGGCCTCTCCACACGGTTACACCACCGCCCTACTACACCACAGCGGTAATCCTCTCATGCTACTGCCCGGTATGAAACGACACCATCGGCAGGCGGCTCCTCTTCTCGTCTGGTTCCCATTTTCTCGCTGCCTTTATACCGGAACCTAAACATCACCCCGCCCTGTCCTGTCCGAGCTTCACAGCGACGGCCGCTGACACACGCTGACACACACTCACACGGGCCTCTCACGACTTATTGTTTGTCTCCCCGTTCCTCAAATATTGGCCTCTACGAGCCGACGCCTCGTCTTGTGTTTTTATTGTGTCACGGTGGATGAAAACTGTGAACATCGCTGCTGTCTGAACGCTGTGGAGATTATTTCTGTGAAGATGGCGCCAGTAAAGGTTGAACTTCCGGTTAGGATTGACAAAATAAAAGCCCGTTACACTGTTTAGGAACATTAGGCTGTGGAAGGTTGGATGAACTAGTGGGTAAATGAGGAACACCAAAATGATGAACTCTTGTCTTACACATTGAACTGTGAACATGCACCACTTAAGTAGGTTTTAAAGAGAGCTGTGTTGGACTCAAATTAAGTATGTTTTTGAGTTTTTGAATCAAGACGTTTCCCCTAATTGTGGGAGAAATTGGCTACATGGTAGAAACATTTAGTCCCAGATGAGCTACAGCCACCCTGTTGTATATGGATTTTTGTGAAATTCAAATAGCAGTAAGTTGCATGTCCTGTCACCTTATTCTTCAGATATGTCTATAATTACCTGTGTTCTGTACACACTGTATCTATTGCATGTCTGTCCATGCTGGAAGAGGAATCACTCCTTTATTTCTTCCATATTTTGTTTCCTTAGTTTTTTTTTTCTTCCTTATATTCCTGATTCATTAGGGCTGTATGTTGCACAGATTGCAAAGCCTTATTGTGATCTGTGATATTAACCTATATAGACAAACTTGAGTTTGATTCGATTTGAATGATTTACATGGTAGCCCACAGGATGTGGATGGATCTCCAAAAGCAAGGAACATTTTCTGAGCACATGTCGGGATTGTTAATGTTTTCTTACCAAATATCTTTACTCCAAGTTGTTAGTACACTCATTAATTGACTTCTACCTCTTTTTTAAAGTCAGATCTTACTACTTCCTGTTTCTCCCTGGCTAACCCTGTCTACCTTCACAGCACGACTCACTAATCCAATCGGAGCGGCCCTGAGCGTCCACTCTCCCTCATCCAACAAGCAGAGGCGGTCACATGGGAACAAAACACCCTGATTAGTTTCTACAAGTGGGGGTGGGGGGTGGGGGCAGCAGGGATTAGCCATCACTCAGATATTCACGGGCCATGTATTTAATTTTCTGACCAAGGTAAAATGGCGGAATAGCTGGAAACTAAGGATTTAATAATAAAGTTTTAACTGAATAACAAAACAAAAAGCTTGTTACAGTCATGCACCCTGAGGATTTGGTGTCCATGTTGCTTTCAGCTCTTCATTCACTTTCACCTTGTCTCTCCTTTGTTCTGCAGACGTTAAAAATGCATTGTTCCTCTTGATTTACCTACTTAATCCACATTTTCACTGTCAGAGATTGTTTGCTGACCTTTGACCCCTGTAGTATCTTGTCACACTCATCTATTATGTCCATGAGTGGAAATCAACACAGTCTCACTCACTGAATAGTTTCCAGTTACAAACCTACTGCCAAGTAGGCTATTGCTTATTTGTCATACACAGACAGCAGACACCACCAGGAAACCTGACACTGCAGCCTGTCTTGGGGATGTGGAATTAAAGGGGAACTCCATTCCCTACAGCGGAGCTCTTTTTATAGTAACTGCTCCTGCTGGGAGCGACTTGTATATTTAAAACACATTTTCAGTTCCTAACCTTGAGTTTCTTTCTCAGCTGAGGGTCAGCGAGGTCACTGGGTCGGTATTTTCCAGTGAGAACTGCGTCCCGGCTCATCACACATATTAACTGTCACTGCTCACTGAATTAAAGTCAGTCTCGGGACGACTTGTTCATCAGCTATTGTGTTTTCATGAGTTGTGCGTCCTCTTTCTGTCACCATGGCTAAGTCAAGGCTTCCATAAAAAGAAAAGGCGGGGGAGTCCTCAGTGGAAACACTCAGTGCACGCCAAGGCAACATGCTGGGGTGGTCGCTCTGGCCTCTCGTTGACATTTCGTAGGGCGACAGCCAGTTGTTATGTGACTTGTCAGGCACGCAGATTTGTTGTCCAGTATTTGTGCTGCCCCCCTCCCTGGGCGGTCTGATTATTTAACAATGGTGCAATAGTTTACCTTATGACTTGCTCCACAAACAGTGTAGGAGAGAGACAGCATGGGAGAAAGATAGAAAACGCATAAAAGAGGAATTCAAAAAAAGCCCCTCACTTCCATCCCCTCACCGCCCGCCCTGACACGTTGCCCATTGATGGCTTTAATGAAATGTTTGCTGTTTATGCTGCAGTTTCAGCTGTTCACCTAGGGAACACCGTGTCCTGTACTTGCCTTTGTATGTGAACGTGATGCATCTGGGTGCATATTCATGAACCAACTCACTGGGTTGTGATCCGCCTTGCGTTGTGCAAATGAGGCCATAAGCAGTGATGATGACTAATTCAAAAGCATTCCCCTGAAATGGCAGTTTAGCACAGTGCTACTGTGGTGCAGCAATATGTCCGAAACATAGCCGAAGTGCTGAACACTGGAGTCTAAGGGCCAATTCTTGCTTCCTGGGGATGTTGTGTGAGATCACAACTGGAGTCAGTTTCAACCTTTTTTATAAAGGCCACACAAAACCTGTTCAGTTCATCACTGAGACCAAGTCGACAGTTGTGCCATATTTGAATGAATTCCCTTGAGGTGTCCTTTAAACATCCTCTAAACTCATTCTAAAGAATTGTGTTGTCATACAGACGGACGGATTAACAACTCGAAAACATAATGCCTTTAAAACCGTGCTTGTTGATAAAAGTTAACCCAGCTTAACTTCATGCTTTAAAGCTCAGCGCTTTAAAGATATGCACAGCAGAAACATTCAGGAACTGAATCAAGGGTTTTGACCTACAACTGGTGCAAACATAAAAGTGAATGAGAAAATGAGTCTTGTACAACACAGGCTTTTAGATGAGAAATAGATTTACTAGACTAGTGTTTGTGTGTACTCTGTCTTTCTCTTCAATGCTTTTAGGGCATTTTACTGCTGTTTAAAATGTGGCCTACACCTGTATATGCAGCACAAACACATCAGTGTAAGCATCACAGGAGTCAAATGAAAAGACTGCATCAGACGGCAAGATTTTATTTTCACAAGATATATATACAAAACAAAAGTGTTGCAAAGTCTATGGAACCTTGAGTATAAATAAATCCTCCCTAGATTAAAATGCACAACAAAACTGAAACTGAAAACATTATCCAGAGGGTGAAACGGCTCCGTCACATGAGGCTTTTGTCCCCTCAAGTGTCCACACTGGACGAACAAAGAGGAAACATTGAAACCAGTCAAAGCACTTAACAGACAAAACAGAACAGAAACCAGTGATTCTGATATCGCCGTTCATTTAATTCTAGAAGTGTCACCTGCTCTTGATGCAAACCATCTTCCAGCACTCACCTGACCAGGTCAAGCACATGCGTAGTATAGAAGGCAAACCAGGAACAAAACTGTGGAACATCCACTGTGTACAGCCCTGTTCTGAAACTGGGACATGTGATGATGATCTGGTTATTTTGAGACTTCCACAAATATCTGAATGGGGTTTTGATGTTACTGTGAGAGATTTTCAGCACCTTGTATCAAACACCCCCCCCCCCCCAAAAAAAAAAAAAAATAACGACACAAATAGACATTGGAAATGTCCTCTAACAGCAACTGAAGCTCACAAGTGGAAACAGACTAGAACAGGGCAAAAACATTCTGAGGCCTGTGTGACAGGAGGACGAATGGAAAACTCCTTGTTCTGATCAACGTCTGCTAAGTTTCAGTTCACTCACTGTGGTTTGTTCTCTGAACTATTGTCCTTCAGGCACTAGTGAGAGGAGGGGGGGCAGCTATGCAAGCACCAGCATCCCAAATAAGGCGTTCGAAGCAAGGAAACAAAAAAACACTAAAACAGGCAGGACAAATTATCTGAATAACAATGAAAAAGAAAAAGATCATTCAATATGACACCAAGAAACAAACGGTGGGAGGATTGTCATCTGTTACAGACAGTGTTGCAAAGATTCAATCACCAGATGTTACATGGATGAATCCGACGAGGGAAGGAGACCGTTAGTGTTTCCGTCAGGCCACTGTGTTAAAATAAAATACCTCTAAACATGAAAAGTGTGCAAGAGCTGCTTTTTTTCCCCCATTAAATGCATGTGTCTCCTTTCTTCCTACAGAATCATCCATTTAAACCACTTCTGACAGACAGAGCCCAAGAAAACCAACTTAAAAAAACAAGTGCAAACATCTTCGACCTACCCTGCACCAGGAACACCCTTATAATCACCCTGCTCGTTAAAACTCTTCATTTTCATCATTATACAGTTTGTAAAATGTTTCTTCAGTTTGTACAGAGCATACATCCAAATGTGTGAAGGGAAATGAGGTTGAGGAAAAAGAGGGATATAAAAAGGAGGGAAAATAGGAGAAGTGAAAGGTAAAATGAGCTCCAGTGGGGAATTAGAGGGGAACAGAGAAACTGGAGGAGAGATGGATCGAAATGAGAAGGTGAACCAGAGAGATTCATGCCTTCTCGTGTATATTTCTAGCTAGGGTATTTGTGTATATGTATATTTATAGCGCAGGGGGATGGTAATCAATAGCCTCATTAAATCCTCCCGGTAGGAACAGTTCAATAGAAACACACACAGCTCCTGTCGGCGTCATTAAGCTCGTCTGCTTCCTCGCAGCTGTACGCCCTGTCACCTCTCCAGGAGGAGCTCTCAGTTCCGCAGAGCAGCCAACCTGCAACATGGGAAAACAACATGCCAGTTTAATTGTTTGGATGGGATGCCAGCCTTAAAGGAACAGTGCAATTAATTCCATTTCCAAAATGATAGTTTTTTGCACTGGAACAATGTAAATCATCATACAGGAGTTCTGTTAATCAAATTAGCTCATTTGAAGTTAAGTGACTTCAATAACTTGTTCTCGTCTGGTAGTATGGCTTAAAGTATTTTGACTTGATATGGATTTTAACTATATATGAACGGTGTTAAACCTTCCTCTGCATTTTCTAGATTAAAATTTGTCTTTGTTTTAGCTGACAAACACATAGAAACTCTTTTAGATTACATCATCTGGAGGGGTTTTAGCTGAGGTGATGTCATTTGGAGGAGAAGGCAGTTCCCCAGAGTGTGCAACCAGAGTTTTCTTTAGATAGGGAATGCACTATAGAATCTGATGGAAGTGTGGACTTGGAGAATAGTTACACCCTACATGAGACACTGTAACAGCCAAAAATGTTGCTATGTTTTTAGCTGATATCCTTTCTGTATGCCTGGTAGTTGTGGGCTCACTGAAAGCTTATTGCAGATATACGAGTACTGCAGAAGTACTGGTTGATAAGAAACAAGACAATGCGCTGAACAAATACCAAACATAAGTTTGAGGTAGTTTAGACACTGTTTCTCCATCACTCGTGACTCAGCTACCACAACAGCAGTGTTCTGTGTTAGTGTGCCGTGTAATCTAACTTCCTGATCTCATGCTAATCTCACTGGAAACCTGCATGTTTATGTGTTATTTGTTAGCCTGCTGCCAACGCATGAACAGAGTTGCACGAAATGAAGAGCAGAAGAATCAGGAATCAAGATGTTCCTTCCAGCCTGTAACCTAGTAGCTATGTGACATCCCATACTGTCTAGTACAGACACTAGTCCTTACCGCCGAGACAGCTGGTCCTCCTTCTCTTGGTTCCGTGAGCTTTCTGCTCCAATTGAGGTGGCTCCTGCCGGCAGCTGGTTGAGCTGGTCCATCACCTCCAGGCCATTCTGCTCTGCTATTTGGTGGATCAGGTCATCGACCTGCTGCTGCGGAGTGGTCAGCGTCATTGCCGAGCTCATGGAGTCCTCCATTACCTGGTGTAGGGAGGAGAGGGATGGATCAAATGGCAGAAGGGAAATGCTAAGTCAGGTTGGAGAGTGAAACTGAGTTTGAAGTTCAAACATGACTTGTCAAGTCCTTCTCAGTTCAGAACAGATTATCTGATTATACAGAGTTATAAAATTAAACACTATGAATCCAAGTACTACAAACACAAAAGCACACAGTCTGCAGCCACTCACCGAGGTGTGAACATCGAGGTTCTGTACTTGAGTTTCAAACTTATCCATGACAGCAGAGACTTTTTGGAGATCCATGGAGCTCAGAGCTTTGTCCAGGGCTTTGGTCACCTGACCCATGTTTTTAGTCACCTTGGAAAAAAATATGATACTTTGACTGTGTAATGTATTTATTTCATTTAGAACAACAACAACAAACTTCATCTCCTCCCATCGCAACCTCACTGAAACAGAGGGAACACTGTGATGTGGAGAATAGTGAGAATAGTCACTTTACAATGCTGTTGTTTGAATGTTTAGCTAACTCAGGCAACATGTATTGTACAGCAAGTACAAGTACAGCAACTTACAGCCTTCATGGTGACAGCACTCTGGACTTTAGAGGCCACGGCGTCGACTCGTGATGCCATGCGCAGCCAATTAAGACCCTCATTTTTTTTCCGGATGGCGTTCTCTGCATACACTCGGGCGCATTCCACATTTTTCTGTTGCAAAGCCTGGTGATGGAGACACTGATGCTGTTAACAACATAAACTGCATCTGCACCTTTAGTAACCCCCATTTAGTACAACCTCCCATGTGTAGATACACATATGTACACTTATTAAGACAGACAACGTCATTGCTTCATCTTTGGTGTCAACTGAACTTGTCCATGTTGTACTTTGTTCTGCCAATAATCTTTTGTTAATCTGATATTCTCATTGTTTAGCCATTTGTCTAGTTATTTCATTGTGTGGACAGCATCTTGATAAGTTCAGGTCACATGAAGTTAGTCATTAGAACAATCATAATACTTTTTACAGTAATAAAAACAAATTGCAGTAACAGGGAGGACTTTCACCCTTTCTAATTTAAATGCATGTGATCTGTTAAACGTCATATGAGAAGTGAGGACTATCATGACTCAACAGGGAAATATCTCTGGCCTGTGAGATAATGAGGGATTGGCTGTGTTATATCCCCAGTGTTCTATGAGAGAAGCTGATACCTCTGCAGTAATCTCCAAAGCAAACACGCAGTAAACAAACAAACAAACAAAAAAACAAACAGACTTGTCTTGAGACCTTGTGACAGCAGACACATTAGCCAATACAAAATTTAGCCATGAAGGAAACAGTGACACATCACTTTCAAAAAACAAAGTTCTATTTGTTCAATACTGAAGCTGTACTGCCCCCTGCTGACAAATGTCTTTTTAACCTGTACTATGTGCAGAGACACTGTTATTACTACTATTAATTTGACTACTGGCGCTACCGGTGACATCCCTAATCATCCCATCTCTAACTAAAATATCTCTGTATTATCTGAACTAATCATACATCATAACGCCATAGCAGCTTTGCCTCAAGCTCAGACCAGTTTGCTTACCTTCTTAACCTTGGCCTGCTCCTTTTCAGAATCCTTCTCTGCCTTCTTAGCCAGTCTTTCAAGCTGCTTTGAAGTAAACTGTAAACATAAAAATGCATAAAATGAATTAATGAATCATGTAATCTAAATCAAATGAATCTGTTGTCCAACTTGAATCTTTTCAAACATACATACCCTTAGCTGGAAGAGTGTTTCTGTGGAACGACAGTGGAAAGAGAGAGTTACAAATATTAAGTACATACTGTCACAGTATTCTGAGTCCACATTATACATGTTTCTGCTGACATTGGCTTTTCATTCCCTAGCAAACATTTATAACGCTTTCCCGGCTGAATGTTCTTTGCTTTAAGGTGAACACACTTAACTAATTATTTGAAGACCAGACAATTGCGCACCTACAGCATCATAAACAGATTCATCCTATAATCTGGCCAATACAGTGGATGTTTTAGTAAGATATGTGTAAAAAAAAAAAAGCAAAAATACTGTATAAACAGAAAAATATGAAATTCAACAAAGAATGAAAGAAGTTCTTACAAATATCTAGCAATGGGAAAACATTAAAACACAGAGTTTCTACAGAGTTTGATTTCTTTAAATACTGAAATGTATTACAAGTGTATTCAAATATGACAATTAAAATGGCACTAAATTATAATTAAGCAGGGTTAAAAAACATTGTCAGTTAGAATTCAGTGTCTAATCCTAAGGTGGCGTCTCCGTCTGTCGAATCTACACTCATCAAATGTTGAATGGACGCTCACATTCCTAAGTTAACAGTCATGTGCTAAGAAAAGATTCAGTGGCATCCAAGCAGCGTTAAAACAACATGTTAGCGTCAACCAGAAAGCTACATTGATGCTGATGCTGACAACTACAGCAGAGATAGTTTAAAGCAGCTAGCTAAAAACAAGCACAGGTTTCACAGCTAACCTGACAGCTAGCGCAGTTAACCACCCACCCAGGCTAACAAGCTAATGTTAGCGCCATGTAAATACATTGGTGGTGCTAAAAATAGAAGCAAAGTCTATCAAGATAAATAGTTCAGCTATTAAAACACGACATACCATCCATGTCAAGACGAGTATGACTTCAAGTTATCACGGAATTTATTATTTTAGCTCCTCAACAGGCTGGACTCGATTTGTTTTGATTTCACCGTGTATCTGACACCGCACTTCCTGGTCTAAACACTAGTCACGTGATCACAAATAATTCTTCTTCGCCTCTGACTTTGTTTATTGCATCCTGCTCAAGAGAAGCAATGTCGCCATCTACTGGCACCTTTGTCACAAACCATTTTTGTAATGAGAATCTGTACACATCTGTAAAGTGGCGTTAGATCTGTCAAATAATGTAAAATAACGTAACATGGAAGAACTCGGTCAAGGCACAAATATCTCAACTGCTTAAATATCCACTTAAGTACAGTTCATAAGAAAACGAAGGTAGTGGTTACATGGTACCTGATTAAGAAGGCAATCACAGGATGCACGTATTTAACGTTACGTTTACAAATTACAGGCAGCGGAGTTTAGAGGCGGGGGGGTGACTACAAACTACAGCCAGTCAGTGCAAGAAGAGAGACCTGAACCCAGCTTAGGAGACACTTTGAACAGATCAGACATGTCTTTGTATGTAAAGATATTCAGTGGAGGAGAAAAGGTGGGAATGAAGCACTGTCATGAAGACGGCACTGAGAAACTTCCAGAGGGAGAAGAGTTGCTGCTGAGTAAGGAAGAGTTTCTGAAGAAAAAGATTGACCAGGAACTTCTGTTTGCCAAGAAAAATTGTAGAACAAACAGAAGAGGTGAGGTATTAAATGTTAAGTTTATGTATGCCTCGTGTTTTTTTTAATAAATACGGATGAATAATGTTAGCTAGGTGATGGTTTAACTAAGCTAACCTAAGCTAGTTATCAAGCTAGTGCGTTACCTAGCAACGGCTACTGCATTTGGTCTGTGCAAGTGAACTTATTAGCAGTAATGCTAGTACATTGGTATTCATCTAGAATCACTAACAATGCCCAAATGTGTGTAAAATGGTTTAATATACCAAGACATACAGTACCAAAATGAATAAAAATAAATGAAAACTAAATGTTACTGTATACGGACATTTTTATGTTGTCCAAGCCTTAACATAACAACAACAACTGTTCCAGGTTGGTACTGTGCATGATGGCTAACTAGAGTGTTTCACTGGGACACTCCTGTTCATGTCCTGTATCTGACTACATCTGACTGTGCTCTCCTCCAGTGGCCCTGCAGGCGCTGAGAAGAAAGAAGTGGTATGAGAAACACCTCAAGTACATTGACTGTGCAGTGAAGGCTGTGCGGTCGGCCCATGAACACATGTAAGAGGAAAACTAGCAGATTGAAAGTCATTTGAATCATTTACAAGTAGGAATATCTGAAAGATTGATCTGCTTTTGACAAGTAAATCTACGTGGATGTCTATTTAGCTCACAGTAAATGTTGTACCATCATGTTTGTTCATACAGTTTACTAACAGCTGCTGCTGCTTTCAGAGATATTGTCAACAAGGTGAATGATCTTTTCAAAGACATTACAGAGGAGCAGGATGTGGCTCAAGACGTGTCGGACACCTTTTACACATCTGTGGGCTTTGCAGTGGAATTTGACGAGGTACAGTCACAGTAATGCTTTATCTTATGTTGAAGTTCCTATAGGTCAGTCATTTTTAACTTGCTACTTATGCTTCTGCTTTGGGGGGTACATATAAGAGTTAACTCTACTCAACTTTTGGTACCAGGTATTTCATTTTCTATTTTAAACGTAGTACCCCATCAGTGTACCTTGTTGTCATGGCGATGCTGCATGAAACTGTTGTGATAAGAATGCCTTTCTTGTTTTAAAGTAAGTAAGACAGATTTATAGACTTAGAAGAGATCTAAGAGTTCAGATAACGAGACTGGTACCATGCAGTGGAAAAGTGTTGTGACAAGTGTGAACGGTATTAAACTTCCCTCTATCTGCCCTATGTTAAGAAACTCAGAGTCTAGCTGAAAAACAGAGGTTGATATGATGTCATATAGAGGTATGAACAGTAGTAGTAGTATGAAACCAAACTAGAACTACAGGTGGTGGAGTTTCCCTTTAATATTGTACAGTAAGGTTCATTTGTGTGTGTGTGTGTGTGACCTTCAGGAAGAGCTGCTGGCAGAGCTGGAGAGGCTGGAGAAAAACATGGACGACACCCTCTTTGAGGACAGAATTGAGGAGATAGTCCCTTGTCTCCAAGTGTCATCCACTGCATCACCTTCCCATCCTGGTAAGAACCCTCTAAAGAGTAGGTACAACCACTAGATTAACGTAGTTAACTTTGTGGATCATGGGTCAAGCTAAGATGAAGCCTGGTGCCACAGAAGATTCATTCATGTTCAGTAGCTCTAATGTGGAAGAGGAGAGCTTCAACATGCCATGACATAAACAAGGTCCAGTTGGCTGCTACTATTCTGCTCACATTTTGTTCTTTCTTGTGCCCCCAAGCCAAGACAGAGGAAGATGAGGTTGAGGATGAGTTAGATTACCTGCGGCGCTGGGCTAACGAAACCTTGTAAACACTCCATCAGCTGCGTCACTGAGAGTGAAGACTGGAATAAATAGGCTGTTAATATCTAGTATTGTTCTTGTTGTTGAGTGTTCTGTGTTTGTGTGGACATTTGATTGTCTTCTCTCCACAGCAAAACGTCTGAACTGGGAGAGTGCCATGATGATTATTGATTTGACATTAGTGGATTTCCTTTTGTGTGTTCTTAAAAATGGGTATTTTGTACATCTAGTGTTTGTTGTAGCTGAGGTTTCATGAAGCACAGCGCTGATCCTCATACTGTTGTGCTGGCAGTGTCCTTCTCAAAAGAGTTTTTGTTTCAAACTGTTAAATGTAACAAAAATAAACAGTCAACAACTTATTACCAGCTTCAAGAATGTGACAGTGATTTGTACTGCTGATCTGAACAGTCAGTCCATTGGTAGATCTAGGAAAATGAAATAGAGCGGCAAAGGGGTGCTGTGAGTTCTGGCAGGATGGCCGGGGTGGGGTGGTAAGAGAGTAGAGGGTTAAACTTAAGCATCTACTTGAGGTTTGCAAAATCTTTTTCAACATGTGGCCAAGATGGCAACTTAAAGTATAAACCAGCATGAAACACACACATACATACAACACTAAAACCAGTCAACAATGTAGCAACGTATACACATATAAATACCCTTTAGCATGATGAACAAAGAGTCTGTAGTCAGAAAGAGTTGCTGTTTGTTATCACTGCTGTGAGCCAGTACACAGGATTAGTGGCTGTCACTCAGACAGAGCGAGTGACGGAGACAGAAAGGGGAGTGGCAGAGGCAGGCAGAGGGAGGCCGGTGACAGAAGCACCTCAGACACAGCACCGTTAATACACAGTCTGAGTCTGAAGGTGCCACAGCACAGACTGACAAAAAGAAGAAGAAGAATGTGAGCTCTGTGCAAGTGTACACCAGCTGACTGAAGCCTAATGGGGTCTGGAGCAAGTCAGAAGGAGAATGCAGGTAGGGATGAACTCCCTAAGAAGTCGAATGATCTCAGTAGAAATGGAACCAAAATAGAGAACACATTACCTGTGACATTACCACTTGTCTTTATTACTGTAGAATGAATACATAGAGGATCAGCTTCAGTGTATACCAACAAAGAATCTACACAATTGCTGGTACTGTAAACTCTGTTTAAAATGCTAATGCCTGTTTGTACTGTTCTTCACCTTTCTACCAAAACATATTTGTGTTTATCATTGTAGTGAAACATGTCCTGGAGCATCTTATCGAAGCAATTAATCTGTTAAGATATTTAATTGTAGCTGATCGTGGTTAGAGACAATCATTGTTCCACTGTGGAGTACTAATATGATGTCGACACGGCCCTAACGTGCTTAAGAAATAAGCACAATCCTATTAGGAGGTGTTGTTCCTCCTGATACAGAGGCACTACCACACATCTAAACACACACACTTTACTAGAAATCAGCAGGTTTGTCTTATCTACAGGTCAATTCTAGACCTAAGATCAAATTAGTGGCTGGAGAAACTGGGGTGCAGGTAGAACATCTTTTATAGGTTCTGTAAAATCTCTGCATGTTCTCCCTCACAGTTACAGAGAGCCCCCCCTCATCCCAGTCCACCGAGGAGTCCGATTCAGCTGACTTGTCTGCAAATGCGCCCACCATCCTCGTCACAGCCCCCTCCAGGGATAACATCTACGGCACACCGTCCACCCTCACCATAGCTGATGCCGTCAAAGAGCGGAGGCCTTCTTCCATGCCCTTTATAGTGGGGAAGAAAGTAGTGAGCACACAGTGACTCAGAGTGGCCTGCTTTCTGAGGTAATCAACCTTTGACAGGATCAGGTCATATGGAATAGGTGTTTGAATGACTGCAGGGATGTTATCAGGGTTATCTAGACTCAGGCTGTGAGACAACACAGTGCAGGCTAACACTAGTCCTAAGATGGATGGATGTGTGACAGTCACGTGCCCATATCAACATTGAAAGAGGTTTTACTTGGTGTGACCAGTTGTCCTGTTCATACTGGCCCTGAAGAGATCACTTCCTAATGGTCTTTCTGTAGTAACATCCTCAGTCACTGTTCTGTGCATGTATTGATTTAAATGTGTAACTAAAGGTAACGTGAAGCTTCAGCAGTCTGAGTGGAATGAAGTGAATATTTGATCAGTTACATGAATGTAATGTGACTAGTTTGATGGTTGAAGCTTGATAGAAACTGCAGTGATTTATACTTTGCAGTGATTGCACTCTAATGAAAACATAATTATCAATTATACATCCATTCCAGCAATTACATATATCCCTCCGAGCTGTATGCTGCACCTTTAAGATAAGCTTTTGGAGGACTGTGAATTTTGGTGTCTACGTCTTCTAGAGAAACATCAGTGTAAAACCCAGTTTCATGGTTCACATGGACACTGTTTCAGTTTTATGATACATTTGATGACACTTTCTACTTTAATACACCCATGTGGTCTACTCTCCTACTAGTTTGATCACCCTTGAAAAACTATCATGCTCATCCTCCCACGTTTATATTTATAATGTGTGATTACATCTGTTTTCTTTTTTTTGTTTTCTTTTCTTATAGACTTCCTGAACTCCCTTCGGATGCAGAACGACAGAAGCTTTTCACAAAGTGTTGTCTTTAACTCCAACTCCGGGAAAGTTCTCTGTTGTCCCACCGGTCACTAAACACAACACATCAGCACAATGGCGGCGCCCACCGGAGTGTGAGCTGCTGTTTGACTGCTTGAAGCCATAACCGACCATAACCTTCCTCGTCTGGGGTTGCAAACGGAATACAGTGAAATAATGGAGACCGTAGGAGAAGACGAACCAGACCCCATAAAGCTGAAGTCCATAAAGAACAATAAAACATTCACAGTGCCTCAAAACGACAGGGTAAGAGCATTAGCTTAACGGGAGGGGAACGTAACTCGACTTATTTGAATGATTTCTTGGTTATAAACGGCGACATGGGACTCAAATAACACAGGTTCAGATTTTTGTACAAGTTCAAATAGTCCAGTCACAAATTCGGCATGTGTTTGACAAAATGATCTATGTTAGAAAAACTCACAACACACATATAACACGAGTGAAGTAGCCGTCAGTGGTGGAAAGGCTAGTTAACGCTGGTGGTTAAAACTGCAGATTTCTGAATGGAGTTTTCAGTTTCTCCCATTAAGACTGTCTGTCGGTTAAGAGATAAGTTAGTGTTTCCTTTGTTTGCGTGTGCTTATTATGTAAAAAAACTAAACAAACAACAACCAAAAAAGCTAATGAGACGCTTTTATCATGTGATTTCTTCCATGACCTTCCATGGTGAAGGTATGGTGTGGATGTTCCACTTGAATAGTCTACTGAAGTCAGTGTCCTGTAGCAGCTAATCTCATTAGTGGCTTCAATGTGAAACGTCTTCTAGTTCAGGGGCCAATCTGTCTACGTCATGTGGCGTTTCCTTGGAGAGTCCACTGTGTCCTCATCACCTTCACTAGATCTTCTTTAGGACTGCGTAAAACCAATTTGAATGATCATTACAATCCTGTGACAGCAGCCCAGACTAGTTGGCTGAACGAGTGTTTTCCATTTAGGTCATGGAAAAGCCCCAGACAACGACTGGAAAGCAGAAAACACAAGAGATGTGTGGAGAATTACCTGACAGTCAGTTCTTTATAGTGGTTCAGAGCCACCGTTTGGTTTGATGATCACAGTTGGATGTGATTTTGTTATTGCTTTTTATCATTTGATTTTACATTGTTCCGATATTATAAATATGTCAACACTCACAAAGCTGTTCAACAGTCGTACAACTTATTTATATGGGAAGTCTTCAAGAGTGTGTATGTGTAGATGTGAAATAAGCAGGGCAGTGCTCCTCAAGGACCAGGTCTGGGAAGCCCTGATTTAAAGTGTGTTGTACTCAAGGAGCAGAAAGTGATGCATGAGAAATACAAAGAGCCCTGCTTCCATTTTCTCATCTTTTCTCTCTTTTACAGTTCGGAAGCTGCAGAAGTGTGAGAGAGTTTGAGAAACTCAACCGAATAGGTGAAGGAACTTACGGCATTGTGTGTAAGTCATTCGTATTGTCTATTATACTGCCGAGTTATTAGACTGTCAGACTTCAGTTTAATAATAAAGGTATCCTTTTCTTTCCACAGACCGAGCCCGTGACACCAAGTCAGATGAAATTGTAGCATTGAAGAAGGTCCGGATGGACAAAGAAAAAGATGGTGAGACCACAGGTTCTCTAGCTCTCATTCATATGTGTGTGTTTGCATGCATGTAATAAATCAGTCTTTATAGATAATCCCAGACTAATGATGGATATTATCATCAAAATTCAAAGTCTGTAGAAATAAAAGCACACATTTTGTATTGTTTCCTTTGGTTGAAATAAAGTGATGTGTAGAAGAACCTTCTGACGCACTGCTCTCTATCTGGCAGGAATCCCCATCAGCAGCCTCAGAGAGATCACCCTGCTGCTGAGGCTGAGACATCCCAACATAGTGGAACTCAAAGAAGTGGTTGTAGGCAGTCAGCTGGAAAGGTAGCTCACATAATCAAACCACATTATGGTGTTGCTGCCGTGACAGGTGTGTTACAGGCACAGTTTTGTCTCTGTCTTGGTCTTCCTTTAACAACATTAACAGTGTCTACACTCTGTTCCTGATCAATTAGATGTTCTTGATTCTGCTTCTCTTGCATAACAAGGATACTTTAGAGTGACACCAAACTCCTGCCCGTGCTGAATGGATTGTTGAAAACAGTGCTTGAAAGAGAAAATAAACCTTTAATGGGTTTGATAATGAGCCTGTTTCACTATTTTCTGTTCTGGTAATTTGACTCTTAATCATCTGTATTTTAAAATGTATTCTCTCATTTCACATTCAGCCTGTTCCTGGTGATGTGTTACTGTGAGCAGGATCTGGCCAGTCTACTGGAAAACATGCAGACTCCATTCTCTGAGGCTCAGGTGTGACGGAGTGAAGCTCCTAAATCATTATTTGAATTATTTCTTGTTTGTTTCTAGTAGGTTTTACTTTTACCCCCATAACTACACAAACTCGTTCATTCAGGTTCCTGACCTAGGCCCCTTTCTTCTGTCATTTTCCAGGTGAAGTGTATCGTCCTTCAGTTGCTCAGAGGCCTGGAGTATCTCCACCACAACTTCATCATACACAGGTCAGTTCCAGATATTCTCTGGAAACTCAACAATTCACTCTTTGGATTTTTTGTGTTTAGAAAGCTAAATTAAAAGTGGGAGTCACAGTTCAAGACAAAGGTGATGTAAAACACCATGAGATTTTTACTCAGATCCTGAAACTAGATTTAAGGAACCCAATGATCCTTACACATGTATGTTTTGTGAAAAATGATTCTTTCTTAAATATTTGTTTGTGGTTAAAGTAAGTGAACCTCTATGATTACCAGCTCATTTGAAGTTACGAGTTTGAGTCAAGTGGGATGACTATCAGGTGTGAGTCTGGAAGGTCCTGTTTTATTGAAAGAACAGGAACCTGGATCTTTACTGTCACAATCTGATCTTGACAACTTTGTAGAAGTGTTTCACAAAGGAGATTTCTGAATGCCTTAGAAGTAGAGGTGTAAGTTGTCACCAGGCTGTAATGCATTGTAAGAGAATTTCTAAATAGTTTTGACTCCACCAGTGAACTGTCAGGCAGATCCAGTACAAATTAATCCCAAATTCTACAGGAAAATGAGTAAAGAGTGGATCATGGTGCCAGAGATTGGTTAAAGCAGAACAGATGTAATGTGTTGAAATGGCTGAGTCCTGAACATAATCCTACAGAAATGCTGTGGAAGGACCTGAAGCAGGTAGGTCATGCAGAGACAATCTCTCAGCTGATGTACAGTTACTATAAAAGCTGAATGGAAGTTATTGCTGTAAAAGAGGTTCACAACACTCACTGAAGGCGTGGGTCACTTCTCATGTCAGTTTTGTATCTGTCGCTGCATATTGACATTCAGTGTGTTCACATGCACTAAAGTGACCAGGTTACAGTCGGCTTTCTCTAGAAAGCTGATTTCTTAAGTGTCGTTTAAATGGAAACCTGTAATCAGTTTAGGGGATTAGAGAAACCTGATTTCCTGAGGGAGACTTCTCCTGGAGAACTCCGCTTACTGTTCCATGTAAACCAGGTTTCCAAACAGCTTTCTCAAGCGCATGTGCACAGCAAAGACTGCCGACACTCACCACTCTACTATCAGCTGAGAAGTTCTGCTGAGTGAAGAGAGAGATCGTTATACGCAGCGATGCCACTTAAACTGAAACCAACACAAAGCTCTGTAGACGACTAAAGAAGTCACTTATCACTGCATTTCTTTAATTCAGACAGTTAGTGCTGTGAAAAGGAGCTGTGTCTCTGTCTGTCGCTGTGTCTCTCTGTCTGTCGCTGTGTCCCTGTCTGTCTGTCGCTGTCTCTCTGTCTGTCGCTGTGTCCCTGTCTGTCTGTCGCTGTGTCCCTGTCTGTCTGTCGCTGTCTCTCTGTCTGTCGCTGTGTCCCTGTCTGTCTGTCGCTGTGTCTCTGTCTGTCGCTGTGTCTCTGTCTGTCGCTGTGTCCCTGTCTGTCTGTCGCTGTGTCCCTGTCTGTCTGTCGCTGTGTCTCTGTCTGTCGCTGTGTCTCTGTCTGTCGCTGTGTCTCTGTCTGTCGCTGTGTCTCTGTCTGGCGCTGTGTCTCTGTCTGGCGCTGTGTCCCTGTCTGGCGCTGTGTCTCTGTCTGTCGCTGTGTCTCTGTCTGTCGCTGTGTCTCTGTCTGTCGCTGTGTCTCTGTCTGTCGCTGTCTCTCTGTCTGTCGCTGTCTCTCTGTCTGTCGCTGTGTCTCTGTCTGTCGCTGTGTCTCTGTCTGTCGCTGTGTCTCTCTGTCTGTCGCTGTGTCTCTCTGTCTGTCGCTGTGTCTCTCTGTCTGGCGCTGTGTCTCTGTCTGGCGCTGTGTCTCTGTCTGGCGCTGTCTCTCTGTCTGTCGCTGTCTCTCTGTCTGTCGCTGTCTCTCTGTCTGTCGCTGTCTCTCTGTCTGTCGCTGTCTCTCTGTCTGTCGCTGTCTCTCTGTCTGTCGCTGTGTCTCTGTCTGTCGCTGTGTCTCTGTCTGTCGCTGTGTCTCTGTCTGTCGCTGTGTCTCTGTCTGTCGCTGTGTCTCTGTCTGTTGCTGTGTTCATACAGTTACATGTGAACCACGCTTCCAAAATCAGCCCAGGACAGAGGAGTAATCAGATTACTCTTCTGCTGCATGTATACTCAGATTTCCAGGAACCAGGTTTCTTGACTGTCTCATTGTCATTTTCCATCCTGTTATCAGGGACCTGAAGGTGTCTAATCTGCTGATGACAGACAAAGGCTGTGTTAAGATCGGTGAGTCACCATATAACCATAACCAGCTGTCTGCTACTACTGACCTTTGACCTCTCTGTTACAATCTCTGCCTCCAGTTTTCCTGTCTTTTATAGATCACTGCCCTTCTTTGAATTATCTTATCTTACTCCTTATTTTCTCTATTAGCCTTTAACTGTAGGTCAGATCTTATCAGTTTGTCACATTTCTTCTATTATTAAATCAGATATGAAACGTAGCTAGTGGAGTAAAGGTTGATGAAATGTAAGGCACCTTCAGATTATACAGTACTTCAGTAAATCCAATCAGTAACCTTTCACCACTGCCTAAGTTATTAACAGTAGTCATTGTTTTATGGATGTGTTACTGTTGCTCTGTTCTTTCTGCCTCCAGCTGATTTTGGGTTGGCCAGGATGTACGGCATCCCCCAGCAGCCCATGACCCCCAGAGTGGTTACACTGTGGTGAGTGGTTATTGGGCCTCTCAGCTTCTGTTTGCTGTGTGTGTGTGTGTGTGTGTGTGTGTGTGTGTGTGTGTGTGTGTGTGTGTGTGTGTGTGTGTGTGTGTGTGTGTGTGTGTGTGTGTGTGTGTGTGTGTGTGTGTGTCTTCTCCTCATATCACTTGCCTGTGTTGTGCTTGTGTTTGTGCAGCCTCAGTAGAAACTCTTCTTTTAATCCCTCAGACTAATCCTCCTTTATTAGCTCCATTACCTCTACTGGATCCTTGTCACGAAACAAGTTCCTTCACACTGTCCTCTGTCTACAGGTACAGAGCCCCGGAGCTCCTCCTAGGGACCAAGACCCAGACTACAGCTCTGGACATGTGGTGAGTCCTCAGTGACGATAACACTTAATGTGATCGTACAAAACTGTGCTTAACAGGAAGCAACAGGCTTTAACGCTGTCATGACGTTTGCTCTGCAGGGCGGTCGGCTGCATCCTGGCCGAGCTGCTGGCTCACAAACCTCTGCTGCCGGGAACCTCTGAGATCCAGCAGGTCGACCTTATAGTGCAGCTGCTGGGAACACCCAACGAAAACATCTGGCCGGTGAGACGCCATCAATACATCATCAACTAAAAACTCTGTTAGATGCGATGATTATAGGAAGATTTACTGAGTGTGTGTGTGTGTGTGTGTGTCCCAGGGATTCTCTCAGCTACCCCTCATCGGTCAATACAGTCTGAGGAAACAGCCGTACAACAACCTGAAGAATAAATTCACCTGGCTGTCTGACGCTGGACACAGACTGCTCAACCTGCTCTTCATGTATAACCCTCAGCGCAGGTACAGACGGACACATACATACACTCGTCTTACTAGTTAGAACACTCGCTGACCTAATTCAAAACCCTTTTTCTGTTTCCTGATGCAGAGCTACTGCCAAAGATTGTCTGGAGAGCTCCTACTTCAAAGAGAAACCCCTACGTGAGTGTGATCCTTTGTGATCAGCTGTTAGCGGTCGCCGTCTGATGTTTTTTTATTAACTGTGTTTCCATGCTCTTCTGTGCAGCGTGTGAACCAGAGCTGATGCCGACCTTTCCCCACCATCGCAACAAACGTGCTGCTGCTGCCGCCTCTCTGGCAGAGAGCCACTCGAAACGGAGCAAAGTGTGATGCGGACGGCGTCGGCGATATCGGATCGGTTTACGTTTCCACTGCACACACCAGAGGGTCATGGTGGTGAAATTTCCTGGAATGAAAACTAGTTCCAGTCAGTGTCTGCTTCAAAACACCAAACTTTGTCATTGATCAGCGTAGGACTGATTACGCAAGACTCTAATGCAATGATAGGACCACTTAAAAGGGCTGTAACTGCACATGCTGTAGTACACTGTGCACGAGTATTTCCTCATATTCAGTATTGCTTTCCATTTGCTAAATCAACTCAAGGTAATGACGTTACCTGAGGCATTGTGTACCTTGCAGTGACACATTACAGAATCCGCTGTCCTAACATCGACTCAATGTGAAGGCACAACAAGCAGGAACTGATCTAAGTTGCTTTGAGCTCAGCGCAGCTCCACTCACTCTGGATCCGTGTGACGACATCTCTCAGGAGTTATTCCTAGTGCTGAAAGTAGGATGTAGAATAATCTGCCTTTATGAATCCAAGGGAACACGTGTCTGGATGTCGAGGCACCCTTGTGAAAGAGCAGCTGGGTTAAGATCACAGGTTGGATCCCGACAAGCATCAGGAGGATGAGATGACCAACTGTGTCCTGTCAAATGTTCTTGATGTGAACTCCCCTGAAGCTGCTCAGGGGCAGTTCAGCAATTTGGGCAATGATTTGGTTAGTGTGATGATCAACAACACTGGAGCCAGCAGACGGTATGGTTAGCTTAGCACAGAGGCTGGAAACAGCTAACTCTCCTCTCTGTCTGTCTAAAAATAAATCTACCTACTAGGACTCCTGATGGTCCCAGCAAAGCCCCCCCAACCTCCTGTAATGAGTTCACTCTGCTCCAGTCCTAAAGGTCTGTCCTGCTGTGCTGTTGATCCGCTCGCACAATTTTCATTAGTATCATGACATTTTGATCTTTTCCTTTACGAGTCTCAGCTTGCATGTCAAACATATTTAAAGAAAAAGAGAGAGGCTTCTTCAGAATGCTGAGAACTGGTTTAAACCTGTAGACTTGTGTTTGCCGTAAGGCTGTCGATGACCCAGCTGGGATACTAAGATACTTGACATGTTACTGTAGAGCCTCTAAATATAACAAACCATCATCGGTGAAACATAATAAATGATCAAACCAGCAGCTGTGTCTTTTTCCATTTGAAATGTCAGTTTTTATTAATTCAGCTTAAATTAGTAGTAATGGTTACCAGGCCAGCGGGAGCTTAGATTCCCTTACAGGGATGTTAATAAGACTTCCCACTGGACCAGCATTTACCTCCACAAACACACAGCGGTACTAGCACTGAGCTGTCACAACCGCGACGTCACTCCCGCCAGTGAGTCACTCAGAAAAGTGTGATGCAGTAGTGAGAACAACAGGACAACAGCAGGTCTGGCTTTCCTTCCCGTCCGTTACCTGACAACAGGACAAATACTGTTTAAACAGGGGAAGAAGAGCCAGCTCTGGTCACACAGTAATGACAGGTATGGTAGCGTCAGCCTCATATCTGCCTCCCCATAGGAAAAACAACAAGCAGGATTTACACTCCATCAGGAAACATGAATGGAAAAAAAAGATGCTTCAAGTGTAAACAGAGTGGATGTATTAGATGGAACAGGGTGTGCCACGTGGAGGCAGGAGCTAAACTGCAGAAACACACACTTGTATTCTGGGAAATAGAGTGCAGAAATGAGTTGGAGCTCAGAAGAAGAAAACAGCAGTAGAGCAGAATCTCATTACTAGCTCTATTCAGTAGCTGTTGTGGAGCTTACAACCATACGACTGGTTTCTCATCAGCATGGAATTCAACTGTTGTTACTGTTATTATTTGGAGCACTTTAAGAGCATCTGATCATGTGATATGATCATAAGCTCCAGATGTTATCTTGTGACAATCAACTTGGTCTTTTAGCCAATATGGATGAGGCCTCATCTCATTCCAGTATGATTTAAGCTCCAGTACAGCTACTGAATAGACCTAGTGGTGAGGCTTATATAGAGAGCAGATACATTTTTTGGATTGAAATATCCATCAAACACATCTCTGTGTTGTAAATACTGAAAATGAACGTGTAGCTCAGACAGCTGCTAGCACAGAGGTACAAACACACACAAACACACACACAGCTGTAGAGGAAGGACATGGAATCAGAAATAATTAGTTTAACTTCATTAAATAAAAGAACAGGGGTCCTAATGTATGTACATCTGCATGAAGACATACACGTTTAATAAAAACACAAAAGATGCATTCATACACAAATGCCTGGCAGAACTTGCTTTAGTTTTTTCCTGGACTGTCACTGTCCTCAACTGTGATCCAAAGCAAAGTGCACAACAGCAACGAAATGTACAGTCCTTCAGTCAGAGACAGAATCGGCTCAGGGAGAGACAAATGTAATGCAGCTTTACTCGTGCCTATGCAGGTTAGATGAAAAGTTCTTGTAGTGAATGCGTTGTAGCGGCTGCTTTATAAAGGAACATTGTCTTAAATGTGGGAAAGACGTGGCCTCTACCGTCCATCTACCAAATCACACCAAGATTTTCTATTGTTGCATTTGGTTGACGTCCTCCAAGGACTCAAAAATACTGGACTGGACGATCAGAAGAAAGAAACACGAGGTTTCTTTGCTCTTTCTGTTCAACCAGACCAGTCAGCTATTTCAAATCCATGTGAGGCAGTGAACCAATCGCTCAGCGGAGAGATGAAAGCCTACAAGATAGTACAGCAGTACAGGGGGAGATGAGTTTCTCAGAGCAGTCTGACCCTTGTGGTGGATTCGGGAGGGGAGGAGGGGCACGGTGGGGTGGTGCTCTGTCTCTCAGCCCTCCATCCCAAAGTCTTCTGTGAACTTCTTGACCTTCAGCAGGTCTTCAGTGTTAACTGTGGGACGGGTGGTGGATAGAGAGCGCAGCATGTCCGACTGCAAAGAGGAAAGACGTCAAGTCGTTTTAGTTTTGTGATCTTTTGTGTAACGGAGGAAGTTAAAGAATGGACAGTGGCTTCTCAGTTAAAAAAAGATACTGTGTGTGTTCGTATGTGTGTGTCTCACCATGCAGACTATGGGCTCCAGTAGCTTATCACTAGGCACATCCATCCAGGTCATCTCTATGGCTGCAGGGTCGCCAGGGGAACAAGGAGTTAAGAGGTCGTCCACCATCACCTGGTTGTTGCTTCGCGATGGACCTCGAACCTGCACGAAAAACAGCACAAAGTCAAATAATACAACAGAGATTAGCTCCCAGGATTTGGTGATGTCACTGATTCTTTCTGTTTAGTTTTTATGAGCTCACCTTTTTGAAGTGTGTGGCCGACTGGACCTTCCTAACAGGCTGCATGAGAGCGTCCCGGACGATGATGCTGATGTCGGCTCCAGAGTAGCCGTCTGTTTTGCGGGCAAGCTGCCGCAGGTCGGCCTCACTCAGGCTGTGTGGTGTGTTGCCCAGATGAAGACGGAACATCTGAGCCCGAGCTGGCTCCTCTGGCAGAGGGATGTAGATACGCTTCTCAAATCTGGCACGAGATAGAGCACAAGTTCCATTCAGTCTATTCAAGACGTTAAGAGCTTGTGGAGCTGAATTTTAGACTGAACGCAGCCAATAAAAAAACACTATAAAACAATATTTAGTGTGAAACAAACACGTGTGTAACCACAGTGTCCTGTAGTGGCCTCTGACCTTCTGCGGATGGCAGCATCTAGTACCCAGGGGATGTTGGTGGCTCCCAGCACCAGAATCCCATCGTTGTTGTTTCCTACACCTATGAAGTCAGAGAGCTTCAGTCAACATGAGGACTTCCTGCCTCCCTTAGTGTTCCCACACGGTTATGGACCTTCATATAACATATACATGCAACATATTAGGACAGGGTGCATACTAAGGGCAGTGGTGGTGGTCTGGGTGGGAACTTGCTTGCTTGGAATTAGACTGTTTTTTTATTTTCACCATTTAAATGGTCAGGATATTTTGTGGTAGAAAGTAAGATTGATGATGCATCAGAGCCACTGAACTGAAGTGAACCCACAAAAAAAACCTGGCAACTAAAACTCCTAAGCCTTTTACAGTGTTTAGTTTGTAAACAATCTAATACGGTAGTTTAGATGATATTTAATTTTACCACAGCCTTTGAAGAACACCATTTCCCATAAGGCCTAGGGATTGGTAATCTAAACATCACAGCTCAACAGAATAGGTGGGTTGATAAGATAAGATTAACTTTATTAATCCCTGAAGGGAAATTCAGGTAGTCCTTTAGATAAACACAGTAAAAGTAGTTAGTAATCATCTGCTGTTGGCTGTGGGGATGAAGGATCTCCTCTATCTTTCAGTCCTGCAATGCAGTGAGGTGAGTCGTCCACTGCAGCTACTTCTCTGGTCCATCAGGATGTTGTGTATTGTATGTGATGAGTGGCTGTGATGTTGAAATGACGACGACAAGTGTTACTGAGTTTAATGAATGTGGGCAAAACCAGGGTATTGCTTTAAATATCCACTTTGCTGCTCTCAGCACCTTAACTAGACACCCCCAAGCATTTCATTATTACCAATTCAAATGTTGCACTGTAAAATGATCACTGCGTCTCAGTGTGATTATTCTCATCTCACCCTGCATCTGGACCAGGAACTCGGTCTTGATGCGGCGGGCAGCCTCGCTCTCGTTCTCATTCCTGGAGCCACACAGTGAGTCCACCTCGTCAATGAAGATGATCGAGGGCTTGTGCTGGCGAGCCAGGTCAAACAGGTTCTTTACGAGCCTGGGAGACACAATGACAGACGAGAGGAAAATAAGACATGCAGAGACAGTAACGCTGATAGAGGAGCACACTTGCACTGGGACCATGACATTTCATCGTAGTCTGTGAGAAAGACTGAAAACACTGACGGACATCTAACAGTCTATCATTAAACTCTTTGATATAATAAAATGTATATAGTCTTCTAGCCTCTGAGTCACTTAACAATATGTATTTTTTTTTTTTTTTATTTAACTGTTAATACCTAATGAAAAATGAGAAATCAGTTGATGTAATGACAAACAAACAAATAAACAAAAGAAATAGACATACTTTTCACTCTCTCCCAGCCACTTGGACATGAGGTCTGAGGAGGAGACAGAGAAGAAGGTGGAGTTGTTGGCCTCAGTGGCCACGGCTTTGGCAAGGTATGATTTTCCCGTCCCTGGAGGACCAAACAGCAGGATGCCTCTCCACGGAGTCCGCTTGCCTAAGAACAAAGTAAGGTTGTGTCCAACAGCATGCTTTAGTAGTCCAGAGCAAAGCGGGATTAAATCAGTATGTAGACTAACATAGTAGCAGCTTCTTACTATATAAGGTATAATATATACATTTTAACGATTGTGTAGTGACTGCAACTAAATAACTGACTCTATGGATGCAGCTCAAATCACAGCGTCTGGCATTTTTACATAACAGATACTGGTAGGGTATTAATGGTCTTAATGGTAAACTTATCTAGATAGTAATCTAAATAATGACTAGATCAAGTAAACTCTTTGCTTGGGCTAGTGAAAGGTAGAGAGGTAGCAGACAGCAGTTCAAGTGCAACTCATTACTTGAGTTGACATCATATGCAACAGTACCTGTAAATAGATGAGGAAATTTGATGGGCAAAATGACGGCTTCCTTCAGGGCTTCCTTGGCTCCTTCCAGTCCAGCCACATCATTCCACCGGACATTTGGCTTCTCCATCACAATAGCACCTGAAAACACACAGGCAAAACATGACTGAGTTCTGGACACCCTTAAAATAATGGGAGAGAAGGTATTTCTCAACCACCTACCTGGCACAAACAAGAACCCAGAACCACAAGGACATAGAACCCAGTGTTTTTTTCCAACACAATGTCAAATATTACACCCACTCCAACTGGATTAATTTCCCACCAAGTAACTGGATCCACCCACTTACCCATAAGCTGCTCCTGCAGTTTCTTCTTCTCTGGGTTTTCACCTTCACTGTCGCTGTCACTTCTAGAACACAAACATGAAGAACATAAAAATAAAGTGAAGACCACTTGAGACACTGCAAAGTTGGCTGACAGAGATAAAGAGTAGCAGCATACTTGTCATTGCTCTGTGCTTCCTTTACAGGCTTCTTGCCCTGTTTGTCTTTATTCTTCAAGTAGTCTTTAAGTTTCTCTGCTCTGTCCAGGTACTGCATACACTTTGCTCGTATGCTCTCCTTTGCCTTGTCGCTGTGGGCTTCATCTGAAAAAACATAATCAAACCCACCATTGATTGTACTGACAGTAGGGTGTAAAACTAGTTTAAAACTAGTTCAGCTACCCATCAGGCTGCAGAACTTACATTTGATGGCATGTAGGAAATACTCCACAGCATGTTGATACAGGCGCAAGGCCTCGTCATAATTCTTTGCCTTGTCTTCTTCTGTTGCTTTGGTCACAAGATCAATCGCTTTCTGCAACATTGTCAGAGGACAGATGGAGGTGGAGACACACAAACAAATGCTAAGTGTCTGCGACCAGGAGCCACAGCCCAAATAACGGCGAGATTGCGGCTGCTACCGTTATAAACATTCACCAGCAGAGGTTTATCGGCAGTTACCATTTCAGAAATTAATAGGTAAATTAAAATAGGGATTATTATTAACTACATGAACATTAGCTAACAATTGAGTTCTAAGTCAACAATGCTATATTAGGGAAACCAAATGGAAACACTGTTTGCAAACTGTTATCCACACTGGCTTACAATAGCGGGCTTTGGCATCAGCTGTTTTGCTAGCGAGTTAGCTTGTATTCAAGCTGCTCTATGGGCTAGCTAAGCTGTCCATTTTAGCAAGCTAACGTTAGCTAGCTAATAGCGTACCTGTAATGTTGAAGTTGTCATTTCATCTCCTTCTACTATTCGCCCAAATTTCTCTCCTCTGACCCTCACCAAAGGTGGTAACGTGAAGAAATGCGCGTGTTAGCAGCCTTGTGTTGTGATGTGACAGGTCGCTCTTGACATGACAAAACTGTTTAGTTGCTAACGGGCTAGCTAGCAAAGATGACAGCTCTGCATCGACCTAACAAAACCACAGCAACAAACGCAGCGAATACCGACAAGCTAGCTGATACCAAAACTCACTTCCGGTAGAAACTTTCAAAATACAAGTGCAAATTACAAGCATGTGCGCTAAATGCCAGAATTACACACATTTTTTATAAATGTAACTTTCCCTATTTTACATTGCTATAAATATTTAATTGCTATGGCTTTTTAAAGACTACACATTAGTTTCATTTGCAGACATAAATGTGTGTTTTCCACCTCCAACCTTGGTTAAAATTAGCAACTTGACCATTGGTAGCAAAAATAGATTCAAAGGACGCCAGCTACCACCATCTAGTGGCCATATTGAATCAGTGCACCGAAAATGAATGAAATGAACATTTATCTTACAAACAACTAAACCTTTCTTACTCTCAGGAAAAAAAAAAAAACACGCATCAACATAATCTGTAACAGTTTTATTAGTAGATATTTACATTTGAGATTGTTACATCGCTATTATACATTGTATACTGTATCTTGAAAGGAAGTCTAAAATACTTTGCATATGACAGGTTGTTGCAGCAGCACTTTATCCTCTTGTAGCTATGATTGTGTTGGACGCAAGCTGCCACAAATATTACCTTTGGTTCATAAACCCCTTCTTAGAAGCACTGCTTTGCATAGACAGGATAGCCACAATTTCTGAATCAAAAAGAGGAATTTCTTATAAATCCCTTGGAGGAAGGGGAGGAGACCTGTACATGATGGAGGAGGTTAGTGCATCGAGATCAACAGGGACGGCCTGTAGTTTGTTGAAGGTTGACAAACTTCCTACAATCAGATGTGTGCAGCGGGATGGACAAACATCACTAACATGAAATCAGAAATGTGCCATGCAGCTTAAAAAGAGCTATAGCAGCTATTTGCTTTTATAAACAAACCAAAAAAGTTGTTTGAATCATCAGAAGACATGAGAGTCCGAAACAGAACAGATGTCCTTCAGATGGGTAATTGTGCTCCTTTTCCGAGGACAGAGGGGTTATCTTGTTTTCCAGCGCTGCGCAGTCGGACACAATGGTCCATTGTTTGAGGTCTAAAAGACCACAGAGCAACATTCACAACATGTACCATGAACCAACTGAAGGTTATGAAAATGTGTTGATTACAGTCGTGCTGAACACAATAAGGAATCCAATCTCTACTCAGACGCTACACTGAACAGGAGGTTTGTGATTAGCTTGGTAACTGTAGTTAGTAATAGAAATCCAAAGGTCTGCAATGGGATGGAAGTTCAAATCAAATATGTTAAACAGGAGGTTAAAAGTTCAGTCTGGGCATTAGTAGTCTGTAGGATGATAGTTTGTCAAATAACCTTAACTTTCAGTCCATTCACTAGTTTTATTCCAGAGCTTTGTACTGTTGCTCGCTGTCATTTGCTCATTTGTCATCAAGTGATCTCAATATGTAGCATCGATGAACCAGCAAGGACGGAAGAGAAGCAGGCATCAGCATCAGCTGTCTGTAAACAACAGGGACATTTCAGATGAGTAAAACAAAAACCTTTCACCTGGCTCCCTCCCACTTGGCACATTTAAAGTACTCTTTGCTGGGAGTGAGTTCCAGATGTTATTAGGGGTTTTGATGAATCATTGTCCCTGATTGGCTATTGTTGTTCTGTGCATACATGTGATGTGATCTTTCACGTGTGATCTGTCACCCTTACACTGTAAGTAGGGGTACATCTCTTGATTAATGCACATTATTGGAAACACTGAGAAAAGAATGTTTTACTCTATAGCTGGTTAAATGTAATTCTCATTTAGACATTTGAGGAGAAAGAAAGTTAAATTGACTTGTCAAAGTCAAAATTGACCAGGAGCCAGAGGACAACAGACAAAGGTTACCAGCACAATATGTTCCTTCATTTCCATAGTTCAGTCACTTGATGACAACTCAGCAAAGAGAGCAGTAGCTCTACAAAAAAACTAGCAAATAAACTTTTACTTTAAATAAAAATTTTACTTTTTGGCCATAATAAGCCAATAAATGTCATAGTAAGTGTACCATTACAGTTTCGATAACTAAAATACGTTGGTACCTCTGTCATGTGATGGCCCTTCTTAAAACAATACTGGTAAACAGCCACTGGGCAGAGAGCTGAAGAGAGCAGAGTGGAACAAGATGATAGCAACGCTGAGACGAAGATGAAGCGGTAGTGTAGGTGAAGGAAGGGAGGTAACACACGGTCATGTCCTATATCATCACATCATACAGATTTCAATGTCAGGAAGTCACGCTACCATGAGATATACACATATAAAACAAACAACAGAAAAACAAAGTAACTTAGTTTACACTCTAAGAGTAATACTATTGCTTGTGCATGTCGGGAATTATTGTGGGAAATAAGAGGACGTTACAAAGAGTGTCTCTGACTATATGGAAAAAGGCACAGTTGGCAAATCCTGATTACAACAGTAGTTTGGGATAATGTGCTACAGGGTGAGTCTGTCAGAGAGCAGGCACACTATCAAGCCAACAGAAGCACATAGTATACACACACACACACACACACCTTTCTTCATTCATGCAACCTCTGCTCAGTTAACTGCATTGTGACTCTAAAACACTTTGTGTCAACACAAGGACAAACAAATACATACAAAAAGAGCCCAAAGTACATTGGAAGGCTGTTGTGGAATGATAGGCATAGAGAAAAAACAGGGAGCATTTATCAATTTGTGCTTGGCTGTGTATTAATTGTCGAAAAATTCCTTTCTTTTCTTAGTATTTTCCTGCAACACTTTGTTTGAAGTGTAATGGTGATCTCATAAGAACATCACAGCATTTCAACTTGTTCTTTTAGCATCATATTGGTCTTTACAGTGACATTTAATACATTATTTAATGGAATGACATCCGATTGTCACTAGCTATTTTTTGTAACTGTCTTCAAACAAAGTGCCACCTCCTTTTACCCAACCTTACAATGCAAATGATTGCAGGAGGCAGAGTAGAAGCTGGAGCTGAAGGCACATTTTTTCAGACAATCAATAATGCGACTCATGGGTTAAAATGTTCCGGGCCCAACGTCAGCTACAAATGGTGAAACTGAAAAGAAAAGAAAAGAAAAAAAATGTTTTAACCCCCTATATTGAGCAATCTGGAGGAGTCCTTCTTCCTCCCCGGTGCTCCTCTCCTCACACCACACTGCTGCTGTTGGTTGCTTCACGTCAGCAGGCCCATACGAGTGAGCTTGGCTGACAGGAAGGAGTGGAGGACAAACACCACTGGCTTTGGACCAGAGTGGAGGTCAAATACCTGGAGGATGAAAGGGGGAAAAGTGAGGCAGGTTAAAGGAGAATGGAAGGTGGGTCAGGAAGCACACAGAGAAAACAATACTTTGTTCAATAACTTTCGTGGCTCATCTGTATTTTTTGTTTGCCTCTGTGGAGCCTCCTGGTGATGTCACTGACTGTTTTCATAGCTGTGCTTCCACCATCCGTTGTTTTCCATACTGTACATGTTGCCCGGTACACAAGATATTCCAAATTCTTCTACTGACTATAGCCAATGTTTGTTTGTGCAGTGCTTCTAATTTTCACATATTCAAAATGTCTTACTTAATTTTTAATAAGAAATGGCATCCTCACCGGAAAAACCCAATGCTAAAACTAAGAGGAGTCAATTAGAGATCACAGGATCACTTACATGTTCTAATTCTGCCAATTTAAACTTTGGATCTGATGCAAAAGTTGTTATTTATTACATTTAGGTCTAAATGCAGGAAAATAAAACTAAACTGAACATTTGTCAAATAAACCCAAATGTCTTCAGTGTACAGCTAACACAAACGATTCAGTTTTGACTACTTCTGGAGGGGACAGTAAATACAAACAATTCTCAGGAACTCTGCATTTAAAAGAGAAGGAATCTGAAAATGGGTGTGTTTAAGCTAAAATAGTCTGTTATATAGCTCTTTAAAGCCAAACTGGGCAATGCACTCCCTTAATACTGCCAGTGTCCAAATAAATAAATAAATGAATAAATTAAATAAAAACTGAGGGAGTACAATGTGTCATGTGGTCTTTTTCTTTGTCAAAGATTCATTATGCTTGTAGCTGTTAATCTAGCCTGTAGCCTCAAGCAGAGATGACAAACTAGCTACAGATGTCTAGTTTATGCTTAGTCAATAAAGTTTGAAAAACTGTTCAAAATGCTTCTCACAATTTCTTACTGCTTAAAGCTAAAACTTCAAACTACATATTTTGTGTTCGTGCAATCAACCCAAAGATTGAACAACTAATAGTTTACTGCCAAATCTCCAGACTGTTGAGGATAATGCAATGACAACGTATGAGTATTGGGCCAGTGGAATTCATTATTATATCACTACCATATAAGGTTACAAGGATCATTAGCTCTTCATGCTCTGCTGATGTTAACTGTTAACATAAATCAATGCGTGGCTTCTTGGTAAATCTAGTTTCCCGTTTTTATTTTTCTTAACTTGTATTACCTAGATATTTGTATGACCTAACAGACAAATGTTGTAATCAAACTTTTGAGATCCAGGAATCATTTGCACTGTAATAACTGAGATACACTATAGTACGGTCACTCTGATTCTCCCCTACGCTTAAAACTGGTAATTAATTCAGTGATTAACAGCTACCTCTTTATAATACTCAGTATTGTATCAAAGTAACCTAAAGCAACACAATGTATTTTCTCCATGGTTACTCACCATTTCTCCCTCTGGACCCCCAAAGTCAAGGTAAAGGTTGCGTATTCCATCATCAGCTGACATTTTCAGTTTCTCGTAGGGGTATCTGTACAGCACAGCGCCCCCAGCTGGATCAGCTGGCTCTCTCGTCACAGTGAAGCCCTTCTCGTAGTGGAGCGTCAGCCGAACATCTTGCCTGTTTAACGTGCAACCTGGAAGAGGGGGTTAACACAAAAGAGCTTAAGAATAGCAGGTATGAGACATGTCTAAGTGGGTGAGAGCAAGTGTGTGTGTGTGTGTGTGTGTGTGTGTTGAAGGTGAGTAAGGTGTGTGTGGAAGGTGAGTAAGGTGTAACTACACACACATGCATATCAGCCAAAGACAGACTTTAACAACCCTGAAGTTATATCATGTGATACAACATTGAGGTTGTTCCTCTTAATGTCTGATAGGGATTGGATGTTCCTCTCTGCTGCAGTCCAAAGACAAGCGCATCTTTTAAATAATAATCCAGCCTGGTGCAGCCTTAACTGTAGTCAAGTCATTTGATCCAAAAGTATGATCCTGAACAACTGTGTCTGTGTAGCAGCAGGACGGGGAAGAAGAAGAAAAAAAAAAAAAACGGCTGAAGCTTTCCAGTGCTGTTCCGGCAGCCAACTATTGTTCTGTACAGAGTGGAAACATTCCCCCTGTGCTGGCTCTAGCTTCTGCTTTTCCTACACAGGGCTGCTCTTTCTGAGCTGCTGCACGCTGCTGGTCAGCCAGTTGGTGTCAACAGCTTCCTGTCACAGTCACACTATTCTGCCATTTTAAGGCCTACAGTGAATATATAAACTTTGCTTACAGTGCCTTGAAGAAAGATAACTAAGTATTGGTTTTCTACCTCTGTATTTGTTTTCTCTTTCTGGCTCAAAATGCTGTACTCATCCAGTAGTGAGTAAGCAGAATTTGAATGTTGAATCAAAGTGGAGCTAGTACCACGTGGTAGCTAAACCCATAACGATGCAACTAATTATAGAAAGTGACGGTTTGGTATAAAAAATGTTCATCTTCAAAGTAGCTCTTAGGCAAAGGTAGGGAGGTAAACAGTGCAGTATTCCTCCTGAAATGTAGTCAATTAGAGATATGAAGAAACATTAAAAGAAAGCATTTAGCTTAAGTACATATATTGCAATATTGCATATCAATGGACTATTCAAGGAAATATACACTGTTCTGGATCTCGCTAGCTGTGGCTTCTGTTTCCGTACTGACATTTAGAGACTTATTGTAAACAGATCATCAGTAAGAGAGTCATAATGTTTATGGCGATTATAGTGTTGTACATGTTGTATAGGGCTCAGCTCTAGAATCATCAGAATCTGTAACCTATATGATTCTCTGTCATTCAAGTTAAACAACTAGAGCTGAATATAACAGTACCACGTGAGTCTGCTGTAAAGGTAGTTTGACCAAAAACATAGAAATTGTGTTCAGGTACAAACTCTAATGCATCGGGTTTGTCAGGTTTGGGTAGAATTTGGCCATCAGGTTCAAGTCTAGTTTGGACAGAAATCTGCTGACTGATCTGCACTTGTTTACTGTAACACACAAAATGAATAATCCAGGCTGTATATATGTATGATATAGATATAATTGGCAGTTCCTCAGAAAGCTTGAGCAGACCAGCTTCCATGGGGAATTCTGATACACACTTCAAATACCCAGACTACTGACTACAGACTGAACCAATTTGCTACACACTCACCAATGGAGACTTCTTTGATAAGCTCAGCAGCAGCGTGTGCCCCCTGCACGAGAGCTCGTGTCCATGTAGACAGGTCCCAGTGGCTCTCTACTCGAAAGATATGGGACTCGATCCCCCGGCCTGTGCCTGTTCGAGTGGCAAACACCAGGTCTGAAACCTGGGCAGGAGATCCCCGGGCGCTGCCAGAATGAACCAGCCTGGAAATAGCAAGATATGAACATGAACATGAACATAAAGGCACACTGAACATTCTTAAAGTCAGGGGCCAGGGACCCTGGTCTGAGGTGACTGGCCATTAACATTAACTGCTCTAGTGGTTAGTGTAATTTCTTACACAGGATAAACTGGTTGTATAGGTGGGGATTCCCTGCTGGACACATTTTCACAGTTGAAGTTTCTCACATTTATGTGGCAAATAGGAATTTATAAATGGAGGTTTGAGAACAGCTGAGTCACCTTACTGCAGGTTATCTTTACCTGGTGGCTAGCAGAGGGTGTGTAAGCAGAGGCATGGACCAGGACTCTCTGTTCCACGGCACCGATTCAAATAGAAGGATGTCCTTCTCTGTCAGTGCCATGACAACTGGCTTGTATTGCTGGCGTCCACCTTCCAGCTGCACCTGAACAGGAAAGTCAGCAGGAGATGTCAAAGGCAGCAAAACACATCAAAGGTGCTGTTCACTTCACATGAGAAAGAACCATGACTATAATTTGACAGGATATAAAAGTGTAGAGGTATAGGTATAGTGATGTAGTTTACTGGGTTTAAACTACCACAGCTTATAGATATACAGTAGGTATAGTAATGTACTTTGGTATGTATTACTACAGGGTACACCTCAGGAAGTTTTATAGCTCACCCTGACAGTATGACCTGAATTTTTTGTTAAGGCAAAAAGGGTGCTGTGTGTTTGTCTGACTCATGGCTGTGAGAATGAAAAGCATTAAACCAGCTCTGTGTGTTAAAGGTACTGTAGTGAGTAGGTGGGCTCTACAGGAAATAGTGTAATACAACGGAAACTTCCACTGCTGTTTCCTGTTTGAGCCTGGCCAAAACATACAGAGCCACACATTCAATATGATCGTGAATGAACACTTCATCAAAGTGAAGCATTCTTATTCAGGGTAACAGTCATGTTCCTGTGAACTGAGACTAGCCCTGGCTCGCTTTTATATTTAGAACTAAAGCCAATTCAAGAGAACACACTCTTCCTGTGTTCTGCCGCTTTTATGAAATGCCAGCCTGTACATTTAAAGTCTGGGTACATGCAATGATGCAAGATGAATGAAAAACGCACTGTGGCAAACCACAGTGATGCCACTTCCTTACAAGAGTAACTGTTTATCAAAACTGAAAGTGAATTGTATGTCTATCTTTCTACCTGGTGATATGCTGAAAGAAAGAAAAAAATATATATATATTTGCAAAATGTTAAAGAACATATAACACTATTTTTATTAAAAATTACATACTTTATCGATCCGCTTGGAAAATTGTTGCTTGGACAGCTGCAGATGAAGGCACTACTGTAGGGTTTTGGTGTCTTGTCCAAGGACACCTTGACACAGAGTCAGGATGAACGAGGAGTCGAACCATTGACCCTGGAGTTATTAGACTCTACCAATTTCTACGCAATTTCCTTATACTGTTTTACTAAGTGTGACTGTACAATGACAATAAAGCTTTATGTTATCTTATTTGAGCTACATGTTACCCCAAAGATTGAATTGATTGGTAGAATATGTCAATGACATAAAAGAGATTTTTTTTTTTTGGAACACATCTCAACTCTAAAAATGCCTTGACAACTTGTGTGCGAAAACAGAAACACAGTTTGTGTTGGAGCTACTGTATGTTTTGATCAAGCTGGGTTCGTTATATACATGTGGCCTTTCGAAACTCCTTTTTCTTACAAATAGATTTATTCCACTTAACTACTAATCAAGCAGTCTCCTTACAAATCTCTGGTCAAGTACAGAGACCACAGCTAGTCGTTTAAACCCAACAACACACAACAACACAAATTATATTCTAGTATCTCAGATTGTTAATTTATTATTAAATGACAAGTGGTAGCCTTCAGAATTCATTACAGTTTTGGTTCCATTTGCTGTCCATCCGATATGTATGCTCAAAAATACATACACTCCCCTCTAAAAGTATTTGAACAGTGAGGTCAGTTCCTTTATTTTTGTGGTTTAATTGCACATTTGGATTTGATATCAAAAGATTAATATGAGACAACAGATCAAGATTGCAACTTTTATTTTAAGGTGTTTGCATCTACCACTGCCACTCATTTAATAATAAATTAACAATCTGAGAAGCAATTGACAATATCAGCTAAAATGAGAAGCTCACAAGTTCTATAATGACACTGGTTATGGGAACTGAGTCTGTGATGCTGCGTAGAACTGTGTATTTAAAGATTAGCAATAAGCTTGAAGAAAATTAAACGGACTGTCACACATACAATATAGCATACAGCTGTAAACCAAACAATACCTGTTCAGCCAACCAGCCAATGTGTTTAAGATGGGGGTGTATGGAGGCTGAGGATGACACCCCCAGGTAGGCATTGATGTGAGCCAGGGTCTGTGGAAGAAGTGCAGCAATGTTGGTGTGGATGGCAGTGAACCAGGAGTTGGCGCTGGGAGCATCCTTACAGCGCAGCACCACCGTATGCTGGCCATCTGGTGAATGGAGCTCCAGCAGTCTGAATGGGACAGAGGGCATTTGTCAACTTAGTCTGCAGACCAGGGATCCAACACAACAACATCAACACAACTATCACAGAGAATTTCTTTTGAGTTTCGGTTTTACAACATGATAACTCTTCTTACTCCTCATAAAACTGGATATTTATAAGACAGATATTTACTTCTATATATAATTTAACTGCAAATGCATTTAGTATTTTTTGATATATACTTGAAACAAGCTGTACATTATGTAATTTCTTCAGAGCTTCTTCCATGTCCCAGTTTAATGATTATCTTGGGTTTTGAAATAATACTCATACATACCATCATTTGGCACATGTATGGTTACTACTAATGTTATGTGAAAGGTATATGAATATGAGTATTACTAAAAGGTTTAGAAAATGTTTGCCAAGAATTCTGTCACTTTCCCTTTTTTTTTCATGAAATATTTGGATAATATTAGGATTTTACTAACAGGATCCCGGGTAGATTAGTCCTGTTAGTTTTGTTTTTTTTACATTTTGGCTAATCCAGACAGTGAAAGGTTCATGTTGTATTAGTAATTAGAAGTTGCTGTTTGCACTATCAGTTTCAGTTTTGATTCAGTGGAAAATATACAAGATAATAAATAGACATAATGAAAATGATGCTTTACAATAAAAGCTTATTGTTATTTATTATTTCACTGGAAAGAGTATGTTGCGCTGGTTCCAGGATTATGTGTATGACTTCACTGTGTCCTGAATGAACTGAGAAGTTGCATCATCTAGGTTTAAAAGTTTGTATGTCATACAGAAAAACTACCTGAAACAAAGCTCTACAATCAAACCATCTGAGTTGAAACTAAATGTAATTTGATCAAAAAACCTGCTAAATTAGTTGTAGCAATGTTTGTAATGGAGACTTACTTTATGTCCTATCATGAAGTCCTGGTGTGTTTTTCCTACCAAGTTGCATCTCACTGTGTATAATCCATATTTATTTAATCCTTCTTTGGATGTTCATCTATTTACAGTAATATCCACAACCACAAAGAGCATTTTTGACATGCTCTTTATCTCTCACAGAACAAACATTCCAATCTAATGAACAGAAGTTGAGCACAGGAAAGAAATTCACACACCCAGCATTAAAACACACATCCAACCACACCTAAACTCCCACATACTCAGCTATTTCTCTCTAATATAAAAACAAACACTATCAGACCTGTTCTCAAGATCTGGCATGGTGAGATTCCTGCTGATGAAGCACATCCTCAAGCTGATGACCTTTCTGTCTTTGGATGAGGAGGAGTTGCTGTGCTTGGGTGATCCAGAGTCATCGCTGCCACTGTAGTTGGGAGACTGGGGGCGGACACCATCCCACGGCAAGTCAGCCACCAGGGACGGCTTCTTGAAAAGCGGAGAAACTTCACGGATGTACTTTACTGTGGAGCAGATGACAGGATATGATCAATATCAGCACTATACATCACATTATCAGACCTCCACCTGCTGCTGGGTGCTGGGAAGGTACCAGACAGTGGTAAAAGCATTCCATCTACTGTATGTTCATCTTTTCTTGCTATTTTGCAGATATAGACAGGAGCCTAAAACCAAAACAATTAACTGAAAGACATTAAAACTGTAGAACTGAGTGTAAATTGCTGCCAAATGTGGAGACTTCCTGATTTGATTGATTTGAAGGATGATTTGGCAACTGTCCTCACATCACCTTCATCTAGGCACTGGGACTGTCTGTGTAGGAACTGTCTATACCTGTAGGAGCTGGTAGTCTGTTAGCTACAGACTGTTTAACCCAGTGGATGTTAAAGTGCTCATTTTTTGCACAATCCACTTTTTGTGTCATGCATGTAGAAACACACCAGGTATGTTAGAAGTGTCTGAGTCATCCATTCAAAGTTTGTGCTCAAATTGACACATTGTCAAGTCTCAGGGACCCAATTCCTGCTCAGGCTCGGTCTAAACACAGTGGACTCACTCTGAAAACAGGAAAACAGCAGCAGCAGAGCACAAAGCACAGACAAAGCTCACATTTTGGATTTATGGACAAACTCAGAAGTTTCTCTTCTTCCTGTATCCTAACTGTATATTTATTTGTTTTTGAAGGAGACGTCTAGTTTATGTATGTGTATGTTAAGTTCCAACCAGTTTTTGGATGCTGGATTCATTTCACGACTAAGGCTCAGAGATGGACTGATTAAACCCGGGCGTCATTCAAAGTTTCAAGCTGTAAGTATTACCAACACTGACTGTTTTGTCTTGTTTGTTTGCTTGTTGAATGTAGCCACATTAGCTGCACAATGCTAAATGGCTAATGTGGCTAACATTAGCTTCTCTCAGACTCCGGCACAGGAGAAATATTCTGGCTAATTGCACAGTGGGACAGTCTGACCTCTTTTTAAGGCCCAAAAGGACATAATATGGGCACTGTAATTTAAAACTGTGTAAAGCTGAAAAATAATATGAGACAGTAGTAAATGGTATATTAAGCTCCTACCATGCCTCCTTAACGTGTAACATCCACATCTCATGCCAAATGCCGACTGTGAATTATATTGACAGGTGTTTCTCCTATTTGTCCACCCTACAGGTATCAGTGTGGCTTGGCTAAGTAACAGAAAAACTGTTCTAGTTAATGCAATACTGTATTATACAGAAGATTACACAAAAAGCATGCTTCACTTAACAAGCCAAATTAAGTCAAATCTTTCATAAAGATGCAAGATCCAAAGATAATCCTTCCTATCATTAACAGAATAAACACATGGGTTTGTTGTAGTTAGACTAAAGCCAACTATAGCCTAAGCCAAGCAAGGCAGCTGTGTGTCGTGTGTTGACAGTTTGACCATCTGTGGGATTTGACCCTATTATACTGAGTCATTCAGGAGACTGTAGTGTAGCCAGCCATAAGCCAAGCCATAAAGAAATACTCTGGGATGTTATCTTAAAGAAGTGAACACTTAATCTGCTTTAAAATGCCCTGTTAGAGTAATACCTTTTAAACAGGTTTAGAGAAAGCTGTGGTCTGGGAAAGAGATTGTGTCCTGTGTTTGTCAGACTGGAAGTTTAAACATTTTTCAAATGTAAATGATAATTATTCAAAATTCTGGCCAAGAACGTGGAGCATAAATTGTTCCTAGCATCTTCCACTATGTCTTAAAAGGATATAGTGGGCCTCCAATGTGAAATAATCTTGGAAAAACAAGACTTGACTTGGCTGTACAGCTGTAAGTTTGGCAGGTCGGATGTTTGTAAAAGAATGGCTTTTGCTCCAATGTGACTCCAATTCACTTTCCAAATTTGGTCCCGTGGCCTTGTATGCCTCCCGCCCCACCGGCACAGTCAGGCCTCCCTTTTCTCTTTTCTCTTCCCTTATACATTTTATCTCCTCAGGTTTCCTTCTCTGCATGCTCTCTTAGACACCTGTGAATATGAGAAAAGCAAGAGACAAAAACCAAGTGTCTGGGTATGTGTGTATCTTGGACCACTGGGTCGGTCTGCACTGTATGAAACCTGACACAAGACTCTCAAAAGATGAAGTCATTCTTGAATATGGATTGAGACACTAGCTTTGTGAAATGTGTGTTCTTGTATGGCCAACAGAGTGAGGATCGGTTTGAAATGTATACCACTGGAATGAGGACGTTTCAAGGCTAACATTAAGTGAATGAATGCCCTCACCCCCGTGACCATCAAAGTGTGTGTTTGTAGAGAAGAGGATAAAGTCTAAAGCAATAAGGTTGTATGGGATTCCAAAATGAGCTCAGTGAGAGATCAAGATTTAATGGTTGAGGCACAGATGCAGAGAGAGCTGCAGAGTGCATATGTCCCTGCATGCTTGTGTGTGCATTACTCTATGTATGACTCAGAGCGAAGGGGAGCTGGTTGTAATACTGAAGCAGTGAGCCAAGAAATAAAGTCTCATCTCACTGGCCCTCTTAACCACAACGCCCATACCATCAAGGTCTAGAATGATTTCTGCAAACCTAAGTGGTTTGGAGAAAGTAAGTGAGTGTGAAAGCATTCCTGAATGCCCATGTTTATATCTGAGGGGTCATATGGAAGAGGATGCCCTATTTTCAGACTAATAATCTGATTTGGAGCAGAGATGTTGAGCTGAGATATTTTCCGTCCACAAACCCTGCAGGCCTCTCTGCACTAAATGTTTATATCTTCAGATGCCAGTAGATGATGAACAGATGAACTGATCACTGTACTGAGGTCATGAGTGCTTAGGTCTATGAGCAGTTCCACAACACTCTCACAACTATGAACAGATTGTAGTTTACAGAGAATAAAGAAATAACCAGTCGTAGCAAATGTCAAAGTTGGAAATTCCCCTGTATCAACAATGTATGCTTACCAACTTCTCTTATTATGTGGAAGAGGTTGTAAGTACTACATGATGGGAATATTTACCGTTTTATGTGTATTAGTCATAGAGATGGCATGTTTTAAATAGAAACCTAAACCCGCCTTCTTGCCAACTGTGCTTGTTAAATATTGATGATAAATCTTTTTGAAATGATGTGTGCGAGATCTTTTTTTATAACCCATGTTTCTGCACCTCAGGTGAATTTTGTTATTCTCTATGTTGATGACATTCATATTACACGCCAATAACAAAATGTTTTATACATACTGTCCCAATTTTAGTGTTAAAATATCTGGAAAGTTGCCTGTTCAATGTTTCTATGGCCAAATGTGTTTTATTCCCTCACTAGCTGTTTTAACATTAATACACATTTAAGCACCAAAGGCCTGCTATAGAAAAATCCAAAAAAGCTGCCAGTGCTAATAAAGCCAGCAATTATTAGACTAAAAAAACAAAGCACACCCATTAGGGAGCATACCTGATCAAACCAAAACCGACGTACAAAGAGAGCATGATAATATGTGTCTGCTTCTGACAGTTTTGAGAAAAAATTACCTCAAACTAAGAAAATCCACCTTTTGGTTCATCAATGGTCCATACTCATTAATGTTTTGCAGGTCTAATCCACAGCTAAAGGAACTGCTAAATGTTGAACCAGTTTTTAAATTTAAGGGTGAATTTAATTCTCCCACCAGCACTGTGAATGTTTAATGGCCATGTTCAGGCTGACATGACATATTCAGGTTGTTATCTTGCCTTGTAATAAGCTTTTAATAAGTGGGACACGAAAAAAGGATATGAGTAACTCATCGACCAGCAGTGGCAGTTTCTCAATTACAGCTATTAAAATGGAAAGTGAAAGCATTTATAAGCAGGTAAATGCCATTATGTGTGGGCAATAAAAAGCTCATACCACTCTGCAAAGATATGTTTCTGGCTAACTACTTTATTATATGTTTAAATTTACAGTCAGTAGGGTAGTATCAAAATGCTACTGGTTAACTAATATGTAAAAATATTTGTTGTTGTGCATGATGAAATTCACACATTCACAATCAATATCTTTTGAATATTAGTTTTAAAAAACAATGCTGCAGTGAAGCATATGAACACTGTGTAATTTGTTGGCAGAGTGGACCACTATACATCTGCTTCTTTTTTTTTTTTTGGCAGCTAAATGACTGGGCAGGGAGGAGTTCTAGTCTTTGATGTAGCTATATTACTCAAATCCATTGTCATGGGATGTAGCCTTTTCAACAGCTGAGATGTTACAGCGGCTGTTAAAAGAGACAGGATATGTAGCACAGGTATTATAAGCAGCACACAAATTTTCAAATTCACTTTCTGCCATCTAGCAAATATTTCCCAATCATTAAGGCTCACTAAGCCTTAAACACATTCTCTACACTGTTCCTGTTTTGTGTGAGGAAGATCAATCAGTCCACATTTTCTGGTAAAAGTGAACTGCTGTTTTGTTCATATAGCAGCCTTTGAAAAAACAAGGTTTATGTAGCAAGATAACACCAGTCTGCAAAGGCAGGGTAACGGCCACTTTTTTTGCTTTCACCCTGCTATAGCCTGTGGGCCAGAGTGGACTGTCTGTCAAACAGTCTATTGCTTCAGTGATTATTCCTAAGAACGTTTTCTTTTAACCATGTTACATTTTCCACCCTAATAACTCTTCCTCTTATATTTGTGTCTCTCTGATAAAATGCTTTTTTCCTCTTTCTATGATTACAGACACATGTAGAGCTTTCTGCTCGCATTGCATGTCTTCCCGTTGGGCTGTCCATCTGTCTGTCTCTTGTTTGCTGCTGTTAAAAGACCCCATTAGCTCTGTCAAGCCCATCACTCAGCCCCACTTCTGCTTCTAATTAGGCCTATCCACAGAGGACTGTCAGTTCTGTGCATGTATATGCACACTTGCACGTCTTTGCCTCTATGTATGCATCAACATTAATGTGTGTGTGTGTGTGTGTGTGTGTGTGTGTGTGTGTGTAAAGGAGATTCCTAAGAGATGCCAACAACATCCCATGAGGCCTGATCATCTGCTTCCCACAACAAGCAAAAGGCAGAAGAGTCTGACTTGACACATATTTGGTTGCGGCATAAATTACCCGTAAATCTACCCGCCTTTTAACCGCCCTCTCCACACGCGTGCACACACACAGACACACAGCAATCATTCAATGGTATGGCCGAAATAACAAAATAATAGCTTACAGAGCAGCAAGTCGGGCAGTCAGACCCCGGTCTCTGTATTTTTCCCCTAAAACTGCCCAGAAATTCCCCTTGTGGTTTGGCCTGCTCCCCTCGCTTTGCTCGCTTCTTTCTCATTCCTCTCATAATCTCATCTCTCCTTTCTTTTCTATCCATACTCCTTCTTACTCTTCTCCTCCATCCCTTCTTCTCCAGCTTCAGTCTGTTTTAGACTTCTTTGTTGCTGTGTCCCACTCCCTCCCCTTCTTCATCCTTCTCTTTCCTCTGCACGAGCACTTCTCACATGATTCTACTTCTCCACCTTTGTCTTTTCCTTCTTAATCTCGGCTGTTCCCTACGTCCCCCCCACCATTGAAATCTGTTTCTGCCAGAAACATAATGAGAACAATGTGTCAGAATTCAGCTCCAATAGAGCATGCGTGTGTGTGTGTGTGTGTGTGTGTGTGGTGGGGTGGATGTACAAATACATTCACAAGAGCGTGAATGAACATTTCTATGGCACTTAACGTTTTCATAATAGAGTTTATAAATCACTGAGTATTTACTAGCTGGCTTTTAAGTCTAATCTTCTCTGATTTAATCAATTCAAGTCATACTTACTTTAGTTAAGAATAAGGCTCAAACAATCAAAACAGATTAATCAAAACTCTAAATTACAAAAATCTGTAGTTCCAGCTTCTCAAATACTGATATTTGCTGTTTTTCATAGTCTTCTATAACAGTTGAGTTAAAATCTTTTTGTTTTAGACTACTGGTGGGACAAAAGACAATCACAATACTGGGAAAAAAGTTATGTAATACCAACTAGACATGAGAGGAGATGTATTTGTCCTTACATACTACATCCAAAAACCTACTAAATTGCATTGATCAGTATAAGAAGGGTTACAAAGGACATCTAAGTCTCTGGGAATCCACAATGAGAGACACTAGACTTAGACTTGGAAAAATTGTTAACCTCCCCAGAAGTGTCCGACCTTACAAAATCAGTCCCAACCAGGACAAACACTGACCCAGGAAGTAACAAAAAATCCAAGGGAAAGCACCAAAGAACTGCAGACCTCTCACCTCAACAAATGTCAAGTCATACTTGCAATTAAAATATGCAATCTGGTCTGCATAGCCCTTCAATTATTAGTCATTATCAAATTACAATAAATAAGCTGATGTACTGCTGTACGCACTGTGTTAAGTGTTGCTACTAACAGCTGATACTACTGTCTGGTCTGTGCACATCAACCTAACATTACATGGCTGTACATTTTCCAGCCACATGATTGGTTTGCGCAACATAATACTCAGTATTATTGGTTTTTCATGTCAAAACATAGATGGAATGGGTTTTATGGAAGTTATATCGACCAGTCTAAACATTCTCATACGAAGAAGTTGTTTCATGATAGATATCATTATTGTTTTTATCACCCAGCCCTAGGTGTTCGTATGTGAGCAAAAATATTGTAAAATATTGTCTAATGCAATGGCTAAAACCAGCTACACAATGAGGTCATGCATGAGATCAAAGTCAAGAATAGAAAAGTAAAATTAAATTCAATTATTATGCACTCTTGTTATGGTAGGTTGTCGTCATTGTTCTAATCTCTCAAACTGATCGATGGCCTTTAGATCTATATGTCATTGTTTAAGAAATTCTGTCAAAGTGACCTCTGTCAAGCATGGACGTGGCAGTGCCATGCTGTGGAGATGCTTTGCTGCTTAGAGCCAGATGTCCGTGAAGATTTTCAGTCATCCGGGTGAAGTTATCTCCAAGTTGAGTCAACTTGACTTCCTTCTTGTTAGGCTGAAACGTTTCACTACTCATCCAAGTAGCTTCTCCAGTCTGTGTGCTAGAGTGATCATAATTAAGCGAAACATGAATTCCACTGTCCACTAGATATTTCTACCAGAGAACATCAGGTAATGTCACACACACCCTTACTGTACAAAGATATAAAAATAAAATGGGACACTGTGCATTGGGGATTTCCACAATACCAAATACTGCATGGAGACTGTTCATACTGTGGTGGCTGCCTCTTTAATACATCTGTTTTCATTAGGCTGTTGCAGGCAGTGCTGCATGTCAGTGTGTGAGGGATTTTTACAGCACATTTACATAAACACATAAACCTAACCTTCCAAATTTGCCTCATTATTTAATAAATGCATATCTTTTAAAGTTGTAGCCTTTATATACAAAATGTTACTCTAACCACCCAAAAGGTTAAGACCTAAGACTTGCAAAGACTGGAAATTTAGGGTGAGATCCCAGATGGTGAGGAGCAGACAACTTCTCTCTGACAACAGAGGCTACATAGGAAAATGCAGGTAAAATAACCTTGTCCATATGAACATATTTTAGAGTTCATACTGACGAGACATTTGTTTAATGGACTTGTCGTGTAAGGCATAAATGTCAAAGTGACCTGCCATAACTTAAATGCCTACATTGTACAGGACACAGCAGTACGAACAAACACCATTACAGACAAACTCTCACTCACACACAGATCATAACAAGGAAAAAGGATTCCCTTTATCCTTTAAACACAGTCACAACTGCCCCTCCTCTTTGTTTCCTCTAACCTGGATCAGAGGAAAAAACCTTTGGGAAATCATGCTACTGGAGTGTAAACACATGAGTGTGTTTATTTGCAACACCACACTATAACATTTATGGAATTACATAAAATTAATGAATTTCTAAAGGTCAAGTGCTACCTGAAAGTGTATATGAATATTTGTGCTCACTTTTGTTTTTATACAGTATAAAGATTATGGACAGATATAATCAAATTCATCATCCTCTACATTAGTAAGGAAAGATTTTAAATGTCTCATGTTGGCAGTGAGGACAAACATCGATGCTGGCTGCAATAGGTCCTGGCTGAGAGTATGCTTTCCGCTGTGGGTTCACAAATCTGCTGAATGTTGTAGGTCAATTACACAATAAATATATATAGAGAGAGACTAATGTTCCTATGTGACAGCTTTCTGCGACTGGTGTTGTTTAAGCAGGGGGACTGATGCCACACAGCAGGAACATCTAACAGTTATCTATAGTCTTGCTGCACAATCCCTTTTTGTTGAGCTTTAGTTGACTGAGGGATACGCTAACATTTTCCTGTAGAATTTACTTGTAGCTCAGAAATATATATTTTCATTAATGACGATGATGGTAAATAGTGGTAAACACTCTAGTCGCAATTACCCTATTTATAAGAGCTCCTGGACAGTTTGAACTCTTAAGACATTCTTTAGTAACCCTTTCTTTCCTGGTGAGCATCCAAGGTGATTCCAATATCTAATTGTTGTCATATAGCCAAACTATCAGGCAAACACAACAAATTCACATTTACGTTTCGGTGACACTCCAGAAATTGACTTGTAATTCTCTCAACAGCTGGATACCAGAGATTTCTCTGCACATGGATATCAAAGGTAGTGGAGTTCATACTGAAACAGAGCTATCAAAGTGTCCTTTTTCAATCTGTGCCAACATGCTGCATAGTGGACCTAGTCCCAAGAGGACAGAGATGGACACAGTCAGTGGAAGGTCGGCTTTAGTTTTGGCCTTGGAACAAAAGAAAAGAAATGTTTCATCAGGGTTGTCCCCGTTTTATCAATAGCCTCTGTGTCTGCTATGTGCCGTTTTTCTTCCTTCAATTACTCACACAAAAGGCTCATCCTGAGTCTCTGTCCACTGACCAACAGGCTGACCCAAAACATACAAAGCACTGCTGCAGAAAGCTTCAACTAATCATTTGGAAATATGGAATATTATGTCTGACAGTCAGCTGCCAAGGGCAGGGGGATTAACCAGCAGTGTGCCATGTCAAGGATATGTATGTCACATCATGACATGTGTTAATGTGCCAAAAGCAGCCAGTGAACTCACTCGTACAAATGTATGTGTGACTAGCTTTTAACACTCTGATGTACAGCTCTACAGTTATTATAGATGATGCATTAGCATACAATTGCTCACTTTCACATGCTACAGCATTGACTGGAGTCATAATTCTTTCCATGTGATGAATGTCCACTACTCACTCTACGTTTAGCTCCATATTCGTCTCCATCCCATTTCGGTAAAATATATCAGATTTATATATATCAAAATATATAGTCGCTTCATAAGATGAATGTTAACTTTCTCTGCTACAGTCAGATGTTTTTGATAGAAAAGAGCTGTCTGCTGCAGGAAATGAACCTGACAGCAACATTTGTCAAAGAATGACCAGAGTGTATATAGCTGAATGGTTGTTAACATTCACAGTTCGATTCTGGCTGGGAAACTTCCAGCCTGTTTGCACTTGGTTTTAAAATGATTTTTTGGTTATCTATAACCCAAAAAAAATGTCCTGGCACTGACAATGTATTTTCCTGCAACGGCACTTGGATGCATCAGTACACATTAGCATTTACACTACAAAACACGCGTGGTCAAATACATCCCAGACCACCTCAGCAAGTAGTTTGAGTGATTGGAACATAATCCGTCTTGTAGGCTGTTTACTCTTGTGTTTAGGATTTTCCGTGCAGCAGTAGTCTTTTCCCATCAGCAGCACAGGAGAGACAGTTTAATAAAAGAAAAATCTAAATGAGTGCCAGTTTAATTCACTAATGGGGTCTGAAAAACTGCTAAATCTAGAGGCACAGGAGCTAAATTTAGAGCACCCTGCACATCGTAAAGTCATGTGACCATACACAGGACCACGCCCCAGTGCCTAAAAAGACACCGACTTGTCGTCTCTTTATTAGGGGCATGCAAACTGCACGAAGTATAGATTGAAAAATAGGAAATTGAAAAGGGTTCACTTACCTGTTCTTGTTACTGTATTTAAATAAACTGCAGCATCTCCTGGTTATATATTATTATATTTATTATTATTATTAGACTAACATTGCGATTGTAATTATAGATTAATCATGGAGCACATTTCTGCAGCTTTAAAACCTGTCTGGTTCTTGAATTCATCAAATACTGTTTTTCTCCTTCTATAGATAATGTATATCAGATATTTGTAAAGGGGCAGATTATGTCAACCATCAGCACAATTATCTACATTTTATAATTATCAGCAACAGTGTGAATGGTGCTTGACAAGATTATCTGTCTTGAATAAAGACAATTAAGATTGAATCATCCTGAAATAAGTCAGCATGACTTTCTAGAACTGACCTTTGTGCCATAAACCTTTAGTAGCAATTGACAGAGATGACTAAGTTTATTTGTAATGTAAGAAAAGACAGATGTTTCACACATGCTTACGGTGCTTATGATATTAACAGCCATGTAGAGAGTGTTCGGCTATAATATGATTCAATAGATTCAACCCACCCAGGCACCCTTTTTCTATCAAGCCAATAGTTTAATAAAAGCCTTGTTGAAAAAAATACTCTGTCCTTCTTCTGCATCCACCACCTTCTCAGGTATGTTTCTCTACTCTCTTCTTATTCATGCAGCATCAGCAAAAAAACAAAAACAAGAACAAAAAAAAAAACAGAAAGACTGGGGTACTTCAACTGCAGGACAGCACTAATCACTGAGCCACCAATGTTGACCTTTGCCCTAAAATACGCACATGCAAGCAGAGGTCAGGAATGTGGGGCACCTAAGCTAATTGTGAGAATATGTTGTGGGTTTATGTATTGTGTACACGGCACAGTGGTCTGGAAACTCAAACCTTGTTCTGGCTGACTGCCGTTTCATTCTCAGAGCATTGGGAGCTGAGCAGTGACAGGAGAGAACTGGGAGGAAGAGCCGGTCTACAAACAACACAGCTCTCTGGCTGGTGAACTGGCAAACAGTGACAAGCAGCTAACACATTCCTCCACAAAGAGGCCCATGTCTGGACTGTGGCAGGAGGCAGCACATCCTCTTGTCTACGCCTGAGGGTTTCTGGAAATGGTTTTTATACCAATGTCAGCTGCAACAAGCCAAATTCCAGCGGGTTTGAAATTATACTTCTTATCCTGTTTGACCAAAGCACTTCTACTTTGACAATCTGTGCAGCATTTGCATGTGTCATTGGTCTATCTAAAGCGCTACATCAGAAACAGACTACCGTTTGCTTCATGTCTGATTAGGTAAAAACCGATATTGATATAATTTCTTTACAGAGCCTCTTTAAGACCTAAAGTGTTTAGCACATTCTACATTGGGTTATTTTGGGAGCGATACAAAGCAGGCCTCATTTTGACTTGAATGGAAATGTGTCACACATTGATTAGTTCCTACAAATGGTGCTTGTCAGTATTCATCTGGCGTTCATTCCAAACCATTAAACACTGACCAGGAACAGCTAGTTCCTGGTCTAAAGTTTCCAAACCCTAAGGGCTCTGTTTGCACTTTTTAAAAGACTGAACAGTTCTGCTGCAGCCCAGTTTTGTGAACTCACCCCTATGGAGCTCTATTCAGTCCCATAATGAGGCAGTACAGATTTATACCTGCAGCATGCTACCTACATCTTCACACCTATCTTTTGCTTGCAAATGAGCATTCTTGAAAAAAAAGACAATTCAATGCTTTTTACCAGCATACAGGTAAAAAAAGTAATGACTAAATTTTTCCAGGCATAGTAAACCCTGCTATTACAGTGCTGATTAACAGAAAATGGTCCATTCTGTTTAATATCATTTTTTACCTATCTAGCTCTGCACTGGTGCACTTGCTCTACAATCCCATAAATGCAGAAGTGTGCAAAATGTATGGGCAACTTACTGCAGGAATCTGAAATCATGAAAACCTTCAGAGCATGTGCAACTGAGCAAATTTACAATCCGGTATTTACTTCTCATTACCCACATAGGTAACAAAATAGGCAGCATGTATGTACATAACATACTGAATTCTGAATTTGTGTTTGTTTCTGACAACATGAAATCTTTCCACTCTGCTTGGGTCTCCACCAACTCCTAAAATAAATTGGAGTGTGAACCTGCTAAATGTCTTTGCCTTTCTGTTATGTAGCCCTGGGCAGGGACAGGTAACAGTGTGGGTTGATGTAAGATGTTTTGCTAGACTCGGCTGCCTGGAGGGGATGATGAGACATTGGCACTGAACCATAAAGTAAATGTGATATAAATCCAAAAGAAGTAAAACAGAGTGTTAACAGCTGTTAATTCTCTCTGACTGTGGCACTGTTAACAACCTCCTTCAAAGTACAAGCTGTCTTATTTGGAGCTGTAATTTATAGTAATACAATACTATTCTTTTGCACTTTTATAATTCCATACTTTTTGATTCACTTCTTCTTTAAACGTTCTCATGACATGGACTTGGTTCTGTGCAAAAGAATTTCCCCACAGATCATTTACATGGTTTCCTCTTTTTTCTGGACAATACTTCTGCAGTTGCACAAGACAAATCTCATCTGCCCGGGTTTACTCTCACATCTTATCTTTGGCAAAACGTAGTCATTCAAACAAACTGAGCACAAGTATCTGACTCTGACTGTGCTTACCTTCCTGTTTACACTGATCAGAAGCTGTCTGTTCTGTTGATGTCATTTAAGCCCAAATCCTCATCCTCCTCCTCGTCACAGATCAACCAGGAATGGACATCTGTTTGTTTATGTCAGTATGCCTGCAGTTGTATCATTGTGTGGTGAAAGTTAAAACTCACTGAACAGGGGGGGTAATGTCTAGAAAGCTCATCAGCATCTTTGATGACCTTTATTGAAAAAGGGGCAGAAGTGGTACTGATGAATGTATTGTCTTGAATAACAAGGGCACCAAGTTAATCAGAACCACTAGAAGCTACTCTTCTATTTCATACACCTTGTAAGTTATACTTTTTCCAGAAAGTGTTCAAACTATTTAGCGTTTTACTGTAAAACGTATAGGGTGTGTAATGGAATAATAATAACTATCGTTTATACCTATGACCAGAATGAGAGCCGTGCACAGAGGTGTGCAGCCACACCACTGAAGTCTACGTTAATCTCGGCCTTTGCAAATCCCCGCCCTCGCGTCGGCCAACTCACCCTCCAGCGTCACTTCTTTTCCTGCCTTCTTGAGCGCCTGGACCGCCAGGTCGTGCGTTGCCTCTCGGAGGTCGTTCCCGTTCACCGACAGGATCGCGTCGCCCACCCGCAGAGCGCGGCTCTGGTCGGCTGCGAGCCCGGGGAAGATCTTGGAGATGAGGATGGGCATCCTGTTCTCGCGCCCCCCCTTGATACTGATGCCCAGCCCGCCAGACTCCTGTTTGACAACCCGGACTTTCCTCACAGCTTCCGAGGAACCGTCCGCACTGACGGGAGGGTCTCCCTGCCTCGACCCGAAGCTGGACCCGGGGCTGCCGTAGCTGGAGCTGGGACTCCCGAAGTCAGAGTTTGTGCCGTTATTTGGGTACTTCCCAGGACTGTTTAAGCCGTAGTTGCCGTCGTACTGAGCTAAACTGACGCCCCCGCGCCCCGGGCTGCCACTGCGCCCTCGACCTCCATAGTTCTGGTTCTGGAGTTGGTCTTTACCCGAAGGACCGTGACCAGGGTTTCCCGGGCTCGCTCCCGGGTCGTTTCCGTTGGACATGCCATTCCGCAGGCCCGCCGAAGAGTTGCCGTAGTCCCAGTGATTGCTGCCCTGCCCGGCCGCCTCCGCTTCGGCCGTTAAAGTCAGCGTTTCCCGGGTGAGTTCTGCGGCCACTCGGATCCAGCGGTCGCGGAGCAGAAGGTCCAGTTGACCGTTTTTGTCCGCTCTGGTCCAAACTGCCATTCCTGGGCTGGTTCGCCTGCTCCGAGGCGGTTCGCTTCACACTGAACTCATCGGCAACTTTTTCCTCTTTTCAGAGTGCGCACAAGCCGAAACCGACACACACTGGGCCGCTTTGACACACCCACCCACACCGTGGCTGCATGGAGAGGCAGAAAAAAACAGAAGGGCTCCTTCAAAAAAAAAAAAAAAAAAAAGAGGGAAAGGAAAGAGAAAAGAACAACTGGCCGTGGAGAGACAGAGGTTGTTGTCGAGTTCAGGCTGAAAGCTGCTCAGACCTCCAGTGGAAAGTTAGCGCGAACAAGACGAGCGAACCGCAGGTCAAGCCCTTCAAAATAAAACCAAGCTGGAGGAGTCCCAAAACAAGAAAACACAGCAGGAGACATGTTAGTCATCAATGGAAGTACATCTTCACCTGCACGGTCTAAGCTAGACAGTAGTTCTTTAGCTAACCAGTGACTAAATGTAAAATTATTTATTTAGTAGTTTTGCAAAGGACCAAATGTTTAAAGCTGCTGTAGGTAGGATTTCACTGTTCATCTGTTTTGGTCTATTACAGCTGTCATATAGAATACAATGTCAAACTTGCAGTGGTTCCAATCTGCAGCTTGATCTTGATCTATGTGGGTCACATATCAGCCAAGAATGAAAGAAAGAAACCAACTGTGCCACATCTGTGCCGGCCCACATTAGATTAATATTGATAGATAGATTAATATTTAGAATCGGGTTGTAGAGCATTCACTCATGAACCACAGGATCAGTGGTCATCAACCCCTGGTTCCTCCTGGCCACATGCTAAAGTGTAATTGAACAAGACCCCACTGAGACCCACCATATATGTGCACCTGCCCAACAACCATTTTCTCAAGGAGATTAATAAAGTACATTATTACTATTCGCAATCTTATATCGACTTTGTGCCATGTCATGGCGTGATGTGGCCCACCCCCACATCTGGAGGCTAAATGGGTTATGTTGTTTACAAAAAGCCATAGAGTGGTACACACACCTAGTGGTGTTAATGTCCTGGTGTACTGGGGTCGGCATATGAAAAATATTAATGCAGGTCCAAGTTGCAGTGCTGATCCCACACCTTACATCTTACACTGACTGGTGTAAAGTCTCAGGTGAACCTCAAAGTGCACATACGGAGCAGCAAAAAGTAAACAAGTACACGATGATAAAACTGTATTGTTTTATACTATTATTTTGAAAGCATAATCACCCAACTTCCTGTTCCAGTCTATTTAATAGGAGACGGCTTAACCTCAGTTGGGGAGTCTGATCAAAGCCGGATGACAGACAGAGACAGCCAATGGTTCTGTAGATTATTTATTCATGATGCTGGAGGCGGAACGTCCAGAGACGCATTATGGATCCGAATGGGGACAAAGGCGTCTTAAGTTCACTGGCTGAGGTGCCTCTATTAATGGACGCTGCTGCTGCTGCTGCTGTCATGTTCTGCAGAGCTTTAATGATTCCCATGAGCAGAAATACTGTAACACTGCTCTGTTCCACCAGCTTTAAACCAGACTAATTAGAAACTAGTTCATTCATGATTTGTCATAAACCAGTTTGTGCCACTGTAAAGTATTGAATTTGACATAATATCAATAGTTTAAAAATATTACATTTAAGAAGTACTTAAAGTACCAAAACTAGAAGAACTCTATGTAGAATGGTTTACTTTACACCAGTAAATCCTGCTCCACCTTTAGATGATCCTATTTACTTTACTAAGTGGATATGAATTTCAAAAGGGTGAACAATAAAGTCCCATGATCATGCCGAATTTTGTATTAGTATATACAAATATTATATACTGCTCACTGATCATGCTGGATATCTATACTGGAATGGACTGAATAATGTGTTAGTAACAAAATGATGCCGCATCGTTTGTTGGAAATAAGAATAATCAACCTAAGAGGGCTGAATTCAAAAGAAAAAACACTGCAGCAGTTTAGTCAATTTCAACTTAAAATAGTCCGCATTAGTTTGTATGGTCTGACAACATCAGCACATGATCCTAATAAGATAAGAGACAGATGGTGTCCTGGTGTGTCTACTAGAGCTGGACCAGGACATCATGAGCTCCTCTACAGTCTGAGGTACAACCTGGCAGCATCAGATGGACCGAAACATCCCAGTAGTGTTTCATTGGATTTAGGTCAGGCAAAAGTGTGGGAGCCAGTCAATGGTATCAATTCCTTCATCCTCCAGGAACTGCCAGCTGCCTACTCCAGCCACATGTGACCGGGCATTGTCGTGCGCCAGGAGGAACCAAGGACCCACTGCACCAGTGTAGGGTCTGACAGTGGCACTCAGAGACCCATTAGGTAGACACAGCAAACCTTCGGGCTACGGCACCTACTAATGTGTCCTCCTGGAGGAGTTGGACTGACAGTTCAACCTCTGTAGGGTTCAGGTATCACTCATGCTACCAGTAGTGACACTGACCCTAGATAAATTAACAGTAAAATTGTACATCCTAAGTAAAAACCCATCTTCCATGGATTATGGATGAGCAACTTTTAACTGTAACTCTCAGCAGAGATACACAATCTTACATATTCGTTGTTTTGTCCTCACAACATAGTTTTCTGCCTCATGTGTCTTTGTTCTTTACCAGCAGCAGATCTGTGGCAGAGTCACATCTGTGAGCATTTTACCCAGCGGTCAGTTCACCTCCAGTCATTTTCTAGGAAAAGAGCTCAGCTGCTGCATGTTGGAGGAGCTCTTTTGGTAAAGAGATGTAGTGCTGCATGAGACTGGCAGGAATTACCAGCCGCTGCCAGCAGACAAACTGTTTACACCTTCTACAGTATCACTATAAATATTTACATCAGAACCAAAATGAACATAAAGATAAATCAACACTGGTCTAGCACAGTTTCAGTGTCAGGACTTCAGGATTTCCCTAACGGCACAGTTTCAACTGTATTCATCTAAGCTTGGAGGAACTAAACATGTCACTGTGTGCACTGCACAGAACACTACTTTTTCCTTTGTTATGGTGCCAAAAGAAATAAAGAAACTGTGTGTTGAGAAATGAAAAAAAATGGCCTCTGTCCTTACAACATAACCTCAGATAGAATAAATCAAATTGCTTTAAAATGCTTTATAGGGTTTGAAAAGTTCAACATTTTGGAAAGCATGTATTTTTTGAATTACACTATGAGTTGTATGAGAAGATTTATATCTCCCTCATATATGTATGTGAGGTATAGAAGCAGGGGGCAATTAGCTTAGCTTAGCATAAACACCTACCAAGAGAGATCCTGGCTAGAAAGCCCAGTGAGACTCTTGTTTGTGTTCATCTATGAGTTTTAAACAGACACTGTGTAAAATAAGGCTCTTACTCTACAGTTAGAATACTAATGCATTACATTGTTGTACATTAGTACAACTGATGTTAGAATTGAGCCACACTGCTGTCAGATGAATGATTGCAGGGGGTCAGCAAACAGGGATCTAGCTGTTAGATGGATTTCATAGGTCTGAAATTTTGGTTGGTCGTCCAAAGTTTTAAAGTTTGTTTAGCATCATGGCTGCAACTGTTTCTATATTATCATAGTAGTATTGACATGTTATGGTATTTTAGAATGAAACTGTGCTGTTAAACTGAACTTGGCTTCTGATCAACCACACTAACACTACTAATGCGTAGACATGAAAGTGGTACAGACTCTTACTTATTGCTGGGTTTGTGATGATTAGTACATTTATCACTGCTCATTACCATTATCATACATATTAATTTAGCATATGTAATGTTTACAAACTCTATTTTCTACAAACAAACAAAACCAAAACCAAAACAAAACATCCACTCAACAAAATATTCAATATATTGTGTTCCTTTTATTTAAGAAGTGCAGCTCTTTGACCAGTGAAGGACTAATGCAGCCACACAACAGCTGAACACAGCATGCAGAATTAAACAGTAAAACCCGTAGATGCAGCAGTGGTGAGTGTTTGGATTTTATTGCAGTTGAGGTTTACTTAGTGTTTACAAAACCAGAGCAGATTGCAAGCGTCCACAGGGAGTGAGAGACAGAGAGACAGGAGTTGCATCTGCTCGATTCACATCAGCGTCACTTAAAGGTGCATTCTGCAGCTTTACCTCATTACATTCAGTGCTGCTATCATACCTTATTCAGCTGTACCTGGGACTTTACAAGCGTGTTTAAAATGCACAAGTTATGCAGCAGCCGCTCGCTATAAATCCCTTTTCGGATGATTAAAAATAAAACTTACTATGCTGTGTACAAGCTCATAACTTTACAATTCTGTTTCTCTAAGTTACATTCGTGACAAAAACAAGGCAACCACAGAGAGCTAAAATGCTAGGGTTACATGTTGACTCAGTGCTGCAGAGCTTACATCTCCATCAAACTACAACCGTCTCTCTCACAGTGTTTAACCTCCCCCCAACCATTCCTCATTTACCCTCTGCTCCCACATGCTCGCCTCGCAGCTGTGAACATCAGGGAGTGAAGTCATGGTGCTGCAGCTGAGATCGATACAGACAAAACAGCATCTTAGTCAAACCCTAAAAAGTGAAGGGGGGAGCTCAGTGCATGTTTGTGTTGTGTTGTGTGTATGTGCACATCTCGTAGGTATAATACGAGAATGTAGTTGGGACCTGGATGATGGCTGCATGGTGCTTTGGAGTTACTAGATTCTTGTTAAAAAGGGTTGTATACAGCTCCAGTAACTCCTTCTTAGCTTTCTGCTCTTTTATAGCATAACTGGCAAGTAAAGGATTTAATAATCCAACCCAGCACTTGAAGAACTGCCAAGGATCTTTAGTGGATTGCATGTTCTCGTCTCATGTATTTACATTCATTTAAATCAGCCAATCAGACGATTTCTGAATCTTTTAAAAACCACATTTTTTCTGTGTGTGCACAGTGTAGTGTAGTAGCACACCTCATTAAGGAGAGTGCATGTAGGCAGAAAGGCAGAAATGTCAATCTACTCATTGGTTCACGCTGTTGATCGTCTTAGAGGAGAGCTGCGGGGAAGACGACGCTGATGCTGCATAAAGCCGCTGCTGATAATGGTGGGTATAGGAGTGGGGAGGGAGCTTTGCGTGACACTGAGGCTGTGGGTAAGTTGGAGTGTGGCACTGAGGGTGGGGTTGAGGGTAAGTTTCAAGGTTTGATTGACGTTGCAGCTGAGGTCTCTGATTAGGGGTGGCAGCTATGGCCTCCCTTTTGGGAGTGTTGTTGAGGATGTCCAGGCTCCGACGGCTAGAAGAAATGACATCGGCCACAAATTTGGTGCATTCGGCGCAGATGTCACGCAACGTGCAGCCGTGAGCGTACAGGTGGGGGAACTCCTCCTCCACTGAGCGGCGGGATAAACTGCGCAAGGACCTGCAGAGAAATAGGGACAATTAGAAGGATTCGTGTTATATCTTGGTATATACTACAAAAATTAGTAATAGATGTTTTGTATTAACTCTTAATGATCTGTCTGGTTATAAATCAAATGTGCTAACAAGCTAATGTGGATAGCACTAGCACTAGCTTCTTGACTGGCTCATGCAGGCCTGTTAGCAGTTAGCCTGACAGCCACCATAGCAGTGATGCTGCAACAAGCATCAGTGCCAATGACGAACTTAGCTGCACACATTTTGGTGTGAACTGGCTTTAATACAAAGATGATATTAAGCTAGATTATGGAAAATGAGTGATCTGAATTTGTTATGGTAGCATTTAAAACAGAAAACAAATGGATTCATACTACCAATTAAAAAGATAATCAGACATCAGGTATCACATTTCACCAAGAAGATCAGCTGAGCATCTTGAGGTGTAAAGCTAGGCTTGATTTTGTTTGTTTGCATTGCTAAGCCTATTTAAAGTGAATGGAATATCAACACAACATGATAAGTTGTATAACCAAAAATGGACATGATGTGGTGGGATGTGACCGTCGCAGTCACCAACGAAAAGATTAATGCCAGCTTTTCTGATTAAAATAATGCCAGCATTTGCAGTTATAAAACCTAGTATATCTGTCCTTATAGATGCACGTTCGGGTAGTAATGACAAGGTAATGCAACAGATCAGCACTACACACTCCCTGCATCTCTCACTAACTCTCTGTCTAGGTATTTTTCCTCCACCCTTGTCTCTGTCCATCTCTAGCTCACCCTTCCACACCCGCCTTCTTGCAGGTTCAAGGCGTGAGGATATTACTGACAGCTGGGTAATTATTACATAATGGCTGCTTAGAGACCTTGGAAGAGGTACTGCACTGATTATATAACTAAAGGATGAGGGCAGGGGTATGGTGTGTGTGTGTGTGTGTGTGAGAGCGTGTGTTGGGTGGGTGAGGGGGGGGGCGTTGATTGGATTGAGTAGGCAATCTGTGATTGGTTGGGTTGTTTCTGCTTAGGTTGGAGAAGGTTAGCAATCAGTGACTGGAGGGTGAGGCAGCCTTAAATAGATTTAACGTGTTTAGAACCTGAGGTGTGAATTCATGCTCGGATTGAACAGGTGTAGTGACTTGTTCACTTGTTTGTTTGTATAATTTGGAAATGACACAAAAAGTCCTGCTAGTGGGCCCTGGGGGCTTCAATGTACAATAAATCTGATTATATTTAAATATTTACACAGAATACTGTTTATGGATTATTTTCTATTGTTCTTCATTCATTTTAGTCACACTAGTGGTTCTAGAAATAACAGTGTTATTTTATTGAGTTTGTCCACCACGTTGGCCCAGGCTCAAATATCAACAATACTGGATGTACTGAATGACATCATACAGATGTTCATGGTCGTCTGAGGATGGTTTATTATATGTGTAGAAACTATCACATTCCCAGGAATAGCCTAGTTTGTATTTATTGCTAAATAGCAAATGGTTGCATGCTAACAAGCTAAACTAATACTGTGAACAATGTAAACATGATTGTGTGCATGTTAGCACGCTGACATTAAGCTAAATTCTTAGCACTGCCTTCAAAAAGCTGCAAGTGGCTTAAGTCTTGTTAAAGTCTTAACAGTTGTGGGACTAAAAATATAAAGTCATGATGGTGGCACTGGAGGAAAGGTCACAGGAGTATAAATGTATATACTTTATCTGAAAAGTTGAAATTTAAACACATTTGGGGCTAAAGCTTGTCCACCTGACTAAATATTATTCTTTGTTCTAAGATATTATTATTTATTTATTATTATTTAGTGTTTGGTCTCTGAAATGCACCTATTTGTCTACTGGGTGTTTAGTGGAATGTCTACTGCAGTGGAACTCCCCTCTGAGATCGTGAGAGACGTTGTTGTAGTAAAGTTCTATTTGGGAAATTCCAAATTGGAAAGGGTGCTTCCTCTGAGGACCATGAATAAACCTCAAAACAATCTGACTTTTACTACTCATCAATGAGAAAAAAATGAGAATTGATGCACTTGTTTACCTGCTCTTCTGTTGAGCTGACAGATGAACTGAGCAATAAAGCTGTCAAGTTAAGCCAATGAGCTAATTAAACATCTATTGCCATTTAGTCTACTCTGAATTGTAGAATTCACAATTTGTGTTGCAGAAATCTAAACTTTAAACAAGATATAAGTACGGTAGACTCACTTATAGACTTGGGTTTTGTGTCCATGACTCTTTGGAGTGCTGTGGAAGCCCACAGTGTACACAGGAATATGGGCCAACTTTTTGGAAGGAATCTTCATCTGGAGACAACAAGAGGAAGAAAATGAGGCAGAGATAAGGGAAGGAAGCTGTATCATAAGGAGACGCAGCACACTCAAAGGCAAAATACTTTCATAGAAGTATTTATGCAGTCTCCATGTAGATCCAAACACACACGCTGAGGACTCAACACTTGCACACCAAATAATCGTGACCATCAGCTGTCTCTAAATCACACAATCACACATGCTCCTATTTTAATATAAACACACCACAATTATGTGAAACACAAATGAGTCACAGAACCCCACCAAACAACAGCACTACACGTATAATTTAGAATCACACAAAGACCACACATTATCCAAACAGCTTAAAGATGAAACCTACAGAGCACAGAGCGACACATCTAACACAGCCTGGGACTGAGGCAACTAATCTGACCAACAAAAGAACAACAGAAAAACTGACGTCAACAGAAAAAGTGACAACTTCACTAAATAACTTATCTGTTAACAAGTGGAACAATGTTGCTTTTAAATGAATTCTTTACAACGCAACTTATAATCAAATAAACACAGAAAAATGCTCCTACAAATAAAGCAGAAAGCACATGACATAGTAGACATTCTCTGAGTTACCTTTGCGCTGCAGGATCCACAGACTGATCTGTAAGAGAAAATCACGATCAGTAAGAAGAATCAGTACCAGTTTATTTCTGAAGAAACTCCTTCAAAGTGTTCTTCATACATCACGTTCACAAGAACGGGCCGCAAGAACTAGATGAACGTGAGGTGACTGTGCCCTTGACCTTTGACCTATGGTCACCAAAGACTAATCAGTTCACCACTGAGTCCAAGTTGATATTTGTGCCAAATCGGAGAGTTCTCTAGCTATCGTCTTTACAAGAACTGGGTGTCAAGACAAAAGGATTGGACTGAGGGGATCATCGAAAATACTTCATGTCTAGCACACACTTCCTATCAGGTAAAGCTAAATATTGTCTGTTGTAGTTGTATATGTGTCTGAAGGTCTGTCATGACCACCTAATGTTAATCAGAAATTGGGGGACTAGGAGAAATAATGTGATTTCTCTTGTAAGTCTAAGTACAGTCCTGAATGATGTACAACCAGGTAACAAAAACACTTGTGTACCCAGAGGATGACTGACTTTACATAATCACAATAAACATTTTTTAACCTTATTTTTCAGCTCAGATTTAAAATAAAAGACAATAAAACCTGCTTGCCTGTGTTGGCTCACATGTCCATGTGGGTTATTCTGCCTTCAGTTATGCTCCGCCTCTTTTGTTATTCATTAAAAATGGTCTATGCCGTCTGTGCCACAGAGTGCTGTTGTTACAGAAACTATTACAAATGTGGTGGGCTTGTTTCAAAACAAGACAACTATCACTTTTTACAGCCTCTGAAATGGATCTCCCTGAGGTTCATCTGCGCATGTACATGTGATCTCTGCTCTGTTTTCATTACATTCCAAAGGGGTTTTTTAAGGGATTTGTTAGTAATCACAAAAATACAGAAGAAGCAGCATGCATAGTGAAATGTGGCATGAGGATTAAACATCTGACCAAAAAACTGTTCAAACTTTGCTTTGTTACCTTTTACACAGTAAGCAGGTAGACGGCCATGAGAAGAGAGGGAATTTCACTCTGCAACAGCAGCAAACCTGAGAAAACACACACACACACACACACACACACACACACACACACACACACAGGCACAGAGTCCCTGAGTCCATTTACTGTAAACACAGCACAGCGAGAAACAACGAGGGGAGTTCCATTCCATTACCTTGCCTCTTTTCAGGCTATTGTAGAGCTCTTTGCTCTGAAGAAACTTCTCCATCTCTGCTTTGACAAGCACTCTGCGCACATTGATGACCTCCTCCACCGTTAAGGCCAGACTCTCCACAGGGTGGCTGAACTCTTCCTGAATAAAGCAGGAGAAGAAGAAAGGAACGATCTTTACATAATAAAATAACAACAGACTGTGCAGTTTATTGCACATGCAGACAAATCTGCCACAACATTAAAACCAGTGACAGGTAGAATGGATACCACTGATTATGTTTTATAGTGGCACCTATGGTCAAGTGAGGAGTCTGAGTGACTTGCATAAGGGCCAAATTATGATGGCTAGATGACTGGATCAGAGCACGTCCAAGCAAAACAGCAGGTCATGTGAGGTGTACCAAAGTGGTTCAAGCAAGGACAAATGGTGACAGGGTTGAAGTATGTTGTGAGTGAGGGGTAACCTGTCTGGTCCACAGAGGAGCTAGTTTACCACAAATTGCTGAATTTAAGTCTGACATCGACTGGCAGGTGTCAGAACTAAATGTAATGTTGTGTTGATGAGTTCATTGTGATGCTAAATGATGATGATGCTATTCAGAAACTGATGCATATTTTCAGGTTTCTATTTTATGCGAGGGCTCTACTGAAATTGTTTTGTATGATTTACAACTGCCTTTATGCATTGCCTCCTTACGCTATAAAATAAAAACTCACATTGCCCTAAAGTTAGAACTGAATCGTTTGAATTGAATTGATCAAATGAATGTGTAATATGAAAAATGTTGCTCGTAGTAAAAACATATACACACACACAGAATTTCCATCTGACCTGCCCACAGCTTTAAGATGCATTTTATCTTTCCATCCATTGATTTACAGCCCACAGCTACTCTGTTTTGATCAAGTGTTTCCAGATGTTTACTACAGTGAAAATGTTTTTTTAAACCTACACAAGTCACTAAGTTAGTGACTGGCTAGTGAAACAGCTGGAGAACATTTACTGTAACATCTTAAGAACCCAATATTTCCCCTCAGGAGTTGGCGGAGAACGAAACAGAGCTAACACCAAAATGAATGCTAATGATGTTCAGTGTTCATGCTGGATCTTCGAAAGCAGTGGTTGAAAAGATGATTTCACCAAAGGGTGGACCTTGTGGTGAGCCTGTGTTTAGAAAGACATCACAGTACGGCTCACACTGTTTGACAAGTGGTTTGTGGGAAATGCAGAGCAGAAACTCAGCAGTGTTGAGCTTATTCATGAAAAGTAAACTAAGCTGATGACATGTTGACCTATGGAAGAAACAGCTGAAGAAGCATTCTCAACACAAGGTAAGTTGACTAGCTGCTCCAGAGGTTTTGATCACATCATATCCTGATTAGGATGGAATGTTGTTTTCAGATTTCTTTGACGACTTATTCTGTCTGACAAAGATCATCATATGTTTCCAGTATGTTTCCAGAATTAAAAATGTACTTTGAACCTCAGTTTTAAAGCCAACGCAGACATATTTGATCCCCTTGCTGATTGTACATTTGGTCACTGACAAAGAAATGATCAGTCTATAAATTTAATGGTAGGTTTATTTTAACAGTGAGAGATAGAAAAACAACAAAAAATCCAGAAACACGCATTTCAAAAAAAGTTATGAACTTACAAAAAGTTATAATTTGCATTTTAATGAGTGAAATAAGTATTTGATCCCCTATCAATCAGCAAGATTTCTAGCTTCCAGGTATCTGTTATACAGGTAACAAACTGAGATTAGGAGCACTCTCCACCATGACCAACATCAAAGAGCTGTCCAAGGATGTCAGAGACAAGATTGTAGACCTACACAACGCTGGAATGGGCTACAAGACCATTGTCAGTTGTTGTGATTATTCACGTATGTAAGAAACACAAAATAACTGTCGATCCCCACTTGGTCTGGGGCTCCATGGAAGATCTTACCTTGTGGAGTTCCAATGATTATGACAAGAGGAGGAATTGGCCCATAACTACACAGTAAGATCTTGTCAATGATCTTAAGGCAGCTGGGACCATGGTCACCAAGAAAACATTTGGTCACACATTAGGCTGTGTAGGACTCAAATCCTGCAGCGCCTACAAGGTCCCTCTGCTCAAGAAAGCACATGTACACACCCGTGTTGTGTTGTGGTCAGATGAGACCAGAATCGAACTGAACTCACTGTGTTTGGAGGAGGAATGCTGCCTTTGACCCCAAGACCACCATCCCCACTGTCAAACATGGAGGTGGAAACATTATGCTGCACAGCATCAAAGGGACGATGGACGGGGCCCTGTACCATCAAATCTCGGGCGAGTAATGAGTCAGACAAAATCCCTCCTGAGATGTGTGCAAACCCGGTGGCCAACTACAAGAAATGTCTGACCTCTGTGATTGCTAACAAGGGTTTTGCCACCAAGTACTAAGTCTTGTTTTGTGAAGGGGTTAAATACTAATTTCACTCATTAAAATCAGTTTAGACCTTTTTTGAAATGCGTGTTTCTGGATCTATTTTGTTGTTATTCTGTCTCTCACTGTTAAATAAACCGTGCAACCAAACATATAAAATCAGCAGCGGGTCAAATACTTTTTTTCTTCACTGTATTTCTATAATAAAGACTGAAAATGATTTGATTTAACGGATATATCTGCAGTGCATTTTCATTTATGAGTGGGACCTCTGTGACTTCACATGAAGCGATGCTGCGGTGACAGTGACTCACCATCCACTGGTGCTCGTCTCCAGCTCTAGAGCCCGACATCCTCTCTGATCCCTCTGTGGTCTCATTAACGGAGCTCAGAGACAAGCGGGCTGGAGAGGGCGGCATCCAGCCGTGAACTGGAAAGGAGGCTGGGTTTGGGGGAAAGGATGAAAGGTAAGAGGGAATAACAGGTTAATGAGGGGAGCTAAATAGGACCCAATCGGACAAGAGCAGCATCACATATACATTTAGTTATTTGGCAGACACTTATCCAAAGTGACTTACCAGTGAGACACAAAGCAAGCCAAATATCTAAGCCAAGGAGAAGAACTTTAAAGTAAAGTGCTCTAGGAAGAGCTGTTTCAGTTTCATGGGCTGTAAGTGCAAGATTTTTTTTTAGATTAGAAAGTGCAGAGAAAGTGAGCATCAGTGTAAAAGAGTGAGTGAGTGAATATGAGAAATCCAGAAATCCCACTCTAACAAGTCCATGAATTACACAACAGTCTTCTTTATTCAGCCTCATCTCAGATCACAGTCCTTCAGTGTGGTTGTCATTCGACTCCAACATCGCCATGTACAATTAATCTGCTGTTGATGGATATAGCAGCATCCAACCAAGGTATATCTTAGATCACAGTGAGATGTCTGCACAGTGGCTAGACTAACAGAGGAGGTCACACAAAGCTAAAACTGGGTGCTGCTTCAATGAAAAGTGTCAGTTTGGCTCTAATAGAAAGTAAACAGGCTAAGAGGAAGGCTGGAACCAGCAAGCAAACATGGATCATCCAACAACAGCCAGAGTTGAGGCGTGCATCCTCATATTCATTTAACTGTGGAGAGTGCTTTGTTGTCAGAATCAGTGAGTACATAATAAATCTCCATCTAGCTATTATTCTGCCTTGTAGCATGCAGCGGAGTGGATCAGCTTGCAGCCATCGCAAGACTGAGAATGGATTGAAGTCAGGATCAGTCAGGTTTTTCAACCAGGTACCTCTAGATTTGCTAATGCACGAATCACTGCCATCAAACAGATCACATCATCCCCGTGGCTTACGTGCAGTACACAACACAAACCCATTAGCTTCTACACTCATTCCCTCACTTTGTCTTTATCAGCACATCTTTATATTTGATTAGAATCCATCCCAACTCTCCTAACAGCTCTATAACAGGTGTCAAGCCCCTGTCAGCAAGGGCTGTAAAGATGTAAGCTAATGTTTCGATGATATATTGTAAAACTAATTTCATGAGGTTAGTGCTTGAGGTAGAATGGAAACAATGCAGACCCTTCACTTTCTGCATATTGTGGGTTGTAAATGTTTTTTAATGCATAGAATTGACCTTCTCCCACATCAGTCCACACTCAGTAACCCAGAATGACATTTTTAGACATTTCTTGTAAATCTATTAAGAATTAAAAACTGAAAGCCAACATTAAATGTTCAGACTCGTTGCTCCCACGTAGATTTAAGCTGCCATAGTTTAGTTTTTGGTATAAAAACCAAACAACAAGAAGAACTTTAGACCACTACAGTATAATATTGTAGTGAGGCATAGAACAAGCTGAGGATATAAAAACATGTCTAAAGCCTTGAGTGCTCCCAGCAGCACTGCAGCCTCATTAATAGGAAAACGTTTGGAATCACAGGGACTCTTCCTAGAGTTGTATGGTCCAACTAAAGCCCAAAAAAGACCTGAGACCTGAAGATGACAGTTTGAGGCGGCTGTGGCTCAGGAGTCATCTACCAATCATGGGATTGGTGGTTTGATTCACAGCTAGTTCTGTCACGTGCCAAAGTGTCCATGGGCAAGACACTGAACCCCAAGTTGCCCCCTGGTGAGTCGGATCAGCTGCATAGCAGCTCTGCCATCGGTGTGTGAGTGAGTGTGTGCGAATGAGACACAGTGTAAAAGTGCTTTAAGTATCAATTAGGTAGAGAAGCCCTATATAAGTGCAGACCATTTACCAATTACAGTGTACAGGCACTTCCCATCCCACTTAAACAAGAAGACTCAAAGCTCCAGTTCTAACTCAACTCAGACCATTAACCTGCAAACATGTGTCCAAACGTGTTTTCTCTTAGTTATTATGGGTCACTGAGTATAAAATGATGGGATTTTATCAATGTGGACAGACTGGTTACAGTGTCTCCACAACTACAACATCATTGCCATGCTTTAAACGAGAACGTTAAATAAAGCCATTAACAACGTGTTACATTCAAGTGACTAGACTTGCTTAAAGTTACATTTCATGACTTTTAATGGGTGTTAGGGCGTATAACTGGCAATGTCTCCCTCTGTGGGAAGAGAAGTAAAACTGCAGCCACACAACACCAACAGGCAGCAGGATTTCACTGCAGGTGAACACCACTGCAGCTGATGTCAGTAATGAGCTTCTGACAGAGAAACAGCACAGTCCAAACAGCAGTGAATGTATCTGGAGCTACCTTCCACTTGTTGCCTCTGATGAACCCTGTGTTGTTTTAGGTTATGATCTTGCTTCATGATGAGAATCAGATTGGTGGCATCTTTCTTTGAATTGGCAGACAAAATGTTTCCGTAGACCTCTGAGCAGATCCTGTATTGCTACAGACTTTGGTAAAGGTTCATCCTTAGGTTCATATATCACAGTAGATTGTGATATATTCACTCCTGCTCTCTGATGTTTGTTGCTGATGTCACTGTTTTAGGGTCTTTCTTTACAGCTCTCACAATGTTTCTGTCATCAACTGCTGTTGTCTTCCTTGGTCTACTCATTCAACATCTGTTACTATCTGTTAGTACACCAGAGTTTTTTTTCTTCCTCAGGACCAATGGTTGTACTGGCCAATATTTTGATATATTGATTTTTCATCTTCTCTCAGCTTCACAATTGCTTTTTTAGCCAATAGACAGCTCTCTAGTTTTTATGTTGGTTACACAGCTTAACTATAAATAAGATAATAGTGTAAACAGGTAAAACCCAAATCTAACCCAAACCCAATTCAGTTATTTATTGTTTGAATAATCAATGTGATAACATCTGGATGACAAAACACACCTGTCTGTCACATGTTCCAACAGTTTTGCTCACATGAGAAATAAGTTGATTCAAACAAAAGTTCCTATCCTCTAAGTTGTGTATTGGATCTAGATGTAAACACCTGGAACTAAAAGCTAAAATGTAGATTTTTTTTTACTCATATTAACTTCTGATGCCAAACACAAATGTTTCTGTCTACAGCAAATCCTATACTTTTGGAGGAGAGTGTACATTTGCATACTGACCTCTGTAATAAGGGGGCGGCCCGCCGCTGGACAATGTCTTGGACCGAGGTCTCTCGTCCCTCAGTCTGACCCCTCCGCCCAACTGGCCTGACTCAGATAGTGAAGGAAGCATCTCCCCGTGGAGCAAGGCCAGGTCATGCTCCGAGAAAGAGCGATCTCTTTTCAGAGGCGTTGGGGAGCTCTCTGTCCTCCTCAGCTCCCCATTGTCTGGGGACTCCTCTTCCTGTGGCAGGAGAGAAAGGATCAAGGATCAGGAAGGAAAAAGTGAATGGACGGAGGGAAACATTAGGAGAGATGGAGGAAGTGAAAGACAGAAGGTGACACAGGACAGGAATGTGTATGTGCAGAGATTTCAGCTAATGTGTGCTATGGTTACACTGCCACCTGAAAGTCTGATTCAAGGTATTAACAAAGTAGGGTTTCTCAGTTACATTCAGCCTATAGTGTACAGAACTGAGAACAATAATATCAATGTGTAACTGAGGTAAAGAAAACATGAAGTAAACACGTTGTTCCCTCAGGACGTTGCGCTGCTTTGTTTTGATGTGAAGCTTCCCTCTGGTCCAGTGAGGATATTTTTAAATTTTTTAGTTTTGATGTTTGATGCACATTAACCAAAGTCATCCACAGTCTTTGTGCTGAAGACAGGAGGATTCATTCCAGTCATCGTTTCACTGGCATCTTAACCCACTTAGGCTGGGAAACAAAGCAACTGCTCCTTTTAACACAGCCCTTCAAAACAGCACCAGTGATTCAGAGAGCAACAGAGGATTCCTTATTTTCCTCCTCCAGCATCTCTGTGTTCAAGCTCCTGCCTGGACTCACCTCAGATATGTTCATCTCCTCCATCTCGGCCAGAGTCGGGGCCTTGAGCAGGATGCGAGGGCGAGATGGCGGCCTGGGCCCGGGCTCGGACATGGACAAGTCGATGCACGAAGTCGATTTGACATTGCAAGGACAAGTCTGAGCCAGGCAGGGCAGAGAGCCAAATGCTGAGGGAAGAGAAACCAAAACACAGACAGAGAACAAATAAGTCTGGTACACAGAGATCACAGGGCAGTGATCCAATATGCAGAGTGTACAGCGGGCAGCATTTTAAAGGGTGACTACAGTCACTTTGAGACATAAGTATAAGTACTGTAAACTAACAACAACACGAGAGAAGCTGTAAAGCCACTGTTGCTTTTCCTTTGGGTGTAGTCACAGAGTCATGTATAGGGAAAAATGATGAAATATTGATTTACAGCACAAGCACAGAATGTACATCCAAAACAGTCCTGGATGTACCTTTTTTTCTTTGCTAATCTTTTAAGTTTTTGTCCTCCCCTCCCAGAAAGACAAAAACAAAGTTTTCTAGGCTCATTTTTCTAAATTAATTTTCCCATTTTGGGAACAGGTGAAAATTGAGTATTAAAATGGGAAAAAGAAAAGTGTTTGTTTTTGTAATACACATTTTGCCCTCAAGAGTTCACCACTACACTGTCTTTGAATAGTCTGAGGGGACTTCCTGCAGACTTTCATCTAAATAGGACTAAGTCTTTCTTTTAGGTGAGTTTAATTTCTGCTTGTGATAGCAGTTATGTAAATTATTCTCATGTCTTCCTTTTGACTAGAAATGTCCCCCACCTGTTCCTAAGTCATGAAGACAGGAGAGAAAATATTAAATCTGAGTTAACAAATGGATCAGCACAATTGTATTTCCTTTTAATTTGCCTCTCAGCTCTTCCATAATGAGAACAAGTAAATACTGGACTGCAACTACAGAAACATCACAAGTAAATGCAGATGTTAGTTAAGTCCAGCTTTGTTTCTTAGACTCTGTCAAAAAAGGCTCCTTCGTCAGTGTCCACATTTTCCATCACTCTGACCTTCATCTGTGAAGAGCTGATCGAACTTTATGAAATGCAATATCACAAGTATTGTGACCTTCGCATGACCCGGCAGATAAAGTCATGATTTAGAAGAGTGTGGCCCATTCTACCTCACTGTAACTTTTGTTTTCTGGATATCACAGCAAGAACATAACTAGAGTCACACTGCAAGAAGTTTAGAAGTTTAGAGACAGTCACATAAAGTAGCGCAGCCACCCAACCTTAACTTTTACTTCACTTAATATCAATGTAATGCTTCTCCACAGACAATATCCCACAAATGCACACAGTCAATATAATGGGACTATTTTATCATCATATCTTTATGGGAGATGATTGTATCCTTACGTCTGGAGCTGGGCAGGACCACAGGCCTGAGCTTCCTCTCCTGCTTGATCTCAGCCAGGACCTTGTCATGGAGAGACTGCTGCTGCGGGGGAGGAGGTGGGAGACTGCGCTCTGAAACCTAAAAAAGGGAAATAATAACAAAACAGCCAGACTTCAGAAACTCTAAAGAGATAAAAAAAAAAAAAAAAAAAAAGTCCAACGTTGTGCAATTGATTGAAACATGTATGTAAAATAAATAAAAGCCGTAGAATTAGAAAATAATTATCTAAAATAAACATTATGTATTTATCGTCTCTTGATCAGTTGGTAGGTGGTGGTCATTCACAAACTCCAGGGTTGGTGGTTTGATTTACAATTTCTCCTGGTGGCTTGCTCAAGGATATTTTGATGTGTCCCTTGACAGGACACCAGAAGGAACTTAAACCCTATAATAGTCTATCAACAATTTCCCCATGGGGCTCAATTAAGTAATAAAAAATGTCTGAATTAGTAACAACCCAACATACTGATGGCTGGTTAATCCACTATTTTTTATTTTTTGTTTAGCATTCTGCACCTTCTGAGGACACACTGAGTAGTTTTCAGACTCTTTCAGACACTTGACTCAGCTGCAGTGAACTTCTACTTAGACTAAAACTACTCACTGGTTTCAGTGGAGGTCTTGATCTGATAAAATCCAGTATTAATTCATGGGCATTTCTCTTCACTCTAGTAGGAATGTCACCGTCCACCTGGATAAGACAAGAAACACAACAGCAGTACAACCAATATGTAAATCACACACTGTGTCCTGAACATGGCTGGCTGTAGTGAGGGCCTTAAGGTGACAGGGTCTGAGGTACAATATTACACCGCCACTCTAAGATCTTAAACATTTTAGAGCAGAATAAGGAGTTTATTATAGTCAGGGTGTTAAAACCACTTGGGGGCAATCTAACAAGCTCTAAACACAACACTGACACTCGCAGCTCCTGAGGGTTTTTTCTATTTTCCTTTCACGTTATATTTTTGTCCCATAGTTGAAATAAAAATACTTGTTAATCCAGCTTCAAATTAAATAAAAGATGCAACTAAACCACAATAATAACAATGACTGCAAAGCTCTATAAATATCGCACTGATTGTATGAAATGATTTTAGCGTATGACCACTGCATAGCGATAACAACAACCAATCACAGTGGACATACACTCTGTGATCCATTGGTGCTTTCTGGAAATGAAGTGCAACTGCTGCCAGAACAACAGAAGGCTGAGAGAAGCCCTCATTAATATTTGTGTTCTGAGGCTGAATTATGCATCTGCTGGAGGAGAAGGCCTCCGGGTGATTCTGTATCCCTGCAACAGAACTATATTTTGCAATAATAGTATGGCACAGTGGACTGTCAGAAAAACACCGTAGAGACTTCAAGGTCTTTAAATGACGAAGTGGAGTTACACTCTCAATCCTGTCTACCCTTCAAGTCCACTTTCCTATTTGAGCTAAGTCGGGGTTTAGATTTCCCGAAAGAAAGAAAGATTTTGTGATATTTTGCCATCAAGCTATGTGATGCTTTGATTTCCAACAGTTCTGCTGGTTTTTTAACAGCTCTAAGCTCTTATTTTATTCCTCTTTCACTGAATGTTCACTCACTGATTCAAAATGAAAACACTTCCACTATTTCTACTGTATCTCATTATCTACAACTGAAATTTGTTTATAGTTCAGTTGTACATTATTATCTAACACTTGGTGCCTTACCATGACTTTTCGAAGCTGGAACTTGCGCGCTCGTATGTCCTGCATCAGCATCTCGAAGGGCGTGAGGCTGAACTCTGTAGGCAGAGAGTTGAACTGCTGCTCCTGCACCTTCTTCAGCTTCACACCCTGCCGGAGCTCCTTCATCAGCTGCACCCACAGGCGCGCCTGGGATGGAAATGACACAAACATACACAAGTGTCACCTTGACGACACCACCTTTTCCAGTCAAACCCACAGTCAAACATGCGCCCTTGTCACGCTGTGCCACTCGTCCGTTTGCTCTCACCCAGTCTCTGTGTTTCAGTGCATCCAGCTCGGCTGTAGGGCGGTCTTCCAGATCCTCCTCTGTTGTAATCTTCTTCAACATCTGTGCATCAACACACATTTCACATTTTCCTTTCTTTTTACACACTCCTAACACTGCTTTATTTCTGCTACATAGTGACAAATCTCTTATGGTTGTATTCAATAACCTTTACTACACTGACCATTAAAACACCTCCAGTGTGTGATTATTTCACATTATTCTGAACTTTCAGTTTAAGTGCTGCTTTCAGCCACTGTCCCTGAACATGAGAATCAGCTGCAGTTTAGTCATAATAAAGGTTTAGTCATAATAAAAATCCATCTTTGGTGTTTACTGTGCACAGTGCTTACAGTCCTAAATGTACATGAACAGTTCAACAAGAAGAAGCCAGCACCACAGAGACACTTCTTCAGTCTCAAGTCATTCATCAGTGCCCTGTAACATCTAAAACTTGAATATTAACATATTTAATTCAATTCGATTTTATTTGTATAGTGTGGTTTTGATGATTTCAAATTTAGAGAGTGCACACACAGACAGTTGAAGGTCCCTGGAGACAAAAGCAGGTCTGGTGTGAATAATCTAACTGCATTTATTTCTTAAATATTCTCTCTTACATTGTAAAATTTACCAGGTATCATTTTCTGAACGGTCAACTGAACATGACAATCTAACCTACCTCCTTAGCATCTCTGATCTTGATTAGGAAGGTCTGCAGCTCTAGAGTCTCTACAAACAAAGCCCTGCAGACAGCCTGGTAGTGCTCTGGAGCCAAGCTTGGGTTGGCTAGCCGGGACGCACAAAGCGCCATCACTTGCCGGAATGTGCACACCGGCCTTATCACGCCTTCCTGCTGCTCCTCTTCCTCCTCCTCCTCTTCCTGTCCACTGTAGCCCTCGTCTGTTGTACCATTACAACCACTGCTGTCACCTTCGGCGCCCTGGTCACCTCCAGCCATGCGTTCGATAAGGAGCTCCAGCTGTGGGCTGAGCTCCCGTTCTTCGCTCTCGTCAAGCCCCCAGTCCAGAGCCCGGTAGATGGCCACACCCAGAGACTGGACCAGCTGGGTGGATGAATAGGGAGGAGAAGATGGAAGATGATGGCAAAATGTCTTTACAAAGGTCAAGTAAGAATTTTCTCCAAAGCTAAATTCTCTTTCTCACCTGACACTCAGCAGCAGGTGGAAGAGGAGACCCGTCATCTGAGGAGACAAAGACATGAGACACACAGAGTTTGACTTCACATAGTTTTTCGGGTTTCTTCTAAATGTTAATTTTAACAGGTTAGATAGTTTAACTATCTGTAACAAAGGACAGTTGTTAGCCAACTGTATTTGCTCCAAGTGCCTCTGTGGAGCTGATGAGAATGGGACATTCATGAGGTCATGGTGACCTTGACCTTTGACCCCTCAAATCTAACCAGTTGTTGAGTCCAAATGCACTGAATCTGAATGTAAACAGATTCCCTGAGGGTTTTACTGAGACATTGCATTTAGATGAACAACTCAAAATCTTCACGCAGTTGTCAAATCCATATCTCAGGAAGTTCTCATGTGAATTTCATTACACCACAAATGTCCACTTATGGATTAGTTTTAGAGAGACATCCATGAAAACTGCAAGTTGACTAGAAATGTTATGTAAACACAGATAATCACAAAGAGGGAATTCTGGAAGAGTTGATTTAAGCAGACTCCATCGTACTTTTCTGTCCAAACGCTCTTTACTAAAATATCTTGAGGCACTAATTAAAAAAAGAAAGTTAAAGTCGGCATTTTTAGAAAATGCCCACATTCAGGTTTTACTTGATTCTGGTTTGGTAGCCATTCTACCAACTGAACAACAATAAAAGGAAAAAACAAAAAAACAAAAGATGAATTGAAGAAACAACACATGCTGCTAACAGTCATGAACTGAACTTAAAAAACAAAGTCAGTCTGCTTCCAATCTCCTCATTAAATCAAATGTGTTACTCCATATGTCCCACAGTACTTGATGAGCCATTCATTACTGTGTTGCAACCAAACCTTGCATTCTTGTATGCGTATGTGTATTTGTGTGCATGTGCATGTGTGAGACAGTAAAAAAGCACTTTCCCCCAGCTCAGATGTCAGTAATGACACCCGAGAGGCCTGAAACCCCTTGATCAGCAACTCACACTGCGGAGAAACACGAGAATGGACAGACAAGAGAAGCAGGAGACAGACCCAAAGGCCAAGAGAGAAAGAGAGATGAATGGAGTTGGTGATAAAAGAAGAGATGAGCAATCAGCAGAAAAAAACAGGGAATGTAGGTGTGCTGCTGATGGGGGGTGGGGGGCAAGACTGCCACAGCTCTCTCCCACAGTCAACAACAAAGTGCTGAGATCAGGATAGCTCAGATCACCACTCTGCTCCCTGTGTGAACACTTTGCAACAAAAAAGGAGAAACCTACACTGAAGGAGGGGAAAGAAACTCAATTAAGATGCCCCCCCACAGGAGTGAGATGATAACATGATCCCCTGCAAACCTGTCAGGCAGGTTCAAATAATGCACCACAGGGTCACTGCGTGTAACCCATGCTACCTCCATCAGTTTCTCCACAGTCAGTGGATACAAAAGATCAGGAACCTGCAGTGACAAAACCTGCTTCCAATGGGACTGAGAAAGAAAAATAAACCACCCAGCTATGTAGTTTATTGTGGTGCGTTGTCTATTGAGACATTATTATTATGATGTTCCATTTTCTCAGTTATCTCCGTTGTGGTGCAAACCTACTACAACTACAAATATCAATTCTAACAATATAAAACACAAGGTTATAAGTGTATGGAAACATCATTAGAACAATTCTGGGAATGTTAGCAGCTGTGTTGATATCAATGTTAAAATAAATAAATAAATAAGTAAATAAAGTCGTGGTTGTTAAGCCTGCATGACACAACCAGTGGCAGTTAGTGAAAATCAGTCAGTTTTAGCCATGCTAGTGTCAATCATTATGTTAGATGTGAGGTTGTACACCGTCTAGAGGTGTCCTCCAGAATTTAGTCAGTGGTTGGTATAGGTGAACAAGAAACAACTAACTTGTACTGCTGGTGTGACCGGACCTAAACAGTTTTCCCTATAACCAATATCCATATTATAGAATTGATATTGAAGTAATTGTACAGAATCTGAATATCACCATGCTAAAGCATGCTTTTATGCATATATGATGATAAAATATAAAACTGACACATTGTCCTGGCTGCTGTTACTTTCACCTCAGCTCTTTTTTTGTTTGCGATCATGTTATGGTCATTTGAGTACTCAATATTCTGACTGTCCATCTAGCAGAGATGTTGTGTTGTGTTGACTATCTTCTGGTACTGGTTCCTAAAGATGCCTCAGAGCCAGCTCCCAGGAGGCATTTGATCATCTTTAATGAGTTGTCTGACGAACTCGATGCTGCACCCTGAACACGGTCCCTCTGACTCCCTACAGTGTTCCTTCTCATTAGCTATGAGTCACACTTTTTATTCTGGCTTATGATGACAAATATTTCACCCCCTTAAAAACCCATAGACATACCCTCACACACATGTACTCACACTAACAAACATATTCACCGATCTGTTGCCATGGTAATAAGGTCCGCAAGGCTAATTAAAGAAACCACAAAGTGGAGAAGGAGAAGCAAAACTGGGCTGGGAAGAAGGGACCTAGTACTAAATGAATAATAGGAAGGGAGAGAAATAGGCTAAAGAAACAAAACAAATGGAAAAGGAATTCACAGCTGTCACCTGGAATTACCTTTACCCCTTAGTACACGTCAAATACAGTAGGGTTTAGCACTTTCAGTATAGCTCAACCTAGGTGCCAAGTCCAAGTTGACCTTTGTGCTTTTCAAATCATTGAGTGCATTTATTGCATGAGAGCGATAACTAAGAGGGAAACACCACTGAAATAACACAAGTAAACTCCCACTGCATGTCGGGACAATAACCAAACCAGGACAATGGTATAAAACGATTTCTAAAGAGTTGAGGCCACTGTGAAGCACAGTGGTCTCAATATATGTGAAATGGTAGAAGTTTGGAATTACTAGGGTACTGCTAGGGTACTGAGTTGGTCAATCAGCTCAAGTAAATACGTGCTCATCAGAACATTCAGACACCCCCCTTACATTCTGAAGGTTCTTGAGAAGAAAAATGGGGTAAACTGCATAAATCTAGATGTGAGAAGCCTGTAGAGACTTACCCATCCATCCATAATCCTAACCGCTGGTCTTCTTAAGGGTTGCAATGGTGCTAACCCAGCTGTCATTGAGAACCCTGCACAGGTTGGTAGTCTATCACAGGTCTGACTAGAGAACAGAGAACCATTCACAACTATGGGCAATTTAGAGTCACCAATTCAACTGACTCCATGTGTTTGGAAGCCGGAGTACCCAGGGAGAACCCACGCAGGCACAGGGAGAAGATGCAAACTTCACACAGAAAGGCACCCAGCCGACCCAAGAAGAAGCAAAGATGTATTTACTGCCAGAGCTTCCATATAGTTTTGAATTAACGCTCAGAGGATTCTAGTGAATTAAATTGTTTCATGGGTTACTCTAAATTCATGGCAGTAATGTACAAAAAAAGCTCCTCTGTGTGGTAGACATTGTATATGATCTTTTGAAGTAATGGAAAAACCTTGCAAATCAAGTTTTGTGTTTGAGCAATGTAGCAAGTTGATAACCAATTTTTGTCTTTCAACTTGGAAAAAGCACGACATTAGGGTGATGCAAGCTTTTCTTCTGACATGAGCAGTATCTGCACTTGGACATCCTTAAATATATCCATAGAATCAGCTTGTCCTGTTGCCTCCAATGTCTTTCAGTAGCTTTCAAACACACTATAAAGAGCTTGTGTGAAGATGTACTCTAAATCTCATCCCTTCCTAACATCTATTATTGTTCACAGATTAGGATGCAGCCCATTTGATGCAAGAGGAAGATATCCCCAGTTAGACAGACAACAAATCAGGAGCTTTTCAGCAGCTCAATCTGAGCACTTTGGAATATAGGACACTGCTGCTTTAGTGAGCGCAGTTTTTTTTTTTACAATATGTAACTGTACTGAAATGTATCTGTAGCACGTGAAATGTATAAAAACATTCAAAATCTTTTTTTTCTAATCAAATATCTTTTCGCACAATTAAATTATGCAGCTTGCTAATTATGCAATAACCTAACTAGTAAGTTGTCTTGCCCTAGTAATTACCACAAATGAAACAGAATCCAATCAGTATGAAATAACGGAAAATTATATTTTGGTCAGATTTTAAATATTTAAGGTACATTTTCAACCTTAATGTATCTTGATGCTAGTGACTTTATAAAATCATTAATAACAAACCAACAAACAAAACACACGGTATTGAAGGACAATTGTGATTAATTCTAATTAAATGTGCATGTTCTCTCAGGAATTTAGTTTTAGTTTTTTCAACAGTAATAGTCTTCTTGGTAATTATATTCAAGTGGCCAGCTTGTTGCACACACTGTGATTTAATTACAATTGTGGCCAAATTGCTAGATAATTACATCAAAATTGCAAACTTCTTTTGCACTATTTCATTGAAACTGTAGGGAATTAAACTTATTGCTTTATTGTGATCATTTTGAGGTAGTATGTAACCAAGTACATTTACTCAAGTACAGTACAAAATACAATTTTGAAGTATTTGTACTTTTTTGTACCATTTTATGTTACTTTTACTCCACTACAAAGCAGAGGAAAATATTGTAATTTCATTGAATTACATTTATTTTGACATTATTAATTACTAGTTACCTTTTGCATGTTTAAATTCTTAATCATCATTAAAAATCATTTATTCACAAAAATCAATCATTTACTGTATGGATTACCCTCATGTCACTATATACGTTGGTTAAACTAAACTTCTACTTTTAGCGACTACTGTTTTTCTTCTACTTTCTTCTTCTTGTGAGTATTTTTGTGCACAAGTACAAGTGAGTTTACACAATGGACTTTAAGACTGTGACAATTTTGTGTGAAAAGGTTGGTCTACTTACTCATATTATTATTTAATACAGTGAAAACAAATATTGCCATACAGTGGTGGAATACACAGCATGAGCAAATCATTCCCTGTAGCAAATCATTCCCTGAGTTTTGTCTTTAATGAGGCGCATAAGTTCAGATATGTAGGCTGGGGAATATCTGGCCTGAATAAAATCTTTTTTAAATGAAGTTTGGCCTAAATTTGTCTCTGTGTTTCATAAGTTCAACAAGCTCTAACTAACCTACAGTGCTGTGAAAAGATACTGGAGCCCCTCCAGATTTCTTCTCTTTGTGTTTCTCTCAGGCTAAATTGTTTCATATCTTAAAAGTAAATCTAATATTAAACAAAATCAAGCTGAGCGAACACGAAATACACGTTTGAACTGATAGTTGTAGTGATATCATACCAGCTAGATGTGTGGGAAAAAGTTTCAAATCTATTTCGAAGGCTCTGGGACTCTGCAGATGGAGACTTGTAACAACAGTGAACTTCCAAGAGATCCCTGAACCTCTGGAATTAGTCCATGAACACGGCAATGACTCATCCAGGAAGTCACAAAAGACCCGAGGAACACATCCAAGGACCTGCAGACTTTGCTCACTTAATAAAGGTCAGTCGTGTCTGATAGACACTGGGTAGAAATGTTCTCCGTGGCAGGGCGACGAGGTGAAAGCCACTGCTAGCCCAGAGGTACATTAAGACTCTGAGAATTCTGCCGCAACACACCATCCATTCAGGAGAATGTTCAGGAGTCCTGAATCCACAAAAAGAATATCACATCTCCACAGGACAGAAGTTTAATAAGGACAGAATGTGAAATAAACATTTAGCTTTTCTGTCTTTTTATCCGTGACAATTTAATTGTATAGCAGGATAGTGGTCTTGTATGTTCTTTTATTGTTATCAAATCTACCTGTGTATCTATACGTGGTCGAGCATGAAGGAGGAGGATGTTGTGGGGATGTTTGACTGCTTGAAGTCCAGAGTGACTTACTATAATTAAGGTTTCCCTCTGGGATTATTAAAGTTTTTAAAATCTTGAATTTTGAAACATGGATTTTGTTCCCTACCAGAGAACCCTGAAGAACGTCAGCTCATCAATCTGTGATCTGGGTTTAGCAGAGAGACAATGATCTCAAACAGAAGGGGAAGTCGACCTCTGAATGACCCAAAAACAATCAAATCCAAGTTCTGTCAAAGTCCTGCCCTGAACTAGATATTAAGTTCTGGACGAGATGAAATGTTCACACTCGTGATTGACAGATTAAATCAACGTTCTCCCTCAACAAATCCAGTTATCATTTCAAATTTTTTCCAACTTTACTTTGAGTTAGGTTTAGTTGAAACATCTGTTTAGTAACAGTTAGTAGTATGAAATACACACAAAAAGGGAAGAACACTTCTTTTATAGCAGAAAAAACCCTTTCTGCCTAACATGAGCTTATGTATGTATTACGAATTAAGGCTATTTTGGGTCAGGAGGGGGGAGTGGGCCAGATAGTCCCAGCAACAGCACTGACGTCAGTAAACTGCACACACGCTCTCGTGTTTACCAACAGGGAGCGTCTGTCATCTTCATATCAAAAGAGACTAAAGACGAGGAAATGAAAGCAGAGCAGAAATGTTGACTCCAGCTTTCCCTGCATGGGGTGTCACTCGCTGCTGTTCCTCTAGGTTTTAATTATTCATTTCCTGGTTGAACCACACATGGAGACAGATTTTGTTTGGTAAACGGAGTGAATCTGCAGCATGTCGGTGAGGATGAGAGATCTTCCTCTGCTGCACTGACTCAGGCTGATAAATCAGGTATGTGTTCACATTGAAATGCTGGGGGAGGGGGGGGGGGGGGGGTGCAGCTTCCGTCGGGCTCAGGTTTGGATCCTCCTCTGCAGACTCAACTTGTGGTGATTTAGATTACCAGGAAACAGAAAGTCATTTGAGGCTGTCCAGGCTAGCTGCTGTGAATACCAATGGTGGAGTTGCAGGTACCTGCCAACACTCAGTAAGACTGTAACTTCAGAGAGGAGCAGTTCCAATCACTGGACTGTGTTAATAAGACTAATTGAGCTTTAAATTTTGGAGTAGACCCCCCATCCATTCATAATCCAGACCATTTATCCTGTTAAAGGTTCCAGGGGGTGCTGGAGCCGATCCCAGCTGTCAGCGGGCAAAAGGTAAAGTACAAATTGGACAGGTCGCCACAAAGAGGTTGTTCACGTGACAGGTCACATAACACTTCAGCGTCCACTTTATTAGCTGAATTGCACAATTGCAAGAGTGATGAAATGTGTTGAGTCGCTCACTTGTTGCTGATAAACTGCCTTATCTGACCCTGACCTCTTGTGAACCCTTCTTGGCACTAACCATTACTGGATATCTGCAGACATTGAGGCTCTTGTAGGATTTAATAATGATAATGATACAAAGGCCAGGAGGGAAACACGGGACTCATTTATCCCTAAATCGGGCTGAGTTTGGTTATATCTGCAATCTCTGCTCGCTTTTGCCATCCCAACAACAACATCAGTAGACTGGATTAGAGTCTAGCCTGTTCTCTTTGCAGCCAAGATAAACTTTCTGCATAACCCCAAATACTTAGCAAGCCAGCAGCCATGACAGTCTATCCACTGATGATTCCTTCGCTACAGGAAATATAGCTGAAAGAAGCACAGGCTGTAATAATAAGTCAGACGGTATCACATCAACTTTAAAGTCTAAAGTCTTAAACTTTAAACTGTAACGTGCCTTGAGATGACTTCTGTTGTGATTTGGTGCTGTAGAAATAACTAATAAATAATGACCTGACTTGAACTAAATATTGGTTTTTATAGTATACCAAACTTTAAGGTCTCGAAGCAGCTATTAGCTATACAGAGCCTAAAAAAAAGACTTTATAAAAATGCATTTTGGCCTGAAGTTGTCTCTGTGCTACTCACACTGCTGGTTTCTTGGGACCAGAACATAAATAGTCCACATACAGTAGGATATTGTGCAAGGACAGAGGACAGCATGCAATCCTTTGGGCTTTGAGCCACCCTTTGAAGACTTCAAACCAGTCTCTGCAAGAGGTAGGGTAAAGCTGTACTTGATGAATAATTAACAGTTTACCGGCACCGTACAAGTCATCCTTGTTGGCACAGAGTGTAACAAAAAAATAAAAATAAAAATAAGTGACCCAGCCTCGCTGATTGTGAAAGACAGCTCCAAGATACTAAATGATCAAATAACCCAGCTGGAGCTCGATCTGTCAGGAATATTGGGCTGTTAGGTACCGGACAGGATGCTTCTCTACAATGAACGTTGGCTTCCTGTGTACCAAACTCCATATGAAAAATACACATTTTAATGTACCATTGGTTTCAGTTCAACGTTCCTGCTTGATATAAAATCATTTGAAACATTCAACGACACATTGGAAGCCAGTCTTCATTTCTGCACTAGCAGCACTATGAAAAGTGATGTTTTTTGAATACTAACTGTGATCTGAGGAGAGAAGACAGTGCGGATCAGGAGCAGCGGTTAGAAGATGTCGAACTGAAAACACACTGAGGATTCATTAACATCCCATTAAGCCGAAGAGAAAAGTGACTGCTAATATGTCAAACACATGTTCTCCCAACTGTACCAACTGCTACCACACTTTCCGAGGCACGGACAAAGTGTCAGACTGTACTTTTCCACAGTGAGGGTTTGTGTGAGAGCTATAAACACACACGCGACAGGCGGATGGGAGTTAGGAGGACATCTGTCCTACCGCTGTGTGGGGGCTCCTGTCGTAGCAGCACGGTTCCGTCCCTGTGCAGCAGGATGGAGGACGGGTCCTTCACCCGGTGGACTCTCCCGGCCGGCGGGCGGGGCACCCTCAGCCCGCTGCAGCACTGGTAGCACACCGCCCACGCCTGCTCCTCGTTGATGGGCTGCTCGTAGGACTTCAGCACCTCCTCCAGAGACAGTTCCCGGGGTTCGGCCAGGTCCCGCGCTTCTCCGCGGTCCGCAGGGGCGGTAACCCGTGAGTCTCCGTCCTTGGCGCTTCTGTTGGTGGATCTGGCCATGGCTGCGAGGCCGTGGAGCCCATTCTTCAGTCCGTAGGTAACGGGGCCATCGACGCTACCCTGACCCCTGGCGGGCTCCGTCTCCTGTCTATGGCTGTCCGCGTCCTAACGTCAGCCTCTGCCAGCTACTGCAGCGGCAGCTCGACGCCGCAGCAGCGTCAAGTGACAGGAAACGCAGCACTTCCGGTCGCAAGGTTCACAAGTAAAAGCAACGTTCGGCCACATGTTGCAAATATCTGAAGTCCAAGACAAATGTGTAGATAACATTAGAATAATTTTTTTGTTTGTTTTTGTCTCTTTGCAAATAAAGCACACTGTTACTATTTCATCAGCTATCCCAGTAGGATTATTAAAATCCAACAGCAGAAATCTGTTAGATCAATGAATCAGTTTAGTAGTAGTTTAGTAATACCAACTATTGGGTTTTGGGTGTTACCTTTAGTGCTTTTATTTTGAAGTGTGCATTATTCTGAGTTCACTTACAGCTTTGGCCAAATCAGCAAATGAGAGAAACGTCAATCAGTCGAGAGGAGAGAGAGAGAAGCAGCTCATCCCCACTGTCGCATTATCCACCTGCAGGTTCTCCCACAGAGACAGAGAAGCTTGATGGAAATGTTAGGTTCTCTAACTAAGCGTCATTAAACAGTATTATCGCTGCTTTAAAGGAATGGGACAAGTGCATGATGCATGTGTCTGTGTGACTGCAGGTTTCTCACTTTACTCCTCAGCTGCTGTTGTTTTTTTACCTGTTAGGTGAATAAAGTGGAACTTCCGGACACACCTCTCAGGATAAAACCACCGAGCTGCAAGCATCACATTTAAATGTTTCCAAACACACTTCAATGCTGACTTGAAGTTTATACTGTGCATATTGAAAACAAATGACAACATGACAGCATAACATATTATAGACAGTTTATGCTTTCACACTGAGTATCACATGTAGCTCAGCGTCACATCACATTGAACCTAACGTGACATTAGTGTAGTTTCTACAAAGTTAATGCTGGTAGGTTCATAGATTAAATAATGCTGTTTGCATACAGTTCAAATTACTACCAACTACCACTTTAAAATGTAGTAGTACATATATTGTTCTGATTTTCTTCCCTTTTAGCCAGATTTGATTCTTTCTTATTCCTAACTGCCAAACAGTGGTGTGGTGCTTTCTGCAGCCAGTGGAACAGCTGACAGCTTCAACTTCAACTAAAGGAATGAACAGCTCACAAATACCTGTCCTTGGCCCTTTTGTTTTAGAGGAGTTGTGTAGGAGTTAGAGGAGTTTTAACCCAAGAGTCACTGTTACAGAATATTTAGTGTCACAAACGCGCCGCCTGCTGGAAGGCTAAATGATTACACCTCATGCTCTGCAGAGGTGGATCAGCGTCATTTGTTGGTGTGTGGTTATTATAGAAGACAGATGCAGCAGCAGATGAGTGTGTTTTGACCCACTGTAACCACTTTCCTGTTTGTTCCTCTTTGAAGTTAACATGATAGTTATCATGCTGCTCTAGTTTTCAACTTTCTTCCATCACTCCCCATTCCTGAACTCTTGGATGGATGAATAGAGTTCATTTTAAATCAGATGAATGTGCATGGTTATTGTAGTCTTGCTAATCAGAGGTGGCAGGAGTACACAAATTCACTACTCAAGCAAAGGTTAAATTACTTGCCTAAAACATGTATTCAAATACAAATTCACAAATTCAACAAATTCAAATACATGATTTCCAAACACTGAATGTAAAAAAAAAAAAATCCACCTTGTATACACCACTGAATGTTATACTTACAATTGCTGTGCAATTTTTTTCCACCTTCATATTGATATATGTACATATGACTGCTACCTTTTTTTGTGTACCCTACCTCATTTGACCTGCACCCCATGCTGCTACTGTTGAAATTGTTATTTTATTATTTATTCAATTCAATTCAATTCAATTCAATTTTATTTGTAGAGCGCTTTTTACAATTGACATTGTCACAAAGCAGCTTTACACAACCAAAGAACAGTACATGAACAGTGTATGTGTATGAGTCATGGAGTTTATGTTTATATTAAAGCATGCTGCACCAACAGTGAGATGCTTTCAATCTCATTGAACATGTATATAATGCATATTGTATATATGTACATTGACAATAAAAAACATTCATTCATTCATTTATGACTATGTTGACAAATCTTCAGCATTCATTTAATTTCTTCTATACACAAACGAAGCCTTTATAGTAGCAAATAATTCAAATATCAGGGGCTTAAAGAGAATCTTTATTTATTGTAAACTGCTCTCATTTGTGTACTTCCAATAACATGATCCCAGGTCTGGAATTGCTCAATGTCTGGAACAACTGGGATGCTGATGCAGTTGTGGCCACTGGTCTGGACTCTTCAGGAGGAAAGCAGGAACTTGGAACCAGCGGCTGTCTGCTGTCAACTTCTGAAGGTGCTTGCCTCTGGCTGTATCATTCACAGGGTCATTTGCAGAATTTACATACCTTCATGACTCAGTCGTTTAGATCCTAGATCTCTGAAATGCGTGTTTCTACAAACACCTTGAACCTACAGGATTCCGGGTACAGAGGCGAGCACAGTAGTTGAGTCTATCCATAGCATATGTGGTGCCTGCTTTGCCCCAGTTAATGCTGTTAATCGAGGCAGGGAATAGACTGTTGCCTTTTAGGGGTCACTTGGGATCTGGCAAACAGAAAGGCAGTTTGCGCTTTCCCTTCTGCATTCTCTGTGCAGATATATGCCACAGAGCCATAAGCATGCTTTGAGGCATCACAAAAGATGTGGATTTCTCTGTGGTTAGCGTCAGAGTCCATTTCTTCACTGGTGTAGCGTCTTGGTAAGACAATAAGTACATTTTTCAAAGAGGGAAGCTCCCTCTCCCACTTCTGCCACATACAAAGAAGATCTTCTGGGAGTGAGGGACCATCAGTAAATCAGTAAAGGAGGACAGAAATGATCATTCTCCAGTTTGTTTTCTGACAGACGTTAGAGTCACCTTGCTCTTTTAACTACATTTTTATCTTTAAATTTTAAAATATTTAATAAAAATTTCAACAATTAAATTCACAACACATATAAAAATGACAGCACAGAAAAAATGACAGCCCTTTACAGGACTTTGACATGTAAACATACAGATTGCATGAGATGCACCTGTACAAGGGTTTGGATATTATACCTTACACGTGCCCAGTAAATGCAAAACAGCTAAAAGAACTTCTAATAACTAGATTTCTATGGGAGATGCTATTGTCTGAGTGTTAGAAGTGTTGTGAAGTTTATAATCTGCAGTATAATCTGCAAACAAATAAAAACAACAACAAAATGTTGCTGTATTTCTCAGTGTTTGGACTCTTTAACTGGAAGCAAACATATTTCACTAGTAACATGCCTAAGCAAAGAAAAGAACAGTGCCAGATTTCAATACTGTATTAACCTCTTACCTGAAATCAAGAGAGTGCTCCAGTCAGTTCAATACAATACACTGTGGTAAGTCTCTTTGGAAGTTGCAGTGTCTTAAATTTGAGATGTTGTTTCTTCTCATGAAGAATCAATGTGGGAATAAATTTTTCGGACTTGCAAAACCAGCAGTAAGACTGTAGACAGGTTTATACATTTAGCTACGGGTGTCAGAGGAGTCATCTATAATGTGTCATCAGAGATTTCAGATGAACTTAATGCCAGCATAAAAGGAGGAAGAGTTCTCAAAGTTACCTGAATGGGAAACAGAAAGGAGAGAAAATTCTGCCATGCCACTGATGTTCCAAGGAATGAAATCCCACATGAATTCATGCTGGGTTATTGGTGTTTTAACATGTTAGACATTTCAGAGGCCACCTCTCAGGTGCTACAACATAAATATGGCAAATGTGGTGAAGATCATGATATCAAACAGTGTAATGGACCTGTTAAGTATTTTTAATTTTGAAAGAAACTAGAGGGCTGAATTTCAAGTATGTCATTACAATGCTAAGGTAGACCTGGTCCAGATGGTCAGTAATGAGAGTAGGATTTCATATGCAGTAGCAATAAAAATAAATTAGAGATTAAACAGTAATAACTGTACCCAAATAAATACAACAAAGAAATAGCGATCTTACTGCTCAGCAGTGGCTGAAGAATCAGTTGTGTTTACAAAGATGGAATTTGCCTCCGAGGCAAAGTGGATAGTGAAAGAAGTGACAAAGAATAAATCAGATGGTACACAAGAAGTTATTTCAGTGGCACGGAAGTTCCTAGGAATTAGAGATGTTACACCAGAAGAGCTGTACAAGTACATGTTGGGAGTGTCTCTGGCAAATTTCTCAAGATATGTCTACAATATTACAAAAAAGACATTAGTGCAGAGCTTGAGTGAGTCATTGCAGGGTAAAATGTCTGCAGTTATATTATGTTCTCCAGGGTAACTCTGTAGAAACTGAAGGAGATTATGCTTCAACAGTTGTACAAGCTGGTTATTTCAATGGGCTACAGTACACTGTGGGGGAGTGGAACCACAGAGAGAAACTGAGTTCTCTCCGGGTCTGTCTGTCTCTGTATATCGGCCTTGTGATAGACTGACACCCTGAAAAAGTATCCATGTTAACTGCCCCCATGGGGGTCAGTCCCTGTACATATGGAATATGTAGGATGGCGAGATAGTCTCTCCTCAGAGAACCTGGGTTACCATTTAACGTAATGTTTGAACAGCTGTGAAATGAACTAAACTTTACTAACTGTGAAGTTCTTTATCTAGTTCTGAGTTGAGAAGTAAAATGCAAAAAGAACTGGTTCCTAACTGTAAGTTTTTATTGTGTCTTGGGTTGTTTGTGTGTCTACTTCTCCTACTGTGCTTGCAGGCACTGGCCAATAGCTTGTTCCTGTTGCTTTCAATTCAGTTCACCTTATTTATATAGAACCAAATCACAACAAAAGTAATCTCAAGGCAGTTTACAATGTAAGATTTAGGATCTTACAAAATATAACTGTTTACAGAATTATATGGAAAACCCAGCAACACCACTTGAGCAGCACTAGGCGACAGTGGAGAGGAAAAACAACCTTTAACAGAAGACAGGGTGGGCAGCTATCTGCCTCGACCGGTTGGAGTGAATGAAAAGTGGAGAGAGAAAAGAACAGCAGGTAACATAAAACAACAACAACAAGCCAAAACTCTGGACAGGTTGATAGAGTGCCACTGTGCAGTCTGGAAATACACAGCTCAGAGGGTGAGGATACCTGCAGAAAGGTAAAGAGAGAAGGAGGCAAAGAGAAGCACAACAACAGGAGGGAGATGACAAAGTTAATGACATGCAATGGTGGCATATCATTTGGAAAGAAGAGGAACTTAAAATATACTTTACAGAGTACTTCAGTTAAAGTACTCTGGTATACTGTAGCTTGTATTCGAATAATGTTATGTAATTCTGATTAATGAAATGAGGCCACTCAGGCATGTTGAGCTTAGAATTAATCTCAATACCCACTTATTTACAATTTAAATTTAATACAATTTTTGAGTTTGCCACTTTTGGACAATAGATGGAGTCCATGCACAGATGATGTACTATCACTGTCTCACAAACACTGTGAAGTCAGCAACACTTGTAACCAACCTCCATTTACCAGGAACAGAATAAATATAACAAAGGTAACATGTCAATATTTATTCAAGTTAAGTATATCTTATAGTTTTTGCTTCATACAAATACAAATACAAATACATGAACAAACTGGCAGATCTGTCAGTTAAACCCTCTTTAATACAGCAACATTGTCAAGTGACTCTTCATGCAAACTAAATAAATACATTAAAACATATCGAAGTGTTTCATATATTTTACATTGTATAGAGACACACTGACTGTTCAGGCACTTTAAAAAATTCATCTTGGCAATCTTTCCCCCACAACATTTCATTAATTCCAATATGAAAACATTACAAATATCAAATATGTACTTGTGACTCCTTAAGTTAAATAGTCTGCTTGCAATCTCCAAAGAGTGATTTCAACCTTTTCAGCATGATTTGTTTCAGAACAGGGAACACTCAAAGGTTTTAACATTTCAACATTTCTTTCACATCTGGTTTTTCTGCTTTCTCATTTTCTGATTTATTCCGATTATTACCCTTAGGAATTGTAAAATGTTGATATAATTTTCTTAAGAAAACTTCAGAGTCTCGCTGCCTCTACTGAAGACTATTTTTAACAGTCATTTCTTGGTGAGGGAGGTTCCTTTGCCGCTAATCCCGATATATTACATGATGTTCCACTATTGTCTAATGTTAAACCAACCATGTCTCTACAGTTCCACACCCTGTACTATTTATTTTCTGGAATGTGAACCAAATAAACTTGTTTTACAATTTGTTCTTATGCACAAATGATGCAATGCATCAAGGAAAAAGAGTAACTACAAACAACTACAATAAATAACCACAGACAGCTCCTAGTGTGTCAAAATCCAAATGAGAATAAAATCCTTGTTTGTGTAAGAGCTCTAAATAGGACATGAAGTTAACTATGAACCTTGTAAAGCTGATATGTCCCCCTTTTAGACCAACATGAACTAGGTGCTGGTTTTTGGCTGCTGCTAGTGGTGGTTCAGACTTAAATTTGCAAACCTTTCAAGAGCCAGTGATATGTTGAATTTGGTTGTCATAAATTCTAAATTGCTGAAGAGTGGAGCAGAATAAAACATGTAAAAACAGAGCTACTCTGCATGTAAATGCAGAGTCAATGCCTTTAGCTCTCTATCTAGTAGCAAATATATTGGTATCAATCACGCAGCAAATTTAGTAAATGATAAATAGATTGTTATATTTACTGCAAATATTTAGTGGATCTTTTTGGACTCAACAGCCAAGCCCCCAAAATCTAAAGCATGTGCATTGTGGTTCTAGACCAGCAAAGAGGTGCCAGTCTGGAAGTATTTTTATGCATGAGAGCTGGTTCTCTTTTTAACCAGTTACTTACACATACAACAAATGTGGAGCAACATACATTTTGATTGTGGTTTCTGGTCATCTGGTGTTATTTCATTTACCAGACAATCACTAATTTATTATTGTTGCCGTTTGGTGGTGGCCTGGTGTGTATAAAAAATGTATTACAGCTTTTGTGCTAAAAACAGCTGTTGCTTGAAACAACTGAATAACCGATGATGAGTGGTGAAATTCAATCAGCACAGTGAGGTGGTGCTAGAAAATTTAAAAAAATTATAGACATGGATTAATAGGAAAGCAGATTTACAGTTAGGCATACTAAGTAAACATCTTAACACAACACCCTGACTAATAGATACTGACTACTTTCAATACTAGGCTATACTAATTCTGTGTCTACACTGTAAACCTATTAGCCATCATCAATGGGACAGATCCGGCCTTCAGGAAATGCGGCACGACACCCAGATAGAGAGTAAATCCACATTAGTTTCGAGGTACACACTGACTGCTGGCAGCAGTTCCAATAAATATCACTCTTCTGTCCACAAAGACTGAAATGTTTTGTTCCTTTAAAGATAGTCTCTTGATGATAATGTCTTTCTTCTTCATGTTTTAACTTTTTCTTAGATGCTCTGTTTTAGTTGGTAACCAGCTGAACTGATATGGTTCCTGTGGCACCAGCAGATCTATGTCAAGTCTCTTCTGTTCTTTTTCACTGTTAACCATCTTGTACCCAAGCAGTGACATGGCTTCTTTACACACTTCCTGGATGCGTTTGACCTTGCTGTATGGCAGCATGGTACGCCAAGCCTGGGAGACCTCCACAGCGTTTCGAGAAGTGATTTCAAAGGCTTCTTTCTTTGAGCCTTTGCCTTTTCCATGGGTCACCTTGTAGATCCAATCCTCCATCTGCCTGGTCATGTCAAGTCCTACAAACTCATACATGGAAAAGATCTCCCTAAGTGGGTCACGTGCCATGTCCTCATAGCGGACCATTTTGTATCTGCCCTTTAAAAATGGAGGGGGCTTCAGGATGGCCCTCTCATTGATACGCATGTGGCTACGACAGATCTCCTGTAGGACTTGATACTGCACCTCACCTGCTGGAACATTTCTCTGATCTAACACAACAGCATTGTCATTCACAAAGGTGCTGGCTGACTCCTCTCTAGACCGCATCACAGCACGTGGGTCTCGGACCAAGTGGATGATGCGCAGATCTAAGTTTGGATCCTGTAAAAGTGGGTAGAGGGATTCCAGCTCAAAAAATCGCACTTCTTTTAACACCACGTGACTGTAGGTGCCACAGGCCTCCTCCACCCCCTGTAGGCTCGTACCTTTACACGCCTTGTGGCACCGAGTCTGGTTATTGAACTGGGTCCGTGGAGTAAGAGGACAGACTGGAGGTGAGCACAGTGCTCTACTGTGACTCCACATAAACAAGGAGGAGACACTGTGTTGCTCTGGTAGGTAGGCCTCCATCACTGAGAAGTCACACTGGAAGACGCTCTGTAATAGATCCCTCACAGCCATACGGTGTGCTGGAGCACCGGTTTTCTTCAGTTTGGACCACACGTGCCAAGCAGGTTCCATGAGATAGAAGACAGATGGGTGCTGACTGAACACCTGACCCAGCAATGATGAACCTGATCTCCATGATGAAAGCAGCAGGACGTGAACTTTGTTGTTGGAGTCAACAAAGCTGTGGGGACTGACCTGAACATACCAGCTACAAAACAGCACAACTGCTGCCCCCTGCAGGATGACCAGGAAAATGATAGAGTTGAGGTTTACCCTGCAGCGAGGCATGATGAGTACGGATCAGTGTCAGTCTCCGGTGCTCGGTGAGGTTCTCTCTGTGTCTTTTCTTCTCTATAGCTAATTGTTACTTCCTCTGCAAAATTGACAGTCCTGTAAGTGAAAGAGAGAATAAGAGAAATGAATGAAAGGAGAGAGAAATAGTTAGGTTGAACAGCCCGTCAGGATTCTATATGATCTTTTCTTATATTCTCTATTCTACTGGTCATTACTTGGGCTGTTGATATCATTTGTTGCACAATTTGACACTTCGACCTGAGGAACTGAGAGTCAAACGGTCTACCTTACAATTTATGGAGAACCGTTTGCACCTCCTGTTGTACACCTGCACACTTGTTTCAATACATCCACTTGTCTGGTTCTCACTGCAGCACAGAATATTCATGTTTACTGTGGCCAGTCTACAACGCAGTGGTGGCCTCTCTACAATAGCAAGGGACATGAGATCTATTAGTCCTGACTGCTGCCAAGGTTTAGTTAGAAACATAAAGTCCATTCCTTGACCAGGACAAATCAATCATAAATCAATTTAGCATTAACTGAAGCTACACTGATAGGTGTTGTCACAATTTATTTTGTAACAGGAGCCAAGTGCAGAGGCTGAACTAACCACTTGCATTAATATATTACTATATGACTATAAAATTACATAAAATTACACAAGGTCAAATTGTATTTAAAGCTACCATATGTAGTTTAAGCTGGGATGTCTGTCTATGTTTTACATACATAAATAAACAGCAGTCAGGTTCAGGTGAGACAGTATGGTCAAAATGACACGATGAATTGAGATAGTTCTTGTCTTCCGTTTGGGTATGTTTGCCCTTTGACAGTTAAAAGAGAGGGAGGAGGACAGAAGGGGACAGAACTGCAGAGAGCAGCATAATGTTTGCAAAGAGACAGCAAAGTACAGTGATAATAGCAACAAGGCATCTTATTCTCATGCTGATGACATGTGATTATATTTTAATTTAACACTGGTAAGTTATGAACACAGTGACTTTCTTATAAGTAATGGCTTTGTGGTTTATCATTATATTATAAGTTCAGCTTCGAAGTTTTCTTAGACTTATTAGTGGTTCTACTGTAGTTATACAGTTTTTATTTGAAAGAAATTCATCAAAAGTGTAAATCCCTCCTAAAGGTCTGATAGATTTGCCCCTGGGGCAAGTTATGTCCAACATGAAGAGAGGGATGTACTTTTAACATGGGTCTGGGTAAGTCACTTTAAACATGAACAAAGGCAAATACCTCCAAGGAGAGACAGAAGTTTGTGTTTGTTTAAAGACACGTCAGCTAGTGATTGATGTGTGTGTTACCAGAAACCCTTGCAATTACAATAGAAGTAATCATGGGTGTATTACAGGGACAGCTGAGGATAAATATGATAGATTAGAAGACACTGAGTAACACAGACACAGGCTCCTTTTGCTATTGTGTTATTGTGTGTATTTTATTGTATTTACCATATCAGAATTGATATTGAACAATGCCCCTATTAAAGGAAATGTAAACAGTGAATAATAATTACTGAAAGCTGAATGCATTAGAAGAACATTCAAAAATTGAACTTTTAATTGACTATAATTGAGAATGACAGACTCTCCATCTCCTGCCTGTCAAGACCATACAACACTAACAAAGGCAGATCAGGCCACTTTTCAGGTGATACTGATATCTCTGAGTTCAAAGTCTTTGACTTAACATACCATATACCATGCCCTCTAAAAGTTTCCTACGTTTGACATCGTCAGTCAGTTCTAATATGGGCTTGACTGGCAGGTATTACAAGTTATTTCACAACATTATTTATTCCTTGTGCTTCTGCAACGTGATGTAGATGTCATTGTTGAAAAAAGCTGACACGCAAGGCAGTGTCACGTACAATGTTTGAGCAACAAATGTGATCATCTACCTGTATATTACTTTCACATTGACTACATTTCTAGAATATTTCAGGTGCACCTGTTCTAACCACAAAAATATTTTAAAGAAATCAAACTCAAATTGATATTGTTTGTAAGGTAATACTTAATAAGGGAACTAGCAATTATTTTAATAATTAGCTAATATATAATTTGTTAAATTAATAATTTAACCAAATGCTGTGAAATACTTATATAAATTACAATATATACTTATATATATATATATAAAACACATTTACCTAATTGCTCATATACCCAGAGCTCTGAATTTACAATTCAATATGTTACTACTACGACTAAATGTAATGCTTCAATGATGGATTTACTGAAAAGTAAATGTAAAAGTACTGTTACTCTGGTGAAATGTGTAATAAAAAATACTTGTTTAAAAATATACCAAATTAAAAGTAGAAATCGACTCATTTTAAATGTACTTTGAGTAAACATGAGTTTTTGTCCTCTAGGAGAGTGGTTCCTACAAATCACTTTATTTCAAAATGTGGTGAATTTAAAATGCCATGCTTTCATTTTGTACTGTACTGTTCCTGTTGTGCAGATTCTTACTGGCTGCTACTTGACGGAGAATTCAAGTGAGGTCAACAACAAACTCAAATAGCCACCAACACAGCATCTGTTTAACTTTTTAAAGGTTTCCCTTAGAGCAACAACAGACAATGGAGAAATGCTCTGACAAAAACCATAAAGGCTGAGACACTACAGGAACAATTTAATAACCCCAGTTCATTAATGATGTTAATGTAATATGTTTGTGAAATATCTTTGTATGTGTGTTAATTTACTTTTAGTGTGGACCACGATCTACTGATGAACACAGCTACAGCTCAATTTTAAGACAAATTAGGTGAGCAAGCTGCGGCTGTCTCTAGTAACTTAATCTTACACTGAATAATGAAGCTGTCACCTTTTTAGAGTGAAAGTCTAATTTATCTCTTCTTCAACTTCAGTCTCAGCTGGAGACAAGCGAGATTCAGATGAATTTAGGTTTATATTTAGTCCACTTTCATAATTTCTGTTATTACATTTTCAATTTAGGAAATAAATCAGAAATGTATTTTTCTAAGGATGTTCAAGTGGCTCTCAGGCAGAGCTCAACTGGAGTGAGATGATATGATGACCTCATATGATGTTACAAAAATATTTAAAAAGTGTTTCGGTCCTTATGAACAGGTCCTTCCAGTCTTAACAGAACATGTACTGTGTGGTTTTTCTGTCTGAGTCACCTTTCCTCAATTCCCCTGCTGTTAGTTAGCTGCTGCTGGTTCTTGTCTGGTTCGACAGTTTGAAATTAGATTTCTTAATTCTTACACTGTCATGAACTCAATGACTCCTGAAAATCAAGTGATCATAAGGTAGCCTGTACACCGATCCAATCCAGCAGCTCTGCCTTGAATTCTACTTCTACAACGGTAGAATTTCTCAGTTTTTGTTGAAACTGTCAGAAAGGTGATAATTATATTTCTACTCCTCCACCACAAGTGTCTCTGTGGACACTGAACATAAATGCTTTTAGTAGATCTAAGAGGTAATCTGTAGTAAGAATATGCTGTGTTCAGGATGATACTGATTTATACCATGATACACTGATCAGCCACAACATTAAATGTTATTCACCTGTCATTGTATCAGATTAGGGCTGTAACAATTCTCCAAATCCATGATTTAATTGTTTTTTTTCACATTTGATTTCTTATTTATTAATTTAATAAAAAAAACTTTTGCATTTTAGCATAAAATTAAAAACTATTAGTTAATTATCAAAATAGTTTGTACATGATTCTTCCCTGAATCCATCCATTGTTGCAGCTTTATATGATCTCAGCCACATTGCTCAGTCCTACAGGGTACTGCTCCCCGCTTACAGCGTGTACTCATAGTGACTCCATGACCATGTCCCCCTCTCAGTGACACTTCAAGAGTACTTGAAGGTCTGCAGCAAATTTAAATGTGACTATTGAAATTATGCTTCTACCTTCTACATACACCTCATGGACAGTATTCCTGTTGTGGTGCCAATGGTAAAGTGATATAGAAGCCTGTACATAGTGCAACATTTACAGACTCTGACTAAACAGGTTTCAACTATGGAGAAACCCGAGTCATTCACTTTCAGTTCTCTAAAACCACATATCAATATCTTATAATATAAAGTCAGAATTTCTAACAGCAGTAATTCAAGAAACTAATATTTTTGGAATTAGTACTTCCCAGCCTACAGGTGCAGATAATATGGATTATGTTGAGCTTACAGGTAGTTTCACAAAATCACAGCTACCTTTTATTTCAATGAGGAGTGTTTACGCAGCAGAGACTGGCACAATGGGGGGATCCATCAAAATGACATCTGTCACCAACGTACATGCACATTCCTGGTGGTTTACTTTACAATGTTAAGGCTGTATTTTTTTTTTGTTCAATTAAAAATTGTCACAGCCAAACTGATTTCCCTGGTAACTTTTCAGTTGAACAATCCTAGTTGTGTTTCAAACCACTATGCTGTGTCAATAATCAGCTTTTAAAACACACTCCCTCCTTCCCACTGAATTTTCTGGATCAAATTTCACTGTCTCACTACTATATGAAACAACAGACTGTCACCAACACGGTCCATTGTGTTGTTTCAATGTGTGTTTGAATACAGCATATCTATGTATTGGATGTTGGTTTGTATGCAGTAGCTCAGATAAAAGCAGCTGGTTGTATTTGGTTATAAAACTCACATTTGCAACATACTTTATATTGTCACAGTGAAGGTTTCTTGAACTACAGTCTAATAAATAATATATAATAAAACTACAGTTAATTAGTTTTTCTATGTACACAGAGAAGGTGAATCTTACCTTATTTCAGTGTTGGACAGGGCAGTAATTCTAAATGTAATGATGTTGAGGATGTTATTTATAGTCTCCTCTGACATATGCACAAAGAATTCAAATAGCAGGAATGTCACTGTGATGAAATCACATGTTACCACATATTGCATTGCAAACAGCATTAAATGGTAAATGTCAAATGGTCTGCACTTGTATAGCGCTTTTCTACCTAATTGGTACTCAAAGCGCTTTTACAGCATTAATATTTCTCTATTCATAACATTAATCAGGATCTAGTTATTATATGATTTATTGTTATTTTATGAGCTTTTATATCACAGCTAATAAAAGTAGAAATATTCTTGCATGACACAATAACCTTGACATGTTACTTCAAGGTAATTTAGAGGATTTAAAGGACAGATGGGAACAAGCCTAGAGGTGATCTGAGCTCATGCTGCAATGAATTAATTGTGACTTGTGAATCTGTGAAGCAGATTCAAGTCCACAGCACAGCGAGACAACAACCACAGAAAAACTGAGAGGACGGAGACTGAGTGAAGTGGAAATAAAATGAAATGAATGAAAATGAAAATGAAAACTGCAAATGAAAGAAGAGAAAAAGTGAGCAGTGCACAGACCAACAATAGAGACAGGTTTCACATTTCATAACAACCTGAGTGTGTGTAGAAACTATGTACATGTTGATAAAACCTACCTTCATTCAATAATGACTTGCTCCAGGTAATCCTGTCTCCAGAGTGAACAGGAAAAACAAAATGTTTCATCCTTTTATGAAGTCAGAAACCATGAGGCCATCCCACATGAAGCTACATTACGTCATAGTTCAGTATCAGACAGGTGTCACGCTGGTTTTGAAGATCAGGTAAAATGTGGGGGGGATCCGTCATCTGTCCTACTGCTGTGTCGGGGCTCCTGTTGTATCAACACAGTTCTGTCCCTGTGCAGTAGGATGGAGGACGGGTCTACCACCTGTTGACTCTCCTGACTGGTGGGCGGGGCATTCAGGGTATTTCAAGGTAGAGGCGTCTTTGTAGAGCGTGTGGCAGGAATGACAAGACACATCTGATAACCCACTCAAGCTTACCTGAACTATATACTAGAGAGCACGCAGGATAAAAGGTGAGCAACATACTTGCTGAAACAGTTTGGGAGGGGCAAGGAGTGAAATTGTGTCTGCTTTGGTTTGCTTTGGTTCGAAAACAACTTTTAGAAATTAGTTATTGCAGCTTTAAATCTGTAAAAGAGCCATTTGAACCAATAATTGTTATGTCATATCTGCAACCGAAACATATGCACAATCTAATGTTAAAAGCATTAATTATTGGTGCAGAGATTAATTTTAGGATTGCTTGAGCACCTCATCACCACAAGGGTGTCAAGTTACCCACAGTAAATGCAGCAAGTCAACACTGGTCTTACTTCAGTAGTAAAGCCATTATTTGGCCATATGTAGTATATGTAGTCCATAGTAATAGAAAAGAACAGAGTCAAAGACAAATAAGCTGATGTTTTATCTGAAAATTCTATACACCGCCAAAATGTGAAATGTTTCACTGTCGCTGTGGGTGGGTTGATTATCGCAAGTTTTATTTTAGACTGTATTGGTTTATATTTTGGATCTACAGTCATTTTTATGCAAGTGTGTGAAATAAAAGTCCACTCAGGCATGTAGAACTGAAACTCATATCCCACAAGATAAGGACACTTGGTTCATTCATTTTATTTGCTGAGTCAGAATTTAATTGAAAAAAAGCTACTAGTTTATTAAGTTTAACAACTTAAAGACACTGTGAAGCCAGCAACACTTGAAACCAACTTCCAGTCACCAGCAACAGAACAAACATGATAATCTGAATCTTTATTGTCTTATAGTTTCTGCTTCATTAATCAATACAGATGACAAAAGAACAAACTGGCACATCTGTCAGTTGAACAGTCTTTAAGGCAGCAGCATTGTCAAGTGGCTCTTCATGCAAACCAATGGACAATAAAAATAAACACACAGTGACGTAGTACATATGTTTCACATTGTACAAAGACACGTTTACCGTTCCGGCACTTTATAAAATGAGTGGCAACTTTTTTTCCCCGCAACATTTCATTCATTTCACAATGAAAATATTACAAATAACCAGTAGATGCAGGTGACTGCTAAAGTTAATTATTGTCTACTTGCAATCACTAGTGTGATTGTTTTGAGCGCAGGTGGTTCCACAAGAGGTAACACTATTAAAGGTTTTACAAAAAAACAAAACAAAAATCAGAACAAATTATAATAACAGAACTGGTTCAGCTGTAACAGAACTAGTTTTTCATATTGCTCCAATTACCTGGAAGGGTGGTGGCTGAGGCTGAGGGGGAAGAGCAGTCAATTTTCCAATTGTGGGATGGGTGGTTGGATTCTTGGCTATTCCTGTGTCTCAAGTTGCCCCCAGTGAGTCGGGCCAGTGGTGTGGCCCTTTGCCATCACTGTGTGTGTGTGAGTGACTGTGAGCTTCTGTGCAAATGGGTAAATAAGAAGCAGACTAAAGAGCTGTGATTGCCAATAAGTTAGAAAAGGGCTATGTAAGTGCAGATCTGTATATAGATATGTAAAAAGTGTATACATTTCAGACTCAATTTGTTCACAATTGTAAAGTAATATGCATCTTAAATTGATTCCCAGATAAATACAAACTTTCTATCAGTTGGTATGTCAATGCTTGATTTGTAAAATACTTTTTCTAAGGTTAGGAAATTATGCCAACAAGCTACATTTATAGAAACCCTTTATACTCAGCTAGCTGGAAAACTCAAATGTTTTTGGCAGACATGAACAAAGATTTCAATTCTAAATTGATTCTACATCTTTGATTCTATATCAACTGTCCACAATTCAGGAAATCAAATGGAAGCTAATGTCAAGAGCAACACACCTTGATAAAGGACCAGCATGGGTTCCTTTTAACACAGGCTAGAGAGAGCATAGATTTACATCATCAGGTCCACATCCAATATACTGTAAGTCTCCACTTTCACAGCAATGAAGTGTGTACAAGTGTTGCACCACGGACACAATTATAATAGAAATGTTTTAATTCTTGTTAAAACTGAATAAAGACCATTTATCAGAATCAGAATCAGAAACATTTTATTGCCAAGGGCATTTTACAGCACTAGAAATTTGTCCTGATGTTAGGTGCAGACATAGAATAGAATAGCAGGAAAAACAAACAAACAAACGTAAATACGCATATTCACAGTCGGTTGGGAGGGGGGGATTTGTGCAGAGGTTATCTGGGGGGAATTGGGGAACTGTTCAGCAGGCTGACAGCAGCAGGGAAGAAACTGTTCTTGTGGCGTGAGGTCCTGGTCCTGATGGACCGGAGTCTCTTGCCAGAGGGGAGAGGCTGAAATAGTGCATGGCCAGGGTGAGAGGGATCAGCTACAATCCTGGATGCACATCTCTGGGTCCTGGAGACGTACAGGTCCCGGAGTGATGGAAGGCTGCAGCCAATCACCTTCTCGGCAGAGCGTATGATTCGCTGCAGCCTGGCCTTGTCCCTGGCAGTGGCTGCAGCAAACCAGACTGTGGTGGAGGAGGTGAGGATGGATTCAATGATGGCAGTGTAGAAGTTGGTCAACATCTGCTTTGGGAGGTTGTACTTCTTCAGCTGCCGCAAGAAGTACAGCCTCTGCTGAGCCTTCTTGGTGAGGAAGCTGATGTTCTGCTCCCACTTGAGGTGGGTGATGGTGGTGCCCAGGAAACGGAAGGACTCAACAGAGGTGACCGGGATGTTACAGAGGATGACAGGCTGGAGGGGGGCTGGGTCTCTTCTGAAATCCACTATCATCTCCACTGTCTTGAGAGCGTTGAGTTCCAGGTTGTTCAAGCTGCAACATGACACCAGACGGTCCATCTCGCTCCTGTAGGCTGACTCATCTCCATCAGAGATGAGGCCAATGAGGGTGGTGTCGTCTGCAAACTTCTGGAGTTTGACAGACTGGTGTCCAGATGTGCAGTTGTTTGTGTATAGGGAGAATAACAGAGGAGAGAGGACGCAGCCTTGGGGGGATGTAGTGCTGATGGTCCGGGAGTCCGAGACATGCTTCCCCAGCCTCACGAACTGCCGTCTGTCTGTCAGGAAGTCTGTAATCCACCTGCACAGTGAGTCCGGCACGTTCAGCTGAGAGAGCTTGTCTTGGAGCAGAGATGGAACAATAGTGTTGTAGGAAGAGCTGAAGTCCACAAACAGTATCCTGGCATAGGATCCTGGGGAGTTCAGGTGCTGGAGGAGGAAGTGGAGAGCTATGTTTACAGCATCGTCTACAGATCTATTGGCCCTGTAGGCGGGGCTGTAATGTCCTTGAGGTGGGACAAGACAAGACGCTCAAAAGACTTCATGACCACAGAGGTCAGGGCAACGGGTCTGTAGTCGTTGAGTCCTGTGGTTTTTGCTTTTTTAACAATAGGGGTTATAGCTGAGGTTTTAAAACAGACTGGCACATGGCAGGTCTCCAGTGAGGTGTTGAAGATGCCTTTAGGTCTCTATCTAGTATAAACTATGTTGATATCAATCACACTGCAGTTAAAAAAGTCTAATAAAGGATAGAGTGATTTTTACATTTACAGCACATATTTAGTTGATCTCTTTGGTCATGATAGTCCAGCCCACAGCACCTGACGCAAACGGATCTTGGCTCTAGATCATTAAATAAATGAATGATCACTCAATCCTAAAAGAACAATTCCTGTAAAGTAAATATCTTACATCTGGAATCAGATTTACAGTTACTCTAAATAAATACCTTAATTCACTTTCTAGATAAATAAATACTACTACTTTCATTACTAAAATACACAAATGGTGTTTCTACACTGTAAACATGTCACATTTTTGATAGCAACTGATATGCTCCTATTTTGAAGCTGGGAGCTGTCTAAACAGCCTACTGTACATGTTGGCTTTGGACGTCAGTTGATCAGTCAGTCTGTGGTTGAACTCATCAAATACTTATACAGCCAATAACATATAATATAATATAATATAATATAATATAATATAATATAATATAATATAATATAATATAATATAATATAATATAATATAATATAATATAATATAATATAATAACAAATATAAACACAAATATAGACTTCATTCCTAATCATCTCTTGATGATAATGTCTTTCTTCTTCATGTTTTAACTTTTTCTTGGATTCTCTGTTTCAGATGGTAACCAGCTGAACTGATATGGTTCCTGTGGCACCAGCAGATCTATGTCAAGTCTCTTCTGTTCTTTTTCACTGTTAACCATCTTGTACCCGAACAGTGACATGGCTTCTTTACACACTTCCTGGATGTGTTTGACCTTGCTGTATGGCAGCATGGTACGCCAAGCCTGGGAGACCTCCACAGCGTTTCGTGAAGTGATTTTAAAAGCATCTTTTGGGGAGCCTTTGCCTTTTCCATGGGTCACATTGTAGATCCAATCCTCCATCTGCCTGGTCATCTCCAGTCCTACAAACTCATACATGGAAAAGATCTCCCCAAGTGGGTTGTGCACCAAGTCCTCATAGCGGACCATTTTGTATCTTCCATTTAAAAATGGAGGGGGCTTCAGGATGGCCTTCTCATTGATACGCATGTGGCTACGACAGATCTCCTGTAAGACTTGATACTGCACCTCACCTGCTGGAACATTTCTCTGATCTAATACAACAGCATTGTCCATCACAAATGAGCCGGCTGACTCCTCTCTAGACCGCATCACAGCACGTGGGTCTCGGACCAAGTGGATGATGCGGAGATCAAAGTTTGGATCCTGCAAAAGTGGGTAGAGGGATTCCAGCTCAAAAAATCGCACTTCTTTTAACACCACATGACTGTAGGTGCCACAGGCCTCCTCCACCCCCTGCAGGCTCGTACCATCACATGCCTGAAAGCACTGAGTCTGGTTGCTGAACTGGGTCCGTGGTGTAAGAGGACAGGCTGGTGGTGAGCACAATGCTCTACTGTGACTCCACATAAACAAGGAGGAGACATTGTGTTGCTCTGGTAGGTAGGCCTCCATCACTGAGAAGTCACACTGGAAGACACTCTGTAATAGATCCCTCACAGCCATGCGGTGTGCTGGAGCACCGGTTTTCTGCAGTTTGTTCCACACGTGCCAAGCAGGTTCCATGAGATAGAAGACAGATGGGTGCTGACTGAACACCTGACCCAGGAAGGATGAACCTGATCTCCATGATGAAAGCAGCAGGACATGAACTTTATTGTTCTGGGGACTTAGCCGTGCGTACCAGCCAGAAAACAGCACCACTGCTGTCCCCTGCACGATGACCAGGAAAATAATGGATTTGAGATTCACTTTACAGCGAGACATAATGGTCGCAGATCACTGTCAGCATCTGGTGCTCGGTGTGTATCTCACTCTTTTTTTTTTTCTGTACAGCTACTTGTTATTTCCTCTTCAGAATAGACAGGGCTGCAAATAAATGAGAGAATAACAGATTAATTAAAAGAGGGAGAAAAATAAACAGTTACAATAAACAGGAAATGACTCTCACATGTATGTGGTTGAAAACAGTAGAAGATAAAAAAGAGGCCACTTCCTCATCTTAAAACAGTGTTTTCAAATAGTTTTTCAGTTTTTCTGATTTCAGTTTGTACATGTTAATGATGAGTCTTCGATGCACAGCTAAGTTAGCTATGGAGTTCCACAGGGTTCCACAGGGGAATCTAAAAAAATTAGTCTCAAATAACACTGTGAGGAATCTCAGAGTTATCTTTGACCAGGATATCTCCCAGGTTCTGGAGGCAGACACCCTCTCTACATTTAAGACTAGACTTAAAACTTTCCTTTTTTATAAAGCTTATAGTTAGAGATGGATCAGGTGATTCTGGACCATCTCTTAGTTATGCTGATATAGGTTAGTCTGATGGGGGAACTCTGAGCTCCTTTCCTGTCTCCTCTATCCATTCAAATGCCACCATTATGTCATCAACTTTGTGTCTTCTCTCTCCCGCAGTTGTGCTTCCTCCTCTCTGTTGTTCTCTCTCTCTCTTTATTTTTCTGCAGGTATCCTTGGCCTTGGAGCTGTACATCTCCAGAGTCCAGTTACTGGCCATACCGACCTGCCCAGTGTTTTTGTTGCCTGTTGTTCTTTTCTCTCTCCTCTTTCAACTCACCCCAACCTGTGGAGGCAAATCTCCCCTCCCTGACTATGGGTAACGCTGGACAATAAGATGGACAAACTGACAGCTCTGGTGTGGAAGGAGAACATCTTTGCCAAATGTAGTCTGATGTGTGTCACAGAGACATGGCTTCATGCAGTATTACCGAGTCCAGTGATTTGAGCACTCTGCGCTGGGAGAGGAGGCGGGAGGAGAGTGATAAGAGGAGAGAAGGGGGCTTGTCGACACCCTGACATCTTCTTTATGATCACTGAAGACTTTACTTGCACCAGTCTCACTAAGACATTGTCTAAATGTACCCAGTCTGTGAGCTGTCCCACCAGGGGGGAGAGGACACTGGACCTGTTTTATGCTAATGTTAAAGATGCCTTCAGCTCCACTGCCCTCCACCCTCTGAGAAAGTCAGATCAGAACCTGGTACATCACCTCCCATAGTACTCACCTTTTGTTAAGAGGTTCCTTCCCCATGTTCCCTGTCTGCCCCTCTACTGTCGAGCTATCAACTGAGGGGCAAAGTAAAATTCTAAAAAAGGTGTGGACTAAAGAAAAAAGGAAAAATTTGAAATGTTCATTGTCACAGTCCCAACTCTTCCTGCCTGTCTGTCCCTCATGCCCTTATCTGGTCAGCTTCCCGTTTCCTCCTCCTCTCAGCCTTACTGCCTTGATTACCCATTGACTACACCTGTGTGACTCTCTCCCTATATAAGTAGATCCGTTTGTCTTCCTCTGCTGCCTCCTCTCCCTTGTTGTTCCCTTCCCCGCTCTCACTCTGTGTGGACTCCCTAGTGTTTGATCCGGACTGTCTTTTCTACTGTGGATTTGCCTACTGGATATCTCTTTGGACCTGTCTTCTAGTGTTTGACCTGGATCTGCCATATGCTGTATCAGTCATCTTCATTTGACACATCTCATCCAGGTTCAGCTCTAACCCTGTCTCCTCTCCTAAAACGCCAATCCACCCGACGTCGTTCCTATCCAATGATCGTCTTGCAGGATTCCAGATTTATCAGTTGCATAATTTCATTGTTAATAAAACTAATTCTAACCCCGTTCTGTCTCTCGAATTGTCTGGCTTTGGAGTCAGACCCTAGATACGTGACAGTTCATAAAACATCAAGGGAAGACCTCACAGTAATGCACTCTAGCCCAGTCCAACATTTAAACCAATATTGAAGTTTAAAACTGACCAAAAAAAATTAAAAACTGTAATAAATATCATATATAATATGTGTGTATATATATATATATATATATGTGTGTGTGTATAATAGATACAAAGACACTGAACTAAAAGACCTTGAAAGGCCATTACTTGACATTTCTCATCTTATCAGTGGGTATGTAAGAGGGGGTAGGGGAACATTCACAACAAAGGGTTCAAAAATAGCACAGGTACCTACGTCAGAACTCTTGGCCAATGCCAATATGAGCTGACCAACAGGTCTTTCAAGTTGTTTCACAACATTTTTCACTTCCAAAATAAGGAAGTACCTGTACATTGTCATGGTGAAAAAATGAAAACATATAGTGAGCAGCAAGTTTAAAAATGTGTGCGCACAGATATTCTCAAAAACCTTTGAAGTGGAGCTCATTAATATAATTACTATTACACACAATGTAAACAAGGAAGTTTGTAACCATGGCACAGATGATGCTGTTGCTACCTTACTATACTTGTTGGCAAACAGCAAGTATATCACAAACCTTGGGAATGAATGAACTCTTGTTTGCTCTTGTAAGGACGACTCCATCAAAAACAAATAAATCCAGTTAGAGTTTGGGACATCTCTGGGACAGTTCTGGCCTGGCTCAAGTCCTACTTTTAGGTATAGGTTCAAGCTATCTTGGCAGCACCAGGTTAGTACCTCTTACTGCCTCTCCAGTTCTTATTCTTCTATTCTTTTTCATCTATACTACACTGCTAAAAGAACACTTTATCAGATTTCAGTAGGAAAAAGCCTGTGCTGGACATTTATTCTGATATGCACTGGGCGATGTGGTTAGAAACAAAAGATGCTACATCATTTGATGTAAAATTTGAAAACTAAAATTATCAACCGACAGAGGGCTGAATTCATAAACACCCTGAAAATTAAAGTGGAAAAATTATGCAGCAGGTTAGTCCATTTTACTGAAATTTCATTCCAGCAACTCAAAATGGTTACTCTGGTACTGGTACCATTTTGAGTGGTACTTTCTCAGAAGTGCAGCCTGTGTTCTCTGTCTATGCTGCTGCTTCCTGACACCAAAAAACAAACAGTTGTATGAGAGTTTTAAAAAGTTGAACACAAGAGAAATTTAATCTAAGTAGGAGAAAGGGGGGTGGGAATCCTACCAGCAGTGTGTGGTGTGTTTATCGAGTAGTGAAAAGAAATAAGAGACATGTGGTTAAGGTGGAGGTGGGTGCAGCACTTTTCACATTTTGCTCAGTTCTTCTGAGACTATTTACACAAGATTCAAGTCCTGTCTGTGCGGAAGAGGATTAGGGTGATCATAAAAATATTTTTGGAGTTCTGACCTTTCTTTAGAATTCAGAGAAACAAAAGTTATTTCAGTTTTTAAAAGTTATTAATGACATTAATTAGTCATTTATCTGTGATATTATTCTGGATATTAGAAACTATGTATTATAAAAACACTCAGTTAATTAGTTTTATATGTGCACAGAGAAGGTGAATCTTACCTTATTCCAGTGTTGGACAGTTCAGTAATTCTGAATGTAATAATGTTGAAGATATTATCTCCTATCCGTATGAACAAAGAATTCAAATAGCAGGAAGTCACTGTGATGAAATCACACGTGATCACAATAAATAACTCTCTTATTTCCCTATTCATAATATAAATCAGGATCTAGTTACTGTATGATCTGTTTTTATTATTGAGAGTTTTTATATCACAGCTAATCAAAGTCAAATCCACAGTCCAGTGGAGACAACATCCACAGACAGACTGAGAGGACGGAGACTGAGTGAATATGATGAATGAGTGAATGATAACCTACCTTCGTTCAATAATGACTAGCCCCTGGTAATCTTGTCTCCAGAGTGAACAGGGAAAAAACACTAATCTTCTAATCTTTCTTTTATGAAGTCAAAAAACCACGAGGCCATCCCACATGAAGCTGCATTACATCACAGTTCAGTATCAGACAGGTGTCACGCTGGTTTTGATCATCAGGTAAAATGTGGGGGGGATCTGTCATCTGTCTTACCGCTACTCCTGTTGTATCAACACAGTTCGGTCCCTGTGCAGCAGGATGAGGGACGGGTCCTTCTACCTGTTGACTCTCCCGACTGGTGGGCGGGGCACCCTCAGCTCGCTGCAGCAGCAGGGGCCGTTCTAGGATCAAACCAAAGGGGGCCAGCCCTAATGAAAATGTGCCCTATTCAAAGTTTTACAGAAAACAAATCAGAATAAATTTGATTTACTGTTTTGTGTTGTTTCTCATTTTCTATTCAAGAAATTCTAGCCACAGTGCTTTAGATGCCCCAAAATCTAAAGCTAAACCAACCATGTGTCTACAGTTCTACATTGTGTATTATCAACCTATTATGAAACTGACATGCTCCCCTTTCGCTCAACACTAAGTAGGTACCAGTTCTTTTAATTCTAATTTGGCTGGTTCCCAGTTGGAGCAGCTTGTAAACCTTCTAAGAAGCTGTTTTGTTGAATTCTGTTTTTTCCCTTACATTACCTATTTAATTTACTGCCTAGTGGAGCAGAAATACATTTAAAATGGTAAATACATTTGTATTTTATTCAGCCATTATTAAAGTAAAATCCAACAAACAACAAATTTGATAAGCAAGCATGTTTATGTGTAAAAGGGTATGTATGGTATATGTATCCATGTCAATGCCTAGCACAACAATAAACACTATGTGTTTCTGTGTACAGTGGTGCTCCACAAAACTACACTGGCATTCAAACATGACAAAAATACAAACAATCAAAACGCATCAACACTTTAAAGTTCTTTATAGTCACTGCTAAGAAGAAGAATCTACTAACTGTACTTAATCTTTAATTCGGTCATTGCAAATTAACATAATTTAACTTTTGGTCACTTTGAGGCTGAATCACTGTCCAACATACTCTACTCAAAACATGAGTCCTTTTGTGTATCAGAATACTTAATTATTTATCACCCAAAACAAAAAACATTCCTGTTAACAAATACATAATTAAAGATGTTTTACTTCAGAAAGCAGATTTACAGTCAGCTGCTCTAAGTAAATACAGTGACAAGATTACGGGATTATGTGGAGTTTTGCATGAATTGGTCAGAGAATGTGCTCTGATCTTCATCTAACTCACAACAATACAAAAATAGTCTGCTGAAAATAATAGTACACAAACATTATATGTTTTTATGTTTTTATTGAACATAACATGTCAACATTCAAAGTGCAGGGTGGAAAAAGTATGTGAACCCCTAACCTAATGACTTGTCCAAGAGCTAATTGGAGCCAGGAGTGAGCCAACCTTGAGTCCAATCAGTGTGATGATATTGGATGTGTTGCTGAGAGCTGTCCTGCCCTTTAAGAACACACACCAGTTTTGGGTTTACTGTTGCAGAACTGTTGCTAAAAGAGACTGAATCCACACTAGTTTTGTAGTACGCACTGACTGCTGGCATCAGTTAACCAAATAGCACAACATTTCTGAACGCAAACACTGGAAAAGTTTTGTTAATGTACTTGACTTGTACAGACTTTGCGGTATAATTACTGCAAAACTGATGTTGTATTTTACACAACCAGACTCTAATGATAGTGTGAGGTGTGTATTCATCACAAATTAATGCATTAACCTTGGACGTCACTCTGTCAGTCTGTGGTAATGCTCATTAAATACTTACAGCCAATAAAGCCCTTGTACATTATAGACTTTATTCCTAATCATCTCTTGATGATAATGTCTTTCATCTTCATGTCTTAACTCTTTCTTGGATTCTCTGTTTTAGTTGGTAACTAGCTGAACTGATATGGTTCCCGTGGCACCAGCAGATCTATGTCAAGTCTCTTCTGTTCTTTTTCACTGTTAATCATCTTGTACCCGAGCAGTGACATGGCTCCCTTACACACTTCCTGGATGCGTTTGACCTTGCTGTATGGCAGCATGGTACACCAAGCCTGGAAGATGTCCACAGCGTTTCGTGAAGTGATTTTAAACGCTTCTTCTGGGAACCCTTTTCCTTTTCCATGGGTCACATTGTAGATCCAATCTTCCATCTGTCTGGTCATGTCCAGTCCTACAAACTCATACATGGAAAAGATCTCCCCAAGTGGGTCACGTGCCATGTCCTCATAGCGGACCATTTTGTATCTGCCCTTCAAAAATGGAGGGGGCTTCAGGATGGCCCTCTCATTGATACGCGTGTGGCTACGACAGATCTCCTGTAAGACTTGATACTGCACCTCACCTGCTGGAACATTTCTCTGATCTAATACAACAGCATTGTCCATCACAAATGAGCCGGCTGACTCCTCTCTAGACCGCATCACAGAACGTGGGTCTCGGACTAAGTGGATGATGCGCAGACCTAAGTTTGGATCCTGGGCGCATTAGGGTAAGAAGAGAGGCGGGTGAAGGGATGAACCCATCATGCCTAGTGTCTGCTGTACAAGCCTGTGGGGGCAGTGCTATGATCTGGGGCTGCTGCAGTTGGTCAGATCTAGGTTTAGCAATGTTATGTGTCCAAAGTATGAGGTCAGCTGACTACCTGAATATACTGACTGACCAGGTTATTCCATCAATAGATTTTTTCCCTGATGTCAGAGGCATATTGTCTAAGATGACAATGTCAGGATTCATTGGGCTCAAATTGTGAAAGAGTGGTTCACACATGGACTGACAATCACAGAGTCCAGACCTTGACCCCAGTGAAAATCTTTGGAATGTGCCAGAGAAGAGCTCGTGCAGAAGTCCAACTCTCCCATGATCAATACAAGATCTTGGTGAAAAATACATGCAACTCTGGATGGAAATAAATGTTACGAGAATGCAGAAGTTTATTCAAATGATGCCATGGTGAATGCATGCTGTAATCAAAGCTAAAGGTGGTCCAACAAAATATTGGAGTGTGTGACTTTTTTTTTTTGGACAGGCAGTGTACAATATTTAAGGTATTTCTATTATAGTACTAGGACTAGTATTTTCAACATGAAGTGAGGTATTTTACTTTTAACATGAGACCAAGTACTATGTAGGCGGCCTAATGCTTGTTACACATGCTACTCATTCTTTTATGAGTCACAGATACTACTTGATACATACTGAACAATTTGTTATTTGAGGAAGGGTGGCAACTAACACTTGTTTTTGTAGGAGCACAAGTGACATATTTTAGAAACATTACTACATGGATGACATGCTGACAGTGAGGGGTGATTATAACCACTGCAGTTCATCGTTCTCTCAACTTTATCTCCTGAAACATGGACACTTACAGTAATGAATAATGAAATTCTGATGTTCTCATGAAATGAAAAGAAGGCACAGTGGTGTGAAGGACTGTTCTCCAAAGCTTCCAGAAGGCGACTGAGATCACTGCTCACTGAGCTGATCCATGCAGGCGTACATAATCTGTTGTGCTGACTGAACAAGCCCTGACATGAGCTCCTTCAGTTCACCCCTAAACATCATGATGCACCCCCCGTTCCTCTATTTTTACTATGCTCTCTTTTTTATCACTCAGTCTCAGTTCTCTTCTACAGCTGCTACTGTTCACACCAAACTTTAAGACACTATTCAGTCTTCAGTGACATATTCACCTCAAACCCTCTGTTGTAATGCTAAGCCACGTCCCACTGTATCAGTAAACCTCAGCTCTAAACATTGACAGCTGCACTGGAATACACTAGAATGTAACCCACCCATGCCACACTTTTTAAATGGGTGGATGCGGCTGTCCAAAGAGCACTAAATTATTTTAAGTTACACTTGTAATTTCAAGCACTGTTACTCTGGTTAAATAAAAAAAAACAAGATTTAAAAGTACAACAATACAAACTTTCCCCTCAAATAAAAGTAAAAAGCTGTTTTTTAATAAACACATACTCACTACTCACATACACCTTTTCTGTCCTTCAGGAGAGTGGTGCCCGAACCAATGACTTTATTTTGATATGTGGTGAATTTCAATTGCCACTCTTATTTTAGAGTTATGTTACTTGTTGTAGAGTAACTCACAGGCAGCTACTTGACAGAGAAAGTGTATTAGCCTACAAGACAATATGGAATATGTTATTCTTGGTTTATAGACAAAGGAGAAATATGCAGAAACACAGAGAGATAAGAAGGAACAAGAGCAGACACAGTGTCTTATTACCAAGCAACAAGAAATCCCAGCTCCTTCAGCTGTCACATGACAGTGCAATGGTATTATTATAACCTATAACATGTATCTGGTTCTCACGGTTCCACTTCCTCCTACCTGTCTGTCACTGATTCCCTTATTTGGTCTGTGTTCTGTTTTTTCTCCTCCCTGGCATGTGACCTGCTGTTTGCTCATTGTCTGCACCTGTGTTACTCCCACCCTTTGAGAGAAACACTATCCAGCATGAATCTTTGGACTGTTAACCTGTTGCGAGCCTTGTCTGACCTGGAACCTGTCTCTGCCTGATTCCCCGTACCGGACCTGGACTTTGTCTGACCTGCCTCGGCTCGATCCTCTGGTACCGTGAGTGTGATCTGATCTGTTCTCTCCCTTGTTGTCCTTCCCCAGTATCAGATCCGTACTCTACCAGAGCCTGTCTGCACTCATCAGCTACGAATCCCAGTTCACTCCACCTGCTTCCTTCTGCTCCACATGCTCTACGTTAGTTTGGCCATCTTGGCCGTGATGTCACGTTCACCTCTCACCCTCAGCAACCACTTCTGGATGACGACCACCACGCCACTCTCTGGATTCCCACCGCAGCACACACCCAGGTCAACTACTCTCTGTTCAGTAATTGCTCCATCTACCACTAGCCATTCCTCAACCGCCATACTCGCCCGACATCGTCTCCCTCTCACCCTTATTGCTATCATTTGCATCTTTTATTGTAATAAACAATTTAAACTCATTCTTGCCTCTGTGTGGCCTCTGGCAATGGAGTCTGAGCTGGTCTGATCTGGTGTAGAGTTGGGAACCCAAACTCTATTTCAAATTAGAATCAAATTCAAAATGGAAAGTACCGGGAACCTATGACAAAAAGGTTTTTGGTTATGCTTATTGGTAATCATACATGCTGACCTGGGTTATAAACAAGTGGGAGACCGACATTTGTTAGACCATTTTTCACATAGACTCAAAGTCCTGAGAAGGACTAGCTTTGGCTCATCTTCAGGCAAGGTGACAGCGACAGAGGCAGGCTTGGAGACAAAGGGGACAGTTGGGTCTCTTTCCTGGATCTCATTGAAGTTGGTAAATGTTCTGCACTTATATAGCGCTTTTCTACCTAACTGGTCCTCAAAGCGCTTTTACACTGCATGGTGTTCACCCATTCCCACTCACACACCGATGGCAGAGCTGCTACGCAGCTGATCTGACTCACCGGGGGCAACTTGGCAACTTTGACCTTGAACTGGGAACTGCGGCATACAGCGACCAAGAGTGTCCTATCTTAAGGTGGGCCACCAAGTCTGGGGGACCTTCTCTGGGGCCGGATTCCAATAAACATCAGCAAAGTGAGAACTTCTTTCTGCATTTCTGCAGGTGCCACAACAGTCAGCCTAGCCAGCTAGCTCCGACTTTCTACCTTCCTTGACATTTATGGCTATTATTGGAAAGAGGTGATTAACAAGGGTATCACATGTGGGCTTAAAGGACATCATTCTCATTGCTCACATTTAAACATTCACCTCAGTGGTAGCATGTACCCAAAAATCAAAACTGACTTTCACTCAAGTATCTTCTGTTAAGCAACTGAGCAGCTGTGTTATCTACATTACCTGGAGAGATCCAGATGACATTCAAATTCCCTTTGAGACTTCAAAGGTTCTACAGTTTGACATTAGATTTGTTCTTAATTCTTACACAGACATGAAACTTCAGTCCAGTTCAGAAAATCAAGTGATCATCATTGTTGGGGTCTGATGTCCTACTATTAACTACGTAATGTTGTACACTCACAGGTATTTCATTATTTACATGTGTACAATCTAATGCAATCCAATACAGCGGCTTTGCTATGAATTTGTTTAGGATAAAGTTACACTAGGCATTGTTTTGTTGTCATTCTAAACACTAAAACTTAACTAACTATACATTCAACTCCTGGTAAAAATACAGCAACTACATCTATGAAAACCTGATATTGACATTTCTAAAATGAAAAACTATTAGTAAAGTTGATGATACATTTTCTGTCCATTTATCAATCCATTAATTACTGCAGCTCCAGACACTCCAGACAGGCTACTTCACTGTACAAATAAATAATTATAATAAAATGCTCAGCCCTACAGGGCACTGCCCCACACATACCAAGTATACCCATATTCCCATGCACTTATTCTTTTTTCCAACTTCTGTTAAAAGTTACATTACTGAGCCCATGACAAAATCATACAGAGGCCTGTATGTTGTGGTACATTTGCAGAACTATGGAGAACCTAATATTTTTGAAATTACTACTACCAGCCTATGGTTGCAGAAAATATGAATAAGCTTGTGTTTACATGGAGTTTTGCATTGTGTGAAAAAAAAAAACTGGCTATCTTCTGTTTGAATGGGGTGGAGACACCGCAATAGGTAATTTGCACATGACATCACGCAAATGTGTTACTGTGGTGAGAACTGCAGCCGGAGGGCAGGGAGTGATAGTTCTTCGAAAACACTGTCACAAACTGTTACCTGTGGCTTGCATAATTTAAGTTTATGTTTTGTTTCCCTCTGGAATGTGATAAACTGAACAACAACATATATTTTCTAACTATCTGCAGAACTTTAACTCTAACATTCAAATAAGACATGATAAAATAAGTCTTGATTAAAATGAACAGTCAGTCTCATAAAATGGTGCATTTTGTTTTAACATAATTTTTCTATGACATTGCTGTAAACAATTATTGCAGCTGTAAATGTAGCTAATCTAAATATACACCACAACCATATGACTATGATTAAATCGCTAATGAGTTGAGAAGGGATTGTTACTTGTTTTACACTATACTTCTCAAATTATTCACCTTCATCACTGAAATAATTAGTATAATTATGCAATTTTGAATGGTTTAGATGCAACAGTTGAAATGGAACTAGTTCGTTGTATATCGCTATAAATAGAATATACATTTCTTCTTCTTCTCTTTCGGCTTTTCCCATCAGGGGTCGCCACAGCGAATCATCCTTCTCCACCTAACTCTATCATGAACATCTTCTACCCTAACACTAGCCAACCTCATGTCCTCTGTTATAACATCCATATATCTCCTCCTTGGTCGTCCTCTTGTCCTCCTGCCTGGCAGCTCCATCTCCAACATCCTTCTACCAATATACTCACTATCCCTCCTCTGAACATGTCCGAACCATCTCAGTCTGGCCTCTCTGACTTTGTCGCTAACACAGGCAACATGAGCCGTCCCTCTGATGTACTCGTTCCTTATTCTGTCTAACCTGGTCACTCCTAAGGAGAACCTCAACATCTTCATCTCTGCTACCTCCATCTCAGCCTCTTGTCTCTGTCTCACTGCTACCGTCTCTAACCCATAGAGCAGAGCTGGTCTCACCACTGTCTTGTACACCTTTCCTTTGAGTCTTGCTGACACTCTTTTGTCACACAACACTCCTGACACTTTCCTCCACCCGCTCCAACCTGCCTGCACTCTCCTCTTCACCTCTTTTCCACACTCTCCATCACACTGAACTGTTGACCCCAAGTACTTAAACTCCTGTACCTTCTTCACCTCAGCCCCCTGTAACCTAACGCTTCTACCTTGATCCCTCTCGTTCAGACACATGTATTCTGTCTTACTACGACTGACCTTCATGCCTCTTCTTTCCAGAGCAAACCTCCACCTCTCCAGCTGTTCCTCCACCTGCTCTCTACTCTCACTGCAAATCACAATGTCATCCGCAAACATCATTGTCCAGGGAGATTCCTGTCTGGCCTCATCTGTCAGCCTGTCCATCAGCATAGCAAACAAGAAGGGACTCAAAGCTGATCCTTGGTGTAATCCCACCTCCACCTTGAACTCCTCTGTCTGACCTACAGCACATCTCACCACCATCATACTTCTCTCATACATGTCCTGAACTAGTCTGACGTACTTCTCTGCCACTCCAGACGACCTCATACAGTACCACAGCTCCTCCCTCGGCACCCTGTCATACGCCTTCTCTAAATCTACAAAGACACAATGCAGCTCCTTCTGACCATCTCTGTACTTTTCCATCAACATTCTCAAAGCAAAAATGGCATCAGTGGTGCTCTTACGGGGCATGAAACCATACTGCTGCTCACAAATCTCCACCTTCTTCCTAAGCCTGGCTTCCACTACTCTTTCCCACAGCTTCATTGTGTGGCTCATCAACTTTATTCCTCTATAGTTGCTGCAGTTCTGCGTGTCACCCTTGTTCTTAAAGATCGGAACCCTTCTCCTCCATTCCTCAGGCATCTTCTCACTCTCTAGAATCCTATTGAACAAACTGGTTAGAAACTCCACTGCTGTCTCTCCTAAGCACTTCCACACCTCCACAGGTACGTCATCAGGACCAACAGCCTTTCCACTCTTCATCCTTTTCAGAGCCTTCCTAACCTCATCCTTTCCAATCTCTGCTACTTCCTGCTCCACAACATCCACATCCTCCTCCCTTCTTTCCCTGTCATTTTCCTCATTCATCAGATCCTCAAAATACTCCTTCCATCTTTTCTGCACACTCTCCTGGGTTGTTAGCACCTTTCCATCTCTGTCCTTAATCACCCTTACCTGTTGCACATCCTTCCCATCTCTGTCTCTCTGTCTGGCTAGCCTGTACAAGTCCTTCTCTCCTTCCTTTGTGTCTAACCTGTCATACAGCTCATCGTAAGCTTTCTGTTTGGCCTTTGCCACCTCCCTCTTCACTCTACACTGTGCTTCCTTGTACTCCTGTCTACTTTCCTCAGTCCTTTCTACATCCCACTTCCTTCTAGCTAACCTCTTCCTCTGGATGCATTCCTGTACTTCCTCATTCCACCACCAAGTGTCTTTACCTTCTTTCCTCTTTCCAGATGAAACACCTAGCACCTTCCTACCTGTTTCCCTGATAACCTCTGCTGTAGTTTCCCAGTCACCTGGAAGCTCATCCTGACCGCCCAGAACCTGTCTCAACTTCTGTCTGAATTCCTCACAAGTTTCTTCATTCTTTAACTTCCACCACTTGGTCTTCTTTTCTGTCTTCCCTCTCTTCTTCTTCCTGACCTCCAGAGTCATCTTACACACCACCATGCGGTGCTGTCTGGCTACACTCTCTCCTACCACCACTTTGCAGTCACTAACCTCTCTCAAATGACCTCGTCTACATAGGATGTAGTCCACCTGTGTACTCCTACCTCCACTTCTGTATGTCACTCTATGTTCCTCTCGCTTCTGGAAGTAAGTGTTGACTACAGCCATTTCCATCCTCTTAGCAAAGTCCACCACCATCTGTCCTTCCAGATTCCTTTCCTTCACACCAAACCTGCCCATCACCTCCTCATCACCTCTGTTGCCCTCACCAACATGCCCATTGAAGTCTGCTCCAACAACAACTCTCTCTCCTCTGGGGATACTCTCTATGACCTCATCAAACTCACTCCAGAATCTCTCCTTCTCTTCTAACTCACAGCCAACCTGTGGCACATACCCACTGACTACATTCATCATCACCCCTTCAATTTCTAGCTTTAGCCTCATCACTCTGTCTGAGACTCTTTTCACCTCTAGAACATTGTTCACAAACTCCCCCTTCAAGATCACTCCTACCCCGTTTCTCTTCCTATCAACACCATGGTAGAAAAGTTTGTATCCTCCTCCGATACTACGTGCCTTGCTGCCCTTCCACCTTGTCTCCTGCACACACAGTACATCTACCTTTCTTCTCTCCATCATGTCTGCCAGCTCTCTGCCTTTCCCTGTCATCGTACCAACGTTAAGAGTCCCTATTCTCAAATCTATGTTCCTGCCTTTTCCCTTCTCTCTCTGACCACGAACCCTTCTGACTCCCCTCTTTCTTCGACCAACAGTAGTCAAATTTCCACCGGCACCCTGTAGGTTAACAGCATCGGTGGCGGTCGTTGTTAACCCGGGCCTCGACCGATCCGGTATGAAAGTCTTGTGAATGATTTGCATGGTTATTTTGGCAATTTTTACGCCGGATGCCCTTCCTGGCGCAACCCTCTCTATTTATCCGGGCTTGGGACCGGCACAGAAGTCACTGGCTTGCAACCCCTATGGCTAGATTAAGACCTTACAGAGTATAATTGTAAAAAAAGAATTGTCGAAGATTTTCGTCTTTTCTGTGCAAATGTTTATTTTGATCACTTTAGTTATATGAATGACATGTCCATAACCACAGCTCATATGTTAATGTCATTTTAATACATTTCTGGTGATTTCAGTTAATGATTTTATTTAAATCTTTTTTTTTCCTTTGTTCCTGTAGATCCACACTCACATGTCCACTCAGTCATTTAGTTTATCAGCAACTCAGACTGTTGCTCACATAAATCAAAATCTGAGTAGGGCACTAGTATTTGTACCTTTTAAGTATTTAGTATAAAAGAATCCAGTTGGTAATTCAACTTTTAGTAGAGAATTTCACCTACATGAGTATTGCATTGGCATACTTTTGCCACCTTTAGCCAACAGATGGAGCCATCTGAACACATACCAACTTTACTTATGAAGAACAGAATAAATAATAAACTAATAATGCTACTAACATTATGCTTTTAGTGTGAAGATAATATAGGGAACTTCACACTTACACTGAACTGTTAATATGAACCTTATGTTTTAAAATTATGATAAAAAAAAGTCTTCAACAGTACCCTGCACTGTTTAAAATAAATTACAATTTGGCATGAGGAACATATTTGTATACATGGAGGCAGATGTGGGCTCACTTTGCTGAATCAAAGTATGAATGTGCTTCCTTTCCTCCCCAGATTCAAAAGATCAACACACATCCTAACTCAGTATCAATGGCCTTAGACTGAAGTTTAGTTTTGTGGTACGCACTGACTGCTAGCAGCATAGATCACAACTTTTCTTGATGCAAAGACTAAAAACAGTCCTGTCATGTAAAGACTGTGGTATATACGTTACTGCAAACCGATTTTCCACCAATCAAACTCAGTGTGAGGTGTGTATTCATCACAAATCTACACTTATACAGCCAATAAAGCCTTTAATAATTATAACTTTATTCCTAATCATCTCCTGATGATAATGTCTTTCTTCTTCATGTTTTAACTTTTTCTTGGATGCTCTGTTTTAGTTGGTAACCAGCTGAACTGATATGGTTCCTGTGGCACCAGCAGATCTATGTCAAGTCTCTTCTGTTCTTTTTCACTGTTAACCATCTTGTACCCGAGCAGTGACATGGCTTCTTTACACACTTCCTGGATGCGTTTGACCTTGCTGTATGGCAGCATGGAACGCCAAGCCTGGGAGACCTCCACAGCGTTTCGTGAAATGATTTTAAAAGCATCATTTGGGGAGCCTTTGCCTTTTCCATGGGTCTTATTGTAGATCCAATCCTCCATCTGCCTGGTCATCTCCAGTCCTACAAACTCATACATGGAAAAGATCTCCCTAAGTGGGTCACGTGCCATGTCCTCATAGCGGACCATTTTGTATCTTCCCTTTAAAAATGGAGGGGGCTTCAGGATGGCCCTCTCATTGATACGCATGTGGCTACGACAGATCTCCTGTAAGACTTGATACTGCACCTCACCTGCTGGAACATTTCTTTGCTCTAAAACAATAGCACTGTCCATCGCTAACGTGCCGGCTGACTCCTCTCTAGACCGCAGCACAGCACGTGGGTCTCGGACTAAGTGGATGATGCGGAGATCTAAGTTTGGATCCTGTAAAAGTGGGTAGAGGGATTCCAGCTCAAAAAATCGCACTTCTTTTAACACCACGTGACTGTAGGTGCCACAGGCCTCCTCCACCCCCTGCAGGCTCGTACCATCACACGCCTTGTGGCACTGAGTCTGGTTGCTGAACTGGGTCCGTGGAGTAAGAGGACAGGCTGGTGGTGAGCACAGTGCTCTACTGTGACTCCACATAAACAAGGAGGAGACACTGTGTTTCTCTGGTAGGTAGGCCTCCATCACTGAGAAGTCACACTGGAAGACACTCTGTAATAGATCCCTCACAGCCATACGGTGTGCTGGAGCACCGGTTTTCTGCAGTTTTGTCCACACGTGCCAAGCAGGTTCCATGAGATAGAAGACAGATGGGTGTTGACTGAACACCTGACCCAGGAAGGATGAACCTGATCTCCATGACGAAAGCAGCAGGACATGAACTTTATTGTTGGAGTGGACAAAGCCGCTGAGATTGAGCTGGGCATACCAGCCACAAAACAGCACAACTGTTACCCCCTGCAGGATGACCAGGAAAATGATGGTGCTCAGGTTCAATTTGCAGCGAGACATGATGGCTGCAGATTACTGACAGTCTCTGGTGCTCGGTGTGGTTCTCTCACTTTTTCTTTTCCTCAGTGCAGCTATGTGTCAATTCCTCCGCAGAACATACAGATCTGAGAGTGAAAGAGAGAAATCGGTGAACGGGAAAAGTGTGTAACAGTAGATGATGAACAGTAAGGACAATTCATTCATTTTCCCTTAAACAAACAACTGGGCTATACCATGTGAACTGTGATACCAGGTAACAGATGGTGCAAAACAGGCAACGAGTTAGTCTTAGGTGTTTTTGTCATTTAGAATTAAAAAGATCTGTTCAGCCAAATCTTGCCCCTCCCAAATCATGGTGTAAGAGGCCTCATTTTAGAAAATTATTACATTTGTGGTGACTACTATGATGACAGTTATCAAGAAGGCTTAAAGGTGGTAAGGTGATTTTAAAATGGCCCTTAACAACTGATTTCTCTAGATCACTTTGTTAAATTGCCACCAGTATCCTTCTACCATTACGTGACATATCTGATCGTGCTGATTTCTGTGCCAGACTATCATATAATTATACCTCAGATCCACAGCCACAGCGTACACATAATGTTCTGCTTGTGTTGCATTTTATGAATACTTGATGTAACAGCCAGATGGAATCCTAGGGCGTAATATCCCTCTAAAGGTAAAAGCTATAAGACCATCTCCAAGCAACTTGATGTCCCTGTGACTACAGTTCTTAAAAGTATAAAAATTTTAGATTTACAGATAAGTGGGACAGTACCCAGCCCCACAGTAAACAGAAGGATAGTGTCAAGAGCAGACAGAAAAACATGGGCAACGTCCAACAGGTACTGTTGAAAGAAAAGCATGAAGAAGCCAGAAATGAGTGCTTGGTATCTCTCTGATTACCTCACACTTCTCTGTTTATCAGCTCTAGTGTGAAAAATTCCACAAGTAGCCTACGTGATGACTTGTCATCCATTAATAACTGAGAGATAAAAATACCTCCACTGGTGAGATTCCTTAGTTGCTACACATTAATTACCCATGCCATTCCACATCATGGAGTAATTGTGCAACCAATGTTGAGAAATACTTACTGAAATACAAAAAGCTTTAATTATATTCCATGTGACAAACAAGGTAGTGTCACATACAATGTTTAGTGTTTGTTATTCAACAGTTTGAAATGTGATCATCTGCCTGTATGTGTACAGGATTTAGAGATACACTGGCTCCTAATTTAAATTACCCCTATTCTCTCCATCTTAAAAGATACATGAATATTTTAAAGTGATTTTCAACCTAAATTGAAATTGTTTGCATGAGTCACAGATAATACTGGATAAATATAAATGAATACATGTGTTATCTCAAGAAGGGTGGCAACAAACAATTGTTTTAATAATTAACTATTTTTTTTATTTCTTTGATGAATCAGAAATTCAAATAGCTATGAAACAATCAATCAAAATGTTCTAAATTGCAGTCTTTCTTTATATTATTAACAGATGGTCTGGGAACCAAAAGGGTACCCATGGCAAAATCTCAATGAGCTAGGATGCATGGACAATGTTACAAGGTAAATGTTTTAAAGATGGAGTGCAATAAACACAAAAAGTATGGCTTCACTTTCTGGTGGTATAAAGGTACAAGACCATGTATGTACAATATGTTCTAGTGAGTATGTACAGTATATTGTAAATGTTCTGCACTTATATAGCGCTTTTGTACCTAATTGGTACTCAAAGCACTTTTCACTGCATCTCATTCACCCATTCACACACACACACACCAATGGCAGAGCTGCTATGCAGCTGATCTGACTCACCAGGGGCAACTTGGGGTTCAGTATCTTGCCCAAGGAAACTTTGGCATGTGACAGAAGGGGCAGGGAATCGAACCACTGAATCTTATAATTGGCAGACGACTGCTCTACCTATTGATCCACAGCCACCCCTATTTTTTAACACCAGCACATACTGTATGTCTATTTTTTCATCTACAGTAAGCTACCTCTGTAATCTCTCATTACAGAAAACTATTGGTGGTTGCTCAAAACTACTTTGTATTTTATATTTACATAATTACTGCACTGTTTGGGTAAAATAAAGGAAATAGTGCAAAGTGTACAGTGTTAGTTGATGTCTAGATTCAGTCTAGATTCGGCAGTATTTGTGTAAATTTGTGTTATGATATAATTTAATTAAAGGTGTGGCAAATACTTTGTCACAGCACTGCATATTAAGGTACAGGCGGATTCTCTTCTCTACACATGCTAAATGTGGTGTTGTGATTCTAGTAGCATAGAGTTTTATGCAATGTACTGAAACTGTATGTGAAAGTATGGTGGAAAATTATGGTTCATCCAGTTTACCGGCTGTAATTTTATCTCTAGGACACCTCCTTGATAGAGGATGATGAGCATCTGATTTACTGTTTTGGACTATTAGACATATGGAACAGAATCCTGTTAGTGAACATGAGAAGACTTTTCCTGTTGGAGCTGATTCAGCAGTTCAACTCTGCTTTACTCTGTTGCACTCTTGCTATAAAGACTGTTAAAAAGTCCAACACAGTCTAGATTTCAAACAGAAAGTTGCTTAAAACTTTACCATTTGCCTGAATTCAGCCTTTGTGAATCACAGCCACACACAGTTATAGAAATGTTGGTGTGTGACAACTTTTGAGGCATGGAATTCTCCAGTTGTGGATGCCTCGTAGGTCACGACCTTTGGGCACATGATCCTGCTTGTTTTATACATGAGATCTGATGCTACTTGTTTCCTGAAACTAATCTACAGTAAGTAACACAGATTATGGCATAGTAAGATGTTGAAGGACTTGTTCATAAGGACTGTCAGCTATTGATTTTCTCTGGCTCTCTTTTCTCTTCCACACTAATGTTTCTCTGTTATCAGGTGTTTCCTTCACTGCATGTAGTACTAGACTTCTGTAGAAATATCGTACTAAGAATCCCCATTTCAAAATAAAGGTGAGAAATCTAATTCAGTGTTTTTGTTATGGTCACATCATCCAGAATAAGCGGGTATTTTAACAAAGAAACTAAATTGTTCTTTATTAAGCTATTAGTTTAAATTTCAGTTATAATAATATCCTTATTTATAGAACAAAAAACAAAAACATTTAGCAAATTTAATAGACGTCATTTGATTTAAACCTTTAGAATTTCTTTTTTCGTCTTTAATCTTTTATTGTATATTATATAATGTGTACATATTTTATTTTTACTTAAAGTTAATCCACAATCAAGATCCAGGAGAGTGGCGAGTGCAGGGGGTCTAAACGAGGGCATTAGGAAGTTGCTGTAGGTGGGAGTGAGATGGTGAACACCAGGGGGTGACAAAAACACCAACAGAAAGGTGATGAGGCAGGAACATTCACAAATGACTCCTGAGCTGTGACATGAACTCACTGTGTTGTTTAATGTTAGTGTCAGTATGTGTTGTTGCTGGTCAATCAATATAAACAAGCCATGACCCTGTCCTCCTTTTCCACAGTCTGTTAAAAGTTAAGTCACCGAGCATAAAACAGGGACAAAACACTCCACTTGAAATGTGGAGTACTTGAAGGTCAGCAGCAAATATCACAACCAAACAAGTTGTCCTGGTAACTTTGTCTTATTTGATATTACCTACACTGTCCATGTAGGACAAGTATCTGCATCAATATGGCTTAACTATACTTTGACAGTATAAATATAAATAATCCAGTGGTAAAGTAAATTTCCAACACTTTTTCTTTTCCAATGAAAACGCCAATTCACAACAGAAGTCATCTCAAGGCACTTTACAGTGTAAGGTTTAAGACCTTACAGAGTATAATCATTTCAAACTGGTTTCTGACACATGACAATGAGCTTACTGTACATTCACCAGATCTAAATCTCAATAGAAAACCTTTTAATGTGGTGGAACAGGAGATTCACATCACAGATGTGCAGCCGACTTATCTTTAGCAACTGCATGATGCTATCAGGCCAATATGGACCAAAATCCCTAATGGTTTCCAGCACCTTGTTGAAGGTAATTTTAAAGGTAGTTCTGTGTAGCTCAACAGAGTTCATGTTATGTTCCTGGTTTGGTTCTTGTTGGGGAATTTTATTGCATGTCGAACTATTTCTCTATGTTACCATGTTTCCTGTCTTCCTCACTGCAACTCACTGGTAGCTGAATAGTTACAGCAGATGGCACATGTAAGCAGACCTGGTTCACGTTGGACTACACTCTCTATTAATACTATGAAATAAAGAAGAAAACTGGAAAAGTAGAAGAACGTGTTGAAAAGAATTCTTCCAGCAGTGTGTGGTGTGTTTAAAGAGCAGTCAAAAGAAAGAATAGAGACTGGGTTAAGGTGGAGACGGGTGCAGCATTTTTCACGTTTTGCCAATTTACACAAGATGAACAGGATTCAGATTCAAGTCCTGTCTGTCAGCTCGGTACCTGAATCATTAAATCATGTCTACATGTGATAAGAAACTCAGATTTTGCAGTTGAATAGATGTTGCAACTGAACCTGTACATGAGGACGCTTATGAAAACAGCTTTAAAAAGTTATTCATGAACTTAATTTGTATTTTGTCATATTAGTCTGGATATTAGAAACAATGTATTATAGCTATAAAACAGTTAATTAGTTTTATATGTGCACAGAGAAGGTGAATCTTACCTTATTTCAGTGTTAGACAGGGCAGTAATTCTGACTGTAATGATGTTGAGGATGTTATTTATAGTCTCCTCTGACGTATGAACAAAGAATTCAAATAGCAGGGAAGTCACTGTGATGAAATCACATGAGAACACAATAAATAACTCCCTTTGCAAACAGGATTGATATTTATCTCTGTTAATCAGGCTGTAGTTACTATGTAATCTGTTATTATGTGAGGTTTTAGATCACAGTTATTCAAAGTTTACAACAACCTTAACACGTGTTACTTAAAGGACAAATGGAAACAAACCCAGAGGTGAGATTCAGACTAAAATGTGTTGTTACCTACAGACTATGGAACAACAACAGCAGTCGGTAAAGGTGGGGCTGATTTGAACCACATTATAAAGTGATGGGAGGTAAATCCATAAATAATACACCAGCATTTTATTAATATATAAAATGATTTTTATATTAATCAAATCCTGCAAAATGTTACTTGTTACTAATGAGGTTCAAATAAATATAGTCTATTATTAGTAACAAGTAAGTGCAAGTACCTCAAAACTGTACTTGAGTGAACTGAGTAAATGTACTTAGTTACTTATCACTCAGTTACCTGAGTGTGTGTGTCCTTTGTGATTGCAATTACGTGTCAACCAGCCACAGTTGTACACACAGTTGTGTGTGTGCCAGTAAGGCGCTATAAAAATAAACTCACCTTACTCAACCTCAGAGCAGGTGTGCGTGCGGCTCCCAGCTCATGATCTGGAGTTGTAGCTTGTATCCTCCTTGCGTCATGGACAAATAAGCACTCACTCGTCACCTCCACAGATGCAACAGTCTGTTGTTATTGTAGCATCATATGTTATAAACTGTGTTAAACTGCAGCACATGGTTACACGATGCTCACGCACACTGGTAGGAGTTGTGTGGACTGAGTTGTGTGGACTGAGAGCGCATGGTAAAGTGCTGCTCGGGTCCAGTTTGGCAAACCTAAACCTGCTCTGCAGCTGCGTTATAAATCATTTTTTCTTTTTACATTTTTTTTTAACCTTTTACCCTCCGGCTGTAACGACACTGTTCTGTCCCTGTGCAGTAGGACGGAGGCTCAGTGTCCTCATTGACTGGCTGCTTGCTGGACTTCAGCACCTCCTCCATACAAAGTTCTTGGGGTTCGGCTCTGTCTTCTGTCTGATTCTTAACATTGCCTCTACTACTGCAAGATCTACTGCAGCCGGAGGTACCCAGACATAGTGCTCTAGTACCTACTCTACTAAGAAAACGGGCATCAACAATGGGATTTGATACCCTTGATAACAGAAATGTAGAGGTTTAGTCCATATATCCTTACTTACAGATCAGTACTCATTAATATGTAATCAGCACGTGACTTCTCAGAGTAATTCACTGTCGGCTTAGAATCTCCAAAGAGTGGTTTTCTTTTCAGAAACACATTTTCATCACCGAAATATTTCTTGTTTCTTATTTTCCCATTCCATGAATGATCTTGACACCTTTTGACTTCTTTACAATGATCCAGAACCCCGAGATGGGAATAACTGTTTTAGATCCCTTTACACAAATTAAACATTTTAAATCAATATCATGATTTTCTAATGAAGAAATTAACTTGCTCAGACTTGACTTTTAATCTATCTCTTCTTATAACAAGAGCTAAAAATACAATTGAATGCATTCCACACACAGAGCACTGTGTACACAGCAAACAGTCAGTTTCCCATGTCTGGAGCTGACACAACAAAGCAACACACTCATCATATAATACATAGAAGGACGGATTAACAGATAAATATATTGATAATATTTAACTTCCAGTGTAGACCTCCAATGGTCAATGTTACTGATCAAAGAAATAATTCTCTCTACACCAATACTCAGCACATGCTAGTCATTTCTAATAAACTGTTATTTTGGAGCTGTATTAAAGTGAGTCATGGTGGAGCTTCCTTTAAATGATTCATTCTCTTTCCTTGAAAAAACATGTCATGTTATATGCGTTTCTCTACTAAAGACCTCTCTTTCATGATGCTAATTTCCTGGTGAGGGAATTTCCTGTGCCATTTATCTACTGTAGGCACATTGCATCATGTGACAGTGTGTAATGTTAAACCAACCATGCCTCTAATGTTTCACACCCTGTATTATTTCTTTCAGGAATGTAAATCTGTAGAGCTACGCACAAATAGAATTCTGAAAACAACAAGCACTACAGTGTCTCTGTACAAGTGTTATTAATTACTTTATCAACCTACACTGACCAGCACATTCCACTGTTCATTGTGGTCAATGCACAGCAATAACTATAACTTGTCAATCTTAACTTAACTAATCTTATCTTCTTAATCTTAGCCTTTTTTGCTTTAGCTGTAAAAGAATCCTAATCCTATTTTATTTTGCTTTGGTGTTTTAAAACTACAATTTCACTTCCTTGTTACGGTATTATGTGACGGTTTTATCCTGAATCCCTTTCAAACGTACTCCATTCAAAACTTGAGTCATTTTGTGTATTAGCATAATCAATCATTAACCACTCAATACAAAAGAACAGTTCTTTTCAACAAATACATAAGTAAAGACCTGGGTTACTTTAGGAAGTATAGTTAGATGCTCCATGTAAACATCTTAATTAGTAAAATTGTATTTATTTTCATATCAGTTGGTATTAATTGGTATGGTATTATTTCGACCCTTAAGTGAGATGTGACAGCACTTAAATCCATCATTTTTGACTGTACTTACTGGCAGTATACAGCATATTGCAATAAAGTCAGTTATTAAATGTGCGATTACTGTGTTTCTTAGTTTTTATGTTGTAAGACAAAAAAAAAACAAAACAAAACATAACAGCAGACATTACCAGGTCTGTTGTTATGGAGCTGGTATCACACTGGCTGTTTTAGGGAAACCACCAACACTTGCTTGGGTCAGGGACTAGAAAACTTCTTGCATTGTTCCACTCTTAAGAATGGGACTGCTTCAGATGGTAAAAACTTATTAGTGGTATTATCTGCCTTTGTAGAAACATGTACAGTTTGCAGTGCACGGCACTTCTTTAATCAGCCAGAATAACTCCACACTATGAAATTTCTCTGACCCTTTTTTATAGCATCTTCGTCTTTAGAGCCTTGTGCTGTGTCCTACAATTACGGTGTCTTTTGAAATTCTGTGAACATTTTCTGTCATAATTTTCTCTTATCTCTCTCCTGCTCCTGATGTACTGGAGTGCATGTCTGCAGTAGACAAAACATTAGTTTATTATTTTGTGTTACTACTAAATGTTCTGCACTCATATATCTAACTGGTACTTAAATCACTTTACACTGCATCGCATTCACCCATTCACACACACTAATGGCAGAGCTGCTGTGCAGCTGATCTGACTCACCAGCTTGGGGTTCAGTGTCTTGCCGAAGGACACTGACATGTGATGTGACACCTGGGAATCAAACCACCAGTCCTATGATTGGCATACAGCTGTTCTACCTATTGAGCCACAGCCACTAATGGCTGATGCTACAGTCCTCGGGCCTCGTCCATCAACTTAATCTGACGTGGCTGTAATTTTTCCAGATTTTCCACATCATTCGTTTGTGCTCCAGTACAAGTTGATTACTTTTTGATAATACTGCAGTCTCACTCTCACAAAGCTCAATACTGCTGCTCCTCTGAAAAAGAAGATAGTGAATCAGAGGAAGCTAGCTCCATGGCACAATTTACAAATCCGTAGCTTAAGGCAGAGATCACGTAAGCTGGAATGGAGGTGGCCTTATACTAATTTAGATGAATTTGGCTAGCCTGGAAAGACAGTTTAATAATATATAAAAAAGCCCTCTGTACAGAACCATTACCATTACTGTTACCATTACTCCTTATTAATAAAGGCCAATAAAAACAACCCCAGGTTTCTTTTCAGCACTGTAGCCAGGCTGACAAAGAGTTATAGCTCTGTCGAACCTAGTGTCCCTGTAACTCTCAGTAGTAATGACTTTATGAATTTCTTTACATATAAAATCAAAACTATCAGAGAAAAATGATCAGATCCTTCCTGCATCTTGCATGAATGGACTCGTATGTAGTACAGCTCTACATACGAGTAGATTCATTTCTAAGCCCACACTCACTTAGTTAAATTCAATAATTAAGTCATCTAAGCAATCAACATGTCTCCTAGACCCCATCTTAACTAGACAACTTAAAGATCTTACCTTCAATCAGCACGTCTATATTAGATCAAAGCAATTATGTGACCACCTGTGCAGTATAACTTGCATGAAGATTTCCAGTCAGGATTTAGAGTACATCATAGCACAGAAACAGCACTGGTAAAGGTCACTAATGATCTTCTATTAGCATCAGACAATGGACTCAATACTGGTTTTGGTTTTTCAATCTTAGTGCTGCATTTGACACTATAGATCACAACATTTTATTATACAGACTGGAACATGTCATTGGGGTTAAAGGAACAGCATTAGGCTGGTTTAAATTGTATCTATCAGATAGATTCCAGTTTATGCATGTTAATGATGAGTCTTCCATGCACACAAAAGGTAGTTACAGAGCTCTACAAAGTTCTGTGCTTGGACCGATTTTTTTCACTCTATATATGCCCCCCTTAGGCAATATTATTAGGAAACACTATACATTTCCATTGCTATGCAGATGATTCCATGATATATCTTTGAGAACAGACAGGGGTGAAAGTGAAAAAACAAAAAAGAAAAAATATTTAAAGGAGAGAGAAAGAGCAAGAAATGGCTATGCTGAAAAGGAATTGTGTATATCTCTTATATGTGGTGTAATACAGTAGACGATGAAAAGTGAGACCACTTCCTCGTCTTAAAACAGTGCTATCAAATAATCAGTAACCCTCATAAAACAGGACAGTGAAAAGTAAACTCTGATATCATGTGACTGAAGACCATTTCAGACATTTGTTTTAATGCAAAACAGAAGTACACAATTGTTTGAAGAACATTAAAATACAGCTGTAATGCATACAACCTGAAGTGCATGGGCCTATGCTGTGATAATATAATAATAACAGTGGTGGCCTCTCTACAATAGCAGGGGACATGAGATCTATTAGTCCTGACTGCTGCCAGGGTTTAGTTAGAAAGAATCAATCATAAATCAAGTAGCATTAACTGGAGTTACACTGATGGGTGTCACACTTATACTAACAGGACCCAAGTACAGAGGCCAAGGATGTTTTCACTCAAACTCAACATTTTATTAAAGTGTAATTTAAAAAAGAAAGAAGTTGGACAGAACCTGTTTAAAGTAATTTCAACATTTTATTTATTTCATTCATTTTGAACATTGTCATCTACCATCATATTGCTAATTAGTGCTTTTATTTTCATTTGAAGCTGTCTGTCTACTGTGTGTGTGCTTTATTGTAAAATAACACTGTTATTGTAAAGGCTGACTGACAAGGTGGAGACAGGTGTGTGTGTCTGTTTGATGTGAGCATTGGTTAAACTGCAAAGAAAAGGAATGCTACGTCACGTTTAGGCAAGCAAGATGTGGTCGGTAATGATGCGCGCGTGTGTGTGTGTGTGTCACACAGAAAAACAAAAGCGTACGTTAGCAACTTCAGAAATTCCACAGGTTTCCTACATCAGGACTCATTAGTCAGTTCCAACATGGGCTGACTGGCAGGTATTTCAGGTAATTTCACAACATGCCGTAAATGTGCATGTTGAACAGACACGTAAGGCAGTGTCACGTACGGTATGTTTACATACCTATGTTTAGTGTCACTGTACAGTTCATCTGCCTGTGCTGATTGTGTGAGTCACAGATAATACTGCATAAATACTCAATAATACATTTGTTATCTTAAGGGTGGCAACTAACAATTTTTGTAATAATTTTAATAATTTTAGTTGTTCAATGAATAATTTAATCAAATGCTATGGAATTTGGAAAGATTTTATGTTCTGTTTCTGCTAGAACTCCAGGGCTCTAAATCTGGGCTGAGTGGTTTTCTTCCCTGGTCTCCTCAGTGCTACCCCTACCACAGTTCCTCTTCACCCTTTGACCACAATTAAAGACCTGTATCTCTTCTTCCATTTCTTCCAGATGAGCTTGTATGTTTAAGGTCATGAGCAGATCCTTTCTTTTTCCAAACTTCAACTTTTCCATTACTTTGGTAAATCTTTGTCTCATAAGTCCATAAAACTGTCCCGCCTTAACTTTCTGTTCTTCTAGCTAATGAGTGGTTTGCATCTTTTGGTGTAGCCAAAAGATACAAACCACTTTTGTTAATAAAAGTTTCTGTAAACAGTAGATTGTGATATATTCACTGCTGCTCTCTGATGTTTGTTGCTGATGTCACTAACTGTTGTTTTAGGGTCTTTCTTTACAGCTCTCACAATGTTTCTGTCATCAACTGCTGTTGTCTTCTTTAATCTCCTCATTCAACGTCTGTTACTTAGTACACCAGAGGTTTCCTTCTTCCTCAGGACAAATGGTTGTACTAGCTATGGACAATGTTCGTGCAATAGCCTGTGTATTACCCATAGAAATCTGTCTGGTTTTCATGTTGCTTACACATCTTAACTATAAATGGGCAAAACCCAAATCTGAAACTGAGCGTAGACATTCGGTTATTTAGTGTTTGAATAATGAACGAGTTACATATCCATTGGTTGTTTTCTAAATCTTAATGATTTCTCCAGGTCATCTCCTCTTCTGATTACAGTATTATGGACTTTAGATGATGAAAATTCTTAATCTTTGCAGTTTTACTCTAATCTGAAACAGTCTGCAACTTGTTGATATAGCTTTTCACAGATTAGTGAACCTCTGCCCATCTTTACTTCTCTTCCTCTTTTAAGTTGAGTCGAGTGAGTTAGTTGAGTGATGTTACTGACCTGTTGCTATTTAACTTGTCAGCAGTGAAAAGAAAGAAGAGACAAGTGGTTAAGATGAAGACGGTTGCAGCACTTTTCACATTTTGCTCAGTTCTTCTGAGACTATTTACACAAGATTCAAGTCCTGTCTGTGCGGAAGAGGATTAGGGTGATCAATTCAATTATATTTTATTTATATAGCGCCAATTTACAACAGAAGTTCTCTCAAGGCACTTTACAGTGTAAGGTTTAAGACCTTACTGAAAATATTTATACAAAAAATTATAGAGAAAACCCAACAATCCCATTTGAGCAAGCTTTAGGCAACAGTGGAGAGGAAAAACTCCCTTTAGAGGAAGAAACCTCCAGAAGAACCAGGCTTATAGTGGGCGGCCATCTGCCTCGACCGGTTGGGGTGAGTGGAAAGAGAAGAGAGAAAAGAACAGCAGGAAACAAAACAACAACAAGCAGCAAGAACATTGGGCAGGTCAACTGGATTCTGGAGATGTACAGCTCCAGGCCGAGGATACCTGCAGAAAAGTACAGAGAGAGGGAGACAGAGAGGAGGAAACACAACTACAGGAGAGAGAAGACACATAGTTAATGACATGCAATGGTGGCATTTGCATTAATACATGAGAAAGGAGATAGGAGAGGAGCTCAGTTTATCAGTAGAGGTCCCCCAGCAGACTAACCTATATCAGCATAACTAAGAGATGGTTCAGAGTCACCTGATCCATCTCTAACTATAAGCTTTATAAAAAAGGAAAGTTTTAAGTCTAGTCTTAAATGTAGAGACGGTGTCTGCCTCCCGAACCTGAACTGGGAGCTGGTTCCACAGGAGAGGGGCTTGGTAGCTAAAGGCTACCAAATTTAAAATTTAAAGAAAGACACAAAAGGGGTGGAGACTGGCTGTAGAGGCCACACCCCTCTTGGGAGCTTGTACAGGTCTCTGTGGCGCAATTGGTTAGCGTGTTCGGCTGTTAACTGAAAGGTTGGTAGTTCGAGCCCACCCAGGGACGGAGATTTTAAGCAAGCACAGTTGACACGTCCAGGCCAGTAGAGAGCACAGTAATAAGTAAGTCTAATTCACTGAGCACATTGGCAGAGTTGGGCTTCAAACCCAAACAGCCAGGGGACCACCTGAATGTACAAACATATTTGCAGCGTCATCTTAAATGATTGGTTTACCCATTAATTAAGTCCCACTTATTTAAGGGAATAATACAGATGAGTGCGCTAAATGATAAACGGACAAACAGTAACATGCAGAAAATAATTGTCTTTTATTTAATGAGATGAAGCAGAACACCTGGACAAACATCTAAACCACAAAGCGAGTATTGCTAGAAGTGTCATTACTATAATTAAGATTAGTAGAAATATTATTATATTAAAGTTGTTTACATCCACATGAGGTCCCAGTGAATCCTGTTGCAGGTAATTCAAGTTTAGTTTTTAGTCAGAAACTTCACTGGTCTCGTTTTTAACTAAAATCTATGGTGTGTCTGCAGTTACACAACCTGTTTGTGAAATTTAAAATTTAAAGAAAGACACAAAAGGGGTGGAGACTGACTGTAGAGGCCACACCCCCTCCTACAAACCTGTACGGGTCTCTATGGCGCAATTGGTTAGCGCGTTCGGCTGTTCGCTAAAAGGTTGGTGGTTCGAGCCCACCCAGGGTCAGAGATTTTAAGCAAGCACAGTTGACACGTCCAGGCCAGACACGTTCAGTTTTTAAAAGTTAGTAATGAAATTAATTTGACATTTATCTGTGATATTAGTCTGGATATTAGAAACTCTTAATAAACTTGGGGCGGCAGTAGCTCAGGTGGTAGAGCAGTCGCCTACAAACCCCAGGGTGAGTGGTTCAATTCCTGCTTCCTTCTGGCTACTTGCTGAGGTGTCCTTGGACAAGACACCAAAACCCCTGTAGTAGCACTGACTCAGTCTGGCAGCTGTCCAAAACGAATTTCCCCATGGGGATCAATATAGTATACATTATTATTATTATTATGTATTATAAAAACACTCAGTAAACACTTAATTTGTGCACAGAGAAGGTGAATCTTATCTTATCTTTCAGTGTTAGACAGAGCAGTCATTGTGAATGTAATGATGTTAAAGTTATTTATAGTCTCCTCTGACGTATGAACAAAGAATTTAAATAGCCGGGAAGTCACTGTGATGAAACCACATGACTCCCTTTGCAAACAGCATTAATATTTTTTAATCTCTGTTAATCAGGCTGTAGTTACTATTTAATCTGTTATTATATGAGCTTTTATATCACAGTTAATCAATGTTTATTCAATATTCCAGCTTGAAACAATAACCTTAACACATGTTGCTTAAAGGACATTTAGAGAATTTAAAGGACAGATGGAAACAAAACCAGAGGTCATGCTGCAATGAGTTGTGTGTGGAGTTCACAGTCCAGTGGAGACAACATCCATTTAGTTGGGAATTGGTCAGTTTATCCACACATACACTAGACACACATCAATATAAGCAGAAATTCGAAAGAAAAGCGGATTTTACAACATAAAATTGACATTTGTTAATGCAAATGTATTAATGTAAATGTAAAATCCTTTCTGCAATGATGGTAACAGCTGAAGACATGTATCTTTTTTTGTAATCAGTGAGTAAAATAACCATATTCATTCATGTATTTATTTTTTTTAGCACAAATCATTCCAGAATAGGATGAATTATTATATATATATATATATATATATATATATCTATATATCTATATATATATATATATATATATATATATATATATATATATATATATATATATATATATATATATATATATATATATATATATATATATATATATATACTAATGATTTTCTGAAGAACAAATTAGCTTTTTCAGACTAGACACACACACACACACACACACACACACACACACACACACACACACACACACACACACAGCTCCTCTCCTCTCTCCTCTCGAGCCTGGTTCTGCTGGAGATTTCCTCCTCTAAAGAGAGTTGAGTTTTTCCTCTCCACCGTTGCCTAGTGCTGTACTATTTGCGTCTGGAATGTGAATCTATTTGAACACTGACACACACAAATGTAACCTGAACAAAGAAGATTGTTTTACAGTTTGTTTTTGTTGAGTGCTGTGTGGGTCTTGCTAGTGAAGCATACAACGGAATCTTCTTTGGTCAGAAAGAATAGGTAGGTATATAGGTATATAGGTATATAGAAAATGGGTGTATATGAGTACGCAAGGATGTTTGTGGTTATCTGCAAATTGCACTTGACTTCTGAAGCTTTCCATCTCTTGTCATAGTTCACAGGTGAGTATATATACACTCGGCCTTTGACATGTATGTTGTCCTCAACTGCAGTCCTTAAACAACTATTTTCAGTACACACGTTAACATAGACTTGGTCTAATTTAATTGTAATTAAACTGTCACAATATGAAATCATTGGGTCTGTCACATATCTTAAAAAGGGCATAAAACATCTAATGATCTAATTGATCTTATCAATGGAAATGTAATAATAAAATTAATCACAAATTAATGCTTTAACTGTGGAAGTCATGTAAGTGTCCCCTAAGTTGATCAGTCAGCCTGTGGTAGCACTCATTAAACACTCGTACCACCTCCCTAAGTGGGTCACGTGCCATGTCCTCATAGCGGACCATTTTGTACCTTTACACGCCTTGTGGCACCGAGTCTGGTTGCTGAACTCATTCCGTGGAGTAAGAGGACAGGCTGGTGGTGAGCACAGTGCTCTACTGTGACTCCACATAAACAAGGAGGAGATATTGTTTTTCTCTGGTAGGTAGGCCTCCATCACTGAGAAGTCACGCTGGAAGACACTCTGTAATAGATCCCTCACAGCCATACGGTGTGCTGGAGCACCAGTTTTCTTCAGTTTTGTCCACACGTGCCAAGCAGGTTCCATGAGATAGAAGACAGATGGGTGCTGACTGAACACCTGACCCAGGAAGGATGAACCTGATCTCCATGATGAAAGCAGCAGGACATGAACTTTGTTGTCTGAGCCGACAAAACTGCTGAGATTGAGCTGGGCATACCAGCCACAAAACAGCACCACTGCTGCCCCCTGCAGGATGACCAGTAAAAACATGGTGCTGAGGTTCAATTTGTAGCCAGGCATGATGGCTGCAGATTACTGTCAGTCTCTGGTGCTCAGTGTGGTTCTCTCACTTTTTCTTTTCCTTTTTGCAGCTATGTGTGAATTCCTCCGCAGAACAGACAGAGCTGAGAGTGAAAGAGAGAAATCGGTGAACGGGAAATCTGTTTAATACAGTTGATGATGAAAAGTAAGGACCATTTCTTGTCCTATACAGTATTATGATTTTAAAATTGATATAACCACGTGACTAGCAAATACATGACACAATTCTTTTAATGCCCACAGAAACAGAAGCATAGAGTTGTTTGCTGATGAATGACTAATTCATGTGTTAGTGGCCTCTCTCACTAGTCTCCTTATGATGGCCGCGCTTGCTGCCACACAAGTGAACTATGGGTAACCTCATGTATTGGTTTGGATTTATACACCTTAACCATCATATTCAGTTTATACATTTAGAAAGATTAAGTTTATACCCGTAGAATGTAAAGCAAGACAGCAGTCTAAGTTTATTTAATATACAGTACAGACCAAAAGTTTGGACACACCTTCTCATTCAAAGGGGTTTCTTTATTTTCATGACTATGAAAACAAGTGCTAAGCATCTCTGGGAACCTCTTCAAGAATGTTGGAAGACCATTTCAGGTGACTACCTCTTGAAGCTCATCAAGAAAATGCCAAGAGTGTGCAAAGCAGTAATCAGAGAAAAAGGTGGCTACTTTGAAGAACCTAGAATATGACATATTTTCAGTTGTTTCACACTATTTTGTTATGTATACAATTCCACATGTCTTAATTCATAGTTTTGATGCCTTCAGTGTGAATCTACAATTTTCATAGTCATGAAAATATTGAATGAGAAGGTGTGTCCAAACTTTTGGTCTGTACTGTACTTTATTTAGTTTGTTTGCCAGGACATTAGTTTCTATTTGTAGCGCGCACATTTAGTTATCTTCTGTACTGTCATCCTATGTTTAATAACTCTTGCCTGTGTTAATTTATTTAACACATTTATTTTGAGTTACCAGTGCAGAGGTGGGAGTTGCTTTTAATTAATTGTTTAATTATTTACAACTGAAAAGACTTACTGTTATGTTAGTGGGTTTTTGGGTTTTGTTAGTACTAGTTGTTTGTAGTTACCACCTGTGTGTGTGTCAAATGGTCTGATCAGCCATTATATATGTTCCCTCGTGTGTTCCTTTTGGGAGGTCAGTTGGTTTTTGTTAGTCTGTTTATTTTGTTGACCTCTTTTATGGGCCCTAAGATTTCTTAAATATTTTGTGTAATTTTTTCTTCACATTTTTGGATAAATAAACCCTTCTTTTTGACAATCCACCTGTGTTTCCTCTTGCTTGGCTACTTGGTCCCTTACATATGGTGGCAGCGGTGGGATCAACTGGTTGAGGATACAGGTGTTTTTTTTCTCTTTTCTCCCTCTTTTTTCTCATCATGATTCGACAATTTGTGGTGTGAGCCATGCAGCGTGGAGTAAGAACAAGAAGTCAAGCAGAGAACAGAGACCCACACAGTGGACAGGGAAATCACGTGGATCAGGAAGATGAGACGGAGGCTGAAGGTTGTGGAGTGGCTTCTACTACTAAAGGTGAAGGAGCTGGAGAGCCATCACTGAAAGACTTGGCTGGCATCCTCCAGGCCTTCATGGGGCAGCAGGAGGCCCGTGAGTTACGACTGAAAGAGGAAGCCATGCGACAGGAGCATCGGCTTAAGACACTACAACATCAGTTCCAGCTGTTGCAAATGGAGGTGCAGGTGCGCACGTCTCCCATTCCAGAAATCTCGCCAACCGTGCTGGATCCCTTGGAGACTTCCAGCATGGATGACCATGCTTCACAGGCCCAAGCCACACCTCCCCCAGAAAATGTTTGCCAACCCCATGCGGCATCAGGTCAGTCTCGATTTTCTGTTGATCCAAGACTAGAAAAATTAACAGAAAGTGATGATGTTGAACACTTCCTGATTACGTTTGAAAGAATTGCAACAGCCTGTCGATGGTTAAAAGCAGACTGGGTTTTTCGCCTAATACCACTGCTCACTGGTAGGGCCAGAGGTGCTTATGTCAACATGGATGTGGATGATTCTCTGGATTACGATAAAGTGAAAACTGCCATTTTGCAAAAATATGACATCCTGAATCCTGAGTGTTATAGGCAGAGATTTCGCTCCCTAGATGTTGGATCCAGTGAGAGTCCTAAGGAGCTGTATGTGAGGATGAAAGAGATGTATGGAAAATGGATTCAACCCAAAGGTAAAACACTTCAAGAAATCGGTGAACTCATTATACTGGAACAATATTTGAGAATGTTATGCCCTGAGCTTCAGGTTTGAATTAAGGAACACGGTCCTAAGTCAGCTGCGTAGGCAGCCAATTTGGCTGAAGTGTTTGTGGCTGCCCGGAAAAGGAACCAACCATGGAGCAACATCGCTTGGAAGACTTCTAAAGACACTCACAGGCCTATACCCACCTTTCACCAGCAGAGGCCAATGCCAGGAGCGGGTAAGACTTCTGTAAAGGAGAATCAGCAGGCTAATGCACCAACAAAATTCGCTGGCAAAGCACCAATCTGTTATTTGTGTGGACAGGAAGGTCACATTAAACCATTATGTCCAAAGAATCCGACTAAGCTCACTCTAATGTGTTTTGTTCCACGTCAGAGTCAGAATGTCGAATGTAAGGGTAACCAGTTTTTGAAAATGACAACTGTAAAGATCAATGGAGAAAAACTCAGAGCCCTGATTGAGACAGGCAGTACTCAAACTCTTGTACACAGGCAGTATGTACCACCAAATGTTATTTGTACTCTCGAGACCATTCCAATCTGTTGTGTACATGGTGATGAGAAGCCATACCCCACTGCTGATCTCTATGTTGAAGTGCAAGGGCAGACCTATCTACTGAATGTGGGAGTTGCTGATAATTTGCCCTTCCCAGTGGTTTTAGGTCATGATCTGCCAGTCCTTGTTGATTTATTAAGCACAGAACACCACTGTAATGTTGCAGTTACAAGAGCACAAGCAAAGCATGTGCAGGAGCATTCTCCAACTCTTAGTGCGTTGCCTTTTTACGCTGCTGAGCTGGAGACACAACCCGGGAAGTCTCGCAAGTCACGAAGCCAAAGGAGAACAGAAAAACTTAAACGCACTGCCTTAGATTCATCGGTTGAGACTGCTCCAGACATGTCTTTGGGCTTTCAGTTACCTGTCAATATAATTGAAAGGCAGCAGAATGATCCAACTTTGTCCACCTGTGTATTGACTGCAAGGGAGATGGGGCTAGAGACTGAGCCTGATAACAAAGAAGAATACTTTCTGCAGAATGGGATTTTTTATCATCAGCAGGGCCAGACAAAGCAGCTAGTGGTCCCTCAAGAAGCCCGAGATATGATACTTAACTTGGGACACTCTTGTTCCTTGGGCTGGCCACCTGGGGAAACACAAGACCACTGCTCGGATTAGACGTCATTTTTACTGGCCAGGCTCAAGCAGAGATGTTGCTCAGTTCTGTAAGAGCTGCCCTCAGTGTCAGAAGACTTTTGCTAGAGTCCCTTCCAGAGCTCCATTGCATCCCCTCCCAATCATTGGGACCCCGTTTGAACGCCTGGGCATGGACATTGTTGGTCCAGTGGAGAAAAGCAAAGCAGGAAATTGTTACATGCTGGTTATCACAGATTATGCTACTAAATACCCAGAAGTGTTCCCACTAAAATCTGTTAAAGCAAAAGCTGTGGCATTCTCATTAGTTCAGTTCTTTTCACGAGTGGGTTTTCCCCGTGAAATCCTGACAGACCAAGGCACTAACTTCATGTCTACACTTCTGAAGCAGGTTTACAAGCTGCTGGGCATTGTGAGTGTACGGACCACTCCTTATCATCCACAGACAGATGGACTGACAGAGCGCTTCAACCAGACTCTTAAACAAATGCTCCGTAAGTTTGTGAATGAGACTGGATCTGACTGGGATCAGTGGCTTCCTTATGTTCTCTTTGCCTACAGGGAGGTACCTCAGGCCTCCACTGGCTTCTCCCCTTTTGAACTGCTCTATGGGCATGGGGGCCGTTGACCTTACTTAGACAGACGTGGGAAGGAGACCAGGATAGTGTGGAGCCTGTTAATGTGATTTCTTTTGTTCTTCAGATGAGAGAAAAACTACAGAAAATGAGCGAATTGGCCCAGGCACACATGAAGGAGGCCCAGAAATGCCAGAAAACCTGGTATGACAAGTCAGCCCGCCAGAGAAGCTTTGAACCAGGCCAAAAGGTTCTGGTTATGCTACCTACCAGTGACAGTAAGTAACTGGCAAAGTGGCAGGGGCCTTTTGTGGTGGAGAAGAAACTTGGACCCACCACGTACAAAGTTTCTACTCCAGGATGTAAGCAATCCAGCCGTGTTCTTCATGTGAACCTTCTGAAAGAATGGATTCCAAGAGTGAAGGAGGGTGTCGAGGTGTTGTTGATCCAAGGTGTGAAAGAGGAGGAGGAAATGGATGATCAATACCTGCCCTCATCAGAGTCTTCAGAGTTGGATGTGAGTCATCTTTCGGGAAAGAACAGCAAGCTCAGGTGAAAATGTTGATTAATCCGGAGATATTTCAAGAATACCCAGGCCGTACAGAACTTGTAGAACATGAGATTGTGTTAAAGGACAATGCAGCTGTACGACGCATGAGTTATCGGATACCAGAGCGTCTTCTTGTGTCACTGAAAAAGGAGGTGGACCTTATGCTGTCACTAGGGATTATTAAGCCTTCAAAAAGTAAGTGGTGTAATCCGATTGTTTTAGTGCCCAAGAAGGATGGAACAATCCGATTTTGTATTGATTTCAGGTATCTTAACTCCATTTCTAAGTTTGACTCATATCCAACACCACGGATTGATGATCTCATTGAATGTTTGGGAAAAGCAAAATATTTGACCACTATTGATCTCTGCAAAGGATACTGGCAAGTACCCCTAACAGCCCAGTCCCAAGAGCTGACAGCTTTTCGAACACCCTGGGGGCTCTTCCATTTCTCAGTTTTGCCATTTGGGTTACATGGGGCTCCAGCAACTTTTCAGAGACTGATGGACCAAGTACTCAGTGGCGTAACTGCATTTGCATGTGCATATCTTGATGATATTGTTGTCTACAGCACCACCTGGGAGGAGCACTTGGCACATCTGAAGGTGGTACTGGAACGTTTACATTCTGCAGGACGGACAGTTAATCCAGCGAAATGTACTCTGGCTAGAACAGAAACTGAATACCTTGGTTTCACCATTGGAGGTGGGTTGATTAAACCACAAGTTCATAAAGTCCATGCTATTAAATCATGTCCTCTTCCTCAAACTAGGAAGCAGCTCAGGTCTTTCCTTGGGATGGCAGGTTTCTATCATCGCTTCATACCAAACTTCTCTGCCAGGGCTGCACCACTAACTGATATGACTGGCTCACGTTGCCCAAACCAGGTGCAGTGGACAGCAGAAGCAGTAACGGCTTTTCAGGACATCCAGCAATCCCTGAGTAAGAGCCCAGTTCTACACAGTCCAGATTTTGAGAAAGATTTTGTTTTGCAAACAGATGCCTCAGAAAGGGGTATTGGAGCTGTGCTTTTACAGGGACCACCAGAAGATCAACATCCTGTTGCTTACATCAGCCGCAAGTTGCTCCCTAGGGAGGCGTGCTATTCAACAGTGGAGAAGGAAGCTTTGGCAATCAAGTGGGCCCTGGATTCCTTCAAATATTACCTCCTTGGGAGGGAGTTTACACTGGAGACCGACCATAAGGCATTCCAATGGCTGGAGAGGATGAAATATACCAATGGACGGATTACCTGGTGGTACCTGGCTCTGCAGCCATTTCGGTTCACAGTGAAGCACATTCCCGGCAAGAGCAATGCCACTGCAGACTATCTTTCTCGCTTTCCCAGCGAAGATTCTGAAGGGGAGGGGAATGTGATGGCTGCACTTGCTGCCACACAAGTGAACTGTGGGTAACCTCATGTATTGGTTTGGATTTATACACCTTAACCATCATATTCAGTTTATACATTTAGAAAGATTAAGTTTATACCTGTAGAATGTAAAACAAGACATATAAATTTCCGTGTAAGGCCATGTAACATGTAGAATCAGAAAGGTATGCACAAGATTCATAAACGGCCTGTATGGTAACATCACAAGAAGGTACCAGGCACATAAAGTACATGGTCGGGTTGATAATTAAAGCAGGTAAGGGAGTATAGGGGGGCCACAGATCCAATTCATGGTTAGACATGAAACGGTCGAAGCAGAGAGAAAGAATCTTCTCACGAACAACCACTGATAACAACATAAAGGGTGTTATGTGGAAGCAGCTTGCAATTAAAATTGCAAGGCATAGGAGTAACCAGATATGAAGGAGATCAGAGCACAAGGTATCTTTGTGTTATGTTTTCAGAAAGGCATAAATCGTGGGAAACGTGCTCTGAGGATGAAGGGCCCCACCAGGAAGGAACCTGATGCAACGTGGACCAATGACTGAGGATGACGAAGGTCAAGGAGTCGGATGAGGCTGAGGTGGACCTATGGATTAACCGGAATGAAGAATGTGCAAACATTTATGCAAATGATTGTATTTTTGTGTATAAGAAGACTGGGTCAGGGAGAGTCAGGTGTCAGACTTCGTGAACTGACACACACTTTGTTGTTTGTCAGGGATAGGAAGATCCAGACCCAGAGCTCTGTATGTTGTTATTCATTTACTCGTTTATCCATTTGTTTATTCATTTATTAATTCATTTATTCATTTAATCGTTAAATAAACATATAATCTGACACCGAAACTTCTTCTCCTATTCCTTCATAAACGAGCACGCAGGACTTGGCTGACACATAGAAGAGAGTTTTTGCTAGTAGATTGAGCCACAGTCCAACACAGTACATTAGTTTCTATTTGTAGCGCGCACATTTAGTTATCTTCTGTACTGTCATCCTATGTTTAATAATTCTTGCCTGTGTTGATTTGTGTTATTTTGAGTTACCAGTGCAGAGGTGGCCAAGGCTAGTTGCTGTTGCTGCTGCTGCTGCTCATCTTCTCAGGCTGAGGGCAAAGGACGCGGCCCTGAATATAGACCTGTTTTATACAGGAAGATGGCTCATTGGACTGAACCATAGCCTACCACCTGTGAGGGGGATTTAGGTTGGCATGTTGTATACTATGTTGGTCTATGTTAATATTAGTCCTTTGAGGGAGTTGCTTTTTGATTAATTGTTTAATTATTTACAACTGAAAAGACTTACTGTTATGTTAGTGGGTTTTGGGGTTTTTGGTAGTACTAGTTGTTTGTAGTTACCCCCTGTGTGTGTGTGTGTGTGTGTGTGTTAAATGGTCTGATCAGCCATTATATATGTTCCCTCGTGTGTTCCTTTAGGTAGGTCAGTTGGTTTTTGTTACTCTGTTTAGTTGACGTTATGTTTGTCTAGTCTACTTTGTTAAGTGTGGTTTATTTTGTTGACCTCTTTTATGGGCCCTAAGATTTCTTAAATATTTTGTGTAATTTTTCCCTCACATTTTTGGATAAATAAACCCTTTTTTTTTGGCAATCCACCTGTGTTTCCTCTTGCCTGGCTACTTGGTCCCTTACATATATAAAGAGAGAAAAGAACAGCAGGCAATAAGACAACAACAAGCAGCAAGAACATTGGGCAGGTCAACTGGATTCTGGAGATGTACAGCTCCAGGCCGAGGATACCTGCAGAAAAGTACAGAGAGAGGGAGACAGAGAGGAGGAAACACAACTAAAGGAGAGAGAAGACACAAAGTTAATGACATGCAATGGTGGCATTTGCATTGATACAGGAGAAAGGAGAGAGGAGAGGAGCTCAGTGTATCAGTAGAGGTCCCCCAGCAGACTAACCTATATCAGCATAACTAAGAGATGGTTCAGAGTCACCTGATCCATCTCTAACTATAAGCTTTATAAAAAAGGAAAGTTTTAAGTCTAGTCTTAAATGTGGAGAGGGTGTCTGCCTCCAGGACCTGAACTGGGAGCTGGTTCCACAGGAGAGGAGCTTGGTAGCTAAAGGCTCTGCCTCCCATTCTACAGTACATTTGGAAACTCTAGGAACCACAAGTAAACCTGCAGTCTGAGAACGGAGAGTTCTGCTTGGAAGATATGGAACTATGAGGTCTTTAAGATAAGATGGAGCCTGATTATTAAGGGATTTATAAGTGAGGAGAAGAATAAATAATAAATTCAATTCTGGATTTAACAGGGAGCCAATGGAGAGAAGCTAACGTTGGAGAAATATGATCTCTCTTGCTAATTCCAGTCAGAACTCTGGCTGCAGCATTTTGGATTAACTGGAGGCTCTTTAATGAGTTATTGGGACATCCTATTAATAATGAATTACAATAGTCCAGTCTGGAAGTAACAAATGCATGGACTAGTTTTTCAGCATCACTTTGGGACAGGATGCTCCTAATTTTAACAATGTTTCTCAGATGAAAAAAAGGCAGTTCTAGAGATATCTTTGATGTATGAAGTGAAGGAGATATCCTGATCAAAGATAACTCAGAGATTTCTTACAGTATTACTTGAGGCCAGAACTAAGTCATCAATGGTGAGTGTGTGTGATTAAAAGTGTCTCTGAGATTTTTAGGCCCAAACAGTATAACCTCTGTCTTGTCTGGATTTAGGAGAAGGAAATTGGAGGACATCCAGGTCTTTATGTCTTTTAAGCATGCTTAAAGTTTGACTAATTGATTAGTTTCTCCTGGTTTCATAGATAAGTATAGCTGGGTATCATCTGCATAACAATGGAAATTTATAGAGTGTTTCCTAATAATATTGCCTAAAGGGGACATATATAAAGTGAAAAGAATCGGTCCAAGCACAGATCCCTGTGGAACTCCATAGCTAACTTTGCTGTGCATGGAAGATTCATCATTAACATGTTTAAAACTGAAATCTATCTGATAGATACGATTTAAACCACTCTAGTGCTGTTCCTTTGATTCCAATGACATGTTCCATTCTTTGTAATAAAATGTTGTGATCTATACTGTCGAATGCAGCACTAAGATCTAACATGACGAGTATAGAGAGTAGTCCATTGTCTAGAAGATCATTAGTGACCTTTACTAGTGCTGTTTCTGTGCTATGATGTACCGTATTTTCCGCACTATAAGGCGCAACGCATTATAAGGTGCACTTTTAATGAATGGCCTATTTTAAAACTTTTTTCATATATAAGGCGCACCGCATTATAAGTCGCATAGAATAGACGCTACAGTAGAGGCTGGGGTTACGTTATGCAAGATTAGACAGAGGTGCGCTAAAGGGAATGTCAACAAAACAGTCAGAGTGTCAGGAGTTAGTAGGACCAATAATAAGGCCGAAGCAATCTACTCAGTTCAGTGCGTTTATTGCAGCACACAAACAAAACTACAGCGCAAGCATCAGCTGAGCAGTCTTTTCTTTAGAAAAACACAAAAGGAGTCAATATTAATACGTGGTGAAATCAAAGTCCTTGAAACATAGATAATCCAAATCCAATAGGAAATCCAAAATAATCCAACGAAACACACCGGTAGCAGAATCCTCAGCCATCGAGTACTTTAAGTCCTCCACACTAGTTTGTCATGAGTTTGTCGGGTGCACAACAGGTGCAATAAATCGGCTTAACGAATGTCAAGCTGCTGCACAAAATAAGAGGTCAGCCTAAAAGGTAGTCGGCGGATCCCCCTTTACTTAGCCATCTTGTTGCTGCCTCCACTTCTGCACCATTGATTCCTTAATGTTAAACGTCTATTCCCGTGGTCTACTGCGTGACTGACTCAATATTGATCCATATATAAGGCGCACCGGATTATAAGGCGCACTGTCGGCTTTTGAGAAAATGGAAGGTTTTTAGCCTTATAGTGCGGAAAATAGGGTACTCTAAATCCTGACTGGAAATCTTCATACAAGTTATTGCTATGCAGGTGGTCATACAATTGCTTAGAAACTACCTTTTCAAGAATTTTATAGATAAAGGGCAGATTGGATATTGGTCTATAATTCACTAAGACCCCTGAGTCCAGAGTAGGCTTTTTGAGTAGGGGCTTGACTACAGCAACATTAAAAGCCTGTGGTACGTAGCCTATTTGTAAAGATAGATTGATCTGATCTAAGATGGACATGCTGATCAAAGGTAAGACATCCTTGAGGAGTCTAGTCGGGATGGGATCTAAGAGACATGTTGATGGTTTAGAGGAATTAATTACTGAAATGAATTCAGAATTATCTATGGAGAGGAAGCAAAGGATCAGATAATAGCTTTATTGCTAACATCACGTGAACCATCATACTTATATGACTGACAAAAAAGCTATTTCCCAAGACAAAGGTTCATAAGAAAAAGAATGCAGTGTGACGTGTTACCCGCTCCTTTAGGAGACCAATTCTCTGGTGTGTTTTACAAGGCAGGACAGAACAGTAGAAGGGAGGAGCGGAGACAGTCATAGAGGAGGAAGGGACAAAGGATGGAGCAGTGGGGGAGTTAGACAGCCTAAGAAGGGAGACAAACCATGTTCAGAAAAGACAAAAGTAATGGTGCTGGGACAACATGACAAGATCAACAACCAAACACTAATAATGACATCATTGTGTACTTGACAAAAAAACAAACAAAAAAAAAACAAACAAAAACAACACGTGAGTGTTAAACCACTTTTAACCATTATAAGTGTACTGGCGCAGGGACTGAATTTAACACCAACTCTATTGTGGTTCTTGTAGTTTATACTGGTATATACTAGATTTTGTTTGCTTGCCTTGTTCCTCACTTGTAAGTCGCTTTGGATAAAAGCGTCTGCTAAATAACTAAATGTAAATGTAAAAGTGAATGTGGATGATGGATCAGGTGACTCTGAACCATCTCTTAGTTATGCTGATATAGGTTATTCTGCTGGGGGACCTCTACTGATAAACTGAGCTCCTCTCCTCTCTCCTTTCTCCTGTATCAATGCAAATGCCACCATTGCATGTCATTAACTTTGTGTCTTCTCTCTCTTTTAGTTGTGTTTCCTCCTCTCTGTCTCCCTCTCTCTGTACTTTTCTGCAGGTATCCTCGGCCTGGAGCTGTACATCTCCAGAATCCAGTTCATCTGCCCAATGTTCTTGCTGCTTGTTGTTGTCTTTATTGCTTGTTGTTGTCTTTATTGCCTGCTGTTCTTTTCTCTCTTCTCTTTCCACTCACCCCAACCGGTCGAACAGATGGCCGCCCACTATGAGCCTGGTTCTGCTGGAGGTTTCTTCCTCTAAAGGGAGTTTTTCCTCTCCACTGTTGCCTAAAGCTTGCTCAAATGGGATTGTTGGGTTTTCTCTAATATTTTGTATAAATATTTTCTGTAAGGTCTTAAACCTTACACTGTAAAGTGCCTTGAGATAACTTCTGTTGTAAATTGGCGCTATACAAATAAAATTGAATTGAATTGAATTAAAAGTAAAGCCTGAGCCACTGAAACAATGTTCCAATAACTCAACTTGGGACTGACACCCAAACTCCCATGTACCTGTCAGGGATCATGTATCTTAATCCAGCTGTTGATGTGATTCCAGGTGTTCTCAGCAAATGCTCTGGCTCAGTTGGTCCAACATGTCAATACTCCAAAACACACTGTAACAAGCATCAGATGGAGTCTGAAGACAGATCCCTGGAGGTGTTACTGATGTATATAAGGCTACAAACCAAATTGGTGCTAGATTTGAATATGTCAAATCTAGCACCAATCCTGGGTTTCAATTAATAAGAATGTAGACAGGATACATTTTTTAACAAGGAGGTGTCTGTAGAATATTTGGTACTGTACATTCAAACCTCACAACACAGCCCCAGACGGCAGCATTACTTAAGCCTTAGAAAACCTGACTGCACTGTCTGAAGAACAACCTGAAAATTCAGGGGTAGACGATCCTTTTTTCCTCGTTATTTATGAAATAGTTTGGGAGATGGAGCAGTCCAATCTCTTCTCTTCTAGCCTCTATTGCAGTGGTGGCCGCCCTGGTGGTTATATGTGGATGTTGCTGTATTCCATGTCTTCAGGGACTAATGCAGAGTTGGATAGATGCTGCCTTAACTAAGACTATGTACCAACAGGTCGCTGACGAGGATGAGAACCTTGAAGACAACTACACTGAAAACTATATTGAATATGTTCTAAGTCGCCTGATACTAAAGTGAATACTTGAGTGTTATATGCTGATAGCAATGTAAAAGTATCTTCACAGTATCATGTGATGATTTTATTGTTGATTTTCTTTTTCTTATTTTATAGTCCATTATTGAAATAGGACCATACACTATGATTTGGATAAGTTACTGTTATGATTTTTGTTCAGTTTCTAAAATTGACTTTTATTTTTTATTGTTATGGTTTCCATTGTATGTAAAAGTATAAACATGAGGGAAATGATAGAAAAATAGAACTAATAGTAAGAGTTATCCTTTTACATTTGTCATAACTTAAAGTGACTCTTGTGAAACTTGCCTTTCCTCTTGTGAGATACTGCACAAGACTTGTGTGCTGATGTATTCATGCTCCCTTGCACAAGAGAAAATAAACTACTGCCTTATTAATCTCATCAGTGTTCCTGAGAGGTTTGTTACAGATCAGCCAGGTACATCGCATGATGTGCCCTATTGTCTATTGTTAAATTAACCATGTCTCCAAAGTTCCACACCTTGTATAATTTGTTTTTGGAATGGGAACCTATTTGAACACTGACACGCACAGAGCTGTAAGCAGATTGAAAATAAATAGTTTTATAATTTTTTCTGATGCACAAATGATGCTATTCACAGAGGAAAGAATGGAACAACACAACTACAATAAATAACCACAGTCAGCTCCTAGTGTGTCAAAATCCAAATGAGAATGAAATCCTTAACACTACGTCAAATCACTATGAACCTTGGGGTATAAAGCAGCAACTCAGGCTGGTGCCCAAAGAAATTTCTTAGTAGGGCACTCATATTTGTATACTTAAAGTACATTGTGAGTACTAATGGTAATGGTACTAATGGTACTTTTAATGGAGTACTTTTAAAAAACACTATACATGAGTATAGAGTTCTAGAGTACTTCTGCCATATTTGGCCACCAGATGGGGATGAACAAATAATGGACTGTTATTATCCCAACACTTCTATAGCTAACTTTTAGTTATCAAGATACAGAATAAATATGAAAAATGTCATGTCATGTAAAAACCCTGAGCTTGGTTGTGCAAGAAGTTTCTTTTGTTAAAGAGAGGCTTTCCACTATACTGTGACCCAGTGCTTGCTCAAGAGGAATTGTTTGGTTTCTCTCTGCTAACTCTTTAAGGTTCTAACCTCGTTATGTGAAGTGCCTTGAGCAGATTCTGCTGCATTTTGTTGCATTATAAATCAAACCTTTAGGAGACACTGGCATCACACTCAGATTAAACTAATGCGGTTTTAAAGAGAGTGAATCCAGTTTTGTGGTACACACTGACGGCTGGCTGCAGTTCTACCAAATATCACAACTTTTCTGTACGCAAAGACTGATAAAGTCATGTACAGACATGTTTTACACAAACCAGACTCCTTTGACAGGAGGTGTGTGTTTTCATCACAAATTAGTGCTTTAACCTTGGACGTCATGCAAGTGTCCCCTGAGTTGATCAGTCAGTCTGTGGTAGAACTACTTATATAAATACTTATACAGACAAAAAAGCCTTTGTAGAATATAGATTTCATTCTTAATAGTTTTAGATGTTTTTGTTCTTAATGTTTTAACTTTTTCTTGGATTCTCTGTTTCAGTTGGTAACTAGCTGAACTGATATGGTTCATGTGGCACCAGCAGATCTATGTCAAGTCTCTTCTGTTCTTTTTCACTGTTAATCATCTTGTACCCGAGCAGTGACATGGCTCCCTTACACACTTCCTGGATGCGTTTGACCTTGATGTATGGCAGCATGGTACGCCAAGCCTGGGAGACCTCCACAGCATTTCGTGAAATGATTTTAAAAGCATCATTTGGGGAGCCTTTGCCTTTTCCATGGGTCACCTTGTAGATCCATTCCTCCATCTGCCTGGTCATCTCAAGTCCTACAAACTCATACATGGAAAAGATCTCCCCAAGTGGGTCACGTGCCATGTCCTCATAGCGGACCATTTTGTATCTTCCATTTAAAAATGGAGGGGGCTTCAGGATGGCCTTCTCATTGATACGCATGTGGCTACGACAGATCTCCTGTAAGACTTGATACTGCACCTCACCTGCTGGAACATTTCTTTGCTCTAAAACAATAGCACTGTCCATCGCTAACATGCCGGCTGACTCCTCTCTAGACCGCATCACAGCACGTGGGTCTCGGACCAAGTGGATGATGCGCAGATCTAAGTTTTGATCCTGTAAAAGTGGGTAGAGGGATTCCAGCTCAAAAAATCGCACTTCTTTTAACACCACGTGACTGTAGGTGCCACAGGCCTCCTCCACCCCCTGTAGGCTCGTACCATCACATGCCTTGTGGCACCGAGTCTGGTTGCTGAACTGGGTCCGTGGTGTAAGAGGACAGGCTGGTGGTGAGCACAGTGCTCTACTGTGACTCCACATAAATAAGGAGGAGACACTGTGTTGCTCTGGTAGGTAGGCCTCCATCACTGAGAAGTCACACTGGAAGACACTCTGTAATAGATCCCTCACAGCCATACGGAGAGCCCCCTCACCAGTTTTCTGCAGTTTTGTCCACACGTGCCAAGCAGGTTCCATGAGATAGAAGACAGATGGGTGCTGACTGAACACCTGACCCAGGAAGGATGAACCTGATCTCCATGATGAAAGCAGCAGGACATGAACTTTGTTGTTGGAATGGACAAAGCTGTGGGGACTGACCTGAACATACCAGCCACAAAACAGCACCACTGCTGCCCCCTGGAGGATGACCACGAAAATTATGGTGCTGTGGTTCACTCTCCAGCAAAACATGATGGCTGCAGACCACTGTCCGTCTCTGGTGGTCTGTGTGGATCTGTCTCTTTTCTTTTTCTTTTCTTTGTGATATGTGTTACTTCGTCTGCAGAATAGACAGGACTGAAAGAGAGAATAAGGGATATTAAGAGAGAGAAAGATGGAGAAATGGTTATGTTGAACAGGAAATGTGTTTCTCTTATATTTGGTGTAATTCTTGAGATGATAAAAAGTGAGGACACTTTTTGACACTGATTTTCATACAACTGGAGTATACCATGTGAACTGCAATATGATGATTTAGCACCAGGTAAAGTAGTAGTAAATAAGAAGGATAAACATAGTTGCTTGCCTTGCTTCAGCCTGAACCCTTTAAGCAGTTTTAACACATCCATGGTCTCATTCAAACATTTAAGCTGCAAGTGTTGTCTTGTTTGTTTACTGGATTAACAGGCTGAATGTATCCACATTAGCTGTACAGCAATGCTAAATGGCTAATGTGGCTAACTTCATCTTCTCTTAGAGAGAAGAGGAGGATGCTGTCCAAACTCCTCTCAATCCTGGACACTCCCTCCCACCCACTGCACAGTGTGTTGCTGGACAGAGGAGCACGTTCATCCAGAGACTGATCAACATTAAGTGCTCTACAGAGAACCACAGGAGGTCCTTTTAACCTGTGACCATCAATCTCTACAATTCCTTCCCTCTCTGTAAGGGGTGGGGGAACTCTTATAATCTTATAAGAGTCTTAAGACTATAAGACTATAATATAGTCTTATGTTTCTGTACCAAATATTAACACTGATTTTCTCACGTGTTGAAATACTTATGTTCAGCAGTGCAAGTCAAATAAATTCTTTAAAAATCATACAATGTGATTTCCTGGACTTTTCTTTTTTATTCTGTTTCTCAGAGTGGGAATGTGGATTTCAGATCCCTCCATGATTTCTAAGTGGGAGAACTTGCAAAATCGCAGTTCAAATACGTTCAAATACTTCTGTTCCTCACTGTGTATTGAGTTCTCTGTATTGATCTTATTGTGTATTTGTGTTGGTGTGGATCTTTCGTTTCTGGTGAATGGAACGTTCTGTTAGTGGTATCATAATTAACACTGCTATATCTACAGAAGTTGATGTTTGTGAAAGGGGTGGAGATCCTTGTGCATCGAATTAGAGATCTTGCTTACAATTTTAAGAAGTGGCTGATGAAGGGGTTCTCCAACCAACATGCACTCACTCAGCAGCAAAGAATATTCAGCTACCATCTTATTTCAGTAAGTATGGTAGTAGAAAATGTCTTTATAGGCAACTCCAGCAACTTCAAAGATTGCTGGATTTGTCTGACAAAGCAAAATGACATGACTGCTAGAAGTTGTTACATGTTGCATTTTACACCATATGACATAAACAAATACCACTTCTTGCCTGAGTGGAACATTGAACCTGATCTTTCTGAGGCTGACCTTTTGGCTTTAAGGGTGCCGTTGTACATGGAAACCAAGAACTGAAGAAGTCATGTCTATTTTGTGAACCTACTGAATCTTTATGCTTGTGTATAATAAGCTGCTATTACTGTGCTGTAAATACGCCATTAAAAAAGGGTGAATGTAAGTAGTATTATACAGAACATAAATGTGCAAACCTAAATGTGCAAATATAAAGTGAGCATGCACAAAAACAAAGTAAATAAATCACCTAGTGTTTAAGTATTTACAGTAAACTAATTCAATTGCAACTGCAGTTGCTGCCAAATGTGCTTTTGCATCCCTCTTCCCTGACTTGCTTTCCATGGGTTCTTTATTGTTCAAGTTGATCTAAATTTCTCTTTTAATCCTTACAGTCCCCAGTTCCTTCATCACTACTTGAGTTTTATACACCCTTCTCCTCTTCTGTTGAGGCTGTTTTTTTTATTGGACAAAAGAACACAATCATAATTAGCGATATGTTGCTGTAATCTCCCATTTTTCACTGTTTATCTAACATTGCACTCTGTAAAGCCATCAGGGTTCCAATTAAACTACACAGCTTTGAAAACTTTAGCTTTAACATTTTTAGGAGCATAAAACAAATCCAGTTTTTAACTGGTCAACCGTCAGGCTCAAATGTCTTTGTTTTGCCTGAGTCTGTGTCCACGCAGGCATCTCCAGGGTCAGAGCTGCTGCTGGAGGTCGAAGTAGGAGATGAACTGGACTTGGAGCAAACAGGGGTCCTTGTTGCTTAACAGAGCAACTAGGTTGACCCAGGAGCTGGTTCCCCAAATAAAATGGCATGTTGCTGCTAACTAGCAGCAACATCAGGGACAATTTGATTATTATGATTCATAATGTCTAATATGATTCGGAAACACAGATCAAATCCTGTGCATGTGATGTGGTTACATATGAGTTATGCATGAGTTAAGTTGCATGCTACGCTGCGTGTGTGTGTGTATGTGTGTGTGTGCCCAGATCAAACAATGAGTCAAGCAAAACAGAGTAAGTACAAAATGTAAATGTAACTACAATTCTCCATTTGTGTCTGGCTCTCACCATGGTTTACAAGAGTCCCAAAGCTTTAGAAATGCATTTGTAGCCTTTTCCAGGCTGATCCACTTTTCTTGAACGAAATCATCATTCATAAACTGCATTTTGTACTTACTCGAGTTAATATTTAAATTAGTTTGATTATCTGGGTTTGGGAAATACGCAAAAACAAACAAACAAACAAACAAACAAAAAAACTCAGGAAGGGGGCAAAAGGTGACCAGACATGTTTCCTGTCTTCCTCACTGCAACTCACTGGTAGCTGAATAGTTACAGCAGATGGCACATGACAGCAGACCTGGTTCACGTTGGACTACACTCTCTATTAATACTATGAAATAAAGAAGAAAACTGGAAAAGTAGAAGAACGTGTTGAAAAGAATTCTTCCAGCAGTGTGTCGTGTGTTTAAAGAGCAGTCAAAAGAAAGAATAGAGACTGGGTTAAGGTGGAGACGGGTGCAGCATTTTTCACGTTTTGCCAATTTTCACAAGATGAACAGGATTCAGATTCAAGTCCTGTCTGTCAGCTCGGTACCTGAATCATTAAATCATGTCTACATGTGATAAGAAACTCAGATTTTGCAGTTGAATAGATGTTGCAACTGAACCTGTACATGAGGACGCTTATTAAAACAGCTTTAAAAAGTTATTCATGAACTTAATTTGTATTTTGTCATATTAGTCTGGATATTAGAAACAATGTATTATAGCTATAAAACAGTTAATTAGTTTTATATGTGCACAGAGAAGGTGGATCTTACCTTATTTGAGTGTTAGACAGGGCAGTAATTGTGAATGAAATGATGTTGAAGATGTTATATATAGTCTCCTCTGACGTATGAACAAAGAATTCAAATATCAGGGAAGTCACTGTGATGAAACCACATGTGACCACAAAATAAAATAAATAACTCCCTTTGCAAACAGGATTAACATTTTTATCTCTGTTAATCAGGCTGTAGTTACTATGTAATCTGTTATTATGTGAGGTTTTAGATCACAGTTAATCAAAGTTTACAACAACCTTAACACGTGTTACTTAAAGGACAAATGGAAACAAACCCAGAGGTGAGATTCAGACTAAAATGTGTTGTTACCTACAGACTATGGAACAACAACAGCAGTCGGTAAAGGTGGGGCTGATTTGAAGCTTGTATCCTCCTTGCGTCATGGACAAATAAGCACTCACTCGTCACCTCCACAGATGCAACAGTCTGTTGTTATTGTAGCATCATATGTTATAAACTGTGTTAAACTGCAGCACATGGTTACACGATGCTCACGCACACTGGTAGGAGTTGTGTGGCCTGAGAGCGCATGGTAATGTGCTGCCCGGGTCCAGTTTGGTAAACCTAAACCTGCTCTGCAGCTGCAACTTAACCACACATCACTACATCTGCCCAGGATCTGCCCTGTGGCCTGTTAAACACCTACAACACTGACATATCTGCTTCTCATAATGTGCTTGTAGACACTTGGCAGTTAAACTACTGTTATTTAACAGTACTTTAAAGAGTACTTTAGATAAACTAGTGTAATATAGCTGCAGATATATTTCATATTGTATTGGTTCATAGTTCATTTTACATCCCTTCATTTTTATTTGTGTGAAATTCAGGTTACTGCCTGGCTGACTGAGAGTCCACTCAGCACTGTAGATATCTCATAATGAGATGAGGTTTATTCATTTTATTAATTGTTAAAAACATATATTGAATGAACAATGCTTTTTTTATTGAATGACATCATATTGTGCTCTTTTCATCCACTAGAAGTATTTTATAAAGGTTACTGATAATGCCTGATTTCTGTGGATCTCCAGAAGATCTATAAAGATTGTTTCTCTGTTTAATGGACTTTTGGGAGGTTGTTTGTTACCTGGGGTCTTGGGCTAAATATGTAAAAGCAGTAAACATGTACACATAGCCATTTTTTGGAAAAGTAATCAAATGTGCCTTTTTAGACTTTGTACTCAGTCTGAATAATTAAAATGGAAATTTAAGGAAACTTTGAGTAATGTAAAGTGTATAGTGTACTTTTGCCACCTTTGGTCAACAGTATTTGCATAAATGTAAATGATGCCACTGTAAAGCAGCAAAGCATGTAGCCGACGTCCAGTTATACCAGGAACAGAATAAATATGAAGGTACATGTCAATATTTATTCAAGACTTCAGTATTGTATAGTTTATGCATCATAAATCATTTTCAGATAACTCAAAGAACAAACTGACAGATCTGTCCGTTCATGCAAACTAAATGACAATAGACTTTAACATACAGTAAATACTTTCATATATTTTAGTCCTCTGCTTCCCCCCCCATCCATTTCCGTAACTATTCCACTCTCATTTTGTAAGAATAAACTCCTTTTATTATTTTATTTGTGTCTGGCCAACAAAACATGAGGCAGCACAAAGAACAGAACCAAACGGTTAACGGCCCCGTCTGCACCCTATAAGCTGCCTTTCTGTTTAATACCCAATCCCAGGCCCCCAGCGCTTCAGAGGAATCCAGTAACCCCCAGCACTCCCCTTACCTGGGGACATGCCTTACTTACTAATGGTGGAAAACCCTGGGAAGTCCAGCTCCAGTAAATGCCAATGCCCCTGTTGGAGAAGTGAGGACCCCCACTACCTGTATCTTCTGCTGCAGTCCAAGTTCAAGCCCTGGTCCCAGCTTCTGCAGCCACCACAGCCCCAAGAACTGGCCCCAGTCCTTGCTGGTACTGCTGCTCCTCCTCCTCCTGATCCAGACCCAGTGCTCTCCTCCACTGCAGGACCAGCCTCAGTTTCTGCTAATGCTTCAGACTCCTCTTCTGTTCCAGACCCAGTTCCTACTCCTGCTATCAGAGCTACCACTCCAGATCCAGCTGCAGTATTTGAGATCTGATTTCAGAGCCTCCTAAGGCTCTTGGGGCTTAAAAAGCCCAAAATCCCCCAAATGTGCCTGTACACTGTCATGCTGAGAAGCCAAGCTGGCTTTGAGTGTGCACTTCTAACATACTTGAGTATGTGGTGTACGTCTTTACATGAGCAATAGATGCATATATGTACCATTATATAAATGCACCAAAATAACCATAAAGTGGATTTGGCATAACATGGACACTTTAAATGCTTCATTCTCTTTCCTTCAGAAAACATGTCACATTATACATACTGTCTCTACTGAAGGCCTCTGTCTCATGATGCTAATTTCTTTGTGAGAGAATTCCCTGTGCCATTAATCTGTGCCACAAATCTAGGGACAGTGCATCATGTGCCAGTGTAATGTTAAACGGACCATGTCTCTACAGTTCCACACCCTGTCCTATTTCTTTCTGAAAGTTTGAACACTGATACGCACACAGAGCTGTAAGCAGACCAGATAAACTTGTTTTAAAATGTGTTTTGATGAGCAAACATATATTATAACGTATACAATGAATAACCAGAAAGTTGATTCTTCAGCTAGTTAACTGTAAACTTTCCATCAATTGATATGTCTTCATGTACTATGTACTTCAACTGTAAAATACTTTTTCTGATGTTATGAAACTATGTCCACAAGTTACATTTATGGTAATACTCTACTGTATATTTAGCTAGCTGGAAAACTGTTTTGGCAGATATAAACAATGACTTTGATTCTGCAGTTTGCAATCTTTTTATATATACTTCTTATCACTATTCAGAAAAACAAGCACATCTCAATGGGGAAACAGAATTTGATAAAACACCAGTTCACTTGTCAACAGGCTAGAGAGCCACCACAGATCTACATCATTATATCATTATACTTTATATGTCTGTATATGTCTCTGCTTTCATGACAACAACAAGCTATACAGTGTCTCTGTACAAGTGTTGCTCCTCACATTATCAACCAACACTGGCATCAAACATGACTGGCCAGCTCATTTCCACTATTTGATTTGATCACTATGGACAGTAATTACTTTATAATACATTTTGATTCTTGTTTAAACTGAAAGTTTCACAATCCCTGCCCCAGCCTTGACCCTGACACTCATCCGGCCATATCCCATTACTCTGTTCTCCTTCTCCACTTCCTGCTCTGTCTCTTTCTCTCTCTCTCTTTAACTATGATGACCTGACCTGCTCTCCTTACCTTGATTCTCTGCCTGTACCTTGCTAGTCAGTCACTTCTGAGGTATCCTCTTGACCCTCCACTGTTAATTCGGTCTGTGAATTTTGAACTCCTCGCTTGACAAGAACTGCGAAGAAGAATGAGAGAAACTGGCCCAAAATAGGTACAAATATTATAGCATCATACTAAAAAAAACTTCAGGCTGTCATTGGTGCTAAAGTTGCTTTAACAAAGTATTAAAAAAGGCTGTAAATAGTTACATGCATGTGATTTTTTGTTTGTTTGTTTTTTATTTTGAATACATTTGCCAAGATTTTTAGCAAACGTTTCACTTTGACATTATAGAATATTTTTGGTATAACTTTGAGAAAAATAACGTTTTTTATCTATTTTGGAATAAGGCTGTAACAAAACAAAAGGTGGAAAAGGTAAAGCACTGTACATACTTTGTGAATGCACTGTAAATCCATGATTCAACCTGTTATGGTTTACATGACAGCTAGAAACAGTTTGATCCTGAATCATTGTCAAACGTACTCCACTTAGTCTTAGGAGAGGCAAAGGGTAGCAGTTTTTTATGTTATGTTGTTCAGAACATGATATGGGTCCACGCATGGGCGCAGGGTTCCATCTTTCTCCTCGACAAAGAAGAACCACAATCCAGCAGGAGAGGTAGAACGGCGAATAAGGACAGACTTAAGAGCATCAGAAATATATTTCTAAAAAAGCCTACTGCTGGGCGATGAGGTGTCGGGTAGGAGCTTGATGGCACAGTCATATAGAAGGCAAAGAGGTGGCTTTCTGTTGTTGAATACCACCTTAAGACTGAGATATTTGGCTGGCACTTTGGAAATGCCAGGATTAAGTTTCTTCAGAGGTTTTCTGCTTATCAGAGATCGGAGCGGACTAGAGACATTCTTTCAAGCTGTTGGACCCAAACCAAGAATTCTCCCTACTGGCCAACTAACATGGTGGTTGAGTTTGTTCAACCAGGGGGCTCCCAGGATGATAGGATGGTGCGGAAACTGAATGGCAAACAGAGAAATTAGTTCAGTAAGTTAGCAACAACAGCTGTGATATTGACTTTGTACAAGAGGAGATCATTGAGAGAGTGAACTTTAAGTGATTGAAACAAAGGTGATGCTGGGATGTGATTTTTAAAGACCAGATTGGAGTCAATAAGGTTTGCGTCTGAACACAAATCAGTGAAAATGGGCACCTGTATAGTTTTACGGTTGAGGGAGAGTTGAGCTGAGGTGCAGGGTCAGGAGAAGGATGAGATCTTTGGTAGGCTCAGCGTTGTCCTCCTGAACCGCGTTTAGCCTTTCTTTTTAACAGACATTTTGCTGCTCTGTGTTCAGGCCCACCACAATGGAAACAGACATTCTCCCTTGAACCTTCTCTATTTGTCCTCTGGAGTGTCCCATTTGCATTGGCTCAGGGGGCATAGGACATGACTTGGCAACTGGCCTAGATTCACGGATCGGGCGCCTACTAGATGGTGAGCTTGAAGGAAGGAAACAAGGCTTATCAACCCACAGTGCGACTTTTATCAGGTGCTGCAGGTTCCTTGGTTGGTTAGTGGCTAGGTCAGCAAATCTTTAATATGATCAGCTAACTCTTGGTAAAAGTGTCCAAGAGTGATTTCCCTTCTCACTGTTGCAGCAGTCCTGGAGTCAATAATATAATCTGTGACAGAGCCTGAGCCTCGTGAGAGGTTCTGGATGGCAGGAATGGATTTGTTTTCAGGATCAAAAATTTTAGATAGTTTAACGCTGAAATGTTGAAATGTTGCAGCATTCTGTCTTACCTGTCCTCTCTGCAGTAGCCCATTTTCTTGCTCAGACAGTAGTGGAATTACGTAAGTCGTTTTTCCTCACTCTGAGGGTTATGCCCATGCCTGAAGCTTGAATAGTAGCTGACATTGGGTCAAGAAGAGTCAACTATTACGGGCCTACATCCATGGTTCTCTTTCCCCTTCCATGGAGCAACTGTGAGGAAGGGAAAGTTGGTTATTATCTTGCGCCAAATTGACGCCATGAGCATGAATAGTTTTTTAACTACTACTAGTGCTACTACTACAACTGAGTGGTAGTTCCAAGTAGGGGAAGAAGGTCCAGATGAGGATTGTGGGTAATGCAGTTTCATAGGTTCTCTTATGCCTGACAATGGAGAAACGATAGTTCTTTAATTGAAGTCCCAAAACGTAAAACAAAAGTACCCATGAAAGTCTGGAAAACAAAAACAAAATCGATCTTTTTTTTTATTTTATTTAACTTATTATTAACTTATCTATAATATTACTTCATTATAAACACTTTTGTCCCTGCCAGGATCCTGTAGGAATGATGTTCAGTTTTTCCAGTGATCTGATTGGTCAGTAATTGGGCTGTTTTAAATAGGTTTTAATTTCATCTAGAACAGGTTACCATGGCATTAGTTACCATGGTAATCTACCATGATACTGGAAAAATTGAAATAAGGCCAGGAGCAACTTGTTATTCAGTGTCTTTGACACTTCGACCTGAGGAACTGAGAGTCAAACAGTCTACCCTACAATTCATGGAGAACTGTTTGCCCCTCCTGTTGTACAACTACACACTACATCTAGATCCTTTGCTGACAAGTTGATGTGAGACAATCACCACAGCTAGAGTTGTCTCAATACATCAACTGTCTGGTTCTCACTGCAGCACAGAATATTCATGTTTACTGTGGTCAATCTACAGCACAGTGGGTGGCCTCTCTTAAAAAGGTAGGATGGTAGCAAACAATGAGCTTAAATATTATTGTGAAAGTTGACTGACAAGGTGGAGACAGGTGTACGTGTCGGTTTGATGTGAGCATCGGTTAAACTGCAAATAAAAGAAATGCTTAGTCACGTTTAGGCAAGCAAGATGTGGTTGGTAATGATGCGTGTGGGTGTGGGTGTCACACAGAAACATTAGTGGTTTAAGACAACAGACAACAAAAGCGTACGTTAGCAACTTCAGAAATTCCACAGGTTTCCTACATCAGGACTCATTAGTCAGTTCCAACATGGGCTGACTGGCAGGTATTTCAGGTAATTTCACAACATGCCGTAAATGTGCATGTTGAAACAGACACGTAAGGCAGTGTCACGTACGGTATGTTTACATACCTATGTTTAGTGTTTGTCACTGTACAGTTCATCTGCCTGTGCTGATTGTATGAGTCACAGATAATACTGCATAAATACTGAATAATACATTTGTTAAGAAACCACCAAATTGTTTTTATAATGAACTAATACTTAATTTTTTTTAATTGATCAAATGCTATGAAATAATTATAAAAACCTGAACACATTTCTTTATTTGTTTGAGATATTCAAGTTGTTTAATTGAGTAAAAGAATGAAGCGCAAACATTTTTGGATAAAAATAGATATAGTTATAGATAATAGAATAGATCTTTTTTCAGATTATTAACAAATGTTAGTCGACCACTTTTCTCTCTCTTGCTGCTTTAATGCTTTTAGATGCACTTTAATATTATGTATATTCTAAAATGTAGTTGTAATAATGAAATACTGATGTTCCTATGCCTTTGTGTAAGAAGAAGAAACAGCTCACTAAGGTGATCCATGCAGGTGTACAAGATCTGATCGAACAAGCTCTGACAAGCTCCCTGAGTTCAGACCCTCAGGATACAAAGGTAAACGCCTAACATCATGTCATGTGATAGTCCAATGTTTAACATGTTTTCAGCTCACTGGCTTTCTCTCTAGACTTTCACATACTTCAAACACCTACTTGTATATTTCTGCCAGAACATCAGGACTCTCCTCAGCACTACCCCAGCACAGTTCCTCTCCACCCTTGACAAAGACACAGCCACTGACAGATTCTGCACTGTACTGTCTATCTTAACAGCCTTGCTAGAGGAAGTGGTGCAAGTCAGAATATGAATATCATAGACTGCTTTCGTCTTTCTCTCACAGCATCACCAAGTCAAAAACAGAATACTACTATGACAAACTCAGAAACACCAACACTGGAAAGCTTTTCTCAACTTTCAAATCACTCCTGTATTCCTCCTTCTATTTCTGGCCAAGACTCTTGAACAAACAGCATACAGTATACAGTGGCTATAGAAAAAAGTATTTACCCCCTTGGCTGTTTTGTCCTTTTATTGACATTATAAATCAATTGTGATCAATAAAAGTTGACGACTATCAAAACAAATTCAGACAGACCTTTGGCTGCAATCACAGAAGCTTTGACTGGTGAAGAATCAGAGCAGTCATCAGTGTGTTAGTGTCTCTCATTAGTCTCCTTCTTGCACGATCACTCAGTTTGTGTTGACGGCCTGTTCTAGGCAGATTTAGACATGTGCCATATTCCTTCCATTTCTTGATGATGGATTTCACTGAACCCCGGGGACTTAAAATAAGAACATTGCTGAATGTCTGAAGTTTACCAAAGAGCACATTGGCACTGCACAGCACTATTAACAAAATGTTTTGTGGACTGATGAAACTATGTTGAACTATTTGAAAAGAACACACAGCACTACATTTGACGTAAAAAGGGCACTGTATATCATCATGAAAACATCACCCCAACTGTAAATTATGGTGGAAATATGATAAACATCATGATTTGGGCCTGCTTTGCAGTGATTGAGGGAAAGATGAATTCTGTGTAGTATCAGTATCAAAACATTCTTCAGGATAATGTGAGGATGTCTGTACGTCAGCTGAAACTGTAGGAGTTGGTTGTTCTCAATAAAGACATAAAAGATCAGAATGGTTTGGGTTATTATTTTAGGCACATTATATTTGTTAATACTCTTGACTTAGATAAAGATCAGATCACAAGGAGAAAAAAATCAAAGCAAAGTGCTATCAAAAAAGTGTTTCTGTTACTGTTAATGAACTTTATAAAATTAGTGGGATTTCTTTCCACAATATTTTATTAATTCCACAATGAAACCATTACAAATACCCATCTATACCACTTACTTAGCAGGTGACTCCTTAAATAAATCCACTGTCTCTTTAAAACGTCCAAAGAGTGATTTTCTTTTTTTAAAAAGAGGAACCACTTTTGGAACAATTTTGCCTACACAAAGTCTCAGCAAATGCTTTTATTTTGTAATGATTTACTATTTTGGAACTGTATTAAAGTCTTTAGTGGAGTTTTTTTTTAATGTCACACTGTTTCTATCTGGAACGTGAATCTATTTGCGCTCACACACACAGAGATGCAATCTGAACAAATAAGCTTGTTTTACATTTAGTTTTTGTTGAGTGCTGTGTGGGTCTTGCTAGTTAATGGTACAACAACTGAATCTTTTACGGTCAGAAAGAATAGGCAGATACTCTCCGGGTTATGTCCTGTCCATTTATTTACACTACAGAGGTTCAAATACATGAGGAAATGTGTGTGGTTATCTGCAAGTGAAAATATAAAACAATAAACACATACTGTACAAATGTTTGTGATATTGTCCAATAAAATCCCATTTACAGGTGAGGTAACAGTATCTCATAATGCTGTTTCAACACAAACTCAGATAACCATGTAATATCTCTATGAGGTCACCAGAGGGTACTCTGAGCTTACAAATGGCTCGATGTGGCTTTTTAATATAACCACATAATAAACAGTTCACAAGTTTTTTAAACACACCTTTACAATATTACATTACAGAATCCTTAAGATTGAACTCATAATAATAATCATAATAACACGTATATATATAATAGAAACAGCATTCAACAAAAATTACCCTGCATTCATCTTTTTGTCGTGAGCATGTTACAGAACCACAGAGCATGTTGCTGGTGCTAAGACTAGCAACTTTACAAGTGTTATGCTTGGCCTACTAAGGCAACTGGCATAGTCAAAAAGATTCCATAAAAAATTTTGATCCACAAATAATGCTGTGCACCAAGGACACACTGGAACTAAGTACAGGAATAAATACCCAAATACCAGGGTTGGTAATCAAAATTTAGTTCCAAATTACAGCCAAAATGGAAAATGGAAAGTACTGGAAAGAAAAACTTATTTTCTCTTCTGCTTATGAGTTGTGAGACACATAACCAATGCTGCCACCATTATTTGTTGGATATTTTAGCTTGTTTTTGTTTGTTTCAGAACTAGAATCGATCAAATGCAAATGATTTCCAGACAGCACCACGTGTTTCAAAAATCAACTGAGAAAAAACATCCTTCTTTAGGTAAGACCTCTAAACACAACATTGACCTATTAAGAACCTCAAAAGCCATCTACTGTATGACCTACAGACAAAGCATACAGACTATCCATCAATTCATATCTCAATTTTTCAATTGTAAAATACTTTTTTTCCAATAGGACCTCTATGCCAACAAGCAACATTTCATGGACTCCTCTGTCTATATGGAGGGACGAGGTGGAGGTTGTATCTAAATACAAATACTTGGAAGAAATTTGGACAACAAATTCAACAGAGAGCTGGCTGTATTTTCTGTGAAGGCTCAAGTCCTTCAATTTCTGCAGCACCATGCTGCTGATGTTCTATGAGTCTCTGGTGGCCATTAATAAAGTTAGACAGCTATAAACAAGAACTTTGATTCTGCATTTTGAACCCTTTTATACGTAAATTCACGTAAGGCAACCCAGCTAGGAAGGAACGTTCTCACACATTTTGGTGTGTGAGAAACAATGTTTTCAACGTTAAACAACATTGTGTAATATTATATTTCATCATATTTCATATAAATTTTAACTGAAACATTCTGTAAATGTTCTTAGAAGATTGTGAATGCAAAGTTTGTTTGACAATATTGTGGGAATATTGTATATTATACAAAACTAAAACTTTTTTGTTGCAAAATTTTGAGAATCTTCTTTAAACATCTTCAGTGTAATGTTTCTTCCATAACTTTCAGACAATGTCACATAATATATGTAATGTGACCTCACATTTGTTCCATTCTTGTAAACATATCTCATGACCCTCTAAATAAAATATGAGTCTGGACAAACCTGATTGTAAACTTGAATTTGACTTATTTACACGCATAAGAGTTGTGTTGTTAGTCTGAGTACTTCGAAAACATAGATGACCTGGACTCTTTATTTGACCCAAACGCCTCCTGTGTAGATTTATGCAGGACCAAGGCTGCTGCTGTTGCTCTGCTAACAAAGGTGGTGGTCATGCTCTGCTTTCTCTATAGGCTAGTGTTGGGTATGTCTTTTGGAGGCTGATGCAAGTATCTTCACAAATCACTAATACAATACATTAAAGACAAAAATACAGCAATTGTCTGCAAAAACAAGTTCCTAACATGATACCAATCACATGCCAAGCCCCATAAATCCAATAGTGCAATTCAGTGCAATGATGTGACTGGACAATGATGTTATAAAATTCAATTAATTAATTACTAATAAATGAAGAAAAACCTGTTTTGTGTTTACAATACAGTCCATGTTGAACATACAGTACCTTGCTCGTAAAGATTGCTCAAGATTAACAAGAACAATTAAGTATAATATGAAAAACTTTGGGCTTAACACTTTGTAAGCAGCAAGTAGGCAAAAAATGTCACAACACAAAGAGGTCTTTGATACATGCTTAATAATAGCAAAAAATGTAGCATTGGGAGACACACGCTGCTGTAAACAAACACCAAGCTCATGGTCATAATAACAGTTGAGACAATTCCGCACTGGTCAGTCAGTCCACTCCACCCTCCCTACCTCAGGTCAGTTATAAGGTTAGGGCTACTGTCTGTGGATTTTACAGCTGCACATCACATTCTGCAAATTGCACCCGACTTGTAAAACTTCAGTTTTTTCTTGTGAAACACGTAGTGTTGATTAATGTAGAATTTGTAGTTTACAGGTGACAATATCTAATAATCAAATACATTGGATTTTATTGATGCAGACATCTAATAATCACTTAATTTTACTCTAGAGCTGCTCTATGACGAAATCATACTGACACATGAGCCAGACTTCGCTCACACATCAATGCTTTAACCTCAGACAATGTCACATTCTCAGTTGATGAATTAGTCTGCAGTAGCACATATTAAATAATTATACAGCCAAAAAAAAAAAAGCCTTTGTAAAATGTAGATTTCATTGGATGCTTGGATCCTCTGTTTTAGTTGGTAACCAGCTGAACTGATGTGGTTCCTGTGGCACCAGCAGATCTATGTCAAGTCTCTTCTGTTCTTTTTCACTGTTAACCATCTTGTATCCGAGCAGTGACATGGCTTCTTTACACACTTCCTGGATGCGTTTGACCTTGCTGTATGGCAGCATGGAACGCCAAGCCTGGGAGACCTCCACAGCGTTTCGTGAAGTAATTTTAAATGCGTCTTTGTTTGAACCTTTGCCTTTTCCATGGGTCACCTTGTAGATCCAATCCTCCATCTGCCTGGTCATCTCAAGTCCTACAAACTCATACATGGAAAAGATCTCCCCAAGTGGGTTGTGCACCAAGTCCTCATAGCGGACCATTTTGTATCTGCCCTTTAAAAATGGAGGGGGCTTCAGGATGGCCCTCTCAATACGCATGTGGCTACGACAGATCTCCTGTAAGACTTGATACTGCACCTCACCTGCTGGAACATTTCTCTGATCTAACACAACAGCATTGTCACTCTCAAAGGCTTTGGCTGACTCCTCTCTAGACCGCATCACAGCACGTGGGTCTCGGACTAAGTGGATGATGCGGAGATCTAAGTTTGGATCCTGTAAAAGTGGGTAGAGGGATTCCAGTTCAAAAAATCGCACTTCTTTTAACACCACATGACTGTAGGTGCCACAGGCCTCCTCCACCCCCTGCAGGCTCGTACCATCACACGCCTTGAGGCACTGAATATTGTTACTGAACTCATTTCGTGGAGTAAGAGGACAGGCTGGTGGTGAGCACAGTGCTCTACTGTGACTCCACATAAACAAGGGGGAGACACTGTGTTGCTCTGGTAGGCAGGCCTCCATCACTGAGAAGTCACACTGGAAGACGCTCTGTAATAGATCCCTCACAGCCATGCGGTGTGCTGGAGCTCCGGTTTTCTTCAGTTTGGACCACACGTGCCAAGCAGGTTCCATGAGATAGAAGACAGATGGGTGCTGACTGAACACCTGACCCAGGAAGGATGAACCTGATCTCCATGATGAAAGCAGCAGGACGTGAACTTTGTTGTTGGAGTCAACAAAGCTGTGGGGACTGACCTGAACATACCAGCTACAAAACAACACAACATCTGCCCCCTGCAGGATGACCAGGAAAATGATAGAGTTGAGGTTTACCCTGCAGCGAGGCATGATGAGTACGGATCAGTGTCAGTCTCCGGTGCTCGGTGAGGTTCTCTCTGTGTCTTTTCTTCTCTATAGCTAATTGTTACTTCCTCTGCAAAATTGACAGTCCTGTAAGTGAAAGAGAGAATAAGAGAAATGAATGAAAGGGGAGAGAAATAGTTAGGTTGAACAGCCCGTCAGGATTCTATATTATCTTTTATTATATTCTCTATTCTACTGGTCATTACTTGGGCTGTTGATATCATTTGTTGCACAATTTGACACTTCAACCTGAGGAACTGAGAGTCAAACGGTCTACCTTACAATTTATGAAGAACCGTTTGCACCTCCTGTTGTACACCTGCACACTTGTTTCAATACATCCACTTGTCTGGTTCTCACTGCAGCACAGAATATTCATGTTTACTGTGGCCAGTCTACAACGCAGTGGTGGCCTCTCTACAATAGCAAGGGACATGAGATCTATTAGTCCTGACTGCTGCCAAGGTTTAGTTAGAAACATAAAGTCCATTCCTTGAGCAGGACAAATCAATCATAAATCAATTTAGCATTAACTGAAGCTACACTGATAGGTGTTGTCACAATTTGTTTGGTAACAGGAGCCAAGTGCAGAGGCTGAACTAACCACTTGCATTAATATATTACTATATGACTATAAAATTACATAAAATTACACAAGGTCAAATTGTATTTAAAGCTACCATACATAGTTTAAGCTGGGATGTCTGTCTATGTTTTACATACATAAATAAACAGCAGTCAGGTTCAGGTGAGACAGTATGGTCAAAATGACACGATGAATTGAGATAGTTCTTGTCTTCCGTTTGGGTATGTTTGCCCTTTGACAGTTAAAAGAGAGGGAGGAGGACAGAAGGGGACAGAACTGCAGAGAGCAGCATAGTGTTTGCAAAGAGACAGCAAAGTACAGTGATAATAGCAACAAGGCATCTTATTCTCATGCTGATGTCATGTGATTATATTTTAATTTAACACTGGTAAGTTATGAACACAGTGACTTTCTTAAAAGTAATGGCTTTGTGGTTTATCATTATATTATAAGTTAAGCTTCGAAGTTTTCTTAGACTTATTAGTGGTTCTACTGTAGTTATACAGTTTTATTTGAAAGAAATTCATCAAAACTGTAAATCCCTCCTAAAGGTCTGATAGATTTGCCCCTGAGGCAAGTTACTGTATGTCCAACATGAAGAGAGGGATGTACTTTTAACATGGGTCTGGGTAAGTCACTTTAAACATGAACAAAGGCAAATACCTCCAAGGAGAGACAGAAGTTTGTGTTTGTTTAAAGACACGTCAGCTAGTGATTGATGTGTGTGTTACCAGAAACCCTTGCAATTACAATAGAAGTAATCGTGGGTGTATTACAGGGACAGCTGAGGATAAATATGATAGATGAGAAGACACTGAGTAACACAGACACAGGCTCCTTTTGCTATTGTGTTATTGTCTGTATTTTATTGTATTTACCATATCAGAATTGATATTGAACAATGCCCCTATTAAAGGAAATGTAAACAGTGAATAATAATTACTGAAAGCTGAATGCATTAGAAGAACATTCAAAAATTGAACTTTTAATTGACTATAATTGAGAATGACAGACACTCCATCTCCTGCCTGTCAAGACCATACAACACTAACAAAGGCAGATCAGGCCACTTTTCAGGTGATACTGATATCTCTGAGTTCAAAGTCTTTGACTTAACATACCATATACCATGCCCTCTAAAAGTTTCCTACGTTTGACATCGTCAGTCAGTTCTAATATGGGCTTGACTGGCAGGTATTACAAGTTATTTCACAACATTATTTATTCCTTGTGCTTCTGCAACGGGATGTAGATGTCATTGTTGAAAAAAACTGACACGCAAGGCAGTGTCACGTACAATGTTTGAGCAACAAATGTGATCATCTACCTGTATATTACTTTCACATTGACTACATTTCTAGAATATTTCAGGTGCACCTGTTCTAGCCACAAAAATATTTTAAAGAAATCAAACTCAAATTGATATTGTTTGTAAGGTAATACTTAATAAGGCAACCAGCAATTGTTTTAATAATTAGCTAATATATAATTTGTTAAATTAATCATTTAACCAAATGCTGTGAAATACTAAATTACAATATATACTTATAAAAATAATATAAAAAACACATTTACCTAATTGCTCATATACCCAGAGCTCTGAATTTACAATTCAATATGTTACTACTACGACTAAATGTAATGCTTCAATGATGGATTTTCTGAAAAGTAAATGTAAAAGTACTGTTACTCTGGTGAAATGTGTAATAAAAAATACTTGTTTAAAAATATACCAAATTAAAAGTAGAAATCGACTCATTTTAAATGTACTTTGAGTAAACATGAGTTTTTGTCCTCTAGGAGAGTGGTTCCTACAAATCAACTTTATTTCAAAATGTGGTGAATTTAAAATGCCATGCTTTCATTTTGTACTGTACTGTTCCTGTTGTGCAGATTCTTACTGGCTGCTACTCGATGGAGAATGCAAGTGAGGTCAACAACAAACTCAAATAGCCACCACCACAGCATCTGTTTAACTTTTTAAAGGTTTCCCTTAGAGCAACAACAGACAATGGAGAAATGCTCTGACAAAAAACATAAAGGCTGAGACACTACAGGAACAACTTAATAACTACCAGTGAAGAGAGATAAGCGGGAAGGGGGGTGGAAACAGAAAGCAATGTTAATTAACTTTTAGTACCACGATCTAGTGACTAACACACTGTCACTGGCTGCAGCTTAAGCTTAGGAGTAATTAACAAGAGAGTGAGCTACAGCTTTTCCTAATGGTCAAAGTCAAATTTATCTCTTCCTCAACTTCATTTAGGTCTATAGTTAGTTCTTGTATGACCATTTCATGGTGTACATAGTGTACATGTTTAGCAGAGATCCTTCCCAGTTGGTCTAAAACTCCACAGTTAACACTTTCATTATTTAATATAGACATATATTTTTCTAGGGATGTTCAAGTAGGCTTGGTGAAGCAAAGTGGCTCTCAAGCAGCTCAACTGGAGTGGGACGATATGATGACCTCATATGATGTTACAAAAATATTTAAAAAGTGTTTCGGTCCTTATGAACAGGTCCTTCCAGTCTTAACAGAACATGTACTGTGTGGTTTTTCTGTCTGAGTCACTTTTAAAGGCTTTTCCTCAATTCCCCTGCTGTTAGTTAGCTGCTGCTTTCTACTTTTCTTGGCGTTTCTGCCTGAACTGACACGGAAGAATCACATTTAGGACTAAGCACCCTTCAGTTTTCCATGTGCTCAAAAAGCTAATGTTCAACATTATTCCCTACTGAGCTAGTAATGACCTTGATGGCATTGAAATTCCCTTTGAAGCAAAGGTGTCTGGTTGTACAGTTTGACATTAGATTTCTTCTTAATTTTTAAACGGCCATGAAACTCAATGTCTCCTGAAAATCAAGTAATCATAGCCTGTATACCTATACAACGTAATGAGATGTAATCCAGCAGCTCTGCCATGAATTCTACTTGTACAATGGTAAAATCTCTCTGTTTTTGTTGAAACTGTCAGAAAGGTGATAATTATATTTCTACTCCACCACCACAAGTGTCAATCTCTGTGGACACTGAACATAAATGCTTTTAGTAGATCTAAGAGGTAATCTGTAGTAAGAATATACTGTGTTCAGGATGATACTGATTTATACCATGAAATGAAATGAAATGTTAATCACCTATTGTTATTATTTATATCAGATTAGGGCTGTAACTATTCAGATACAGTTCAGGTCTCAGCTTAGTTTTTTTTGAGGAGTTGGTGACACTAATTGAAACAACTACGTACGATTTGACTAATGGCAAAGACCCAACAACATTTGAGAACTCTGCACTATGATTTTTTATTTATTAATTTAATTAATAATTTTTAACTTAAAATGACAAACTAATAGTTAATAATCAAAATAGTTGGTACATGATTCATCCATGAATCCATTCAGTGTTGCAGCTTTATATGATCTCTCTATGTTGCTTTATGTTACTTCACTCTAAAATGAATAAATATCTAAAAACTAACTAAACAAAGTTTTGATATGTTGTTGCTGGTCCACATTATTATATTTCATTTATTCAACCACAGTCCTGCTCAGTCCTACGCGGTTCTGCTCCCCACTTACTGTAACACTAACTGTAAAGTGATATAGAAGCCTGTACATGGTGCAACATTTACAGATTCTGACTAAACAGGTTTCAACTATGGAGAAACCCGAGTCATTCACTTTCAGTTCTCTAAAACCACATATCAATATCTTATAATATAAAGTCAGAATTTCTATCCATCTAACTTAGCTCTGTCACTAACGTACATGCACATGAACATTGCTGGTGGTTTACTTTACAATATTAAGCCTATATTTCTTTTATTCAGTTAATAATTTTAACATCCAAACTGATTTCCCTGGTAACTTTTCAGAGTTGAAAAATCCTGGTTGTGTTTCACTATTCTTTCTTAATAATAAGCTTTAAAAAAAACTCCATCCCTCCCACTGAATCTTCTAGATATATATATATATATATATATATATATATATATATATATATATATATATATATATATATATTCACTGTCTCACTGCTTGATTCAAAAACAGACTGTCACCAACACGGCCCATTGTGTTGTTTCAATGTGTATTTGAATACAGCATATCTATGTATTGGATGTTGGTTTGTATGCAGTAGCTCAGATAAAACTCACATTTGCACATACTTTATATTGTCACAGTGAAGGTTTCTTGAACTATAGTCTAATAAATAATATATAATAAAACCACAGTTAATTAGTTTTTCTATGTACACAGAGAAGGTGAATCTTACCTTATTTCAGTGTTGGACAGGGCAGTAATTCTGACTGTAATGATGTTGAGGATGTAATTTATAGTCTCCTCTGACGTATGAACCAAGAATTCAAATAGAAGGAATGTCACTGTGATGAAATCACATGTGACCACAATAAATATTGCATTGCAAACAGCATTAAATGGTAAATGTCAAATGGTCTGCACTTGTATAGCGCTTTTCTACCTAATTGGTACTCAAAGCGCTTTTACAGCATTAATATTTCTCTATTCATAACATTAATCAGGATCTAGTTATTATATGATTTATTGTTATTTTATGAGCTTTTATATCACAGCTAATAAAAGTAGAAATATTCTAGCATGACACAATAACCTTGACGCACGTTACTTCAAGGTAATTTAGAGGATTTAAAGGACAGATGGGAACAAACCCTGAGGGGAGCTCATGCTGCAATGAATAATTTGTTACTTGATGGCAGAAACAGGTTCAAGCCCACAGACAAACTGAGAGGACGGAGATTGGAATGGACTGGAAATGAAACACAATGAATGACAATGAAAAGAAGAGAAAAGGTGAGCAGTACACAGAGACAAGTTTCACATTTCATAACAACCTGAGTGTGTGTAGAAACTATGTACATGTATAAAACCTACCTTCATTCCATAATGACTAGCTCCAGGTAATCTTGTCTCTAGGAAAAACAAAACATTTCATCCTTTTATGAAGTCAGAAACCATGAAGCCATCCCACATGAAGCTGCATTACATCACAGTTCAGTATCAGACAGGACTTACCGGAATCGTTAGACAATCTGATGGACCTCGCTACCCGTGTGGATCTATGACTACTACAGGTAACCATAAAACCAACATCACTTTCCTTCTTACTAAGTGTCCACAGAATCCCGAATCGCCCCCACATTGACTGGGCCACTTGTGCCATCTTGGGGTGGCACCCCCAGTGTGCATTGTAATGTCTGGCGTCCGCCTCCAATGCGGTTTCCAGTGTTGATTTCTCCTCTGATTTGTTTCCCTGTTTAGACTCCGTGCCCTCCGAATATCTGGACCTAAAGGAGGTCTTCAGTAAACCCCGAGCTACAGCTCTTTCACCGCACAGACCATATGACTGCACCATAGACCTTCTCCCAGGGTCCATCCTACCCAGAGGTCGTATTTTTTCCCTTTCGTCCCCAAAACGGCTGGTTGTGGAAAATTATATCGCGGAGTCTATTGAGCTGGAATAATTAGATCCTCCTCCTCACCAGCTGGCGCAGGATTCTTCTTTGTCGGTAAGAAGGATGGAGGGCTCCGCCCCTGCATTGACTATAGAGGCCTCAAAAACATCACCATAAAGAATAAATATCCACTCCCACTCATCTGATCTGCCTTTGAACTCCTTCAGGGAGCCACGATCTTCACCAAACTGGACCTGCGGAACGCCTACCATCTGGTGAGGATCAAGGAAGGGGACGAATGTAAGACCACCTTCTCAACACCCCGAACAGCCATTATAATACCTGGTGATGCCGTTTGGGCTCACAAATGCTCCAGCTGTATTTCAGGCCCTAGTGAATGACGTGCTCCAGAGACATGGTCAACAACTTCGTATTTGTGTAGCTGGATGATGTCCTGATCTTTTCCAAGGACCTGCAGGAGCATGTAAAGCATGTTCACCTGGTTCTTCAAAGACTTTTGGCTTTTCAGAGAAATGTGCTTTTAATGTGTCATCCACAACCTTTCTCTGATACATTATCTCACCTGAGCGCATTGAAATGGATCCAGGAAAAACAAAGGCTGTCCTCGATTGGCCTACTACCACCTCCCGGAAACAGCGGCAGTGCTTTCTGGGGTTTGCAAACTTCTGCAGATGATTAATTCGTCATCATAGCTCAGTTGCCTCACCCCTCCACCAACTGACCTCCAACCAGTCCCTGTTCTTCTGGACCGCCGAGGCTGACCAAGCCTTCCGTGACCTCAAACACCGCTTCACCTCAGCTCCCGTCCTCACCATCCCTGACCCGAAGAGGCAGTTTTTGGTCGAGGTGGATGCCTCAAGTTCCAGCGTGGGAGCAGTCCTTTGTCAAAGGTCAGTGTAGGACAATAAATTACACCCATGTGCCTTCTTTTCTAGAAAGCTGTTTCTTGCTGATCGCAACTACAATGTGGGCAACAAAGAATTGCTGGCCATCAAGTTGCCGCTGGAGGAGTGGCGCCACTGGCTGGAGGGGAGCGTACAGCGTTTTGTGGTCTGGACCGACCACAATAACCTGGCGTATCTCTATTCTGCCAAGAGGCACAACGCACGGCAGGCTTGGTGGGCTTTGTTCTTCACCCGGTTCAACTTCTCAATTGCCTACCGGCCGGGTTCCAGGAATACCAAAGCCGATGCCCTGTCCCGCCACTTCCCAGACACAGAGGACTCTGAGCCAGCAGATATCATCATCCCCTCGTCCTGCTTCATCGGTGCAGCACGTTGGCCCATAGAGAAACAGGTAGTTGATGCAGCCGCCAATCTCCCTGTTCCACCTGACTGTCCCTCTGATCCTGATGCTCTCAGGTCACAGGTCCCGCAATGGTCCCATTTTTCTTGTCTCGCCTGTCATTCTGGGTCTGATAGAACTCTAGCCATGATCAAACAACGGTTCTGGTGGCCAACTACCTATGCCAATGTCAGGTACTTTATCGCAGACTGCTCTACCTGTGCCCAAAACAAGACCTCCAGCAGAGAGCCTACTGGGCTCTTGCACCCGCTCCCGATTCCTCTGCGTCCTTGGTCACACCTCTCTCTGGATTTCATTACAGGTCTTCCTCCATCTGAAGGTAACACAACCATACTCACTGTTGTTGACAGATTCTCTAAAGCCGCACACTTTCCCCACTCCAAAGCTGCTCTCTGCCAAGAAGACAGCCGAGGTCATGCTATCACAGGTGTTCCAGCTGCATGGTCTTTCATCCGACATTGTCTCTGACAGAGGTCCCCAGTTTGTGGCAAGGTTTTGGAAAGACTTCTGCCGACTCCTGGGGGCTACGGCCACCCTCAGTTCTGGGTTTCATCCCCAATCAAATGGCCAAACTGAAAGGACCTGCTGTCTCTGCTCGAAAGAACCCTCCACTTGGTCAAAATCCCTTCTCTGGGCAGAATATGCTCACAATTCCCTTCCCTCCTCAGCAACCTACCTCCCCTTTTCCCATCCCAGGAGCAAGACTCAGACGTACCGTCTGTTCAGGCTTTCATCCGATGCTGCAGGCGGCACATCCCACCGCTACGTTACAACAGCCAACAAACACTGCTCTCCAGCCCCCAAGTACGCCCCAGGATAGTGCATATGGCTGTCCACTCGCGACCTGCCATTGAGGGTGGATTCTATAAAGCTGGCTCCCCGCTTTGCGGGTCCTTTTCCTGTCTTCAAGGTTTTCAATCCAGTGGCTGTGATGCTCAGGCTCCCTCGGTCCCTCATGGTGAATCTCAACTTTCCTGTCTCTCACCTCAAGCCTGTTGGGACCAGTCCTCTAGCTCCTGCCTCCATGCCCCTTCCACCCGCCTGGCTCGTTGGCAGTGCGCCAGCCTTCACGGTCCGCCCTCTCCTCCGGTCCCGATGGCGGGGTCGGGGCATACAGTATCTGGTCGACTGGGAGGGGTACGGTCCTGAGGACATCCTGAGAAGCCTGGTGGGCCATCTGGTGCTGGCCGTTGAGAGGGGGGTTCACCATTTCTGCACATTCTGTTCTCTGCCATTGCTGTCTGTACTCACTTAAGGTCCCTTTCTCATTTCAGATATCCTGCATGTTCCCGCTCCTCAACCTCCAGGCACCTTGTTATCTCATCTGGTTCACCTGTGTCATTGTCTCTGCCCCATCGCAATATAAGCCACTCCACAACTCTGCTCCCCTGTCAGTTCGTCATCTTCCCTAAAAAGACTGCTCCTGTCTGCCTGAACCCGCTCCACTAAAAAGACTCTCTGAATCTGTTTATCCTGGACTGTATGTATGTCTGTATTCCTGCCTGCTAGAGCAGCCGATTTCAGTTATTACCCTTTTTTGGACTTTTTTGCCTGCCAGTGCAGTTACTCAGTTATTGTATTTTTTGTCTTTTGTTTTCTTACACTCCTGCCTGTTGGAGCAGCACCCTTAGTTTACTCTGTTCGACTCTTTGTTTATATATATATATATATACTACCTCCTGAATAAAAAGACACTTGCTCTCCAGCCTGCCTCAGATTGTGCTGATGTTTGATGTTTAACTTAAAATTCTATACACCCCCAAACATTAAAATGTTTCAACGTCATCGGGGGTGGGTCCATTACTGCAGGGTTTCTCCATATGTGCCACTCTATGTCAGCCACATTTTATACGATAAAGAATAGGACACCTTTTAAATTATTAATTTAAAATTTTTATTTTTTCAGGTATGTGAAGGTCTGACCATCTGTGATAGCTAGCAAAGCACTTATGACAAGTACTGGTACTGTGGTGTACTTAGTAGTTGTTGATGTGGTAGAATTATTTGATACTGTATTGGTTAATATTTTGCATCTACAGTCATTTTTATGCAAGTGTGTGAAATAAAAGTCCACTCAGGCATGTAGAACTGAAACTCATATCCCACAAGATAAGGACACTTGGTTCATTAATTTTATTTACAGCATGGTTCCAGACCATGCGGCTGGAACACCTGTGATAGCATGACCTCGGCTGTCTCCTTTGCAGAGAGCAGCTTTGATATACACCTAATAGTGTATTAGGTTTGTGCACTTTTGTCAACAAATGATGTACTGCCATCATAACTTAAAGACGCTGTGAAACCACAAACACTTGAAACCAGCTTCCAGTCACCAGCAACAGAACACGATAATTTTAATCTTTAAATGGTAAATGTTCTGCACTTATATAGCGCTTTTCTACCTAGCGGGTACTCAAAGCGCTTTACATTGCATCTCATTCACCCATTCACACACACATCGATGGGAATCGAACCACCAATCCTATAATTAGCAGTCAACTGCTCTACCTATTGAGCCACAGCCACCCCATTTATTTTCTTAAAGTTTCTGCTTTATTAATCAATACAGAGGACAAAAGAACAAACTGGCACATCTGCCAGTTGAACAGTCTTTAAGGCAGCAGCATTGTCAAGTGTCACTTCACGCAAACTAATGGACAATAAAAATAAACACACAGTGGCGTAGTACATATGGTTCACATTGTACAACAATACGTTTACCATTCAGGTACTTTATGAAATAAGTGGCAACTTTTCCCCCCACTACATTGTAGTAAATGCATAATGAAAAAATTACAAATGACAAGTATATACTTTTGACTGCTAGAGTTATTTCATTGTCTGCTTGCAATCTCTAGAGTGATTCTGTTGAGTGCAGGTTGTTTCACAAGAGGTAACACTATTCAAGAAACAAAAAACAAAAGAAAAAAAACTGAATAATTAATAATCGCAGAACTGGTTTAGCTGTAACAGAACTAGTTTTTCATACTCTCCAATTACCTGGAAGGGTGGTGGCTGAGGCTAAAGGGAAAGAGCTAAATAAATACCTTAATTCACCTTCTAGATAAATAAATACTACTACTTTCATTGCTAAAATCACATTTTTGACAGCAACTGATATGCTTCTGTTTTGAGGGGAGCTGTCTAAACAGCCTACATGTTTGACGTCATGCAAGTGACCCCTCAGTTGATCAGTCAGTCTGTGGAAGAACCATTAAATACTTACACAGCCAATAATATAATGTAATATAATATAATATATTTTAAAAATTCACACTCGCTCTTTCCTCGGAGTGGTCTTATTCCTTCAAGCTCGGGTCCTCAACCAGAGGCCTGGGAGCTTGAGGATCCTGCACAGTATCTTAGCTGTTCCTAGGACTGCACTCTTCTGGACAGAGATCTCATCCATCCAGCCTCTTCGTGGTTACCATTTGGCTGTGGGCTTAGGTATTTTGTAGCTATCCTTAACATTAGCTCTCTTGCCTTCTGGTAGTTCTATCCCCTAAGTTCTGACTACCTTTCCCCTCCTTGCTACCATCCCTCGAAATGAAATTCCGAAGTCTTGGCTGTATATTCTGGTGTTATGTATCAGCGAGTCGATGTCTAGTTCGCTCTTGGCATACAGCTTGATGTCATCCATGTAGAGGAGGTGGCTGATGGTTGGCATTTCTTAGTCCGTAGCCAGTCTTGGTGATGATCTGGCTGAGGGGGTTCAGGCCTATGCAGAACAGCAGTGGGGACAGAGCATCTCCTTGGTATATGCCACACTTGATGTTGACGGGCAATCGGCTTGAAGTTGGCCTCTATGGTTGTTTTCCACTTTCCCATTGAGTTCTGGATGAAGGTTCTTAGAGTCCTGTTGATCTTGTGACTGCTTTGTCTACCAGTAGCTGGTGCTTTGCTCCCCTGGTGTTATTACAAATTCCTTTCTGGGCACTGCTCATGTATTGATCCATGTGCCTGCTCATCTTAGCTGCTATGATGCCTGTGTAGTAGAAATTTTTCCTCTTCCTCTAAATGTTGTTAAATCTTAGTAGTATTAGTAGTAGTAGTATGCCGGCATGGAGAAAACACCACAATCATGTAAATATCTTTTGCTCTACCTCTCTCTAACCCTCATAATTACACTTCACAGGGCCCCCTCCACATAACATTCCTGAGGAACTAAGTATATGTGTACCATAAAGAAAACATAAATTTCTTTTACACATAGGCTGACTGTTCATACCATAAATTCCCACTACAGGTCTCATGACCTTGTGATCCAGAACTCCATCTTCTAACCATGTCCTATCCGTGAACCCTTGTCCTGTCTAGTATCTCTTGCCTTCTTTCATACTGAAGTTGCTCTTTTCTCCTACACCTGACAGGGGTTTCTATGTTGTGCAGACATAGTCTGTCATGGAGTGAGGTGAGCTTCTTTAGCCAGTAGGCATGGATCATGTCATGTCTGCCCTCATGTTATTACCCTGCCACTGTGAGTACACCTTGGATGGCTCAGTGGAGAACATCCAGTTTATTCTCCTGGTCTCAACTTCTCTGGTGTATCTCTTCAGCTGAGTAGCCAGGGCTGTGAGCCTTTGCTTGGCAGTCTCCAAAGCCTCACCAAGGCCTCAGGTATGGTAATGTTATTGTACTTCTTAACCATCTAGTTCATGATGCTTAAGAAAGGCATCATGAAGCACCTGCTCGTTCCTTGTCAAGATTTCAGGTATCGTCATGTTACTGTACTTCTTATGCAGGTGCATGATGTAGCATCATGAACCAGGTGCTGATTTCTGTAGTTCTGATAGTTGGCTAACTTTTCTCTGTGTTGCGTTGATCTTAGCCTCCAAACTCAGTTTCCATGTAGCATACTGAACCTTATGGCTTGTGTTGATCTTATAGTTTAGTACCTCAAAAATCACAGCTGCTGTGCTCTATATCAGCTGATTCAGTAATGGTCAGAGTCTGTAGTCTGTAGTACAGCATTCACATCTTCTAGCAGACTTGTACCTCATCAATCTGTAGTTATGAAATGAAGTGTTTCTTGCACTGTGCTACTAGTTGTTTCAATGTAAGCTTTAATGATGGGTTTCGAGTATCCATAGTTCCCACATCCTCTTCATGTAGCCCTGCTCACTAGGGTTACTTGTGTAGTAGCATTCCAATAGTTCCCTGTTCTTATTTCTTGTTCATAAATGTCTTATCCTTGTTCCAGTAGCCCACTTCACATAAGGTTGCCCTGCTTCCCCAACACCTGATGCAGACCTTGTTGTTTAACTGTTGTGTTTCTAACTCTCATTTTTCGAGGTAGACAGGTAAGTGGTTATTGTCCTACATACATAGGTATAACATATATTAATTCCTAATGGTCTCTTGATGATAATGTCTTTCTTCTTTGTTTTAACTTTTTCTTCGATGCTCTGTTTTAGTCTGTTTATACTATTAAACAGAACGCTTCTCCTCCATTCCTCAGGAATCTTCTCACTCTCTAGAATCCTATTGAACAAACTGGTTAGAAACTCCATTGCTGTCTCTCCTAAGCACTTCCACACCTCCACAGGTACGTCATCAGGACCTTTCCACTCCACTCCTTTCCAATCTCTGCTATTTCCTGCTCAACAACATACACATCTTCCTCCCTTCTTTCCCTGTCATGTTCCTCATTCATCAGCTCCTCAAAATACTCCTTCCATCTTTTCTGCACACTCTCCTGGGTTGTTAGCACCTTTCCATCTCTGTCCTTAATCACCCTTACCTGTTGCACATCCTTCCCATCTCTATCTCTCTCTCTGGCTAGCCTGTACAAGTCCTTCTCTCCTTCCTTTGTGTCTAACCTGTCATACAGCTCATCGTAAGCTTCTTCCCTCTTCACTCTACGCTGCACTTCCTTGTACTCCTGTCTACTTTCTGCAAACATCATTGTCCAGGGAGATTCCTGTCTTACCTCATCTGTCAGCCTGTCCATCAGCATAGCAAACAAGAAGGGACTTAAAGCTGATCCTTGGTGTAGTTCCACATCAAGTGCTTGCCACACCAAGAGTCCCTATTCTCAAACCTATGCTCCTGCCTTTTCCCTTCTCTCTCTGTCCACGAACCCTTCTGCCTCCCCTCTTCCTTCGACCAACAGTAGTCAAATTTCCACAGGCACCCTGTAGGTTAACAGCATTGGTGGCGGTCGTTGTTAACCTGGGCCTCAACTGATCTGGTATGAAAGTCTAATGGATGATTCACATGGTTATTTTGGCAATTTTTATACCGGATGCCCTTCCTGATGCAATAGGTAGAGCAGTTGACTGCCAATCATAGGATTGGTGGTTCGATTCCCGGCTGCCACGTCACATGCCAAAGTGTCCTTGGGCAACATACTGAACCCCTAGTTGCCCCAGGTGAGTCAGGTCAGCTGCATAGCAGCTCTGCCATCAGTGTGTGAATGTGTGTGTGCTTGTGCGTGTGAATGGGTGAATGAGATGCAGTGTAAAGCGCTTTGAGTGCCTGCTAGGTAGAAAAGCGCTATATAAGTGCGGACCATTTACCATTTAACCCTCTCTATTTATCCGAGCTTCTTTTGTCACGTGACAGCCAGGCCACTCAGGCTCTGTGTCAGCGGGCACTACAGTTCTTCAACGAGTCGTTCATACGGATCTTTTTGTTTATTTGTCACGTGACAGCTGTAGCTCCGCTACGGAGCTGTGGACTGAGAAACAAGGAAATGAATGATGTCTGATATCTGACATTCATTTATTCATCACCTGACGGCCGACATACATTATTTATTCACGGAATCATAACTAATTAGTGGCCTTTGATTCTTGTAGATGTCTTTAGTGATTTTGTGTATATAATGTAAATTATGTTTGTAAATAAATACTTTCAAAAATTATAAACATGTTAATTGTGCTATTCTCTTCCATAAAATAATAAAATGTAACATTATTAATAACAACAACAATAACATCAATAATAATAATAATAATAATGTCGCGTTTTGGACACAATAAATGCACCATGTAAATATTTTCGGGAACTTGTTACTTGTTGCTTTAAAAGTCTAACTCACTATCCAAATAAGTTTTACTTTCACTCATTCTCTACCAGCCCTCACAGGAAAGGCTGCAGCAGCAGTTCACTCGTTCATGGATCGGTCTCTCCTTCATTTGTCACGTGACAGCTACAAAGTCACTGCTGCGCTGTTAAACAACAATATCAGGGAGGATGCAGGAACACAAGTCACTTTATTGTGGTGTGTATTTGCTTTACTATGTTTCCACATGGTTTGCATTTCTTGTGGTATTTTGTGTATTATAATTTGTCAGCTGAACAAACCATATTGTCTTTAGTATATAGTATTTGAGAACCGTGGGCATTTTTACATCGCCCACTAGAGGGTTGCATCGCAACCCGCTGTAAAATGAACGAAATGAACGAAATGACTCAAAATTATTAGTTCACTTTCCAGTTCGAGATTCACGGATCTGACTCTGTTAAAAGAATTGAATTTCCCTTCTCTACATGCAACCCCTGTGGCTAGATTATATATATATATATATATATATATATATATATATATATATATATATATATATATATATATACACACAAAAGTTAATGGCTGAGAGAGAAAATATGAGGTGTCTCTCTCTGACAAAATAAATCAAAGTGATGTGGGATGAAAGAAAAGTAAGGAACTCAATGCAGCCTTGCATAAGAAGCACCTGTACAAGGGTTTAGATATTATACCTTACATGTGCCCACTATAAGCAAAACAGATATAAGAGATTATAATAACTAGATTACCATGGCAGATGCTATTGTCTGAGTGTTAGAAGTGTTAGTTTATAATCTGCAGTAGCAAACAAATAAAAACAACAACAAAATGTTGCTGTATTTCTCAGTGTTTGGACCCTTTAACTGGAAGCAAACATATTTCACTAGTAACATGCCTAAGCAAAGAAAAGAACAGTGCCAGATCTCAATACTGTATTAACCTCTTACCTGAAATCAAGAGAGTGCTCCAGTCAGTTCAATACAATACACTGTGGTAAGTCTCTTTGGAAGTTGCAGTGTCTTAAATTTGAGATGTTGTTTCTTCTCATGAAGAATCAATGTGGGAGTAGATTTTTCGGACTTGCAAAACCAGCAGTAAGACTGTAGACAGGTTTATACATTTAGCTACGGGTGTCAGAGGAGTCATCTATAATGTGTCATCAGAGATTTCAGATGAACTTAATGCCAGCATAAAAGGAGGAAGAGTTCCTCAAAGTTACCTGAATGGGAAACAGAAAGGAGAGAAAATTCTGCCATGCCACTGATGTTCCAAGGAATGAAATCCCACATGAATTCATGCTGGGTTATTGGTGTTTTAACATGTTAGACATTTCAGAGGCCACCTCTCAGGTGCTACAACATAAATATGGCAAATGTGGTGAAGATCATGATATCAAACAGTGTAATGGACCTGTTAAGTATTGTAATTTTGAAAGAAACTAGAGGGCTGAATTTCAAGTATGTCATTACAATGCTAAGGTAGACCTGGTCCAGAGGGTCAGTAATGAGAATAGGTTTAAATATCCAGTTGCAATAAAATTAAATTAGAGATCGAACAGCAATAAATACAGCAAAAAATAGCAATTGTTGTGTTTACAAAGATGGAATTTGCCTCAGAGGCAAGGAGGAGAGTGAAAGATGTGGAAAAGAATAAATGAGATGTTTTCAGTGATGAGAAGTGATTTCAGTGGAACGTCCCTCACTAATAAATAAGTGGATGGAAAAATAACCTCCAGTAGAGGCAGGATAGAGGCAGTATAGGGAAGTAGGGACGTTCCTAGGAATTCCTAGGAACGTTTGTAAGGCCACTGTGCACTCTTGAAATATACGGCTCAGTGGGCGAAGATACCTACAAAAAGGTACAGAGAGAAGAAAGCAAAAAGAAGCACAAGAAGAGAAAGAGATGACACAAACTAATGACAAGCAATGGTGGCACATCATTGGAAAGAAGAGGAACTTATTTATACCGTGTACTTTAAAGTACTCTGTATAAAGTACTCTTTAGTTAAAGTACTCAAATATCTAGTAATTTTCTCTTCATACAATTTCCTCTTATTTTAAGACAATTACAAGAAAAAAATTGCAGATCTGTCAGTTAAACCCTCTTTAATACAGCAACATTGTTAAGTGACTCTTCATGTAAACTAAATAAATAAATTACCACATATTAAAGTGTTTCATATATTTTACATTGTATAGAGAGACTATTCAGGCACTTTACAAAATTTGTTACAATTCTTCTCTCACAGCATTTCATTAATTCCACAATGAAAACATTACAAATAACCAATATGTAGATTCCTTGTTACTGCCTAAGTTAAATAGTCTGCTTGCAATCTCCAAAGAGTGATTTCAGTCTTTTCAGACTGGTTTCATTCAGAAGAGGTAAACCTTAAAACATTTCAGTCCAACATTTCTATCACATTTGGCTTTTCTCATTTTTTATTTTCTGATTCATTTGGATCATCTTTTATCCTTAGGAAATGTGAAATTTTGTCAGAGTCATGTTATACTGCCTCTATACTGCCTCTACTGGAGGTTATTTTTCCATCCACTTATTTATTAGTGAGGAACGTTCCTGCACCACTAATCTGATTACATGACGTGCGCAGTTGTCTAATGTTTAATGTCTAATTAAGCATGTCTCTACAGTTCCACACCTTGTACTATTTCTTTCTGGAATGTAAACTGAATAAACTTGTTTTACAATTTGTTCTCCAAACAAAACATCAAAGTTACTATGAACCTTTTAAAGCTGACCTCTTTGAGACCAACATGAACTATGTGCTGGTTCAGAGTTGGTTCAATTTAATAAACCTTCCAAGAGCCAGTGTTTTTGATGTGTTTCCTGTATGCAAACTTTTATTGAAATTGCTGAAGACTGGAGCAGATATAAATATGTAAAAACAAAGATGCAGAGTGAAAGGGTTCCTAACCTTCAGCAAGCTAAATGGAGAATGCCAATTAATATTTCAATGATTCAATACATTAAAAAAGTATAAACTACTTTTGCTAATGCTAGGACACTATGCCAACAAGCTACATTTATAGAATGCCTCTATATTTAGCTAGATGGATAACTTAATATGTTTTGGTAGCTATGATAAATTTAGCAAAACAAATGTAATTTAATATAGAGAAATTTTCAATGGGTGGTAAGAATTTGAAAACATCAACTTTTTAGAGTCACCGCAGATCCACTTCATTATATCATTATACTTTATATGTCTGTATATGTGTCTGCTTTCAAAACAACAAGCACTGCAGTGCAAATGCTGGTCCTGACTTTATCAACCAACACTGGCCAACAAATTCTTTGTGATCACTGTGGTCAATGATTACTTTTGACATTTTAATTCTTCTTAAAACTGGATTGGGGACATTTTCTAGCTTCAGTTTGCTTTAGCCTTTAGCTGTCCATTTAGTGGCAAATATATTGGTCTCAATCACCCAGCAAATTGAATAAACGATAGATAGATTTTTATATTTACTGCAAATATTTTGTTAATCTTTTGTTAATGTCGGACACATGAACCAAGCCCCAACATCTGACGCAAGTGGATCATGGTTCTGCCTGTCTGGAAATAATTTTATGAATAAGACCTGGTTATCTGGCTAAATGAAAAAGTGGTTAGAAACTAACTAACCCTAACTCCAACTAACACTGACTCCAACTTTTTTACCTTTGACATAAAACAAATGTGGTGTGACATTAATTTTGAGTCTGTTTGTCGGCCATCTTATGTTATTTAATTTACCAGGCAATGACTAACTTATCATGTATCACTTCACTTATCATTTGGTGGTGGCCTGGTGTGTATAAAATATTTATTACAGCTTTTGTGCTTAAAAACAGCTGTTTCTTAAAACTGATGAGAGCTGTGAATTTCAATCAGCACAGTAAGAAGGTGCTGGAAAAACAAAACAAAACATGGATTACTTCAGGAAGCAAATATACAGTTAACCACTCTAAGAAAACATCTACAACTCGCTGACTAATAAATTCTGACTACTTTAATCACAAAACTACACTAATACTGTGTCTACACCACTAACCAGTCTACTCCTATTTTCATGAAGCTAGATGTCCACACTTCCCACATGTCAACTGGTGTTATTTTTTGCTATGTGCTGCTTGAAGCCTATGTTCAATCTTCAATAGATGTAGTTACTATTTAAGTGTAACAATACTTACATACACATTAGTGTGAACCATATAGTTTGGTTGGTCATGTCCAGTGGAAAAGGACTTTTCAACAGTGACCTCAAAGTATTACTAGGAATTTCCTAAACATTTGGAGTAAGGGCTTTTTTTAATAGATTGAGGGAGATGTGGACCCACTTTGCCGATTCATGTCATAAAATTCAATTCAGTACACTAAGTACTGAGTTTGAAAGTGTGAGTGTGTATTTATTATAAATATGTAGTCTTCATTCCTAATCATCTCTTGATGATAATGTCTTTCTTCTTCATGTTTTAACTTTTTCTTGGATTCTCTGTTTTAGTTGGTAACCAGCTGAACTGATATGGTTCCTGTGGCACCAGCAGATCTATGTCAAGTCTCTTCTGTTCTTTTTCACTGTGAACCATCTTGTACCCGAGCAGTGACATGGCTTCTTTACACACTTCCTGGATGCGTTTGACCTTGCTGTATGGCAGCATGGTACGCCAAGCCTGGGAGACCTCCACAGCGTTTCGTGAAATTATTTTAAAGGCATCTTTTGGGGAGCCTTTGCCTTTTCCATGGGTCACTATTGTAGATCCAATCCTCCATCTGCCTGGTCATCTCCAGTCCTACAAACTCATACATGGAAAAGATCTCCCCAAGTGGGTTGTGCACCAAGTCCTCATAGCGGACCATTTTGTATCTACCCTTTAAAAATGGAGGGGGCTTCAGGATGGCCTTCTCATTGATACGCACGTGGCTACGACAGATCTCCTGTAAGACTTGATACTGCACCTCACCTGCTGGAACATTTCTCTGATCTAATACAACAGCATTGTCCATCACAAATGAGCTGGCTGACTCCTCTCTAGACCGCATCACAGCACGTGGGTCTCGGACTAAGTGGATGATGCGCAGATCTAAGTTTGGATCCTGTAAAAGTGGGTAGAGGGATTCCAGCTCAAAAAATCGCACTTCTTTTAACACCACGTGACTGTAGGTGCCACAGGCCTCCTCCACCCCTTGTAGGCTCGTACCTTTACACGCCTTGTGGCACTGAATATTGTTACTGAACTCATTCTGTGGAGTAAGAGGACAGGCTGGTGGTGAGCACAGTGCTCTACTGTGACTCCACATAAATAAGGAGGAGACATTGTGTTGGTCTGGTAGGTAGGCCTCCATCACTGAGAAGTCACACTGGAAGACACTCTGTAATAGATCCCTCACAGCCATACGGTGTGCTGGAGCACCGGTTTTCTTCATTTTGGACCACACGTGCCAAGCAGGTTCCATGAGATAGAAGACAGATGGGTGCTGACTGAACACCTGACCCAGGAAGGATGAACCGGATCTCCATGATGAAAGCAGCAGGACGTGAACTTTGTTGTTGGAGTCAACAAAGCTGTGGGGACTGACCTGAACATACCAGCCACAAAACAGCACCACTGCTGCCCCCTGCAGGATGACCAGTAAAAACACAGTGCTGAGGTTCAATTTGCAGCGAGGCATGACAGCTGCAGTTCACTGATGTCTGGTGCTCAGTGTGGTTCACTCACTTTTTCTTTTCTTCTCTGTAGCTACTTGTTGCTTCCTATGAAGAATAGAGAGGGCTGAAAGTGAAAGAGAGAATGAGAGAAATGAACAGCCTGTGACAGTCCTGTAGGAATGATGCTTCAGTGATTGGTCAGTATTTGGGCTGTTGATATAATTTGATGTTCACCTGACACTTCAACCAGGGGAAGAAATGAGAGTCAAATGGTCAATCCCCCATTTTAACATGAGACATGACAGGACATGAGAGCCATTAGTCCTGACTGCTGCCAAGCTTTTGGTTAGAAACATAAAGTCCATTCCTTGACCGGGAGAAATCGATCATAAAACAAGTAGCATTAACTGAAGTTACAATGATAGGTGTCACACTTTTAAGTTTTCTTAGACTTAATGGTTCTAGTTATACAGTTGAGGTCTTTTCATTTTAGAAAACTTTATCAAAACTATTATTCTAATGAAAATGAAAATGAATGTAACATAGCAAACTGTGTATTATGTAAATAATTGCAACTATGTATGTAAATTATTATTGTTTCGTGCAATCAGAGGGTACAAAAGACGGAGTCAGACCACATCCAATTTCTTGCGTGTCCTGTGCAAACTTGGCCAGTAAAGCTGATTCTGATTCTAATTCTGATTCTGAAAATACTACATACTACACACACATACAGATACACACATGAAGTGAGGGATGAACTTTTAAAATGGGTCTAGGTAAGTCACTTTAAACATGAACAAAAGCAAATGCCTCCAAATAGAGACGGGAGTGTGTCTTTCTGATTTGGTCCTATCAGTTTTGTCAGCCTTGTCTCAAGTGGACAGACACTCCATCTCCTGCATGTCAAGACCATACAAGCAGGCTTTCCAAGTGCTTACTGATGTCTCTGAGTTCAAAAACTTTGACTTAAATTCATAACATAAATCATGCCCTCCAAAGGTTTTTTTTTTTTTAACTTTACCCAACTGACACAACCAAAACTTCAGAAATAGCACAAGTTTCCGTCGTCAGAAATCATCAGCCAGTTCCATTATAGGTTGACCGGCAGGTCTTTCAAGTTATTTCACAACATTATTTATTCTTTGCAATGTGACGTAAATGACAATGCTGAAATTAACTGACACACAGGCAGTGTCATGTACAATGTTAGTTTCTTTTTCAACTGTTTAAAATGTCATCATCTGCCTGCACATGTACATTCCATACACATTACAAATGCTACATTTCTAAAGTACATCTGTTGATGTCTCACCACAAGCACATTTTAAAGAAATCAAAGTCTAACTCATATTGTATTGTAATTGTGTTTTTATAATTAGCTAATATATTATTTGTTGAATTATTATTTAAATCAAATGCTATTAAATGACTAACTAATGAACTATTGAACATGTTTACCTAGTTGCTACTTTTGTGGTACATATTTAAACTTTTTTTTCTTTTTATAGTACATCCATATGCTTACTGCCTCCATGATTACTCTAATTTGACTCTACACTCAACTTCTCTATGATTCAATATGTTACTAATACGACTAAATTCAAAGTAAAAGTACTGTCGTTCTGGGGCAATATATAATTACAAAAATACGTTTTGTGACTTTTTGTCCTGGAGAGTGGGTTCTAAAAATCGCTTTATTTCAAAATGTCATCAATTTAAAGTGCCACTCTATCATTTTATTCTGTAATGTTCCTTGTTTGTGAAATAATATTGCACGTGTGTTGATTTACTTCTAGTGTGGACCACGATCTCTTAACACGATCTCTTGTCTCTAGTGTGGCTGAAGCATCAGTTTTTTTCAATTAGCGAGTGAGCGACTTCTGCTATCTACAGCTATCTCTAGTGGCTTTATGTTACAATGAATCATGAAGCTGTCACCTGTTTGGAGTAAAAATCATTATTTATGTCTTCTTCAACTTCAGTCTCAGCTGAACACGAACAAGTGTGATTCAGATGAATTTAGGTCTATATTTAGTACTTGTATGTCCATTTCTTAGTGTACACAGTGTACATGTTTAGCAGAGATTCTTCTTGGTGGGTCCAAAACTTTCATTATTTCTTTGATAACATTTTTAATTTAGTAAATAAATCAGAAATATGTTTTTCTAAGGATGTTCAAAAATGCTTGGTGAAGCAAAGTGGAGCTCCAACTGCTAAACTGGAGTGGGATGATTTGAGGACCTCATATGATGGAGTGGATGAACCTGCTACAGTTTAAGTGAAATATTAGTAAGGGACTGGATCGACAGAGTGGTTGGCAAACAGAAGTAGAGTCCAAAGTAATAGCAAAACTATTTAATCCTCAACAGTTACGGTCATAATGAACAAGTCCTTCCAGTCCTTGCATACTCTGTGTGATTTTTCTGTGTGAGTCATTCTGAAAAAGCCTATCCTCAATTCCCTTGCTGCTTCATATTGAAATTCCAATTGAAGCAAAGGTGTCTGGTTCCACAGTTTGACATCAGATTTCTAATACACATAACATAAATGCTTTTAGTAGATCCAAGAGGTAATCTGTAGTAAGATTATACAGTATTCAGGATGAAACTGATTTATACCATGATACACTGATCAGCCACAACATTAAATGTTATTCACCTGTCATTATATCAGATTAGGGCTGTAACAATTCAGTTACAGTTCAGACCTCAGTTTAGTTTTGTTTTTCATTTTTTAGGGGCTGGGGCCTTTCATACCACATCATTTATACTAAACTTGTCAAGTTTATTTTGTGTCTAATCACAATCAAACCACCACATTTTCACAGTTGGCGCCCAGTGATCGTTTAAAGGAAAAAATTGTCTTTCTAAACACTAATTAAAAAACCATGTTGAGATACAACAACATTTGAAACCTTTGCACTGTGATTTTTATTTATTGATTTAATTATTTAATTTATTATCATTATTAATGACAAGCTGTTAGTTAATAATCAAAATAGTTGGTACATGATTCATTTATGAATCCATTCAGTATTGCAGCTTTATATGATCTCTCTGTGTTGCTTTATGTTACTTCACTATAAAATGAATAAATTTCTAAAAACTAACTAAACAAAGTTTTGACATGAGTTTGATGTCCTCCATTCAGTAACACTCCAAGAGCGCTTGAAGGTCAGCAGCAAATTTAAATGGTAAATATTCTGCACTTATATGAGCTTTTCTACCTAACTGGTACTCAACGCGCTTTACACTGTGTCACATGCAGTCATTCACACACACACACTCACACACTGATGGCAGAGCTGCTATGCACCTGACCTGACTCACCGGGGGCAACTTGGGGTTCAGTATCTTGCCCAAGGACACTTTGGCATGTGACATTGCAGCCGGGAATAGAACCACCACTTGCTCTACCTACTGAGCCACAGCCACCCCTAATGTGATTTTTGAAATTATGCTTCTACGTTCTACTGCCAACTGTGATATAGAAGCGTGTACTTGGTGCAACATTTACTGACTGAACAGGTTTCAACTATGGAGAAACCCGAGTCATTCACTTTCAGTTCTCTAAAACCACATATCAATATCTTATAATATAAAGTCAGAATTTCTAACAGCAGTAATTCAAGAAACTAATATTTTTGGAATTAGTACTACCCAGCCTACATAGTATGGATTAAGTTGAGTTCACAAGTAGTTTCACAAAATCACAGCTATCTCTTATTTCAGTGGGGAACGTTTACACAGCAGAGACTGGCACAATGGGGGGGGGGGGGGCATCCATCTAACTTAGCTCTGTCACTAACGTACATGCACAAGAACATTGCTGGTGGTTTACTTTACAATATTAAGCCTATATTTCTTTTATTCAGTTAATAATTTTAACAGCCAAACTGATTTCCCTGGTAACTTTTCAGAGTTGAAAAATCCTGGTTGTGTTTCACTATTCTTTCTTAATAATAAGCTTTAAAAAAAAACTCCATCCCTCCCTCTGAATCTTCTATGTATTGTATGTTGGTTTGTATGCAGTAGCTCAGATAAAAGCAGCTGGTTGTATTTGGTTATAAAACTCACATTTGCAACATACTTTATATTGTCACAGTGAAGGTTTCTTGAACTACAGTCTAATAAATAATATATAATAAAACTACAGTTAATTAGTTTTTCTATGTACACAGAGAAGGTGAATCTTACCTTATTTCAGTGTTGGACAGGGCAGTAATTCTGACTGTAATGATGTTGAGGATGTTATTTATAGTCTCCTCTGACGTATGCACAAAGAATTCAAATAGCAGGAATGTCACTGTGATGAAACCTCACATGATCACAATAAATAATTGCTTTGGAAGCAGCATTCATATTTCCATGTTTATGACATTGATCAGAATCTAACTACTATATGATCTGTTGTTTTTAAATTAGCTTTTATACAATGAGCTGATAAAAATTAATATTCTAGCGTGACACAATGGCCTTTGTCACATGTTCTTTCAAGGTCATTCAGGGAATTTAAAGGACAGATGGGAACAAGCCTAGAGGTGATCTGAGCTCATGCTGCAATGAATTAATTGTGACTTGTGAATCTGTGAAGCAGATTCAAGTCCAAAGTACAGCGAGACAACAACCACAGAAAAACTGAGAGGACGGAGACTGAGTGAAGTGGAAATAAAATGAAATGAATGAAAATGAAAATGAAAACTGCAAATGAAAGAAGAGAAAAAGTGAGCAGTGCACAGACCAACAATAGAGACAAGTTTCACATTTCATAACAACCTGAGTGTGTGTAGAAACTATGTACATGTTGATAAAACCTACCTTCATTCAATAATGACTTGCTCCAGGTAATCTTGTCTCCAGAGGGAACAGGAAAAACAAAATGTTTCATCCTTTTATGAAGTCAGAAACCATGAGGCCATCCCACATGAAGCTACATTACATCACAGTTCAGTATCAGACAGGTGTCACGCTGGTTTTGATCATCAGGTAACATGTGGGGGCATCTTTCATACTGCTTAATATTTTGCATCTTTTAGCATTTTTATGCAAGTGTGTGAAATAAAAGTCCACTCAGGCATGTAGAACTGAAACTCATATCCCATAAGATAAGGACACTTGGTTCATTAATTTTATTTTCAAAGCTAATAGTCTATTAGGTTTGTGCACTTTTGTCAACAAATGATGTACTGCCATCATAACTTAAAGACACTGTGAAACCACAAACACTTGAAACCAACTTCCAGTCACCAGCAACAGAACACGATAATTTTAATCTTTATTGTCTTAAAGTTTCTGCTTTATTAATCAATACAGATGACAAAAGAACAAACTGGCACATCTGTCAGTTGAACAGTCTTTAAGGCAGCAGCATTGTCAAGTGGCTCTTCACGCAAACTATTGGACAATAAAAATAAACACACAGTGACGTAGTACTTATGTTTCACATTGTACAAAGACACGTTTACCGTTCCGGCACTTTATAAAATGAGTGGCAACTTTTCCCCCCACTACATTTCATTAATTCCATAATAAAAAAATTACAAATGACAAGTATATACTTTTGACTGCTAGAGTTCTTTTATTGTCTCTGCTGAATAAATTATAATAACAGAACTGGTTTAGCTGTAACAGAACTAGTTCTTCATATTTCTCCAATTACCTGGAAGGGTGGTGGCTGATGCCGAAGGGAAAGAGCAGCCATCTACCAATTGTGGGACGGGTGGTTTGATTCTATGCTATTCCTGTGTCTTCAGTTACCCCGAGTGGGCCAGTGGTTTGGCAGCTTTAACCATCACTGCGTTTGTGTGAGTGAGCGTAAGCTTGAGCGGAAAAGGGTGAGAAGCAGTTTAAAGAGCTGTGATTGCCAGTAAGTTAGAAAAGGGGCTGTGTAAGTGCAGATCTGTATATAGATATGTAATATGTGTTTGTTCACAGTTGTAAAGTAATATGTGTTTGTTCACAGTTGTAAAGTAATATGTATCTGAAGCTAAATAAATACAGATAAATACAAACTTTCTATCAGTTGGTATGTCAATGCTTGAATTGTAAAATACTTCTGCTAACGTTAGAAAATTCTTCCCACAAGCTACATTAATAGAAACCCTTTATACTCAGCTACCTGGAAAACTTCAATGTTTTGGAAGCTAATGTCAAGAGCAACACACCTTGATAAAGGACCAGCATGGGTTCCTTTTAACACAGGCTAAAGAGAGCATAGATTTACATCATCAGGTCCACATCCAATATACTGTAAGTCTTCACTTTCACAGCAATGCTAAAGCCAAGTACAAGAACAAGCACTACATGTGTTGTACCACGGACACAATTATGATAGAAGCCTTTAGCCTATATGTCTCTATCCAATATCAACTATGTTGATATCAACCGCACTGCAGTGAAAAAAGTCTAATAAAGGATAGAGTGATTTTTACATTTACAGCACATATTTAGTTGATCTCTTTGGTCATGATAGTCCAGCCCACAGCACCTGATGCAATCGGATCTTGGCTCTAGACCAGCAAATAGTTGGTGTCAATCTGGAAGCAGTTTTTAAGGTTAAGAGCTAGTTCTTTACCTGTCAAAGTGTAAAACTTTGAAGAAAAAATAAAAAGTATAATATATTGTCACCATACAGTTTCAGACTTCCTATTAATAATAATTTGTGTAAAGAAATGTCTTACAATCTGGAATAAATACCTTAATTCACCTTCTAGATAAATAAATACTATTACTTTCATTACTAAAATACAGTAATGTATTGTACAGTGTAGAAATGATGTTTGCGGTCTGCGTCAGAACTCATTAAATACTTACACAACCAATAATATAATAATATGATATAATCAGCATCTCTTCATCGATCATCTCTTGATGATAATGTCTTTCTTCTTCATGTCTTAACTTTCACTTGGATGCTCTGTTTTAGTTGGTAACCAGCTGAAATGATATGGTTTCAGTAACAGACCTATGTCAAGTCTCTTCTGTTCTTTTTCACTGTTAACCATCTTGTATCCGAGCAGTGACATGGCTTCTTTACACACTTCCTGGATGCGTTTGACCTTGCTGTATGGCAGCATGGTACGCCAAGCCTGGGAGACCTCCACAGCGTTTCGGGAAGTGATTTTAAAGGCATCTTTTGGGGAGCCTCTGCCTTTTCCATGGGTCTTATTGTAGATCCATTCCTCCATCTGCCTGGTCATCTCCAGTCCTACAAACTCATACATGGAAAAGATCTCCCCAAAGTGGGTTGTGCACCAAGTCCTCATAGCGGACCATTTTGTATCTTCCATTTAAAAATGGAGGGGGCTTCAGGATGGCCCTCTCATTGATACGCATGTGGCTACGACAGATCTCCTGTAAGACTTGATACTGCACCTCACCTGCTGGAACATTTCTCTGATCTAATACAACAGCATTGTCACTCTCAAATGAGCTGGCTGACTCCTCTCTAGACCGCATCACAGCACGTGGGTCTCGGACCAAGTGGATGATGCGGAGATCTAAGTTTGGATCCTGCAAAAGTGGGTAGAGGGATTCCAGCTCAAAAAATCGCACTTCTTTTAACACCACGTGACTGTAGGTGCCACAGGCCTCCTCCACCCCCTGCAGACTCGTACCATCACACGCCTTGAGGCACTGAATATTGTTACTGAACTGGGTCCGTGGAGTAAGAGGACAGGCTGGTGGTGAGCACAGTGCTCTACTGTGACTCCACATAAACAAGGAGGAGACATTGTGTTTCTCTGGTAGGTAGGCCTCCATCACTGAGAAGTCACACTGGAAGACACTCTGTAATAGATCCCTCACAGCCATACGGTGTGCTGGAGCACCGGTTTTCTTCATTTTGGACCACACGTGCCAAGCAGGTTCCATGAGATAGAAGACAGATGGATGCTGACTGAACACCTGACCCAGGAAGGATGAACCTGATCTCCATGATGAAAGCAGCAGGACATGAACTTTATTGTTCTGGGGACTTAGCTGTGCATACCAGTCACAAAACAACACAACTGCTGCCCCCTGCAGGATCACCAGGAAAATAATGGATTTGAGATTCACTTTACAGCGAGACATAATGGTCGCAGATCACTGTCTGTATCTGGTGCTCGGTGTGTATCTCACTCTTTTTTTTTTCTGTACAGCTACTTGTTATTTCCTCTTCACAATAGACAGGGCTGCAAATAGAAGAGAAAATAGGAGAGATGAATTAAAGGAGGAAGAAAAATAAACGTTACAATGAATAGGAAATGACTCTCTCGTGTATGTAGAAAAAAAGAGGCCACTTCCTCATCTTAAAACAGTGTTTTTCAAATATTTAGTACCTTAATAATCATCTCTTTGTGATACAGCAGTAATTCTGGTGGCCCAGCCTTTGTGACATTGTCACAAATTCTCTGCCTGCTTGGTCTTTGCCCAGAACAAGTCCGGCTTAGTTAAATGGTCTGCACTTATATAGCGCTTTTTCTACCTAGCTGGTACTCAAAGCACTTTACACTGCGTCTCATTCACCCATTAACACACACAAACACACCCACATTCACACACCGATGGCAGAGCTGGTATGCAGCTGACCTGACTCACTGGGGGCAACTTGGGGTTCAGGACAAGGACACTTTGGCATGTGACGTGGCAGCAGTGAATCGAGCCACCAATCCTGTGATTGGCAGACAACTGCTCTACCTTTGGTCCACAGCTTCCCCTGTTGCCTTCTGACAAAGAGTCGTAGCTCTGTCCAGCCTAGTACACCCCTAACTCTCAGCAGCAATGGCTTCATGAATTTCTTTACAAATAAAATCATAACTATTAGAAAGAAATGATGGAGTCTAACCCTAGATATGTGACAGTTCATAAACATCAAGAAAAGGGGCGACCTCACAGTAACACACTCTAGCACAGTCCAACATCTAAACCAATATTGAAGTTTAAAACTGACCAAAAAAAAGTGAAAGATCTTACAAATATGAATGTGTATAATAGATACAAAGACACTGAACTAAAAGACCTTGAAAGGCAATTGCTTGACATTTCTCATCTTATCAGTGGGTATGTAAGAGGGGGTAGGGGAACATTCACAACAAAAGCTTCAAAATAGCACAGGTTACCTACGTCAGAACTCGTCCGCCAATGCTAATTTGAGCTGACCAACAGGTCTTTCAAGTTGTTTCACAATATTTTTCATTTCCCAGATGTACCTGTGCATTGTCACGCTGGAAAAAGGAAATGATATAGTGACCAGCAAGTTGAAAATGTGTGCGCACAGATATTCTCAAAAACCTTTGAGGTGGAGTATGATGATATAATTACTATTCAGGCTAAAGGAGGTTTGTAAACATGACGCAGATGATGCTGTTGCTACCTTACTATACTTGTTCGCAAACAGCAAGTAAATCACAAGCCTTGAGAATGAATGAACTCTTTTTTGCTCTTGTAAGGACGACTCCATCAAAAACGAATAAATCCAGAGTTTGGGACATCACAGCGACAGATCTGGCCTGGCTCAAGTCCTACTTTCGGGATGTTGTTCAAGCTATCTTGGCAAGGGGAGGTTACTACCTCTCACTAGTTCTTGTTCCTCTATTCTTTTTCATGCGTATTACACCGCTAAATTTAAAGGAACTCTTCTAATATGCCCTGTGTGATATGTTTAGAAATCACACTACATCATTTAATGGAAATGAAAATTATTAATTAACAGAGGGCTGAATTCAAATCAAAGTGGAAAAAATATGCAGCAGGTTTCTCTGTTTTATTGAAACGTCATTCCAGAAACTCGAATGGTTACTCTGGTACTGGTACCATTTTGAGTGGTACTTTCTCAGAAGTGCAGCCTGTGTTCTCTTGCCTATGCTGCCGCTTCCTGACACCAAAAAACAAACAGTTTTATAAGAGCTTAAAAAAGTTGAACACAAGAGAAATTTAATCTAAGTAGGAGAATGGGAGACAGGAATCCTACCAGCAGTGTGTGGTGTGTTTATAGAGAGATCAGGTTAAGGCGCAGACTGGTGCAGCACTTTTCACATTTTGCTCAGTTCATCTGAGACTATTTATACAAGATGGACATGATTCTGATTTAAGTCCTGTCTGTGTGGAAGAGAATTAGGGTGATCATAAAAATATTATTGGAGTTCTGACCTTTCCTCAGACTTCTGAGAAACAAAAGTTATTTCAGTTTTTAAAAGTTATTAATGAAATTAATTTGTCATTTACCTGTCATATTATTAGTGGATATTATAATCAATGTATTATATCCATAAAAACACTCATTTCAGTGTTGGACAGTTCAGTAATTCTGAATATAAGGATGTTGAAGATGTTGTTTATAGTCTCCTCTGACATCTGAACAAAGATTTCAAATAATGTCACTGTGATGAAACCACACGTGACCACAATAAAGAACTCCCTTTGCAAGCAGCATTAACATTTCCCTATTCATAGTATTAATCAGGATCTAGTTTCTGTATCATGTACACTCACAGCTAATCAAAGTCAAGTCCACAGTCCAGTGGAGACAACATCCACAGACTGAGAGGACTAAGAATGGATTTTGGATAACTAATGGATAACTTGGGGAAATGAAAGAAGAGAAAAGTCGAGCATAAACAGAGAGTACACAGACCATTAATAGAGACAAGTTTAACATTTCATAACAACCTGAATGTGTGTAGAAACTATGTACATGTTGATAAAACCTACCTTCATTCGATAATGACTTGCTCCAGGTAATCTTGTTTCCAGAGTGAACAGGAAAAACAAAATGTTACATCCTTTTATGATGTCAGAAACCAGCATTACATCACAGTTCAGCATTAGACGGTGTCATGCTGGTTCAGGTAACATATGGGGGCATCTGTCATCTGTCCTACTGCTGTGTTGGGCTCCTGTTGTATCAACACTGTTCTGTGCCTATGCAGCAGGATGGAGGACGCGTCCTCCCACCTGTTCCGGTGCCTCTCCTGGCCGGTGGGCGGGGCACCCTCAGCCCGCTGCAGCAGCAGGGGTGGTTCTAGGATCAAACCAGAGGGGGCCAGCCCTTATAAAAATGTGCCCTGCACACTGTGCCAAAAATGTTCAACCCATAATACAAGTTATGGAAATGCTGCAGTCACATGAGAGACTTGTGACGTTCCATGCAATGTGAGCTTAGCTGCTGTTGTTACTATGATCTCTTCCTTAAAATAGACAACACAAAGTCTCTAGACACAACATTAGACACTTGTGTAAACCTATAGCACAGTCACAGGTCACTAAACTCTCGACTGCATCACTTGACATTGTATTTAAACTTCATGTTGGAGAATGTGGACTTACTGCTTGCTGTACTGTTGAAGTGAAACTCCACTTTATTTCAGGGTAGAGGCATCTGTGTAGAGTGTGTAGCAGGAATGACATGACACATTTGATATCCCACTCAAGCTTACCTGAACTATATGCTAGAGAGCACGCCGGATAAAATCCAGGTTACCCCAATGCTATCTGTCTTACATTTGCATTCTCACACATATGTCACTTGTGTAGTGTCTGTGCTCAGTGTTCCCGTTCATGGTTGAAAGCAGCATATGTTGCAGCAGAACAAAGACACTGGTTAAAAGCTCATAGTAGCTTTGCTGTGAGACTGGCTTCAGAAGCAGGGGGGGTGAAGTACTTGCAGAAACGGGCTGGAAGGGGCAAGGAGTGAAGTTGTGGTACAGTCTTGAGTTTGCTTTGGTGCGACTAAATGTAGTAAATGTCAATAGTAATAGAAAGGAACAAAGTCAAAGACAAATAAGCTGATGTTTTATGTTAAAAATTCTTTACACCCCCAAATGGGAAATGTTTCACTGTCAACAGCTACCACTGAGGGGCTCATGACATTGTATTTCTAACTGCTCAAATCCAACAGAAGAAGTCCTGTTTAGGGTTTAACTGACAGATCTGCCAGTTTAATAATATCCAACAGAAGTGCAGAGGATGTTCCAGCCTTTCCAGTTATATCTAATTTATGGGAGTGGGTTGATTACAGCAGGGTTTCCCCAAATGCCCCACTCCATGTCAGCCACATTTTACGAGACAAAGAGGGAGACAGTTTTCAAATTTTAAATTCAGGATGTTACTAAAGCAAAAATGTGTTTGTTTGAGGTAAAAAAAGTCTGAGCATCTGGGAACTGTACCAAACCTTTCTACCCGTGTAGCTTTATCTTGTTCTTAGTTATGGTTATTAAAGTATAATATAAGTACTATTTTTTAACTGGACATTTTCCTTTTGTTTATTCTCACGCTGTTTTTCTGGGCGCTGGCCAAAAGCTTGGCAGTTAAAGTATCGTTACTGTGTAGTTTACAGAGTACTTGAGATACTGTGGCGTAATTACAGAAATGTTTTATATTGTACTGGTTTTAGAATTTATTTTTGCATGCTACAGCATTTTTGTCAGTGTGTAAATTTTTTTATCACTGCCTGGATGACTGAGATAAGTCCATTCAGACATCCCTAAAGTCCCTCCCATATTAAAAGTTTGTTAATTTTATTTGTAGAGTCAGAATTTTATTGAAAAAAGCTGAATGCAAAGATAACAAATCTTACTACACAATTACTAACAATTTTCAATAATTCCATTTTATTTTATTTTATTTTATCCCATTTTATTGTTTTTTGTAGTTCCCAAATTTTCCCTTGAAGTTAAAGTTGTTAAGAGAAGAAGAGCAAGACTTGATGTACAATATGTACAATAAACAGATAATAATAAAAAATAATGTTTTTAAAAAATGTATTTCACCATTACATGTTCTTCATATATAAATATATTCAAATAGCCCATGTGGTGCTGTAAAAGTGATATCAGTTACTTGCTTAGACCTTCCTAGGGAGTTGAGGCAGCAGTAGCAGAAAAACAGTAGTTAAGACTCCCGAAAACAATTAAGGTTGGGAGAGGCACCTTTGATTAACATAGGTCTTGAGCCCCCAGAGTTCCCCCTTCAGCATGCTCCTGGATTTTACTACTCTTCCCCTCAAGTCCTGACTGGGTTCAGAAACAAACTGGACAACTGGCAACTGTTTTTCTTTCCTAACAGTTGATGGATCTTCAACACTTATTCTTACACACGGTATCAGCAGCATCAAGACCAGTACTGTTTAAAATACTTTTTATTTACGAGCAACTCAGTCAGACTGATACCAGGAGAATACTAATACTGTCTTATTAGAATATTAGAATAGAATATTAGTACTGGGCTACTTAACATTCATTTTAGAGCATTTACTTAGTATGAAAAATCTAAATTGAACTTCTAATCGAGTATTATGTTTATGTTTTTTTTGTCATCTTTGGCCAACAGACGGCATCCAAACATAAATGATGAACTGTGATTGGCTCACAGACACTGTGAAGTCAGCAACACTTGCAACCAACGTCCAGTTACTAGCAAGAGAATAAAAATGTTGTCAAAAAGGTGTCAATATTTATTCAAGTATTTAGTATTGTATAGTTTCTGCTGATAAATAATTTTTAAATAATTTAAAGGCCAAACTGGCAGATCTGTCAGTTAAACCCTCTTTAGGGCAGAAACATTGTCAAGTGCACTGTAACCATGTTAATATATAGTTGTGACTCACAGCTGACTTAAATTATTCTCACTCGCTTGTGTTTCAGCAGTAGAATAACACTATTCAAAGTTTTATGGAAAACAAATGGGAAAAAATTGGATTTACAGTTTTTTTTTGTTATTTCAACACCGGACACATTATACATGCTGCACCTGTTAAAGATCATTTATTTCCTTATGCTAGTTTCTCGGAGAATTACCTGTGCCAGCAATCTATTTACAGTGCATTAAATGCCCCAAATCTAAAGCTAAAGCAACCATCTGTCTCCAGTTCCACATCGTGTATTATCAACCTATTATGAACCTTATAAAACTGACATGCTCCCCTTTTGACCAACACTAACTACTGTAGGAACCAGTTCTTTAAATTCTGGTTCTTTGGTTGGTTCAGAGTTGGTGCAGCATGTAAACCTTCTCAGAAGCTGTTTTGTTGAATTCTGTTCCCCCACTGAGATGTGTTTTCCCTTACATTACCTATTTCATTTACTGCATAGTGGAGCAGAAATACATTTAACAGATCTGATATAACACCACCTTTCTAAATGCTAGACAGAGGCACCATTCATCCATGTCTTAATGTAACTATAGACCCTTATATGGCCAACGCCATAGTTACACAATAGAGTAAAATAGAGGCAAACAGTCTATATAATGTACTGACAATATCATCTGGCCGTCTTGCTGGGTACCAGAATTAAAAAAGTAGTGGCTAAAACTTTAAATTGGATCTCATACCATTTCATAAGGCGTCCTGGCAGAAGGAAGACACCAGGTGTGTCCTAAAGCAAGACACTCCACACTAGCTCCCCGGGCCATGTATGTGGCTGCCCACTGCTCCCCCCAGGGGGATGGGTTAAATGCAGGGGACCAATTTCATTATAACATGTAAATGTGACATATGATGATTAAAGGCTTCTTCTATCACCAGTCAGGACAACTGTGGTTAGGACTGATGTGATGCAGTTAGGGATAAATGTTGTCTCTGTTGTAGGTGGACATGTGTCTAAAAGTTTTCATGGCCACCTAATGTATTATCCCAAGGTGACAGAAGGCGTTGTGTTATATGTCATCTAATGTCTGGTCACAGTATGATCATTGTGTGAGCATGTAATGGTTGAGAAATCTGTTTTCATTGGTTATAGTTAACTTATTCAAGTAACACTCGGGGTCCAGAGAGTGACTGATCATACACACTGAAATACATTTGTATTTTATTCAGTCATTGTTAAGGTACGATCCAACAAATTTGGTAAGAAGGCATGTTTATATGTAAAAGGATATGTATGGTATATTTATCCATGTCAATGCTAAGCACAACAATGAGCACCATATGTTTCGGAGTACAGTAATGCTCCTGACACAAAACATCCTTTTGTGTATCAGCATAATAATAATTAATTTCTGTTCACGATCATTAGCATTGATGAAACTAGTCACCTCAAACAAACTTAATCCACCCCTCCCCAAAAATGGCCAAACGAAACAGGCCAAGTGCACAACTCTGAGGTTACCTGGCGATTTACCGACTTTGAAGGCCAGAAATGCAGATTTTAACTGTTCAGTAATCCATTTGATTACTGCTGGCAGCAATTACCCATATAAAATTTCTGTACCCAAAAAGTTTTGTTAATTTACTTGACTTGTACAGATTTGTCGTGCAATTACTGCAAAACCTATTTTGAACCAGACTCTACTGATAGCGTGAGGTGTGTATTCATCAGAAATTAATGCATTAGCCTTGGACATCACTCAGTCTGTGATAGTGTTCTTTAAATACTTACAGCCAATAAAGCCCATGTAAATTTTAGACTTTATTCCTAATAGTCTCTTGATAATGTCTTTGTTTTTCATGTTTTAACATTTTCTTCGATGCTCTGTTTTAGTTGGTAACCAGCTGAACTGATACTGTTCCTGTGGCACCAGCAGATCTATGTCAAGTCTCTTCTGTTCTTTTTCACTGTTAACCATCTTGTACCCGAGCAGTGACATGGCTTCTTTACACACTTCCTGGATGTGTTTGACCTTGCTGTATGGCAGCATGGTACGCCAAGCCTGGGAGACCTCCACAGCGTTTCGGGAAATTATTTTAAAGGCATCTTCCGGGAATCCTTTGCCTTTTCCATGGGTCACATTGTAGATCCAATCCCCCATCTGCCTGGTCATTTCCAGTCCTACAAACTCATACATTGAAAAGATCTCCCCAAGTGGGTCACGTGCCATGTCCTCATAGCGGACCATTTTGTATCTGCCCTTTAAAAATGGAGGGGGCTTCAGGATGGCCCTCTCATTGATACGCATGTGGCTACGACAGATCTCCTGTAGGACTTGATACTGCACCTCACCTGCTGGAACATGACTCTGATCTAATACAACAGCATTGTCACTCTCAAATGAGCTGGCTGACTCCTCTCTAGACCGCATCACAGCACGTGGGTCTCGGACCAAGTGGATGATGCGCAGATCTAAGTTTGGATCCTGCAAAAGTGGGTAGAGGGATTCCAGTTCCAAAAAACGCACTTCTTTTAACACCACGTGACTGTAAGTGCCACACGCCTCCTCCACCCCCTTCAGACTTGTACCTTTACACACCTCGTAGCACTGAGTCTGGTTACTGAACTGGGTCCGTGGAGTAAGAGGACAGGCTGGTGGTGAGCACAGTGCTCTACTTTGACTCCACATAAACAAGGAGGAGACATTGTGTTTCTCTGGTAGGTAGGCCTCCATCACTGAGAAGTCACACTGAAAGAGGCTTTGTAATAGATCCCTCACAGCCATGCGGTGTGCTGGAGCACCGGTTTTCTTCAGTTTGGTCCACACGTGCCAAGCAGGTTCCATGAGATAGAAGACAGATGGGTGCTGACTGAACACCTGACCCAGCAAGGATGAACCTGATCTCCATGATGAAAGCAGCAGGACATGAACTTTGTGGTTGGAGTGGATAACGCTGCAGGGACCTAGCTGGACATACCAGCCACAAAACAGCACAACTGCTGCCCCCTGCAGGATGACCAGTAAAAACACGGTGCTGAGGTTCAATTTGCAGCCAGACATGATGGCTGCAAATCGCTTTCAGTTTCTGGTGTGCTGTGTTTTTTTTCCTCTCTGTGGCTTAGTGTGTCTTCTTCTGCAGAGGAAAAAAAGAGAGATTAATTAAAGAAGAAAGAAAGAGAGAGAAATGGCCATGTTGAACAGGAAATGTGTGTTTCTCTCATAGGTTATGTAAAGTGATTAGAACATGTCAGCTCCATTTCACTTAAGACCACATTGTTGGTTGAAGAAGGAGAGGGGGCAGAAGGGTTCGTGGACAGAGAGAGATAAGGAAAGGCAGGAAAAATAGGATGAGAAATGGCTGTAGTCAACACTTACTTCCAGAAGAGAGAGGAACACAGAGTGACATACAAGAGTGGAGGTAGGAGTACACAGGTGGACTACATCATATGTAGACGAGGTCATTTGAGAGAGGTTAGTGACTGCAAAGTGGTGGTAGGAGAGAATGTAGCCAGACAGCACCGCATGGTGGTGTGCAAGATGACTCTGGAGGTCAGGAAGAAGAAGAGAGGGAAGACAGAAAAGTGGTGGAAGTTAAAGAATGAAGAAACTTGTGAGGAATTCAGACAGAAGTTGAGACAGGTTCTGGGTGGTCAGGATGAGCTTCCAGATGACTGGGAAACTACAGCAGAAGTTATCAGGGAAACAGGTAGGAAGGTGCTAGGTGTGTCATCTGGAAAGAGGAAAGAAGGTAAAGACACTTGGTGGTGGAATGAGGAAGTACAGGAATGCATCCAGAGGAAGAGGTTAGCTAGAAAGTGCTAACAACCCAGGAGAGTGTGCAGAAAAGATGGAAGGAGTATTTTGAGGAGCTGATGAATGAGGAAAATGACAGGGAAAGAAGGGAGGAAGATGTGGATGTTGTGGAGCAGGAAGTAGCAGAGATTGGAAAGGATGAGGTTAGGAAGGCTCTGAAAAGGATAAAGAATGGAAAGGCTGTTGGTCCTGATGACGTACCTGTGGATGTGTGGAAGTGCTTAGGAGAGGCAGCAGTGGAGTTTCTAACCAGTTTGTTCAATAGGATTCTAGAGAGTGAGAAGATGCCTGAGGAATGGAGGAGAAGCGTTCTGGTTCCGATCTTTAAGAACAAGGGTGACACGCAGAACTGCAGCAACTATAGAGGAATAAAGTTGATGAGCCACACAATGAAGCTGCGGGAAAGAGTAGTGGAAGCCAGGCTTAGGAAGAAGGTGGAGATTTGTGAGCAAAAGTATGGTTTCATGCCCCGTAAGAGCACCACTGATACCATTTTTGCATGTTGATGGAAAAGTACAGAGATGGTCAGAAGGAGCTGCATTGTGTCTTTGTAGATTTAGAGAAGGCGTATGACAGGGTGCCGAGGGAGGAGCTGTGGTACTGTATGAGGTCGTCGGGAGTGGCAGAGAAGTACGTCAGAGTAGTTCAGGACATGTATGAGAGAAGTATGACGGTGGTGAGATGTGCTGTAGGTCAGACAGAGGAGTTCAAGGTGGAGGCGGGACTACACCAAGGATCAGCTTTGAGTCCCTTCTTGTTTGCTATGTTGATGGACAGGCTGACAGATGAGGTCAGACAGGAATCTCCCTGGACAATGATGTTTGCGGATGACATTGTGATTTGCAGTGAGAGTAGAGAGCAGGTAGAGGAACAGCTGGAGAGGTGGAGGTTTGCTCTGGAAAGAAGAGGCATGAAGGTCAGTCGTAGTAAGACAGAATACATGTGTCTGAACGAGAGGGATCAGGGTAGAAATGTTAGGTTACAGGGGGCTGAGGTGAAGAAGGTGCAGGAGTTTAAGTACTTGGGTTCAACAGTTCAGTGTGATGGGGAGTGTGGAAAAGAGGTGAAGAGGCGAGTGCAGGCAGGTTGGAGCGGGTGGAGGAAAGTGTCAGGAGTGTTGTGTGACAGAAGAGTGTCAGCAAGATTCAAAGGAAAGGTGTACAAGACAGTGGTGAGACCAGCTCTGCTCTATGGGTTAGAGACGGTAGCAGTGAGAAAGAGACAAGAGGCTGAGATGGAGGTAGCAGAGATGAAGATGTTGAGGTTCTCCTTAGGAGTGACCAGGTTAGACAGAATAAGGAACGAGTACATCAGAGGGACGGCTCACGTTGCCTGTGTTAGCGACAAAGTCAGAGAGGCCAGACTGAGATGGTTCGGACAAAGAGAAAAGGACAATTGAGGTTTATTTTGTTTTTTGATTATGACCACTGCAGTTCATCGTGTGAATTCTTTCAGCTTTATCACCGGAAACATGGACATTGAACACAGTAATTAATTATGAAATTCTGATCTTCTCATACCTTTGTGTGAAAAGAAAAAAAAAAGAAGGCACAGTGGTGTGAAGGACTGTTCTCGAAAGCTCCCAGAGGGCGACTGAGATCACTGCTCACTGAGCTGATCCATGCAGGCGTACATAATCTGTTGTGCTGACTGAACAAGCCCTGACATGAGCTCCTTCAGTTCACCACTAAACATCATGATGCACCCCCCGTTCCTCTATTTTTACTATGCTCTCTTTTTTATCACTCAGTCTCAGTTCTCTTCTACAGCTGCTACTGTTCACACCAAACTTTAAGACACTATTCAGTCTTCAGTGACATATTCACCTCAAACCCTCTGTTGTAATGCTAAGCCACATCTCACTGTATCAGTAAACCTCAGCTCTAAATGTAACCCACCCATGCCACACTTTTTAAATGGGTGGATGCAGATGTCCAAAGAGCACTAAATTATCTTTAAGTTAGTCAGTATCTTGCCCGTTTTGGCACTTTGGCATTTGACAGAAGCAGCTGGGAATCGAACCACCGATCCCATGATTGGCAGAAACTACTCTATCTGTTGAGCCAAAAAATATATTGAGACGAGATGGGGGACCAGAGAACAGGCAAAGGGAAACGCCGACCTGCTTAGCATTGTAGTGAGGGCTTGCATTGCGTGTAAGTGTGGCATGGCGCGACCTAGAGTGTCCTAACTCAGAGTGGGCCACCTAGTCCTGGGGATCTTCTCTGGGGCTGGATTCCAATAAACATCAGCAAAGTGAGAACTTATTTCTGCATTTCTGCAGGTGCCACAACAGTCAGCCTAGCCAGCTAGCTCCGACTTTCTACCTTCCTTGACATTTATGGCCTTTATTGGAAAGAGGTGATTAACAAGGGTATCACATGTGGGCTTAAAGGACATCATTCTCATTGCTCACATTTAAACATTCACCCCAGAGGTAGCATGTACCCAAAAATCAAAACTGACTTTCACTCAAGTATCTTCTGTTAAGCAACTGAGCACCTGTGTTATCTACATTACCTGGAGAGATCCAGATGACATTCAAATTCCCTTTGAGACTTCAAAGGTTCTACAGTTTGACATTAGATTTGTTCTTAATTCTTACACAGACATGAAACTTCAGTCCAGTTCAGAAAATCAAGTGATCATCATTGTTGGTGTCTGATGTCCTACTATTAACTACGTAATGTTGTACACTCACAGGTATTTCATTATTTACATGTGTACAATCTAATGCAATCCAATACAGCGGCTTTGCTATGAATTTGTTTAGGATAAAGTTACACTAGGCATTGTTTTGTTGTCATTCTAAACACTAAAACTTAACTAACTATACATTCAACTCCTGGTAAAAAACACAACTACATCTGAAAACCTGATATTGTCATTTCTAAAATGAAAAACTATTAGTAAATTGTCAAAATAGTTGATGATACATTTTCTGTCTATTCATCAATCCCTTAATTGTTGCAGCTGCAGACATGAACTCACTGTGTTTTTTATGTTACTTCACTGAATCAATAAATAAAGGGAATGGAATGCTCAGCCCCACAGGGCACTGCACCCTGTGGGGCTGAGTATACCAATATTCCCATGACCTTGTTCTTCTTTCCATGGTCTGTTAAAAGTTACAATAGTGAGCTCTTGGCAAAATAATAGAGGCCTGTATGTTGTGGTACAGAACTATGGAGAAAGTAATATTTTTGAAATTACTACTACCAGCCTATGGTTGCAGAAAATATGAATAAGCTTGTGTTTACATGGAGATTTGCATTGTGTGAAAAAAAACTGGCCATCTTCTATTTGAATGGGGCAGAGACACCACAATAGGTAATTTGCACACGGCATCACGCAAATGTGTTACTGTGGTGAGAACTGCAGCCGGAGGGCAGGGAGTGATAGTTCTTCGAAAACACTGTCACAAACTGTTACCTGTGGCTTGCATAATTTCAGTTCTTGTTTTTTTCCCTCTGGAATGTGATAAACTGAACAACAACATATATTTTCTAACAATCTGCAGAACTTTAACTCTAACATTCAAATTGTGATTTGGTGCTTTATGAATAAAGTTAAAGTAGCTAAAATTGTCAATCATCATGATTTTCCATTGTTACCTACTCTTGTAATATGCATTTGATTCGTCAAAACACCTGCCACTAACATACATTGTGTTTTGATTCAAATTCAGATTAACAGTCTCATAAAACTTGTTTTCACATAGTTTTTTATGAAATTGCTGTGAGCTATTAATGCAGCTGTAGAGTAAGTGTAGCTAATCTACGTACTGGTTTTTCACTTTACTGTTGAAATGATTCACCTTGATCACTGAAAAGCAAATTATTAGTATAATTATGCAATTTTGAATGGTTTAGTCCAGACTTAGAAATGGAACTAGTTCGTTGTATTTGGCTATAAATAGAATACCCATTTGGTTATGATAATAAAAAAAAATGAAATTTGCATTTACATTTGCTAATATTAACATAAACGTTTGAACTAGGTATGGAAAAAAATTGTTTTTGACAGGTACAGACATTAAAATACTACAGTCAAAGACAGACCTTGTGTCTTTGCAGTTGATCTGATTTAATGTAACTAACCAATATAAGTTGTATGAACTACTGTGGGGTGGCTGTGGGTCAATAGGTAGAGCAGTTGTTTGCATCGTAGGATCGGTGGTTTGATTCCCAGCTGCCATGTCACATGCCAAAGTGTTCTTGGTAGAAATGCCAATCATAGACATGTAAAAAAATAAATTAAAATGCTTAAAAGTCTTAATTTAACAAACAAATTTCTATTGTTGCAGGTTTTCTGCTGAATCACCGTTTTATTCTACAGTAAAAGATAATTATATTGTCTGTACAAAGTCTGTAAATGCTACTAATTTTAAATAAGTATTAATATCATTATTTATTATTTAGAAATACAGATGGACTCCTGCTGTATATAAAATAAACCTGCAGTAATATTTTGTAATAGTTCATAACTGTGCGTTATTCTTATGAAATGTTATTTACTGTGACAACGTGGATATAATAAAGTTCTAATGTCACTGACCTCCAGCTTGGAGTTTTGGGGCTTTAGTTTGAAATATATATAGAATGGATAAAACAAATTTACAGTACTAAAGCTGCTTAACTTTGCTTGCATGGTGGAAGGAGGGGCGGAGTAATCTAAACCAGGTAAATTATTTATGGAAAGGAAAGTCCCAGTGTTTCCTCACATGACCCCACACTATGAAGCACTTAATTACATAATGACAGTAAAGCGTCTCGGCTGCGAAGTGCAGCCTGTGTTCTCTGCCTATGCTGCTGCTTCCTGACAACAAAAAACAAACTGTTGTGTGAGAGTTTAAAAATGTTGAAGATGAGAGAAATTTACTCTAAGTAGGAGAAAGGGAGACGGGAATCCTACCAGCAATGTGTGGTGTGTTTATCGAGCAAAGAAAAGAAAGAAAAGAGACCAGGTTAAGGTGGAGACCTGTACTGTTCTGTCTGTGCCGAAGAGGATTAGGGTGATCATAAAATATTATTGGAGTTCTTTCATAAGAATTCTGAGAAACAAAAGTTATTCAGGTTTTTAAAAGTTATTAATTAAATTAATTTGTCATTTACCTGTCATATTAGTCTGGATATTAGAAACAATGTATTATATCCATAAAAACTGTTAATTAGTTGTTGTATGTGCACAGAGAAGGTGAATCTTACCTTATTCCAGTGTTGGACAGTTCAGTAATTCTGAATTCTGAAAGTCTCATCTGATGTCTGAACAAAGAATTCAACTGGCAGGGATGTCAGTGTGATGAAACCACACGTGATCACAATAAATAACTCTCTTATTTCCCTATTCATAATATTAATCAGGATCTAGTTACTGTATGATCTGTTTTCAATATTAAGCTTTGTCACAGCTAATCAAAGTCAAGTCCACAGTCCAGTGGAGACAACATCCACAGAGAGACTGAGAGGCCGGAGACCGAGGGAAATAAAAGAAGAGAAAAAGTGAGTAGTACATAGACCAACACTGCGACAACCTGAGTGTGTGTGGAAATTACGTACATGTTGATAAAACCTCTACAACCTAGCAACACACCTACCTTCATTCAATAATGACTAGCCCCAGGTAATCTTGTCTCCAGAGTGAACAGGAAAAACAAAATATAACATCCTTTCATGAATTAGAAAACACACAAAGCCATCCCACATGAAGCTGCATTACATCACAGTTCAGTATCGGACAGGTGTCACGCTGGTTTTGAAGATCAGGTAAAATGTGGGGGGTTCTGTCATCTGTCCTACCGCTGTGTCAGGCTCCTGTCGTATCAACACGGTTCTGTCCCTCTTGCTCAGCTGCAGCTCGTCGCCAACAGTGTCAAGTTACCATGAACACAGAACTTCCGGTCCCAAGTTCACAAGTTAAATCATCATTCAGCCACATGTTGCAAACGCCTGGAGCATTGAAAAGAATCCAAGTCAAAGACAATTGTGTAGATTGTGAAACATTTGACCAACAAATTAGCTGCTTTATTTTGTAAATCAAGTAAACTGTGAGGGTTTCATTGTTAGGAGTGTAAGGGACCAAGCAGCCAGGCAAGAGGAAACACAGGTGGATTGTCAAAAAAAGTGAAAGGAAAATTACACATATTTAAGAACTCTTAGGGCCCATAAAAGAGGTCAACAAAAGAAACTACACTCAACAAAGTAGACTAGACAAACATAATTTCAACTAAATAAACCGACTAACAAAAATTAACTGACCTACCGAAAAGAACACACAAGATAAACATATATAATGGCTGATCAGACCATTTGACACACAAGGGGGTAAGTACAAACAAACAATACTAATAAAACAGTACAACATCACAGTCAGTCCTTTCAGTTGTAAATAATTAAACAATTCATCAAAAATAACTCCCTCAACAAAGGACTAATATTAACATAGATTAACATAGTACACAACATGCCAACCTAAAGTCCCCCTCACAGGTGGTAGACTATGGTACAGTCCAATGAGCCTCTTCCTGTATAAAACGTCTGTATTCAGGGTCGCGTCCTTTGCAGCAGCCGCAGCAGCAGCCGCAGCCGCAGCCGCAGCAGCAGCCGCAGCCGCAGCCGCAGCAGCAGCCGCAGCAGCAGCAGCAGCCTACTAGCCTCAGCAACCTCTGCACTGGTAACTCAAAATAATATATTTTAACAAAGGCAAGAATTATTAAACATAAGTGTGACAGTACAGAAGATAATTAAATGTGTGCACTACAAATATAAATTAATGTACTGGCAAACAAACTAAATAAAGTCCATTAAATAAACTTTGACTGTTTTCTTTCTTTACCTTCTAAATGTATAAACTGAATATGGTGGTCCAAGTATATAAATCTAAACCAATACCAATACCTGAGGATTACCCACAGTGTGTGGCAGCAAGTGCGGCCATCACAGCAGCTTCTCACATTGAATTTTCAACAGCTCAAAGCTCCAAACACATCTTTAACTAATGGTTCTATTTCTGTTGGTTTGTGTAGGTCCACTCTTCAACAACCAAAGCATCAGTAAAAGAGGACAGAAAGGATCAGAGTTTCCAGTCTCGTGTCCTCACAGACATTAGAATCAAATAAGACTGCACCTTTGATTAACTTTGGTTAACCCGCTTCAGCTTCTGCCTTCAAGCAGAAAATATTTTCCCTTCTTTCACTGATCTTTGGCCCTAACAGTGTTTTCACACATGTTATCAACAGAACTTTACTTAACTTAACTAAATTGCTGAGTTTGTAAAACTGACAGTTTGACAGTTTTGACAGTTGACTGTTCAGGCACTTAATAAATGAGTGTCATCTTTTTTCCAGAGTTTCTCATTAATTCCACAGTAAAAACATTACATGACATCATGGCATTGTTCGTCATTTATTTTGTTTATTTATTCATTATCTTTAGTTGGGAATTGGTCAGTTTATCCACACATACACTAAACACACATTAAAATAAGCAGGAGTTTGAAAGAAAAGTGGATTTTATAACACAAAATTGAGCAGATGTAGATGTTGAACTATTATAGCAAAGATTAGCATAATAATACATAATATCTACAAGCATTATAAAAGTTACAACGTGGCAATTCCACAGTTTAGTGTTGAACTCGGTGAGTAAAATAACCATGTTGATATTATGTACTCTGCATGTGACTCATTAAATGAATTCACTGTCTGCTTGCGATCACTGAAGAGTGATTTGTTTAGCACGCATTGTTTCACAATTTTCACAGAACAGGTTTTTCCCTTTGGAATGTTCCAGTAAATGTTAGTGACTCACACACATACACAGGACACTGTGCACTCAGTCTGCAGAGTCAGTTCGTTTCACATCCTGAGTATTCACAACCCTACAACTCACTCATCTTTAGTACGGTAGTTTCAGGTTTTACTGCCCATTTCAACACAGAGAATGGAGTGTATTATATTGATCTAATATTTAACTTCTCCTTATTACTTACGTAAACATTATCTTACAGATTTCTGTCATCCTGTAAAGACTGCACTTAATAATCAAAATAACATGTATGTATGAAACAGCATTCCAATAACAGAGCTCTAAATACATTATGAACATTATAAAGCTGACACAGACCTTTTTAAACAAAATGAACTAGGTGCTTTTCTCAATTCAGAGTTTGTTCAGCTTAGAATAATATTATTAAAATAATATTAATAATAAAATTATAATAATAAACTGGACAGAGTAGAAGAACCAAGTGAGTAATCTAACCAGAAATGGATGGTGTGATTCTGACTGATGTTTACTTACTTCAGAGGTGAGTATGGGCGGTGTCTGATCTGCTGTGGAGGGAGTGGCCAGCGAACCAGGGGATTCTTGGAGCTGTAGTCTCAGTTGGCAAGATTACAGATGCATGTCGTCAATTGACAAGCAAGGTTATTTAAATACAAAGTAATACAATACAAATGATGGGAGCGCTCGACAAAAAGTCGAGATAACAAAAAGTGTGGTGATCACCTTAAAAATGGTTTTTAAAAATGGATTAAAACCACAACTATGACAAGGCTAGGTCGAAAATTCATGAGGCAGAGGCACAGAGGTCCAGGTAGGTTTCCTCCTTCTTCTGCTTGTATCATTACCTAAATAGAATGGAATTGGTTGATTCTATTAGCGACACCCCTTTAATGAGATAACGAGATGATGTCCCTTCCTAAATCACAGGACTCCCAGCTAGAATTTTTTAGTTTTCCTAGGATGTTTGAGAATACGGCCCCAGATCTCAATGGGGGGAAAAATCATACTGATATGGACTGGGAAATGTGTTAGGAGGGAAAGGATGCCTCATCCTTTCATGGAAATATAAATGACCAACCTACTGAAAATCAAAGACACAGAAAAAAGTGTAAAACTAGTGCAGCAGCAACTAGTGCAGTCCTTTTGCTGACATTTCATTGCAGCAATAAAAAATTATGCTTAGTAGTTTTTATGGCTCCCACATGCTTGTAACGTGCCTGACAGCTAAGGTGAACCATGAGGAACCCAACGCACACTGCACAAGCAGAGGGTCTGACTGTGCTTCCAAAGATTTCATGATGATAGCTATGATGATGTTTCTTAACACATTATCTATTCAATTCAATTTTATTTCTATAACACCAAATCATAACAGAAGTTGTTTCAAGGCACCTGAAAGTGTAAGGTTTAAGACCTTACAAAGTATAATTGTGTAAGAATTATATAGAAAACCCAACAATCTTATTTGAGCAAACAATAAGCAACAGAAAAACTCCCTATAGAGGAAGGAACGTCCAGCAGAACCAGTCTTTTATGTGGAAATGTTTATTTACATAGTTTAAGTTGAATGGCATATCCATAATCATGGCTGACATGTTAGAGGGTCATTTTAATACATTTCTGCTGATTTCAATTTATGATTTAATTAAATCTTTTTTTTTCCTTTGTTCCTGTAGATCCACACTCACATGTCCACTCTGCAGTCATTTGGTTTATCAGCAACTCAGACTGTTGCCCAGATAAATCAAACTCTGAGTAGGATACTACTATTTGTACCTTGGAAGTATTTAGTATAAAAGAATCCAAATGATACTTCTAATTTTAGTGGAGTGCTTTACTTAGATGAGTATTGTGTTGATGTACCTTTGCCTCCTTCAGCCAACAGATGGGGCCAAACAAAAAATGGACTGTTATCATCTCAACACTTCTAACTAACTTCACTTATCAAGAACAGAATAAATAATAAACTAATAATGCTACTAACATTATGCTTTTAGTGTGAAGATAATATAGGGAACTTCACACTTACACTGAACTGTTAATATGACTGTATGTTCTAAAACTCAGTAACCTGCACTTATATAAAATAAATTACAATTTGGCATAAGGAACATATTTGTATAGATGGAGGCAGATGTGGGCTCACTTTGCTGAATCAAAATAGGAATCTGCTTCTTTCCTCCCCAGATGTAGATTCAAAAGATCAACACACATCCTAACTCAGTATCAGTGGCCTTAGACTGAACTAATCCTGTCTTCCTGTATGGGAGCTCCATCATTCCTTCAGGAGACACTGACATGGGGCCAGTTTAAATTAATGCACATTGAAAGAGGGTGACTTCACATTAGTTTTGTGCTGCACACTGACTGCTAGCAGCATATATCACAACTGTTCCTCACAAAAAGACTAGAAGAAGTCCTGTCATGTAAAGACTGTGGTATAATTACTTCAAACTGATTTTACACCAGTCAAACTCATTGTGGGGTGTGTATTCTTCACAAATCAACTCATTTAACACTTATGCAGCAAATAAAGCCTGTATAGAATATAAACAAAATTCCTACTAGTCTCCAGATGATAATGTCTTTCTTCTTCACGTTTGAATTTTTCCTTAATGCTGTGTTTTAGATGGTAACCAGCTGAACTGATATGGTTCCTGTGGCACCAGCAGATCTATGTCAAGTCTCTTCTGTTCTTTTTCACTGTTAACCATCTTGTATCCGAGCAGTGACATGGCTTCTTTACACACTTCCTGGATGCGTTTGACCTTGCTGTATGGCAGCATGGTACGCCAAGCCTGGGAGACCTCCACAGCGTTTCGGGAAGTGATTTTAAAGGCTTCTTTCTTGGAGCCTTTGCCTTTTCCATGGGTCTTATTGTAGATCCAATCCTCCATCTGCCTGGTCATCTCCAGTCCTACAAACTCATACATGGAAAAGATCTCCCCAAGTGGGTCATGTGCCATGTCCTCATAGCGGACCATTTTGTATCTGCCCTTTAAAAATGGAGGGGGCTTCAGGATGGCCCTCTCATTGATACGCATGTGGCTACGACAGATCTCCTGTAAGACTTGATACTGCACCTCACCTGCTGGAACATTTCTCTGATCTAATACAACAGCATTGTCAATCCTAAAGGCTTTGGCTGACTCCTCTCTAGACCGCAGCACAGCACGTGGGTCTCGGACTAAGTGGATGATGCGGAGATCTAAGTTTTGATCCTGTAAAAGTGGGTAGAGGGATTCCAGCTCAAAAAATCGTACTTCTTTTAACACCACGTGACTGTAGGTGCCACAGGCCTCCTCCACCCCCTTCAGACTTGTACCTTTACACGCCTTGAGGCACTGAGTCTGGTTACTGAACTCATTCCGTGGTGTAAGAGGACAGGCTGGTGGTGAGCACAGTGCTCTACTTTGACTCCACATAAACAAGGAGGAGACACTATGTTTCTCTGGTAGGTAGGCCTCCATCACTGAGAAGTCACACTGGAAGACACTCTGTAATAGATCACTTACAGCCATACGGTGTGCTGGAGCACCGGTTTTCTGCAGTTTTGTCCACACGTGCCAAGCAGGTTCCATGAGATAGAAGACAGATGGGTGCTGACTGAACACCTGACCCAGGAAGGATGAACCTGATCTCCATGATGAAAGCAGCAGGACGTGAACTTTGTTGTCTGATCGGACAAAACTGCTGAGATTGAGCTGGGCATACCAGCCACAAAACAGCACCACTGCTGCCCCCTGGAGGATGACCAGGAAAAATATGGTGCTGAGGTTCAATTTGCAGCCAGGCATGATGGCTTCAGTTCACTGTCAGTCTCTGGTGCTCGGTGTGGCTCACAAACTTGTTCTTTTCCTCTGTGCAGCTATGTGTTAATTCCTCTGCAGAACAGACTGGGCTAAGAGTGAAAGAGAGATGATGATGATGATTAACATTAAGTAAGCAACAGCTCTTCATTTTCTTCCCTACTGGGCTATACCATGAACTGTGATACCAGGTAACAGCTAATTCAAAACAGGTAATGTGTTAGTGAATAAGGAATTAAAACATGGCTGTTTGCCTTCTTTCAGTCTGACTTTAAGCAGTTTTAACTGCTGGGAACTATTTGTAACATTATAATATTTGTGGTGACTCCTAAAATATTATCAAGAAGACTTGTAGCTGGTACGGTGATTTTAAAATGGCCATTAACGAATGATGTCTCTAGATCCTTCTACCATTACGTGACATATCTGATCGTGCTGATTTCTGTGCCAGACTATCATGTGATTATAGCTCAGATCCATAACCACAGCGTACACATAATGTTCTGCTCGTGTTGCATTTTTTGAATACTCGATGTATCATTCAGATGGAATCCTAGGGCGTAATATCCTTCTAAAGGTAAAAGTTAGAAGACCATCTTCAAGCAACTTGATGTCCCTCTGACCACAGCTCAAAATAGTGTTAATATTTTAGATTTGCAGATAAAAGTGTGAAGAGCAGACAGAAAAACGTGGGCAACGTCCAACAGGTACTGTTGAAAGGAAAGCATGAAGAAGCCAGAAATGAGTGCTAGGCCTCTCTCTGAATACCTGAATACCTCACACCTCGCTATTTAGTATACAACATTAATTACCCATGCCATTGCACGTCAAGGTTTATTGTGCAACATATGTTGAAACAACTACTTTCACAAAAAGTTTTAGTTATATTTCATGGAACAAACAAGGTAGTGTCACGCACAATGCTTAGTGTTTGTTATTCAATAGTTTGAAATGTGATCATCTGCCTGTATGTGTACAGGATTTAGAGATACACTGACTCCTAATAGAAATGACCCCTGTTCTTTCCATCATGAAATATACATGAATACTTTAAAGTGAATTTCAACCTAAACCCTTGATATTATTACTAAATATTAAATAATACATTTGTTGTTCTTAAGAAGGGTGGTAACAAACAAACTTATATTATTATATTATTTATATATTATTAACAGATTGTCTGGGAACCAAATGCTAAATGGTCAGGGTACACATGGCAAAATCTCAGTGAGCTAGGATGAATGTTACATGTTACAAGCTAAAATGTTTGAAAGGTGGAGTGCAGTAAACACACTTATTTGTTCTTGTATTGTTTTAGATTGCAGCACCATGAGCTTTTAGCAGGCTTTATTTTGTCACACAGCTTCTATTTAAGTGATGTCTAGATTCAGGTCTGGCAGAATTTCTGTAAATTTGTGTGCTCATTTAATTAAATCAAATGTGACAAGTATATAAAAAAGATTTAATCATGAAGGTGGCAAATACTTTTTCACAGCACTGTATGTCAAGGCACAGGTGGATTCTCTTCTCCACACATGCTGAACAATGCTGTGTGATTCTAGTAGCAAAGAGTATTACGCAATGTACTGAAACTGGATGGGAAAGTATCGTGTAATATTCTGGTTCATCTAGTTTACGGGCTGTAATTTTATCTCTAGGACACCTCCTTCATAGAGGAGGATAATGCTTTGGACTATTAGACATATGGAACAGAATCTTCTTAGTGAACATGAGAAGACTTTTCCTCTTTGAGCCGATTCAGCAGTTCAACTCTGCGACACTCTGTTGTAGAATTTCTTCCTTGCTATAAAGACTGTTAAAAAAGAGTTCAACATAGTCTTGATTTCAAAAAAGAAAGTTGTTTAAAACTACCATTTGCCTGAATTCAGCCTTTGTGAATCACAGCCACACACCTCTTCACCTGTAGGGAACTAGTGCACCACATGAGATTTGATGCTTTCCTGAAGCTGAGCTACAGTATGTAACACAGATTATGGCAGAGTAAGATGTTGAAGGACTTGTTCATAAGTTCATTCTGCTCGGTCAGCTATTGATTTTCTCTGGCTCTCTTTTCTCTTCCACATTAATGTTTCTCTGTTATCAGGTGTTTCCTTCACTGCATGTCCTATTTAGACTTATGTAGAAATATTGTACTGTGTATTTCTAAATGTTAATTAATACATAAGTCCAGCTTGGATGGGCTCCAGCACTTTACCAGCCGTGTCCTTTGAAAGCCAAATTGTTAGGATAAATAATATTCTACATACTGTGCTTGATCTGACACAGAAACGTATTGAACTTAAATGTATGTGGTATACGTCTATTCTCCCATGTTTCTGTCTAATTCTTCACTAGAGTCTATCTAATAAAGGCAAAACCAAACAATTCCCATTTCAAAATAAAGGTGAAAAATCTAATTGTTGTGTTTTTTGTTATGCTCATATGTTTCAGAATAAGTGGGTATTTTACCAAAGAAACAAAATTGTTCTTGACATACTGTTATATTTATCAGCTACATCAGCGTACAACAACAATAATCATAATAATAATCATAATCACAACAATAATAAAAATCCTAATAATCATAATAATAACATTACTTATAGAACTAATAACTAACCAAAACATTTAGCAAATTATATAAATTAATAGATTTCATTTCCTTTAAGTTTTTTTAAAATTTCTTTTTATTTCTTTAAAATTCTATTTATTCATTCAGTAATTATACATATTAGATTTTTACTGTATGACTGGCATTGAAATCCAGCCAGTCAATATCATGAACTGCTCCATGTTTTAGTTTTCTTTATATTGGATAGTTATCATATCATAAGTGTCCCAATCTTCAGGGTTATACAGTGGAAAAGCTGTTTCTTGTGCTCAGCTGAAAATTCAGACTCCTAGAAAACCTGGCACCACCACTCTTTTGGCTTTTCTGCATAAATACATATATGAACTAAAAATGTATTCATTTATTTTGTCATTCTTTCCACAGTCTCTTAAAACTTAGGTCACCAAGCATAAAACAGGGACACGCCGGGAGTACCTGAAGGTCAGCAGCAAATTGTTGAAATCATGCCACTTCTGTCCATATAAACATATCAAAGGCCATATTCTGGTTGTGTAAGCGCCCTTTCTAATTTTTATGTCAAGGCTATTCAAACCAAACAAGTTATCCTGGTCTTAGTTGATATTGTGTGTTTTCCAAACCACTATGTTCATAATTTCTTAAGCTGACTAAGAAGCTTTTAAAACAGCAGTTGTTCCAACTGAGGAATACGGACGAGCATCTTTGAATGCAGTGCATGTTGAACCTTGAAGCAGATGGGCTACAACAGCAGCTGACTCTGGTATGGTCTTTGTATGGAGCATGGAATAGAGGTAAGATATTTTATATAGATAAAATATCTTTCAAAAGTTATTCATGAACTTCATTTGTATTTTGTCATGTTAGTCTGAATGTTGGAAACAACGTATTAGAGCCATAAAATATTCAGTTAATTAGTTTCATATGTGCACAGAGAACGTGAATCTTACCTTATTTCAGTGTTAGACAGGGCAGTAATTCTAAATGTAAGGAGGTTGAAGATGTCATTTATAGTCTCCTGTGACGTATGAACAAAGAAATTAAATAGCAGGAAGTGACTGTGATGAAACCACATATGACCACAACAAATAACTCCCTTTGCAAACAGCATTAACATTTTTATCTCTGTAAATCAGGCTGTAGTTACTATGTAATATGTTATTATGTGAGGTTTTAGATCACAGTTAATCAAAGTTTATTCAATATTCCAGCTTGAAACAATAACCTTAACACATGTTGCTTAAAGGACAGATGGGAACAAACCCAGAGGTGAGATTCAGACTAAAACGTGTTATTACCTCCGGACTATGAAACAACAACAGAATGACTTTTATATTAATCAAATCCTGCAAAACCTGACTTGAAACTACTGAGGTTAAACTAAATACAGAATATTAAATGTAAAAACAACAGAAAGAGCCAGTACCTTAATGACATGAGTGTGTGGGGCATAATTTGTGTTAATGATTGCAACCACGTGTCAACCAGCCACAGTTGTGCACCTTGAGTTGTGTGTGTGCTAGAAAGGCGCTATAAAAATAAACTCACCTTACTCAACCTCAGAGCAGCTGTGCATGTGGCTTCCAGCTAATGATCTGGAGTTGTAGCTTGTATCCTCCTTCTGTCATTTATAAATAAGCACTCACTCGTCACCTCCACAGATAAAAAAGTCAGTTGATATTGGAGCATCACATGTTAGTTTTTCTTTTTTAGTTTCTTTTAATCCTTCACTCTCCGGCTGTAACAACACTGCTCTGTTCCTGTTCAGCAGGACGGAGGCTGGGTCATAATCTGACCAGGGCACCGTCAGTCCGCTGCAGCAGTCCGCACCTGCTCCTCATTGACTGGCTGCTTGCTGCTTCTCGGGCAGTAAAATTGCAATTACTTGCTCAGAAAATCCACTTACAGATCAGTACTGATTAATATTTAATTAGCATGTTTAATTTATTGTCTGGTTACAATCCAAAGAGTGGTTTTCTTGTCAGAAACACTATTTGTTTTGCATAAAAGAAAATGGAAACACATCTCTATCACAGATTAATTTTTTCTTGTTTCTCATTTTCCCATCACATGAATGATCTTGACACCTTTTGACATTTTTACAATTGTCCAGAACCCTGAGCTGGGAACAACTGTTTTAAATCACTTTACACAAATGAAACTTTTGAAATGAATATCAATGAAGAAATGAACTCGCTCAGACTTAACATTTAATCTATCTCTTATCCTAAAAGCGAAAACTATTGTTTAATACAACACACACACACACCCACACACACACACACACACACACACACACACACACACACAGAACATTGTAAAATCCTATGTAAAAATGTATTTTATTTTGCTTTGGCGTTGTAAATCTATTTGAGTTATTCACGTCATACCGTAACTTTCTTGTTATGGTATCACATGACGGTTTGATGCTGAATCACTGTCAAACGTACTCCATTCAAAACGTGAGTTATTTTGTGTATTAGCAGAATCAATGCAAAAGAACAGGTCTTTTCAACAAATACATAAGTAAAGACATGGGTTACTTTAGGAAGCAATTTTTTAGTCTCTCAAAGAAAAGAGACCAGCGAGCTTAACGTGGGTTAAGATGTTTGGCTGTCTTAGGTACTCTAGGTGATCTTGTGACCAGTAAGAATGATGCATGGTAATTTCGCACCCTCAAACCAGTGCTGCCACTCCTCCAATGCCAGCTTTACAGCCAGGAGCTCGAGGTTGCCAGGTCGTAGTTCTGTTCCGCTGGGGACAGGCGGCAGGAGAAAAAAACACATCCACCTTTACCATGAACTGTGACTCTGGGTCTGGCAGAATCAGAATAGGTTCAGTGTCTGAGGAGTCCATTGGAACTTCGCCTTATTTGATTTGAGTTGGTGGAGAGGCGATGTGATGAACCCTTGATGAATTTATGGTAGAAACTGGCAAACCCGAAGAAATGCTGTAACTGTTTGTGGGATTTGGGCTCCAACCATTATTTATATGTAGTTTAAGATTAATACAACCTGTTTAAAATAATTTTAACATTTAACTTATTTAATTCATTTTGGACATTGTCATCTCCCATCTTATTGCTAACTAGTGCTTTTATTTTGAAAACACTAGGTACTCATTTGAAGCTCTCTCTACAAAGAAAGGAAATGCTGAGTCACGTTTAGGCATGCAAGAAGTGATCGGTAGTGATAGTGTGTGTGTGTGTGTGTGTGTGTGTATGTCACATAGAATAACAACACACAACAAAAGGGGATGTACACAACTACAGAAACTCCACAGGTTTCCTACTTCAGGACTCATTAGCAAGTTCCAACTTGGGCTGACTGGCAGGTATTTCAGTGTGTTTCACGACATGACATAAATGTTACAACAGACAGGCACAGTCACGTATGATGTGTTTACATAGTATGTCTAGTGTTTGTCACTGTACAGTTCATGTGCCTGTACGTGTAGAGGATTTAGCAGTAAGCTGTCTTTTTATGAGTCACAGATAATACTGAAAAAAAAAACTTCTTTTGCTGGAGATCTTAAATAAAAATTTGTTTAATTAAACAAAAATATACATTTTAGAAGTTGCACAGTTTTTAGTTATATTATTAACAGATGTTAGTCAACCACTTTTCTCTTCTGCACAACACTCAACAAAGACACAGCCCCTGGCAGATTCTGCACTATACTGTCAGCCTATCTGGAAAGACTTGCTAGAGGAAGTGATGCAAGACTCCATCCGCTCTATTTGAATATCAGAGCCTGCTTTCGTCTTTCTCTCGCAGCATCACCAAGTCAAAAACAGAAAACTACCACGACAAACTCAGAAACACCAACACCAGAAAGCTTTCCTCATCTTTCAAATCACTCCTGTACTCACAACAGGCAACTTCCACCTTAAGAAGCCCTCTCTCGACCCCATCCCTGAAGAGAGTTAAAGGCCTGTGTCTTTAATCATATGTTTAGGGTCGTGAGCAGATCCTTTCTTTTTCCAAAATATGTTTTTTCCATTGTTATGGTAAATTGGTTTTCATGTTGCTTACACATCTGACCTCTAAATACAGTCTGAACAGGCAAAAGGCAAATTTGACACTGAGCGCAGACATTCAGTGATATTTACTGTATGAACAATAATGAGTTAGGCTTCACCAAAACATAATACATATCCATTAGTTGTTTTCTGCTTTGTGATTTCTCCAGGTCATCTTCTCTTTTAAATACAGTATATTATGAACTGTAGATGATAAAGTCTGGACATTAGAAAACCTGTATCGTAGCCATAAAAACATTCAGTTAATTTGATTTTGTGTGTGCACAGCCTTATTTTGTAAATCAAGTAAACTGAAGGGTTCACTGTCAGCAGCTTCTCACATTGAATTTTCAACATCTTAAATCTCCAAACACATCTTTAACTATTTTTATTTTATTTCTGTTGGTTTGTGTAGGTCCACTCTTCAACAACCAAAGCTTTTTCCAGTTTTCGAGTTTCCAGTCTCGTGTCCTCACAGACATTAGAATCAAACAAGACTGCACCTCTGATTAACTTTGATTAACCCCCTCCAGATTCTGCCTTCAAGCAGAAAATATTTTTTGAAAACATTACATGACATCATGGCATTGTTCATCATTTATTGTTCATCATCTTATTTAGTTGGGAATTGGTCAGTTTACCCACACATACACTAAACACACCTTAAAATAAGTATAAGTTTGAAAAAAAAAGGGCATTTCATAACATAAAATTAACCAGATTTGTTCATGTAAACGTAGAAGTCTAGTAGTAGTAGTACAAAGTAGTATCATCAGTACATTAGTACTGTCTTCTAATAGCAGTATAAGAGTTACATTTGTTAATGTAGATGTAGTAATTTTAATGTAAAATCCTCTTTGCAATAATGGTAATAATTGAAGACATGTATCTTGCTTGTCTTCAAGTAATAAGTTTTATCTCTGTGTTTTCATATATATTTATAATTGATTATATCATTTCCATATTTTAAAATGTTTTATGTTTTTAGGAAACAGACAAGCTGGCTTAGAATAAACATAAGAGGAGGACTTTTGTTGCAGCCATACTTGCCAGTGACATAATGGGCAATAACTAACTAATTCATATTTAACTTATCTTTAACCTAGATGGCAAAACATACATAAAAATACTGTGAGGAATCTTTGTTATCTTTGTTCAGGATATCTCCTTTCGTTTCTTCCACGCGTACAAGAAATCTCTGGAACTGCCTTCTTCCGCATGAGGAATGTTGCTAAAATTAGGAGCATCTTGTCATAAAGTAATGCTGAAAAACTAGTCCATACATTTGTTACTTCCAGACTGGACTTTTGTATTTCTTTAGTAATAGTTCTTCCAACACCTCCTTAAAATCAAAGTTCTGACTGGAATTAGCAAGAGAGATTTTACATTTCTACATTAACATCTCTCCATTTCCTCCCTGTAAAATTTTATATATGCAGAGATTTTTAAACACTCTCCTCATATGTAAAGCACTTAATAACCAGGCTCCATCATTTCTTAAAGAACTCTCAATTCTATGAGATCAGGTTTACTTAAAGCTCATAGCGCTTACAGTGTGAGATGGATCAGGTGACACCATCTCTTCATAATGCTGCTTTAGGTTAGTCAGCTGGGTCACTTATACTGATACATTTAGCTCCTCTCCTGTCTCTTTTCATAGTTCACAGGCTTTGCCATGTTTGTTGTCCTCAACTGCAGTCCTTAAACAATAATCAGTGACATACGTTAACGTAAACGTAAAGTTTGTCTAATTTATTAGGAATTAAAATGTCAATACAATATCAATATACTGGGTCTGTCACGTATCTTAAAAAGGGCATAAAGCATCTAACGATCAAATTGATTTATTAATAGAAAAAAAATATTCAAATTAATCACAAATCAATACTTTGACTGTGGAAGTATATGTAAGTGTCCCGTCAAATGATCTGTCAGCCTGTGGTAACGCTCATTTAACACCGGTACAGTCAATATGTAGAATTTGGCCCTTTTTCCTAATAGTTCTTGATGATAATGTATGTATTCCTGGATGCTCTAATTTAGATGGTAACCAGCTGATCTGATACAGTTATTGTGGCACCAGCAGATCTATGTCAAGTCTCTTCTGTTCTTTTTCACTGTGAACCATCTTGTACCCGAGCAGTGACATGGCTTCTTTACACACTTCCTGGATGCGTTTGACCTTGCTGTATGGCAGCATGGTACGCCAAGCCTGGGAGACCTCCACAGCGTTTCGGGAAATTATTTTAAAGGCGTCTATTGGGGAGCCTTTGCCTTTTCCATGGGTCTTATTGTAGATCCAATCCTCCATCTGCCTGGTCATCTCAAGTCCTACAAACTCATACATTGAAAAGATCTCCCCAAGTGGGTCACGTGCCAAGTCCTCATAGCGGACCATTTTGTATCTTCCCTTTAAAAATGGAGGGGGCTTCAGGATGGCCCTCTCATTGATACGCATGTGGCTACGACAGATCTCCTGTAAGACTTGATACTGCACCTCACCTGCTGGAACATTTCTCTGATCTAACACAACAGCATTGTCACTCTCAAAGGAGCTGGCTGACTCCTCTCTAGACCGCATCACAGCACGTGGGTCTCGGACCAAGTGGATGATGCGCAGATCTAAGTTTGGATCCTGCAAAAGTGGGTAGAGGGATTCCAGCTCAAAAAATCGCACTTCTTTTAACACCACGTGACTGTAGGTGCCACAGGCCTCCTCCACCCCCTGCAGACTTGTACCTTTACACGCCTTGAGGCACTGAATATTGTTACTGAACTGGGTCCGTGGAGTAAGAGGACAGGCTGGTGGTGAGCACAATGCTCTACTGTGACTCCACATAAACAAGGAGGAGACACTATGTTTCTCTGGTAGGTAGGCCTCCATCACTGAGAAGTCACACTGGAAGACACTCCGTATTAGATCCCTCACAGCCATACGGTGTGCTGGAGCACCGGTTTTCTTCAGTTTGGACCACACGTGCCAAGCAGGTTCCATGAGATAGAAGACAGATGGGTGTTGACTGAACACCTGACCCAGGAATGATGAACCTGATCTCCATGATGAAAGCAGCAGGACGTGAACTTTGTTGTTGGAGTGGAAAAAGCTGTGGGGACTGAGCTGTGCATACCAGCAACAAAACAGCACAACTGTTACCCCCTGCAGGATGACCAGGAAAAACATGGTGCTGAGGTTTACTCTGCAGTGAGGCATGATGGCTGCAGTTAGTCTCTGGTGCTCAGTGTGGTTCTGTCACTTTTTCTTTTCCTCTGTGCAGCTACGTGTTAATTTCTGTGCAAAACAGACAGGGCTGAGAGTGAATGAGAGAAATCAGTGAACAGGAAATTTGTTTACTACAGTAGATCATTGTGGTGGTTCTCTAAAATAATTAATTTAACATATGATACACACAAATAAAGACTTTAGTCCTGGTGCAACTACAATTTATAACATATTTACAACACAAATCTACTGTAGCTGCAAACAAAGATTGCAGAGTTTGTCTTGGTTGTGGTCGAATGGAAGGATCTGTACTACATTCAGCATAGCTGCTGCTGGGAACAGTACTATAAGCTAGTTTCATTTTGGGCACCTGTGCACAAACAAACAAACATGGTTGGAAAGTTTAAAGGTTTTATGGAAAACACACAGTGGAGTTTGCAGAGTTCAGGAATATGACAGTGGCTACAGAGAAAGAGTGAATCGCAGGGCGGTAAAAGGCACAGCCTGAGCAGCAGATACAGAAAGACAGACATACGTTCAAGATTCAAAAAACTTTATTATTCCCAGAATGAAATTGTTTTGCCTTGTTATAGTTGCTCTCAACTCAGACTGAAAGAAGGTTCACCAGGGTTGGTGCAGACAAGATCACAATCTGCTTGGCTCATGCTTGGCTTCGACTTTCAGTTGTGAAAATATTCTGCTGCTGTTTCAGCCCTGGTTAGAAAGCGAGGCTAAGTCGGAAAATCCAAAATGTTCACTTACAAAATGCACTTTGTCCAACTGAGACTGAAAGATAAAATAATTCAGGATTTACATGTATATTTAGTCATTTGGCAGACACTTTTACAAAGTGACTTACAAGAGAAGAACAAGGCAGGCAAAACAAAATCTAAGTCAAGAAGAAAAACATCAAAGCAAAGTGCTATCAAAGAAGTCTTTCTGTTTCATGTTGAGCGCAGTGGACGGGACGGGATGTAGACCTGAATGACTGAACTGAGATAAGATGGAGCTGTGGAGTTGACAACTCTGTGGGCAAGAGACAGAACTTTGAACTTAATCCTTGCAGCCACAGAAAGCCAATGCAAAGATCTGAAGACCGTTGTGACATGAGACCTTTTTGGCTAATTGAAAACTAATAAAGCCTTAATTTGTCATATATCACATGTACATGTTACAATTAAATTTGTCTTCTGCATTTATTCCATCACCCTCGGGGGAATAGTGGGCAACAACAAAAGTGAAAAGTCCTGCATCTAAAGCAGATGATCTACCCATTGAGCCACCAGTGAGGTGTACTGCCGCATTTTGGATCATCTGCAGGAGTTTAGTCGTGGAAACTGGTAACCCAGCATCAACGCCTGTACAATAACTCCACTAATCTTGTCTCACAGTCATCACACATAATGTATCATAATAGCAGTGTTTTGGAAACCACAGGTTTACCAAGGCAACTGTTAAAGTCCTGTACAGCTGTGCCCAACAAGGACTATTTTTAATGCCTGTAAAAAGCTGCTCGGCCTGATCTATTATGACCCAGTCTTGTGGATCAGCAGGCTAACTGCTTAATTCAAACATAATAATGTGCGTCAACTCCTTTGAAAACAGCCTGAAAACATGTGTCTGCTGAGGTTATCTTGGCTAGTGTCTTGTGTTATAAACATGCTAGACGGACCCAGATGCAGAGACATAAGGTAGAGTTAGTGCAGTTCCACATATTTATTAACAAAAAGATGAATAGTAGGATGGACAATGCAAATCAAAGTCGTGACAAAAACAGAGCTCAGAAACACTGCAACACAGGCAAACTGAGGGCAAACATCTTGCAGAAAAAGAAGAAAAAATGGAAGGAAATATCACCGTGCATAGACAGGACACTAACTATACTAAAGATAATACTCACAAGACTAAATATGACAAGAGCTAGAGATTGGGGAAAAGATAAAAAGGAGGTAATAAGGCAACAGACCAGACACCTGAAACCACTAATCTCAGATAAGCCATTTCCACAAAAGAGAGAGACACAAAACAGAAAACAAAAGATAAAAATGACCTCTAGAGGCATTGCTCCGGCTGGCAAAGTAAGCAAAGTGTAACACTTTGGTCCAAAGAAGTCACTCTTCTTGTTTGGTATCATTGTGCGCACGACACAGGGCAAGAGACAGAGAACAGAATGAAGAATTTATGAGGAGATCAAAAAGAAAACAAAAAAAGAAATTTCTTAAGAAGTGGTATAGGAAAGCTAATAAGTTGCGGAAAAGAAGCAGACTGCTGAGCTGTTTCTCACTGATGACAAGTTGGTACAGGCCCAAAGGTGAAAGTTAAAAAGTTGACAAAGGAGAAAAGATGAATAAAAAACAATGGAAGGCAGAAAAACAAGGAAGATTAGCATTGAAGGATAGAACATGAATTATTAAAAGCAAATTAAAAAGAAATATGAGCAATAAAAGAAGAGAAACAAAAAGCTGGCATTGAAGAAGAAAGAATGTGGAAGAAGAAAGAATAGAGAAAGAACTTTTTACATTACATGAGCATTTGTATTTAATATCTGGCCATGTTTGCAATGTCATGTACCGTCCTTTTGGAAACTTATTTTGAAAATGTACCAATAGTGAGGTGAAGACAAGTACGTGTCATTTGAATTAGGCAAAAAGGGTCCATTCAAAAGTGAAACTAATACCGTAAATGCTAAGTCGTGTTTAGGCATGTGGTGATTGGTGTGTGTCTTTATACTAGTGTGTTATTAGCAAGAACCTGCTGAGAAAATGCTTGAAATCTTCGAAGCAGAAGTATAAGGTAAAAACGAGAGCAAGGGGGGAATAGAGGGAGAGATGGACCAAAGACTTACATAAAGTCAATCATTTTTAAGATTACATGTATTAGTAGTATGAGATTATTAACAGAAATACTGGTAATGAGTGTAGTACTGACAGTAACAGGTAAGAACAAATAGAATTGATTGGAAGACACTCAGAAACACAAACTCTGACTCCACACAAGTGATAGTCCAGAAAAACACCATCTACAAAGAATAAGTATGAAAGAAATAGAGACAGATGGAATATAATTTTGAGACTTCTTTCATAAAAGAACCTAAGGGGACCTATGAGATACAGTCAAAATATTAAAGATATGGGGTTTAATATAAATTTCACATACATGGCACTGTAGCTAAGGTCTCTGGATAAGACCAGAAAATAAAAAAATAATAAATAAATAAAATTAACCCATGTTGAACAAAAGCTTAGCATGAACAGCATAGCATCGTAGTAGCAAGAACCATAGACCACTTAAAAACAAAAAACTACAAGCTTAAGTCCAACAACAAGATCCATCTTTACCTGATCACGCCATTGGTCATTTACAAGCCACAGGACTGTACTGTCGAAAGCAAGGAATTAGTGCTTAGCTTGTCTCAGCTCTTAACCTCTCTCTCACACAGGACTTTTCTCTCTACTTCATTGTCTGAATATGTTCATCAATTTCAGCATCATAAATTCCACAATGTGACATCCTCGTGACTTTAAAGTCATAGGTTGCCTACCACACAACTTGTCAGCCAATGTGGACCAACTAGCAAATTTTTCAAGCTACTTCACAACATTCAATAGTCAGTGCACTGTAACACTGTAAAATAAAATGGGAAAATATCTAGTCTATGTGGATGGTGTACTCTTCATCTGTGACCCAGCATTCTTAACATCTGCCGATTGTCCCGTGTAGATTCTGGCAAGCCAATTTGACTGTTAATCTTAATTTGTGCCAGAGTTCTCAAAAATAGCTCAGCCTTTAAATGATCCAAAAAAAGAAAAGAAGACTCTGATCCAAAATGCTTCATTAGTTTCGACCGTCGTCCCAGGTATTTAACATCAAGAGCTAATGAAAAGAGTAGCTTGCTGTCTTTCACCATTTTGGTCTGATCAGACCAAATAACCCTCTTCCACTTCGCCATGGAGTCTTTCACCTGCCTGCTATTTGTGAACTCAATTCATTCTTTAACATGAGTGGATGAACAGGTATACTGGTTCTTTTACTGCTGCAATACCTCGTAGTAGGAAGGGGATGTCATAATGCAGTTTGCTAATAGGATCACTATGCAGCATTGTTAAGCGTGTCTAGAAAATTAGTATGTCTTTGGTATGCTGTAACATTTAAGAGATAGAAAGCAGAAATGTAAGATCAAGGAAGTAAGACCAGAACAACCTGCCCAAAATAGAAGTTGTGTGTGCAGCAGTGTTTCTATATTTTATTCAAAGCAGATCAAAACACTACATACATTCAGTTATTTGAATATACTTTATTTTCCTTCCAGATGTACATTCAGAAGATTAACACCTCGTGCTGATAAAATCATAATAAATCACTGCATTCTGTTTGTTCCCTCCCAAGCACATGCATACAGGTCATGCGTATCTCCCTCTCTACCATGTGTATTCTATCCTTCGGCCAGGTTCTCTTTATGTGAGGATGCTTTGTTGCCCAGGTCCTACGGACTGGTTGCACCCGGAAGCTCCTGGCATTTTCCCTGATCACGTTCTGTTGGATGTTGATGTCCGCTCTCCTTCTCTCTCCACTTTCCACTCACCCTAACCGATCAAGGCAGATGTCCACCTACCCTGAGTACGGTTGTGCAGAAAGTATTAATAAAAAAACTTTCCACTATACTGTCACCCAGTGCTTGCTAGAGAGGAATTAGGAGAGTTAAGTCTCTGCATTATAAATCAGGCATTTACGAGACACAGGCATGAGACCCAGTTTAAACTCATGCGGTTTTAAGACAGTGAATGCAGTTTTGTGGTACACACAGACTGCTGGCAAGAGTTCTACCGAATATCACAACTTTTCTGTACGCAAAGACTGATAAAGTCATGTACAGACATGTAAAGACATGTTTTACACAAGCCAGACTCCATTGACAGGAGGTTTGTATACATCACAAATCTGTGCTTTACCCTGACTAATCAAGAGTTGATTAGTTAGTCTGTGGTAGAACTCAGTAAATACTTATACAGCCAAAAAAGCCTTTGTACAATATAGTTTACATTCCTAATAGTTTTAGATGTCTTTCTTATTCATGTTTTAACTTTTTCTTGGATTCTCTGTTTCAGTTGGTAACCAGCTGAACTGATATGGTTCATGTTGCACCAGCAGATCTATGTCAAGTCTCTTCTGTTCTTTTTCACTGTGAACCATCTTGTATCCGAGCAGTGACATGGCTTCTTTACACACTTCCTGGATGCGTTTGACCTTGCTGTATGGCAGCATGGTACGCCAAGCCTGGGAGACCTCCACAGCGTTTCGGGAAGTTATTTTAAAGACGTCTTTTGGGGAGCCTTTGCCTTTTCCATGGGTCACCTTGTAGATCCAATCCTCCATCTGCCTGGTCATCTCCAGTCCTACAAACTCATACATGGAAAAGATCTCCCCAAGTGGGTCACGTGCCATGTCCTCATAGCGGACCATTTTGTATCTTCCATTTAAAAATGGAGGGGTCTTCAGGATGGCCCTCTCATTGATACGCATGTGGCTACGACAGATCTCCTGTAAGACTTGATACTGCACCTCACCTGCTGGAACATTTCTCTGATCTAATACAACAGCATTGTCCATCACAAATGAGCCGGCTGACTCCTCTCTAGACCGCATCACAGCACGTGGGTCTCGGACTAAGTGGATGATGCGCAGATCTAAGTTTGGATCCTGTAAAAGTGGGTAGAGGGATTCCAGCTCAAAAAATCGCACTTCTTTTAACACCACGTGACTGTAGGTGCCACAGGCCTCCTCCACCCCCTGCAGACTTGTACCTTTACACGCCTTGTGGCACTGAGTCTGGTTACTGAACTGGGTCCGTGGAGTAAGAGGACAGGCTGGTGGTGAGCACAGTGCTCTACTGTGACTCCACATAAACAAGGAGGAGACACTGTGTTGCTCTGGTAGGTAGGCCTCCATCACTGAGAAGTCACACTGGAAGACACTCCGTATTAGATCCCTCACAGCCATATGGAGAGCCCATGCACTGTTTTTTTGCAGTTTTGTCTACACGTGCCAAGCAGGTTCCATGAGATAGAAGACAGATGGGTGCTGACTGAACACCTGACCCAGGAAGGATGAACCTGATCTCCATGATGAAAGCAGCAGGACATGAACTTTGTTGTTGGAGGAGGCAGGGCTGCAGGGACTAAGCTGGGCATACCAGCCACAAAACAGCACCACTGCTGCCCCCTGGAGGATGACCAGGAAAAACATGGTGCTGAGGTTCACTCTCCAATAAGACATGATGGCTGCAGACCACTGTCCGTCTCTGGTGGTCTGTGTGGATCTGTCTCTTTTCTTTTTTTTTTTTTTTTTTTTTCTCTTTTCGTTGTGCAGATATGTGTTACTTCATCTGCAGAATTGACAGGACTGAAAGTGAAAGAGAGAAGAAGATTAATTAACAGAGAGAGAAAGACAGAATGTTATGTTGAACAGGAAATCAGTTTCTCTTGTATTTGATTTAATTCGTTAGATGATGAAAAGTGAGGACACTTCCTGATCTTCCTGGTCATACAGCTGGACTATACTACATGAACTGTGATTTTATGATTTAGGAACAGGTCATTCAAAACAGGTATGGTAGTAGTAAATAAGAAGGATAAACATAGTTGCTTGCCTTGCTTCAACCTGACTTTAAGCAGTTTCAACACATTCATGGTCTCATTCAAACTTTTAAGCTGCAAATGTTTAACATTTTACAATGTTATGTCTTGTTTGTTTACTGGGTTTGTGAGCTGAATGTAGCCAGTCAGGATGTCCTGGAGATGTCGAGTGAAGCGTTTAAAGCTACATTTATGGGAGTTAAAGTAGCATGTTAATGTAACGTGGCACAGATTAACTGTTTCTGCTGTAACCACAGAATCCCTGTGATCCAGACATCACACTACTGGAGACACAAGCCTCTTTTACTCTCTTTTAGTCTTCAAGGCGCATTTATCTATTTAAACTTAACTTATATAAGGTAAATACGCCATTAAAAAAGGGTGAATGTAAGTAGTATTATACAGAACATAAATGTGCAAACCTAAATGTTCAAATATAAAGTGAGCATGCACAAATCAAAGTATATAAATCACCTAGTGTATATACCTAGTAAGTATTTACAATAAACTAATTCAGTTGCAACTGCAGTTGCTGCCAAGTATGCTTTTGCATCCCTCTTCCCTTACTTGCTTTCCATGGGTCCTTTATTGTTCAAGTTGATCTCGAGTTCTCTTTTCATCCTACAGTCCATTGCCAGCAGTTGCTGACAACATGTTCCTCAGTTCCTTCATCACCACTTGAGTTTTATACACCCTTCTCCTCTTGGTGGCTGTTTTTCTATTGGACAATAGAAGATAATAATTAGTGATTTGTTGCTATAATCTCCCATTTTCACTGATTATGTTACATTGCACGCTATATAGCGTGGTTTCAATTAAACTGCACAGCTTCAAACACTTCAAAATTTTTAGAAGCATATAATGACTGGCTGTTTGGTACATGGTAAGGAATAACTAATTAAGCACAAACAAGCAGGTCAACCAACAGGCTCAAATGACTTAGTTTGACTTAGTTAGTAGGTGACAAGAAGTTAAAACCCGTAAAACCAACTTTGCTACATTACATCTGCTTCCTCAAAGAGGCATGCAAATCATTAAAGGTGAGTGCTTTTTCTGATCATGAGCAATTCCTCACATCCCATTGCCTGAAGAAGTTTATCAGTTTCAGCGTCAGCCATTCCACAAGTAGCCCACGTGATGACTCGGTGCCATTAATGGCTGAGAGATAAAAATACTACCGCTGTTGAGATTCCGCTGTTCACAACTTTATTACTCATTACAATTCAACATCAAGGCGTAATTATTTCAACATGCAACCTATGTTGTAATAACTACTACTACTAATGTCACGTATGAGGTTTAGTGTTTGTTATTTAACAGTTCAACAGTGAAATGTGATCATCTGCCTGTACATGTACAGGATTTAGAGGTACAATGACTTTTGTTTTAAATTAGTGTTATTATGGTTTTGTTAGTTGGTTTCGGAAGCTCGGATCAAATCCTACTTATGTTCTTTGGTTACATGTCCGTGGGGATGCATGGGTTAAGTTACAAACTATGCTGCATCTGTGTGTGTGTGTGTGTGTGTGTGTGTGTACAGTGCCCAGATCAAACAATGAGTCGAACAACACAGAGTAAATACAAAAGGTAAATGTAAATTTTCATTTATTAAATGAAATCATCATTCCAAAAATGCAATTCATATTTACTTTGTGTAGTATTTAAATTAGTTTGATGATTTGAATCATTTAAGTTGACAAACATGCAAAAAATAAAAAAAAACTCAGGAAGGGGGCAAAGGCTGGCCAGACTAGTTTGAGCTTACAGAAAGATAACCACAGCTTAAATAATAATAATAAATTAATAATAAGTTGTTCCAACTGAGGAATCTGAGGATCTTTGAATGCAGTGCATGTTGAACCTTGAAGCAGATGGGCTACAACAGCAGCTGACTCTGGTATGGTCTTTGTATGGAGCATGGAATAGAGTTAAGATATTTTTTATTTATAATAACTGAGCATTGTTAAATGCTACAGTCTACCTGAGTGTTGCTGCTGACCCTGTCCATCCCTTTATGGATGTCCCCTATTTACCTAACCTGTGATAGCTGCTTCCAAATTCTTTCTGACACATGACAATGAGCTCACTGTACATTCACCAGGTCTCAATCTCAATAGAAAACCTTTGGGATGTGGTTGAACAGGAGAGTCACATCATAGAACATGATGCTATCAGGTCAATATGGAGCAAAGTCTCTAATGGTTTCCAGGACCTGGTTGAATCAGTTTCACAAAGACCTAAGGTAGTTCTGTGTAGCTCGGTACTTAGAGCACATGTCATGTTCCTGGTTTGGTTCTGGCTGAGGAATTTTACTGCATGTCAAACCATTTCTCTATGTTCCCATGTTTCCTGTCTTACTCACTTTTAATAATGCTAATTGGACGCCGAATAATCACAGCAGATGATGATGATTTGAGTATATGTTGAAACCCCATACACGAGGACGCTTATTAAAATAGCTTTGAAAAGTCATTCATGAATTTAATTTGTATTATTTGTGTTATTACCTCCGGACTATGAAACAACAACAGCAGTCAGTAATGGTGGGGCTGATTTTAAAGACCTCATAAACAGTAATTTACTGGTAAGTAACAGTATTTTAGTTAAACTAGTGTAATGTAGCTTTTATATTGTATTGGTTCATAGTTCATTTTCCATCTCCTCATATTTATAAGTTTTTTTAATTCAGGTCAGTGCCTGGCTGACTGAGAGGACTGTAGATATCACATGATGTGAGAATCATTCGAGCATCTATAGACTGTTTCTCTGTTTAATGGATTTTTGGGGGGTTGTTACCTGTGTACTTGGGCTAAATATGTAAAAGCAGTAAACATGTACACATAGTCATTTTTTCAGTAATGAAATGTGCCTTTTTAGACTTTGTACTTAGTATGAATAAATCAAAATGGAAATTTAAGGAAACTTTTACTTGACTGTATAGTTGTGTACTTTTGCCACCTTTGGCCAACAGCATTAACATATATGTAAATGATGCCACTGTGAAGCAGCAACGCATGTAACTTCCAGTTATACCAGAAACAGAATAAATATGACAAAAGTGACATGTCAATATTTATTAAAGTCTTAAGTCTTGTATAGTTTATGCTTCATAAATCATTTTCAGATAATTCAAAGAACAAACTGACAGATCTGTCCGTTCATGCAAACTAAATGACAATAGACTTTAACATACAGTAAACAGTTTCGTATCTGCTTCCCCCCCATCCATTTCCGTAACTATTCCACACTCATTTTGTAAGAATAAACTCCTTTTTTGATTTTATTTGTGTCTGGACAGCATGGCCTGGTCCCAGCTCCTGCAGCCACCACGGCACCAGTTCCCACTTTAGCCATTGCCACTGTTCCAGAACTGGCCCCAGTCCTTGCTACGGCTGCTCCTCCTCCTCCTGCTCCAGATCCAGTGCTCTCCTGCACTGCAGAACCAGCCTCAGTTCCAGAGCCATCAATCCAGATTCAGCTGCAGTTTTTGAGATCCTCCTAGGGCTTGATCCATCGCAAGAGACCCCCCCAGCATCTGACCTCCGGGATAATGTATTATATGTTCTTGATCTAACATGACAACTTGAAGGATAGACTTCCCAAGGTCAAAGTCCCCAGCACATGCTAGCTTTGTGTAATAAACTATTTTAAAGCTATGTTAAAGGGATTTTCCTATCAACGAAAGGTGCCTGTACACTGCTGAAAAGCCAAGCTGGTTTTGAGTTTGCACTTCTAAAATACTTGGTGTATGTTTACATGCACAATAGATGCTAATACAGTATGTACCATCATATAAATGCACCAAAATAATATGGACACTGTAAATGCTTTGTTCTCTTTCTTTGAAAAACACGTCACGTTATAGACACTGCGTCTACTGAAGGCCTCTTTCGTGCTAATGAAATTTATGCTAAATTCTCTGTGAGGGAATTTCCCATGCTACTAATCTGTGCCACAAATCTAGGGACAGTGCATCATGTGCCAGTGTGTAATTTTAAACTGACCATGCCTCGACAGCTCCACACCCGGTACTATTTGTTTCTGGAGGCTCCTGAAGTTTGAACACTGATACACACACAGAGCTGTAAGCAGACCAGACACACTTTAAAATGTGTTTTGATGTTCAAACATATAGAACAGAATAATGTATGAACCAGAAAGTTGATTCTTCAGCTAGTTAAATATAAACTTTTCATCAATTGATATGTCTCCATGTACTATGTACTTCAATTGTAAAATACTTTTTCTGATTTTAGGAAACTATGTCAACAAGCAACAACAAGCTCTGATTCAACTGCTTCACTCACAGTGTCCCTATACAAGTGTTCCTCCTCACTTTATGAACCAACACTGGCATCAAACATGACTGGCCAGCTCAGTTCCACTATTTGAGATGATCACCACAGACAGCAACCACTTTATAAACATTTTGATTCCTTTTAAAACTGAAAGTTTTTGAGATCCTGTCTGTCCCTACCCCAGCCTTGTTTCCATACCCAATTACTCTGTTTTCCTTCTCCTCTTCCTGCTCGGTCTCTCTCTCTCTCTCTCTCGAACTATGATGTCGATAAGTTTGTCAATGAGTGGTCTGCTATCTGTTCAGTTGTTCAAGGGGAACTTTGTTTTAACTCTGTGTTTTTTGAGCCTTTTTTAGTTTACTTTTAATGGTGTGAATGGTGAATGTGTGATTCTTACAATCAATTAATGTGATTAATGTAAAGTGTTTTTATCTATTTCTCTCTCTCCTGGTTTTCCCACCACTAACCACCCTGATGTATTGCACCTGTGTCCTTCCCTTCCACATTGTTTCATTTTGTTCCTTAAGCCACTTTCCAGCCATTCTGACTCCTATCTGTTGCCAACCTGACCTCCTCTCCTGAATTATCTGTTTGTATCCTGCTAGTCAGTCACTTCTGTGGTATTCTCTTGACCTGACCATCTTCTATTAATTAATTCATTTTAATGAATTAATTAATTAATGTTGGGCTCCTTGCTTCACAGGCACTGCTAAGAAGAATCGGAGAAATGCCCCAAAATAGGTACAAAGCTTCACACTTCATAGCATCATGGTATTAAAAAAATCCCGTAAATACTTGCATACATGTCTTTTATTTTTAACACATTTGCCAAGATTGTTTCACTTTGACATTATAGGGTATTTTTTGCGAAAAATAATGTTCTTTATCTATTTGGAAAGGTGGAAAAAGTAAAGCCCTGTAAATACTTTGTGAATGCACTGTAAATCCACGATTTGATTGAAGTGTCAAAGTCATGCATTACTTTGGGAAAACCATTTACAGTTGGCCACTCTAAGTAAACCGCTTAATTTAGACTGGGTAGTACTGGGCAAGAAATTAGTCTTTGTCAGTCAATATAAGTCAAGTCACTATTTCTGTCAAGGTTATGGCTTCCTTTTTACTCCTAGGTGAAATGAGACGCCCCCTAAATTAGTTATTTTCGACCATGCTTACTAGCATCATGCCTTCTGCAATAAAGTAGCTATTACAGATGTGGATAAATTTGAACCCATAAAGGTCACTGAAATAACCAGAAACAGACAAAGGAAATAAAAAAATAATAAAATTTTACTCAAACATCCACTGCGCTGCTGTAGAAAACTTGTGGACTGCTGTGATGCCCACAAACTACTAAAGACTGTTGCTGAAATGCTGGTAGACCCTGCGTCACGGCCCTGTGACCATTCGTGGACATAAGTGAGTTCCTTTAAATACAGGATCTTCAGACAGTCTCTTGTCTTAATGCCTGTTCCCTCTCTCTGATCTGATTCTTCTCACCTGTCTTCTGGTCTCTTTTTAAGCAGGTCTGTGCTGCTTGACAGATAATCTATCACTTCAATGACAATAACTATCCAATAGTCTCTCTTATGACCGATCCTCCTGTATTTACCGAACTGCATGACCTTAACCTTGTCCTTACCTGACCCCTTTTTGGAGTTTTTATGTGATTACTCTGTGTATGACTCTGGACTACTTTACTCAGAGAAATTGGGCCTGAGTCATGTTGTCATGCTTGGAGCCAGTCCCATCCAAGGGAGATGGAGGGACCGGCTGATAGAACTCAGATGCCTCTGAGTTTTGGTTCAGTAGAAGCATATCTATATATGCATATTATATGTGTATACCAGAGGGCCCAGTATCTTGCCCAAGGACACTTGAACAGGGGACAGTAGGAGCCAGCAATCGAACCACCAATGCCATTAATGGCAGATGACTGTGCTACGTCTTGAGCCACAGCCATCCGTCAAGATCAATAAATACAAATGTATTCAGCATATCTCCCAAAACAACATTGACAAGTTCTGGAAAACTGCCAGGGCGTTAGTCACACCAAAAGGCATGACCAGATATTTATTATGGCCCGCAGGGTCAAAAGGCATCTTCCATTAATTTCCTCAAGTCCAACTTTATGAAGATCTTGCATCCTACAAGGTTTAAAAGTTTAGGTTAGGAGAGACAAAGGGTGGCAATTTTTTAATGCTATTGTAACCCAGGTTATTATTTAGAGCTCTGATTTACACAGTGTTCCTAAACGCATCATGAACAGGTCTCTGGGATTGTGCACACATGAAGTTTCTACACTCCCATCAAGACTCTAGCAGCAGGTGTGTGAGCAGAGCAGAGAAAAGATATAGTTGAAAGTTATAAAAGTTAAGAAGAACATTCTTGACTAGACGTTTGCTGTATTAGAGTCGATTAGGAATCAAATAAAAGGAGACACTCTTCGAGGGAAATTCACCCTTTCATTCAATTTTCTCCATTTGATATCGCGGCTATAATTATGGAAACAAATGAAACTGAGACCGTTCCGAATCATTCAACAGGGAACTTAAGAAAAGAACAATAAGAACTGGTAATTGAATATTTGGGTTGACTTGTTGAATTGTATTGTTGTGTTGATTATTTTCTTATCATTTTGTCTGAACATCTGATTTTTAGTTATTGATCTAAAAGAAGTTTCTTTAGTTTTGTCACTTTTGCTAATTGTTACATTTTATAATGTGTGTATGTGTGGATCTCTAGTGTAGAGTTGCTACTGCCAGTCTCCTTACTGAACCCAGTGATTAATGAACACAGAGAACCTTAAATCTGAGTAACTGACAGAACTGAATCACACTGTGCCCAAACTCAGTAGAAAACATAGAACAGATATCTTAGATACTCAGCCAGGTTCAGCAGTGTAGATTTTAGATAGCCAAGGTAGGGCATAAGCCTACTAGGGGCTACACTATGGTTTTCAAAACACAATATGGGTCCACTTACGTGTGTGCTGAATACTGGGAGGATCGCGTCAGTGGATAGTCCTGAAACATCCAATTCAAGGATGTTTGACCTGGAAACAGACAGCCCTGAAGTTAACACAAGAAAGGCCTACTGCTGTGCCTTGCAGGAGCTTGGCTTACTGTAGTTGAATACCTCCTGAAGAATGAGATGTTTGGCTGGCACTTTGGAAATGTCAGGGTAAAGTTTCTTTAGAGGTTTTCTACACTGTAAACCCGGATTTTGTTCCTAATTAAATCTTAGAGTAATCATTGAGTTGAGCTGAGGTGCAGGGTCAGGAGAAGGATGACATCTTTGGCCGGTTCAGCGTTATCCTCCTACGCTGCACTGAGCCTTTCTTTTCAACAGACATTTTGCTAATCTGTGTTCAGGCCCACCACAATAGAAGCAGACACGCTCCCTGAATTTTCTCTATTTTTCCTCTGGAGTATCCGATTTGCATTGGCTTAGGGGGCATAAGAAATGACTTGGCAATAGATGCCAAGATTCAGGGAACGGGCGCCAACCAGATAGCTAGACAGAAGGAAACAAGGCTTATGTAACCAGTGTGCGACTTCTGTCAGGTCCTGCTAGTGCCTTGGTTAGTTAGCAGAGAGGGGTCAGCAAATTCTTTAATTCGATCAGCTAACTGTCCAAGAGTGATTTCCCCCCTCATTGTTGCAGCAGTTCTGAAGTCAATAAAATCTTTGAGAGAGCCTGAGCCTTGTGAGAGGTTCGGAACAACTTTGTTTCAGGATCAAAAATTCTAGATAGTTCAACGCTGAAATGTTGAAATGTTGCTATGTTGAATAGATGTCTATCACCTTCCATGGAGCGAAGAAGAAGGGAAAGTTGGTAATTATCATGTGCCAAATTGACACCAGGAGCATGATGTCATGGTTTCCAGTTTTCCCCCTCCCTGCCTCTTGACTCTGATTATTCATTAGCTACACCTACACCTTCACTATTTAAGCAGCTCAATGGGCCTCTCCACTCTGCCAGATAGTCTCACACCAACCTGTGGAATCATACTATCCAGCATTCATTCAGACTGACTTCTTGTGATTGAACCTGCCTCTGCTCTGCCCTTCGGCACTGTGAGTGTTTTCTGCCTGGCCTGTTTCTGCTCCCCTCTGCCTCCTTCCCTGTTCTGTCCCTGAGATGGATTTCCCTGTGTTCGACCGTCCCTTGACATTCCTATCCGCCTGAAAGGTGATGGAGGATGTTTTCATATTAAACTCAACATTTTATTAAAACGTAGTTAAAAAACAGGTTGATAATCTCGATCAGGTGCCATAAGTTAAACTACAAATAAAGAAATGCTGAGTTACGTTTAGGCGCGCACAAAGTGATCAGTAGTGATAGTGTGTGTGTGTGTGTGTGTGTGTGTGTGTGTGTGTGTGTGTGTGTGTGTGTGTGTCACATTAGTGTTCTAAGACAATACACAACCAAAGGGGACGTACATAACTTCAGAAACTCCACAGGTTTCCTACGTCAGGACTCGTTAGTACGTTCCAACTTGGGCTGACTGGCAGGTCTTTCAGGTTAAAACAGACACACGAGGCAGAGTCACGATGTGTTTACATAATATGTCTAGTGTTTGTCACTGTACAGTTCATCTGAATGTACGTGTAGAGGATTTAGCTGAGAAGCTGACTTGTGTGAGTCCCAGATAATACTGGAAAAATACTGAATAATACATTTACTAAGAAGCAACCAAATAGTTTTTTTAATAACAAATTTTTATTTGTTATGAATCAAAATGAAAAAATTTTAAAAATCTGAACACATTTACTTTTTTGATTGAGATAATTAAATTGTTTTATCGTTCTAGAACATTCACCTTGTTGTCTGTAAACCATTTCAGTGTAGCTTTTGCTATATGCTTTGGGTCATTGTCTTCCTTGAAAATATTCTCCCAAGCCGTAGTTGTCTTTCTGACTCAATAAGATTGTCCTCCAGGATTGTTCTATATTTTGCCGCATTCATCTTATCCTCTACCTTAAAAAGCCTTTCTGGGCCGGCTGCCAAGAAGCATTACCGAAGCATGATGCTGCCACCACCGTCTTTCACAGTGGGTACCATTTTTAACCCTAGTAGTCATCGGTATGTTAGTGGTCAGCCAACTATACCATTCACGTAGCAGGTTACTCCTTACATTAATTCACTGTCTCTTTGAATCCCCAAAGAGTCATTTTCTTTTTAGAAAGGTGTGTTTAAGAAGAGGAACCACTTTTGGAATTACTTTGCCGTTGTTGTTACTAATTTAACAAGTAATTCTCTCTACACAAAGTCTGAACAAATGCTTTTATTTTGTAATGATTTGCCATTTTAGAACTGTATTAAAGTAATTTCTGGTGGAATTATTTTAAATGCCACACTGTTTCTATCTGGAATGTGAATCTAAGCTTGTTTTACTATTTGTTTTTGGTGAGTCCTTTGTGGGTCTTGCCAGTTAAGCATACAACTGAATCTTCTTCGGTCAGAAAGAATAGGCAGACACACTCCAGGTTTTGTCCTATCCATTTATTTACACTACAGAAGTTCAAAGACATGAAGAATTCAACATCTTGAGGTAGAGATTATAGGAAATGTGTAGGGTTATCTGCAAGTGATATACATACATATTTGTGATATTGTCAAATACAATCCCATTTACAGGTGTCGAACAGTACCTCATAATACTGTTACAACACAAACTCAGATAACCATGTAATATCTCTATGTGGTCACCAGAGGGTAATCTAAGCTTACAGTACAGCTTTAAAATTTTGGCTTCTGCTCACGAGTTCTGAAACGTGTAACTATTGCTGCCAACTTCATTTGTTGGATAATTCAACTTGGTTTTGTTTTTTGTTAGTTTTGTAAATCCTTTTTTAATTATTAGAAGGAATTGGACTCAGAACTAGAATTAGTTCTGAGCAAACTCTATGCAAACGATATCCAGCCAGCTCCAAGTGTCTCAAAAACCAAATAACACAGAAAAAAAATCCTCCCTATTATGAACCTTTTTTAGACCAACATGAACTTAGAGTTATTTTAAATAATATTTAACAAAACTAAACTAAATCATCTTCAGTGTAAAGTTTCTTGAGTAACTTTTAGACAATGTCACATAACATATGCAATGTGACCTCACATTTGTTCCATTCTTGTATCTCATGTCAATGATATCTCATGACCCCCTAAATAAATTCTGGACATATTCGATTGTAAACTTCAATTTGACTGGTTTGTTCAGATATGCAACCTTGACTAGGAAACTCTAGCTAGGATTGAAATCCGTTTTACTATACACGCATATAAAGAGTTGTGTATGTTAGTCTGAGCACACGAAAATGTAGGTCACATGGACTTATGCAGGACCAAAGCTGCTGCTGTTGCTCTGCTAACAAAGGTGGTGGACATGCTCTGCTTTCTCTGTAGACTAGTGTTGGCTGATGCAAGTATCAAATCACTAACACAATACATTAAAGACAAATATGCAGCTAATGCCTGCAAAAACCAGTTAACTAACACGATACCAATAACATGCCAACCCCCATCAACCTGTGCATACACACAACACAAAGAGGTCTTTGATACATGCTTAATAACAGCAAAAAATGTAAACTAGTATTGGCAGACACACGCTGCTGTAAACAAACACCAAGCTCATGGTCATAATAACAGTTGAGACAATTCCGCACTGGTCAGTCAGTCCACTCCATCCTCCCTACCTCAGGTCAGTTATAAGGTTAGTGCTACTGTGTGTGGATTTTACAGCTGCACAGCACATCTTGCAAATTGCAACCGACTTGGAAAGTATCTGGTCTTCCTCGTGAAAAACATAGTGTTAATGAGTGTAGGATTTATAGTTTACAGGTGACTATATATGCCCAGCATCCACCATGTGTCTTGTGCTCATAATACACATCTGCAGCAACATTAACATAAAGTAAGTCTTATTAAAAAGGAGTAAAAATATCAAATTACTGGGCCATTCACATGTCTTAAGAAATAAACATAAATGTCTAATAATCAAATAGATTAGATTTTATTGATGAAGACATGTAATAATCAATTAATTTTGCTCTATGATGAATTTACACCTACATATAAGCCAGACGTCACTCACACATCAATGTTATAACAATGTTATATCACAAAAGTGATCCTTCAGTTGATGAATTAGTCTGCAGTAACACATAATTATATTACTCTATAATTATTATTATTATTATTATGATTGCATGACATAATAATAATGACAGCTAAAAAAGCCTTTGTAGAATGTGGATATCATTGATTGCTTGGATCCTCTGTTCTAGTTGGTAACCAGCTGAACTGATATGGTTCCTGTGGCACCAGCAGATCTATGTCAAGTCTCTTCTGTTCTTTTTCACTGTGAACCATCTTGTACCCGAGCAGTGACATGGCTTCTTTACACACTTCCTGGATGCGTTTGACCTTGCTGTATGGCAGCATGGTACGCCAAGCCTGGGAGACCTCCACAGCATTTCGTGAAATTATTTTAAATGCGTCTTTCTTTGAGCCTTTGCCTTTTCCATGGGTCACATTGTAGATCCAATCCTCCATCTGCCTGGTCATCTCAAGTCCTACAAACTCATACATGGAAAAGATCTCCCCAAGTGGGTTGTGCACCAAGTCCTCATAGCGGACCATTTTGTATCTTCCATTTAAAAATGGAGGGGGCTTCAGGATGGCCCTCTCAATACGCATGTGGCTACGACAGATCTCCTGTAAGACTTGATACTGCACCTCACCTGCTGGAACATTTCTCTGATCTAACACAACAGCATTGTCACTCTCAAAGGCTTTGGCTGACTCCTCTCTAGACCGCATCACAGCACGTGGGTCTCGGACTAAGTGGATGATCCGCAGATCTAAGTTTGGATCCTGCAAAAGTGGGTAGAGTGATTCCAGCTCAAAAAATCGTACTTCTTTTAACACCACGTGACTGTAGGTGCCACAGGCCTCCTCCACCCCCTTCAGACTTGTACCTTTACATGCCTTAAGGCACTGAGTCTGGTTGCTGAACTCATTCCGTGGTGTAAGAGGACAGGCTGGTGGTGAGCACAGTGCTCTACTGTGACTCCACATAAACAAGGAGGAGACACTGTGTTGCTCTGGTAGGTAGGCCTCCATCACTGAGAAGTCACACAGGAAGGCGTTCTGTAATAGATCACTTACAGCCATACGGTGTGCTGGAGCACCGGTTTTCTTCAGTTTGGACCACACGTGCCAAGCAGGTTCCATGAGATAGAAGACAGATGGGTGCTGACTGAACACCTGACCCAGGAAGGATGAACCTGATCTCCATGATGAAAGCAGCAGGACGTGAACTTTGTTGTCGGAGTCAACAAAGCTCTGGGGAATGACCTGGTTGTACCACTCGCAAAACAGCACCAATGCTGCCCCCTGCAGGATGACCAGTAAAAACATTGTGCTGTGGTTCACTCTAAGGGGACGCATGATGGTTGCAGATTACTCAGTCGCTGGTGCTCAGCGTGGATCTCACCCTTTTTCTTTTACTCTCTGTAGCTACGTGTTATTTCCTCTTCCAAATAGACAGGGCTGAAAGTAAAAGAAGAGAATAATAGAGATGAATAAAAAAAAAAGAGAAAAATAGCTCTGTTGAAGGATGTTGGAGATGGAGCCAACCACACAGCTACAGTGCTTTCAACATGTCAGCTGTTTGGTTTTCACTGCAGCACAGGATTTTCAGCTCTATTTCTCTCCATGAATTCATGATTTGTCATACATGGAGTCATACATCTTCTTCCTCTCGTTCGTCTTTTCCCATCAGGGGTCGCCACAGCAAATCATCCTTTTCCACCTCACTCTATCATGAACATCTTCTACCCTCACACCAGCCAACCTCATGTCCTCTGTTAAGACATCCATATATCTCCTCCTTGGTCGTCCTCTTGTCCTCCTGCCTGGCAGCTCCATCTCCAACATCCTTCTACCTATATAATCACTATCTCTCCACATGTCCACATAAACCATCTCAGTCTGGCCTGTCTGACTTTGTCGCTAACACAGGCAACATGAGCCGTCCCTCTGATGTGCTCGTTCCTTATTCTGTCTAACCTGGTCACTCCTAAGGAGAACCTCAACATCTTCATCTCTGCTACCTCCACCTCAGCCCCCTGTAACCTAACGCTTCTACTTTGATCCCTCTCGTTTAGACACATGTATTCTTACTACGTCTTACTACGACTAACTTTCATGCCTCTTCTTTCCGGAGCAAACCTCCACCTCTCCAGCTGTTCCTCTACCTGCTCTCTATTCTCATTGCAAATCACAATGTCATCCGCAAACATCATTGTCCAGGGAGATTCCTGTCTGACCTCATCTGTCAGCCTGTCCATCAACATAGCAAACAAGAAGGGACTCCACCCTTTCCATCTCTGTCCTTAATCACCCTTACCTGTTGCACATCCTTCCCATCTCTGTCTCTCTGTCTGGCTAGCCTGTACACGTCCTTCTCTCCTTCCTTTGTGTCTAACCTGTCATACAGCTCATCGTAAGCTTTCTGTTTGTTCTTTGCCACCTCCCTCTTCACTCTACTCTGCGCTTCCTTGTACTCCTGTCTACTTTCCTCAGTCCTTTCTACATCCCACTTCCTTCTAGCTAACTTCTTCCTCTGGATGCATTCCTGTACTTCCTCATTCCACCACCAAGTGTCTTTACCTTCTTTCCTCTTTCCAGATGACACACCTAGCACCTTCCTACCTGTTTCCCTGATAACCTCTGCTGTAGTTTCCCAGTCACCTGGAAGCTCATCCTGACCACCCAGAACCTGTCTCAACTTCTGCCTGAATTCCTCACAAGTTTCTTCATTCTTTAACTTCCACCACTTGGTCTTCTTTTCTGTCGTTCCCTCTTCTTCTTCCTGACCTCCAGAGTCATCTTACACACCACCATGCGGTGCTGTCTGGCTACACTCTCTCCTACCACCACTTTGCAGTCACTAACCTCTCTCTAATGACCTCGTCTAGGATAGGATGTAGTCCACCTGCGTACTCCTACCTCCACTCTTGTATGTCACTCTGTGTTCCTCTCTCTTCTGGAAGTAAGTGTTGACTACAGCCATTTCCATCCTCTTAGCAAAGTCCACCACCATCTGTCCTTCCAGATTCCTTTGCTTTACACCAAACCTGCCCATCACCTCCTCATCACCCCTGTTGCCCTCACCAACATGCCCATTGAAGTCTGTTCCAACAACAACTCTCTCTCCTCTGGGGATACTCTCTATGATCTCATCAAACTCACTCCAGACTCTCTCCTTCTCTTTTGACTTACAGTCAACTTGTGGAGAATACCCACTGACTACATTAACCATCACCTCTTTGATTTCTAGCTTTAGGCTCATCACCCCGTCTGAGACTCTTTTCACCTCTAGGACATTGTTCACAAACTCCCCCTTCAGATCACTCCTACCCCGTTTCTCTTCCTATCAACACCATTATCTCTCTCTCACCATGAACCCTTCTGCCTCCCCTCTTTCTTCAACCAACAGTAGTCAAATTTCCACGGGCACCCAGTAGGTTAACAGCATCGGTGGCGGTCGTTGTTAACCTGGGCCTCAACCGATTCGGTATCAAATTCTCATCTACGATTCGCATGCTTGTTTTTGGCAAGTTTCATGCTGGATGCCCTTCCTGACGCAACCCTCTCTATTTATCCGGGCTTAGGACTGACACAGAAGTCACTGGCTTGCAACCCCTGTGGCTAGACTGCATGGAGTCATACATGAATTCATTAAATTTCATGTACCTTTACCCTTAAGTTATTCCAGATTATGAAATGAAAGGAGAAAGTTGAAATGAAGTTTACATTAAAGAAGAAAGAAAATGTAAGGAACTTTTTAAAAGGAATTTTAACACTGCAGATACCTTTGAACGTACCAGCCTTTTGCTAAGTAGTACTTTTATTTTGAAAATATGATTCACTTAAAGCTCTTGCTGAAAGGTCCTAAGCAGGGCTTTAATTGTAAAAAATTACACTGCTATTGTGAAGGTTGACTGACAAGGTGGAAAAGGTATGTGCATTTCTTTGAAATGAATGTCAGTTCAACAGAAAAGACAAGTTTAACCTTAAGAATGACACAGACACACGCCCATCCCAAGATTAGAAGCATTAGAAGTATGAGATAATAGTACTATTAGCTGAAATACAATAATATAGGGCATAACACACACACACACACACGCTACAGATAGATAGATTACATAGAGGAAAACGGTTTTGTATCAATTTTTGATACTAATATTAATTTGGTCCTGTTTAAAAAGGGTTGGTTTTTGTTATTAAATCCTGCTTTGGAAAATGCCCCTTTAAAGGAAAAGGTATAGGATTGTCTCTAAGCAGCTTGATATCTATGTGACTACAGTTCCAGATATTACTAAGAAATCCTAGATTCCTTGGACGGTAATAAATTTCCTCAGACATGCATTTTGAAAACTGACCCCCATATAGAACAGAATGATAATGTGAAAAAAAGAACAATAGACAACTTCCAAAAACATACAATCAAGCAAAAAATAAAAAATAAATCTTTACCTGATCAAACCATTGGCCGCTTATTGAGCACCACCATGCTCCACAGAGGACTCTGCACAAAAGGAAACTAGAAATGAATGCTTGGCTTATTTGAGCTCATAGACAATTCTGCACACCTCACACAAAAAATTCCACACACAAAATCTGTCACTCAAAAAGAGCTGACTGGCAGGTCTTTCAAGTTATTTCACAACATTCATTGTTTCTCAGAATTCTGCAGCTTGACGTAAATATCCATGTTGAAATAGACAGACACAAGGGGCTGTATGTAAACGTGTATATATGTACAGTGTTTAGAGTTTCTTATTATTAACAGTTTGAAATCTGATCATCTGCGTGTATATGTAAAGTATTGATAATTACACTGACCTGATTTGGAATTAACAGGGTTCCCATGGTTGTCTATCTCATCAAAGGTCCCATATACATGTGCAACAACAATTTCCTATGTGAATTATGTCAAAATATCAAAATATCATACTTTGTTGATGTATTGGTATAAAGTTTGAAGATGAGTCTGTGACATTTGTGTCACTTAGCTCATTAGTGATGTTAATTTAACATGTTTGTAAAATATTTATATATAATATAATTGTAAAAAAAGAGAATCGCTCCTAGGCATGGCTCAAAATGGTGTCACCAGGTAGAACAAAGTAGATATATGTTTTACACACTGTTACTGTGCTATAGACTGTTTTATAGAAAATATGAAGAGCCCATTCATTTACCAGATATTTTGTGTGCTTGTGTGTTTGTCTGTGAACATCTGGACAATTCAGTGATTCAGTGTTCCACTTCTTTAGCTGGTTAAACAGCATATCCATTCGTGGCATGATCTTGTGAAACCCACTGAAAAATCAGGGCATTGATTGAGGCTTCTGTCTTGTCATGGCTACAGAGAGCAAGTTTAAAAACTCACACAACCAATTATTTTCAATAAAATGTGTCGATTCTCGTTCACCTCCTCATCATCGTTTTTTCTCACCGCAATTCTGTGGCCCTCATCCAGTTGATAATTATGTCTATGGCTGGCTTGACCTCTCCATGTGTCCTCTTGTACACTTGCTCGGACATTGAAGGCAATCTTAGGGCCTTAGGACAGCATAGCTTTTCAAAGATAGTGGTACATGCTGGAGCTAACGATATACGCCTTCGTCAGTCTGAGGTTACCAAGAATAACTTTAAAGAGGTGTTTAAATTAGCGAAGGCGATGTCCGAAGTGGTAATCTTCTCTGGCCCCCTCCCAATGAGACGAGGTGACATAACCTACAGCAGGTTATGGTCGCTGAACCGCTGGATGTCCAGGTGGTGCTCCGAAAACAACGTGGGCTTCATAGATAATTGGAGTACCTTTGAGGGCAAACCTGGCCTGTTAGGGCGGGACGGTGTCCATCCCACTCGGGAAGGTGCTGCTCTCATTTCTTGCAGTATAGCTCATAGTCTAAGATCAGGCCTAGCTAGTCGCTGACTACCCAGAGTCCAGGCCAGGGAGCAGACAAACAGGCTAAACCAACCGTCTGCTAGCTGCACAGAGTCGTCACTCAGGGTTCAACATATTGAGACTGTGTCTGTTCCTCGAGCTAAACAAAAAGCTAGAAAAACCCAGAAAGTATGTTTTAATAATTTAATTAACATACAGACCTCAAATTCAGAGCACACTGATTGTGCAGCCAGCACCTCTGATCTGAAGTTAGGACTGTTAAATATTAGATCTCTTACATCTAAAGCTCTTACTGTTAATGAAACTATCACAGATCAGGAGTTTGATATACTCTGTTTAACAGAAACCTGGATTAAACAGGACGAGTATGTAGCTTTAAATGAAGCAACTCCTCCTGGATACAGCTACATTCACCAGCCTCGTCTGACTGGTAGAGGAGGAGGTGTCGCAGTTATTTATAATGATAAACTGACTATCGTACAAAAGCATGTACACAAATTTAAAGCTTTTGAATGTCTTTATAGTAACATAACAAGTATAGATACAAATATAAAGTCTGCTCAGCCGATCCCGCTAATTATCATTTACAGACCCCCAGGGCCCTACTCTGAATTTCTTTGTGAATTTGCAGATTTCCTTTCTAACCTAGTTGTTTCTGTAGACAAAGCGTTAATTGCTGGAGATTTTAATATTCACTTTGAGAATCCAGAAGACCCTCTGAGAACAGCATTTATGTCCATATTGGACTCGCTAGGAGTAGATCAGTGTGTAGTAGGACCCACTCATAAAGCGGGTCACACCTTAGATTTAATAATATCATTCGGTTTAAGTATAAGAAATTTACTTACGCTCCCACTGTCTGAAGTTATCTCAGACCACTATCTTGTTTCAACTACAGTGTGTCATATTAACAATGTATACTCAGCGCCGCGCTATCGCATTAAACGTACATTTACATCAACTACCGCACAGAGCTTTATTAGTAATCTTCCAGAGTTATCAACTTTGATTGGATCACCGTCTGACACCACAGAACTAGACCAGGCGACTGAATATCTCGAGTCGTCATTACATTATACCTTAGATAAAGTAGCTCCAGTTAAAAGAAAAGTCATTAGAGATAAGAAACTTGCTCCTTGGTATAACGATGACACGCGCGTCTTAAAACAGACTACTCGAAAGTTAGAACGTAAATGGCGCCAAACTAAACTGTTAGTATTCCAGATAGCGTGGAAGGAGAGCATCCTGAACTATAAAAAAGCTCTTAGTGCAGCTAGATCAACGTATCTCTCCACTCTCATAGAAAACAACAAAAACAACCCTAGATTTTTATTTAATACAGTAGCCAAATTAACTAGAAAGAAAACTACTGCAGATATCTCCACAACAACGTTGTGCAGTAGTGAGGACTTCATGAACTTTTTCAATAACAAAATTGTAAATATAAGGCAGAAAATTCAAGCTTTAAAACCAGACAATTTAGTTGACGCAGGTGACGAGCTAACCTCAGCAGATCAGTACCTAGATTACTTTACTCCTCTTGAAGAGAATGAACTAATTTCACTCATCTCTTCTGCAAAATCTTCAACCTGTACATTAGACCCTATACCGACACACTTTCTAAAACAGATAGTGCCAGAAATAATAGAACCCCTGCTGACAATCATAAATTCCTCACTCAGCTGTGGGTATGTCCCAAAGTGTTTTAAATTAGCAGTTATTAAACCGCTAATCAAGAAACCTGATCTCGACCCTTGTCAGCTGTCAAATTACAGGCCGATATCAAACCTCCCCTTTATCTCAAAGATTCTCGAAAAGATAGTAGCTGGGCAGCTATCCTCGTATCTTCATAGAAATAACATACATGAACTCTATCAGTCAGGATTTAGGCCTCATCACAGCACAGAGACGGCCCTTGTTAAAGTAGTAAATGACCTCCTATTGGCCTCTGATCAGGGTAGTGTCTCTATGCTTGTGCTACTCGATCTCAGTGCAGCTTTCGACACCATTGACCATAGTATTCTCCTTCACAGACTAGAAAATGTTGTTGGAATTAAGGGAACGGCCCTCTCCTGGCTTAGGTCCTATTTGACTGATCGTTATCAGTATGTAGATCTAAATGGCGATTACTCCACATGCTCTCCAGTGGAGTTTGGTGTTCCACAGGGTTCAGTTTTAGGCCCCCTGCTTTTTTCCCTCTACATGCTTCCTCTGGGCAACATTATCCGTAAACATGGTATTAACTTTCATTGTTATGCTGACGACACACAGTTATATGTTTCATCAAAACCAGATGAGATCAAACTGCTTAATAAAGTTGAGCAATGTGTAAAGGATATACGAGACTGGATGCTAATTAACTTCCTTCTGCTAAATCCTGATAAGACAGAAGTACTAGTTATAGGATCATCTGCAGCTAGAAGCAAGATGTTAGACCACACCGTAACTCTAGATGGCCTTTCCGTTACATCTAGTGCAACAGTCAAAGACCTTGGTGTAATTCTAGATTCCAGTCTTTCATTTGAAGCTCATGTAAATAATGTCACCAGGACAGCTTTCTTTCACCTCAGAAATATTGCCAAGATAAGGAATATTTTGTCACTAAATGATGCAGAAAAATTAGTCCATGCTTTCATCACCTCTAGGTTGGACTACTGTAATGCCTTACTGTCTGGCTGTTCAGCCAGGTGCATAAACAAGCTTCAGTTAGTTCAGAATGCAGCAGCGAGAGTCCTCACTCGAACCAGAAGATACGATCACATCACGCCTATCTTATCTACACTTCATTGGCTCCCCGTGAAATTTCGCATTGATTTTAAAATACTACTTTTGACATTTAAAGCATTAAATGGTCTTGCGCCGCATTATCTAAGTGAACTGCTAGTGTCTTATGATCCACCACGCCTACTTCGCTCAAAGGATGCTGGCTGCCTGTCAGTACCTCGTATCCTAAAAACTACAGCTGGGGGCAGAGCTTTTTCTTACAAAGCCCCAAAGTTATGGAATAGCCTTCCAAATAGCGTTCGGGACTCAGACACAGTCTCAGTGTTTAAGTCTAGGCTGAAAACCTACCTATTTAGTCAAGCATTTGAGTAAATAGATCTGGGAAGGACTCATGGACGTAGAGCATTATGGTGAACTGGTATGTTTAGATGCTGTCTTCCCAACTCTCACTGATCACTCGGGTTTGTTGATGGTGAAGTGTTTGGTTGCTCTACATCCCAGTGCGCCCTCATGTCTGTGTTTTCTTCTGAACCCACCCTTTTAGTTAGGCTGTCATAATTAGTCCTGCCGGAGTCCCTGCTGCACTACACTAAATATACATTCACCTCTAACGTTATCTGACTGTGAATACAACTAACTGCAATCTCTCCTCTTCTCTCTCTTTCCCTCTCCCTCTCTCTTTTCCCTCTTCCTGTCTCTCTGTCGAGCTACACGTCATTCCACCCTTTGCCCTCTGGACCTGTCTGACTCGTCCTGATGCCCAACTTCTGGCTGGAGATCTCGTCGCCTGGATCCACCGTTTGCCCTTTGGGATGCGTTTGGAGACTGGATTGGTCACAAGCTACTATGATGTCGGTCCCGGCCTCGGCGGACGTCGGAAGCTGTTTCTTGGAGGTCTCGACTCAACGCTCGATAGTCAAGGAATGGAACTAGTCTGCCTGCAATAACTAACTGGACTCCATATTAACTTAAAATACTTTAACTGTTATACTGGACTGCTGCCTACACAGCATGTAATCACCCATATGAGGATGGGTTCCCTGTTGAGTCTGGTTCCTCTCAAGGTTTCTTCCTGTTGCCTTCTCAGGGAGTTTTTCCTTGCCACTGTCGCCCTCGGCTTGCTCATCAGGGACAATCACATTATTATGACTCATACACATACACTGTTCATGTACTGTTCTTTGGTTGTGTAAAGCTGCTTTGTGACAATGTCAATTGTAAAAAGCGCTCTACAAATAAAATTGAATTGAATTGAATTGAACTTGCTCTTTCAATTGTTCTGATAAATTTTTAATGTCTCTAATTTAAATGGATGCCGAGCCTTCCTGCTTCACAATTTCTGAAGGAAACCTCTCGTGTAAGTTTGACCTTTTTCTCTAGCCTGTCATTTAATTATGGTGTCTGGTTGATGTGGGCCAAGCTCTTTAACCCGTAATTGTAACTGTGGTTGTCCTTTTCAAATTCTCTCTTCAGAAGAAGAGATTTTACTGAATTAGGAGGAGGAGTTTCCAGTCTTGTGTTTCGGTTTCCATCGTAGTCAGCAGCATTAGCTCTCCCTTGTTCACTCATTGGCTACATTTATGTTGCTGTGTGTAAATATTGAATCAACTATTGGTTAAACTGTGGCACTTTCACTTCTCGGGGGGGCTGTGGCTCAATAGGTAGAGTAGTCACCTGCCAATCACAGGATTGGTGGTTTGATTCCCAGCTGCCTTGCCTTGGGCAAGATACTGAACCCAACCCCCCATTGAGTCAGGTCAGCTGCATAGCAGCTCTGCCATCGGTATGTGTGAATGTGTGAATGGGTGAATGAGACGGTAAATGTTCTGCACTTATATAGCGCTTTTCTACCTAGCTGGTACTCAAAGCACTATATAAGTGCAGAACATCTACCATTTACTTCTGAACTAGTGCAGAATTTTCAACCACAGACAGCGATTTACATTATATGATATTATATGTTTTTTTGCCAAATTTAGTCACCAATACATTAATGGTAATGGTTCTTGTTCTATTGGCCAGCTGCCACTGGTCCAAAGTCAAGGTGAAAATCTTTATATGTCAGTTCTTAGGAACAAGTAGGTCAATGTCTTACCAGAGCATATTCTGTGTGCTTTGGCTTAGTTTACCAAGTGCCGTTTAATATATCACATGTAAAACCAGTCACCATAATATCATAGGCCTTTATATTGAAGCACTAGTACACTCGAGATAAAGTCTGAGTGAGTCTGAAGAAGTGCTTCGTCATTGTCAACATTGTTCCCTATTGAGTAATTAACTTTATTGGGGGATCTTGATGGCATTCTAATTCACTCTGAAGCAACAACTTCTATTGCTCCTATATGACATTTGATTTCTTCTTAATTCTTACACAGCCGTTAAATAAATCCAGAAATCAATGTCATCATCTGATGTCTTACCAATAACTATGTAATAATGTACACTCATTGGTACACCATTAGACAAGCTTGAACTGGACTGTCTAATGAAATCTACAACCTGGGGAGGAGCAGGTGGGCTACCACAAGGTTTACTGTGACTTTAGTAATGGGAAATGGACAGATAAATTTAAGTCATGTATAGGGCACATGAAGGAGAATGTCTGAAGAGGAGAGCAGTGCTTGCTGACCAGGGCAAGGAGAGCAGAGGGGACCCAGATTTATTTTACTAAACTTCAAACAAAGGAGGTTGATAATCGTAGCCAATCTGGAATGGCATTAACTCTGTTGGAGCATCTGCAACAGAGTTATGTGCATACTCCGCCAATACCACATGTCTCAACCAGGAGGATGGTTAATGAGTGCACAGGAGTCGTAGGCCAGTCTCCAGTTCCGGCTCATCCAGGTATTTTTGCATAAGCGCTTTCTCCTGGGCTGATAAGGTGTACCGACAGCCACATAAGGGAGTGGTGCCGAGAAGCAGATCAATACTACAGTCATAGGAGAGATAAAGGGGCAATAATGTGGACCACATCAAACACTCATCTGACACCTTTGTCAAGTCTGAAGATGACTTCCACTGCGTGGTACTGACGGGACAGGAAAATAATGATTAGCGACAGACATTTTTATGGGAACAGTGCATCTGAGACGAGGATGAATGAAATGATTGTCCAAAGTGGCTCAATAGCTGCCCCCTTCTTTCTATGACTTTACTCTTCCAGATAAAGGTGGGGTTGCCCTCTCTGCATTGGTTTAGGAGACAGAAGAATGGCCTCCCGAGGCCTCAAGTGTTAAAAGAATCAGTGTGTATTCACATTATGCCAATTTTAGGGAGCCAAAAGATCTGGGATTCATTCTCTGACCAATCTGGGCACTGAGTTCTACCAGCCAGTTAAAAGTACCGGCAAAGGTCTTGTGCAAACACTTAATTTAGTCCAGGATTAAAAATTAAATGAAGCATTGTCATTCCAGCCACATGAAATGGAACCAGGTGGAACATATAAGCAGGAACCTGGCTCAATGAGGGTCTAGGGGAGAATAACAACTAGTAACGAGTAAACAGAAGGGATGTGCACTGAACTAAACTAACTGTGATGGGTGGGAAAACAATCAGGCGAGGCAGCAGAGTTGTGACGAGCTCCAGGGTCAGGAACGTGATGCATGTATGCTAGGTAATGGAGTTCCGGGACACAGGAATGAGAGGGTAGGTCAGACGTGAATCCAGTCAATCAGGTCATGCAATCAACAAAGAGAAGAGGGGGAGAGGCACAGAGAGAGCAACAATTAGGCCATATATAGTCACAGCAGGAAGTCAGGCTGGAGACACAGAGGTTAGTGACCAGAATGAACAAGGAGCGATAGAACATGACCCAGGTTAAGATGAGGTAGATGTGTGGAAGGGAAATTAACTGAATGCTGGAAAGGAGTTCAACCAGAAAGGGCTTGGTGGAGGTCAGGCAAGGGATTATGGGAGATGGAGTCTTGGAAAATGGCAAGAGATGTAGAGGGGCCTGGGTTGGGTTCAAGAAACCTGTGAATGCAGGATTGGGTCCAGTGCAGGAGAGCATACAGTCCAGAGGAGGCGAGCATAAAGCTGATGATCTGGTGGATGTGAGAGTAAACAGCAGAGCAGTCCACAGAGGAGGAAGGAAGAGAGAACAGAGAGGTCAACTATAGTTATGGCAGGAAGTCAGACCAGAGACCATGACACATCTCTAAACCATCACAGAACCGTCCTGCCATTACTACACCACCACTAGAAAAGTCAAATTCTGTAGGCAGCACTGAAAAATGAAATGATTTTTGCAGGGTAGTCTGCAGTAGGATTTGAATGTTTTTAGATCAGCAAATAACATTCGTGTAATCTAGTGCTACACACTAAGAGAAGAAGGACATTAACGCCAATGAGGTGTTGGGTGGTGCAGTTGCAGCAACAGAACTGTCATGACTTGTAGAAAACAGAAGTTGTGTGTGATGTTTGTATTTTGCTTGAGTCAGATGATCAGGGATAAATTATAAATAAAGTTACAAAAAGCTGGTATACAAATCTATCCACGTTTTTTTTGGAAAGAAGTAAATACCTTTAACTAATGCTTATCATCACAAAATCAGACTTCCAGATCTGTACAAAGAATTTCAAGTTTTTACTAGTAATGTGAGCTACAACCCATCTAGAAAACCCCACTGGCTCACTGAGAATTATGTTTTTTGATTTAACAAGCACACAGAACACAATCCAGACTGTTCAGAGTGCAGAAGAAAACATGCATGTAGGCATTCCCATAATTTTTTTATGGACTTCCTCACTTTGAGCACAGCTCAGTGTCTGAGTTATGAATGACCAAAGTGCCATCATTAGCGTGTAGAGAAACCAGTGGTATATAATAATATATATATTAACAATACTATAATACTGCTTTATAATGAATAATGGGATTTAATTTTAATGAGAGTGGGTTACTGGCACGCACATTTAAAGCACATTTTAGAGTATTTACTTAGTATGTTGGAATTCAAATAGTACTTTTGACCTCACAGACACTGTGAAGCAGCAACGCATGTAGCCAACTTCCAGTTACCAGGAACAGAATAAACATGACAAAGGTGACATGTCAATCTTTATTCAAGTCTTCAGTATCGTATTGTTTCTGCTTCATATATAATTTTCAGATAATTAAAAGAACAAACTGACACATCTGTCAGTTAAACTCTCTGTAAGGCACCAACGTTGTCAAGTGGCTCTTCATGCAAATTATAGGACAATAAAAATACCCACACTGACACTGAAATGCTTACTGTTCTGTTTATGGTTCTGTTCCTCTGGGAAACTTGTTGCTGACACATTCACATTCACAGTTGTCATTTCTTCAGGGAGTAAAACCCATATTGATATTAATATGTACTTGCCGTGTGACCCCTTAAACCTTATCTTCTGAGAACGGATTGCTTCAGAAGAGGAGACATTTTTCAAAGATTTATCAAAAAACAAACAAACAAAAAAAAAGACAAGGAAGTGTCTTGGAACCTTGTGACCCCTTTTAAATGATGATTATATGTTCTGTTTTTGTAGTAAGGAAATACATATGGAACTGTAGGCTGATCAGAAAAGGCAGCACTGTATCATCATTCAACAATAATGTTAGCAATAAGGAGAATGAAATTAAACCACTATGGGAAACAATTATTGCATTATAGAAAACACATTGAAAAGTCCATTGAAAATGTAGATTTGCTTTAAATGGGATAAAACATTGAAAAACACCGAAGTGACATTTTCAATAAATGCAATAAAATATCATAGGAACTGAAGGGGGATGGTTATAACAGGGATGGGCCCACGCCACTACTGTTAAACACTGTTAGATAAGTGCTGTGTTGAATCAATCTCCCTTAAAAGCTAACAAGATATAGTTTAATGCAACACACACACACACACACAGCCACACACACAAACACATGCACACACACACAAAGGCAGACAGTTCACAGCAAACAGTCTGTTGCTCCTCATGCAAATTATCTTCACATGTCATGACAAAATACAGCAATATAAACTTTTACTGGCTTTTTCAACACAGAGGCTGTATTGTGTTACGTTGATCTAATATTTAACTTAGTAATAGACGTCCAAAGGTCTGTGTTACTTATTAAAGAAACACATATATTCAGGGCAAGCTAGAATTTTACAGTCACCGTACTGTGAATGCAATTTCCTTATATTTAGTTTTCTTTTGTATGTATTTTGGCATTATTTCACACACATCAGAAACCATTCAGCTCTCAAAATATTCCACTCTTTAAAGATGCAAAGAATGTTCTTTTATCTTTTTTTAATATTCAGCTTTGTTTTGCAAATTTTAATATTGAGAGTGAATGGAGAGAATTCAGCTTAAATAGAGAGATGCTCAAATTTCTCTTTCACTCCCGTTGCAAGAGGTGTCCAGAGCTTTCTGTGTAAATCATATCTGATCATAATATCTTTAACTTGAAACCTTCATTTTACTGACTTTCTAAACATGTTTGGTATCATGGTGTTTGTTTCTGCTGCTAACAGTAAATAAATTAATATAGAAAGAAAGTAATATATAAGTAAGTGGTAGTTCAGTGTGTACTCCCACTAACACTATATTCAACTGTTTCTTTTGTGTTTAAGTGACGATCATTTCAATCACACAAATCTGTTCCCCCTCAGAGATGTGTTTCCCCTTACATTGACTTGTGTTTAATATGGTGAATATTGGAGCAAAGAGATGTAAAAATGTTACAAATTTCTGAGTGAAACTGTTCAAGTGCAAAAATATATGTTGAGTTGATTCTTCAGAGGGCTCAATACAAAATATCCAATCCAATCAAATTGATATGTTAATGCTTCGCTTGTTATCGAAAGCTTATATTTAGCCAGCTGGGAAACTCAACATGTTTGGCAGATATTAACAATGACTATGACTCGACATCACTTCTTACATATATACATATCATGCTGCTTTTTACAGGGCCAAGCACAACAATAAGCACTACAGTGTCTTGCTCCTGATTTAATGAAGCTACAATGGCATCCAAAAAGCACATTTCCCTTCTTTGTTGTGATCACCACGTGATTACATTTTATACATTTTGATTCTTCTCAAAACTGAATGTGGGATGTTTATGTTAGCCTTTCTTAGCTTTGGCCTTTAGCTATCTACCAAGCATCAATTACACTGGTAGCAATCATACTGCAGTTAAACAAATCTAATAAATAACACTTACATTTTGTTTATCTTTCCCGCAATAATAAGTTGATTTGTAGGTTAAGATAGTCTAGCCCCCAGCACATGACGCAAGAGAGTCTTACTTCTAGACTAGCAAAGAGTTAGTGTCAATCTCAGTTTTCTTTGCCAAGCAGGTACAAAATCCCACTGGCTCTGGATCTGCCCTGGAATCGGCTTAGTGTGAAACTTTTTTACCAGTTCCCTTCACATACAACACATATATAGTAATATTTACCTGAGTCTGGTTTCTAGCCAATTGGCATTTGTCCAATTAACTCAAATTCTCAGTTCACCTGCTAATCACTGACTTTTAATACTACTTGTTTTGTTTTGGTGGGTCTGTTGTGTACTATGGGTTTATCACAGTTTTTGTGCTAAAAACAGCTGTTCCTTGAAATTAGGCTGATTAGAGTGGTAGAATTCAACCAACACTTTGAGGTGGTGCCAGAAAATTGAAATTGAGCTTAAGAATGCTAAATAGCTCTATGATCCTGAGGGGGCTGTGGGTTTATCTCAAAACAATCAGGTTGAACATAGTCACTTGATCCACCTTTAATTTATTTGGCTCTGACAATGTAAATCAACATGATTTAACTTTTTAATGGTCACAGTTTGAGCCCAGATTATTGTCGAACGTAGTCATGAGTCATTTTGTGTATCATAACAAGTAATTATTAATGACTCAATACAAAAGAACATTCCTGTCAACAAATACATAAATAAAGACATGGGCTACTTCAGAAGTCAGCTGCTCTAAGTAAACATCTTACTAACTCCCAGACTAATAAATACTGACTACTTTAATCACAAAACTGAAAAGGTGTCTGCTGCGCTTTTGATAGCAACCAATACACTCATTTTATTCAAGCTAGCTGTCCACACATGCCCATGTGCTGACTCACATCATTTGCGTTATACACTAACCTAGGATTAAAATAATTATATATATATATATATAAATAATAAACCATACCACATCTATTTATTGTCATTTTCATGTGTTCATTATTTAAAAGAACGTATATGGGCTACATTAAATCAACTATATATATATAATTAACTAATGGTTGATCAGTCGGGTCAGGCCTGCAAAGTCCTCTATTAGCGGATCGTTAGATCTTGCAATCGTCTTTTAAGTAGGATAGTGCGACAATACTTTTGGCCCTTTGATCTGTACTTGGCCAGATATGGACTTTGAATTGGAGCTGTTCTAGGGACAGATAGAAACAAACAAAAAATGAAAAATACTTAAATATTTCTGTTCAAACTTTAATTGTACCAGATTTTGGCTGAAGTACAACAACCTGTTGAAGTATTAATATAGACCTTAAGGTTTCACTGGTCGATTCCAGTAGAAAAAAAATATATATAAATTATTGTTATTAAATTAATAAAAATGTGGATTAAGGGACATATTTGTATAATTGAAGGTAAATGTTGGACTCACTTTGCTGATTTAAACTCAGGACTTCAAGGTTTAAGAAAACATTTGCAGTTTTCTGGCTAACAGTGTAAACGTGTTTCCTTTCCTTCCCAGTTGAACATTAGAGTGGACCTCAGAACATTTACACAGATCCCACCTCAGTGACACTAATAGCCTTAGACAGACCTATTCTTATCCTCCTGCTTGAGAACATCATCACTGCAACAGATGAGGCATTCAGTAGAAACTCACATGACACCTTGCTTAAACTAATGCAGATTTGAATTAGTTTTGGGTTACACACTAACTGCTGGCAGCAGTTTCACTAAATGTCACAGCTCTTCTGTACTCAAACACAGACAAAGTCTTGTTAATGTAAAGACTTGTACAGACTTGTGGTATAATTACTACAAAACTGATGTTGTATTTTACACATCAGCCAGACTCCATTGACAGTATGAGGTGTGTATTCATTATAAATCAATACATTAACCTGGGACATCATGTAAATGTCCCCTCAGTTAATCCATCAGTCTGTGGTAGTGCTCATTTAAAACATGTAAAGCCAATAGCCCATGTAGACGATAAACTTTATTCCTAATAGTCTCCTGATGATAATGTCTTTCTTCTTCATGTCTTAACTTTTTCTTGGATTCTCTGTTCTAGATGGTAACCAGCTGAACTGATATGGTTCCTGTGGCACCAGCAGATCTATGTCAAGTCTCTTCTGTTCTTTCTCACTGTTAACCATCTTGTACCCGAGCAGTGACATGGCTCCCTTACACACTTCCTGGATGCGTTTGACCTTGCTGTATGGCAGCATGGAACGCCAAGCTTGGGAGATGTCCACAGCGTTTCGTGAAGTAATTTTAAAGGCTTCTTTCTTGGAGCCTTTGCCTTTTCCATGGGTCACCTTGTAGATCCAATCCTCCAACGGCCTGGTCATCTCCAGTCCTACAAAGTCATACATGGAAATGATCTCCCCAAGTGGGTCACGTGCCATGTCCTCATAGCGGACCATTTTGTATCTGCCCTTTAAAAATGGAGGGGGCTTCAGGATGGCCCTCTCATTGATACGCACGTGGCTACGACAGATCTCCTGTAAGACTTGATACTGCACCTCAGCTGCTGGAACATTTCTCTGATCTAATACAACAGCATTGTCACTCTCAAAGGCTTTGGCTGACTCCTCTCTAGACCGCATCACAGCACGTGGGTCTCGGACCAAGTGGATGATGCGGAGATCTAAGTTTGGATCCTGCAAAAGTGGGTAGAGGGATTCCAGCTCAAAAAATCGCACTTCTTTTAACACCACGTGACTGTAGGTGCCACAGGCCTCCTCCACCCCCTGCAGACTCGTACCATCACACACCTTGAGGCACTGAGTCTGGTTACTGAACTGGGTCCGTGGAGTAAGAGGACAGACTGGTGGTGAGCACAATGCTCTACTGTGACTCCACATAAATAAGGAGGAGACATTGTGTTGCTCTGGTAGGTAGGCCTCCATCACTGAGAAGTCACACTGGAACACGCTCCGTATTAGATCCCTCACAGCCATACGGAGAGCCCGCGCACCAGTTTTCTGCAGTTTTGTCCACACGTGCCAAGCAGGTTCCATGAGATAGAAGACAGATGGATGCTGACTGAACACCTGACCCAGGAAGGATGAACCTGATCTCCATGATGAAAGCAGCAGGACATGAACTTTGTTGTTGGAGGGGGCAGGGCTGCAGGGACTAAGCTGGGCATACCAGCCACAAAACAGCACCACTGCTGCCCCCTGCAGGATGCACAGGAAAAACATGGTGCTGAGGTTCACTCTGCAGCGAGGCATGATGACTGTAGATCACTGCTCGGTGTAGATCTCTCTCTATTTCTTTCTTTCTGTGCAGCTACCTTTTCCCTCCTCTGCAGAACAGACAGGGCTGAAAGTGAAAGAGAGAATAAGAGAGTGAATAAAAATTAAGAGGCAAAGTAATGCATGCTTCAGAACTCTAATGTAATAGAGGATGAAAAGAGAGGCTACTGCCAGATTAAATTATTTATATGCATTGGAACATGACATGACCATGACCATGGCTCACGAGGTAGACTGGACGTCTTCCAATTGTGGGTTTAATGTTCGATTCACAGCTCTTCCTGTCACGTGTTGAGTTGTTCTTGGGCAAGATACTGAACCCCAAGTTGACTCTGTGAGTCAGGTCAGCTGCATGGCAGCTTTGCCATGAGTGTGTTTTGTGCTTGTGTGAGTGAATGGGTAAATGAGACATAGTTTAAAAGCGCTTTGAGTTCCAATAAGTTAGCAAAGTGCTATATAAGTGCAGACCATTTACAATTGAATTTGGGTACGCTTGTTACGATTCCTCCCTTCGCCCCTGTTACTTTGTATTGTTAGGTTTGCATGTCAGTTTGTATTTTTCCTGCTTCAGAGCAGTGTTTTCAGCTGATACTTTGTTTTTCGTTAAAACTTTGTATGTCTAGTTTGCAAATAAATTTGTATTTTGCCTGTGTTACAGCAGCTTTTTTCATTGTTACTTTGTATGTCTTAGTGTATTTGTTTGTATGGTCCCTGCGTCAGTGCAGTGGTTTTTGATTGTCACTTTGTTTGTTCATACTTTGTCCATCACCGTATTTCAGGTCTCTTTAAGTTGTCACTTTGTATTCACATAGTTTTTTCCCTGTCTTGTTCCCCAAGTCCCCTGTTTTTGGACAGGGTTGATAATAAATCCTCCTTTTTGTTTGCCAAGCTCTTGTCTAGTTTGTTTGATGCTGATTTTGCTGTGCAGTTTTGTTTTAACTCTCCCTCAGTTTGTGAGAAACTCAGTGTCAGTTAAAACCTTAAAAGCAAAACGATTTGATAGAGCTATAAATATATTTATCACTCTTTTTTATTATCAAAGGGGCACGAGATCTATCAGTTCTGCTGCTCCCAAGTTCAGTCTTTGATAAGGGGATATCAATCATATATCAAGTTAGCATTACCTGATGCTACACTGAGAGGTCTTGTCATATTTTGTAATAATCTAGATGAGGTAAGTAATTAAAACAGGCTGACTTTGAGTAATATGAGGCAAGGAAACATGAGTGTTAGTGTCTCTAACATGAAGGTACTTTCAACAGGAGGCTATGTAAGTTACATTAGCCATGAAGCAAGGCAGTTAGTCTTACCATAAAGGAAAACTGTTGCTTTATCAATAAGCAAAGTAAATACTTGATTACATGAACTGTGACACAAAAGTCACAAAAAAGAAAAAGTAGTGACACATTCATTGTCAACAAACTAAGGACTTAGCATATTTTATTATTATATACACTGTGGACAGGTCGCCAGACTATTACAGTGGTCACACATAGAGACTGACAACTATACACTCTCACATTCACACCCACAGGCAGTGAGTATGAATAAGTGCATGTAAAGCTTTTTACATGTAAGCTATGTAAGCTTCTGATTAAATAATTTGTGTATAGGTTTAAAATCTTTATGCACTATGAAACTGAACTCTGCTGTTAAATGCACTTTACCGATCTGTATATTGTAATCTGTACACAACCCTTGTAGAGTTTTCTCTAAAAACTACAGAGAATTTAGTCATTTGAGAAACTATAAATAACTCTAAAGTGTTCTCTAATCTAATCTAACCTAACGTGCAAAAAGTGAGGAGTTTTTATCACCACTGCAGTTTATGGCGTGAATTCTTTCCACATCATAAACTGTCACTTTATCACCTGGTAAAAGATGATGAGATGTGCATCAACAATGAAGGGACTATGATGTACTGAGGTGAACTGAAAACATCCTCATACAATGTGGAAGCAGTAGAATGCGTGTGTGCATTCAGGTGGAGGAAAGGAGGAAACATTTCTAGTAATGAATAACGAAGACCTGATGTCCTTATGCCTTTGTGTTTTTTCATATTCTATGTGGGGCATTATTGTTTTTGTTACCTGTGATTTGATTGTTTCACTTGGAAAAGCCCACAGGTCAAAAGGAAAACTCAGGTTAAAAGTCTGGTTGACCCCAGCCTCTAAATGTATTCATTAACAAAACAATAAAAAGAGAAAAATAATTTTTAAAAAAAGGCACAGTGGTGTGAAGGACTGTTCTCCAAAGCTTCCAGAAGGCGACTGAGATCACTGCACACTGAGATGATCCATGCAGGCGTACATAATCTGTTGTGTTGGCTGAACAAGCCCTGACATGAGCTTATGGTGATAGATCGTTGCTAAAACTAGAGCGCGCAAAAACGCATGGTGAACAAAAATAACACTGCATGTTTTAACACGTTGCATCCATAAATATCCCACCAGAGAGAACAAATGTGACACTCGTGAGCACAGAATGTAGAGTTGTGTGTACATTAACATTATTGTCCCTCTCAGTTTGATTTGGAGTGTTTCCTCTCAGCTGGTTCCTGCACTGACAGTGATCCACACTAAACACAGAGGTGGATCCTGCAGTGTGGGAGGTGGCAGCCGATCCTATTGGCCGACAGCTTCGTGGGGGGATCTGCCTGGACGGAAGCTTCTCTCTGAGGACCAACACGACCTGTGTGACTATAGGAAATAACACGAAGATGAAAGAGGAAGACGTGTTTACTGTCCTAATGAAGTAATAAACTGATGTTTTCTACTAGCTGTGCTGCTAAACTAGCTAATGCTTTCATTTTATACAAATCTAACATTAAATCACCCTAACTGCCGACCATTAGAAGTAATGCTAACTGCAGCTAACATGAACTCAGTTACGTTTTAGAGTAGATTTGCTTCTTATTTCTGGACAGATAGGTTGTTCATAATGTTAAATATTAATAGGTCTATGAGTCTTTACATAGCAACAAAATCCAAACTATCAAGGTAAAACCTGTAGTTGGGTTTGACAAATGTATATCAGTTACTTTAGTTTCTGAAGTCAGTTATCCCATTTAATCTAGCTAGTGTTAGATGTGCTAACATGCACAACATACACAGAATGAGCACAGTTATTTTGTCTTTATTTCATTCTTCCTAAAGTGAACACTGTTTTTTATAATTCATCATAATTCACTTCACTGTAAGAATGAACCACAACCTCTATTTTTAACAATATCAGGGATTTTCATATGGACATATTGTATGTATTTACAACAATAATCTAACACATTCTAATGTTTAGACACAGCCTCTATACACAGTCGATGGTTTCAATGGCCAAATTGTACTGTGGTGTTTTGATTGAGATTTACAATGAAATACAGGGATTTCTGTGACATTCAGATTTTAGTCATATCTTTGTTACAGTGACTTTAACACGTTTGATTCAAATTCAATTCTGAGAAAAGGAGAAATGATTCTGGCTCAGTGTTTCAGAAACATGCTATTGTAACTGTGGTCATTTTAACTTCTGACAGACAAGTGGGCATTTATGTGTTACTTATTGTCACACATCACTTTATAACACATTATAACACATCCTTCACTTTTAAAACATTACTAAATACAAGTTAAAGTTAGTATCAACAGCTGCACTGTGCTGTACAGCCGGTAACGCAGAGCTTCACCGTAGACCACAGGTTGAGTGGCAGGAAGCTGGAACAAAGCAGCTGCTGAAAAATAAATCTAGAAAGAACAACTAGAGTTTCCAAAGCTGTATAAAAGTTCATATAAAAGTTAGTCGAACGTGTTTAATCTCCTTACTTTGGCTTTTGCTACTATGTACAGGTGCCAGGTGTCACAGTGTAACATAAAATATACATTTTCAATGTTTAAGGTCTATTATCTGTGTAGAGCAAACATAATGTTAATGAGCTAATGCTAGCCACTGGTAGCCTAGCCATGATTAGCGTGTAGTCGGTCTACAACATTCAGCAATTACTGCGATTTAGACATAATGAAAGCATTAGCTAGTTTAGCAGCACAGCTAGTAGAAAACATCAGTTTATTACTTCATTAGGACAGTAAACACGTCTTCCTCTTTCATCTTCGTGTTATTTCCTATAGTCACACAGGTCGTGTTGGTCCTCAGAGAGAAGCTTCCGTCCAGGCAGATCCGCCCACGAAGCTGTCGGCCAATAGGATCGGCTGCCACCTCCCACACTGCAGGATCCACCTCTGTGTTTAGTGTGGATCACTGTCAGTGCAGGAACCAGCTGAGAGGAAACACTCCAAATCAAACTGAGAGGGACAATAATGTTAATGTACACACAACTCTACATTCTGTGCTCACGAGTGTCACATTTGTTCTCTCTGGTGGGATATTTATGCGTGCAACGTGTTAAAACATGCAGTTATTTTTTTCACCATGTGTTTTTGCGCGCTCTAGTTTTGGCATTGATCTAACACCATATGAGCTCCTTGAGTTCAGACCTTCACGATACAAAGGTAAACACCAAACATCATGATATAAATCTTCTTCCTCTCTTTTTACTATGCTCTCTTTTTTTATCACTGAGTCCTCTTCTACAGCTGCTACTGTTCACACCTAACTTAAGACACTATCCAGTTTTCGGCCCCCTCCTTCGATTGCATCGACAGAGTTAAACTATGTTAACTTTAAAGAGGACGTGACAGAAAGATAATTTAAAGTTACTGCAAAATAGTGTTTTCTTTTGTTTTCTTTTTTTTTCCAAAAAACACTATTTTTAGTAAAAGAGCAAAAAGGTAATTAATTGTAGCTATAATTCTAAGGATAACTTTAGAGATTCCCAGTCATCTACATTGTAGTTGTCCCAAATGTGCTACTCAGAGAAAAGTGAACCTGCCACTGGACACTTTGCCTCTTATCCAAAAGGCTTTATCAGTTCTAACTGACTGGGGAGTCCCAGGTACCTAATCTCTGTGGAGTCAATAAATTGTTAATACATTGAAGCCCACACAGCCATCATGTTTATCAGAAGGATTATGTGTCAAAATGTGAATGGTTGTTATACTGGCTGGGAAGGGATTCCAAGACTGCATTTTAATTAGGGTGGCAGCGGTATCCTTGTTTCACAGTAGGCCTGGGCAATAAAATTATAAATGTAATGATCAGTAAATAAGTCTTCCTCAATAAAATTGTATGACTTAGTTAAACCACAATGATTCTCATTCTACATCCTCAAATCCACATTTTGACAAACAACACAAACAGTCAATAATAATCAGAATAGTCCTGCGCCAAACAAATCATGTAGCATAGAGTAGAACAGCATTACCGAAGAAAAAACTCCAACAGACACAAACTATGGCTCAAAAGATGAGGAGACTTTTAGAAATAGGGTCAGAGGATTTCAAAGTGTGCAGATATTTTTGGTTAATTAAAGTGTGACTGACAGGCAGGCAGACACGCAATGCAAACTGTGTCGAAAGCATGCTGATGGGTATGCTTATTATCTGTACTGAAAAACAAAACAAAAAACAAATGGAGCATCTAACCTGCAAATGCCTGTAAGACTTGGAACTGAGCACCATAAGAACAAATAACAATATCATGATGACACAGCATAAGTGCTGTTGTGGGCAAAGATAGATTTTTTCTATTTTGTCTTGAAAGCTGTTGCTGAATTTGTCTTAGACTGTTCCATTAGTTTTATGCAAAAACACCTCTGTAGTGTTATTTTCTAACAGCGTGCAGGATCAATGTGCCAGATCAGTGCTGGCTATGTATAGACACCACGTTATGTATCTGACTGCGAAGTTAAGAGCAAGTATACATCCACCCTAAAGGTTATCACTATGTAATGGCTCTCAAGAATTAGAGAGGACTGTGTCTCAATAGACAGCACTATATTATGCCAAAGATTGTCTATACAACATAGCAAGAGTTATAACTCGCCTCTGTACAAGTGAGATTGTGGTGCACAGATTCTTCCCGTTGGGTGTAAAAGTACTGATTGAACATTTTAATTATTTCTTTGATTAAATATTTAATTTATCAGAAATATTTTCTCCCCGGAACCTGACTTTCTCAGGACGTTGGTGAAGCACAGTGGAGCTCAAGCTGGGTGGGATGAAGACTCAAATTACAATTTTGAATCTTTCAAGATTTAAAGAATAAATAAGTTAGAGAAACATTAGTATAGGACTGGATGGAGAGACTGGCTGGCAAACAGAAGTGCAGTACAAAGTCATGGTGAAAATATTTAAACCTCAAGGCTTACGGTCCTCATGAACAAGTACTTCAACATCTTTCTACACCATATTCTATGTGTTTTAGCTTGGTGTAAGACACCAAGTATTGTCAAATGTTTGTTTGAAGCACTACACTCCAGGTAAGGACAGTGAGTCACTCTGGAAAGGCCTGTGCTCACTCCTCTTGCTGTTAGTTAGAGTATATCTTTCTTGGCCTTGCTGACTGGTCTTGGACTGACAAGCAGATCACCTGAGTAGTATAATGTGCACAGAGGTCAAAGCTGACTCTGTAACTTCACACTCTCCTGTAGGAACATTGTTCTCACTGAGTACTAAGTACCTAGGTTATCCATATTTCCCAGAAACATCCAGATTCAAGGGAAACAAACACAGTCCATAAAATCAAGTGATCCTCAAAGTCAATAATGAGGGCTGTGTATTATCACTATCTAGTGGTTACAATCAAATATATTGCAAAACGTAAAGCAAGGCAATATATTACAAATTTTAAAAAAATAAATTTAAGAAAAAGTTTCATAGTATAATGGATACACCACAATATGCAGTAAGAGTTTGGTTTTTTTTTTAACAGTTTTCTTTTTGTGCAATCAAGAGATCTATTTAGTTTAAATACAACAGAGGATGAACCACTGTCTGCCACAAACCCTAGGATTTAAACAGTTCATAAAAAATCAGTATCAGAGTATTTTAGAGAATCGATACAGTATCACAAATCACTTACCAATCATCTATCAATAGTTTTAATTTTATTCCTCCTCTCTGTACTTTTCTGCAGGTATCCTCAGCCTACTGGTCCTCAACCTGACCAGTGTTTTTGCTGCTTGTTGTAGTAATTTTTTGTTGCCTGCTATTCTTTTCTCTCTCCTCCTTCCACCCACCTCAACTGGTCGAGGCAGATAACCACCTACCCTTTATCTGGCTCTGCTGGAGGTTTCTTCCTCTAAGGGAGTTCTTCTGCTCCACTGTCCCCCATTGTTGCTCAAGTGGGATTGTTGGGTATGTGCTTTGAGATGACCTTTGTTGTGATTTGGTGCTATTTAAATAAACTGACCTGAATTGAATTGAATACATTTACACCAAACATGCAGTGTGAAGCTGTCTCTTGTGCTCAGCTGTGTGCATGACTGAACATTAACTTAAAGTTCTCATGGTTGTTTCAGGATATTGTGCAGCTGCATACAGCAGCCATGACTTTCAGTAGAACGAGTGCTGTGTTCAGATGATAAATAAACTGCTCAGTCAGGCAGTCTTCAGTCTTCAACAACAACCTCCAACAGCTGCTCACTTTGTCAACACTTTACAGTAAAGACTACCTTCAATAACTGTGCTAAACAGTAAAGTCTGACTCCTAGAAAACCTGGCACCACCATCACCACCATTATTTTGGCATTTTTACTGTTTCCTGAACTATTATTCCATTATCATAACAGGTGATGATAAATTGTCTGTCCTTACATGAAATAATTAATCTAATGTGTTTTTTTATGTTACTATCAAAATAAACTAATATGAACTAAAAACTCATTTAATAAGTGTGTGTTGTTTCTGATGAATCAATATAAAGAAATTACTATGATATTTCCCTCATTCAGTACCTCGCTCAGCCCTACAGGGCCCTGCTCCCCACATACTGAGTGTACTCATATTACCTCCCTGACCCTGTCCTCCTTTCCAAAGTCTGTTAAAGGTTAAGTTACTGAGCATAAAACAGGGACACTCCAAGGATACTTCAAGGTCTGGAGCAAATATGAATCATCAGTGTCATTGTTGACTTTATGCCACTTCCGTCCACACACCCATCAAAGACAATATTCCTGTTGTGTGAGCTTCCTGGGAGAATGATACTGAAACGTGCCACTAACATTTGGGAAAGTGAACATTCCTTCTCAAAGTGATAGTGATATTTTTGTGTTTACTTCAATAGTGTCCCAGCCAAACAAGTTGTCCTGGTAACTTTAGTTAGACAATACTATTTGTGTTAAGTTATTAGGCTGTCTAATAAGCTTTTAAAGCTCCAACAGAATTTCCTAGATCGAATTTCACTGTCTCACTGCTACATGAAACAACACACTGTCACCAACACTGCCCATGTAGGACAAGTATCTGCAGAAAATTCACCGAAAGTGAAAGTAATCTAAATATGCTAAGTTTGTAACTGTGAGTTATTAGTGCAAAATGTCAATCACTGTAACATCTGTGTGACCAATGTGAAAAGACTCCATAACGTAAAATGCTGGATGGCAATTATTTATCTCCAGTTAAATGATAACAAAGCAGAAGTGTTGCTTTTTGGTACACCTGTACATCTGTTGGCAAAATGCTGGCTAATTGTGTATATATTGTGTATATATTGTGTATATATTGTGTATATATTTGCAACAAACGAAAGGTTAAAAGATTCTTTTATATGTTTTTGAAGCCATTGAAGGACTAGCTCCCTAATATGTTTTAGAGTAGTATTTGTTATAGTATTTGGGTATTTTTAGCAATTTATTATTTATGTATTTATGTTTTTAGGTGCAACTACTGAAGCTTGAAGAAAATTGTTTAGCACTTTGGTTGTTTTTAAATGTGCTATACAAGTAACGTATATTAAATTTGATAATGTGCACCATATTTTTATACTTTTTTTTTTTTAACAGAAGGAAATTAATGACATGCTAATACTAATTCACGATATATATATTAATTTCCTAAAATAAAAAAATAAAGTTAAAGGTGGTTACATAATAGAAATGCAAACAGTATGTCGTCTTTTTACAGGGCAGTGAAAAGAAAGAAGCGAGACTGGGTAAGGCTAGAGATATACTGTACATGCTGTTTGCTGAAACATATTCGGAGGTAACAACAGCATCATCTGCATCATTTCGTTCAGTATAAATAGAAGCCATGGCAACTGAGATTAAGGCTGAGATAACAACTAAGAAAACAGTAGTGAAAACATAAATGGAAGGTATTAGGATAGCTGTAAAAAAAACTCAGTGTTTTTTTTGACAGTTACTGTTGTTTTTATGGTGAATCAAAGCTGTTGCTGATTTGGTTTCATATTGCCCCACTGGTTATGCACGTATATGTAGCATTAATTCACGAGGATGTGCACAAATGACGCACCAAATCGACACAGGCTACACCAACACACACCTAGCCTAAGGTGGCAACACTTTTTCACATTTTGCTTAATTACTCTGAGACTTAAGATGAGTCTGAAAAATAACTCTCTAACTATCACCATCCTGTTTAAATGCAAGATAAAAATCTTGATTTCTGGGCATTTATAACTTACTGTGTCATTTAAACTCCAATTTCTGCATTCATTCACTGAAAAAAAGACATTCTTAACTAATTAGCACAATTGACAGTGTCAATTGTGACACTGTCTATATATATATATATATATATATATAGAGAGAGAGAGAGAGAGTATATATATATATATATATATATATATATATATATATATATATATATATATACACTGTATATATATATATATATATATATATATATATATATATATATATATATATATATATGTATATATACTTTATATAGTGGACTGATAGAGTCAGATGGCTACTTGTTCAACTACACATAGTTGCTAATTATATTTAGCAATGTAATCTTATGTGAGAAGAGCCACCAAGGCTTTACAGGCTAATAAGACTAAGATGGACCTCTACCAAAGTGACTGAAAAGAAGAAGATGGAGGAAGAAAGGAGCTGTTTATGATCCAAACCATACAAATCCATCTGTGAGGATGGTACAAGCATTACCATGGCTTGGTCTTGCATGGCTGCTACTGAAACAATGTTAATGCCCCAAAACGAACTGGGAGAATTAAAAACACACAGCTATCTCAACAAAGGACTTCATCAGAGGGAAACTCAAATGTTTTCATTGGATAGCAAAAGTAAATTAATTTACCGTGCTGTTTTTATAGTTTTGAGGGGTGAACATGTTAGGCCTGTAATTGTAATATACAGGAAGGGCATAATTCTGCATGTTCCCTAATTAATTTCTATATGTGTTTATTTTATGCTGAAATAGCAAATGTTCACACGCACACACAAATAAAAATAAATAAATCTATTTCAGAGTGAGTCAGTAGTAGTAGCTCTATCATCAGAACAGGTGTACAGATGATAAACTCAGTGGGGACACAACAGCTTCACAAAGTTATTAACTAAATTTGTATTTTACTTTTAATATTAGTTAGAGTATATTTACTGTTTTACTAAAAATTATTATAGCAATAAAAACGCTTATTTTTGAAAAGGTGAATCTATGTTATATGTAAGATCCACTGATGAATTAATAAATGAAAACATCCTGAGCACTTCGTCTTCAACCTTTCTGATCTGATCGGTTTCAGTGTGAGTCTTTATGTGACAGCTGAATGTCAGGACGGTGGCAACACCCGTCATAAAATGATGTCATTTAAAAGTCATTTAAAAGTTATTTAAGTGAACAAACTAAGAAATACAACATATGCAACATATGGTGAGTTTTTTTGACAGATGGTTCCAGCTTTTAGCAGCTTTTCTTTTTAAGTATAGATTTATTATAAAGGTGGATAAAAGCGTCCCTCGCTTCAAAAAGGACTTTATGTCGAAGTTCAGCTCGTTCCAGGACTCGTACTGTTGGTTCGTGTGTGTGTGTGTGTGTGTGTGTGTGTGTGTGTGTGTGGAGCTCAGTGTCCGCTAGCTTCTTCACATCAACATGTTTCAATAAAACCCGTTTCTCTAACTTCATTCAACATGAATGTCTTACCTTACTGTTGGACTCGTGTCGTGCCGCCTGTCCCGGCACCCCTCCTCCGCTCCCCGCTCCTCTCCGGACAAAGAGGGACTCTATGAGACGTGGCCAGCGGCTCTCTGCTCTCTGTGCCCGGGCGAGTGCGACTGGGCCGAGCGGGGGCTGGTGGCCACAGATAAAGGAGGGCTGCCCGGTGGGTGGATGTTAACGGACGGAGACACTTATCAGTGTCCCAGCAGCAGCAGCGGGAGGAGGTGGAGGAGGAGGAGGAGGAGGACGCAGACAGCGAGCTGGGACTGCATCCTCATGTCACGGCTGAGTTTCCACGGCTTCAGCAGCTCTGGTCCACTAAACGCGGAACTGCTTGGACGCCATTAGTGCAGAGGAGTAGTGAAGTTAGTGATCAACTTAGGAGTGAGGGGAAAAACAAGTCAGTGAGTGGTACAGAGGAGACATGAAAAGAACAGAGCTGACTTAAGCTGTCCTGTCCTCGCTCAGTGGACTGAGAGGACTAGATCACCCAGAGAAAAATAAGACGAGACTGGAGTGCAGAGGATGCACCTGGTTCCTGGAGGGGTCAGATTCATATCCTGTCCTTCAGCACTCTGCAGCCCAAAGCAAAGCTCTCGGAGCTCAGGCAAAAAGAACAAGTCTGCACGGAGAGATAGTGACTGAGGGGGCAGGGGGCTTCTTAACACCTGGTCACAGATGTGGAATCACACGCAGACAGCCACACTTAGGTGTAAAGAGCGGTCAGAACAGTCACGCTGACACTAGTTTGAGTATAATAGTGACGATCTGTAGGTCACACACTAAGCTGAGGAGTGAGGAAAGTGTCAAATGTATTTAATAAACTCTATTTTCTGACAGTTCTTGATTTAAACATTTTTATACAGTCCCTAGTCCTCTTCTGTTCACATTCATTACAAATACCTTCTATGATCTCATTTAGTCATTTTAGCATTTGGCTCAAAGTGTCCCTTGTTTGTATTGTAGGTATTATTACAAGCCTACGTGATTAATGCTAAATATGAATAAATACTAAAACATGTTTGCTTGTCCTGGTCTTGAACACATAGTATAACGTCGATCTGCAGCTGTGCTTCAACTGGATCAATCTACATGAAGGTGGATATGAAACTGTTCAACAGTAAATGGTTTTTAGAGCAGATGAGAATTTTATGTACTGGTGAGCACACAGGGTGTGACTTACTAAACAGCTTGCTGAAACTGGCAGACTGAGCAGCTTAATGAGCTAATGCGGTGGTTCCAGCCCAGATCTGCACACACACACACACACACACACACACACACACACACACACACACTAACTGTGGGCATGCCCATATCCATTTGTATGCTAACAAGCATTCAGCAAGTCAGACAGAGGAAGAGAGAGGAAATGAAAGCCATGACTGTTGTTTCTAAAGTACTGCATAATAACCCTCCACACAACACGACAGCTCCACAAGCTGTCGTTAAGTTAGCACAAAATATATTATGTAGTGTCCAAAATACATTTTCAGCTTGTTTCACTTAGAGCTGAAGTTATGAGGCCTTTATCAGTCAAGCACAGAAAGTCAAGGAGCACACTGGATTCTTTGTCAAACTATGTCTGTCAGATCATCCAATAAAGGCTAAACTGTCCAAACTGAATCTAAAAAACATATATCAGTCACACATTAACATAGAAAAGGAGAATGTTCCCTTCCTCCTCATTATTCGGCCATAACTAAATCAGTATTTACATTCTGAGTGGTAATCAATTACATTTAACTGCTCTTACAAATCTTTTCACTCAGGGATTTAGATGTGAAAATAAAACAGTTACACACACAAAGGAGGACAATCGGGTGGAGTGACAATTTACAGGATAGCTTCAAGTGTCACTAAATAGTGTTCAATCAATAACAGGATAACAACCTTTTAAATGTACTGAAATTGTTCTGTCTCAACATTCAGAAAATAGATGAATCAATAAGTGAAATGAGTGAAACCATACACCTAGCATCACAAAGGTGCCGTGGCAGCAGGAGAGCACGGTTTTCCAGATGGCAAACGACAAAGAAGGAATACCTTCATGTCACTGTAGACCACATTCAAGATCCAGAGTCACGTGGGCCAAGGTTCAATGTGATGTGTTAGTAACTGCCAAGTGGCCAGACCAAGAATTATCAGCAGCCAGTATGGAGAGGGAACAACTTGATGAGTTGAGACAACACAGGATTGTGTGTTGAGGGACAACACCTTTTTACCTGTAGACAGACATCCTCTACAGAATTATAGGGGCATGAGGGGCCTGTGACCAAACCATACACGTCTCCTGTCTGTGGGATAGGACATTTCACATTACTATATCAGATGCACCAAAATACAAATAGATATGGAATACTGCTCGTGGTAAACAGTAACAGGTCACCTACCCAGGCTTCATGCAGTAGAAGCATGTGTTTTTTCCTTTAACAGAACTGCCACTATGAGTGGTTTAGGTGAGAATGCTGAGAAATCACATTGTATTGTATTGTATCATTGTAAGATCAGAGTGAAATTGATCACATCACTAAAACTGAGTTTATTTGAAGAACCTAATCATCAACCAGTACAGCAGCAACCTCTGGAACACAATTTTACCACTCCCCCAGAAGAACCAATTGTTAGTTCAGTTATCGATCAGATAAAATTTCTTTCTCTCGAGCAAATGCCAAATATTAGCAAATATTAATGTTGGCTTCTCCCCATTAGAGCGTCTTCTCTCGAGAGACACAATTGAACAAGAGTTGAGTCCGAAAACTACTTTTCAGCATCTTTCTCATTAAAGGGAGGCACCAGATGGATCTCTTCACCACAATAAGAGCAGCTGGAGACAGTGTTATCAAGTGATTATCAATCCCAGATTGAGTTTAAAGCTCAATTTCCTCAAGTTCTTTTTTGTGTGCAGGACTTAGGGCCGTCACACACTAAGCCAGCCATTGGCTATCACACAATGTTGGGCCATCTGTGAGCCTCTGCCGGGCTGGTTTTTGTGGTGTGTTCTATACCAATAGCCCAAGCTTTCTTTTTTACTTGGGCCAATTCAGTTAAGTTTTTCTTCTTAATAGTGTCAGAAATGATGCAGAGGTTCTTCATAAAAATCAGACCAATAGGCAGCGAGGTGTGTTCAATAGTGAGCTTAGGCCTATTGACAAAAAAGTCAATAAACCAAGACACAACCGGATAAATGTCTAATAGACTGACTGCAGACACCCTTTAAATACACTACTTATTACTAATATTATACTACTAATACACACATTTTCTACATTACACAGTAGGACTTACAGGACAGATCTGAGTGAAAATACCAGATTACACATGAATATTCCAATACGAGAATACTTCCACAGTGTTATGTCTACCTGGAAAGGAGAAACTGAATCTGTGGTGAGCGAGAGTGGTGTGAAAATGGTAAACAAACTCTGCTTTGCTGCTTGTTGACAGTATATACTTTATCTGCAGCCCTGGGTCTTCTGCTTTCCCTTTTTGAATGATGCCTACACACTACTGCCACTTACTGGTATAGAGAGTTCTTACACAGGTGCTGAACGTATGTGGCAGCTGTTCGGTAGCTGTAGTGTTCATGGTGTGTTCAGGTACCACTTAAAAGCCCAGATGAAGTTGTCATGAGGCAACACAACAGTCTACATTTATTGCTGCTGGTTCTTTGTTGTGTGATGTAAGTAAATTGTAAGTTGTACTGTTGAGAAAGGTTCCGATAACAGATCTAAGAGGCCAATAGACCCAAAGGGCTCAGCATTAGGGATATGGTTTATCGTAAGTCTTAAACAGAGGGAGAATGTGAGTTGTAGGGTTCAGCTGGCCAGGGGAGACAATGGTGAGTTAGGCGGATCAGCCAGGACAACGTCCAAGCTCCTGGTAACAGAGACAGAGATGGGAGTGACTATAATTAATTAGACAGATTATATTTTTGTAAAATAATACCATGAGGGATGCAGATGAGAAGAACAACACATTCCAGGATTGGCCAGGGATATGAGTTGAGTAACATTTGCTGTTGAGTCCACTTGAGTCCACATGAGGAGAATGCTCAGAGAGCCGTGAAAAACAAAGAGTAAGTATTTGAACAAAAGTGAAGTCCATCAACACAGTTTCCTCAAGCAATCCAGAGGTCCAAGTCTCACTACCTAAATTGCTGAAGGCAAACTGAGAGGCACTGGGATCTTTAGCAAACCTTTAACAATCTTTTCAAAATCAAACACCATGATGACAACAAAAACTAATGCTACTCTGAAGTAGCAACAAAGCAGCATACAAAAACTAGCCCACCAAATAATGCAGCACTTCATCAACCAGAACTACCACCAAACAAAAAATCTTTACACAAATGAGCCTGCGAGCCTGCAAAGGCATTCTCCCAAGAAAGGCTGCACGGCTCAAAAAAGCAGAACCACACAATCACAAGACAAGTACAGAAAAGCCAGCACAAAATCTGCAAAGGCAGCTGAAGGACCCCCCCCCTCCCGCTAAGGGTTTAACAAGTGAACACAGCTCTAATTTGAATTCATAACACCAAACCCCAAATGCTTTTTCTACTTTAGTTTACATATACAAACCTAAACAAAGCAGGCTTCGTTACGCTAAAGACAGGCTTTCACAGGCTTCAACTACTCTAGAATTTATCTGGCTCACTACCTAGCTACTAAATGGTTTGATATCTTACTTAACCTGTTTATCTTCAGTGGTATAACTGAACACACTATGGCCTATCCAGGACTACTACATAAAATCAAGTTGTCCTGATCTCTCCAGAACCTGACGTAACTGGAAAAGTTTGAAAACTAATCTCAAGGTACAGTAAAGGTGGTGGTTCACAGGTGGAAGTAATGTGAGCCAACTGGCTCAACAGAGGTGAAAAGGTTTCACTTATTAGTGTTGACGATGAAATCACAAGAGCTTCTTCTGCTCCAAGGTTAGAACACTGCAGATGAGATCTTTTGTGTTCCAGAGAACAGCCATGGCAGCCAAACAGCTATTGCTATTGAAACAGTGGAGGAATTACAGATGACGCCACCTGTCAGAAATCATCAACCAAGGGAAATAGCGGAATTAATTCAAGCAGTGCAAAAGCCACTTCACAATTTGAGAGACTTTGGAGACACAGGTGCTATTAAAAACCTGCTAGTGACAAAATCAATTTAAAATAAACTTCCTAGAGCCCACAGGATAAATTGCTTGTGCATTCTGCAGCCAAGAGAAATGTACCAGACACTGATATGACTCAAGGAGCAGGAGAGTATATGTGAGCAACTTGAGCAACTAAGCGACGATGAGCCAATTAGAAGAGAAAGCAAGTCTATGATTAGACATGCCTGAACCAAGTCCACTAAGTTAGATCAAGCAATGTGTGTAGTCTGTGGTGATGTAAAGTATAAGAAGACATTTTATTACTGTAGACAGCTTCAAGGGCTGAAGCCAGCTGAACAAAAAGTTGCAGTAAAAAAAAAAAAAAAATTGAATGGACATGATTTGGAAAGGCATACACCCGTCTATGTAAAGTCCCACACTTCAAGTGCATTTCAGCGCACAAACCAAGCACTCCACCAGTCAGACCTGTATGGTAGAGTGGCCAGACGGAAACCACTTCTCAGTCATACCATAAGAAACAAGATTCTCTGGTCTGATTAAACAATCATTGAACTCTTGGGCATGAATGCCACGCGTCATGTCTGGATGAAATCAAGCACCTGCACCCAGCACCTGGCCAATACCATCCCTACAGTAAACTATGGTGGTGGCAGCATCATGCTGTGGGGATGTTTTCCAGCGTCAGGAACTAGGATAGTATTCAGGATTGAATGAAAGATAAATGTAGCAACTGATGAAAAACTGTTCCAGAGCGCTCTGGACCTCAGACTTTGGCGACGGTTCATTTTTCAACAGGACACCAACCCTAAGCACACAGCCAAGATAACAAAGGAGTGGCTACAGGAGAACTCTGTGAATCCCCTTGAGTGGCCCAGCCAGCGCCCAGACGTGAAGTGACCATCTCTGGACAGATGTGAAAATGGCTGTGCACCACTGCTCCCTATCCAACATGATGGAGCTTAGAGAGTTACTGCAAAGAAGAATGAGAGAAACTGCCCAAATAAAGGGGTGTGTTTAGCTTGTAGCATCATATTCAAAAAGACTTGAGGCTGTACTTGGTGCTAAAGGTGCTTCAACAAAGAATTGCACAAAGACTGTAAAAACGTATTTACATGTGATTTTTTTTTTTTTTTTTTATACATTTGCAAAGATTTCAAACAAACGTCTTTCACTTTGACATTAGGTGGTATTTTTTTAAGAATTTAGAGAAAAAAAAATTTAATCCATTTTGGAATAAGGCTGTAACATAAAATGTGAAAAAAGTTAAGCACTGTGAATGCTTTCTGGATGCACTGTAGGATGGGGGAAACTCAAAGCAGCACATGGATCCAAGATTGGTGGTGACGTCCTGGTTCATTAAACATTGCTAATGCAAGTTTGCCAGAAGACAAGTGGCCAATTAAGTCAGCCAATGAATTAGTGGGTACTGCCAAAGAAAGTATTAATATATCGCAAAGGAAGCATTTGTTGCTGCACTGACAAGGGCCAAGGCAAAGAAACAGGAACCAAATCAAAAACAGAACCAAGATCAGACCACCTGCAGGATTGGTCATCCAAAACTTAATCGACATTAAACGCTTCAGTGATTTGTCTGACTCATAAACAGTTGCATGGATCTGGAGAGCAGCAAGAATACTAGGCGGACAAAGTCTAGCCATGGATAATTTAAAGTGGGAGGCAGTTCCTCTTGCAGGAGTGAGCTCTGTAAAAGAACGAGAAGATGCCTTAAGAGACATTTTACTTGCAGTGCAGGAGTGCCTAATCCTCCCAAACACCACAACAGACAGGCGGGTAGTCTACAAAGATCAAGACTCTGGGTTATTGCTTTGTGGTGGCCCAGTACAGATCTTCAGAGAGGATCAGGCTTGTGTTCCCATTCTGCCGTATGATGCCTGGGTATCTATCCTGTTGGCTCCAGTAGCCCAAAATGAAGGCCATGAGGGAGTGGCTGGAACTTAGCTTAAAATGAAGAGGGAGGCATGAGTCACAAAGGGAGGAGAGTTGCACAACAAGTTGTTGGTGGCTGTAGTATTTGCAGGAAGGAAAAAAACAAGGAAATGTCAGCAGATAATGGTAAGGTAAGCCTGCCAAGGACAGAACCCGCTGCACCATTCGAGTTCACAACAGTGGACCCTGTCAAGTGAGGGATGATGTCAAGAAAAGGGTATCACTATAAGTCTGGAGGTTTGTTTTGCTGCATAGCCAGCAACAGCAGAGCCATCCATCCACGGAGGTAGCAAATGATCTGTCAACTAAAGGGTTATTAATGGCTTATCAAAGCTTCATTACAATCAGGGGACATGCAAGGAAAGTCTGGTCAGTTCCAGGAACCAATTTTATTTGAGTAAATAGTGTGTTAGAGAAAATGTACAGTTTTTTGGACAAGCAAAAGCAAATAACCCTGAAAGAGAATGCAGCCAGGAATGGAAGAGAGTGGACGTGGAATATACATCCAGCAAGCCTTTTCTAATCTTCTTTAAACAGAGACTCCTCATTTAGGACGACTTCCGATGAACCTAGATGAATGTCTTTCCTTTGGTACTGGTTTTCTTAAGGACTGATGTTGTAGTTGTTGTAAGGTTTGTTTGTATTATTGTTGATTGTATTGTTTTGTTTGTATTATTGTTTATTGTTTCCTGCAACCCCAACTGGTCGAGGCAGATGGCCGTCTAACTTGAGCCTGGTTCTGCCGGAGGTATCTTCCTCTGGGGGGAGTTTTTCCTCTCCACTGTTTGCCTAGTGCTTGCTCAAGTTGGTCTTGTTGTGTTTTTGTCTCTCTTGTGAAGCACTTTGTAACATCTGTTTAGAAAAGTGCTCTATAAATACATTTATTATTTATTATTATTATTATTATGCAGCTGACTGGTGCTGCGGAAGCTGCTGTGCACATTGTTAAGATGGGAGTCTAGAGCCTTGGAAAGGAACCTGCACTCAGTTACAGCAATTTTCAAACAGCTCTTTATCTAGCAGCTTATCTTGTCCAGTGCCCAGTTGATGCCAGACTACAAAGTCAGAAGGCTGATGGAGTGGATAGATTCTGGAGAGGATGGAGCCACACTACTGCATAGTAGTGCAAACACGGAGAAACATCACTGTTAGGGACATTGTCTGGTTAGTGACCAAAATACAATAAGGGGTAGTTTAGGCTTGGTAGAGTAGACGTTGTCAATCCATTTGAAACCTTGAGAATTAAAGAACGATTTTAGGGTAACACAGACCAGGTGGAATCAATTGACAATTGCCAAGTGCAACCGGAGCACTTAAAATGCAGCACATAGTCTGAGTAGTAGTAGAAAGTTGTGATAACAGTCACCGCACTCATTATTATTATGATATTTTCTCAATGCAGCATATATTTTTGATTTTCTTTTCCTATTTGGTTATGGCTTATTTGACCAACAGTGAAACATTAATGGACTCAAAGGACTGTAATGTCAAACTGAGAAACTATCATAATAAAAAGAAATAAAAAGAAGAAAAGAAGTTGTTGGTCAATTAGTGAAATCCAGTTAAAATCTGAGATCTTCAAATAGATGGTCCCTTTCAAGTGTGGAAACTGCATATTTTTAAAAAAATTACTTAAAGAAATCTGTCCCACAGCAAACACAGGTGCTTGTTTAATGAAGCGACTTGTCAGTAGCTTATTATCTGCTGATCAGCCTTGAGCTGTAAACAGTATGGACTAATTATGGAGTCCATAATATGCGGCCCAGTCCTTTTGCCAACTGAAAATATTCTGCTACCTTTAAACACAAAAAACGACAAAGAAGAGCCAGGACTGTTGAGCAGTTAAGAGTCCTACATCAGGCCGGAATGGGACAACATTCCTCTCCCAAAACTCCAGCAACTGGTCTCCTCAGTTCCCAGATGTTTACAGAGTGTTGTTAAAAGAATAGAGGATGCTACACCATGGTAAACATGGGCCTGTTCCAACTTTTACAGATGTGTTGATACCATTCCTTTCAAAATGACTTTTTTTCTAAATGGTACATTTTCTCAGTTTAAAAATGTCACGTTCTGTGTTCCTATTGTGACTAAAATATTACTTTATGAAATCATAACATTATGATTTTATATTGATTTTACACAGCATCCCAATTTTTTTGGAATTGGGATTGAATATGGTTAAGACAATAAACATAAACACATATACTAGAAACAATGCAAGGAATGTGAATTTGAAGAAGATACAACATAGTAAAATGTACAAATCATTTAATAATCCAAGGACCAATACAAAACATAAAGCAACACATGAGGAAAACAATTTAGCTACAGTCACATATTGTCATAAATGTACAAATAGAAAAAAATAGAGAATATCTATTAAAATTTTAGGAAAAAAGTTACATTGCTTCAAACAGCAGAAAAATAAGAAATGCATATTTCAGGGGAGGAATTAGTGTAGCTCCTGTAGATGAGGACCTGCATAGAAACCTGAATGTGTGTGTGTGTGTGTGTCAGCATGTTTGTATAAAACACAGGGTAAAGTCTTAATAAATGCAGCAAGTTACTGGGATGTTCATTGGTCTACATAGTGTTAAGTAATGAGGTCTAACTGGACAGATCTTACAGTGAGAAAAGTCTCAATTATCAAAATGAAACACTGCATTCGACACAGTTGATGTCACAACTTTGAATGTGACATTTGCTTCATAGAAAAATAATAACAATTCACTGGTAGTTTTGACTAGCACAAAGCTCCCATAACTATTGTGCACAATAGTTTCCACACTACAAGTTCAGATCTGTGCACTCTGAAAGCATGGCTTACAACTGGAGAACAAATGTTCTTATAATCTAATTACAAAAAAATGATTAACTTTCCGTGCTGGGGAGTCACTGTGAGACATAGAGTCTCAGAAAAAACAAAAGCAACCTGGTGGTTCTAACACTGCATTAGGACAGGTGAGGTTTTCCCACTGGCAAGGTTATAGTGGTTAGAACCTGGTTCTGAAAAACAAATCTCTGGATGCGTTCAAAGACCCAGATGAAGATGAGGAGGACACTGACGTATTGAATCCAGGCAAATTTGATGGTTTCCCAGAAGCCAGGACGATAGGTGGAGGGAAATGGTTAAGGCAAAACAGTCACTGTACTGTGCAGATATTTGTTTTTAGTACTGTAATTAATTCTAGTCCAACTTGTTTAATGAATCACTTAAAGACAATGTGGACAATGATTTGCTAAGTGTGTAGCTTACAGGGTTAATACCTAAATTAAACATGTCCTCATAGTACAACTGAGTATAATAGAGTACTTAATGAACGGCACACATTGTGTAACCTCTACTCAAGGTACGAATATTCAAGTAACACACAACTGTCCACATGCCTGCTTATGACTACATTAGAGTGTGTAAAAACACTTTATGTTTCTGTAGTACCTATAAATGCCAAATAGGAGTTAAGGTAACACATTAAAACACAAGGTACGCAAAAAGTATTTGTTTGTGTACCCTAATCCACAAACACTCTTTCCAGTATTTAATAAAGGATATCTAATGACCTCCATTGGGTAACGGATCTCAGCTTTAAGCTCGAAGGGTGAACCAGCAGCTCGACCCACAGTCCAGACTGGCATTGGACAGTACAGTACCGTGGTCACTATCAGGAAAAGAGACAAAAATAGCGAGAAATGAAGGCTCGGTAATAGTTTTGTGTTATCATATCCACATTTTTAAAAATGGTGTTTAGGTGTTTATTCACACAATATATTCATAAATAAAAGCAAGTACACAAATAATATCTTGTCAACTTACAGTTTCTATCCTGGTAGCTCCTTACTATGCTCTCAAGGTCATATGCACTTGCAAATGGGCTGTTGCCATCAATCACTGACACCTGGGTATCAATCAAGAGAAAAAAGACACACAGAAAACTATGTATAACAGTATATAAAGATGTGGAAGCACTGTATATGTGTGTACATGTGGGTGGATACTGCAATGAAAAATCTGTGCTGCGATTACTAAGATGACTGAGCTTGTGTACATGTTTACATAAAGTTTTTCATGTGCACTGGTCAAAGTTTGCACAATCATTCCATAGAACTAAAAAAAGCAGCATGCTAAGCTAAAGTTGTGAGTACAGGAGGAGCAACACCGTAGGACCTCCCCTTCCATTGTTTCACCTCATAAGCCTATTCAGGCCAGGTGTGAAACCAACCTGAAGGTTACATTTGTGGTCTTTAAGCAACTATTCTCAGACTACAAGCTACTTGGATGAGTAGTGAACCTTTTGGACATAACAAGAAGGAAGTCCAGTTGCCATGACTCAGATAACTTCACCTGGTTGACTGAGAATCTTCACTGACATGCTAAGCTAATGAAATCTGAAGCTGATAAATATTCTGCAAACACCTGGCTACAACAAATTGGAATTCAGGGGAATGATAACAACCAAAGAGCAGTCACCCAAATAAAATAACCTTATAAAACTTTTACCCTGACACAAGGTGAATCACACCACCTTCGTCCAGAGCACGGGAGAAGGGGTGGACAAAGACAACAATAGAAAGTCTGTTTCCTCTCACATTGTAAATGCTGTAGAGTCCCCGGTGAGGCAGGGGTATCCTCTGCTGCAGCCTCAGGTCTCCGTTGATGAACAGCTTAGCTCCGGGGACAGAAGAAGAATACTGCACATAGGCCATGCTCTGCATAACCACTGTGGACATCCGCTGTGCAACCACAAAGAAATGTCAGCATACACACCCATCCACACACAAGCATCTGCATGTATTCTAATGCTATCCCTTACTAAGCAAGAGTGCAGGCGGATTTAACATGCAGCACAGTCACTCCCAACAACCACTTAGGCAGATTGATTATTATTTATATTTTCTCTAAATATAGTCTTTAGAAAGGGCATCTGAAATAATAACTAAATCACAATGTGGCACTACACCAGTACATGCAAAGGATGGAGCAGTGCACAACCGGGAAATGCAACAATGAGAGTGGAAGTGCTTTAGTGAAAAACTCACAGTAGGTAACCTTATCACTTCAGGTATAAACACAGGATTTGGTGTCAGAATGGGCAAACTCCCATCCTCTCTGATAACAAGACAGGATGTTGAGACAAAGAGTGCTTGGACATCGCTCACTTTACTAGCCAGAGCTCCAAGAAACTGTTAATGAAAGCTTAATGAAATGAACTTGAGGGAGATTTGTGACAGCAGCTTAAAAGGGCTGGGGTGTGTATAGTCATGACAGCATGTAAAACCAGGGGTAATTCCCACTGAGGCATCATTGAACAGGTCACATTGCAGGTTGCTGTTCACTCCTTATAGGTCTTCATTTTGGGTTAGTACAGTGGTTATCTTGTTTACATGTTAATGTAAAGCCCTAAACTCCTAAATAAACTAACAAAATGCCTATCACCATGCAGTAATTCCCTGTATGGCAGGTAGAATGAAAGGTAATCCTACTAGCTGCAGGTGATACACAAGCACACTGTACTATATGACTACTACGCAAATTAAGTTAGTATTTTTTATTGGCCCTGTATATAAACTGCGGATTAAAAAAATAGTCTTTACATCTTTGCTACAATATATAATTCTGTAATCATATTATTACACTCTTATTTAATGGTATTCCATGAATGTGGATTGCAACACCACATTCAATAATAACATAATAGTATTCTCCCTCAAAAACTGATAGGTGAAATTTGCATATGAAGAACACACGAGAAACATAGGATGATTATATAATATATATATATAATTATCCTATATCCCTACATGGGATATGCGATTACATGACAGTTTTTTATATATTGGCCACAAAATCTGAATTTCATTGTTTAAGAATCCTTACCTTCTGGCATCAGATTGAGTGCAGCTTTCATAATTATGGTACAGACATGTGAAGCATCTAAGTCATGTGTACTGTATTGTAAGCTGCAAGGCAGAATAGATGTCACAGTGGAGTACATACAAAGAGCTGGTAGCTGAAGGTGAGCAGCAGCTGGACGCTGTACACCTGTTCCTCAGGTTTTAGTGGTAGCTGCAGTTGAAAAAGAAGGAGGTCCAACTTCCCGTCCTGGTTTTGGTCCTCTTCTCTCACCTGTAGTAAGTGTCCCCACACAGATGAACACATTTAGTACAGTAATCTGCTGGTCAGATAATGACCATGTCTGTACTATTTATCAAACCCTATTCCACTCTAGTATTATTATTAGTATTAGCTCAACAATATCTTATGTGTTCACTATTTAACTACAGGTACAACCCTGAAGGCAGGAGCATCAAGCCACAGAGGACACAGGTGTACATTTCAAGGGGGTGGCAGTGAATCTCTTCTTACAGAGACTGCAGGGATCCGGAGGTTTGCTCCAAGCATGTTGTTAAGATTGGGGTAGGTGCTCCAGGCCACATAGTCTCCCAGAGTACTGGTCGCTGCTACTAGCAGAGTCTGGTACTGGAACTTCACAACCGGCTGTTCCTCATATGTGCTTCTTTTTATCCAGAAACCTGAAACAACACGACTTTTACTGCATGTGCACTTAAAGGGTGTATCACAGAGGTGATGCAGGTTTCTTTTAGCATTACAGTGCTTCAACGTTACCTTGGCTCCTGTAAGCTACGAGCAGAGGTGGGATGTAGGTGAGGCACAGAACAACAACCAGAAAGAGAGTGGCTTTCGTGCAAACACTCGTCTTGTATCGAATCAAGGCTGGGTGAGTGTAGACTTCATAAAAAGCCATGAGTAACCCGTTCAGTTGACACTCAGTGTTGCCTCGCTTTAGTTAATTAAGCCAGCCTGCTAGCTAGCTAGTACTCAAGCTACTCTAGATGCTAATTGTCTAAATGTGCCCGGGACGACTAACGTGAATAAACGCTCACAGTCATCAAAGTGTTAAGTGAACACCGGTGAACATATGTTAAGGCAACATCCCATGAATCAGCTAGCGAAACGGACTAACAGGCTATTTACATCAACCTCCTACTAGCTAAGTATCACGCACCGCGCCATGTTTCCGCGTCTCACAGTTACCATGGCTGCCAGTTATTGCACTCACGCTGCGTTCAAGAAACGTCGGTTAATTGGGAAATCTTGTTTCACTTACATAGGAGACTGACCTTTACCATTGATACTTGTCGGCCATAAATATCTACATAAGACCAGAATAGAGCACAGGTACAAGTGAGTAAGTTTGTTTTCTTAGCTCCTACTGCAGAGGAATCTAAAATGTTATCAAATTAAATAACCTTTTGCTTAAGTGCTCAACTGTCGTTACAGTGGATATGTGCGCTGAAAATGAGCTGAAAGTACGAGCCTGCATTGTTCGCGAGGGCTCCGTTCATGGGTGGACAGATTTATTTCCCAGGTCACTTTGAAAGCAGCATCATCTCCACCGTGCCCTCTGTCAGACCGTGACGTCACCCTCCAGCTAGACGGACAGTTGGAAGCTTCAGGCAGAGACGTTTGTTGACGTTTTTGTTTTGATCGCCTTTGTGCGGATTTTGGGACATTACACCGACATTATCCGCTGATTTAGCAGTGCGCCATTCGACTCTACCATCACGCCTCAGTACGGGGATCCAGCAAAGATGAAATGGATGTTTAAAGAGGACCATTCACTGGGTAAAAGCGGGGCTCTGATTGTTATGAAACGAGGGATGATGCTCCTGTCATGTCACGCTCCCTCCTTTCTGCTTTGCGCATCGGTTCCACACAGGGTCAGAAATGCATGTTTATTACAGCACCCCGCAAATGTCTGGTGCAAATCCCGCGGCTAACCCGGACTAAATGCTAACGTGGTGTTCGTGTGAGTGAAATGACCGCTGTCAAATGAGGTTCACCTTCTACATTCAATCAGTCATGATTTCCCCTCTAGCCTGGAGACATGTCACCGCCAAATACCATTCCTGAATCTGACATTTAAATATGAACTTTCTTAGGCCTATACTAAATCCCAGGTGGAACCTTTTTATTAATTTAGCAGATTTTTGAATGTAGTCTGGTGTGAAGTTCCCTCCATACTCAGATAGCTGGGGCAGGTTGCTTATCTGCCCCCAAAGGTGACATCATGTCGTTTAGCCCCCTCATCAGCTCCTCTCAGCTTCTGTGTGCATGTTCTCAAGTCTCCTTTTTTAGAGCAACACCACTGATGGATGTAGAGATGTTTCCAAAAGTAGGCCTCTTATCTGGGTTAATGAAAAGCACACAAGGTGTTGAACCTAAATGGATCCACACATGTCACCTCCCCCTCCCATCTCTGTCATCATCTTCAGTGTGTGTCACTCCTGTCCACAGTATACACACTCTGATAATGATAATCACCTAAATGTCTAGTGACACTTAATAAAAACTGTTGTTGCAATTACTTATTCATCTGTACAGTAATGACAGTAGTTTAAGTTCAGTACTATAACTAATGAAGCTAATCACACCCTGTTTTGTGGTACAAAGCATCCTCCTCCTCTGTCCGCCCAGGCAGCTGCAGGCCTTAATCATGCATCAGGCTCGGCCTTATTTGGCAGCATGAGAGGAGGCTTCTCTAGAGATCTCACTCATCCCTGTTATCTCTCTGACTTCCTGTTTGCTTGTTGTCTCTCCCTCAGAACACCGATGTGTGGAGTCAGCCAAAATACGCAACAAATATCCCGACAGAGTACCGGTGAGTGGGGGTGGGCGGTGTAGCAGTGGAATGGGGGGTTAGAGGGTTGAGACGGAAGAGAGTGACAGAAAGGCTAGAGATAAGGAGAGAGTGACTGGAGCAGTGAATGGCAGTTATCAGGGGGGTGCTAAAACGGTAACTGGAAAATATTACTGATAATTCATTCGTCTTTTTAAACTTTATGTGAAGAAGCTTTAGTAGATTTTTTAGTCTGCATTCAATTTCATAGATCCTAATTTGGGGCTATGAATAAAGTATCACTGTAAATCTGGTCTGTGAGTTCTTTTTGGCCCGGTTGTGTGATGGGATGTGTCAGCTAGTGAACCATCTTCTCGTGTAGAGCCTTTGGCTGTGCTGTATCTCCATAGAGTGTTAAAAGGCTAATCGTCTGTTCATGTTTGTGCTCCAGGTGATAGTGGAGAAGGTTTCTGGCTCTCAGATAGTGGACATTGATAAGAGGAAGTACCTGGTGCCCTCTGACATCACTGTGGCCCAGTTCATGTGGATCATCAGGAAACGCATCCAGCTGCCTTCCGAGAAAGCCATCTTCCTCTTCGTTGACAAAACTGTGCCCCAGTCCAGGTGGGGAATTGTCTCCTAGTTCATAACATTCATTTATATTATTTTTGCCATGAGACACTACAGTGTAAAACAGAGTAGAGGCCTTTAGAGACCAGCTAGCTTTTTGCTGATGATGTATTTATTATGTTAATCAGGTCCACGCCATAGAATCTGCATCTGAATGATTTATTGATAATAAACTTCTATTTGTAGCAGCAGAGCAGCCACAGATATTTGCATAGTTGTGTACTAGACTGTGCACAAAACAGATTGTTTATTATTGATCCATGTTTATTACTAATTAGATTAACCTCAAATGACTTTGAAGTTCATAATGTTCAAAATGAAGAGTCATTGTGTCTTCACTGGCCGAGTTGATACACTCCTCAACAGCAGATTAGGCTTTTAGAAGCTCTATTGTGTTGGAACAGGACATGCCTGAGTTTATAATAATCAGGTCAGGGTTATGTTCCACAGGTAAGTCAGTGAAAGAATCTTGATGCACAAGAACTTAAGGAGTTCTACTTCCTTATTGTACTGGAGGGGAAGATGATTCAGAACTGAAAGTTTTCTTTATTTATTGATATGATATTAAGATTTTGAAACTGAGCACAGTTCAGTTGACAGTTTTACTAAAGAAGATGTCTGGCTGTGTTTTGAGAGTGTTTTTTTAACTAGATTACAGAGTGGTGCTGCTTTACTTTAGATTCTAACCCCCGTTTAATTAGGCAGTAAGTTGCAGACTGTAATCTAAAGTTCTATCAGGTGTTTTAGTTACAACTGATTTTAACATACCTACTCATAGATCAGTACAAAACATCCTCTATTGGAGGTTTCAGTCCTTACAGCAGCGTTCTGGAGATTTGCTGACCTACTCATTTTGCATGTGATCTAATCAGAGTGGTTTGTCCTGTGTGTTACAGTTTGACTATGGGCCAGCTGTACGACAAGGAGAAGGATGAGGACGGCTTTCTGTACGTGGCCTACAGTGGAGAAAACACCTTTGGGGACGAGGCCTTTTATACAACACAGGGTTAATGCTGCACTTAGTATCAGCCTCTCTCTCACTCACACACACACACGCACATACAGTCACTGACACAGTAAGGCCGCATATACGCTGGTCCACAGTCACTATGGTACATTTTTGATACTAGGTGAAAATGAACCTACAAAATAAGGAAAATAATATTCAATAAACAGACTTGTGACCGGCCGATTACTGATTGAAGGTTAGCTGTGCAGAGAAAAACCTTTAACACTGCCGTAAAGTAAGAATAAGCATCACTGCACATTAGCAGCATGTCTTATGTCATTAATTAAGAGTAAACATCTATATTGGGAGTTTTAAAAGCCAATTTTAGCTTCTGAACACACACACACACACACACACACACACACACACACACACACACACACACACACACACACACTCCAATCATCACACGTTACACACAGTTTCTTTCAGTCCGGCTTTGTTGTCACAGATCTTTGTGTTCAGCCAAAGTAAGAAAGAAATCCTGTACTCATGTGAATCTGAATCCTTGTCATGGAAGTATCTGTATGACTCTTCATATCCTGTATCAAAATGTCAGTAACTTTATTTCAACAGCTATATCAGGATAGGACAAGGACTAGATAATAGGTTTTGAAAAGCACTAAAAGCATGAGAAAGAAGGCAGCTATTGAGTTGGTCATCGATAGTGGACGACTGGTAAGGAGGCGACCAGTGCACAGTGTAGAGTCCAACTCAGGGCCGGGGACCAGGACCAGTCCCTGTGATGTTATCCTGGCTGTTGTCTCATTTGCTGAAGAGATGTCAGCACCACCTCTGGTCATTCTGATTGACGATGCAGTCAGTCTGCAGCAAGTCACGAACCTGAATGAGCTGCTGAAGAACTCGCAACACTTTGCTTGAAATTTCCTGTGTTGTTGTAACTGGGTAACAGTGGAAAGGAAGGGCTGTACAGCATTATACTGTGTTATCAGTCTACAACATTGTCACGCAGCCTGTATCGTTCAGCTTTTGTGTCACTTGGCTGTTTTCTGTGTTCTCCAGTAACACGTCAGGCTCATCGTCATTTTTTACTGCAGATATTTGGACTTGTCAAACACATGGTATTATAAGTTGCATTCCGTTTGGTTGTCCAGCTTTAGTTTACTCAAGTTAGTGGCGTGGGTAGAGGTAGTTAATGAAATGGAGTCATTGTTGATGTAAAGGCAGATACATCGTACAAACTAGACCTAGACTAGACTAAACTACACCTACAAAGACTGGACAGTTCATCCTTCAAACTCGGACAATCTGAACGGAGCACACACCTTAAGCAGGTGGACAGCATGCTGAGTGACTGATCGCTCATAACAAAACAAACAATGTCTGAATGGATGGCGAGTGGCAGTGCAGTTTATTTATCGTTGATGTTAGGTACGCCTGTAAAGATGTCGGTGGCTGGGGAAGTTTGTTATAGCTACTATTTATAGATCTAAATGCTGACCTCACTGCTGATGTTGTACATGTCAAGATTCAAATCACACGATTCTAGAGGAGAAGTCTTTTCATGTGTATAGAACTCTTAAGCCTGTTTTAGCCTGTTGTTTTGATTTGCAGGTCAGCATTTCCAGGTCCTATCAGCCTTACTTTCAGACACAGAAGTAGCCATCTCTGATAAACCCACTGCACACTACTTGCCTAGCACCAAAGAGCAGATAGACAAAGTAACTAGCTGGTAAACGTAGCTTGTAGCAGCCCAGGGGCCAGATAAATAAAGCCAAAGGGTGAATGTTGGACTTTTTAACTACTGATCAAATTATTATTTATTAGCAGTAACTCCACTGTGGAACAATTCTGAAGGTCTTTTCATCCTAGACGGATGGCAGTCAGAGATCATCCTTTTAATTTACCCCCTGACTGAAAATACAAACATTGCCTCACGTCGTTCCACAGTAGTCCAAATTGTAGAACTGATTCAAGGTCATCTCGTCTTTAGATGGACAACTGCTAAAGCACGGTGAGCCGTCAGCGCATTTTAAAACACAAATGGTACATCAAACTGAATCTCAGAAACATTATAATCACATGGATTTTCCTTAGTTTCCTATATTGTGTGTGTTTTGAGTTTTTTACAAGAGGCAGAACAACAGTGTTACACTCTAACGCTCTTAATTCTGTAAGTTAAACTCAGTGAAAATACAGATTAATACGTCCGGCACACATCGTCTCCTCGGCAGTGAACCTTGCATAGATAAGAATAGCCACAAAAATACACTGTAAAAACACTGTAAGTTCAAAGAAAGTGTTGCTCAGGTCTTTGGCTGCACAAGGTTCAGATCTTTAAAATCGCACCCACTGTTATTTTTCTTATTTCGTCTCAGACGCCTCTGAAGCTGATGTTTTAGCTGCAGCTGTAGTTGCTGGTGCTGAATCTTTACTAGACCCATTAAAACATTCATAATGTGCACCACGAAGATGTTGTTGGCTGTGTAATATATTGATGGAATGCTAAGATATTAAGGTTTTATTTCACCAGTGTTGTATGATCATTAAATATATCTTGAAGCCATTAAGGAATTTTAGAAAATAAAAGGTAAAGTAGCTGAAAGACCTGATCAATAAAAACTAATGTAAACTCAATCACAAAGTGTCTCTGATTCATTAAAAAGCACTAGAAATTAAATGTCATTACATTTAAACTTCATCTGTGTCAAAACTTCAAGGTACTCTGTGCAGACTTTTACACTTTTCACTGATCTACAGCAGTCAGTGTGTTTACATGCACTCAAGTAACCAGGTTACTTAGAGAAACCAGGTTTCTCAGGTGATTGAAAAACACGTTTACATGCACTCAAGAAAGCTGATTTGTGGAAATCTGAGTATACATGCAGCCAAAGAGTAGTCAGATTTCTCCTCTGCTCTGGGTGATTTTGGAAACATGTATATAATGGAGACAGTGAAGATGCTTCCGATTGCTTTTTCCTTTCTTTATCCTTTTTTTTCTTGAATACGTGTGTCAGGTAGGTGACTGACATCGCTGTGACAGAGACAGTAACAGCCTCCTATTTACAGTGCAAACTGTCTGAATTAAAGAAATGCAGTGAAAAGTGACTAGCCACCCAAAACTGTGTTCACCACCTTGATTTAATTAAATAGTTAAGAGCCTCCCATTGGATAATTACTGGGTGGATGATTATTTTTCAGCTGACAACTCTAACTGATGCAGTGAGTAGCTTCTCATTTCCTAAACAACCATGTCACATCCTGTGGTCTAAAAAAGAGATGTTAATCTGTCTCTGAAGGGTCAAGTTATTGGTATGAATCAAGTAAGAAAACATCTAAGAAAATTGCTGAAACTACTAAAACTGGGTTAAGAACTGCCCAATGGAAGAAGGTCATGTGGTCTGATGAGTCCAGATTTTCCCCTGTTCCAGAGTGATGGATCATCAGGGTAAGAAGAGAGGGGGGTGAAGTGATACACCCATCATGCCTAGTACCTACTGTACAAGCCTGTGGGGGCAGTGCTATGATCTGGGGTTGCTGCAGTTGGTCAGCTCTAGGTTCAGTAACATTATGTGTCCAAAGAATGAGGTCAGTTCACTACCTGAATATACTGAATGACCAGGTTATGGAGTTTTTCCCTGATGACACAGGCTTGTTTCAAGATGCCAATGTAAACAGGATTCATCAGACTCAAATTGTGAAAGAGTGGTTCAGGGAACATGACTCATCATTTTTCACACATGGATTGTTCCACAGAGTCCAGACCTTAACCCCATTAAGAATCTTTGGCATGTACTGGAAAAGGCTTTGCATGGCAGTCTGACTCTCCAATCATCAAAACAAGATCTTGGCAAAAAAAAATTATGCAACTCTGGCCGAATATAAATGTTGAGACATGGCAGAAGGTTATTGAAACGATGCCACGGTGAATGCGTGCTAAATATTGGAGTGTGTGACTTTTTTTGGGCGGGCAGTGGATTTAGACATCTACAGGAAACTTGGTGTTGGCTTCAGTTTTATTGATTTAAAAACAAGGTTGTGTGGCTTCCAAATAAAAATCTCTCCTTTTATTCAGCTGCACTTCTCGGCTGTTTTTGTTGTGCGTTCTCCAGGAGAAATCCACCTCGGGAAATCAGGTCCCTCTAATCCCCTACCCCGATTTTCGTTAACCAGGTTTCAAGTTAACGTGACACTTCACATGAAATCAGCTTTCTCCAGAAAGCCGACTGCAACCTGGTTACTTGTGATGCACAAAGACACTCCCACAAGAATACATTCAAATGTCTCTGTGTCTAATGGGTGGTAACTCAGCCCTCTTAGTGCCGTACAATACATACAGGCTTTGGAAAAACAGATGCCGCCATCAAATTACATCTTTTTCAGGGAAGGTCTTGCTTATTTCCTCAACACAATGCCAAACCACATTTTTCACACATTATAACAGCATAGCTCAGTGGTAAAAGAGGCCGCAATCCACACCCACTGAGAACAATGTGCACAATATGAAGACAAAAATGTGACAAAGCAGGAAATGAAGTCCTATATTGAGTAAGAATGAGGAAAAGTTCCCGTTCAAACTACAGCAGTTGGTCCCCTCAGTTCTCAGATGGCAGTTAGAAGAAGAGGTGAGGTAACGCTGGTGCCTCCAGCCTCCATCCCACTCGTCTAGAATGTGTTGATGCCATCAAATTCAGAAATGATTATCTGATACGTTGTCTTTGTACTATTTTTTATTAAATATAGGTTTTATATAATTTGTAATTCACTGCATATAAAAAAAACCTGTTCACCAGTAGGCTCTACATATTATGAAGTGAAACACTAGATATTTAAAGACTCCTTTTTTTAAATCAACTGCTAGGTCTTGTATTGAGTACTACTTAATCACTGACATGCCACACTAACTGACTGCTGAACGTCTAGATCAGTGTTTTCTGTGTGCAGCCATTCTTGATCAATTCAACCTATTCAACTGAAACCTGTGTCAGAATCAGGTCTATTTAAATTAACACTGTAGTGGTTTTACATTGTTCTCTGTTAATAAACTAAAAAAGTAAGAAAGATATAAATCTGTGCAGCAGAAGCCAATATTTACTCTACTCGCTCTGACTGGTAGACTTTCTCAGAGTCTGCTGAATAGTCACATCCTGAACTCTGTAACAGTTTGGATTTAATTGTTGACTGCTTCTAGTGGTTAGAAATATAATTAGTTAAACAGTAATGACATACTTTACTATTCTACTGGGTTTCAGTGTCTTGTCCAAGGAAAACTTGACCAGTAACCCTGCTCTAAACTAGTATTGTCATACTGTACAATAAAGTGTGGTTTATTTATTTATTGCAGCCTAAACACTTTGGTTGGTGCAAAATAGTGACGGTTATGAAAATAAAAGCAGACACAGATCTTTATTGGGTGTGAGGAACAGTGTTGTTCTCTGTAATCCAAGTCATAACCTGCAGCATGCTGCTGACTGTTAACACAGATACACTGGAATCTGCTGGGCTGGTCCTCAGGACCTACATTCAACTGGTGACTTGTCTCCAATGAAGGACTCATCTGATGAGAAGAAATATGCAAGTTCCACTGCATACTTTTTGACAAAGTGTCTCTAGGACTGGATGAGGTCTATTGTGATATGCTCTGGAAACACAGCACCTCTTTAGTTTTACGTCATCACAAGCCTGTTTCCAAACAAGTTGTAAATAAAAAGGAAAAGAACTGAACTTTTAGCTAATATTTATTTAGTAACAGTACAAGTGTAAGTTTATTTTCATATATATTTTGTGAATTTGATCTTCAGTGACCAGCAACACATTCCAAAAACCTGAGCAAGCACAACAAAAGACTGGAAAAAAAAAGTGGAGCTAAATTGAATGAGGTTGTTTGGCAACAGGGCATGATGGGATAAAAAGAGAGCGTCCCAGAGAGACTGAAAAATCAGGAGAGAGTAAAGATAAGGAAAACTGAGAAGTCTGGGTACACAGAGGACAAGGACAAAAATCTAACATTAATGTATGACCGGGATTTTCTGGCCCTCAGACACCACGTTAAACAGACCCAATTCTGTAGTGGAGAGCACTGCATGTGCTCAACACCTCCCCATAGCATTTAAAGTGAACACAGTTCACCACTGTATCCACAAATCCAAGTTAAAACTCTACCATGGAAAAAGAAAACACATGCAGAAACACTGCTGCCCTCTCTGGATTGAAGATGGACTGTGTTGAAGTAGAGAACTAAGGTCTGACCACTCAAACTTTGAAAGTCTTTTGCACTCCTCCAGGCTAAAGATAAGAGGGACCATTCAGTTTGTTGCAGCTCACAGTTCCAAACCAAGCACCCATGATGTTATGGCCGGGCATTAGTGCTCAATGCACAGGTGACTTAGCCGGTGCCATCAAATGACATCTTTTTCAGAGAAGGTCTTGCTTATTTCAGGAAGTTAATACCAGATTACATATGGAATGTGGTTTTACTAAACAGCATTCCAACATTTTTGGAAATTGGTTTGTTCACAGCTCACTTTTCAGTGCAGCAGAGACTGCTTCAACTGTGGGAGAAAGCCACTTGCAGACATACAGTACACCCTGCTGTGGTTTTTCAAGCATGAACACCAGGCAGCTGCAGTCACAACATGTTACACACATTGTGAAAATAAAACCAGCATCTGAAGACGCTGAACATCGGTCATCAACCTCGTCGAACAGCGTGATAGCGCAGGCTATCCTGCTGTTGTGGGCAGTGACCTCCAGGGGTATGGACAGTCAAATATAGCCAAACAATATTTACCCAGACCTCAAACCTTCCTGAGCAGCTGACCCAACAGGCTTTAGGAAAAGAGCACTTCAGAAATTAGAGGACTCCAGTGTGTCATTTTATTGAAAGTGTAACATGATGATTTGGTAGATGTCTTATTCACCACAGTCAGTTACTGACATCCTTTTTTTCCCATCACAGTCCTTTGACCTGTGACCTCCCAGTTTCTGTTACAACAAAGCCAGTTTTTCATTGAGCTCGTGGATGAGGACAGAGTGGGGTTTCACTGAAAGAGCAGGAGATCCCTATCAGTGAGTGGCCACAGAGGGAAGGCCTGACTGCGCAGCAGCTGCCAGGCCTGCTGGTACGACTGGGATGCCTGCTTGTAGTCCCAGTAGGTGTGCAGCTCTGTCTTCCTGAACAGATACATGTAAAGAGAGTGGAAGGCACAGTTTAGTTTCTCTGTTTAGAAAAATCTACCTGCTGTCATTAATAAACAAAAACATATTGGACATGCTGGACTTTCTCTAGATTGAACAAGCAGTTAAGAAGTCACAATTTACAACTGGCAGTATGTCTAAAAGAGACTTCAAATCAACTTCACTGAAGAATACAGCTAGTGCTACATCCAGCACTGTCTGTGTGTCTAAAACCTAGTATTATTATTACTCCTCTGTGTCATAGAAGATCAAATGTCAAATCAAAATACGTAAGTTTATGAGGTTGCATGCATTAAAGTAACCAGGTTACAGTCGGCTTTCACGAGTTAGCTGATTTCTTAAGCAGGGGGTTTGGCAAAACCTTATTTGACACTCAGCACTCCACTACTGTCAACTGAAAAGTGGTTGGATAAAAGGGGAGATCATTACATGGGCTGGTGCTGCCTCATTGATAAGTAAAGTTAGCCCAAAATCCAACTAAAAGTGAAACTAACACTTGAGATGTTAGATAATCTGTGAAACATGCTTCTAAAATCAGCCAAAGTTAGAGGAGAACTCCTGGTCCTCATCTGCCGCATGTATATGCAGATTATTTTGTAACTGAATTACTTAAGTGCATGTAAACTCGTTTGTAGATTACTAGAGAAATCTGTTTTCTCTGAGAAACCTGGTTAATTAATTGTACATTTCACCGATGTGTACAAGTCATGACTGATCATAAATGTCTGTTCTATCAGCTAAGAAATACAGTGTTCCTTTGAGACACAAAGATCCACATATTGTGTGTGAAAACAAAACTAAAACTGACATCTCAATGGAGCTGTGGACCGAGAATCATTACATCCCTACAACAATAGTGGACATAAATATGATATTTGCCAAAATGATTACTGCATAAATGTGCAGTATATAGTAATTTATTATGTTTGTATATTTAACCTACAAAGAACAGTATAATACATTTCAAATTTCCTCAGAAATGAGCCAAAACCCATCAGTAAAAATGGATGAATGAATAAAAAGGGTGATTTCAGATCATCCACTTCCTAAACAAACAGGGATTATAGCAGGCATGACCCAACCCGTAAGGAGCAGGCTGTCTAAAAATCTAGGCTGTGTCAGACACAAAACTCTCAATGCAGACAAACAGACACTGGCTGTGTGAGTTTGTGGTCTGTTGAGTGGGCCGTGCTGGACTAGGCTGAGATCAGGTTAGCTGCTTAAATGCTGATGAACAGAGGGACCACTGTTCTCCCTTTGGAGGGATTCTCAGCTTATCAGTACACACACATATAAACACTGAGCATGTGAACAACCCTCGATGCTCAGGTGGAGACGAACATGAAATGTGAGCACTAAATGTCACACACAGAGAAAACCACAGCGTGCATGCACAAACACACAGACAATGCTGTATAATCTCAGTGAGCTATGTGAAACTCTACACCTTTCGGAAACAAATACTTAAGAGAGTAAAGAGGAACAACAGCAGTACTTGATAAGGCTTTTATCCACAATGTTGTGTGACATGAAAGATGGCTCAGAGCCATTTATTATTAGGAAATGCTAGAGGTTACACCTAAAACAGCAATCCTTTGTGATGCTCTCATGCATAAGGCATATATTTATTGCTGTTGGCGGTTGATTCGTCACGCACCACCAGCAGATGTGTTCACTTTAAGCAATTTATTGTTTTGAGATGTTCCGATTTACTCTGAGGCTGTTTCAAACCACAGTTAAAATTGTGAAAGAGCCTATTGTCTGTTACCTGAGGGAGTCGGGTAGTGCTGAAGGTTCAGTGGCTGACACCAGAGACAGGAAGGAGTGGAAAAGCTCCAGTTTACACAAAAGAGACCTGAAGACACACAAACATGCAGAAATATCAATATAAATTTGTTCCATATAGATAAAACAGTGACAATACGATGATGATGAGACTGTGAGCTTCACCTGGCTTTAGCTGTGCCGAAGGTCTTCTTGGTGACTCCGTGTTTGTAACCATTGGCGGTGACATCTAGTGGCTGCTCAGTGACATTACACCAACTGATGACTGAAACACATGTACAGGTAGATTGTTCACTCAGTGTGATCCTGAACATGACATCATTAAATGGATCTATCCATCTATCCATCTCTCTCTCTATCTACACTGAACAATAAATGATGTGAATGCTGATGTCAATGCCGTCTACCAGTTAGAAACTGTTAATGACTAAGAATGTGTGTGTGTGTGACAGTATTACCTGCCCCACAGGGGGAGATGCGTCCTTGTCCAGCTTGGTGTCTGAGCTTGGTCTGTGCTTGGCTGAAGGGGAACTCTAAGCTGGACTGAAGCAGCACTGGTGGACACACAGAGAAACCAGCAGGGAGGTGGGACACATGGGAGCACCTGGGAAGTAGCACAGGTCACTCTACAGCTGCAGAATGCAAACAGTTAATCATCAAACAGGAAATAAGTTATCTACTAGCTGGTTGCTGAACGAGCAGTTGATGTCTTCATATTTCAACCTTGTCCAACAAACACTGTGGAGCTCAAGTTTTGTCAGCATTACTCCTCACCTTGTGACCAAAGCTCTCTGCATAACCTCTCTGCTGTAAGGGCACTTCCCCACCACCACAGTGCTGAAGTAGAGCGCCTCCTGTAGGTAATGGGACAGCAGTGCGCCCTGGAAGCCCAGCACTGACCAGCGAGCCAGCTTGTCACTGCAGGACAGGGACAGAGTGGGTTCTCCTCGCCCGGGCTTCACCCGAAGCACCCCTGTGCTGTGGTACCCGACCCCAGCATGCAGAGGGTCAGTTGGACCCCCTGGGACACACTTGGCTCCCGTTCTGTGAATGTCTGGGACCTGCAGATGCAGTTCAGTACCACTTTCCACAGTTGATTTTACAGAGTGACTCTGAGATTGACTTTTAGATAAATCTGAAGGGCGGGTTTGTTTTGTGTCTCCTCTGTCCCCTAGCCTCATCTCTGCGGCCCCCCGCTCTCCCACACGGGGTTGCTTAGTATTTTGCTCTTCACTTGGATCCTCAGCTTTCCTTTTCCGTCCTGCATCAGTGCCTTCATTGCCTTTTACAGATGTGACAGGGGGGCAGGGCTGAGACAGACTGTCGGTCATGGGGATGATGGAGGCATCACCACCTGAAACATTGGCACAAACAGAGCTCAGCTTTAGCTTTGTGAAGGCTGCCTGACAAATATAAAAACTCCCTTAATTTCAAACCTGTGGATCACCTCTTGCTGGTGGCGTTTATCCAAATATTGTTAAACACAGTTAGCTGCATTGGGAGGATACTTGACTTACAGGGAGTGTGACTGGTGAAGAAGAGGAAAGAAACTCCCGGCCGAACCTTCCACTTCCCCTGCTGCTCTGCCACACAGAACACAGAGCTGTCCCCACCACTCACAGCCCTGCGCAGTTCCTGGATCAGATACCTACAAAAAAAAACACACAAGGCCAGCAGCCCATCTTCAATTTTCGGTATGCTCCAGTGTCAGAGGCAACAAGCTACCAAGGGTAAAATCGAGTACAGATACACACCTGATACACCCTCTTCTGGCAATAACTTCTGCATGGCTGTCATTGAGTATATCACCTAAAACAATGAAAACAAATGAGGAACACAAAAAACATATTGAACCAATGGCCGAAAAGATGAAGAGAAACTTAATGCTAATCAATGAGGTTTATACAGGATGTTTAAAGGCTGTCATGGATGTTAATGTTAGGGTAGAAGATGTTCATGATAGATTTAGGTGGAAAAGGATGATTCGCTGTGGCGACCCCTGATGGGAAAAGCCGAAAGAAGAAGAAAAGAATGGATGTTAATGTTCCCCACAAGCCTTTTTTTTTTTTAATCTGTTTTTATTAACAACACTGCAAAACAGGAATGTATTCCAAAACCAACTTCTGTTTCGGAAAGATCTTTTTTTGGGACACATAATTGCACCATTACTGTGGACACTTAAATCAATCCACACTTCAAAGTGTCCACAGACTAATGAAACTCAAAACTGGAAAAAACTAACTGTGACTGTTTGGTGGAAAATCAGTTTGTGCAATTACGACAGTGAGTAATCAGCCTCAAACACCAATTATGATAACAAGATCAAGACCAGACACACCCCTGGGACTCATCTCTGTCTGTCCAATGCACTTGGTCCCAGTTCCCATGGAAACAACGCTTTTCTCAACTGTGAAAGAAAAAAGAAAATCCCGTTTGTCACATGTTGCATCCTCAGACCTCCACCTTTGACCTCCACATGTTCAGGAGTTTAAGTTCTGCCACTTTAAATAGTTTATGTAAAATGAAAATCTATTCTTCATGTAATCTCTCTGCTTAAAAGAATCCTTTTAATAACGTTTAGATCCGTTCGTTTTGTTTAAAGGCAGAGTTTAATAAAGTTTAATAACATTTCTAAACGTGCACTTCCTAAAGCGGAACCATACAGAGCAGGTTTAAAACAGGTGAAGTCGCCCTTTAAGTGCAGCTACTGCGTCAACACGTCCCCGTAACAGTCGATGAATAAAACCCTACACTAACGACTGTAGTGGGGTCAAGCTGTCTTTTTTTCTTGGTGACCTGTACAGACACTGTTGGCATATCCACAATGTTAAATATAATACCCAGCTAACTTGTTTTTGCTTCCTAACCTGTGTCCGACTCCGCACAGCGGGTGACTTGGAGCACAGCGGCCAGCAGGGTCCACTCTCTGCCCGGCTCAGGCTTCCCTCTCCGGGGAAGCTGGCTGAAACGCTCGTAGCACAACTTGGCAATTTCATCCGCGTTCAACATGTCCGAACACGCAGAGGTATTACACATATCATATAAGTCAGTGGTACGAATTTTATATAGCAGTCACGACGCGACGCCAACTGCTGTGTGAACAATATTGTGAGCAGGCGGGAAGGACTCATCTCAGGAGAAACGAACACGGTACTTCCGGGCCGACCCGACGAATGCTGCACTTTCACAATAAGAGTCCGTCATTTATGGAAAGCTGAGATAGACTGACTTAAATAAATGAACACACACACACACACACACACACACACACACACACACACACACACACACACACACACACACACACACACACACACGCGCGCGCGCGCGTTCCAAAAGTATTAGAACAGTGAGGCCAGTTTCTTTATTTTTAATTACACTAAAAAACATTTGGTTTAGATATCAAAAGATGAAAATGAGACAAATGATCAATGTTTCCATTTTTATTTCCAGGTGTTTACATCTAGATTCTATTCACAACTTAGAAGATAGAAACTTTTGTTTGAATCCATTCATTTTTCATGTGAGACAGATAGATTACAGTGAAAAAGACTTAATATTTAGTTACAATGTAACTAAATATTAATATAATATTTCTATGAACACGTCTCTCTCTCGCTCTCTCTCTCTCTATATATGTGTGTGTATGTATAAATATGTATATATGTTCATATAAAGGACTTGCAACTAAATATTAAGTCTTATTCACGTTGATCTATTTAATCTATTACATATTTATACATAGATATCTATGGATATATGTATTCCAAAAGTGACCATTTATGTGCAACATTCATTAATTAAAAATAAAATTGAAAGTATTGCAAATAATTACATTAAAATACACAATACATGCTGTTTTCCAAATTTGGAATTTTATATACAGCAGGAATGTAGCATTGTTTCCACATATGTAAATATTTAAAGTTTGTACCAAGCTGACTATTTAAATGTGAATGGTCTGAATTGTAAACAGCAGCATTATGGCGAAGAAAGAGTGGGTGGTGGATTTAAGGGTATCAGTTTGGTTTGACTAAAGGTCAGCTCAGGTCACGTGGCGCTTGCTCAAACTTGATCCATGTCTCCTTAGTTTGCAGTGTCAAACACTGATGGACACACAGTGCCTGCAGTCGTCGAAGGTGTTGCTCCATTTAGCAGTGCAGCTGTTTGGTTCCAGACGCTGCTGGAATGGCCATCAGGAGAACACTGAGCCTCTTTGTGCTCATTGGATATGTGTGGACGTCTTACGCATAATCAGAAGCTTGTTTTGCTCCAAACTGTGGACAAGCTGAGTCAACTCTGGTCAGACATGCAGATCCCAGTGCAGTTTCCATCGGTTAGAGGTTCATGTGGAGCGAGCACTTTGTTTCCCAGTCCTCTACGCGCTTCACAATCCCCCGCTCATCTGAATACACTCTGCGTGGCTGTAGACAGCACCACCTGGTTAGCTGTTCCACTGTGTGAGCTGACAGCTACAGTTTACAGCAAAAAACATTACACTACAAAATATTTGTAGTTTTTTGTATTTAGAAATTGGGTTAGAGCTCTTTGGGAGTGGGGGACAAACCTACAATAGCACCCCCTATAGATCCGCCCCTGCAACAATCAACCTATGAACCAGAAAAGGTCTGACCAGGATTATACACAGTATATCATTATTGCATTATTCGCTTGACGTCACTGAACCTCCCAGCTGCAGCTGTGTCCAGAGACCACTGCTGCACACTGGAGAGCCAACGGGAGACTGCCAGTGGAGATACTGCATATGAAACATTTGTTTGGATGGTTAGATCCAAATCTGTATTTTCCATTACTGTGATCCTGGCAGCAAACCACAAAACGAGGCATGAGTGTGTGGAAAACGCTGCTGGTTCTGGCACAGCTCTATCCACATTCACAAACACGAATCCCCGTTCACCAGTTCCTTCCGATGTGACTAAGCAGATTTTATGATGAAACTTTAAGTAAGTACAACTACACTTTGAGTACGTTGTGTTGTGCCAAGCTACAAAACTAAATAAAAGCAACACAGCTCAAGATTGAAATCTCTTTATTTTAGTTATGTACAGGAGAAAAATGCTGAATTTCACAAGTGACAGAAAAATAAAAAATTAAATCACATCTCATCTCTCTAGCCTCTGTAACAGAGGTGCACTAGTTTGTGATAATGGCTCTCTGTCTCTCTATAAAGACACACACACACACTCTCACTCAATTCACCTGACGCACTTCCTTTCTCTCTCTCTCGACACTTTAAAATGTTTAAAAATGTAGTTCTCTCTGGTAGATATGTTATACTGTATTTGTGGGTAGCTGTGCTGTTGTGGTGAGTCGCTGCTGATATTAAGACTATCCTGCTGTCTGGGGTCGGTGAGTTTCTAAGCGGTGAGCAGAGGTGTATGTGCTATCCTGTCAAGCCCTCAGATACATAGACACCATTCATATGCATTGCCATTACACAGCGGCATTAACGTGAGCAGCCACACACACACACACACACACACATTCCTCCTCTACATTTCTCCAACTTAATTCATGATTCAGTTCACAAACATGACCCTCCTGAAGGTAAGGGGCTATAGATGATAGGTGATTTCTCAGCCCTGTGATTAACAAATATCAAAGAATAACAATTAAAAAAACCCAAAACAATTCCACTGAATTCACTGATCTTTAGTCGTCTTGTGAGCGCTTCCTGCGTCACTCTTGTCCAAATCCCTCCGTCTCCTCTATGGCGAACAGGAGTTTCTCTCTGAGTTGCTCCAGGCTTCTATAGGGCGGCAGATCCAGACGATTGAAGCTGTGTGGACGAGACAGGCAGGGTCACTATAAGTCGTTCCCATTATTGGCTTCACAAATACCCAGATGGAACTGTTTTCATATCTGTCACTCAAGTCTATGAAGTCTCAAATACCACTGCAACACAAAACACTTGAGGTAGCACAGCCACTGTACTAACGCTAGCAGACAGCTAGGTTCAACATTCAGTCACATCCCAGAGTCCTCCTCTTGTACAGAAAGTGAATCTCTGAACTTATATTTTTCTGCACAATAAAACAAAACAAATGAATAATGAGGCAGCAGCTTACCATGTGTGGCTTCTTGGAAGCCAAGTCTCCTTCCCCACCTTGTCTATGCAGAACTTCTGGGGACCATTACTTCCTGCAGGCGTTAAAAGAACAAAAACAAACAAACAAACTAAGTAAAATTACATTTTCAATTTTTATTATTTTTTCCCAATTGTTCCACTTCCTGACTGTAGTATTTTCACACCACCATTAACTGTGAGGTTGGGATGCTTTTAATGTGAAAAATCTACGGGATAGCTTAAAGAACTGGAATTAACCAGGAAATCAAGAGAGAAGAGAAAAAGACAAGCTGATAGTATGTGCTGAACCTGTGCCAAAATATGTTTACTTCACTTCCTAAACCATGACAACACTTTATTATTATTCTATTACACTAGAGTATGAACATGGATGCATGTGGGAATCTGGGTGTTTACCTATGAGCTCAGCGAAGCCTCCGACAGGCAGGCGACAGGTTCCTGTTACAAACTGAAGCAGACGGATTCTCTTCTCGTTGTCCATCTCTTTCACCACCTGCACAAACACAACCTCGTTATCGGGAACACATCATCCTAGCAGACGTGTGTGTGTGAGTGTGTGTGTGCTCACTGAAGTATGGTGTGCGTACCTGCCAGAACCAGTGGATCTGCTTGCTGTTTTTGGTGTAATGTCTGTAGATGGTGTTTTTCTGCCAGTCGGCCAAATCGATCTCCTGCATCCCACACAGCATCAGCTGCATCGCACAAGACAGAGGAAAGACAATTAAAATGCAGCGAGTGCAGCTTGGTCATTTCTGCTTCATCAGCAGGACAGCACAGGAGGACAACACTGGAGCAGGACGGGTTTAACACACAGTCCTGGTGAGTCAGTGGAATTCACTGTCACTGGAAGACTGGCTGCTGCTGCAACATGGACTCATTATGAATAGACAGTTTATTATATTAAAAAGGTTTATACATTTTTAGTCTACATTCTACATATTTAAATAAGATTTCAGATGTAGTGCTATTTCCTGACTTTTCAGAGGGTGTTCTTTCAAACCCAGTGGAAGTAGACCTCCAACCCTCCATCTAACACCTCTTCCTCACCTCCAGCTCCTTCTCGTCAAAGTAGCGGAGCCACTCCAGGGGAACCACCTCGTTGAAGCCATCCAGGAAGGCTTTGGTCTGCTCCTCCACCCCGCGGGTGAATCTCCAGTCTGTGAGCAGGCTAGGGGAAGGAAGAGTGGTTGAGTTTTATGGTTTGGTTCCAGCTTTGTTTTCCTGAAGAGGAATCACCTCCTCGTCTCCTCAGGTGAGTTCATGCCAACTGACCTGATGTACTCTTCCTTGTTCTCCTCAGTGACCAGCTCGTTCTCTCCGTCGTCCTTCAGCTGGTGAGTGGAAACTTTCCCGAGGATCTCCATATCCTGTGCAAAGTACAGCTCCACGCCACACTCCTCCAGGTTGTTTTCCCTGGACACACACACACACACACACACACACACACACACACACAGGAGAGCTCATTCTCACACACCTATCAAAGGCACATTATTTCCCTCCTCTTCTACATATGTGAGCACACAAACCCACTGAGAGACCAAACTGTTAACTGCTCATTACTTACTTGACCCACATGATGGAGTTATAGAACTCAGGATCTATGGACTCCAGGTCTTTGAGAGTAGGTTTCTTGTCCAGCATTCGCTTGTAGAACGGCAGCGTGAAACCAGTGTCAATGAACTTTCCGTGGTACAGAGCCTGCAGGGAGGATTTGTTACATTACAAACTCCAATAAGAAACTAATTCAATGCTTACAGACAGTAGGAATTCACTACGTCCAGTTTGATGGGAGAGTTTTCCACACTTTTGTGCTATTTTCTGACCATATGTTTTAAATTTGTTCTTGAAAAATGATAGATATTTTTAGTGTTTGTACTGATGAGTCACTGTGAATTGTCTGGTTCCCATTTATGCTTCAACAGTCACTCACTTCTACCGGAGACATGAATGAGGCTTTTATATGAGGAATCACAGCAGCCGGATATAGTTGTGCTTGCCTCTCTTACTGAAGTCACATCTGCTTACTGTACATACACAAACATATAAACAAACATAGAAGAAGCCTTCATTCCTATTTTCTTAATGTAAAAGAAGTTCATGCACAGTCAGAATCTTTCCTGTGTGTGTGTGTGTGTGTGTGTGTGTGTGTGTGTGTGTGTGTGTGTGTGTGAGGAACAGTAAATTGAACACATTCATCCAGATGTCGCAGTTTCATGTTAAAAGAAAAAAAAAAAGAAAAAAAAAACCCACAGAGAGCTGTGATGAGCCAAAAACAACACAGACACCCAATGACTGACTGAGTCACAGTCTGTTCTGTCCTACTGTATCCTGACCAACCATGTGTCTGTCTCACAGCCAGTGAGCCAGTGCATGCGCACGCACACACGCACACACGCACACGCACACACACGCACACACACACACACACACGCACACACACACACACACACACACACACACACACACACACACACACACACACACACACACACACACACACACACACACACAGATGGGGTAAAGATGGTGGGTAAAAAAAGAGAAAGTAAAGATAATAGAAGACAGAGAGTAAGAGGGTTTGGAAGTAAAGAGTTGTCGTCTTTGTAGAAGTGAGCAAAATGCATTTTCTGACTAAATATAGGCAGCTGCTGGCAGCTGTGGGCTGGGTGTGGCAGTGAGGTCATGGTGTGGGTGAGGGGTGCGGTGGCAGACGGAAGGAGGGTGTCGGTTTTGGGAACTAATGGCTTTTGGAGTTGATCCCAAAGAAATGACATTAGAGTACACACTGTACATCATGTATACACTGTAGATGGTGAGGTTTCTGAACTACTGCGTCAGACAAATCTTAAAAAAAAAGAAAAAAGAAAAAAAAGATCCTGGTGAACAAGTGGCCTGCACATCGTCACACGTCCTGTGCAGAACTGCCAGGTTTCATTATGAACACTTGTGTCTTTTAAGAAAAGGACAGATTTAGTGTTGCACTCTTATTACAATGTCTGACTCATGAGATATCAATGCAACACCACCTAACAGTTCAGTTTATGTCCTTACGCATGTTCTAGACTCATTGTAATCAGTGAGTCCACACATTTACATTTAGTTATTTGGCAGATGCTTTTATCCAGAGCGACCTACAAATGAGGTACAAAGTAGCAAATATTTAAGCCAAGGAGAAGAACTTTAAAGTAAAGTGCTCTAGGAAGAGCTGTTGGTAGATGGGTAGGTCGTTCCAACATCAGGTAACCACAGAACGCAGACGTTTGTGCCACATGTAATGAAATTCACTCCACGTGTTCCCAATATCTTGCTTTGACCAGAATGGATCAAATGTGAGCTGATGTTAAACTTTGATCAACTAAGCTATCTTTCTACTTCAGATAATAAATAAACTGAAAAGACCATGAACATCCCTGAAAACAAATCAAAGTCTGCTTTGACTAAAACTAATAGTAAAGCTCACCATAGCAATGAAGCGGCCGATGAAGCGGAAGTACGTGAGGTGGTCGGGGTTGATGGAGGAGGCCGGGTTGATCTGCAGGCAGTAGTTGTTCTTGCCGGCATATTCAAAGAGACAGTACATGGGGTTCAGGACCTCGTGGGACAGCAGGAAGAACCACTCCCTGCAGAGCAAGAGGACAAAAGACATTAACGCAGGAGAAGAAGGCACGACCAGATCAGATCCCAGCAGGGACATGCTGCCATGATGGCAATAAAGTCATTCAATGATATGATGCTGGAAAATGTAACATGTGAGAGGTATCATGTTGGCTGCTTCGAAGTGAAGCAGCTACTTTTATCATCTTAAGCTAAAACAAAAATGTTGGTGGAGGCAAAACAAACTGTGATCCAAGAACAAGAGCAGATGATGATTCAGATCGATGACAAAAAGATGAAGACATAACAAATACAGGGAAATGCTAAAAGCACAGTACATTTAATGCAAGGACAGATCATCATCAACAAAAGCACAATTCTAATTTACACATGAAGTGGTTTCAGCAGAGTGTGTGACTGAGTAAAGCTTCACATGCTTAACTTTAGCCTGTTCATTCTGTTTGATTAAATAATGTGAGTTTTATATCTCTACTGTGACGTCCTGGAGCCTCCACAAGTTTCCTGGCAGACCTCAGAGTGACAATTTGAGGAAGATTCTGCTCCCAGACCAGAAATAGTTCCATGATGCAACTTTACGTAAAACCATAAATTGACATTATTACACATTGGCTTTGGTTCAGATTATGTCGAGCTTTAGAACTGCTTGTGGTTGGATTTTATTAACTTGAGCTTCCAGTCTTTACACCAAGCTACAATAAGTATTTAGCGTGGCGTGAAAAGCTGGACTAACTACATGATGGCTCAAACTCAGCATGTGATTTGCATTGACCTTCTGATTCCTTTGATGAGACTTCTCTCTAAATGTCGGCTTTTTAAAATAGCAGTCTGGTGTAGAGCAGCAAATATGTGTTTTTATTCACCTACTGTGGATCTTGGTGTAAATTAACAGCACATTTACAAATCTGCAGCTCAATTATTGACACAAATATTACAGGAAGACAAAACATTTAATATTACAGATAAATAAAACAGAGCAGAATGTTTAAAAAGACAGTGGAACATCTGTGGAAGGATGCATGTTAGAGAGAGCAGCGCCACCACCAGCTGCAGAACCAGAACCAGAACCAAGCGCTCCCAAGGCCCCTGCCCTTCCCCTTGGGGTATATGGGAGGGTGGGGTGTGGGGTGTATGAACTGACGGACGGACGGACGGACGGAGACACCTCCCAACATCCCGTCCGTGGTTCTACCCTGTGGTAGAACAGCATGATGTCACCTACCATAGGGTAAAACCACTGACGTGACACCGGAGACAGACACACAATGCAAAACCAAACAGAAAAATGAGAAGACCACCAACAGAAAAATAACAACATACATATAGAGAGAAAGACCTGAAACACAGCAGACGCAGGGGGCAGGATGGATACATGTGATGGGTGGATGGAGGACACAAATGTTGCAGGAGGGTAGCAGGTGACGTTTAGAGATATTAAGTCATCCACAATTTCATCCCACACATACGAATCTCTGACACACCAACCTCCACACAGATGACAAAATGGTTATGGAATCCTCATTCGCCTTTTTTTCTAATCTTTAGAGAATGTTTCAATCCTGCCTCAAACTGCAGTAACCACCAACTTTACTGCTGCTGCAGAGCTGCACAAGTGGCAGGAAGAGAAAACATACTATCGCCGTCACCAACATTAAAACCAAACGTGGAAAAGAAACCCTGACAAGATGACAGGATGTGCTTGTTTCGTTGTTGCTCTCACCTGGCGATGCCGCCATAGTCCAGCCCCTCCTCTCCCCTCATAATGATGTAGAGTCTGCGACGCAGGTCGTATGGCTTCACATTCATGATCTGAGGACGAAACAGATATTTGCCACACACACATGGTGCATGTTGACAGGCAACGTCTGAGACTGACAGACAACTGGAGAGATGTGTGTTTTGTGCATCTCTGACCTGCTGAAACGAATCCTCAAACAGTGTCTGTCTGGACACGGAGATCTTCACATGGCTCGGCAAGGCATTGGACTAGACAGAGGAACACAGCAACTTTACCCAACTTTAAGCTTTACATGAAAACAATTCAGTTTGGAATGTGAAAATGCTCTTTTTAAGATGCACGTGTTATAGAGATATTTTACAGATACTGTACTAGAGAATTCTGCCTGCACATAAGTTTTAAATCAAAATTCTCCTCTGAGAAATCTCCTCCTGAAACAGCAGCACTGTGTCTTAGCTCAGACCCTGAGCAGACAAATCCATGTGCACTGCTGGATACATGTAGAAATGTGTTTTTGCAGAACTTGGGCAACAAGACCCCAAGTCCAACAACACAAAGAAGGTGAAGTGTGCGGAGAGAGAAACGTTTGCAGCTGCAGACTTCAGTTACTTACATGGCACAGGAAACGGAACTGGTGGTATTTCCACCTGAAGCTGCGGTCATAGGCTCCAGGTGAACCGCCCTGCCGTGACCTACACACACACACATAGATGTAAAGGAGAAAAGAGAAACACGTTTTTACACCATTTAAATAAAAATCTGTTGGAATCCTGATTCAAGAATTCCACATAATCACCTGAAACAAACAAACTGACTTTGACGTCGTGTTTCTGGCTTTTGACAGATCAGCTGCACAAACTGCTGCTTTAAGAAGCTCTAATGTTCTCTGCGGCCCAGAGACTCAGAGTAAATATTAAATTCACATCAGTCATCCTGCTCTAAATAACGACTCAGCGTATGTGGGTCTCAAACACAGAGGTGAGTCTGGGCCTGCAGCTGTGTTAGTATAAGCTCCACCAACCTACTTCTCACACACACACACACACACACACACACACACACACACACACACGCACGCACGCAGGATATGTGCCTTGTCAGCAGTGGCGAGGCTCAGATGCAGACAGAAGGAAAGAGCGAGTTAGACAGATAATGGGAGGAAAGGAAGAGAAAATGAAATGGAGAGAAGAAGAAGAAGAAGAAGAAAGAGCAGGAGGAGGCTGCTAATGTGTCGAGTTTGTGCCCGCCAAGCTGCCAGGCACATCTTGGTTTAGGTTAGGAAATGAAGACCGCAGCGGCAGAGCCCTGGCCACATTCAGACACACACACACACACACACACACACACACACACACACACACACACACACCCCTGCAGATTAGAAAAAAAAAAAAGGACAGTGACAACTCTTTCAGAAGACCTCAGCTCTAAGAATATGTTCAAATCTCAGCAAAAAACAACAACAAAAAAAACAAAAAAACAAAAGCTGCTCGCAGATGCACTCGTGCACACACACAAACCACACCATCTACAGTGGAGACCACACAAGCAAACACACACTCGCATGCTGAACGGAAACGCAGACAAACACGCATGCCAGCGAAGCCCACAGTGCATGTGCACATTCTCCAGACTTTGCTGAGATTTGAGGCTGCTTCGAAGGCACGGCACACATCCATTAGCTGAGAGGAGGTGTGTGTGTGTGTGTGTGTGTGTGTGTGTTTGTGTGTGTGTTTGTGTGTGTGCAATAGCATGGACACGTTGCTGGAGTAAAATGTGACCTTTTGGCATTGTTACATATATGCTGAAGTTGACTCTGTCTGAAATATTTAAAAACAGGCAAAGAAACGAAAGGCGATGGAGAGAATGTAATGATCATGTTTAAAGTTCAAAGGACAGTTTTGGTCTTTTTTATGATCTTTATGGTTTTCACATAATGAGGGGGTTCTCGAAATTAATACTTTAATACAGTGCAGTTATGTCAGACTTTGGCAAAATCATTGTGTAATATTTTGGAAATTGATAAAGCAGCTGATTTTTAGAAGGGTTTTTTTGTCTTGAGATAATTTCCTGAGAAACTATTTGCCTCAGTCTATGACATTGTATTTCTTAAAAAAAAGTAGATAAAAAAAAAACAGGTTTGGGAGGAAGGGCAGAGAATATTTACCCTGACTCAAACCCAGGTCGGGGGTCTTTAAAGGTGGTGGTGCGTGAGTTGTGGTCCACAAAATATCGGACTCCCTCTGGGGTGTACTTCATCTCCCAGCCCGGGGGCAGGGGGTGCTCCTTGATCATCCTGCAACAGGGAGAGGGGCAGTGAGCACGGTCCCAGCCGGAGGGGTGGGTGGGATGATGAAACTATGACACACCTCCCACCAACCTGTGGCTCTAAAATAATGAAAGCACAACCTGCGCTGGCCACGCCATGCTGGATTCTAAAGGCATGTCTGATTGCTTCAAAACCACTGGAGACCAGTGTAGCGGCGAGCAGCAAGACGAAGCACTCGACTCGACTGCTTAACCAACTACAGCTACAGCCGCTCCACCTAATGTTGAAATGCTTGACCAGGACATGTAACTGCTACTCTATGTGTTCAGATAAGGAAACTTTTCTTTTTGTATTTTGAATTGTTTCTCATCCAGGTGGTCAGAATAGTCTCTGAAAATGCTGTAAACACCTTCAGAACAGCAGTAAGTGGTGTTTAACTACCTCACAGATTTGCTATAGGGTGGCTATCCTTGCTGTAGCTCTGTGACTTGAATGTAACAGTAATAGAGGAGAGGCCTAAAACTGGGGCCGTAACCACATCTCCAGCTTATGTTTCCATATAGTGATGAAGATGAATGCCATGTTTGTATGTTCAGCAGCCTGAAAAAAAATTCAATCTGAAATGTGTGGAAGGGGGGGGAGGGGGAAATGCAGAGATTTGCACTACAAGTGTGCAAAGACAGGAAAGCTCATCTATTTATACCAGCTGGCCTCACAGAGAGTTAAAGGTGCAGTGAGGTAAGAAGAAAAACCATGTGACAGATCTCTGGGAGTGTTTAAATGTCAATGACACAGAGGGTGATGCAAGAAAAATGATCAGTTCAACTGGAAAAAAGTTTCCAAATCCCTCTGGTGGATTAGAGTTTGGGAGCAGTCGCATCGCCTGCAGTACAACCGTAGAAACTCCCCTTCTGCCAACGAATGTTCGTTTTCAGCTCAGAACAGCCCACATGTCAAATAAAGGTTTACGTGTTTGTGTAAACTCGCTCATTTTTTAAAAATTTTAAATTTCCCTCCTTTGGGAAATCTAACTATTTATTTTAATTTAATAAAATTCCCTGTTTGTAACCGATTATCTCATAATGTCTGACTCACTCCGTGGTCATATGATGATCATATATTTCTGTTCAAGCAAACACCCAAAAGCGACATACCATCTAACAAGCACATGCACACACTATCGCTTTTTCGAGCTCACAGTCTTACCCTTGGGTCCGCGGATCGTCCCACTGTGTCGTCCGTGTGTTGTGGTTGACAAAGTACACTCTGCCATTGTCTTGACGCTTCTCTGTGGACACACACACACAAAAAAATAATGTGGGATAAATCACTAGAGACTTACAGAGACTGTGTCTCTGGGTGAGGAAAATATGGCACCAGTGTGATAGAAAACCAACAAGTCTGTGTGGTATTTCACTGTGGCTCGGTTGTGAATACCGCACCAGGGTGAACCTAAGTGTCTGTGGGAGTGTGGAATTATGGTAGCAGAAGAGGTGTCTGAGTTGAAGTGACCACAAATATGAAAGATTTCATTTCAATAAAAGTTAAACAGTTGAATGGAGTGCACTAAAAGCATATTAAAGACACATTATAGTTTATGGAAGCAGGTAAACTGTGTGTGTGTGTGTGTGTGTGTGTGTGTGTGTGTGTGTGTGTGTACTGTAGGGCACTGGTCTCAAGAGAGAGTAGCTGGTGCCCCATCCTCCTCCCTCTGTCGCTCTGACATCTTTTTCTCATTAACAGGAGTGTGCGTAGGGCCCAGAAACTGTGGGGCTCACATTGCAACTCTTACTAGCTTTCTCTCTCAACTTACCCCCACCCCTCTTTTTCTATCCAGTTCAACACCCCCCATCCCACCAAACCCTCCCATCCACTTCCCCACTTCCAGTTTCTTTCATTTGCCACTGTCTCTTTGCCTTCTCCTCCATCTTAAGGCACCGCGACATGCTGAAAAGGCATCATGGGCAGTGAGGGTTTTTTTTTTTCTTTTGAGTGGTGGGGGGGATGATAATCTTTGAAAATGTTGGTGGGACGCAGGCTGCCAGCAACATTCACTTATGAATGAATGTGTGTGATTCTGCATGGAAGCCGATGATATTACTCATTTGGGGAAAAATGTTGGATGATGAAAAACCATCAGTCAGTCAGTCAGTAATGCTGCGTCTGTAATTTGTGGACTTGAGGGTAATGAGAGCATGCACTGTTGTACTGTGATACATTGAAATAACATGAGTACTGAAAAGATACCTAAATATGTTTTATCCAGGTTTTCTATGATTGCAATGAATGATTGTTATCAATACATCAATCAATAACTGATCTGCTCAGTGGGGACTGCAGAAAACAGCCTGGAGCAAATAGCAAAAGCCACAAAACCGGCACTGTTCCTAATGTTACGTAAATACCTAAAATCATCAAAAATGTGCACAGGGCTCTGTTAGAACTTGCAAACTTTTTGCAACACTTTCACCTAAACCTAACTCCCTCATAGCCGCCTGCGGTAAACAAACTTAAATTGACAAAATCCAGAGACTGGAGTTTGGAACTTGTTGACCACTGGCAAACCACTTCAAAAATACCTACACAAGACTGTAAGGGTTTGCAGGTTTCGACTGAAAACAGCTCAGAGTCACGAATCCACAGTTCTGACTGAGCAGATTAATTTCAACAGTGACACCTCCTCGCAGGTACGGAGGACAAACTGACTAAAACCTACTGTAGTCTGCTGACTGAGACCAAACTTCAAGACCAATGTTTCAGCTCACCTCTGTAAAATGATATTTGCCTGGAGTGTGTGTGCGAGTGTATGAGGAGTGTATGAGTGTGGCAAACTTACCCCATCCAGGAGGCAGAGGGCCCAGAGGGTCATTTTCCACCAAGGCACCGGACGGCTAAAGGAGAAGCAGACAGACAAAACAAATCCAGGTTAGAGACACCTTTCTGTCTCTCCTCTTGCTCTTGTCCTTCTCCTGCTGCCACTCAGCGTTTGTCCTTTTTACAAAACTGTGAGTAATTCTGACGCTCAGCTTCTCATCGGCGTGTTAGGACGATGAAAGTAAAAAAAGATAAAAATAAAAAAGTTGTAAATGAGTAAGAAAAAATAAGAAAGGAAAAGAAAACTCACTCAGCTCAGTTGTCCAAAACGCTGGTAATCAAGAAGGTAAAGTATTGCTAACTCACAGAACCAGGATGGTACCTGTGGGTAAGTCAGGATGGTGTGTGTGTGTGTGCCAGTGTTAAGTGCAGGAAGTGGAGGGGCTGGCTCCTCACTGCTGCAACGGTGAGGGGCGACTGAGGGAGCTGGCCGGCCAGCCGCTCGTATGCCTTCCAAAAACTACACGCTCGGTAGGAGGATAAAACAACAAAGCTGTTCCAATGAGCTCACTGGCTGGACGCAAGCCCCACCCCCTCCCCGGCTTCCCGCTCACCTCCTCAAACGCACCCCACCTCACACTCCTCCTCCTGCGCCTCCATCTCCACCACCCTGGCACCCCTCCCTTCTCCACCCTGACGTCCTCCTCCTCTTTTCTCTTGCCTCTTTTCTCTAGTGCTGCTGTGAAAGTAGGCAGGAAAGTGCGATGTCTGAGGGAACTGAGGGAACATTCATGCTTGTTCCAGACTGAACACCCCCACACACACACACACACATACACCTCCAACCTACTGCCCCACCCACCACGCCTCATCACCCACCACCCCCAACCCAACCCGGGCCTGACAAAAGGCACCTTTATTCACCCTGAGCCTGGAAACTGTTGTGGGGTTTACTCAGCCTGCGCTCACGCACACACACTGAAAAAATAAAAAAGACTGTGTGGAAAGTTTGTCCGTGGCAAACAGTCAGTCAATGTGTATGTTCTTATGTTGAAATACACACACACACACACACACACACACACACACACACACACACACACACACACACACACACACACACACACACACACACACATAAATATATCGCATTGAGTGGAAAAGTAGCTGAAAAGACACTTGTTGGGAATTAGCGACTACTGATGGGTTTTCATGCTGAAACATGTTTAGTTAGGCATATCACAAACAACTTCATTAACTGGACTGGAGCCTCCAAAGACAATATGTTATGCTGGATAATGTTGCAGTGTAGCTGTAAATACAAAGTTAACCCTTTTCCACCAGCATAAACCAGGGGCTGTTTAGTGCTGGTTGAACTGGTTCTTGCAAACCGGGTTACTTGGGTCAGAGTCAATGCAGACATCTGCTTGTGTCTCCACTTTCAAAGCAACGCCAACACCAAATAATTATCTATAATTAATATTTGAGCTGCTTGTTGTCGTCACAATGGACCGCAATAATGTGTGAAACATTCCGATTTTTTGTTAAAACTCAAAGTAGGATGTAATGCTAGCTTTTGTTAGCTTTAGCCTATTACTAGCAAACTAGCTTCAACACAGTACATTTTAGATGTTTTAGCAGTTAAACAAATCTAATAAATGATGCACTTATTTTTGTCTTTACAACACTGTAGTTGTTCTTGTTGATCACAATAATCCCACACCCAGCCCCTAATGCCAGTGGTTCTTGGTATAAGACCAGCAAAGAGTTGGTGCCAATCTGGAACCCGTTTTCAGCCAAGAACTGGTTCTTTGGCTGGTGAAATGCAAAGAACTGGTTTGAAAGTAAGCACTGGCTCCAAACCAGCCCTGGAACTGGCTTGGTGGAAAAGAGGCAATGAAATCTATTTGGTAACTGTAAAAAGCAAAAGAAGCTCCAATATGAACAAAAAAATAAATGATACATTTGGAAAGGCATTAAAAACAGGGGCTGGTTTGGGCAGTGTAGGTAGGGCCTGTTATCCCTTGTTGACTGCAGTGAAGTGAAAAAAACAAACAAAAAAACATTTTCCAAATCAAGGCTGATGGACCTTTAAAGCATTCTGCTTTGACACATTGCTGCACAAAAGTGAGAGAAGCCAGCGAATGTCAATGCCACCTTACGCTGCATTTCCCCCAAAAGGAAATATGACTTTGCCCGTGTAAAGTGGCTCTGTCATGGAAACTCTGAGAGAGTTCGGATGGAAAGGAGTGGGCCTGCCGGAGGAGCGAGAGTGGGCACATAACAGGGTTAAAGGGTGTGCGAGTGTGTGTCTCGCTCCCATCGACAGCCAATCTATGCCCCCGCGCCCCACCCTTATGGGTTTTCTGTGACTAAAAAAGGTAAAAGTAGAATATAATGATATAAAGACATGATGACTTCATCCTGGCTCTGACCATTCAGCTCCTCAGCAGCTTCCAGACACAGCGAGGCCGGAGAGAGAGAGAGAGAGAGAGAGAAAAAGAGAAATAGGCTGAGAAAACAAGCGAGGAAGAAAGGAAAAAGAAGCATGTTGGCAGAAGCTTGTGAAAGAAAGGTTGGGTGTTATGGATCTAGAAGGAATATGCCATAAAGGCCTGTTTCAAGGTCCAGCACTACAAATGAAAAAGGCAATTTCAGCTGGTCAGCCTTTTACACTTTTACTAGAAAATAGACATACAAAATATTATTTTTAAAATTATTAAAATTCCACTCATGCTAGTGCCACAAAAACAACTCGCCACTTGTTTTCCTACATCTGCAGGGAGCAGAGAGGCAAAGGAAGAGTGTAGAAAGGGGAGGTCAGTGAGTTCTAATGCTATAAAATAGTAGCAGCAACAACAACAGCAGTGTCGTTTGGATCAGCCGGGAAAAGCGTTTTTGTTGGAATAAGTTTGAAGTTCATTATGTCAGCTTCTTATTTCATATTGCATAAACCCTTTTTTTAAATGATAAATATCCTCTAAAACAGGGGTATTCAACTAGTATTTAAAGGGGTCCGGTTACACAATATTTTTGGAAGCAAAGCTCCGGAGGATTATAATGTCTAACTATTTACTGCGATATATTATACATCAAACTGAGCATGTGGCTCCAGATCCTGGTGGACTGGTCATACTGGGCTCTGAGACTAGGAACTCTCTGTGATCGCACTTCAGATTTGAGTGGGTATGTGTGTTCAAAACCTTTGTGTTTTGTCTCATAATGCAAGACACTGGTTTAGTTCAGTGGGTAATATGAACAGACAGGAGTCTGTTCATTCTGGATTATCTCTCCTCTGTCGTCTGTATCTCTCCCTCTCTGTCGTCTGTCTCTCTCAACTCTGTCGTCTGTCTCTCTCAACTCTGTCGTCTGTATCTCTCCTCTCTGTCGTCTGTCTCTCTCCTCTCTGTCGTCTGTATCTCTCTCCTCTCTGTCGTCTGTCTCTCTCCTCTCTGTCGTCTGTATCTCTCCCTCTCTCGTCTGTATCTCTCCCTCTCTCCTCTCTGTCGTCTGTCTCTCTCCTCTCTGTCGTCTGTATCTCTCCTCTCTGTCATCGTAAAAGTTGTAACTTTATATTGTAGCTTTAAATAATTTAACCGAAGATTAAATATAGTGTTTTACACCAACTCTTCCAAACCAGTATAAAACCAATGGATATTCACTTGCTATTTATGTGTAGCAAAGTTTAGAAAATATTATAGTAACTAAATATTTAGTTTAGAAAATATTTAGCTGGTAGCTTCTGATTTTAAGCCAGTGCTGTGTGCTGCATTAAAATCACATGGTTTCAGCTTTCAACAATAAATCTTGCCTCTAGAGCAGCGGTACCCAACCTTTTTTGCGCCACGGACCGGTTTAATGTCAGACAATATTTTCGCGGACCGGCCTTTAAGGTGGTTCGGTTAAACGCAACGAAATAATATGATACGACCGGCGTAAAACTGGTATTTTCTAAATATATTCTTTTTCTGTCTCCTCACTGGCCCTTTTACCCTCACTGGCCCTTGCTAATTTCAATTTAGTGGTGATGTATTATGTGTTACCTGCTGGAGCAGCCCCTTTAAGAAGGTACCAGATGTAAGTAAGACATGTGACCAAGGCAAGCACCTTGACATGCATCAAGAGTGTGTCATAGACAGATGTGGCAGAGAGAATCCGGTAATTTTACAAAATGAAACATCGTTCAGAATCAGATAATAAATAAAACGGAAATGATGTAAGTTATGTATTCTTTCTGTGCGGCTCTGTACCAACTGACCCACCGACCGGTGCTGGTCTGTGGCCCGGCGGTTGGGGCCACTGCTCTCGAGCATCCCATCACGTCAAATCTTCCAGTTATTCCTTTATTCATGTCATTTAAATAATTTAAACCTGATGTTTTTGAAGCTTTTGCTCCAGCTAGGGTTACACACAAATAAAACTTGATTTCTGATTGGGACTTTCCTAGTTTACATTTAACATTGTATTGTGCAGAAGTACATCTACTAATATGGACTGACAATATAAATACCGCCTGCATTTCTACTTGGGTCTAAAACTAACATAAAATCACAGTTTTAGGTTGGAAAGACTTTCTTTTCTTCATGACAAAATGTTAACATGCCTGGTAACAGTGCACTTTACATACGTTCTGTTCTTTGTCCTTTCATGAAGTAAGTGCCTTATGGAAATATGATCACTAATGGGTTGTGTGTAAACATGGGTGCAGCCGTGTGGTCGTGTGTGAGTTTTCTGTTCAGGGCTGCAAGTGATAAAACACAGGGCTGATTCAGGTGGTGTTGTTAAGGGTCCTTGTTCCAGCGAGAATGGACAGAGGGTCAAGACTGGGGGAGGTGGGAAGCTTAAGAAGAAGGAAGCAATTGAGGGAAGGTGAGGGAAGGGCTGATTTGAGGGTGAAGGATGAGGGGTGGTAAAAACTGAAAAAATGGAAAGAAAAAGGCACAAGTTATTTGAAAAGAGTGTTATGTACAAAAGGTGGATTTTAGAGAATGAGGGTTGGGAAAGGAGGTGAATGAAGGAATATAGGTAAAGCAAAGGAAGACTAGTAGGAAAGGAAAGGAAGGAGAAATGGGAGAGCCGGAAATAACAGTTAATGACTCTTAGGCTGCACTCTCTGGGGTTCCTAACGAGCTGCAATTACTCTGCAAACACGCAAACACGCACACACACACACACACACACACACACACACACACACACACACACACACACACACACACACACACACACACACACACACACGCGCGCGCTCGAACACACAATGGCAGACCAGCTAAAAGGTATCTTCCAAGAATCTGTGTGAAACTAATGTATAAAAACTCAATGCATGCACACTCATGCTCATTTGCACTGGCATAATTCTACACTGGGAACATATGTGTGTGTATGCATATACACGTGCAATTATTACGGTGCCATGGTCATTTAAGACTAGCCTCTTGACCCTCTTTAGTTGTCAGGTGCTACAAAAAAAATGTGGCACCTCACCTCAACATTACAGTTCTGTGAACACATCTGCTCAAACACACACACGAGACAAGCACTCGATTCAACAGTAGGGACCTACACATAGTACACAGAAAAGGAAACTGTCATAATTTCTGATGACAACAGAAGAAGATGAATGAGTGTCTGAGATATTTTGGAGTAATGCCTTTTTATAGTGCATTCACACTCAACGAAAGTTAGGAGGACGACAGAGAATGTGATCACATTTAAACTATGAGCCCTTTTGTGTGTGTTTTCTTGTTCACACACACTGGGGCCATAAATAGTCACTGCTATCAGCAGTGTGGGCATTCCAAGACTGAGCAGTGTACTATCAACATGCAGGGCAGACCTGCCTATTGGCTTTTCTCACACACACTGAGGGAGAGGAGGGAGCTAGGAACGCTACCAGCTCACACTAATCCTACGTCAACAGAGTGTGCATGGTGTCTCCTTGGGTTACATCAAAGCCTGAATTAATCCTACCATAGCTATTAATTAAATTTTTTATTTGTTCAGGTATTTCATCAATTTGACATTGATGACACTCTGCTTAGTCCGACAGAATCTCTTAATTGTAGACAATGAGCATAAGGTCTAATTTTTTTTTCGGTTTTCAACGCAAAAATGTACATACGTAATCCATAATATTTGGTTTAATATTCTTTAGCCAATTTCACTTTTAGAAAAAGCTTCTGGCAAAATTCTGTCTGATATTTGACCTCTCTTCCTGGCACAATTGATAAAGTTCAGTTAAATTTGTTTGCTTTATGGCACAATTCTGACTGCAGCACTGGTGATGTATTGTACAATTAGTTTAGGTCAGAACTATGGGAAGGTAATTCCAAAAGCCTGCATTATCCATTTTACAACCAGCTTTGATGTATGTTTTGAAGTCATTATTTGCTGTTGGGTGTTGAAGTTATGTTCCACATGATTCTACCAACAGCGTGCTCAACAGAAGGTGTTCTTGAGGTTGAATATCTCATCTAATACCTCTGGTCATTGTGGCAAAACACCTAAAATTTAGTCCCATTTGATCATCAAACTTTCCTTTAGAAGCATTTTCTTTGTGCATGTGGTCTGCTGCCAACTCAAGTCGGGCTTGAAGGTGTCGATTTTGGAGCTGCAGTGTCTTTTTTGGACGACAGCCTTTCAATCCATGGTGGTGATGTAAAACCTGCTTGACAGTGGACTGTAAGGTTGAGGGTTGCTAGTTTGTTCCACAGCATCTGAACTAGCTCCACTCAGTGGAGATTTGATTTTCTTCTCTTGTATTTAGGTATAATTACTGATGATGTGCACTCAACTTCTAATTAAAAAAGCCAAAGCCTTTAGGAACCTAGCCAAAAGCAAGTATCATTTAACTATTTACGTGCTATTTGATAAGCAAGTGAAATAAGCAATTGTGGGAGAGAAAGCAGTGGAAGATGTAGTAGTAGTATAATGTAGTTACTGCTGTTTGTTTGTTTCAGTTCTTTGCTGGAAGACACACCTGAAAGTACCTGAAATTCACATTTAGAATCACTTCTTGTGTAGCGGCAAAGTTTAAATCCACCAAACAAGGAGCTGTCCTGTAGTGCTAAATGTGGCACGGCAGATAGACAATATCCATATTTTGTTCAGTATTCTAAAAGCACTTAGATCTAATGCTGATCTTTAATAAAGGAGAAATTACACTGCCTGGCCAAAAAAAAGTCACACACTAATATTTCTTGGACCACCTGTTGCTTTTATTGTATTGTATTGTATTGTGTGGGTTTGTATAAGCTCATCCAGTATCACCACATTTACTTCTTTCCAGAGTTAAGTTTTTTTTTTTTTTACAGAGAATTCATATTGACAATGGGATTCGACACCAGCATTAGGGCTTCTCCAGTACATCCCAGAGATTCTCAAAAGGGTTAAGAGCTGGAGTCTGAGGTGGCCAACCCATGTGTGAAAATGACACTCGTGCCCTTTGAATGACCTTTTAAGCTCAGTGAATACTGGCATTGTAATCTTCTGGGATAATGGCATTGTCTGCCATCATAAAACAAAAAAAACATTAATGGAAGAACCTTCATTCATTGCATTCAGGTAGTCGGATGGCCTCACTGTGTTGCCAGCTAAAAAAACCAAACATCATTTCATTGTTTATGCAAAGGAAGACTCTTACATATTTGCTTAGGGAAATCCAGGTGGGGACTTTTATTGGCCAGGCAGTGTACATCTGCTAAATGGACTCATTTTAGTAACATTAATAACATTGGTGTTACAATCAACCGGAGGAATAGTAATACCAAATGTATCACTTGCCAAGATATAGGGTAAGTGCCAGTGGACAATAAACACAACCTTTATATTAACTCGGTACGCACCAATCTGATATTAATATCAGATACTGCCTAAATAGCTCGATCAGGTGTTGGATAAAGTGGCCGATCTCTCCCTTTTTACTTTAGTTCTCTGTTTGTGATGTGTCTAGCAGTTGAGTCTGCCCTTGTAATATTTACCGTATCCATGTCTTCAAAAAACATCTCTCTAGTACACAAGAAGAAATACTGCAAAGTTAGGAAAGTGGAAGCCTTCATTGTCATCCACACAGCAAGGTACACAGTTTACTAATTCAACAATTTGATCAGATCGGTTTCAGGCAATGAGTGATATGCAAAGTGCAGGTATTGGTGTAGGGATTTAAAAAGTCAGATTGGTGCATCTTTACTTGTTATGATGCCATCCTGAAAGTGCTGTTCAGTGGCAACTGGACTGGGTTTTAGTCCAGTTAAGACATGTCCAGTGGCATAACCATGACTTGGACCACTGAGAATCTTCACAGACACTTGTTATGATGTTTATCTCTTTCTCTGTTGCATTAATGTTAATGTTATTTAAATTTTCAACAATTGTCTCAACTATAATTCAGGAAAATATTGTACTTTTACTCAAATGCATTTATTTTTTACAGCTTTAACAACAGTTGCTTTTTGCTGATGTATATAGCAGTACATGACATGACTAAAATCAGCTTTAAGAACTGCCTGTTCTTCTCACAATGTCTGAAGGTAACAAAGAAAAAAAATCATCACCTTAAATCTCAAGAGAGTTTGTCAAACAAATCCAGGCTACAGGCAGGCAGACAATGTAAGACAATATCTGGAATTATCAATATGTGGAAAAACAAGCTGGGTGGATGGAATGGAGCACCCCGGTAGCTGAATGGTTAGAGAGCATGCCATTTAACTGCAGTGCACCGGATCGGGCTGGGTCACCCCCATTCTTTTTTACCAAATTCTCCTGTCTATTACTTAAAGATATGTTAAATATTAAATATTTCCTCTAAAATCTGTCAAATATAGGCAAAAAAGCCAAAGGATAAATGTACATGATGCCTTCTGACTGTTGAGTCAACTAACTGCACTATGTCACATAGAGCAAAAAAAAAAAAAAAACATGTTTTCAGGTCTGTGGTGCATTTATGGCAATGACAGTAAAAATCATGTTTTATATATATATTTTTTTTTATCAAACCTGTGTAACTATGTAATCTGAGGGGAAATGTTGTCACTTATAGTAATGAACCCACAAATAATAATTAGCAAGTATGCAATTCATTTTCACTGAGGGGGTGTTTTAGAATTATTCAGCTGAGTGTTTTGGTTTTATGCCCAGAGATGTTATTTTCTTCAAAATCACCACTCCTGTCTAGCTCATAAAAAAGTCCAACCCCCCCAAAAAAAAAAAAAAAATCTCTGACCGTACTTTCCAAAGACACACACTACAGCTACATTTCTGTAGCTTGCAGGAAGTGGTCATTTAGTTTGTTGTGTTGAGTTCTGCCCTTACAGCGGCGCTTGAAAGTTTCAGAATCCTTTAGCTTTCTTTAATTTCTTAATATTTAGATATGAAATACACAAAATACAGTAATAGTGTGGCACAGCTAGGACAGGAGGAGCTTAGAAGAAGAGTTGTTGATGCTAACCACGCCAAAAAGGGTTACAAAAAAATCTCTTAAGACTTTGGACTAGACCGGCCGAAGTCAGCCAGATCCTTTGTTCGAGCTTCTACAAACCTGTGTCGTTAAGTTATAACTAACAGTGTGTCCTGTGCACATAAATCTGGCCATACCATAAAGGTATCTGAAGTACCTGGTAGAGAAAGCGCTGGCTGAACTGGTGCATGGCGCCCTGCAGCTGGCTGCGCTGGCTCTGCCACTGCTGGTAGTTGCGCACCGACTCGGCCGTGGGCCTCTGCCATGTGGTGGTTCTGGTGTTGTGGTCCACATAGTAGAATCTGCCCCGCTGGTCCACTCGTTTCTCCCAGCTGGATGGGAGACAAATAGCAGGGATGAGTGGAGGGAGTGGGGGTGAGGTTGGAAATTAAGAGAGGCTGTGGCTTTCAACAACATCTTTATTGAGCATATCAAGAGTGGGCGGCTGCATTAAAAAGCTACGCTACTGAGAGTAAAGAAACAAAGACAAGAAAAGGAAAGAAAACAGGAAGAGGAGGGAGGCAGAGAGTGGGAGGCATACAGAAGTAGATATGTAAAGACGCTGGAAAAACCCTTTTAACAATATAAATACACTTAATAAATTCTGCACTTGCTTGAAGGTTTAGATTTTTAATCCTTTCTCAAGACTTGCACATGTTAAACAAGGTTATAAATCTCCTAAAAGTCTGAACAAAGCTGATTGACTATATTAGTAAGGACTAAATTATTAATGGTACCTTATCAAGGTTCAGCTTCAGACGTCACACAGTTTATTATTCAAGACAACGTCAGCTTCCCATTACAAAGACGAGAGAAAACAGTGAAAGATGCCAGGCATGTAAGTGACAATAACCACGTGTTTGCTGCTGCCATTACTCAGACGTCTGTGTATGTCCTAATCTTCCCATGAGAAAGGCCGTCTGGACATGGACTGAGATACAAATGGACCACAGAAAAACACACACACATGAACATACACAACCATATGAAGAGTTGTGTTCTCTAGGCTCAGCAGGACTGACTGTTGTTCTGTGGCTATTCTCATATCTCCGACTTAAGCGATACAACATTTGAAAGACAAAACAGTACTCACTTCAGTATACATAAAAAACATGCAAATACCAACACACATACTGAGAGAGAGAGAGAGAGAGAGAATAAATACTCATAAGGACTATAACAGAACTTTACCTTTCATAACTAGCTGCAGTATCTCTATGAACCTCTTTCTCTTTGGTTTGGTCTTTATTTTTCTACAGTGGTCAAACTGTTTGGTCTCCACTGCACTCAGGATAAAAAACAGCTACTGGCATGAACATGTGAAGCTGTATAACAAATTCCTGCCCAAATCCTCAACAGTGAACTTTTACCAGTCCACAGCTCAGGTTTTCTAAATTCCCTCGCCTGATTTGTAACACACTTCTGAAAGCTTCATGGTGCTCACATGGCTCACATATACAACAAGATTTTACAGGAATGGTGGGAGGCTGAAGAACACACACACGCACACACACACACACACACACACACACACACTATAAATTGGTATGACTGTAATGAGAGGACTATTAGTTTGCTCTGCGCTCCCAGTGGTCCTCTAAATAGACTCCCTTTTGTCGCACTGAAAGGTATTAATGCAAACTCTCTCACTCTCTCTCTCTCTCTCTCTCTCACACACACACACGGCATTCAGTGTACAGGAGACGACAGCATGAAACATAGGAGTTAAATATTGAGCAGTTCAGAGAATTCAGAGTACTGGAACAATTTAAGGTCCATTTATAGTAATGAAATAACTTTGAAGAAACAAAGTAAGTCCGTGATGCGGTTCTACGAGCAAAATTCAAACTTTGAGAATTCTACCTACCAGAGACCCACCAACTCCAACAGAAAAAAAAGTCTCACCTCCCTCTAACCAGTCAGAGAAAGTCAAACCCTGTGCAGCACATCCTGACACAGAGGGTACCCTGCACGTATCTACAGCACACCTTGGGTTTTGACTGTGTATGTATGCGAGTGTTTGTTTGCTAGTGTTTTAAGATTTATTTCAGCATTTGATATTATATGTACAACAGTTCAAGATTCATTTGTAAAACCTCACTCGTACTTAGACTGCTTATTCCCTGTAGATCGTTCTGAATTAACTTCAGTAAGAAATTTATCTAAACCATCAACATGTTTCGTAGATCCCATCCCAACTAGACTCCTCAAAGATGTTTTACCTTTGATCAGCACGTCCATATTAGATTGGATCAATATATCTACAAACAGGCTACCCACCACAGGCTTTAATGTTGCAATCTGCCCTTTATCTCTAAAATTCTTGAAAAGGTAGTTTCACAGCAATTAGGTAATCACCTGCGCAGGAATAGTTTGTATAAAGATTCCTAGTCAGGATTTAGAGTACATCATAGTACAGAAACAGCATTGGTAAAGGTCACTAATGATCTTCTATTAGCATCAGACAATGGACTACTCTCTATACTCGCCTTGTTAGATCTTAGTGCTGCATTAGGCAATATTATTAGGAAACACTATAAATTTCCATTGCTATGCAGATGATACCCTACTATATATATATCTATGAGAGCAGAAGAAACTAGTCAATTAGTCAAACTTCAGGAATGCCTAAGAGACATAAAGGCCTGGATGTCCTCTAATTTCCTTCTCCTAAATTCAGACAAGACAGAGGTTATTTTATTTGGTCCTAAAAATCTCAGAGACACTATGTCTAATCATGTTCTCACCCTTGATGACTTAGTATTGGCCTCAAGTAATACTGTAAGGAATCTCGGAGTTATCTTTGACCAGGATATCTCCTTCACCTTACACATCAAAGATATCTCTAGAACTGCCTTTTTTCCACCTGAGGAATATTGCTAAAAATAGGAGCATCCTGTCCCAAAGTGATGCTGAAAAACTAGTCCATGCATTTGTTACTTCCAGACTGGACTATTGTATTTCATTATTAATAGTTTGTCCCAATAACTCATTAAAGAGCCTCCAGTTAATCCAAAATGCTGCAGCCAGAGTTCTGACTGGAATTAGCAAGACAGATCATATTTCTCCTACTGTACGTTAGCTTCTCTTCCCTGTAAAATCCAGAGTTTAAAACACTTCTCCTCAAATTTAAACCACCTAATAATCAGGCTCCATCTTATCTCAAAGAACTCATAGTTCCATATTTTCCAAGCAGAACTCTCCGTTCTCAGACTGCAGGTTTACTTGTGGTTCCTAGAGTTTCCAAATGTAGAATGGGAGGCAGAGGCTTTAGCTATCAAGCTCCTCTCCTGTGCAACCAGCTCAGCTCAGTTCAGTTCAGGTTCAGGAGGCAGACACCCTCTCTACATTTAATACTAGACTTAAAACTTAACTTTTTTTTTCATAAAGCTTATAGTTAGAGATGGCAAAGTAATAAGTAATAACAGCTTGAACCACATTCTGCTGTAGCTGTGGAATAGACCTCTACAATGTACAAGGGGAACTGTGAACCATTCATCCTTAGAGAACTGCTTGAGCTCAAGCATATTTTTTTTATGTCTCGGCTCTCTTGTGATCATTCCACAGCATCTTTGTTGGGCTGAGATCTGGGCCACTGCAAAAAGCAGATATTTATTTCCAAGTTGTGTTTTGTTTTTTAAGTTATTGTGTCAATCACACAACTTCTTCTGATGGAAGTGGACATGGAAATTAATTTCCCCCCTCAAAAATGATGCTCAATCCACCATACGTCACTAAATGCAGTACTGCATGTTCTTCCAAAACAATTCAGCCTTAGTTTTTATCAGTATGCAAAACATTTTCCCACTAGTGCAGTGGCATGCCAAGGTACTCTTTGAAAAGATTCAGGCATTCAGTGACGCTGGGATGTTTTGGAGAGCAGCAGCCTTCTCTGTGGTGTCCTGCCAGTTCAATGTTTTGCGCACGGCTGACTCATGAACAGAGATGTTAACCAGCTCTAACGTTTCCTCCAGCTGTTACGGTTCTTTTCTACCTCACTGAGGATTTTGAGTTGAGTCAGTAAGTGCACCCACTACTCTAGGGAGTAGCCACAATATTAAATCAACTCCATTTACAGAGAATTGGTCTAACTGTGAGACTACTCTGAATCCCTTTCCAGATTTATGCAAATCAACAGTTCCTGGCCACAGGCTTCTAAGATTTTTCACTGAGGCTTGGTACATGTCAGAAGATGCTTCTTGTAAACAGCAAACTAAGTGTTTGAGTGGTTTGTTTTTTTTGGACTTGGACTTGACTTGATTGATTTTATACAAAATTTGACTATGATTTTATAAAATCAGAGTAGCTCAACCTATCTTTTCCAACCTACAATTGATCATGTATTCAGTTTTCTTGCTGATGGCTTTCTAGCATCACGCTTACATGATGAGCTTTTGGTTCCTTTAGAAGGGAAAACTCTTCTCTTGTGGTCAGAAGTCAGGAGCTGGTGGATTTCAATGTCTTATTCAAAGACACTTCAGCAGCGTGGATGATTACAAACACAGGGAGTTATTTGGTTAAGGGAATAGTCGCTCTTACCACTATGCCTCTGAGCTTACTTTAAAAGACAGAAAAACACTGTTCTCTCTCTGATATTAGCACTAGCTAGTTATTTACTGGAGCCAGAGAAAATCCCAGAGCCCACAGTGGCCTGTCTGACAGTCTCTACTTAGTTCTGCTATCTGATTTTAACTTTCTTACCAGTCATGCAATTAACTACTCCATGTGTTTCTTGGAACTAGAAGTGTACAGTATCCTCACCATGGACTATATTAAGATTATACAGTATATCGTTGTGCATTTTTTTTTGGGACAGTATCATGATTGGATATAACTGGTATAACGTTATAAAAAGGTTTTGTTAAAAGATGTGTTGTATATAATGACTTTGTGCCAAACTGTAGATGAGAATTGACAGTTCCAAAATAACATTTCTTCTCAAAGGAAGTCTTTCACCATCTACAGTGCATCATAATGAGAAAAGAAAAGAAATCTCAGTGCATAAAAGCCATAGGGGGGAAATGATGTTAAATGTGTGTGATCTTCGAGCCCTCAAGCAGCAGATGGGAAACTGTCATGTTACTGCTACAGTGATGAACAAAGCCTCATGGTCTCATGAATACTTTGAAAGACTTCATACAGTTTGCCACTAGATCCAGAAATGCACCCTGAAACTCCACCCAAGTAGGAAGCCAGACATCAATGCTTAACAAACCTTTGAGTTTGTTGGAAATAATGTGACCAAAGTGGCACTATTTGAAAATAAATAAACAAATAAATAAAACAAAAAGCTGAAAGTCCTTATACTGCAGTTATGCCTTAGGCTACAGATCCTCTTTTCCATCTCTGTTGTCTGGACCAATCTTTTTTCCCCTTTTTGTTAATTTATACAAATTATTAGTACTGCTGTTTGGCTGTAACAAACTAACCCTGTAACAGGGTTTTACTTGGTATTGGACTAGAAACTAGTTTAAGTGGCTTGTAAGGTAGCATTTGAAAACAGACAATAAAGCTTATTTTTTACTTTTTACAGTTTTTATTTTATTATTCAAATTATTCTTTGGTTGGGTTGTTAATAACACATTTTCGAACACATATTTATTACCATTTTATATGCTCAACCAAAAACTAACCATTTAAAGAAGAACTGTTTAGTCAGAATGGAACCATTGATGTAGTGAAATATAACAAAATGTTTCTTGTTTTTTACCAATTAAAAGTATAAAGTTAACAATAAATCAGTGCAGACAAGCACAGATTCAGGTAACCTCACCGTTTCCTTTGAATAAAGACGGCACTATTGTCCTACAAAAAGAAAAAATGTTACACTGTGCTGCAACTCTAAAAGAACATATTGGTTCAGCACAAAATGCATCACTATTTACAAACTCTGCAGTGTATCTGACAAAGAGCAGTGTGACTCAGTCATTCAGTCTGGCTTCGGATGGCTTTCATTATTTCAACTTCCAAACCTACATTGCCTAACTCCCCCCAACCTCTAAACAGTTCCTGGTGTGTACATCTGGAGTGCTACCCCGGCATTAGCCTGCTAATTGATCCTCGGAAGGGCCGTGGCGGCCAGCAGCCAACACAGTGGTGGATGGAAGTACATGTGGCACTAAGAAAGGACTTTTGTTCTCATGCTCTCGTTCCTTGTATGGAAAAATGGGGTTGGGGGTTTGGGGAGAGGTGGGGGTGACCTTTTACTAAAAGCAGCCTCTCTTTCTCTCCGTCAGCCAGTCACACACACTGTGAAAATCAACAAATAATAGGCAGGCTTATTCACTCTTGTTAACACTGTGTACAAAAAGAGGGAGATTTATGATTTACTTGGATGATTTATGATCAGTAACAATGTATGTTGTTCTAACTGAGAACAAATAAACAGGCAACAAGAGGCCTTGGTCTAGCAGCTGACAAGACTGAGGCTGAATGGACGCATTTCTTTATGCATATCATGTAAAATAAAATCACCATCACTTCACCATATCAGACAGTGACACTGTGTAATTGTGAGTCTAAACTTGTCTAACCCTAGCTTCTGTCAGACAGTCAAAGCATGAATACAAAAACATAGAAAACGTAACACGCCTACCCTGGTGGCAGTGGTCTCTCCCAGGTTGTGGTTTTGGTGTTGTGGTCGACGTAGTATACTCTTCCATGAGGCAACACCCTCTGCTCCCAGCTAAACAGACAGAGAGAGAAAAGCAAGTACGCATGTTACAAGCATCTGCTTTCTAAGGTTTCACAATCAATCACAACAGACAAACATAGAGGAAAGACAGTATATACCTGCTCAGTAAATAAAAGTGTATCTAAGAAAGACGGAGAAGTGGATTGATGCAATGAACCCATAGGAAAACACAAGCTCTCTTAACATCACCTAATAATCCTGTAATCATACACTAACTCAAGTTGTTTAGTACTATATCATTTACTTAAGTAACAGTATCAGCATCAGAAATAATAGTTAACAATTCAAACTTGATTCAAACTCCTGCAATCAAAATGTTACAGGAGTACAAAAGTGTTACCTCAAAAAAACTTGAATTAGCAGAAAGTACTCTGTATGCAGGTATGTATCACTAAATATGATATTGTTCACAATTATCACAATTACAGATTATTGTGTTAATCACTTAAATGTTGCAGCAGGTTATGATGGAGCAGATTTTATCAACCCAGTACACAGGTCTGAGGACTATGACCTCCTTACGCTTACCCTGCCTTTGCCTTGTACCTCACTTGTAGGTTGCTTTGGATAAAAGCATGTGCCAAATGTAATGTAAACCGCACACTGGGGATCAATAACATGTTATGATTGTACTTGTACTGTATTTTGTCTTATTAATCATATTCTAAAAAGCACAGTAACTAGTAACTATAGTTATTAAATAAATGTGGTGGAGTAAAAGTGCAGTATTCTGAAAGTACTCAGAAATGTAGTGAATCTTAAGTGTGAATTAATAAAAAATGGAAATCCCTCAAATTTGCACTTAAGTAAATGTCCTTTTTAAATTCTTAAACTGTTTGATAAAGTTACATTTACAATGTGTTTAATAAGAAACTTACAGGCCCAAGAAGGAATGTAACAAGTATATACTGTATGAAAACAGAGGAAATTTAACACTTTCAATTTGGATAGTCTCTTCACCATCTATTAAACTTGGCATTGTAAAAAAACAGACAATAAGTTCTTCTAACTTGGCACAAGACCTGTCTGGAGATTGATTTCAGTGACTGATCAGACAGTGTGAAGGACACTGCATGAAGTCAGCCTCTAACAATGATGTCTGTGGAGGAGACTGTAATACTTTGCCAAAGAACGTGAAACAAAGCCTGATGAATATTGGCAGCACATTCTTTGGTCATATGAAACCAAAATGAATGAGTCTGGATTTGATGAGGGTCTAGAATGTTTATTGTGGAACTGGCCAGTTCTACCACAGTCACTGCATAGTGCTGAGAATAAAACTGCTGCTGATACACAAATACTGAATGAAAGGACAACTCAAGTCGCAAGAAACCTCTTCTTCAGGAAACTTCTCCAACTATACAATGATTCAAAACAAAGTAAGTTTTTCACATGACCTGACCAAACATGCCCGCAGACTTGATTCCAGCAGAGAACACTTTGGAGTATTTTACAGAAGAGAGTAACAAACCTACCTTTAGCAAGTGTTAATTAAACTCAGGTGCTTTACATTATAGGTTAAATTCTGGTCAGTTCTTAAGTGCTTCATCTTTTCGTGACTCTTACCCTGCCGGGAGCGAGTCTGTGCTGGCCTCTGCTGTGGTGCTGCTGCTGCTGCTGGCCTGCTCTGTGTTGGAAGTGGGGCTGGGGCTGGGCTCGGCCGGGGTGGCTGGAACCAGGGCATCCTGACCTGGAGAGGGGCTACTGCTGCTGCTGCTGGGGGCTGGTGACCGGCCTGATGGCGAGGATGGAGGAGGGGTGTGACGGGCCACACCCACACGACTGTTCTCCAGCCCGTTAGATGTCAACTCAGCTTTGTCTGACAGAGAGGCAAAAGGATGAGAAACGTGAAATGGTCGGATACGAGTGAGAAATATTTTCCGAAGGCCAGTTTCCACCACAGGAACTTTTCCTGAAGACCAGGAACCTTTTGAGAACTAAAGCCAAGTGATACTCTGTGTCAAATACCACGCAGCATTTCATACACCTGGCATTTCATTTTAAAAATCTGCTGCACATTGGCACTGATAAGGTTGCTGCTAACCACTGCTACATACTAGTGAGCTGTAAAAACAAACCGAGCGGACTGTAGGCTACTGTTATAAAATGACATAGTTGGACTCTACATAAGTCTGTGTGAGTAGTACCACACAATAATGTGGTTTTTGTTCACACTGCAGCAGTCTTTTAATCATTACATGCAGCTAATAAACAGATCTGAGTCAGGCTTGGTGTGTAACATTGTATTAAAGCTAGAGGACCTGTCGTATACCTGCACTGTTTCCTGGGCTTCCATGATTCTTGGAGGGCAGACGGTGCCCAGACAGGCCCGGATCTAGTGTCTGTTCCTCAGTCAGTTCCCCGTTAGTCAGAGAGCCCCCTCTGGAGCACCCTGGGGAGCCACCCTGCGAACCCCCCACTGAGTGCCTGTTACTCCTGTGGACAGGAAGAGAGGCATAAAGGGAGAGAGAGCGTGGTGTGGAGCAGGGGACAAAGTGAGAAAAAAGGAGATGAGATGGAAAGGCAGGAGGGAGGTGAACAGGAGGCGTGATGAATCCGATGAGAGAGAGGTGACAAAGAAACATCAAAATCTGCATTTACTGTATGGGAAGAATGTGACCTGTTGATTTAATGTGTAGTGTTCACCCAACAACTTATGATTAGACCTGCTGTTCCTGACTCAGGACCCCCGTATGAGTGTACACATGAGTGAAACCAGCACACAATAAAAACACACACACACACACACACGCAGGTGTCGATGTCGGCTACTTTTCCTCTCCGCAACCCCTAATATTTTCCTGATGCTAAATATAACTTTGCTTTTCCGACAAGAACTTTTATACAAAGAAAAGCATGTTGGCTTACTCTCCCCAGGACTAAGGAATGCTGAGGCCAAGCTTGGAGAGGCATCAACAGAAGAAGAGGACTAGGGGTGCGCTCGCTCGTTTGTTTGTCACAGTAAAGAGAGGCTGAAGTAGAGGAAGGAAGAAACAATTGACAGTGACAGTTGGCATGTATGTATGTATGTAGTGTGTACACTTAAGAATGTGTGTGTGGGAACAAGGCTCCTCGTCCTGGGACAACAGCAGACTTCCATCTCCGTCGGTGGCATCCGTACATACGCAACTGGATGGAGATGTCGACTGCTTCTCTATGACAGTGGCGGTTTAGGTTCTTGGCTGAACTGTGTTTAACGCCCCCCCAGCAATGTTTAGAGGGAAATACCATCTTACCCCATGCAACCCTGCCACAGAGCTTTGAAATAAACGCAGCCTGCCCCACTATTTATTATCCCACAAGCATTGTAGCCAGTGAGAGCAACATCTGAAACCACACTCTGGGAGGAATAACATGCTGGCTCTCTGCATAAGTGCTTCAGTTGACCATGCTGGCAGAGCCTTCCTTTACTCGATCCTTCTCTTATTCCTCTTCCATTTATTTTGAATACAATTACACCGTTGGGTTTATGATTTACTTATAAGTGCGTTTGCAAACAGTGTTTCGTAAAAAAAGGTTATTGTGCAATTATTGTCATTATTTCACCACAACGTCTAGAGAGACTTAAAACCAGCCACGTAGTGAACTGCATTTATTTTGACACCTACAAAGTTCATTTTCAATGTGTTCAGTATGTGTGTATGCGCTTGTCAGTGGTTTAAGACAAAAACTTAATTGAAGCGGGTTGAGGCCTATGCTTCAGCTCGACTTGTCCTATCATTGTAACATGTAAATGTGACATATGACGATTAAAGGCTTTCTCTAAAAATGATGACGTTATGTTACAGTACAAAAACCTCATAATCCTACATGTCACTGTGATCAGCAAAAAATAACCTCCAACCAGAGATTCTCCCAACACTCTTAAATAATATTCAGTTTCAGTGACAAGCAAAAAAAATTAAATGATCTCCAAATGTAAAGTCGCCCTTAGATTGTTATACATGCAGTTTACTGGTGCTTCTTGACCCAGACTACCTCAACCCTCTAAAACCAAAACAGAACAGAACAGGCTGCCAACACATATCCTGATTCTACAGAACAAACATCAGGGTATACACACAATACATCTGTGAACTGAACAAAAAGTGGACTGTGTACAAAGACAACTACACATTGGACCAAAGAATGGTTAAATTACAAGAAACGTGATGTTCTGGAATGGCCTTGTCAAGGTCCTGAACCTAGTCCAATGCAAATACTGTGGAAGGATATGAAGTAAGCAGTTCATGCAACCAACTGAGTTGCCCTGAGCTGAAGCTGTTCTGTGAAGAGCAAAGAACTAAAAATTGATAATGAGAAACCGTTACCAGAAAATATAGTTACAGTTATCACACCAGTTAAAGCGGGGGGAGTGTGTTCACATACGGTAGAGTAAATGACAGGGATGACAGCTGCTCTGTTAAAGCTATAGTAAATAGCTTTATTTGATTTTTTAATTTTTTATTTCTTTGTAGAAATACATTCCAAATTTAATCTTACTGTGGAGAGGTGCTGTCAACACTTCCTGTGAAGTCAGACTCAGAACAGTCTGGCAGCAGCGTAGGGATATTTGCTTGTAAAAAAAAAAAAAAAAAAAAAAAACATGCTTCAGTGAGGCTCCCCCTTCTAAACAATTGGAGAATTTCAGTGATTTCTGCTTGATTAATACTGTGAATTGACAATGACCAATAGCTAAAAGGCTTATCACAGCATAGAAGTTAGTAAAAGAGCATAGTAGAGCGGGGACAGTGAGGCCCCGGTGGGGCCAAGTCTCATGTTACCACTAGCTTAACTTTCATATTGTAGCTTTAAATATATCCACTGTTGCTACATAGATAGATTCCCTAAATGTTCATCTTTCATTTTAATATAATCTTCTATCTCTATACCAACCCATAGAAGTGGAAAAGTCTTCAACATTTACCGTAAATCTACTGTAGACTAAGATTTAAGTTACTCCAATCAAGATATAGATAAAAAGATATGGTGTGCTATTACATGTGAGAGCCACTGTATAGTTTTACAACATGTGTTTCAGTTATGTATTAATTTCCCACAATCTTTCAAATTGAATTGTGTCATTGTCATTAAACACAAACACACACTGATGAATCCAACTCATATTGCAGCCGCAAACTGTCTTAGAAGTTTAAAGCCAAACACACTGCTTCCTGTAGGCAATTGGCATTAAAATGCTATTAGCTCATCCTCTCCTTTGCAAATAATAACCTTTCCACACAGCTTGTGCAGATCTTCCATCACACAGAAAGATGGAATAGGCCACTATTTTAACTTCACCCAGATGACTGGAGACATGAGCATGAGAGCATGAGAAAACAACTGTATCATGTAAAACTTACATTGCATTCACTAGTAAGTGTATCACATTCAACTGTACCTCACATGTATTCATACGTAATGGATTAATAAAGTTCTTATCTCAAGTGAAAATGTGTGTCCGTGCGCTCACCTGCTGTGAGATCCAGTGCTACTAGGAGTCTCCTCACTCTGTGTTCGCCTCAGGTTGGGTCTGTCTGACTGAAGTATCTCTGCAGAGACACAACATTATCATTGACCAGACATAGATGACCAGCTTACTAATAGATAGTGTGTGTGCTACAAGAGTGATGCCAGTTGACACCGCACATGTTCACGTCAATGACCACCACTCACATAGTGCAGTGCAGATTTTTTTTCTGGTATGAAGAAGAAAAAAATACATTTGGATGTGATGATACAAAAATACTGCCCTCCATTCAATTTTTATTCTGTTAATTATCCTGCACCAAGTCAAAGCTGTGGATTAAATGTAAAGGCATAATCAGGCTTCAAAACTGCCACGTTTGCTTTTATATTCATACATTGAATATGAAAGTGATTTTTTTTATTTTTAATAAAGCTGCAAAGATTTACATTCTTTCACTTTGACATTGTGGGATATTTTTTATAAAAAAGATTTAAATGAATAATGAGGAAAATAATGAATTTATTCCATTTTGTGAGCAGTCTGTAACATAACAAAATGTGGTTAAGTTAAGCACTGCTAATACTTTCTTGATGCACTGTAGTTACCTCAAGACTAACACTCCCCCTCTCTCTATGCTTTTTTTTTCACATTACTGTCACACTTTACACACTAGCAAGGTTACTAGGCTTCTCAAGACTTAAAAGAATGAGACAGCGCTTAGACTCAGGCTTAGGCTACTTTGAGTTCCAGAATAATTAAACCCATATAGACTTAAAAGATGTGGAGATGGTAGTACAGTAAAGTTGGTGGTTTAATAGAGACCATTCATCCTTGTATGGAGTGTGCAGTCTGTTGATATGTGAGTGTGGTGGTATGCTGTCTCGGTGGTGTGAGGGAATGTGTGACTGCACAGCTCAGTCTCAACCACAAGCCTGTAACGTGCTTTTCATTAAAAATCACTTTCCCCTATAGACACAGGCAAATGCAGCAACTTCCCTTCCTATGTGGAAGACACTCACGCAGAAGCTGACCACCTAAAAAAGTGTGCATGTTTACGCAATTACATTTCCTTCTATCTAAAGTAAAGCAAACAGGTAATCTCTCACTGACTGACTCTCTCTGTCATACACACACATAGACATGGGAATAGAGCGCTGCTTTGTGGCTATGAAAGGGCTTCTTGTGAGCAGACCCGCTGGATATACAGAAAAATAAACAGTGGTCTTGAGGAGAAACCATTGTGTCATAGCGTGCTCATTGAGTTCATCACCCCCTCCCTCTTAATTACTGGTCTGGTGTGTGTCTGTTCGTGTGTAGATGTGAGTGTGTATGTAGATGTGTAAAACTGAATTTCCAGGCAGCGACAATCTTAAGATACAAAACAATGTCAACTACATTAGACTGAAAACAACAGAGGGCATGTTTTAGTTCAGCAGCTACTGTGAAAGGATCAGAAACAAGAGTAACTCCAGTTTTCTGAGTAGCAAAGCAGGATATCAAATGAATGCTGCAAAAGAGAACAAAGTACATTTTTAGATTTAGAACTCCAACTAAAAATGAAGAAAATAGTTTTCTGTTTATTTACAAATCAATTAATTATTAGATTATTAGCTGTTCTAGGAAGAATCTGACATGCTGTTATTTTATCAATAAATAGTTGGTTTCTAAACTGATTATTCACTGCACAACAATATACGTTTTATTGCGATAAGAAATTACATATACTATAATGGAGGACTGTGTCCATTGTTCTCCTAGTGTTCACAATTTAAAAGAGATCAAACCACAAATATCCTCTTCATTCAGCAGTAACTGTCAACTGTCTGGCAGTACGTCTGTCTCATACAGTTGGCATTTCTTTGGCACATATCCATGCAGAATCTAGCAAGACATGTACAGGACAATGAGTGTAGTTTTTGTGTGTGCTGTTGTGTATGTGTGTCTTTTGCTTCTGTGGGATTGTAAGCTGTGTCTATGTAAAGTCAGTAGCATCTAACATTTACATGGTGTGCCAATATTCCCAGAAATCTTCCTGCTCTGGCTTCTGTTTCTCCACATCTTTCAATACGAGTGTTTGTTTATGTAGCTCGCTAAGTGTCTAAGAGTGAATGAGTGTGTGTGTGTCAGTCAGAAAAGCTGCCAGCAAGTATATGTGTGTGTGTGTGTGTGTGTGTGTGTGTGTGTGTGTGTGTGTGTGTGTGTGTGTGTGTGTGTGTGTGTGTGTCAGAAAACCTGCCAACGGAAATGAGTAAAACCTCCAAACTAACAGAGGTGCGTTCACAGCAAGAACACAGAGCGCCTTAACACCACCGGGCAGAAGGAACACACTCCCAACTTTCTAAACATGCGCGCGCGCACACACACACGCACACATGCACGCACGCGCGCACACGCACGCACACACACACGTACCTCAACTCGAAACACGGGTTTTAGAGGGCACACTTCACTAACCTCTCCTCCCCCCAGAACACACACCATCCACACATTTCTGCCCTCAGGATGAGAGAAGGCATTTGTACTGATGAGCTGCAAGCAATAAGACTCAATTACGCAATTCTCACTCACAGAGACAAAAGTACTCCTGATGTCTGTGATTATGTACACACGTGCACACGTGTGTGGCTTTGCACGATTTTAAGAGAACTCCAGTCTATAAAATGAAAACAAAGGGTTCTATTCATTGTGAGTTAACCTATGACCTGAAAACACTCTATTAAGACATGCTTGCTTGTTTAACTGCACAATGCGAGGACCTGCCTTAGTTAGTTAAATAAGACTGATGTCTGGAGCTGAAGCTAGTAGCAGGTTAGCTTGGGGCAAACACTAGAAACAGATTGAAATAGCTCCCTTACATCTACATCAATTTTTTAAAATATATTGAACTGCAATTACAATTATTTGGCCTGAAGTCTGACCCACATGAGTGAACCCGATCTGAAGCTTTGAATCCTGTCAGTTCAGTTCTGGTATCCACTACCTACCCCAGAACGGCAAATAATGCTTTCAGGAATATACTCATTTCCAGCCTTTAAGTTCTTTAAAATCTCCATGTAACTTCAATCTAAATCCAAATTCTAAGCCTCCTTCATAAGGACACTTGCAAAACATTGCCTCATTCAAGGAATTTTCTCACTTTGCTGTCCTTGTAAAGACATGTGGTACAACAAAGTGTACACACACACACACACACACACACACACACACACACACACACACACACACACACACACACACACACACACACACACACACACACACACACACACACACACACACACACACACACCTCCTCTTAACCTCTCTCCACATCTCGACAGCATAAAGAGACACATTTATACAGCCCATGCGGTGGCAGGCCTTGGCCCTTACTGCCAGCCCTGTATTCATTCAGCAGAATACACTGCGGGCTCTGTGTGGAGCTCTATGAAAAGCCTTGTGTGTTTTTGTGTATGTGTAGCACAGGAGATGCATGCACGGACCTGGCTATTTAAGATCAGTTGAAAGTCACCTAGTCGTTGCTTCCAAACCACAAAGGAAAGTAAAATGTTAGCGCAGTGCCTGGAAGAAAAAAATGCTGTTGACCGAAAGTCAATAAATCTGTGGATTTGAAATTCTTCCTCTGAGGGCTATGAAATTATTTGATATTGGTTTGGGAACAGTACAACATGAACATGTAGATGAGTTTTTTTCAAGTCAATTCAATTTATACAAGTAGAAGATACAATAGCAATACTGCAGCTACGCAATATTCCTCACGTTATTCATACTCTATACATCATCCCCTGAGCCAGAGACTTTGCTGAAAGGCCCTGCTCCCAGCCAAATAATTGCAAAATTACGTAAATGTAGATGTATCAGAGATCTGTTAAGAGATCTGTAAAGTTAAGTTAAAGGTAAAATAAGTAAATAAATAAACCTTCCAATACATTGGAGAGTGTTTGCTTTTGAATATAAATGTTACCAGGACTTTCATAATATCTTTGCTATTTCTGTGATGCAGTTATTTACTGGCCAAGACATCTGGTTGCACAAGGACATCAATATAAATTAAAAAGTAACACATATTTCCTCAGTCAGGCTTGTCACTAACACTTCCTCTTTGACCCATCTTGTACTTGTTTGGGAGGCTGTGACGCCCATAGCTGTCCCCGATGCTGCTTATCCCAGAGCTTCCCACAGTGGAAGCTGTGGCCTGTTACGTCAACAGACCCTAGTATACCAGTAGTGGTACCATACCATGCATATTCTTGGTATAAGGATGCATGTTCAGCAGCTATAGATGAACAGTTCCTAATAAACCATCTACAAATGTAAATTTATTTAATTGCATTTTTGATTTACTGGTTTTTTTAGAGGAGATAGCTTAGTCAGATGTGGGTTAGATGGACATAAATATCTTAATTTAGATGACAATTTCACATGTCAGTTGCAGGTTTGAATGATGAATATGGTCTCTTTTCTGTGTTGCTTAACAAAGACGCTTCACATATAGCATGGGACTTATTACATCACACCCTAACCTCCAGCTTAGTCATGAAACGTCAACATCAGTAAATCAGCAGTGTGTGAAAGAACAGAAAAGACCCTTGACTGTTCACTAATCCGTGAATTATGTCCATAACCACTGTCACCGAATACAGTGGCAATATGACATTTAGAATCAAACGGGGATTGCTTCAACATATTTCTTTATATTGCAATATTGTAAGCAAGGTCATATATTGCCATTTTTTTATATCCCATTTTGTCAGGAAAACCCATCATAGCATAAAGAACACACTGTCATATGCGTAAAATCTTAGCAAAAACTGTTTTTACTGTCTGTACAACACTGACATCTAGCTGTCAAGGGATTAAACACAACACAAAATGAACCACTGTCCAACAGATATTAACACAAAATCAAAGGTTTTCATGAGATATTCACAAGACTCAATATCATCAAACTTAACATTGTGATACTCAAGTGTATCGAACCCTACCTCTAATGTTTCCCTTCTCTTCTTCTCTGCACTGTTTCCTTCCTAATTTCCCCGTAAGGATAATTTCAGTTTAATTCCCTGTTCTTTTTTTCTCCTTCCTCTCAACCTCAGAGGACTTCACAGGGCTCCAAACAACATGAAAACCACTGTCCCGGACTTAGAAATGTTTCCTCATTACAGCAGCAATAGCTACAGTATGAGCAGATGTTCTTAGTGCAACTGCTTCCTCTGTACATTTGTGTGTTATTTCATTTGCCTCTCTGTACATATGTGTGTATTTAAGGCAGGACTCACTGTCTGCTGCAGTGCTGCCATTGGGCAGCGAGCCCAGATCAACAGCCATGCCGTCCAGACAGACGTTGAGCTCTCCTCCCGCGACAACTGAGCCTTTGTTCTCCGTCTGCAACACCAAACTCAGCTGCACGTTCTCCACTACAGGGAGAGGAGGGATGACAGAAAGAGAGAGAGAGTGGAGAAAGATAGGATGAGTGGTTGAAAACGTACGGGACAACCAACTCTGTTTCACTTTGCAGTAGTTTGAGAAGCATATGTGAAACTACCCAAACAACAAGATGAATGCTTAGCTGGTTGTAACTTGTTTTTCATCAGAGATTTCCTGATTTATAGAAGCTAAGAACTAATAATAACATTAATTTAAATATATGTTTAATTTCTGTCCTGGTTCAGTCTAATGCTTGAACTGTTAACTTTCAGTTTACGTTTTAAAATAGCAGAAAATGTCTGTTGATAAGATCAAATTTTATTAATGAGCATATATAAACACGTTTTACCACTGCATGGTACCAACTCAACTCGGCTTGACTCAGCTTTACCCGGCTTACTTTTGGTACCAGGTACTTTGTTTTTCCACTTTGCTCACTAAGGAGACAAATTTAGTTGGAGAAATCAGCAAGATGACAGAAAATTTAAAAAATCAGGAGAGTCTAGGAAAAACAAGATGATTGTGGTTGACGCAATAATGTTTTTTCGTGACCAATCAGTAGTTTGCAGTATTTTCATGTCACCTTTTGGTTTCGTCTCAGCTTGCTCAAAACCTCAATGGAGAGGATACCCCCCAAAAATAAAAATACCAGGTAAAAATAAGGCATATCACATTTAACCAACAGAAAAACAAAAAAGGTCGGTTGAGTTGGTATCATGTGGTGAAAACTGCTACAACTGACGATAGATAAGATGCAGTAGCACTTCTTCAAGCTAGAAACTACAGTATACTAAAAGGAAAAGCTTCGCAAATAGAGTGTAGGCTGGTTCCTTTTGTTTTTGCTGCACACAGAAGACACTCAGACATTAAAATCAAATGAATGAGATCAAAGTCCAGAATTTTAGCTTTAATTTTATTTTATGTTCACAGATGATAGCACTGTTTGTATCAGATGACCCACAATTTGAGAGAGCAAAAATACTGGAATAGAGAGTTTGAAAGCAAATTGAAGTCAATAAAACTTAATGTTTGGTTACAGATCCCTCGTCTGTAATAACTGCATCAGGCCTTTGACTCACTGACATCACCAAACTGTCACTTTCTTCTTTTGATTTGCTTTTCCAGCCTTCTACTGCAGCCTCCTTCAGTATGCATGTGCTTAGAGGGATTTCTCCCTTTTATTCCATCTTCAGGAGATGAAACAGACTTTCAGTTGAGTTAAACTCTCATGATTGCCCTGCTCCCCTTTTCCCTGATAAAGTCTTGCGTTGAGTTGGCAGTGTGTTTAGGATCATTGCTTTGCTGAATGATGAAGGTCTGCCCAACTAGTTTTGATTCTATAAATTAGACAAAATGCTTCTGTTCACCTGAATTCATCCAACTGCTACTCTCATAAATGTACTAAATAAATATTAGTGAGTCTATCTTCGAAATGTACACTGCATCAAATAAAAGCTGAAATTCTGAACTTTTATCTCATATCATTGTTTAAAACCTAAATGTCTTTGGTGTCTTTCCAATACTTTCAGAGAGGATTGTATACGCACACTTTACCATCAGGTTATGCTCAGAGGAAAGGTTTCTGTAAAAGAAGTGAGATTTCTAAATCATTTTTTTTTGTTGTTTACCAGCTTTAACTTCTCAGGCTTAGGGCTCAGAAATAATTTAGAAGCAAATTTGTATTAACCTGCCTTTAAGATACTGTTTATCAGTTGGACTATGTCTTAGTGAACGCTGAGGAGGAATACTGTATATTAGAAGGTTTCATTTCTCTGTGTGACTTTGCGTGTCCTGTGTACTCACTCTTGCCGTCATGTGTGCGCAGTGTGTCCAGCAGGTCTATGGTGGCGCTGCCCAGTAGCTCCTTCCTCAGGGTGTGGCAGCTCCACAGCTTCAGGTCTAGTCGACTCTGAGGCGTCACATTACTGGGAAACACGCAGACACACAATACAGGTCACACACATACAATCAGGTTGCTGATAAACCTGATAACCAGATAAACTTAAATTTGTGTGTCTGTCAATGGTCTCACAGAGTGAGGTCTTCATTCCATTGCAGCTCAAGGTGTCCACTGCGTTTGCCTGTCTTTTTGGTTTCACTGGTCAGGCCATCTGCAGTCACCTCGACGAAGGAGCTGAGCCGAGAGTGACGGTTTGGCAGCTTGGGCGACTGGGGCTTCGCTGATACCACTGCACGTGCGCACACACACAGAATCGTAACAAAATACATTAGAATGCGCAGGGAGTGAAGAAAAAAGGTGGATAAGATGAGTCAGGTTTTGTTTCTGTACAAAACCATGGAGTTGCACTGTACCACACGAGAGAGAGAGAGTGGAACTGAATAGAGTGGGGTGAAAGCTGTGTGACTGTGGCGACAGTCATACTGTCACACATATTGTGTGTGAAAGGTGAAAGCTTTAGTTTTCATGTCAATAGCAACTTTTACACAGTCCCTGCTTCTGTGCTAACCTACTAAAATGAGGTAATATGCAAACAGATAGCTTCTCATTTGAGTTCATCCAGGTAACATTCCTACACGCAAAGCGTTGAAGCTTTTAGTTCCTTGGTAACTTGTTTGGCTTGATGATACCTTTGCATGCTAATGGTGATATCTTAGTCAGCTCCACCAGAATAATTAATTGGTAGAAATCCTCTCTCCAGGCTGGATCGGTTCAAGAAATTTCAAATGTCTATTTTAAAAAAAATTAAAATAAAAAAATCAAACATAAAAACTTCTCCAGGAGAAGAAAGAACAATAGTTCAGTAGAACCTCAGAAATCATTAATTAAGGCCCTAAACATGAGTCACACAAATATGCAAACTTCAAGCTGCACAAAGTCCATTGCATTTGTGTTCATGAGCACCTGAGTGTAGGGACTACGGCATGAAACAACGAGAGAATGCCCTTAGTTAACTTCAGCTAAAAATAAACAAAAAGAAAACTCCAGCTCTGCAAAGTCCTTGCTGAAGGTGTCCATATACATAATTTTGATACTTCATGACCACTTCATTCAGACAGGATGCACTGAAATGGCTTTAATTCTTCCATCTGTGCAGTAAGTAGCCTGCAGCGATCAGCAGTAGTACACGTTCTCCCACAGGAACCTTGTTTGTTTACTACTGTGGTCATGGAAACACTTGGAGTGTTAAATGGCCTGTATCACCACTTTGTGGACAGACCTTCATATATTATAGACCAGACCAAGATGTTGGAATGGTGCAGCATCACCGTGTGTGGTTCCCGTTGTGAACATGGAGAAGGAGTTGTGATGATTTACTTGTAATTCCAGCCACACTTAACCATCATTGCTACTATATAATTCTGCAGTGGCACATCGCCTTTGAGACTATATGGGGGCTTTGTGACCAAGCAGGAGGAGAGTGATGGGAGGACTGCATAAGATGGCCTGACCTCCACATTTACTTGACTTAAACTTAGCTGAGATCGTTTTGGGATGAGCTGGACCACAGGTGAAGGAAAAGCAACAAAAGCTCAGCATTTCTGAAACCTCAAAGAAGCTTGTAGAGAGAATGTGCAAAGCTGCTATCAAAGCAAATGGTGGATACATAACCTAACCTAACATTTACAACAGCATTTGCTTTGTATAACCTTTTTTGCTTACTGCATAACTCCATTTTTGTTTTATAGTTTTTATGTCTTCAGTATTTATTTACATCACAAGGATGTGGGATGAGTGAGCAGGTAGAAGGAAAGAAGGAAAATGCAAACATTGCCCTCTAGTGGAAGAAAGAAGAACATGTTCAGTCCCACTGGGGTCTAGAAGCAGACTTCCAGTACTTTCAATTTCTACATCAGAGACCTTTTTTGTAATGTAGTTTATTTGTGCAGTCGGACTGTAACTACCTCCAAAAAACAAGTTGTGCAACTGCTAATTTACAGTGTACACACATACTGTACAACCAGTCAGTTTCATTAACAATACTCCTGATGACACTTCTAGATGAAATGTTTATTTATATTTTGAGATACGTTGACTGAACTGGCCTCAGGCAAACATAGAACTTAGAATTCTTGTTGCAGCATGTGCCAGTCTTATGAGAAGCCATGTGTTTGTCCTGAAGCACTGCTAGATTGCAAACTTTTTTTGAAGGTGTGTTTGATCAGGACAAGTTCCTCTGAGACAGCCGGACAATCTCTGAACTCATAAACATCTGGCAAACAGAATGTGACTAATCCACGGTGCTCTGGAGAGGAGAAGGAAAGACAAAGAGGTGAAAGAGCCAGAAATTGATGAAACAACAGTTGGCTTTGCCACACTGACAGAAGCCAGGAGGGGTGGAAAGACTGTAGATAAACAGCTAGGTAAATGAGGAGATGAGTCAGAGCTTTAATGATTTACAGTGAAGGACGCCGTCTTAAGAAGACTGGTAATGTAAGAAAGAACTCTGTTGCTGTCCAAAAGTGTTTGGAATCACATCACTGAAACACACTAATAGGGTTATATGTTCCCGCCTCACACAAAGCGTAACCAAAGTATTTTTTTAAAGGAAACTAGAGGGCTGAGAACGACCATTAAAAACACCAGATTTCATTTTGCTTAACACAACAATACTGGAGCCTGCAGAGTGAACAAAGTAGAGATCACATGCGTACGCAGCTGACTCTTTCGGATTTCACATACTGTAAGAAATGGTGGTTGTTCTGAACTTTTAGAGCGCCTTAAACAACACTCTGGTTACATTTTATGAGGGTGTCAATGATGTGCTTTTAATCATGTTTAGCTCTACAGCATAGATGAACAAGTAAAATCATGTTCATGAGTGGCAGATGTTATGGTGAGTAGAGGCAAGTCATTTACCTTGATCTTGGATTTCTGGGTTCTTTAGTTATCATTCGTATTATCCGTCTCTTCAATTTGTTATCGACTGTCCTCTTGCGGCTAACAGCCTTTACTTTTAACACGTTTGTCTATCTCCTTTCTCCTGAGACAACTCTGTCTTTAGTTTTCTGTGGTCCATGTTGAGTGTGGTACACACCATGAACAATACAGTGACTGACTGATAGTTTTTAGTTAAGCTTTTTTTTATTTTACAAATAATCTAATCACCTGAAAGTGATTCTGAATTTAAAGTCAGAATACTAATAAAATAGAATGCAAAGTAAAAATTCTAAGAATCAGTCAGAATTCAATACAACAGCACTATTTGTATCCCAGGGCTGTCTATATGATGTAAGAGGTATCACTCTGTTTACACCTCCATCAGAGACGACTGGCGGTCTCAGTAACCTAGCTCCTCTTTGGTCTTCCTCCAGACCTCCTGCCTGGCAGCTCCAACCTCAGCGTCTGTTTACCGATATGTTCACAATCTCTACTCTAAACAGGTCCAAACCCCCTCAGTCTGGCTTCTCAACATCTGACACGTGCTGTCCCTCTGATGTACTCAGTCCTGATCCTGTCCATCCTCGTCACTCCCAAAGAGAACCTCACCATCTTCAGCTCTGCTACCTCCAGCTCTGCCTCCTGTCTATACTTCAGTGCCACTGTTTCTAAGTCGTACACCAACAACACCTTTCCTTTCATTCTGCTGATACTCTTATCACACAACACGTCTGACACTTTTCTCCACCTGTTCCATCCTGCTTGCTCACGCCTCTTCAGCTCTTTTCCACACTCTCCGTTGCTCATTGACCCTCCGTACTTAAAGTCCTGCACATTCTTTATCTCTGCTCCCTGTAACTTCACACACACACATTTATTCTCTCTTACTGCGGCTGACCTTCATTCCTCGGCTTTTCAGAGCACACCTCCACCTCCCTAGATTTTCCTCCCCCTGCTCACTGCTCTCACCACAGATCACATTGTCATCTGCAAACATCATAGTCCATGATGATTCCTGTTTAACTTCATTTGTCAGTCTGTCCATCACCAGAGCAAACAAGAGGCTCAGAGCTGATCCTTGATGCACACCCACCTCCACCTTGTATTCTACTGTCACACCTACAGCTCACCTCACCACTGTCTTACAGCTCTCATACATGTCCTGTACTACTCTAACACACTTCTCTGCCTCTCCAGACTTCCTCATAAAATACCACAGCTCCTCTCTCTGCACCCTGTCATACGCTTTCTCTAGATCTATGAAGACACACTGCAACTCCTTTTGCCCATCTCTGTACTTCTTCTGCATCCTCAGAGCAAACATTGCATCTGTTGTACTCTATCTAGGCATGAAACCATATTGTTACTCACGAATGCTCCCCTCTGCCCTTAGCCCAGCTTCCACTACACTTTCCCACAACTGTATTGTTTGGGCCATCAGCTTTATTCCTCTGTAGTTGCCACAGCTCTGCACATCTCCCTTGTTCTTAAAGACTGGTAATCTCCCAAATCAAATTGTTCAGGTCAATATAGCAAGACCAACTTTTTGTTCTGAATTAGAACCCTCAGTGTTTAAAGCGAATAGTGGTGTGAAAACCTATAGTGATAAGTGATATTTACAGTGCAACATGGAGAATAACTACCAGCATACAATGTAAACATTTACAGTCTATAAAATGTATTCAACATCCCCCCTCAACACACACACAATCATGAACATTAATTAAAAATATAAAACAGCTTTGGCAGCCGTTGCAGCACTGAGCTTTGGTGGAAAGGTCTCAATCAGCTTTGTATATCTGGAATAACTGCAAAACTGACAAGAGCAATATAGACTGTGGTGTCAGGCCGGCCCATTGTTTTCAAAACCGGAAGTAGCTAAAAAGGAGGAAGGAGGAAAAGATGTTTCATAAGTTGATGAATCACAGGGAGAGGATTTCCATGTAATGCTGGATGGACAGATGTACACAAGTGGCATCACACTGACTAATGTGCACAGTAAAGTAAAGAGAGACTAACAGAAACAGAGTGTTTTTACACAGCTGGAGAGAGTTAAACATCTGCACTAAAGTTTAGGGAAACTCACATTTTGAAAGGACAAGCTAAAGAAAAGGAAAAAAACAACAACTTACCTTTTAAGATCAACTGAGACTTTTCAGTGGTCTGGGCACAGCCAGGTCTGCTCACACTGGCAGCTGCCATGACATCACAGCTCTGAAACACAATGACAGACACGCACAGTGTTACAACATACTGCATCACAACAGCAGAACAGAACTGAAAAACTGAAAACAACTAATACAGGCATATTTAGAAACACAGTCAAATACATAAAACAACAAAACTAAACAAAAAAAAAAAAATCCCACACAGCACATCAGGTATAGACACTGTCAACATCACCTTGAGCAAAGTCAGAGATGCAGTGTGCTGGATTTAATGCAGACAGTATCTGCGATAACACTACACTACACAATTGTGTACCCTGGGCACTAGCTAGTGCTGACAGTGATTGTTATAGTACATATCAAGAAAAGACAGTGAGCCTTTGTGGTGGGGACCCTGTGTGTAAGGTTTCTTGCTGCAGCACCAAGGTGACTGCGTTGGCATCTCAGACTGAACCTGGTGATGCATGATGCACAGAAGTGACCTGGTCATAATCAAAGCGAATAGAATATGCATTGTCTTCAACTAATGACCATCTGATATCTGTCTCTGGGCTGCAGGCAACCAGAGGGGAGATAACGTTATCACAACAAAAGCGCACAGCATCTTCCCGTCAACCTTGTGATCAAACTGACCGGCTACACAGCGGTAGCTAGATCCGTCCAGAGGATGCTGGATAGACTTTATGCAGATTTGAAAGGTTTAACTGCCTCCTGTTAAGCAGATTCTATTGTCCCCATGTTTAAATACCCTTGGCTGCTGCGTACAAAACCCAAACACGGAAGGTGATCCATGATGCATTTGTATGCATTACTGCCAAGCTAAACTAAGACGACGTTCAAACGTCCGCTTATTTTTTCCAAACTAAAACTCAACTGGGGAAAAAAAGCTTTGTTCCAACAAAGTGAAAGCGTAATACACAGCACATAAGATAAACTGCACACTGAGTCTAGAATTCCTGCTCATAAATGTAGCATTAAGTAGAAGATCTACAGTGTTTAACGCGATACCATACTTGTTTTTCCAACACTGTGGATTTGTTTTCCCTTTTGTTTTGAAGGTCAAGTCGCTTTACGTCCGGTGTGGTGCGGCTGACTCTAGCTAGCTTGATTCAGAATGAGCTAACTATTAGCGAACAAGCTTCGTAGTGGGGTTTAAATAAAAGACATGTCAATAAAACCTGTTCTAATCACCTGAAGACAAGTAAAGCTACACTGATAGTTGAATGGTTCATATCAGAGGGCGATATACCCACTGACAGACTGACAAATGAGGCTTAAATGTCCTCTTTCCCCTACCTTTTTCAGCTGAGCTCCGCTGCCGTCGCTACTGAACTTTCATTTCCGTCTCAGTGACAAGACCACGTGACCCGTGTACGTGTTTTTATTGCACAAAGGATTGTGGGTCGTAAACAATAGCAAACATCAACACACTGGTTTTATTGTCACTGTTTATTTCAACATAACCCGTCACTTTACTGTAAAATGGAATAGAAACCAAACATTAAATGAGGAAAAAAATAATGAATTAATCGAAACAGCAAAGCCCAACAATAATTTAGAAAATCTACCAGTTTTACCACGTGATGTCGACAATTCAACCCAAAGAGAAGATGTAATGATGGATTAGTCAATGAGTCTGAGCACTCAGCTGACATCGTTTTAACTCATAAGCTGCCGTTTTTAATTGTTTTCATTTCACTTTTGGGCAGTCAGAAGCAGCAGAACAAGCTGACCACACAGTATTGATTTACTGTATTATCACTTAATTAGGTTTATCACTGACAATGCATTGTCTACTTTCTCTTGGCCTTCATATTACTATTTCTTTGTGACCTTCTCCAAGCTAAGTAAAGGGCTCAAAGGATGCATGCGATGTGGGAATTTTTGTATTTTTTATTTTTTGTCCTGTCATGATCCTCCTTTGTTTTTGCAGCATTTTCACTGGGTGCATATGCAGAATACATGCCTAATTAGTAATTATACATGTAGTGTTGGGCCCATTTATATTTACACATATTAGTAGTAAATATATCATCTAATAAAATGGTGCAACATTTCAATGAACTACACTCAAAACAACAGAAAAAACATCGAAATCTTTGATATGCACATAAAACCTGCACCATCTCAAGGTTGAAAGTTGCCGTAGTAACACAAAGCAAAAATACTGAATTGTACAAAAAACTAAACCAATCAATACATAATGTCATGTTTTTATCTCTAATGGCCTCAAATCTCAGAGCAGTTTTACCCTGAAACAGAATAAAACAGAACTGACAATTTAATTTTCACCTTCAAATCTATACAGTAACTTAACCAAATGTGTTTGAGAGTGATATTAGGCTGGGGCCAATCCCGGCCGGACATCGGCTGGGTTACAGAGCTGACACGACACATAACAGAGTCATCCTTGAGATGTAACATATTAGAAAGTTCCAAAATGTTTTTATCACCAACTTTAATGTGTGTAATACAGGGATTAGTTCTTGATCCAGCCTTGTTGTCGATGTGCCAACAGCAGGTGGTTCTATGTTACTTTTAGTGAGATACAATAATAAATATCGCAAAGAGGTATTTCAGTGTTGGCTAGGATACTACATGAGATAAAATCAAACATAACAATGTGGACTTTTGAGAACTCATTAAGGCCCAATGTTACCTGGCTGCTAGACATGATTGAAATTATTCCACACGGGGTACAGTCATTCCCTGTATTTCCTGTTTGAACCACATCCCTTAAACTCAGGATAAACTAAGACAAATCAGTGCGTTTAACCACATGTTGACACAGGGATGTGTAAGCAGTGTACATATTGTGTGTGCAGCTGATTCACATCATTATTGTGGGAATGATCCTGGAGACTTGTACTGACGGACACAGCGGCTGAGACGGCAGCAGCCCACAAGCTGTAGGTCACTGTTCGGTCACACTGAACAAGCTTTAGACGAATAAATTAGGACAAAAAAAAATCTAAATCAGTTGTTTATTGCATTTCAATTTTCAGATCTGGAAGTATAGTTGCACATAGTTAATATGTGAGTCAGTATTGTAGGTTTATTCATGGTTCTATGTAACACATGTATTTATATAGTATTTTCCTTAAATAGGCCGAGGTCATGGAAGAAAACTGCTAAAGGTTTTCCACATCCAAATTTGATCCTTGGACCAAGAGAAGCAGCCTTGGCTGAGCTTTGGATCAGCTCTTGGTCTACTCATAAATCTACTACAATCTGATACAGTTCTCTCAGACGTTTCTCCATGATCAGTGAGACTGGAGGCAAACTCTTTTGAGAAGGAGGTGTGACACCAGTGGCGAGGATCATGACTTAGAATGACTGCGATGGAAGCTAATGTAGTGGTCATGGAAGTAGGTGGTCACAGCTAGAGGAGGGCCCAGGAGAAGGCACAGCCACACCAAACCATTACCATAGTTGCCCTGGAAATAGTCTCTGAGGAATACTGCAACTAGGAGCTAGAAGGAGAAAAAAAAAACCATTTTAATCATACACTATACAGTGTGCAACATGACCTTTGTTCTTTGTCATAATCATAAAATAATTGCCATAAACCTGTCATTGATTGTTGTACAGGAAAACTCCAAGTGCACACAACTACAACAAGTACTGTGTTAATGATTTCAAGTTACATTATGTTCTGTGAGTTAACTGAAAATAGACTAAATTTAATTTTGTTTTATGAGCTTTGAAAACTAAAAAATTAAATGAATTTTACTGAACTTAAGAAAGTAAGTTTAATCAATTCAAGATATTAAATTGACTAAACTTTAATCTGTTTTCTTTTTGTGTCAGAAACTTTATTACTTTGTAATAAAACCATTACAAAGCTAACATAAGAGGCTGCTCCCTGTGTGTGTGTGTGTGTGGGTGTCAGAACTAAATTCAACATTTAAGGTTACCACCATTTAATTACTGTGAAAGGAAAGAATTCAATTACAGACACAACATAAAGTTTCCATCATGAAGGTTTTCTTACTACAAAAACAAAGAGTGAAGAGTTTTAACTCTCAGATAGTGCATGCTGGTTTAATTTCTTTAAAAAAACAAGGTGTTGTGCATTGTTAACTATCAGAAGTCACAGTTTCAATGTGAGGAAGTTCGAAGTTCAAAGTTAGAACAAGTTAGAAGGTAGAACAAGTCATACGTAGAAGTTGTAAATTGGTTTGAAGATTATAAATAGATATTCTAAATTAACATTTACGTTTAGTCATTTAGCGACTTACAAGGTACAGGTAGGGTAAGCATGAGGATGTCTTGCCTACAGTACTGGACCAGTACTGGATTTAGGCCACGTCCAGGATTCAAGCCTCGATCTCCCACATGGAGGGTGGCAGTGTTACCACTACACTATCTAGCTCCTCTAACCAGTAACAATTATGTTACAACTAACAGTAACATAACTAACATTTCAGGTGAAAGTAAGGAGTAGCAGTTTTTCTTTTTTCCAATAAAGCAATGAAACTATTATAAAATAAACTGTAATGTAATATTCTCACCTCAAGTACCATCATGAAGAAGATCCACAGGCGACAGCTGTGCAGCGGCAGTGCAATAAAATACTGTGTGGAAGAGAGAACTGCAGAAATTAGAGCATTCTTTCTAATTTCATTAGTTAATCACTAACTTTGTCTGCTGTTTGGTGCAGGACAGGGGATTTTATCAATGAAGTCGGTGAAGTTTTTCATTTCTGTGTTAACAGGTTATTTGAGCAGTCTGTAAAACCAAAACAATGTGCTAAAAGAGGCTAAAACTGCTCTGTAGAGTTGGGTCATAATTCACACTATAAGACCTTTTTCTACAAAGAACAAATGTATAGCTTAACGGTCCACATTCTGTCGTGTACCTCACAAAGAGCTGCAGACATCAGGAAGACCAGCAACTCTGCTCGCACTGAAGGCATATCCTTTTCCACCAGCCGTGCATAAACGTGTCTTCATATGAGAGAGAATATCAAGACAACACGTTGGCCTGCATTCATATCATGTAAGCAAAAACTAATACCTATTCCCCTACTTCAGATTTAAATACCTGTGGCACCATTTCTGAAAGGGAATATTCCAGTTTTTCCAGAAAGTGATGAGAGTTGTAGCGTTCCTGTCAATGAAAGATGAATCACAATGAGCCAGTGCTTCACCACATGTCACAAAATGAGGTACACAAACTGTTACATGCAACTGACCACCAGTCTCCATAAAAACGGCGGTCACCAAAGCGCAGCAGTTCTGCACAGAAGTTCAGGAAGGAGTGACTCAAGAAGAAGAGAAGGAGCCAGAGGAAATGTGTTGGTGCCTGCAATACAGTGTAACAACAGCCTCTGTTATCTCATTCCCCTCCACCATCGTGTCATGTTGCACATACTTTTACGTCTAATTATCAAGTCCAGACATTCCCCTCCTCCCTCTCCTAATCTTTGTCATCACCACCATCTGGGAACACTCTGTCCACAGAGAATTCTTCTGTTTACATCATCGTACTCCGACATGTTATGTTGGCTTGGTGCTTTCTACTTCTGGGAAATCCAAACGGACGAGTCAATACAGAACAGTGAGCCCTTGAATAAATCAGATCACTCACCACCAGCCCCACTAAGTGCTCCACTCTCATGGTGATGTCCATACTCTAGGAATAAGAAATGGAAAACTTTACATTTCCAAACTGTGTTTGTTCTAATACTTGCAACGATTAGAAGGATTACGGTTCACTCACAAAGAATGAGTTGTCAGACCGCAGGAAGATGGGCTCAACCCACTGAGAGGACAAAAGAAAAAATATACAATCACAGTGAGGCTATTAGCATTCAGGGTGAATATACATAGTCAACACATTCTCAAATAATATTAAGAGTTTACTATTAGAATTTACCAACAGGCTAAGACAAAGCAGAGCTGAGGCTGAGGGGAACGACACTACTTTTGCAGGTATTTGTTCAGAAACCAAAACTGTGGACAAACTGAACTTGATGATGGTGCTGATCATTCATCACTCCTGATGTGAATGCACTAATTATATGTACTCCAGATAAAACCATTAAGCATGGGCCACTGGGCAAGAGTCTCTGTATGAGGTGAGTGTTAAAATGTCTAAATGCAAAATAACCAGAAAAGAATGAAAATGACCAAAGAACACACACAAACAAACATAACTACAAAGAGTTATAAAAAAGAAAAGGCTCCTTGGTGTCATTAAAGTGGTACTTTGCTCTTTCATACATGAGACGTTTGCTTGTTCAGCATCGTTAATCTACTCATTTAAAAACTAAAAGCTGTAAAAAAAACTAAAGAAATAAAAAACATAACACAAAATGACCACTAATGATCAGCAAAGAGATGTGTTAAAAAAAAGATGGAGCCAGAGGAAATGTGGTTGATGGGAGGACAGAGTGGGACACATAGGTAAAAGGCCCACTTTGCATGTCAATGATGGACTGAAAATACTTATACTGCACTAAAGTAAGATGGATAACTGTACTGTGCACAGTTTCCACTACACAGTAACCTACTGTACAGAGGAGGAATTTAAGCAGGTGCTGTACCTGCTGCACAATACCAACCATGATCTGGATAAGGATCACCTGAAAATAGAAAATGGCACAATATTGGCACAAAGATAAAGCATTTTTATACATAAAACCTAAAGTATATTTTACAGTATAAGCCTTAACGACCTGGTTTTCTGCATTACTTGGCAAACACAGTGTTTTATAACAAACAATAATCTGGTAGATACAGCCATTAAACATTCACATTTCTGAAAACTACGAGTTAAATCTGGTTTTTGGTAGCAGATAGCTCAAATAATTGAGTAACTGATTTGTAAAAAATATGGTTAGGAGATGATGCTGACAGCTTTTCCTGTTTAGTCTGAGAACGACACGGTCACACAGGGTCCCTAACCTCTGACCCCATTTAGCTTTTATAGGTGTTATCATCTGAGGGGTTCATGTGCCGTTTCCAAACTATACTGTGAATGTTGCCAATGTATATATATATGCATTTTATTTTTCTCCATTATGCTGTAATCACTTGTAAGACATAACATTTAAGAACATACATACATAACTTCACTCAGGGTAATCAATGGTACCATGGTGGACTCACCATTTCCAGCAGCCTGTGCAGCAGCTTACTGATACGGACCCTAGGAGTGCGGGGGAAATCTCTCTGGTAGCAGAGAGTGGGGGCAACAAGGAAATAATACAGATCTACAAAATGAAAGACAGAGTGAGTGTGAATAAAATATATCATGATGAGTTTAGTAAAAAAGGGGAATGAGCTTTAACATGACGTGCCGTTTCACCTCGGAGAGTCAGATGGTCGCTGTGAGCTTTCTGTGGGACTGATCCGATCTGGTCCTTCTCTAAAAACACACACAGACCTTTAAAGCATTAGTTGTAAGGTTTGTTTTATTTTGGTCTTGGTCAACTTACACTGTTGGAGTCATAACAATACCTGTGTCAGTTAAGTGGGCCCGTCGGTACCAGTCATTAGACTCCTGGTACGAGTAAAGCTTCATCCCCAGAACAGTGTAGATCCAGAGAGAGACGAATGCTCCACCTGGTGTCCAGAACACAGCAGCAACATCTCAGCAACAGTCAACTTCATCATTACAGTGTGTGGTCTGACCCACCACGGTAGATCTTACCTGTTGATATGGTAGGTTCATGCACAATGACTGCAGCAGGAAACAGGAGGAGTAAGCCCAGATTTACGAGGTGTAAACGATGACTGATGGTGGGAGACAGCTTCCCCTGACAGAAATGGAGAGAATCAGAGATTTCACCACTCATGACCTAAAGATGACGAATCCTTTGAGGAGATATCAGCACATCTGATCTGATAAGATGGGATTTTAAATAGCGATTAAATAATGACTGATTAAATGATGTGTAATTGAGACCATCTCTAATCTGAAATTAAAAAAATGAAAGAACATTTACTCATCTCACCTGATCTTGAAGCCTCTCAAGGAGCAAAGCTGCAACGGAAAACATGTTGGCGCCTGCAAACAACACAGTCATTCACAACGACAGGCTAATGACAGTAATACAAGAAAAAGTATGGGAACCTTTTGGAATTTCATGGTTTTCTGTGTTAATTTACAAAAACATGATCTGATCTTCATCTAAATCAAACTTTCCAGCTTTATGTAAATCAACAATTCCTGATCCTCTGAAAGCTCCTTTTGAAGAGACATGGCTCACATAAGTGTATTCTTCTTCTTCTACTATGAGGTGTTAATGCTTGTTATCAATAAAAACATAAAAGATCAGAATTTGTTTTGTGGTATTATTTCATGCACATTATATTTGTTAATACTTCTGCAACACAGCTCAGTGACATAGGATCACAGACAGATTTGGATGAAATTATTGACACACAAAGGTCACTGAAATAACTTTAAACTGACAAAAGTATTTATAAATCAAAATATTCAAATTACCTTGTGAAAATCAGACATTGCTTTTAAGTTGTGATTGAGTTGTGAACAGAGGTTTTTTAAAAAACAAACTTGACCCTGCACAGATTTAAGACACTCTGTGTCAGATGGAGCAAAGCAGCCCCAGAACATAACCCAGCCTCCTCTGTGTTTCATAGTAGGTACAGTGTTCTTTTCTTTGTATGCTTCATTTATGCGTCTCTGAGCTGATGTGACTTGCCAAAAAGTTCCAGTTTTGTCTCATCTGTCCAAAGAACATTCTCCCAGAACCTTTGTGGTTTGTTAATATGCGTTTTAAGTTTCTTTTTGCTTTCACCAGTGGAGTCCTCCTTAATCATCTTCTATTAATTCCACTTTGGCTTAAACAGTAAATGATGGTGTGATCTGACTCTGATGTACCTTGATCTTAGATTTTGCCTCTAATCTCTATCGAAGTTATTCTGGGTTCTTTAGTTACTATTTGGACCTTAAACTTCTGAGTAATATGTGAGTAATCTGTGGAGATGGTCTCACACCCTTTACATGTTTGTCTATCATTTTTATTTTTGATCTCCTGAGACAACTTTCTCTTTCTAGTTTTCTGTGGTACATGTTGAGTGTGGTACACACCATCAACAACAGCACAGTGACCACTTCTCACCCTTTAAAACCCTATAAGGCCAATTGTATCATATTTGATGCACAAACATATTCTGATTAAATAATTATCATAAACTTCTGATGTAACACAAAAAACAAACATTAAACATGAAGAATCTTACGTTTTGAAATAATGTCTTAAAATGTTTTTTCAACAAAGTGTGTAATACACACTCCATTTAAAAATATAGGATGTTGTAACTACTATTTATTGGACTGGGCTTTAAAGGGTTAAATAGGCAGACTGACGACAAGTTTGAAGACACCTGTGACGCTCATTAGAGGACACACGTTAGTTTAACATGCTCCCATGGTCAAATTATTCAACATCTTTTCTGGGGGTACCATAATTTTTGTCCAGGTCAGTTTCATTGTATTTGTTTTTTTTAAACTGCTGTTTAAAAGCAATGTCTGATTTTCATGAGTTTATTTTTAATAAAATTTTGTTATTACTTTTGTCAGTGTTCCTTTCTTTAAGGGAAGGGTGCCAACTATTTCTTCCACATCTGTATGATGAACATTTGATGTCTTAAAGCGTTTCTCACCCAGTATGAGGTTGACAGACGGCCAGTTGCAGTTGTCCTCGATGAGATACTCCAAGACCTTTTTGACATCTATCAGAAAGCCGTGTCTGTTCACAGGAGGAAAGCAAAGGATTCATATCCAAAGAGTTGCTGCATAGACGTGGAACATGTTCAGCTACAGTTGAACCCAGAACAGATCTTAAGTTGAGCTCCACTTCCCAGTTTAAAATTATGAAGCGGCTGCTAATGACAACTATGAACTGTGAATGAAAAACTCCACAAACATCTGGTGAGCAGACCGTGAAGATTTGTTTTCCAAACTACTGCTTTAAGCTACTGTTTTAAAATAAGACAGATTGCATTGTGGGATTGTTAGAGGGACGTGTCGTGGACACTACTTTGTTCAATGCATTGTGGATTTTTTTTGAGAGCACAATACAGTGAACAACAAATGAAGTGCTTTGAGCTAAACACTAACACGACACAGCCGTTGTAATGTTTGTGCACAGACTCTATTCACAGTCAGAGCTCATTTCCCCATTAGACACAATAAGTTTGTATTAATGCAAACATTTGTTAAATAGCACTAAACACAAAGTGCAGCTCTGGCTGATGGATATGGAAACACACTGCATTCACGATTAACTGACTAATAAATAAATAGATAATAAATTGGAGACCATATCTCATAATTAAAACTGTATACCATAAGAATGTGATGTGCTTCCATAGATAGGGATCTCATTAGCTGTTGCTGATATCTGGTCAAAAACCAAAGTATTGAACAAAGTGAAACACTGATGCTCCATGGGACCATGAATGTCTGTCCAGAATTTAATGGAAACTCATTTATTATGTAGTCTGGGTCAAAGTTGATGACCAGCATGCAGACCAACATGACCATGTGTTAACATTAGCAGCATGTTCATGTCCATCAAAGACTGAAAGACCAAAATACTCACTGTATGAAATTCTCCAAGAACAAGTGAGCATGAGTGAGGACCTGAAACACACAAAGACGTGCATATAGACAGTCAATAAGTCCTACTGTAAAAAAAAAACATGTTGTAAAAACAACAAACTGTGTAGAAACCAGTAATAATAGACTGTACTGTATCTACACAAAACAACAGATAACTGACCAAGAGGATGATGATCCAGTTGAGGACGCCTCTGTAACCGGTGAAGCTGCTGTTGGAGCTCAGCAAAGAGTCTTGGACACTGTGGCAGCTGCAGAGAAACCATCACGAATGAGGCTTCATTTTAATGAGTAAACATCACCCTGATACTGCTAACTTACAGTATGTAAATAGATTACATTAGGAATAGGAATACATTTTGCAAAATGGTCTTTCTGCATTGAAATATAATAATATTTAATAAAGTGTTGTAGTGTATTTGGTGCATTGTGCACCAACTCTCATTCTTTACAGCTGTAAAATGCTCAAAATTAGCTTTACTTTGTCTAACTAAAGACCACTTCTACATTCTTCAGTAATAATTAAATAATATAATATTTGTACTGTATAACAGTGAAACATTCAGTGAACTCTTGTCTGGCATTGATTAGTTTGTATTTTTCTAATTATAAGCACATTTTCTAATAATACTGACAGATGTTTTTATGCTCACACTGTAGCTATTTAAAACTGTTAAGTAAAAATCTGGCGCGTTTCATACGCCAGCTGCCAGTGACATTAAGAAGGAAGAGATGGAGGAGGCAGAGAGAGAGAGAGTTTATCCCAGCATACGGATGATCTTGTTCACTGGGTGGATCGAAGGCAGAGGCGCTGTCACAGGGGTCTGCAGAGTCGCCCTGGGCCGAGGAAGAGGAGCAGACAGAGGAGAACCTCTGCCTCAACACAGCCATGTCTGAGTGTCAGGGCTCATTTATGACTTCAGAAACAGAAACAGAGTTATGTTACACTTTGTTTGGAACTGTCACCTACCCTACCAGATGTTAAATATGAATGTCATATCATCACACTCCCATCAATGTCTTTTTTTTTAACCTTTTTGTGCAATAGACAAACAGTATTTAAATGTGCATCTTTATAAACCCAGATGTTGATGTTTAGATGTTTATCTAAACCTTTTAAATTCGGCATGTATCTATCAACTAATGTGCCATTCATGTAACTAAAAAGCACCTTTTACAGTTGGTACGTCTGTTTTTCCAGTGACCTTCCCAGAAACGGACCGCGGTCCGGGATCAATTGTAACATATGTATACAAGTTTTATTGATTTATTATTTACCGAAATGTAACGACCGCTTCAACCAATTCAATGGCGATAGTGCGTGTTTTTAATTACTCGTGGTACATTTGCTGCTAATAAATGAATCTTTAAATTGCCAAACATCGGTCTGACATTCGGTACCAATCGAGAACGCCTCACCTCGCAGCCTCGGCCCTGGCAGGTAGATCAGGAGATCAGGCAGCATCCCACAACACTCACAGCTCATCAGCTGTTCGCACACACAGAGCTCAGCTGACCGCTGGGTCCATCTTGACACCGTGATGCGTTCAGTGTCGCACTTGAAGCCTATTGATAAGCCATTCAAAATAAAAGCCCCCCTGAAGAAACTGTTACAAAAACGTTTTTTCTACAGTACCAAATTAAAGGGTGGGAGTCAGTCTTCTAGGGTGCCGCAGTTACTTTTTATTTCATGTTTTCAGCTTGAAAGGACCTTAATTTATGTTATTACTGACATCTCAGCATAGGAAATTTGTGCTTTTAATTTGAAGCTACGCAACCTTCAATCTATTATCCCTGTAGTTCTCTGTATCTGACTAGTAACATCTCACAATTAATCACCAAGAATGATCTGTCTTTGGATTTTTACTTTTTTCAGGTGTCAGTATATAAATTATATGTGATCTAACGTTTATAATACAGGAAGACTTCATGAGACCAAGTTCCCCAAAAATATTTATTCAAAAAGGAACATTTAACAAAATAATATTCAGTGTTACACTGACGGCCACAAACCAACATTTGTATCATTCTGAGACAAATCTCCTCTCACTCACTGACCTCGCCTTAGCACAAACAGCTGTTACAACCACTCTATGATCCATAAGCACTATTTAGAAATGTGACGTTAACCGTGATCTGAGATCAACCCTCTGGTTGTAACAAAGCCGTGTGAAGGTGAGTCCCCGTCTGTTACCGAGACATCCTCAATTGATGGTGAGCACATCGCTCTGGATCTCGTGGCTGAGCTGGGTCTGCAGGTCACTCAACTTCTTCTTGAGAACTGCCAGCGCTGACATGACGACAGTCTCTGGTCGCAGAGAGCCGCATGATTCTACGTTGTAATAGAACCTACAAAATGGAAAACAAGCCATGGATGATGGTTATACTGCAGTTCTGACATTTGCTGGACATTTTATGGCACTGACTATGTTTTCTCCTTCAAAATGCTTTGCTCACCTTTCTGGTTTTCCATTGGGGTCATAAGGAGCCTGTACCTCATCCTCCTCAATCTCTGAGTACTCACTCTTTGGCCTGGAAAACAGAGAGATGTCACTTTACATAAGCTATACACCCAAGCAATGTGTGGAGATGTGGGAGTCTTTGTTCAGACAATCATTCTACGTTACACATTTACGGTAACCCTGGTGGATGACTCACCACTCCTCGGGTCGTGGGTACACTGTGTGCCTCAGTGCATTGTCTGGGTCGTACTCGAACGACACCCCAGCTGTTGGGTTCCACTTGGCATGCTCCTTACCAAAGCCTTTCTTGGCGTATGCCCTGAGCCGTAGTTCCTGACCTTTACGAAGCTTCACTAGCAAAATGTCTGTGTTGGGTAAGTAAATGACAAAATTAAGGAGAGGACATAAGCAAAAAAAGCTAAATGTTGAAATGTGAGATTAGAAAATGGACAATAATGGGACTAAGGTGTAGAAAATTATTGTAACAACCGATGTTTGTCCCTCTGGACAACTTTAATCTTACCATCCTGTTCAACGTAGTCATTGGGATCATTGTCTCGACTCCTGGAAGTCACCTGGAAACAAATGATAAAACACTGTTGGCTTTTTCCTCCGCTTCTATTTAATAGCTTCTAAAGATAGAGACAGGACTCACCGGGATTACTCTGGGGTTGTTGGACAAAAGGTCTCGTGAGGTGACATGACGCGTCTGGTCTTCAGTGCATCGAACGTCCAGAGTCAACTCAACAGAACATTCTGGGCAGAAATCATCACAGGTACAGTCCTGCAGGAGATGGTCAGTTGTATTAAAGAAACCCTACTGTGTTCAGATACTGTTACTCTGACCATTACACTTACCCTGGAATACTGCATTTTGTCCACAATGTCATCACTTGTGAGAGGAATGAGACCTGACAACAGAGATGTCGGCCTTAGTCACAGATCTTTGTGGTTGTTTTTAAGACTATTTCCAATGACTATCATGAAGTTACACAGGAGACTCCTCACAGATTCTGTGATACGTACCAACTCGATGTGCAATAAACTCATCATGCAGTACTGATGAATTGGCATCAATCTGGATCCAGTCGATGGCTGTAAACAAAGTAAGGCAAATTAAGAGTAAGAGTTTTTAGGAAGAAGCTCTAGCATCTAGCATCACGTTATTTAAGTAGTCACGCTTTCTATGTGACACCTGATAGTGGGATAACTCAGAGTTTATATACTGCTGGTAACACTATTCACATGTGTAGTGTAACAAAATCAATGATGGTTGAATTCCATAAAGTTGTTTTCCTTTAAGGGTCATTCGGCCCTGCATTATTCTTTGTACTCCATCTATAGTTACACAGAAGATTTCTCTAGATCACTGTGTTCATTTTCTACCATAGCTTTGTACAATTCCCTGAAGTCTCCTATCCTGTAAGTCTGAGTCTAGTAACACCAGCCCCCCCGGTGGAATAGGTCAGACAGAACGTAGACATTTGACCTTTCACAGGAGGTACTGAAACAAATGCTGTTAATGATGCAGTGACAGAAGCAGACCAACAGACTCACAGGTGATCAAGCTGAGGCCAAAACTATCAGGTGTCAGAGTAATTAATCTTCTGTGGCCGTTGCCATCCCTCAAGATCTGATTTCACATCAGATCTGATCTGCCACTGTAATGATAGCTCATTGCATGTTGCCGTGCTCAACACCATGACCCTGATAGTGGCTCACCTAATATCTAGTACATTTACACAGATAACTGCAGATCACTTTACCCATCTGTCTCACCTACCTTGTACATATTATCATTCTTCTTCTTCCTCTTATCATTATCATTAGCATTAGTAGTAGTGTTCTATTGTTTATGTGGCCATACTGTCCACTTTAGCAGCTCTGTCATGAATTCTACTTTTCTAAGGTTAGACTGTCTCTCTGTCTGTTTGGTTGACATTAGATTATATGTTTCTCGTGTTTTGACCCTCTGGTTTATGTAAATATGGTGGCTACTAGGACATCAACAATAAACATGTACATGTAAACATGATCACCTTTTTATCAGTTTCAACGTAAACTGAAATATTATAACACCAAACACATAGTAGAGTAAACAAAAGCAAGCAAACGTTTCTTTACCTATCGTGGGGACTTCTGACATAAAAACACGGCGGATGGAGTTTGCGACCCTGAAGAGAGAATTAAAAAAACAAACAAAAAGACGTTTTAAATGTTACATTAAGTCTCTGAACTTGCCCTCAGCTGTCCAATAATGTTTCTAACACAGATCGTTTCATACAAACAATATTAAACAACAGCACAGCGACAATTTCTCCACTTTCAGCTCTGTCGTGAACTGTAACGTTAATTAACATTAACATTAGTTAAAACTATTAAATCAGAGCTTCAAAGTGTCTTTGGAGAGAAGCAACAATTCACATGTCTACTGTATTAATATTGTAATGAAACATTACGGAGCATTATTACAACTAACAAATAATGAAATAAACACTCTCGCCCTGTAGAAATCTTTTATTTATTAACAGCATCATAAAACAAACAAATTTAACGTGTAAAGGTAAAAGCAGCGATGTGTTCTGCTGCTGAAAGGGAAAAATGGCCGCCCTCTATCGCGCACACTCTGAATGGATAAATATATGAATACTCACGCCAAATCCGTGTTCTCTATGACAAACTTCACATTTTCATCTGTCAGTTCTGTGATTTTCACCGTCGGCTGGTTCGCATACGGCATTGTTAGAGTTGTTGTTAGAGTTGAATAAGTCCAAAACTAACGTTGTACAGTCGTTGACGCACTCCACTACCGCTAACACTGCTTGAAGGCCTCTGCAGGAATATTTACTAGCCGCTGATTGGCCAGGAGGTCTAAAACCCATTGGTGATTGGTCTCAAGGAGGCGAGAGGGGTGGGCCCTTATTTAATATCCGGATCATAGAAGCCCGGAAATAAATTTTCAAAGTAAAAGCGCTTGTTTACAACAATGGGAAAATTTAAGTTGGACAGTCTAACGCCATCATGTGGAATTTATTGTATATTTCAAATGATTCTGACCCTGGCGCATACTTTCACATGTAAAAGAAACAACACAGTGACAACCAAATCTTTATACATATTAAGGTGACTTTAAACTACAAAACTTTACTTATGGACGTGTGCCTACGCCTTTGCAGCCATTATACTGGATAACTGCTATAATAATAATAATAATAATAATAATAATAATAATAATAATAATAATAATAATAATAATAATAATAAGTTAAACAAAGATAAATCTGAACATTTAATATACAATAATAACTACTTTATTGAAGTCTTAATAGATTTAACAACAAAATAACACATTTGTGAATCCTTTATACAAAGGAAAAAAATGACGTGAGCAAGAGTGAAATTTGGACAGTGAGACTTATGGCGTGTGACTTCATTGAACCATTTCACACACATAATCAGAAACAAGAGCAAACTGATCTCCAGCGTGTGACATAAGTTAGAGACTGAGAGAGAATCGGTTTGACTGTGATGATCATCGTCTCTGGTTGACTCCCGTCAGGTTCTTCAGCTGGAAAACACAAGACAAGCATGAGTCAGTCTCTATCAATACATTGAAGTGTCTTTGTCTTCACATACATTTAAACAATTTACATCTTCAAAGTGCAGAGCCCCCAGAAGTGTTATGTTCTTAATACAGTTGAAACTGATACAATTTCACATGGTCACATCCATCTTCAAAGTTCCAAAATACATACAAACAAAAAACAAACAAACAAAAACAACAACGAAAACCCACTATTAACAGACTGAGGGAGCAAAAATGTTGCTTACTGTTATAGCAGCTCCCACTAGGCCCTGCACCACAGCTTCACCCGTCGACTGCACCTACAGAACAAAACAGAGCACACAGCTTTTGATATGTCTGAAAAAGCTTTTGGCCCCATATTGAGGACAGCTGATGTTGTGCAGTACAAGGAGAAGGACAACTCTTTATTGCAACAGCTGTCTTTAAAGCGCTCTACCTGTTTGGCAGTGGTAGCCATGTTGACTACATCCTGAATGCGATTATCAAGGAAGTTCCAAGTGTCCTGAAAGTCTGGAGATGAATCCTGAACCATCACTAGCTCTGTGGTGTTGTAGATGCCTGTCAGTGCAGCCCGTTTGGTGTACCAGTTCATCTACATAAGAATGAGATGATAGAGAAGGGTTGTAAGACTATGTCATCATTACTGCGGTACAACCGCTGTGCTTTATTCAGGAAGTAGCACGTAGAGATGAATAAACGGCGTTTAAATAAGGGGAGGACAAAAAGAGCGGAGAAATATTAACACATGACATACGAGACGAGTTATAGTTGAACTGCTAACTACAGCTCTGATGACTACCCATTTATTATCCATTCTACTGTAATGTACAGATGTACTATCTAAAAGAGGTACAAGTACACAACTCAATACTCAAGTGCAATTATTTGCCTAGAAAAATACTCCACTACAACTAGAAACCTGCATTCTTTTACTCGTGTAAATAAGTCCAAGATGTGAATTTTCCCTAAAGTAAAAAAGTAAAACTACTCCACTTAGGATAAAACACATTTTAAAGAGTGTTGGATTTGATGCTGTTGATAAATATACATGTTGATTTTATCCATTTATGTAGTGGCAGGTAAAAGTACAGAACTTAAATAAATGTCCTTAGTTACTTACCAACATCATTTAGCTCTATTAAACTAGGTGCTGCTTTACATTTTTGACTGGAGCTACTGTGTGATAATTACAAGACAAGACACAAGTGATGTCTATGACACAGACAGGGACAGACTCAGGTGCAGATGGGTGGGTGGGGGAGTAACCTGGAAGGTGGCAGGGCGAATATTGTGGGGGTGGTGATGAAAGGGGGACATGAAGGTATGAACAGAAGAGGTAAAGGAACGAGGGTGAGAGGATCCACTCACGTCTGTGGATCGGTCTCCAGCGTAGTACCAGATGTCGTCCACCAGGGTGGAGAGATGCTTCAGGCTGTCGGGGATGTTGTGAGGAAGGAGCAGGATGCTCATCGCCTGAGGACACAGACGCAAAGTCGAGGATCAAACAAACTTTCTGCTTTGATCTGGACCTCCGTTGTAACTCACTGTGATGCACACGATACCTGTGGCCATGTTTCAATGTAGGGGATGTACATCCTCAGTCTGGTCTCAACAGCATCTCTTAGGAAGTCAGCAGTCTTCTTTGGTCTGGAGGAAGACGTTTCAATGAAAATCATATAAATTTCATTTTTCTCTTAATGCCAAATGTTAGGCAGCAAAAACTAAGCCCTTTTTTGTGTGTGTACACGTACTCGGCCTGGCCCAGCTGGATCTGCTTGTGTTGTTCAGCCAGGATTTCTGCCAGCTGTGAGTTGCACTGAGCGACAAAATGTAGGACCAAGTCTCCAGCTCCGCTGTTGAACATGCCAGTGGAAGCAGAGGACAGGCCCAGAGTCTGTCCCCCAAACACACAACAACAAACACGTCATTTGAAATCTCCATTCACAAAGTGTGCTACTCATTTACTGTAGCAGCGTTTCTCCTGTAATGGTACAGGATATCTTACTGCTGCGTCCTCCTGTGTAGAAGTGGTGATGATGCTAAAAATGTCTTATTGACATGCAAGAACAATAGACAGGTAATCAGCATGTGTCATAATGGTTTTTATATGAGCAAAGTAAGGTCGCTGCAGAATGCAGAGTTTGTGTGTTGTAAGTATTTATCGGAGTAGTATCAAATCTAACACTATCAACACCCTCTGAACAGGGCTGGGATGTAAGGAAATTGTGGTGTAGCAGCTCTGCTCTGTACTGCAGGATCACAGGACTCACACCAGCCCAGAAAGGCAGAGCCCCACAAATTTTTACACAATCACTGGAAAAAGCATCATCTGTAGATCAGAAAATACGGTTTCAGAATATTGCAAGCAGTCCAGTGTAGCCCCAGACCTGGATCTGTTCAATTTAATAACATTTGGAAAGTTTTAAACATCTGTATCAGGAAATGATTTTAAGTCACTCATACGTGCAGGGAGTCTACAGGAAGTGCCAGAGGAAACTGGTTAAGCCTCAACTGGCGTAGTCAGAGAACAACCCTAGCACACATGTTCTACTGGATCCAAGGGAACCTGACAACAGATAAACCAGTTCAACTGTTAGATCAGCACACAATTTACACTGGTTACTTTTCTGTTCGACTCGATCCTGACTTGGTCTGATGTCCTGCATGTGTAGAAAACATTAATCTCAGTTGCAATTCGATTAAAGTGCTCTGACCGCTTGAAGTATTTACCTTAAAGATTTTTAACTGTTCATTTCCTCTTAAGAGCAGCTCACCTCAGCACCGGCCGCAATGGCTTCCACTGACCAGCCGTGCAAGTGGACGAACTCCAGAGATGCAGTCAGGATTCGAGCTTGAAGCTCTTCCTCTGTTTCGTACTCTTCACCATGTTCCCCGCTCTGGTCCTGGTAACTTCACAGAAATAAACATACAGTGATGTTCCAGCATAAACAAAGAACAGGGGAAACATCAGGAGCATGATGGAGGACATCAGCAACACACAAACTTAAATGCTACATACTGTAACTGAAACCCTGCCGGCTGAAGACATTTGTACAAACTGACCTGGTGTTTGGCCTGGAAGCCTCGGCTGCTCCCGGGTCAGATGAGTCTCCCTGGGAGGCAGCTGCTGTGTCCTGTTCAGCAGAGTGAGCCTGGTAGTGCTCGTGGTAGGTGGTGGATGAGGAGGACGAAGGCGGTTTGTCAGATTTGGTTTCGTCCTGAAGCCTCAGTGCTGCACATTGGAAGCCTCGTCTCAGGCTACACGTGGGGTATGCTGCTGTTGGTGCGGCCGCCACTGGAGAAAAAGGAAAATAGACTGATCGGCTTCTAAGGATCTCCACCACATTATATTATAAAAGTCAAACTGTGTACTTATTTCATATCCATCTACTTATGTTGCAGCTAAACGCTCCAAATGTCAAAAGCCAGGACCTGTAGCCTTGAAGGGCAACTTCACTGATTGACATCTTGCTTCTTAAGGATCTGGTTTAGAGTCTACAGTACATGTATATGAAAACTCCAGAGGACATGGAAACTGGACGCTGGAGCAGACAGCTTATATAAGCACACGGAGGACGCCCCCCAAGTGACAGGAACTTGTTTACCAGGCGTGTCTAAATACTGAGGTCAAGGAAACACCACGGTTTCCACAGAAGGGCTTCAACCAGCAGTTGTCCGTGGAGCCAGTCAACCCAACGTTAGACTAGTACAAGTGTCCTTCATTATCACCTTCTATGACTAATGACTTTGGCGCGGATAACTTGGCTCACGTCAACACGAGCTCGTTCCCACTTTGTCCAACTACAAAGAAGTGGACCGTACGTTAATTATTTTCCCAGCCATGTTTTGCATTCTCAGCAAAAGTATCGTTGTCTTACCGCTGCCCAGCCCCCGGAGAACCCTTCCAGCCCGCACAGCTCTCAGCAGCGACGCCATCTCCAGCTGCACAGCGCCTGCTTTTAACTTCACACTCAGCTACGTCATTCTAACGCGACTCTGTGAGGAAATAAAAAAAAAAAAAAAAAAAACAAGCTGAGTGGAATAAGGCCGAAAACCCAAACAGGAACTTTTCAAACTAAAATCAATAACACGCTTTCTAAATGAGTCTACAAAAGCAAAAATATTGACCAGTGTGAGCGCGTCGACGTTTTGGGCTTAGATTAAATTACAAATAATTCTTGACACTGCATGATCACCGAGGTGGTGAAAGCCCACGGACTCAGTACTTGAGTAAATGTGCAGCTATTTGCCTAAAAGCTCCTCAACTGCAAGAATCAAGGACTGCTTCAAATTCTTTACTCAAGTTGGAAGTGGTTGCTTTAAAGAAAAATGCATTTTAAACAGCAAGGCTAGCTCAGGTTTGTTTTACAAACATAAAGGTAAAAAAATATGGAAAAAGGAAAATATGGAAGAAAATCCAATAATGAATAATAATTAAAGATCTGTGCGGAACTAAAACCAGCAGCTGATGAAGAGTTTTTAACCATGTTATGTTATTACAAGTGGTTCATCCATAATAACACCTCAGAACAGTACTTCAGTAAATGGACTTAATTACTTCCCCCCCGCTGCGCGCTCAAATGATATTATTTTGAAAATATAATCCGGAAGTTGTTTTCTTTATGTAACTTGACGCTCATACAGCTGACACAGCTACAGCAGGTAGGTCACAGAGTACGTTTCGATTACAATTCTAACCTTTAGAGAAGCAAATTAGAAACCAGAAGCTTTTGAAAAGTATCCTACAAACCTAGAGTGGGTATTTTATTCGCGGCTCGTCGCGCTGCTGAAGTTGTTGAGTAACGTTACCGGCGTTTTCTGCGTCACGTTGTTTGCTCGAGGCTCCTTATCACGTCCTCACTAACTAGTTCACAAGTTAATTAACTGAACTAGTTCACTTCAAGACTTTCAACTATTCTTAAAGAACGAAGTGGGCTAGAAACAATGTTTAGAGAGAAACGTCGAGGTCATGCTGCAGTTTTTGAACAACATGTTAACTGTAGTTGTTGTTATCAGATGTTAGCTGCTAACATTAGCATGTTCTAACCAGGTTCTTATTGTCTGCATGTGACCAAACAGGACAATATCAGACCCAATATCAGACACTGTCTTCTTATAATATGTTAACGTCACTCCAGATCCTGATCTAGCTTTGACTGTATTACTGGAATACATCTTGTCTCTGAAAATCCACTTTACACTTTATATTCAGAGAGGAACAAGAGGAATGAACTGGAAAGTGTGTGGTCTTTGTAGAGTTGGGGAAGGAAGGAAGCCAGTGCTGGGCCTAGAAAATGTACATTAGGGTGTGATGGAGGTGTGGGGAGCGTTGGGTGTTGATGTCACAGTAGAAGCTCAGTGTTTATTTTCAAAGGATTTAACCTGGCTTATCATATCGAGCATAGCAACATCATTTAACAACTTCAGCAAAAGGCACGATACTGTACCACAGTATGTACGTTCCCACCACTGTAATGTTGTTGTTCTGACTTTATGGATCAGTTTTATGTTTGTTTAGCATCATAATGGAGCACACTGCCATGTAAACAGTCATTACAGCTGTCAGTGATAGTGTGGGGTTGGACAACCGGGAGGTGATTTCAGTGACATGAACAGTCTTGTTTTGTTTTTTGAGAAACAGAACCCCCTCAGTGCATCTTTACTTTGTGCAGCACGTCATGGCAGACCTTGGCATTAAAGCAGGAGATGCGGTGCTGTTGGTTTGGGCTCAGCCCTGCACACCAGCGGCCCTGAAACAGTACGCAGAGGAGCTGGGAGCTGTTGTCGGCGCAGACGGCAAAGTGTCGGTGGAGAACATGGAGAGACTGCTGCTGTGTGAGTGACCTGCTGCGTCTTTGTTTGCATGAATCACAAACTGCGGCCGCAGCTGAATTGTTCAGTTGTTACACATGTAGACGCCATGACTCATCCAGTTATCTTAAACACGGTTAAAGTGTTCTTTCTCATCCTCCCTTCAGCTTCCCACTCAGCCTCCACGTTCAACTGGGTGCTCTCCTGCCTTGTGGCGGACAGCTCATCTATCCACAGTACAGAGAGTCTAGCTGAGCTGGCCAGAGTGCTGAAACCTGGCGGGAGGCTAGTTCTGGAGGAACCAGTTAGTGGTGAGAGAAACAAGTCTTTAATGGTGACCGAGCACATTTGGAACTCTACTACGTTTTGGCTCTCACTGTGTGTTGGACGTGTTTGTCTCCCTTCTGCAGGAGCTGAAGCTCAGAATGTGAGGACTGCAGAGAAGCTGATGTCAGCCCTGAAGCTGTCGGGCTTCACATCAGTGACAGAAGTGAGTGGATCAACTTACACGTGATCCTCAGGTTGATGACATAAAATAAATCCCTCTTGCTCTTCTGCCTCTACCCAAGGTCTGTAAATCAGAACTGAGTCCAGAGGCGCTGAAGTCCCTCACCGGTCACCAAGGAAACTCACTGTCTAGAGTGCGCATATCTGCCTCCAAACCCAACTACGAGGTGGGCTCATCGAGCCAGATCAAGCTGTCGTTCGGGAAGAAGACGGCTAAGCCAGGTGGGTTCATCATTCACATTGGGAGGTTTGTTGTTGCTGTGTCTGGTACGAGTTAAAAAGTTAATACTTGCCTTTGTCTATTCTTCAGCAGAGAAACCTGCTCTGGATCCTAATGTTGTCAAAATGTGGACCCTCTCAGCTAATGACATGAATGATGATGATGTGGTGAGTTCATGATTTGTATTACTCAAGTCTCCCAATACAGTTTGATAGAGGTTTAATTTTGATATTTGAGCCATACTTTTTTTTTTTTTGAGGGTCGTTGCACATTGAAACGCTGACTCTTTGTGCCGGCATCTCCTTTGCATCCACAATGTGTGTTTTTTTTTGTCCCTTCTCTGTCGTCTCTCAGGATCTGGTGGACTCGGACACTTTGCTGGATGAAGATGACTTGAAAAAACCTGATCCCTCTTCCCTCAAAGCCCCGAGCTGTGGAGAAGGAGCTGGAAAGAAGAAGAAAGCCTGCAAGAACTGGTGAGGGCGCAATAACATGTTGTTAAAATAGATGTTTTGTGTTGTACAGTAATCTGTGATTTGAAGGCGTTTCAACGCCACCTGATGCAGCGTGTTGTCTGTCTGTGTAGCACCTGTGGCCTTGCTGAAGAGCTGGAGCAGGAGAGTAGAGAGAAGCAGACCCCTAACCTGCCCAAATCTGCCTGTGGAAGTGTGAGTACATAGCTTCTTTAGTTTCCTTCTTTGTCACATTAACCCGTTAACATCGTGAAGCAACAATAACTTTTTCATCTGTGTGTGGCAGTGCTATCTTGGCGATGCGTTCCGATGCGCCAGCTGTCCATACCTGGGGATGCCAGCATTCAAACCAGGAGAGAAGATTGTACTGGACAACACTACGCTGACGGACGCTTGAAACATGCTCCTTGCTCTCTTCACAAACATTACATTCCTTCCTTTCCTTCCACAACAGCAGCAACATAAAAGCCGCTCTTCAGGTCAAGACTGTTGTGGTTGTGTTGTTGACTGAGTTTCAGGTAACAGCACTGTGACTCAACATTTTCCTCAGTGACTCACCAGCGTTGTTTTGATGCTGACGCTGCAATTATGCAAATGCTGGTGTGAGAATTCCCTGAAGTACCTACGTGCACTGACATGCATCTTCTTTCCATTTAAAATTCTTATTTGCTTCTTTGAAATAATGATACACTCAATAGTATGTTAACTAGAAGAATTTAAGCTTACTGAGAGTTCACTGAGGAAAGGAACAAACTGTTATTCAAGCGTATTTATGTGTTTAAAGACAGTCTGACAAGAAATGTTGTTGCCTTTTTGTGTTTAATTCGATAAACTAAAGCCTGACTCTTGTCACAAATGACATGACAAATGAGCCCAGCGCTAAAGTCCCTGCTCTGCTAGTCCTGCTTCACAAGATGTAAACTTCATGTATGTCAATCTTCCAATAAAGACAGTAAACACAGGATATAAAAGTTTATAAAACCTTTCTACAACACGTTTGGTTTAGCCACACCAGTGACCTGGTAACTTCCAGAAACTGTCAGTCATACGTTTTTCCTGTAATAACTTAAACATACCACTTTATGTCCCTAACTGTACTGAACCACAGTTTTCATCTTACACAGTTTAAAAACACTTCAATGGGATGTTAACAGTGACAGTACAGTCCTTCAGGTACTGAGTTAATATTAAAGACAAATGGCAGCATCAGCACAATAAGACGAGACCGGCTGAAAGTTAAATACGCAGCAACTGAGGTGAAAAGCAGCGTTAAGAGTTCAGTCAGTGAGACTCCATGCTGAAATCCATCCTGATGTCTCCTAAACTGGGGTCAAAGGTGAAGCTGTAAGACACTGCAGCTCGGCCCTCGCCTGAGATCTCCCACGGTGACCTGAGGAAATAGATGCCTTGCTTCCTGTGTCGGCTCCACTCACAGTCACCCTGTGGGAGGAGGTGGAGACAGGGAGTCATCACATATGTCAGAAAATTCAAACACTAACAACCGGAGACTCGCAGAAAAGGTGCTGTTCTGTGGCTTCGTCAGTTCTGGCACACTGGTTAAGCTGATGAGGTCAAATGTGGACTGGTTCCCCACCCACTGGACTGGTGTTGCTAGGGTCACATGTAAAGTGTGGACAGCAGTTAAGCTGCCTGGTGAGTGGTGTGTTAACAACATAACTCTAGTGGACAATGAGCTCTGTTTTCAAACTAGGCTGTGAGTCTTCAAGCTGCCACTGAGTCGCACCTTTGGGACAACATGACAAAATAAGGAGACAAAAAAAGTTCATGTTTAATATGTTAAACATCGAAAAAAGATTAATGGTGGTGATACCTGCTCACTGATTGGTCCAATCAGACCCCCACTGACAGTGATGTCAGTGGTTAGGTGATACTCCATCCACAGTGCAACACCGTGACAACGACCAGTCCTGTAACAGATATTTAAACCAGTGGTCAGTGACTCAGCAACATCAGACCACTGCTGCCTGCAGCTCTACCACAGTGACAGAAAGAATTGGTACCTTCTGAAAGGCAGCGAGCCCTGACTGCTCACTGGCTGCTGGGGGACGCACTGCGTGAAGTCAAAGGTCATGACGGCCGCAGAATCACTCAGAGCACGGCATGGGTACTCCCACAGGGGGTGGGGCTCCGCCTCGAGGGACTCACGGAAATCCAGAGATTTCTGAAGGGACAGGTTTAGTTTTTAAGAAATGTACGTGATCATTAGTGAAAACAAGGTAAAGTCTCAGTTAACACAGCTGAACGTCATGGAGCTGTTGTTTATATCGAGCTTGACGGCTCCAGTGAGCTGCTATCGATACACAGGAGGGAGGAGGTGAACCTGCAACACAGATGTCCACAGTCTTGTGTCGCAGTTTAAACTCAGTAAATCACTTCACCCCTGTTAAATGTAAGATGGACATTTTAAACTTGATTACATAAACTGAGTTAAATGGGGGTGTCCGTCTTTGTCAGGAATTCCCTTCTATTGATTCTCTTTTCTGTGTCGAGACATTTCGTCTACATGAAATATTCTACCAGTGTCTGCGCTGCGAACTTAATGACATTAAAACTTTACCTGGACCATTTCATCCATGGGGGTGACGTCAAAGCCCTCACATGTTCCACATGGTGCTCTTATCCTCCACAAATCCTAACATGGTAAAGAAAGAGGCGTTCATTGCAAATCTAGACTCACAGTAGAACTTTACATTCGGGATCTGATGCTGCCTTCTATGTTGTATATATGTGAAACCATTCCCGCCCGTCCCACCTGGAACTCCACAGCCAGCATGTGGAGCGTGGCAGAGCAGGGGAGGATAGTGGCGTTGGGCAGCAGGAGCCCTGCCAGGGCGGTCCGACAGTACCAAAAGAACAGGGAGTGCCAGGGCAGAAGGCTGGTACTGAAGTACGGTTCACCCATCAGGACTGAGATCTGTGTGAGAAACAGCACATTTGACACAGTTGTTGATGTTAGATTAACAAATGTCACAGTATCTGTGTTCATTTGGGATTTTTAGATTCAAATTAACTACTGTGGGTCGTGGAATTACCAACTGTGGTGCTAACAAGTGGTACACGGTGACAGAAAGCACTGCACACAGTGGTTTGACTCCTGAGGACAAAACACAGACACACTTGTAGCAGTTTCTCCACAGGGATCAATAACATTTGTCATGATCACCTGTTTTCCTCCTAAGTCATTGCTGCACAGCTGGTCGGGCCTGATCTCCAGCAGCTCAACAGCTCCTTTCAGTGAGTTGGCTTCCAACACCTGCAAAGAAGAACATGTCGTGTCAGCACTTATTAACCTGCCCCTGGAGAACTGTGTTAAAAAAACCTAAAAGAGCAAAACTATCAAGAAGCATCTGCCACTTCTCAGAAATGAAGCTGTAAAATAGTCCTTCACCTGCTCAATAACCTGCTTGGACATTCTGGAGTTTTCCAAACCAAACACCTGGGTAGAGGCAAATGGAGATACAAGTCAGAGGGTTTGGTTTATGAAGGTTGAGCGTGTGTCCTCGTGGTTACAGCACAATACCTTCTTGGCTCCGAGCATATGAGCAAACACAGGAAGCAGACTTCCATCGCTGATCCCGAGACACACGCTGTCCTCTCTGAGAACCTGCAGTCAGCAAAGCAGCTAATGAGAGATCCGTCATATCCATTAAGTCTCTGAAAAACTGTCTGGACTCAGGTTCGCCCTCACTTACGCTGCGCAGTGCGCTGACGAAGCTCTCTGTCCGCTGCCTGTCGTTGAGCTCGCCAAAGCGAGGCCGCGTCCAGACCAGGTGAGCCTGGCAGGTACAGCATGGCCGAGAGGGAAGAGCTCGAGTGTGCGAATCCTGCTGGCTGAAAACATTCACATACAGCGTGAGGTCAGCTGAGGGACAGAAATGACAAAGAGTCTAAAACTATGCTAACTGAAAGTTTTTCAACCTTTATTAGCGTGTCCCACACCAACTGTGGACTCTTGATGATATGAGAGACACAGCAGACTACATGCATGAACCTGACCGTTCACCTGACAGTACCAACATGTTTACAGCTGTGTCTGGAGGACATGACAGTCTTTACAACAGCTGGTAATTAGACGTCCCAGTGCTGCAACATTGACTCAACCCCCCCTACTGGGTCATGTCAGGCTTGTGGTGTTTAGTCTCTGAGCTGTTGTACCTGTGAGACTGCAGGCTGTACCACAGACTGTAGTCATCATGGCAGACGGTTAAACTGAGCTCCTCTCCTGCCGTCACCCTGCTCTCCACAGGCAGGAAGTACACGCTCTGCATCCAGTGGTCCCTCCACTACAACACAACACAGCACAGCATTAACACAGACTGATGGGAGCCTGAACCCTTAGGATCTTAACACTGGTGTGTGACTCACCGGAGCCATCCTCGGCTCAGGGTATGTCCAGCTGGGAGCCATGGTGCACACAATGCTTCCACTGGGATCCATGTCCAGGTCCCACCAGGACAGGACAACCTGGGCTCGACCACTGGACTGAACCACAAACTGGGAGGAGTGGGACTGGAAGGCGCTGCTTACTGGTTTACTGAAGTCCACACTGCGAGGGAGGGGGAGCACGGAATGAAACGCTGATGTTGAGAGACAACAGTGTAGGAGAACCTGTCTGTCTTTCATACCTGAACATGGTGCAGAGAGGACCCAGTGGGGTGAAGCTCCCAGGAGACACCTGGCTCAGCTGGATGTCGCACACTGAATGAGCTCCAGCGCAGCGGCCCACCGAGGGCGGTGGGACCAGATGGGTTCCTTCTACCTCCACTGGCTGCAGCTGAGTCCAGCTCCACAGCAGCTCCGACTCCACGAGCTGGGCGTAGATGGTGGCGCGGTGAGGAACTGCCTCACAGCCCAGCTGAAGAGACACGAGGGGACAGATCTGAACCCGCTGTCTGAAGTTCACTTCAGCCAACATAAATTTAAGATTCAACTAAAACTAATTCTATAAAACACAAAACAACAGAGCACACACACACCTGGACCAGATTTTGGTGAGCATGCTCGTAGCTGGGCAGAGCTCCTTCACCTATTAGTTCTGTATCAAACAGTTCTGTGACCAGGATGTTGGCTCTGGTTTGCATATCTCCATCTGTTCATAAACCATAAATACAACACAAAGGAAGAAAATGAGGAAAGACTCGTTGTAGAAAATCCGACATGTATCAATTCCCACCATGAGAATGTCAGCTGCATTCATGCTGTGCAGCTTTTGTGTGTGTGTCCTCTCTGACCTGGCCCCACCGTAACATCAGTAGAGTGCTTGTTAATAATCTTGATCTTGTCGGAGAAGCCGTTCTTCTCCACAATACTCTGAGCTGCTTCAGCCATGGGCTTAAAAACCTGCAGACACAGAGGAAACGGAGGCTTCAAAAACTAATCATTAAATGAATCAATAAACAGTTATAACTGCCTGAAGCTCCTCTGTGCATCCACAGCATAGTAAAAAAGGAAGTGATGTCAGCACACTCACTAGTGCTGCATGTACTGTTTTTTTAGCGTGGTGATTTTAGATTATCATAAAAGTTTTATTTCTCAGTTTTGACACTGGAACAATCAGAAACAACCAATCTCCTTCCACACAGACCAGTATTTGGGGAAACTGAGGGAGCCCGTGCCAATGTGCTGTACCCAGCAAGAACATGTAAGAATCAGTACCTCCACGGCGTAGCAGAAGTCTGCTCCAGCAGTGACAGCCATCATGGACAGTAGGCCTGTCCCCGTGCCGATGTCTAGGACGATCACTTTCTCACCCCGAGCCTTTACTCTGGACACGGCCGCCCGAATCCCCTGGTAGTACTTCTTATTCTGAAAAGGGGGAATGATGTTAGAGAATGCTCTGTGGTGAAACTTAGTTGTTCCATAATTTGTTTTTTGGGCATTTTGCCTTTATTTGACAAAATCTAGTGAACAGGCCGACAGGACTGAACAAGAGAAGAGGGGTAGCATGTAGTAAAGGTTCCCACATGGACTAAAAGCAGAGGCCCTGCAGTGACGTAACATGGACTAACCAATCAGCCAGCAACAATTCAAGCAAGAATAAAGAAATAAAAGAATAAAAACCTACTTCTAGCTTTTAAACAGTGAAGATGAAGAAGTGATGCCACCTTCCTTTGTCTTAAAGTGAGCTAAATAAGTTGAGGTGTTGGATTACTGGTCGGACATAACAACTAGTCTGAGACACCAGTTTCAACTGGGTTTACCTTTTCATTGAATTAGTTATGGATGATAGGTGTTTACATCCATATAAAAACAGTGAAAATAGTGTCAACCTCTTAATACTGTAAGAACATGAACACTGTTTTCAGGCAGTGGTGTTGTCCAAAACTCACCCTGTCATGATCATGCAGCATATCAGCATAACAGGACCTGAAAGAAAAAACATTTATATATCAATCACAAGATGTTTGTGTTAATGTTTTACATTTAAGGTGTTTCCATCAAAATATAGTTTAAGGAACAAAAGTAAAAGGACTCAATGTGCAGAGAAATGCTCCCTGTTAGTGCTTTTCTATTACATGTGATAATCACTTATGTATTAATGCGGATTTACCGATTTGCTGATGTAATTGTTTAAAGTATAGTTAAGACAGAATACATGTGTCTGAACGAGAGGGATCCAGGTAGAAGCGTTAGGTTACAGGGGGCTGAGGTGAAGAAGGTGCAGGAGTTTAAGTACTTGGGGTCAACAGTTCGGTGTGATGGAGAGTGTGGAAAAGCGGTGAAGAGGAGAGTGCAGGCAGGTTGGAGCGGGTGGAGGAAAGTGTCAGGAGTGTTGTGTGACAAAAGAGTGTCAGCAAGACTCAAAGGAAAGGTGTACAAGACAGTGGTGAGACCAGCTCTGCTCTATGGGTTAGAGACGGTAGCAGTGAGAAAGAGACAAGAGGCTGAGATGGAGGTAGCAGAGATGAAGATGTTGAGGTTCTCCTTAGGAGTGACCAGGTTAGACAGAATAAGGAACGAGTACATCAGAGGGACGGCTCACGTTGCCTGTGTTAGCGACAAAGTCAGAGAGGCCAGACTGAGGTGGTTTGGACATGTTCAGAGGAGGGATAGTGAGTATATTGGTAGAAGGATGGTAGAAGGAGGGCAAGAGGACGACCAAGGAGGAGATATATGGATGTTTGACAGAGGACATGAGGTTGGCTAGTGTTAGGGTAGAAGATGTTCATGATAGAGTTAGGTGGAGAAGGATGATTCGCTGTGGCGACCCCTGATGGGAAAAGCCGAAAGAGAAGAAGAATTGTTTAAAGTATAGTCGGTTTTATGTCCTAAATTTACTATTGTGTATTTAATCTAATGTATATTAGTAACTTATGTAGTCACATAAATGTAGTATTGCTCTTTGGAGAAGTAGAAGTGTAAATGTGTTCATGAACGCAACACAAACATACTAAACCGTCCTCCACGTCGAAATAAAGTCGGTTTACTTGTTTGCAAACGTAAACAGCAAGTTCACATGACATGTTACTATAACGTTTTCTTACAGGACATATGACAACACTTTGAATTCAGAACGACAATTTTTTAGTTATTTTAACAACTTGCTTACTGTAACCGTTCAAACTGCAGTGGAGCTACAATGGGTGCTAGCTCAGTGCTACCTGGCTATCTCCTGGTGGTAGTCGTACTCCTCGCTCTCCTCCACCCAGTCTAAAGCTCCAGTGGTCGGGTTGGCTCTTCCACAAAAGGTCTTCATCTCTGCTACAGCTGCCACAACACGTCGAGACAGTGTGTAGCTAAATAAAAGCAGAACAAGCCCTAAAGTTTAAAAGAGTAAATTGGATTAAAGAAGCAGCGTTGCTCCGACGGGAGCCGCCATGTTTCCCAGAGACGTCACAACCTGTTTGGTCACGTGACTCACTTCGTTGTTTTTTTCTTTGAACTTTATTAATATAAGAAACAAAAACAATAAACAATAAACATGTATTAAAGCATTTATTTATCAGTTTACATTGTGCTTTAGATGTTGGCAATAAACCAGAAATATATTCAAATAAAATCATATAAATACAATAAATACATATAAAAATTATTTTAAAAACACCCAATAAAAACGACACAATATAAAAAAGAAAATGAAAACAAATGCATAAAGACAAGTTAATGAAAGGGTAACGTAAAGGTAACGAATTAGCAGCCTAAGGTCTTCAGGTAGGACTTTACACAATCCAGGAGTCCTCACTGAAAGCATACCGTATGTTGTCACTCATACAACAACCTTCATCTGTTACTGACTACAAAACATTGAAAATATGCACTTTACGGCTTCTATCATTCCCATTAAGCTCTAACTATGGTTTGATTGTTCATTGATTATACCAGACGACGCGTGGTGTGACCTAATGCATAATCTGAAGAAGCATAATCTCCTGCAGAATTTATGACGGAGTTTAATCTCAAAATTTAGATTTTAATCTTGAAATTTAAATTTTAAAGAAGCAAAAAAGAAGAAGTCAAATGTTTTATACTGCTCCTGGTCTGCTTATGTAAAAATCCAATAGCTTGTTTCTGCTGCAGTAACTTCTTAGAGGCTTTACATTTGCTTACATTCACTAGCTGCAGATCTCAGGAGCACAGGAATGTTTTCCTACTGTGGGTCATGACGTCCTATCTGAGAGGATCTGATATGACCAGTATCTTTGTGCTGCTAATGTGTAGCTAGATATAGCTGTGTAAACAGAGGCAGTTTGCCGACTTCTCTACTTGTGCTACTGTTAAATTATGTTTTATATTTACATACGTATATAATGTACATATATTGTGATGGCGGAAAAAATGATAGATCTTGAAAGCAACTATACATGCATATGAAGAAAACAATGATTATTCTTCCTTGTAGCCACAGTGGCAGCTGTTGAGCAAACGTTACACAGGATTATCATGTGCAGGGAAACAAAGGAGAAGAAGCTCATTTCTTTAAGGCATTAGAGGAGCCCTTGTTCAAAGGGGAAAATCAGCCGCAATGGCTCATGAATCCAAAATGTTTCAGCAAAAGACCAGGAACAGCAAGGACCAGCTCAAATTCCTTGTTAGGAGCCAAGGCCCCAAATGCTCAACCTGCTTCAGAGGGTGACAAAACAAGGTGCTCGTAGTATGAATGATGGGTGTAACACTGTAAGAGTGAAGCAGGGTGTTGATGTTTCCTGGATCAACCATGGGTTACAGAAAGAAATCCAACAGACCTGACTTGACCTGAGAACCAGATTGCAGTACTAGTGCATCTCACAACTTAGAATACTATAAAAAAGGAAAGCCTCAAAGTCAATGCTGAAAGGGTTGGCTGATCACAGAGTACTGGATCTGAAAGGAAAAAGGTGTGGCAGAAAAGACGCCCAGGCAACAGAGATGACTGCAGCCTTACAAAGATTGCTGATAAGCTAAATGCAGATGCTGAATTTCTTTTCCAACTGGAAACATGGTCTTCAGTTAGGCTGATCACTTCCATGCTACACCTCACTGACAGTAATTTGTGCTTGTGACCCCTGAGCACTGTACATGTAATGAAACTTGAATATATCTATTTCACACTACTCTAATGTTTTGAGATGCTCTAGTTTAGACCTAAGTTAGAGTCCTTGTAGTCATGCACACTTGGCAGTGGGCAGGCAGAAGGCGATGGTGGGGGGAGGCACCAGGATGTCAGTGAAGATGGGCCGATATCCAGCAGGCAGAGGGGGAGCACTCTGCTCCAGCAAGTCCAGCACAGCCCCCCTGATGTCCCTGGAGACGTCACTGCGGACGTCCAACAGCACAGACACATGCTCTTCACTGAGGAAACAGCAAGGAATGTATTAGCAGTATTTTTACTTCTTAAATGGTAGATTATTGAAAGAAACTCAATTCCAGCACATCATTTGAGCTCTGCCATAAGGATCTCCTTTGTGGACTAATTTTAAATTTATAAGTAAACAACAAGCAATGTATGCTGAACAGCTTTTGACAGCTAGGGAAGAGCAGCTGAGGTCAACTTACCTGATGTCGGGGTATTTAGCTGCAAGTCCTGACACTTCCAGAGTGAGCATGCCAGGGTCTTTGAGTCGGATGAAGTCAGCCAGATCAGGTAGCAGGGCTAAAGGGTTCACTTCAGGCACTGAGCCTTCACCCTCCTACAGAGACACACAGTTGCACACCCGAGTTTGACTGATTGCTTTTACCTGAAGCTGTCACTGGCTGCATCATTTGGCTCAGTGAGATCAAGAAGGTCCAGAACTTCCCAAAGTCGATCTGACAACAGCTGGACTAGCTGTAAAGTGATGATGTAGATGATGATATATCAACAATGCTCACCAGACCATGGAAGATTTCTCTGAACAGCTGTTCATCCTGAACCATCTGCTGAGCAAGCTGCCTCCTCTCCTCAGCGCTGCGACACACCAGCCTCTTCTGCATCAGAGCCCTGACGTACTCCACCACCATCAGCCACTGAGCCTCCTCCTGCAGACGCTGCAGACCCAAAGAAAGATTCACATGAACATACAGTCGGACCAAGCTACAACCAACACACTGAGGTGGAAACCGAGCAAAGCTGGGACCTGTCGGCATGGAGGGCGAACGCGGCTGTACAGCTCCAGGTGATGTTCCAGGACATGGCAGAGTTTGGGTGTGGGGTCTCCTTGGGCCAGCCAGGATCTAGTCAGGAGACCTGGGAGGAAAGGCTGGAGGTCCAGAAGTAGCTGATCCATCACCAGACGACAAGCGCGTCTCACAGCCCGGTCCAGAGCCACCAGGGGGTTGGGAGGTGTCCGGGAGAACTGACCCGCCGACCTTGATGACTGCTGCTGCTGCAGGCTCTCTGTGGACTTCCTGCATTAAAATACAGTCAGTGCTCCCTGATTGTCATAAGGCAAACAGTATAATGATGCTGCTATGGAAGCTTTATCAACAGTGTCCTGCTATAGTCTTACTTGAGGATGATACAGTTGCTAATGGAGGCCAGCAGATAGTGGAGGTAGAACTTGCTTTTGTTGTTGCTCGGTTCTTTGCGGTGCTCCTTCCCAAAGTCCACCAGAGCTTCCCTGAACCTGGAAGTAAAGATGTGAAAGTGGTACTGCAGGAAGGTACAGTGTGTAACGTTAGCTATGAAGAAAGCACGTTTAAACACACACTTGTTTAAGAGGTTCTCCATCTCATACAGTCCCATCTGTATAGTTTGATCTCGTAGGGATTCTCCGATCATCAGAGCCACCCGGGCGTTCTCCTCCAGCATCTGTCACAGACCCACAAACAGAAGCACATAAAAAACACACACGTACCAGACATCAGACACGTGATGATGCTGAAAAGTGATGACAGAGCTTGTTGGGTTTCTGCAACAGTGAAGTTGTAAGTTGCAACGGTGCATCAGTCATCACAAACTATGGCTCCAGACAGTGGACACGGACACTATTACTGTGACTAGATTTGATCCAATGATAAGTGAGGTTCACTTTTCAGCCTAAACTCCAACATCTCTCATCTCTCAACTGCTTCTGTGTGTAATTTCACTTTCTTGCTTGACATGTATGTGTTTGTATTTTGTGTGTGAGATAGCGGGTTTACCTGTGTGATGATAGTAGGCAGGCTGGTTTGGTAGAAACCTTCATGGTCAGTGTCCGGCTCCTGGTCTCTCTGCCAGTCCTGCAGCTCCACCTGCAGAGCTTTGAGCATCCACTCTGACACACTTTTCTACAAGAGCAACGATACCAACACAGACAGACACACTCATTGAAGACACCATCATGCTCCTTTACTGTATGTGCTGAAGCACTCGTTTTTGTTTTGTTTTGTTTTTTAGGGGACTGGGGGCTTTTGAAACATGGGTGACCTTCACTCAGTACTGTCCCTGAATGTAGCATGCTAGTGCAGCAGCTGACAGGGAGATCGTGCTGCTGCTTCTACATAGACACAATGTTACTTTTATGGCATGAAGGGAAGTAACAGGTCCTCTAACAACAAGAACGATCCATTTCCAAGACATTGTATCAAAGTTGTCAGACTCTACTGCAACAGAAGCAGATTGTCAACAACATGGTGGCACTGGCTTCAGTTTCAACACCATTACACCCTTATTAAAGACCCTGTGTGCAGATGCTCTTGTCACTAAGATAACAGGTCATTTGTGAATTCTTTGTAGTCGACTGACCCGAACACTCTGCACATATTTGCTCTGCAGCTGCTCCAGTCCCTCGCTGGAGATGAGAGGTCCCAACTCTTCTTTTTCCATCTCAGACACCAGTTCTGGATGACCCATCATATCTGGGCTGCCGGGAGAAGATATTTTGATGGTTACCAATGTCTAACAGGTATACTGACCCAGTTGTGGCCTACCTCCAGTAGGGGTCCTTAGGCAAGACCTCTGTACACAGACCCAGCCTTTGCCTTGTACCTGTCTTGTAGGTTGCTTTGCATAAAAGCATCTGCTAAATGACTAAATGTAAAATATGTTTTAAAAATGTAGAATGTATATTATATAGAAACATATAAAAAAAAACAATAGAATAACAAGAATTCCACAGTAACAAATTGTATTTACCAAATGTAATAGATTTCTATTTTACATATTCAGATAAAGACATATCGTAATTATTATTGTATTATTAATGTATCATTCTAGCTTAAACTATCAGTTTGGCAAATCAGGAGATTAACCAAAACCTTCAGAATACTTCAATATGTACAAATATCCAGTATTTCACCAGAACAAATAGATGAACATTTATAAAAAAGACATACATACAGGACATGGAAGTATTTTACTTTTTTATTTTTCTGCTTCATCAGATTCCTACTAAGAGAAGAGGCAGGACGTATGACAGAGTGTGTTTTAGTGTGTATTGAATTTGCATCTGGAGTGTGATTTGTACTTAATTTAACTATTTGATCAAGTAATGCGTGCTCACACAAATTAGCAGTTGTTGTTGTGTTTCATTCTATGATGTTCATCTGTCAACTCATCACACTGTTCAGCACAAAGAAGCACACAGCAGACAGAATACACGTCTCACCTGTTGTAAATGTGGAGCACCCAGTTGAGCACAGCAAAGATTTCACCGCTCTCCAGGTCCCAGCTACTAACCTAAGCCAACAACATCACTAACATGAGTAGAGTGAGGTAATCAACCAAACATAACAAGTCATGATTAATTTGTTATCTCTCCCATCACTGACCTGAGTGAGGTGAGCATGTAAACAGCAATGGCTGGCCCTCAGGTAGGCCCCTGTCAGCCGGTAGTGTGGAGGGACACAGTGCTCCAGCAGGTGGCGTACAGTGGCCAGGTCAGCCATCAAACCGTGCTGCAGAGCAGAGAGGTGGCCTGCTAGACCGGGACCCCGTGTGTGCAGGTAGGAGACGCTGCGAAAACGTGCCGAGACCGCCTCCTCTAGTACCTGGACGGCAAATGACGTGAGCGGGGACGGACTCTGACACTAGCATGAGTCCTACATTTAAAAGGAGAGACTGAGTGAGCTGGCACTGACCTGGAAGAAGCAGGCTCTCCAGCCGCGAGGCCGCCCAGGAGGTAGGGGCCTGCTGTTGCCTCCCGAGCCCCCTCTCTCCTCCAGCAGAGCCTGGTCCAGGGCTTCCTCTCGCTCCACTATCCTCACGGCTGATACAAATGGTGTGGGGTTCTGTCGAGCCAGAGCCAGGGCGCTGCTCACCACCGCCCACAGCTCCTTGCCTGCAGTGACAGGGTGGATGCTGAGAATGTCATGGCACTGATTTTTCAATAAAACATGTTTTGTTGGTGCAGTGCATCAACCAAACATACATATACACCTTAAACTACAATACAGACAAAATACTGCTGTCATATATGTATTTTCTTTATTTGTTAAACTGAATTCAACTGATATTCCTGACTAAACTGTCAAGATGTCCTTACCCAGGGCGTCCACCAGCCGCCCAACACCAGAGAAATATTTGGCCACCAGGTCCTGGTCTTCAGGGCTGAGTGAAATTCCTGAGGTCCCAGCAGCTCCGTGGAGCTGCCAGAGGATGTCATCCTGCCAGCGCTCAAGTTCCATCAGCCGGGCGTGGGCCTCGAGGAGCCGCCGAGACTCCACCAGGCGCTCAGTCTCCGACACCATGCTACGCACTGCGAAGGGTTAGACCAGGAGGAAGGGAGGGAGAACTTTTAATTTGTCAAACTGTCAAACTATTTCTGCATCAAGCCCCTGCTGCTGCCACTTGAGGCTGAAGTTTCCAGTAAAAAGAAACCTCTGCAGTATTTTATAGCATACATTTCCTGAATGGTGGGTAAAATATGAAATAGATAGACCACACTGTCTCACCTGCACTGTGGACCTTTAAACTCATTGAGTTTCTCCTTTCATAGATCGTCTGACAGTTTGCTCAGATCAGTGGAAGAATAATACGTATTAGATGTTCTGTTAATCGTTCACATGTGGAACAGTAAGTAAAGCAGATGTAAAATGGAACTACAGCCTTTAGCTCCTGCTCACATCACTTATATGTACTCTACTATTAAAGCAAACAAACAAACATAATATTCCCTAAAACCTATTTTCTGTAAATTAAAACCAGTAACTTCATTATGCATGTCTGACATTGGGGATCTCACCAGAGTAGAGTCGTGGCAGGTTGCTGACAGCGGCGAGGAGCTGACAGTGGTTGATGGACACTTCTCGTAGCCTCTCCAGGGACTTGACCCCCTCTGTGTTTCTGCTGGATTCTACTCCCGCCTTCTTCAAAGTGCGTGATGCCTCCTTGAGCTCAGTCCTGGCCTCCCTCAGCTGCTCCAGACCCCAACCAACCCCCTCCAGGTAGGACTGGACCATGGACTGATTGTCACAAGTATTAAAGTACATGACGATGTTAAACAATAACAACAACTAGAGGTAGTAGAACTTCTCCTGTGCTGTGCTACCAACTCTGATCTTACAGTATAACGTGTGTATTTATGGATTTTGATGTGTCCCTGTGTTGTCACCTTGAGTCTGGTGTGTATGGAGGCAGTCCTCTGACTCTCCCTCTTCCTATACTGGCTCAGCCGCTCTAGATGTTCAGGCCGACAGAACACACCTGACGCCCACTTCAAGGCAGCACCGCGGGCCAAGCGCTCGGCCCTCTCCACCTCCGGCCATACTTCAGCCACAGGCACTGTGTCTGCCAGGAAAAAGGAATGAAGCAATAGTTTTCTATGTTTCTTTTTTATTTCACACTGGGATTCTCATGCAATACTACTGCAATGCTTGGTGAACAAAGCCCTCTGTTCAGAGGCAAGAACAACAGAAGATGTGGCACACACATTGATGGATTACTGATCAGGTCTAACACGCATAAGCCCACAGGTCTTAGAGGCTGAGGAGCAGAGCCTGTGTGCAAGGTTAGAGGTGAGAAATACTGTGCCAAGGGTCCTATTTTTTCTTAGTGTGTCCCAACATGACCCCAGCAGAGCCCTGGTACATGAAGACACGGAGTAACAATCAAATAGAAAAATAAAAGTAAAGACTTAGTATCTACTCTATTTGTTTATTGTGTAGGATGTCATCTAACTAAACTGATGCGAGAGGTGTGTCAGGATCTTGAGGGCACACCATCTCAGCTAAACAGGAACAAACCTGAGCAAACTAGGATAGACCTTACCTCAAACAAGATAAACACAATCTCAAACTGTCCATCTGCGAGAAAAACTTTTGGCAACTAGCACACAACCTCTCCAGTAACAGAAAAGCTGGACGTGACCTCATCATCTGCCAAGTGAGGTTTAACTTACTCAGCCAGCATCATCGTTTGTCTTGACAGCAGCTCAGAGAATTCAAACCAGTGTGCTGCGATGAGGTTTTCTCCCAGCTGGGAAGTTCTCTGTCAAATGAGATTTTGTATTTCACCGTTTAATGTTTCTCATTTACGAGCTCTCTGAATATGGCCCCTGAACGTCCAGCTCGCCCGTGCTTTCACTGCTTGGCTGCTGCAAAAACCATATCACCCATAAAGAGAGAGTATTTTGCTGAGCAGCAGCATTATTGATGTTTAGGGAACGGGATACAGCCTGAGTCAAACGTTTCTGTGTCCTGATGGGAGAGCATCTTTTTATAGCAGAGAGAAAGTGAGGCTCTGTTGTCAGGTAAGCAGGATATCATTTCTCAGGGGTTAGTCAGCTGAACAGGCAGCTGAGCAGCCGCCAGAGTCACGTGACGTCTTAATTGGTCCTAATTGAATAATGTGCTGGTCAGTGACTCAGCACAGAGTGATGTGCTGTGCTGGGACACCAGCATAAAGGAGTCTTTGTGTGAGTTTAGGGTTGGAAGCTTAGGTGATTGTGCTGATTAGGTTAAATAGAGGTCCTGGTAAATACAGTGATTCATGACTCTGTGTGTGTCTCAAATACACAAACAGGACTGTCTGCCCTGGTCAGGGGATGCTCTGCTATCTCCTACCAAGACTCAAACTGAGTGTTGAAACCTCATCATCAGCTACTCTTAACAAACTGTAGAGCGCACATCGGCGACGTGCGATGAGTGTCATGGAAGCCGCTGCTTCAACAGCACCGGTAGGACACAAAGCTCTCAGGCGACGATAGAGCAGTGACTTATTGATCCCAGCAATGAAATGCTGATGCTGCCACAGGCGGGCAGTTTGGAAAGCAGCATCCCTAGTGACCTAGTCCTAGTCTTAGCTACGTCAAATGAAAACACCATCTCCCAACGAAGCTCATGTGATGTGACTGAAGGTCCAGAATCACTACTAAACAGACCTTGTGATGACAGTGTTTTCCCCACTGTTTACAACTGCAGCTGCATCACAAGGGGGTAGAAATCATTATATGCAGGCACACGGATGAACTTTCAGCACTTAAAGACAAGCTTCAACCTTTTTTAACAGGAGGATGTCACTGGCAAATGTTCAATATGTAGTTAAAGAGCAACACATCACAAAACACTGACTCCTAATGGACAGATACGAGTTCATTCATTTCTCTCCTAGAGGAACAACACACAGCCATGCACACCTCTGTTGTGGCTCTAGCTGTTAGGAGACTTAGGAGAAGCGGGTGTTGGCCATTTACGAAGCAACAAACTGTGTGTGAGTGGTTACCTCCTGGTTTGTCACCACCATTCTTCTGATCTCCCGCTGACATTGAAGTTCAGTTTTCTGCCGCCCGTCCACCGGACGAGTCTCCTTTTCCCCGAGGGCCGGCGCCAAGGGTGCCCAGGGTGCAGCGCTGGCTGAGGAGTGTGAGGGAGGACAGATGAGGTGGTGGAGGAGGAGGAGGAGGAGAAGAAGAAGAAGAAGAAAGAGTGGAAGCGAGGGGGCACATATCCATTCCACTGACGGCTTTCCTCTTTCTCCCTCACACACACTCTCTCTCACCCAGACACATCCTCTGCTGAGAGGCCGGCAGGAAAGGGAGGGAGCTGTGGGGGGAGGAGGAGGAGAGGCAAGAGCATAATGCTGGAGGGTGGAGAGGCGGGGGGAAGGGGAGGGGAGGGGAGAAAGGGGCAGGCACAGGGAGGGTATAGGGAGATATGCTGCATTCAGGAGCCTGTTGACAAGATGGTAATTTTTATTAGAGAACAGGATTCATCTCAGCTTCCAACATCACCTCAAGACAAACTGACATTACTGAAGGTCAATTTACGAGCTTCATCCAAAGCGTTCAGCCAAACGGTTCATATAGGAAGAGAAAAACTAACAGCTAATGAGCCTTAATGTCCACAGATTCATCTTCCTGACAACTGCGCTAACACCTCTCACTCATTAATATCATGTGGTAGAGCGTAAAATGAATGGTCATGCCCACCTTTGTCTTTTTAAATGAACACTTTGATCTGATCCTGGTCAGCTTAGTTCAGCACAAAGACCGAAAACAAGGGGAAACAGCCAGCTCGCCTCTGTCCATGTGTAGTTTTCATGTTCAAGTGGAATAGTGAAGAACAAAGCATGAGAGGGAGCGAGGTGGCAGGTGGAGGAGGGCTGAGGGTGGGGTCGGTGGGGTTTAAGTGGGAGTCTGAGAGTCTCTTAGACTTGTAAAGTGAAACCTATTAAATAGTTACAGGAAGGAATGATGTATAATGCATAAGTCATTAGACTATAACCTACTGTAAAAAGAGGAACACAAAGGAGCAGAGGACTGATGGAGACCTGTTCTCTCATTGTGAGCCACTCTGCAGGTGTCTCCCATGATTTAAACCAGCCATTACTCATGATAACGATCATTGCTTTTTGTCCAGTGGGTACATTTCATGGCTTCATTGTTAATGCTGAGTCAAGTGTGTTGAATGTTTCCACTGAAACAAAAAGCAGACTGTGTCACTGACCGTCTCTGATCCTCTGCAGCTGTTCGACCACTACAGGCTTCTACCGCTGAGGGAAGTTTATTTGGGACCAGTTGAGTTCTCTGACCCCGCTGGCCTGTTTACAGCCTGCGAGCTTCCCGAACCTCTTCATAACACAGCAAGGAGCGTGCCAAGCGGCCCTGTAGCCGGAGCCAGCACAAACACACAAACACAACATGGAACCGACATCTTTCAGGACAGCACTTCCTCGTGCAATTTTAAAAATTTGTGTGTGGGTGCTCTGGAAGTTCTCTTTGAATAACAAATTAAATGTGGGACAAAAGGGTCAAAACTGACTTTGTGAATGATTGTGGCATATTGTTTTTTAAAAGTAAGACTCTCCCACACAGCCTCTCTTTGACTTATCCCCTGCAAATCCAAATACTGCACTAGGAATTTGAGATCATGTCTAAAAAATTTAATATGCAATGACCAGTCACTGCAGTCACTTAGGGGCCAGAGGAAAACATCCCACGCACTTCTCACCTATTAGGTTCACAGGGGGAATTTGATCCTGAAGATCGTCAAGAAAAGAAACACTGGCAACCTTTTATTGTGAAGTTGGGGACACATGATGGATATTTAGTCTAAAATTCCAACTCGTAGCTCTTTTCGACAAAGGTGTTCAGCTTTGTTTTGCTTTTCTACTGACTTTTCCCTTCTCTCTCTGTGTTGGCTGATCCTTACATTCCATATTGAATAAGTGTTTGTTGTGCAAAATATGCTAATTCTTCAGATGACATGCCTCTTATCTTTAACAAATCCCAGCTGACAGCCTTAAGATCTGTCAGTGAAAACAGCAGCTAGAGCGGTGGAAGGAGGGCAGTGAGAGTGAATCACAGCAATGAAGCCGCCTGGTTCTAAAACCAAAACTCTAAGCTGAAAGGTGCTAAAATGTTCCACTGAAGTAAGAGGAACTGCAGACCCCGTCTAAGTTTATCACCTTGAACAGCAGATTTAACAATCACTTAACCAACCTTTCTAAAATACCAGGTTCAGTCCACACTAGTCTGAGCCCTGATCACTTTAAGAACTTTACAGACAGAAGAAAAAACAGCTACAAAGTGGAAACTGATCCAATTGATTCAGGTTTTCTAGTAAAATGTAACTGTGACATCTGTGCTATATACTGTGTGTAGTCCCCTTTTGTCAAGGTGATTATTAATAATAGTAACAAGGCCACCTTCCTCACCTCCTACATCTTTGCCATACAGGAACTATTTCCTCCAGGGTCGTGTTAGGAAGGGAGCGAAGGTTGAAACACCAGGATGTTGTGCACAGTGTATTCCTGTCAGGGTGGGACCACATTGCTAAGGACAACAAGGCCGCTGACCTGCTGAGTTCTAGTCTTGTCACACTGACAGCAGAGCTCACGGCAGTCAAGTGTTTGCTCCCTCCTCTCTGATACGCAGTCACAGACGTCCTGCAGGATGAAACTAAAGATGAAGTCAAAACTGTTGCACCTTCTGACTGGCAGTCTAACAATAACTTGGTTGTCCAACTTGTACACACTGTTTAATAAAGTCAGTGTGACACAGATATGTTTAAATACTGGCATTTACAGCTCATACAAATCCACTGTGCTGTACCGCTGCCCAGCACATACCCTGGAAAGCTGGAAGTCGTGTTCCCCTCCCCTTGTTGTTGTCATCACCTTGAGCTCCGTACCACCCAAAGGAGCTATGGGACGAACAGGAAGTCTAATTCTAGGCCACTTCCTGTATGACATTCCTGACCTGCACTGCCTTCCTGCTACACTCTCTCAGGCTCCATATGTATGACAGATCTATGGCTCCACCACCTAAACCTTTACATTTACTTTTGAATAAATGTAAACCTATGTGTGTATATACACACACACACACACACACACACACACCACACACACACACACACACACACACACACACACACACACACACACACACACACACACACACACACACACACACACACACACACACACACACACACACACACACAGGTGAAAATGATAAGAAACATGTTTCCTATTGGAAAGAGAAATGGAAAAAATGCAAAGAGTAGCAATGTGAAATATAATATTCAAAAATAACATATGTGACACATTAGGCTTTGTACCACTGGATTGGCCAAGTCAATAGTCCAAATGGATGTTTCATTCCATTTATTTTGTAGGTTCCTTCCATTAATTGCATAGAATGAGAGTTCACATGAATAACATTAATAACGAGGTGATAGACTGACAGGTGGAAATACATGGAAATCAGACGGAACAGACTACATTCACTGCAGCAGCATCACTACAGTCCCCTTTTACCTCACCACTTCTCTCATTCGGACAAAAGGCACAATCACATTTAAGAGAAATCACAAATACATGTTTGTTCAGTGGAACAGAAACCTGCATCAGAAACATATTTCACCAAAAAGAAGCAAGTCTGAATGTCTAAGAGGAGTTCCCATTCAATACTAGCTAGCATTCCTCCTACATTTAAAGGATTTGTAGTGTTTTCTGCCATTACTGATATACTCTCATCCTAGATTAGTTTATTAAGGATTTCCTTCTCCTTCAGTATTTATTAGTGTATCTATATAAATTTGTTTATCTTTCCAGTTTTTAAGAATATAAGAAAATATTAATCTAAATATAAAGTAGTGTAATTGATTTCAGATTTATATGTAAGCTACAAAAGAGGTTTCACCTTAGCTACTGAAAGTGACCAAACTATTCTGCTGACAAAGGCTAGAGCAGCTGATTGCCACAAGGGGGGCAAAAAAAAAAATAAATCAAAATAAAACCTCATCTCCACTAAATCACCAAATCAACTAAAAATATTCTTATTGCAACTGTAACTTAGCAAATAAAAGTCAAAAACCAACAGTAAGGATTGGATTCAGATTAAAAGAAGTGAACAGAAATTCAAATAGATGTCTCAAAAAGATCCATTACATGCTCCCTGGTTATATTTTTATAAGCAAAGCATGTAAAGCAGCTCATTTCCTGTAGCTCTGAGATGAAGAAGATAAACCCTGATTTCAGCTCATCATGCTCGCATCACATGAAAGCTGCTTCCAGGATGCCTTCATGGACCCCACACAGCAGAAACTGTATCTGAGCAGGTAGCAGACTGGATTTGGTTGAGTGATACAGTTACAGTATGCTCTCCCTCAAGTTCCCACTGCTGGACGAAGTGGACTGCTGACTTTCTGTTTGGGCTGCTGATGTTCGGTCCCATGTGTGAAAGTCCAAAAGAGCCTGGTTGAGTTTCTCCATCCAGTCCAGTCTCTCCTGTTTGGTGTCGGCTGAAAACCAACACCTGGACAAGAAGAAAAAATCTGTGATCAAATACTGTGATCAAAGAGACAGTGACAAGACCATAAGAGCAAAGACCATAGGACAAAGGACATTTTAAGTCACATACAAATACATGTGACAGAAGGTGTTTCCTGTCAACTGTCCACAACAAAAACACTCATCATCATTATCCGTAGGTGTGTAACAATTCTCCAAATCCGCTGTTCGGTTCAAACCTAGATTTTTGTTTTTAATTGAATTAATTAACCCTTAAAATGTGTTGAGTGTATTTATCATTCCACAATTCACCATCACTTCTAAACCTCTTATTTGTTTTTTTTAAATCAGGTTTTATTAAAACTTACTTGGCTAAGGCTTCCTCCCTCTCATCCTGCTGCTGATGTGGGACGCTGCTCACCAGCTCAAAGGTGAAAGGTCGAGCACACGAGTCCCTCTTGACAGGCCTGACACACTGACTGGGAGAGCTGGAGAGAGACATGCTGCCCTCTGCTTCCTAAGAGGTTGAAACAGAAGGTAACAGTAAACCTTTTGAAAGCAACTAGAGTTAAGTTAGTCTGCTGGTTTAGCTGTTGGTGTGTTCATACTTTAGATTCTTTATCATTGGGATGGTTCCAGTAGTACATGTTACATCCCTCCAGGACAAAATATCGCCGATGCCACACTCCGTATCCGCTGATTAACTCAAACATCGTCTGCGAACATAACCACAAAAACAGGAGAGTGAATTTAATGAAAACCTTTAAGAAAAACGTCCATTTCTCAAACATCGTCCTTTTAATTGTTTCATTGCCAAAACAGTGTATTGTAAAATTGCTACACCCCATTTGCTTTAAATCTTTGACTTTTTATTACACTATGAGACTAAATGGCTTGTTAAGGAGGACATGAGTGTGATGTAGCCAGAGAGCCATTACTGACCAAGAAGCCTTGGTGCTGCACATTAGAGTGACCCTCACTGTGCAGCTGTAGGTAGATGTTGCCCTCTAGAGGAGACAGAAAAGGCACCTACAACACAGGGGAGGAAGAGAGAGGGGACTCTCTGTTAAACTGGTTATGATGTGGAAGAAGTGTAGAGAAGCAAGATATGGAAAAGAATATTCAGAAGAATTCATTACAACTGATCAAACAAAGACATAAACGCACACACACACGCACTCTACAAGAAAAACAAAACTATGGTTTAGAGTCAAACTACCAACAATATAATAATAATAGCTATGGTCTTAGAATTGCAATTATATAGAAGGAAATTAAATTTACCAAACAATAGACTAAAGCAATGGTTAAATTGTCAACCTGAATTATGAGTCAGAGGTTAGAGTTTACAAGGGAGCAAAGTGAACTGGTGTGAGTGAAACCTTTTCCTGAAATTCATCTCCCAGCAGCCTCCTGATTTTGCCTTCAAGTTTCATCTAAGTGGAGGAAAAAATAGAGAGGGGAGAGAGGGAAGGACAGAAAAAAATTACATCACCAGTGAGACTACCCATGTGTAGAAAGTTTAGAATAAGACCAAACTGATGCATAGTGATGTCTGTAGCACTGTAACATCTTCTCTAATCAGTCAGAAGAAATGAACGGTGACAGACAAACCCTGGTGACAGTCAGTGTGTTACGTGCTCGGCCTCCTGTTAATGCTGGCATTTACCTTGCTGAATTACACAAAAGCCTAAATGTAGACTCCCCTCCAACAGTAAGGTCAGTCTCTTTATTTTTACTTACTTTTGTAGGGGGGTTTGTGCACATAGAAAGACATAAACCAAACTTCATTTATGAAAAGCTATATTTTACAGTCTAAGACAGGAGTGTATTTACTTTATTTCTTAAAGTGGGATTAGTTTTTTTCCAGCATTACTGATAATCACCTTATCAAGAGGGAACTTGCTGTGTCCCAGTGAAGCCAATGTGATCTTATGGCAGCCCACTAGACTGAAGTTACTGGAGCGACGAGCGTTGAGAGTAGGTAGAGCAGCAGCTGATGGACAAATGACACACCAATAAATAAATAAATAAATAAATAAAATATATAATAATAAATATGACAGCTACTAAATTGTTAGGTTGACTAAAAGAAGTAGGCTCCTTGTACTACAGTAAATATTTTAAACTTAACTTACATGTCAGAGTGTTGCTGGATCTCTGTCGAAAACAAAACAGAAGGTTTAGGTTAAAAAAAACAAAACAAAACACTATGAGTCGGCATAAAATTAAAAAAGTGAATAAATAAAAGGGAGACTCACTGTGATAGTGTTCAGAAGTTTTCTTGGTGTTACCTGAATATTAAAAAAACACCATTTATGAGCATTACACTCCTTAGATTATTTGATCTTACAATTAGTGAGAACTTCACCTACTTACCCGTGACTTGGTGGTGGTCCGGTCTATGCTGCTGTTATTACCTGAAGTGTGGGACTAGATGGTACAAAAACAATTAAACAAGAGCCCACAGAGGAGTAAAGCCTGTTTGCTAACTCCAGTTTTATTTCAAAAGGACAATATTTTGATAAAATGTTGGTCTTATCAGGTAAAAATAGGCATATCTGCTCCACTAGCTTGCTCCACTTTGGCAGTTATATTTAAATTCCATGGCCTCCTCATTTTTTTTATCATCGTATTAGCTCAAGCTGGTCCATTTGGCTTGCCAGATGGTTATAACAACAGTACATGTAAGTCAGTGTTAATAGTAGCCATAAATATATTATACTATTATAATATTTGACAAAGTTGGAGTATCTATTACCTAATTGATGCTCTCTGTATAACGTAAGGCAACAGTCAGTTACACGAAAAGTTACTATGTTGTGCTGTTAAGGAGCATGCATGGTATAAATGCAGTAACAAGAGCAAACTTGAAAATTGTGTTCAGGAGAAATACTGGAACTTGCAGCTCCAGAGACTCTTTAAGATAAATTCAGTTCAATTAAAAATGTTCAATGCTTTGTCTCACCAGGCTGTAAACCTCCACGTCAATCTCAAAGGCTGAGCGAATGTCCTTCCTGAAGTATCATGGAGAAAAAAAAAGGCAGATATTTGCTCTACATTATGGAATCCTATTGACACAGTTGTACTGATACAGTAACACTTCAGATCCTAAACATAAAAATATGCATCACAGACACTGTACTTGTTTAGTTTTCTGGATGTGAACATCCATTATTTAGTGTAAACTGATTTGTACAGTGATGTCCATCAAAGGAAATAACAATAACTAGCTGATAAACTGCAGCTTACAGAGTGACAGAAGTTGGGAAAGAAATAGTGTCTCCATTCTGAGCGTCAGCAGCTGTGGCCAATGGAGTAGCGACGATGTTGCAGGGTCCGTACCGGATCAGGACAAAAAAGTAGTGACTTGGTCGACCTGATCAGATACACAAACAAATCAGTCGTTTCAAAGTGGATGACAGCTGCTACACTTGTTTTAAATATGGTGAGTTTTAAAATTGATTTTTATTGAAATCAAATAAATCTGTTTGAGGTCTTGTTGTGCTACCTGTGCGCCCGTGTGAGGAGCAGACAAATTCAACCTTGAGTGGCAGCTGGATATTTGTGATGCTGACAGTCCCCCTGCAGGGCTGCTGGGAAACGTACTCCCTGTCCTCCCCTTCGCCAGACTCTGAGTTCCTCTCCTCCCTCAGTCTGGCCACCTCTGCCAGGAGGGAAGATCGTTTTTCACCTGAAACAGAAGAAAATCATAAGATAAGAATCACAAGGACAAATATTATTTTATTATTCTGTAAAAACTAAATAAATAAATACTAATTATTTAGTCTTAGGAAAAATATGAAGATGTCAAGGGTATCAATACCACTATAAAGACAAATACATGTACTACTGTACATGAATTAGTTCTTAAAAATAGCTCTAGTTAATCTGTTTAATATTCTTTTATTAACTGGATGTAAAATGTAACATATTGCTGTTGAAGCATCACATTCTACAAAAAGAGAACAGTATGGCTTTCACTCTATGATACACAAAGATGGGACTGCTGTTAAACATTACAGCCTGTGGTCTACATACAGGAGACGAGCAGCAGTTTTTCAGCCTCAGCTTCCTCCAACGAGCCTTGTCCGTGCTCCTCGTCAGTACAGCAGCTCAGAGCCTGCAGAGTCTGGTTAATCACAGTCTGCAGTTTCCCTGCTTCTTCATTTAGAGCCTGGACAAACACAGAACATCCCAGTATCAAGGGTAGGCCAGTTTCAGCTGTTGTAAACTGCTAAGTTAGTGTTCTGTGGTGGGAACAATGTGGTTCGATTTCTCCTAGATGCTAACTGATCTGCAACAATACACACCGCGATTCTCTCCTTGGTGTTGACAGACTGTTGAGTCTGGGACTTCTCTGGAGCTCGTCTCTGAACCCCAGGAGTGACGCTCTGTATGGTGGGCAGCTTACTCTGTCTGTCCGTTTGTGTGCGGTAGGCATCGATACTGTCAATCACAGAACAAACCCACACCAGATCACAGTTAAGCATGCTGCCGTGTACTCCATAGTCATAGTAGGAATGGTTTACTCCCCCAGATAATGCAGATTTGTGCAGATCTGACTTGCCAACAAGTTACAAAAGTATTATCAATTTACCTGAAAGCAAACAAACCAAAAAAAAAAAATCACATATTTTTTTATTGAATTAGTACCTCAATTTTAACTACATGGTAATATGTTATCACTTTTAAACACAATTTAAAACTCAATTTCTACGATTCTCAGGGTGTGGTATAAAAATTCCATCAATATGTGGATCATTATCCAGAATAGAATATGAAGAAAAACAGCAGCGGGTTGTTAGTGGGGTGCTGTGGATTCATCTTCCCAAAACACAAGACTGTGGAAATTTATGTCACCATTGTAGCCTCTGTCTCATGACCATTATTACATACATAAACCCGATTAATGTCTATTCTGCTGCTGCTGCTATTACCTGTATAGAGGAGCAGATTCAGCGGGAGGGGTGGAGGTCTCCTCGGGAGTCAGGAGCAGAGAGGGAGGATTGGATTCCTGGCTCACTGCTAGTCGCTGTTGAAGGAATATAACACAATAGCAGAAATATTTTTTCAGCTTCTGAATTTGTATGTTACTTAATGCAGTAAACTGCTTAAATACAATTCATGACTCAGGTCAAAGTTCTAAATTCATATTATTACCAGAGGAGTGACCACAGCCTCTACAGACTTGCTGAGAGGAGAGAGGATGCCGCTGGGAGGGAAAGTGAGAAGCTCATCACACTCTTCTTTGGCCTCTTCCTCTCTTTTCTCCTTCTCGGAGTCGGTGTCCATTTTATTTTCTGTGTCTCTAGAACAAGCAACAATTCCACTATCACGGTCCTCTGCGTCCTCAGTGCCCCGCTCTTCCTCCACCCTTCCAGCATATTCCAGCACCTCCTCAAACATCTGATCTATTATTTCTGCGGTGTTGGTCTCATCGTGTGAGCTCAGTTCAACATCTATAGAAAGATAAAACATTAAACCAAAATCACTTAGAGAAGAGAAATAACTTCTACAGCGGGTAGACAGAAATTCAATAATTGAGAGTAAAGAAAGTCCTCAATAGATCAAGCCTCAGGTGTATGCCGTGTAATCTTGTGGACTGATGCAATACCTAATTTGTCCTTCAGACCCCATAATAGACTCCTCTTGGTCTTCCAACCAAACACACTTAATGTGAAATAATATTTGTACAAACATACATAGATGTCCTTGGACGTCATTCACCAACTGTTCTTGAGAAGACATGTCCTAAAAAGTACAACGCACTTACACAAACAGTGGGATTCATCAATATAAGAACAACGCTAGAGAAAAGAAAACACACACCAACACCAGCACCAGCACCAGTGTATGCAGATCACCATTGGCCACTGATTTCTATCCTTCAAACTACTTCACCAATGTGCTCCACGTGTCCTAAAGTGTCTTCAGGTAGCCCAGATGCTCACACCTACATCTTTTTACTATTCTCACCTGATGTACTTGTCTCAGTTCTGGACTCCACTGAGTTATTGGTCTCGTCGTTGATTAGCTCAGGCTCCAGGATAAAGGTGACTTTCTTTGAGCTTTCTCTTCCCTCTGCCTTGTGAGTTTCCTCTGTTGGCCCATGTGTAACATCCTCCTTTACATCTACCGCTTCTTGCCCTTTTTCCTCTGTTTCCAAAAGGTGCACTGGTGCCGATGGTGCATCATGTGTATCAATGTCAAGCGGTTCAGCGTAAGCTCTTGCCTTCAGCTGTGCTACATCTTCAGCGCTACTTTGGACATCTATGTGTCCTGTCTGTGTTTCTTTTGCAACTTGAGCTACATCAGAACAAGGAGATGCCTCTGTGACTTTCACTCTACTATTTAGGACTGTTCCTGTAGAGTCCAGATCCATGTCTTCTTCTTTTATATAGACTGTCTGGATTTCTTTTGACTGTTGGCATACATCATCCACATGGGTACATTCTTTTGTGTTTATTTGGTCTTGTCTGGTTGTCAAAATATCGATGTCTTCTTTAGCTTCTCCCTCATAACATCCTTTATATGACTCCATGTTCTCTTGGTCTCTGTTTAAAGCAGACTGGTATTCCACAGAGTCATCTAAACATTTTTCTGACTGAAATTCATCTGTTTCTCGACTAAGTTTCTCATCTTCTTGCAAGGCAGAGGATCCAGCAATGTCAGCAGAGACATTAGTCAAATAACATTCACTACCCTGTATAGCCGAAGGATCGCTGTCATCTACAATATGTCCTCCTCTCTTCATTTCAACTCTGGATAAGACCAGTGCCTCTTCCTCATCTTTAGAACAAACACCTTCCTGTCTTTCAGCTATGTTCAACTCCTTCTCCTGGTAAACCTTGTGTTGAGGATATCTCCACAACCGTAACTCCTCATCTGATGAAGGCTCAATGTCCTCTTCGCCATACGAAGAATCATTAATCTTTTCATCTTCTTCAAGTGACAACATGTCTGAGCTGCTCTGCTCAGTTACCTTGGAAACCTCACACGTTTCCTTCATGTCCGATTCCCCTGGTTGAGTAAAGTCTAGTAAGCCCTGCTCGTCACCGGACACATTCTGGTTCTCAACGTAAGATGCTTTGGAAAAACTCTGATCCTCACTAAATGACAACATCATTACAGGCTGGCTCTCCTGTTGGTTGGGAGCCTCCATGTTCTTTTTCGTTTCCAACTGATGCCTTGTAGTCTTTCCCTTTCTCTTTGACTTCTTTAACCTGAAGAGTATTTTGCTTCTTCCACTCCATTTGCAGCTGCCCTTCACTAGAGCTTGCTGCTGGGGCTTCAGAGTCACAAGGTGCCCCTTCCCCTGTTGGAAAATTAGTCTTAAATCTTAACACAAGGTTCCCAACTTCCATGGTTAGGGCTAGGGTTGCCTTAGAGATGGTACTAAGTACTTATATGAAGTCAAGGAATATTTTAAATACTTAGGGTGGCATACTGTGTTGTGAAAAAACATAATAACAAAAATGAACAATGACAACAGCAGGCACGTTAGCAAATGTGTTATTTGTAATAACACAACGGGACATTCTTTCTGCTGGTGGAGGTGTGCTCACCTTTAAGTGTGTGTGCGTGATACAGAGAACAGAGGAGAACTATAAATGCATGGCCATGTAGAGACAAAAATTACCATTGTTTAAAAAATAAAAAACATAAGGCCATTTAGTTTGTTTAATAAAAGAACAAGGTATAAACCTGTTCTATAGAAAAGGTAACCTTAAATGACTTCTGTTGTGATCTGAAATTGTATAGAAACGAAAATTAAACCAAATTGCCCTGATCTTCAAGGGATGATGGGGCACGGTATGATATTTAATTGAGTAGTCTGTGGGGGACCTTACCTGTTGAATCTCCAAACAGCTTGCCTGCACCTGGTGTAGGAGCTTCAGTGAAGCTGCCATCCTTCAACAAAGCATCATAGTCATCCTGAAACAACATAAACAATATCAGCACCTTAATTTAAGAAAAGACAGGTGTGTGGAGGCTAACTCTGCTCTATGGTGATTATTGCGAAACAAGAAAAATGAATGAATGAATGAATGAATGAATGAATGAAAAACAGATGTGACTGTGACATCTCCATTACACAAACAGTGCCAGGCAGTGAAAGACAACAAAAGCACAAAAGCCAATAAACTAGAAAACATTATTTAAAAAGCGTAACTTAAAATCTAAAGTCCAGAAACATAAATTAAACACCAAACAACCACTGTGACAAGGTGGAAAAGAGCTTAAAAGAAAATAAAGCACCCAAACAGAATACTCTGCATAGTCCAGACTATTCTGCTCTATTCTGACTAAAAGCATTTCTCCACTGCATAGTACCGGCTCAATTAAATTGGACTCTACTTGGTTTTAGTGGAGCAGCAGGCTGTCACAGTAAGACCGCATTAAACTGCTTTGAATCTGCCAACAAACTGAAGGTGGAGGATACTGTAGGGACGCTGTTCTTGTTTCTCGGTTTATGACTGTTTCTCACAGCAATTAGGAGATACTATCCACAACTTCAGCCCAATGGATAAAAAAGGTTAGTAGAGATAAGCTGATGGTGGATAAACACCTTTAAAATTAAATTGTAATGGACTTTACAGTGTTCAAGGTTTCAAGACCTACATACATTATATAAAAACAACAACCCCACTTGAGCAGCACTAAGCGACAATTCTTTTGTTCAGGCTCTGCAATTCAGCACTTTCAATTAGAAATGACAAGAATCAATAATATATTCAAGTCCAAGTTTGAGCAGGTTTATGCCAACATGTGTGCAAACACACACAGGAACGACATAGATTTTAAAACATAGTGCTAAAAACTTTGCAAAAATCTGAAGTGTAAAGACAGTTGTGTACAGTAAAACAAAACCAGATGAGCAGAAAATAATTAGCATGTGGAGGGAAAAACCTTCCTGACCACACGGCAAATCAGGACTGCTTTCTAGGATGTAGGTGTAAATGTTTCCTCCATTACCATTTTCTCAAAAAATTACCACAAGATAGAAATTTGTAAAGTGGGGGAACAACCTTCTTATGAACCCATAACAGAAAGGTAAAAGGCGGAGACACCCCACAACATGTGTCCTGAGTCAATGTTAGTCATCACCAGGAAAGATATAAAGTGTTTTCTGAGTGATATCAACGACTACAAAGATGTTAAATACAAAAAAAAAAAAAAAAAAAAAAAAAAGAATTTTTTGATTGTTTGACTTGAGAGAACCACATGGTGGTTAATGTTCTCTTAATAGTGATGTAAACCTGCTCAAATTTAAATGGGAGAGTGACTTTTAATGTATAATTAATTATTTTATTTAACTTACAAGTTGTCACTGTTCAAATCTGGACTGTATAGACATTACAGGGACAGTGCTGATAATGACAGAACACCAACAACATTATGACCCCACTTAGAAACACCAAAGTAAGACAGCTACTTCTCATTGGTATTCATGACAGGTGAGAACATCATCGTGTGTCCCGCTAAAGCACATTTGTGAAAACACTAAAGTATTACAAATGTGCACTACTTCTTGTTTACCATCAATCTACAATTTTTATGTTGCTCTAGAGACACCTGTCATGTAAATGGAGAAATTCTTGGTTCTTTAATCCAATTTAGTTCTCATGAATGCCTAAATCAATATTGCCCAGTATAATGGATCAGAGTATAACCCATGTGCACAAAGTGACCAGGCAGTACAGATTTATTTCTGACTCACATCCCAGGGCTGTGTGGGAGGCCACTGAAATCTCCTTTTAGACCTAGGGACACAGGAGGAGGGAGAAGAGGAGCCAGGAGTAGTCCTTCCCTGCTAACGTTTACACAAATAGGTGTGTAAATACATTCTTAAAGCAAAAGGAGCTCACTTAAGCTTTTAAAAAATAAAAATTGTTCATAAGATTTATCTGTAGAGCCTGTTACAGGTACTGTCACTACACAAAGACCCTCTGTGATTTAACAATGTGTCTGAAACACACCCTAGTTGTAAATGTTTTAATTATTTTATATCACAAAATGGCAGCGTAAGTACTAATCTGCCAACTATTTAAACAGTACTGTTAGTCTACCAGACATCTCTTATACTCAAGCTGTGTGGTCTAGGAGTCAAAAAGATCAACCACATCTTCTTGATCTACTAGATTGACAAGCCAAAATTAACCTCTGCAACTGACATACACTGCCCGTCCAATACACCCCCCAGACACGCACGCACGCACGCACGCACGTTGGAGCGCCTTTAGCTTTGATTACAGCACGCATTCAACGTGGCATTGTTTCGATAAGCTTGTGCATGGTCTCAACATTTCTTCACGTCCAGAATGGTTCTCTGTGGTGGAACAATCCATGTGTAAAAAAAGATGTGTCATGCTCCCTGAACTTCTTTCCTCTTTCACAATTTATGCCTGACCCATCCTGACATTGTCATTTTGGAATATACCAGTGACATCAAGGAGGAAAAAAATCTATTGATGGAATAACCTGGTCATTCAGTATATTCAGGTAGTCAGCTGACCTCATTCTTTGGAGACATAATGTTGCTGAACCTAGATCTGACCAACTGCAGCAACCCCAGATCACTTCCCCCACAGGCTTGTACAGTAGACACTAGGCCTGATGGGTGTATCACTTCACCCTCCTCTCTTCTTACACTGATGCTCCCCTCACTCTGAAACAGGGTAAATCTGGAATCATCAGACCACATGACCTTCTTTCATTGGACAGTTCTTAACCACATTTTAGTAGTTTCAGCAATCCTCTTTTCTTTGCTTGATTCATGCCAATAATGTCACCCTACTGAAACAGATTAACATCTTTTCCATGACCACAAGATCTGTCTTCAGACATGGTTGTTTAGGAAATTGAAAGAAGCTACTCACTGCATCAGTTAGAGTTGTCAGCTGTAAAATAATCATCCACCCATTAATTATTGAATGGGAGGCTTTTTTTTTGGACAGGCAGTGCATGTTCCGACAGAGAAATAGTGCATTTGATTTTGGGGTGGGGGGTGGTTGCTGTGTAGAGCATGCATGAGGAATGGCATGACAAAAAAAGGGATCCCACAGATCTGAAATGTGTTTTGTTTGCATGGCATTACAATAGTGTCAGTCACATATTAGTATGTAAATGAAGAGTCTGTGTATATGTATATAACTCTGGTTATATACATCAAGCGAGGCACGATCCAACAAAATAAATCATGATAAATATCTTTTATAGTTTCTGATCTTGTGCTAGGTGGTGCAACTGAAAGGAAACACCCACTTGCTTGTGGTGAATCCTCTGGACAATTACCTGCTGTGCTCACATATGGCCTTACACAGAAATTATGCAGACTTTGTACTAGGGAACTCGAAAGATAAAGTCTGGGTCATCTCTGACTAGTGTAACGCCTAGAGATGTTTACGGTTTCATATGTAAAAGCAGCAATAGTCAACTATCAGACAAGCAAAATACCAGCATCACAACCCACCTGATTTAGTGAGGGATCAGAGCTGCTCCTTTTAAGCCAGGGATTCTCACTGATTGGTTGAAAATGCAACCGGCTGAACTCCTTCTCCCTTTCCTGATTAGGGAAATCATGATTTATTTCAGAATGCTTTCAGGTTCATATATTCATCAAAGTACTAGTACTTTAGAGCTGTACATGTGTTTATCCCAGTATTCTAGATACTACTGATGCATATCAGTTTAAAGCTACCTGGCGTATGCGAGAGGCCTGCTCAGAGCTGGTTGGACTGCCCTGGAGTTTCTGATGAATGCCAGACACAAGGTTAGAGCGGGTTCGAGGACAGGGGTTTGCAGGACTTGGTGCTGGGTCAGACTTGCAGACTGGCAGCTTAAACCTCTCCATTCGCTGACTGAATTCTCCCTCACCTGGAGGGAAAACACAAGATGATTTTTCTGAAATCAAGTCAAATTTGCCAGCAAATTCCTGAACATGTATTTACCACAATCCAAGGTATTTAATAGTCAACATTTCCTGATACCATAGAAAACAGTTGTGTTGTGTGCACTAGTAAAGTTTAAGTTTAAGTTGTCCAAGACAGTAGTAACAAGTGCTAAGCCAATACACTAAACATAAACATTTGTGTATACAGTACAATAAAAGAACACTAGAAGAAGCTTGCCAGAGAAAGTCCAGGGAACACAATAAGTCTCCCTCTTCCTCTAAAAAACCCTTTCAATGACAATGATTCTCTTGTGATATGATTTAATGGCTCAAATAATTTTTTAGGTTTTGCTTGTATTTGTAGCACAGTGGCAATAAAGCATCTCAGATGGTGACTCATCGATTATTAAGATTTTCCTAATAACAATACATACTGTAATTTTAATAACCTAGAGCAACACCCTATTACTGTATTTTTTTTGTAGCACAATGCCATCTACTACATATTTTGTCTTAGATGTAGCTAATCTCTTGACTGGCTATTAGAATTAAATCCTCAGGTCCTGTGGTGGATGTCAAGTCTCAACTGAAAAATAGAGAGCATTTTAGTCCATTGATAGTTGATGAAGTTTTAATTTTCACATTTGCTGTATTGTCATCCATTAAGACTTTTTTGAGATTTGGAAATAGAAAATTACTGGATTCAACAAAATCGAGTATGATGTTCATATGGTTTTTAAACGTGTGTATTCATGTGCCTCCTCACCAAGGAGATGCTCTCTGAATCCTTTGTCGTGGATGGCAGCTGATGGGCTGTCAGCCCCAGGATCTGACAAGCACCTCTGGGTCGGCGGAGTTCCTTCTAAAATAATAAACACTTGCTGTTACACACTACAGAATTTATTTAACAGACCAACTCTTTCAAATGCTTGACACAGATTACTCAACACATTGACAACAGTTCTTATCTTACATGTAGTCAATCCAGTTTGACTGTTGACCATGATTATTACGACAAGACGCCGTTTTGAGCAGTACCAGAAACTATGGCAAAATACACTGTAACAATCCTGTAATCAGAGACACTTTATGGACACAAACAGACCCTGATGTCCGTTTATAAAAGCCCATGTAGCTAAAACTAATGCAGACCAGTACAGCAAGCGTGCAGTAAATTCTACCTATGTAAGGTGCTGTTTTCCCTGTTGCTAATAGTAAAGGTAGACTTACTGATAGTTGGGTGAACACAATGTTAACAAGCCTGGTTCAAAAGTAAAGACAGGATTACCCTCTCTTCTCTGGGTGAGCTGTAGAACTCGGGACCGGACTGAGGGAATAATTGGAGTGTCTGGTTTTATTACTGGCTCAGCTTGGAGTCTAGAGGACTGTTTAGGACTGTGGTTCTCCCGACCAGCTGCCTCCAGACGCCGCCGCTTCTGGCCATCCTTCCCTTCTAAAACATAAGATAATGAGTTAGGATATTTAGACATAACTTATAATTGTAAATAACCACACAATCAGTTGTAAATATGTGAACATTTAGAAATATATACAAGATGTGAACATTGATATTCTTGAATACTATGGGAACAAGCAAACCTGATGGTATGAGAATATTGTCTTCAGAATCAGACAGAGGAGCTCTCTGTCTCTTCAAGCTGTTGCCACCACTTTCTTCACCAGCTTCCATAATGAGCTGCAAACACGGTGACATTCATGTTACAGACTGGATTTTTGTTTTACAGTTCTCGCTGTCATTGAGCAGAAACCGACTTCTTGCACAGCGAAAGCAAAAACACACTTTTTTATTAGGTGTTCAATTCTCCAACTCCTCTAGCTAGCTGCTTGTCAATACTAAAACTTTCCCGGAAAGATATCGTTATTTGGCTAAAATGACTGAAGCTACTTACACTTTAATACAGATAAAAAGCTAACGCTACTGTTAGCTGCATGTTAACGTTTTAACGTTTCTATATTAACGTTAGCTGCTGTACTAAACGTGACTACGCCCAGAGTTTCAAATTGAGCTCAGGAGTTTGTTTTTTAATGATGGGTATGTCTAAAAATAAGTTGTGCTAACGTGTCTGGTAGCGAACTAAATGCAAAATCTGCCAATAATTCCAAAGGCCTCTATTAATTAAACTGAATCGTTCTCAGCATTGATAAGCTGTCACTTGACAAGTAGCTAAACAGGCTATATTAGCTAGCTTATGTTAGCAACACAAGCCATTGATTTAAATGTGGCTAGCTCACTCGAAGCTAACTTGTTAACGCTAAAGCTAAAGTTGACGAAAAACGTTAACGTTAGTTAAACCTCAGCCGACCTTAAAGTCAAGCTAACTTTAGCAGGAACTAGCCGCCTTGTGTAGTTAGGAGAGCAACTTGCTGCGCAGATGTCTCGTTATCTTACCTGAAAAGCAGCGTATGAAACTACCGTAGAAAAACAGGTCAACTCTTACTGATGAGCAAGAAATAACCTTCCTGTTGTGATATGTTTTCAGTCTCCTCCTTCTTCAACTTTGAATTTCAGCGGGACTTGTGACGTTAGTTGATCAGACTCTGGAAGAGGAGGTCTCTGATCTGGGATCAGACTAACTGCAGCTGGTCTGGTTTGCAGGAGGCTCTATCTGACCCCAGGTCTGCTGACCCACGCTCAACGAGCCTTTACCGTACTACACAGAGCAAACACGCAAATCAACATTCCACTACACTATACAACATGTTGTTTTTTTTTTAGGCACTTGACAGAAAATAACCACCTGCTTGTGACACACAGTACTGAAATGTTTATGAGATTAGTCTGCATTTTCCAATTTAAATGCAATGAAATGCAGAATTTCTCTCCTGTATGTTATTCAGCTACTAGGCCTAATTCCAGCATGGACCTTTGTCTATCACAGCTGATTGAGGCATAGTAGTTTTACCTGAATCTTATTTTTTTTACTCACAGTAGATCAGTGAATAATTTTGTAAAAAACACTATAAAGTGAAGTTATTGCTGCTTCGGGGTTAACCCCATTTACTCACGATAAAAAAGAAAACAAAACAGTACATTCCCTTTGTAACTACTAATTTAAGTGCTCTGATCACCAGCTTAGAGGCCGCACTGCCTCGCTCCACCTGCTCATCCCACTTCACCTTTCACCATACACACACACACACACACACACACACACACACACGCTGTGCGTGCAGACTGCACACCCTGAGATTCCTGCATGAGCTACGCTATTTCTGCAACACAGGGAAGTCTAGAGAGTTGGTTGACATGATGCAAAGAAGTGGACATGCTGTGGAGTAGGAATTATTCTGAATGAGGAGTTTGTCAGGAATGTTCTAGAGGTGAAATAGGTTGATGACTCTGAAGCTGCTGAAGGTGTGATGTTCAATTTTATTAATGGTTATGCCCCACAGGTGTGATATGAGTTAGAAGAAAAGGAGAAATTCAGGAGTGACTTAGATAACAAGCATCCACCATCTAGGATTGAACAAGTAAGTGCTGTTTAATTTTGTTTGCCTGCTTCAGGGGTAGCTGATATTTAATCTGTTGTTAGTTTTAAAAGGGGTAGTTAGAAAGTTTTGCTCTTCTGGTGACTGAATGCTCATCAGTGACACCTAGAGGTTTTCCCCCACAGCACCTCTCAGCAGTCTCTCGTTACTGGAATATTACGCTGTCAGGATTTGTGCACAGGTTACGGGTCATGTGACTGTGCTCTATTGGCCACCGGGCCTGCTGGGAAACTACTGTGATGAGCTTGACATGCTGCTACCCCGACAGGTCCTCTCTACCTTTCATACAGGCACAGCCACAGATAATTATGCACCACACACTCAACTCTTCGAGTCACTCTTCACTGGCTTCAAGGCCTGCCATTACATCAGTGCCTAATTTATGGCTGACTGACCAGATCTGTGAACAATGCACCGGGCTTAGAAAGTGCTAAGAAAAAGTGGTACAAGTCCAAGACTCCAGTTGCTCTAACAGACAGAGCCTACTAACATCATTTTCTCACAGCATTGCTAAGGCGGAAACAGACTACTACCAGGACAAATTCAGCAACACCACTGACACCAGGAAGATTTTTTCCCCTTTCAAGTCACTGCTCTACACCTCTCCACGTCACCCCACCACCTCTCTCATTGCTGATAACTTTGCCACCTTCTCACCAATCAGGGGTAAGCCATCAGCTCAGTTCTCTTATTCAAACACAGACATACCACCAACTTTATCTAACAACACATTGCTCGCCTCGTTTGCCACTCTGACCAACAATGATGCATCCACCCTCCTCCTCTCAAATAACTCTACTACCTGTACTCTTGATCCTATCACCTCCACCCTCCTTCAAACAACTGCATCCACACTAATTCCGTACATTGCACAAATTATAAACACATCTCTCACAACAGGCAACTTTTCCATCTCCCATTTAAGCAGTCCCAGATTCAATTCAATTCAATTCAATTTTATTTGTAGAGCGCTTTTTACAATTGACATTGTCACAAAGCAGCTTTACACAACCAAAGAACAGTACATGAACAGTGTATGTGTATGAGTCATAATAATGTGATTGTCCCTGATGAGCAAGCCGAGGGCGACAGTGGCAAGGAAAAACTCCCTGAGAAGGCAACAGGAAGAAACCTTGAGAGGAACCAGATCACCCCACTCCACTCCGTTCTTGGTCCCCTACTCTTTTTCATCTATACTACATCCCTAGGTTCCATTATCTGGTTGCATGGCTTTTCTTAACATTGCTATGCTGATGACACACAGTGTTTCCTGTCCTTTCCACTGGCTGACTCCACTGTCTCACTTTGCATCTCTGCATGCCTTGTCAACATTGCTGCTTGGATGAGAGAGACACCTTCAGCTCAACCAATCCACTCCAATTTTTTGTCTTTCCAGTGATCATTGACGATCAACTGAGCCTTACCGACCACATCTCCTCTGTCTCAAGGGGATGCAGATTTGCCCTTTCCAACATCAGAAAGATGAGACCCTACCTTTTGGACTATACAACACAACTAACTCATTGTGCAGGCTCTGGTCATACCTCGGCTTGACTACAGCAATGTCTTACTGAGAGGGTTACAAGCATGCACCATAAAACCTCTCCGGATGATCGCAAATGCAGCAGCATGTCTCATTTTTGATCAGCCAAAAAAGACACAAGCTACACAACTCTGCAGATTTTTGCATTGGATTCCTGTAGCTGCCCGTATTGGGGTCACATACCTGATCCTTGCCTACAAAGTGGTCAACCCAATGGCCCAGACTTATCTGAACTCCCTCATCCAAATCTACTATCCTTCCTGCCCACTTTGCTCTGCATGTAAACAATGTCTTGTGTTCCCCTCACATCACTTTATAAGGTCCCAGGCAAAACCTTGGTTCCACAATGGTGAAACTTGAATCTTTCTCTGCACTTAAAACTTTATAAAAAGCAAAACAAAAACAAAAATGGCACTTATACCCCATGTAACAGAAGCAGCTCTCCCTATAGTACTTTACTTTATAGTTCTTCTCCTTGGCTATATTTTGCCTGCTTTGTATCTCACTTGTAAGTCGCTTTGGATAAAAGTGTCTGCCAAATAACTAAATGTAAATGCAATGATGTGATGCAGACATGTTGGTGAAAGGAACAGACGTGATGAGATTGTGATGGGCAGGTTTTCAGGACAGGAACGCAATAGAACTGATAGTGGTTGACTTTGCGGGATGGAAACTGCTGTAGTAAATACTTTTTTCCAGAAGAGGCAAGAACATAAGGTGAAGGTAGAAGCACTTAGGTGGACTATGTCTTGTGCCAATGTTGTAATCTGAAAGAGATCAATGACTGCAAAGTATTAGTAGGGGAGAGTGTTTGCCAGACAACACAGGATGGTGGTTTGCAAAATGACTATGGTGGGGAGGAAAATGAAGAGGACTAAGCTAGAGCAGAGGTGGAAGTTAGGAGCACAGGAGAACCAGCATCAGCCGCTGCCAACACAGCAGCACTAACATTAGTCCAGCGGCATTAATATTAGCCGCTACAGAGAAACATAGACCTCCATAAGAAATCCCAAACCAGCAACAGCCGCTTTGGTAGCAACAGCACTAACATTAGCAAGCAGCCAAATATTTCAGATGAACTTTTTATTGGTTTTAGACTACTGCTATTTTGCTATTTTGTGCTATTTTAGTTTTTGTTATTTTTAGCTTGGCTTTTAACTAGCCTTTTTTATTACCCTGTATCATATTGCTTTATGTGTTCTTGTCTGGTGGTGTTTCTAGTGTTTGAGCTTTTAGCACATCATCACTAGCATGTAGTGTTCTAAATACATGGTGTCCAACTGAGATGAAGTGAATTTACTAGATGGTTATTCTCCCTTTTTGTCAGGGATCCTGGTCAAAATCTACACCATGAACACAAAAGAACACTCCAAGCAACTCTGATAGAGTTTCAAACTAAAGTAAAAGAGTCTGTGCATACAACTATTGCCTAGGTTCCTCCAGTTGAAGTTTTATGGTAGGGTGGCAAAGATAAAATAACCATTTGCCAAATGCCTCCAAAAGGCATTTGGGAGACTCTGAAGTCAACTTGACGAAGTTTATTTGGGCTGACGAGGCCTAAATTAAGCTTTTTTAATCATTATACACTAAATCAACCAAAAATATAGTGGTGGCAGCATCATGCTCTGGGGTAGTTTTTGCCAGTAGGCACCGAAAGGCTTGTGAATGCAGAGGGTAAAATGAAAGTGCCAAAATGGAGAAATTCAGCAAGAAAATCTATTGCATTCTGTAAGAGAAGTGAAACTTGGAGAAGATCTATTTTTGTCCAAGAGTTACACATTACCTAGGTTCAGTGCTGTCATTTCTGCTGAAAATCAATATGTACTACAGTAAAGACTGATTCAAAGGGGGTTTTATATTTTAATGAGTTAGTAATACTTTGTAAAGTTCAATTTTCTCTTGGACATGAAAGAGCATTCTGTGTAAATTTTCAAAAACAAAAAACATAATTTAATCTTGTTATATTTTATACAACATTGTATGTTATATAAAGGGCTTTATGGTGGAAACTTTTTACCGTGTATATGAAATGCAGATGATTATCATGAGGAAACTAATGAGGTTTGCAAACATAAACGTGAAAGTGCTCTAAGTAGGCCACACATGCATTGCTAAGCGTGGTTTTGTAGACACATTTAAAAACAGCTGTGATAAGATCTCATGAACATCATGGTCGCTCCATTATTTGAATCTGCAAAACACAGATTTGCATAAAAGAGGCCAAATGACTCATGATAAACCAGTAGTGTAGTTTACCCTGGGGGAGGCAAAAACCTGTAGGATTTTATAGTGGTTATTTTTAACCTGTCTGATTAAAGACTTTATTACTAACATGCATGTTCTTAAATATCAGACAGAGAGCCTTAAACAAAACTTAATAAATCATTTAGGCATTCATCCCTTTTAATTACAAATAGACTTATATTTATATATTAAATTAATATTTCTTTTAAAGGACTTTTTTAAAAGGCTACCATTAAGCAGACAGTCTCACTGTATACACAGTATTACTGGAGATAACTTCTCAGGCTAAAAAATCATTCTACTGTAGTGAAGACTTATGGCAGGAAGCTCTGTCAACTGCAGAGTGATTGAGACATTGTTACTGACAAGACAAGCTGATGCCATGTAGCTTATTACTATTTATCTATACCACATTGCCAATGTGAGAAAAAATTTGTAAAATGTGGGCAAATTAAACCACCATTTTTATTTGGCTTGATACCACATATGATAACTGGGAATTTTTCAGTTCAGTCAAGCCTTTAAAGTAAAAAACAACCACACGTTCACACTTATTGTACCCTCAACACATGAAGTACACAGTACAGAGAGGTGAGACCTCTATACCGATAAAAATCTACACTGTAAACTATAACTTGTTGTTTCAACTTAATGTCCCTATAACTTATTTCAGAAGACTTTCTAAGAACCAAAACATAGTCAGGAGTATAGAAACCCCCCTTGCACTTTGCCTCCTCAACCCTGTTTCTGCAGCTGCATCACTCACTCCACATAGCTAATCTCCTGTGCAAAGCTACCATTAGCTGTTAGGTTACAGTTACAATACCTTTGCACATTACCTTACAGACATAGACTGGAAGCATGAACATATTTAGATATCACCTAGTTGAGTACGACACCCCGGAGATTACCCTGATTTTATCCTTTGAGCCCCCTATCACAGTCTGGGTAATGTCAGAATGTGATCTCCTGTATGTGACATCATTCCTCCAGCAAGTTCTACATAGGGCTCAGAAATCAAGTTTTTTCCATTGTGAGAATGCTTCTGACTCAGACAATCTCTCACTGTGTGCTACATGAACAGTAGCATAAGTCTTCATGGTCTATATAAAAGTCAAATCTTGTTTCTAGAGGAAGTGTGTACTTCCCGTCTGTTTTGATAAAGAGATGACATTAACTATAGCTATGTTCAGCTTAGGTTGCACCACACTTTGTCTTTTGTGTGGGTGCAGCAAATTCCTTCATAACCTGCTCCTATGTTCCTCTAAAACGAGTACTCCTGCTTGGGCCTGCTTCTTCATAAGTTTTGCTATGGGGAGGAGGGTGAACCCCTTAAGTGGTTCAGGCTCACTGGAATAACAACATAACCAATGGGTCTTGTCCCATTTTCAAATAATTTCTTAGAAGATTTATTTATTAGACATTATTGGACACTCATTAACCATAACCACCCACAAAAATGTAACCCGTCCATCTGATGAGCAAACTCTTTAAACAGATTAATGGAACCAGCACTTAATGTGACAAACTGGCTTCAGCTGTAGCCATTGTACAAAGATAAGCACTAAACCGTAATGTTAAGGTTTTCCCAGCCTTCATCATGGTTTGCACTGTTGATATTGTACTTAAAATAACAAATAAAAGCAATAATAAATGGTTGCAACCATGACCTTTATTAAAGACGCACAACGAGTTTGTACCATCAATGTTTTCTCTAACTCTGTACATTGGGAAATTTAAGTTGTTATTTTATCAACTTATATTAATAAGTTGAGTTAATTTGATATTTCTAAAGTTGTAGCTAGGGTGTTAGAACGAGGTTTCAACTTTTTATTCTCTAGAATTTATTAACGTTCTGTAAAACTAACTATAGAATGTTTCTTGAAAATATGAGTGTTATAAAAATGAAACCAGTTTCTGTTCTTTGTGCGTTTCTTGTTCTTCTAAAATTATACAATAAATATAAATGTTTAGCATAACCTTTCCATTAACTAACAACGCAAGTCAAGATGTGCAAACTGCCAATGAGGAACTGATTTTTCCTGGTACAGGACGTGATTACATCTCAGCAGTAAAGCTGTGGTCTCTCCCTTTAGTGTAACTTCCCTCCCTGACCAAGACATTAGAAGTGTTTTTCTTCGTAGTGGAAAGCTGTGAATATGTCCGGGAACTCTGGCCCGATGTTCCGTAGTAGGATTAATTTGGACAGAAATGCTGATTGGTTGGATGGACAGGATTTATATGAGAGGCAGAGCTGAGAGGCGATCACAGCAAAGACAGAAGAAGAGCATCATCATCATCTTTTCACTGCCAGCATCATGAAGACTCTCTGCTTCGCTCTGGTCCTGCTGCTGTTCACTGTTTACTGCTGTGACGCAAGTGAGTGAAATCTGTGACTCATCATGTTAGTTTCTAACTGACATGTTTGTATTGACTTTATCCATTAATCTTCATAACAGCTCCCGGACTGTTGGCCATACAGCCTGATGCCTGCTGCTTTGACTTTTCTACAGTCAAAGTGCCACCAAAGTTTGTGACTAATATCACCAAGACTCACAGCTTCTGCCTAAACAAGGCCTTCATGTAAGTTTGTGCTTCACTGTATTTCTGTTTTTCTGTTTGCTTTAGTGATGAATAGAGAAAAATTACAGAGACCTTTGTATTTCAATAAAGCATTAATGGTTGTAATGGATAATGTTTTGTGTATTCTGACTTATCAGTTATGACTTATGCTGACCACTGATCAGCAGTATACCTGTCTGGAGCTGAGTAGCTGCAGATTGGTCAAAGCCACCGCACCAGACTCTGTCCATCAAACAGGTGGTAAAAGACAGACAACAACTCACATCACATCACATTCAAGTCTACAAACAATCTTAGAGTCACCAATTAACCAGCATGCATTTGAACTGTGGCAAGAAAGCGGAAGAATCACAGACAACACCAGAAAGCCATGGCTGGCCAGTGGGTTCACACCCATGACCTTCTAGTTGTGACCACCTACTGTCACTGTACTAACAACAACAGAAACATTTTAACCACCTGCGGGTGCTTTGTGTCTTGTGAGGTCAGACTTATGTCTCTTTAAACCAACAAATGACACATAGCATTTGTGGTCACAGGAGCCATGTTGATTTGTAATTGCATTGACTACTGGTTGTCTGCTGGGGGTTCACAGTAATTTTATATCAAAAACAGTTAAAGAAGAGTCATGGGGTTAGAAATCTGAATCAAAGAGCTAACATTGGCTGCTATGACTGGTCATACCAGACCAGGTGGGGTTGTAGCAGCAAAATTCTCTCTCATGTTGGGAAATATGCAAATTTTCACAAAAAAAAAAACAAATCACTTTTTGCATATTTAACTGTTTTGTAAAAAAGTACTAAATCATCTACAACATGAAATGACAAAAGGAATTAAAAATCAAACAATTAAACTTACAGTTAGAAAATGTACAAAAAAGTATTCAGATTCTTTGCTGTAGCTTCAAATTGTCATTAGGTACACTCACTTTTGCTAATTTCTTCATAGCAAGGTGTGATGAGCCAGTAGATTCATCTAGTAGAAAACATAGCAAAAGATGCTCATCACCTGACTAATATCATCCCTTCAGTGAAACATCATGGTACAATGTAGTAAAACGTACAAGAAATTCAGGGGTCTGAAGCTTTTTGTTGTAATAATAATAACATGAGCAGTGGTGCAATTCATTTCTTAGGAATTCTACTTCATTTTTGATGAGAAAAAACATTTTTTTCTTTCTCTCTTCCTTTAGCTGATCTTGAGTCATGTGTAATATTTAATAGTTTGAAGAGAAATATGCAAATATACAACACAGAGAAACAGCAGTTCCAGCAGCGTTGTGCACAAAACAACACCACAAACTGTTTTCTTATAGTGATAATGATCGGTTTATGTGATGTGAGGTTTTAGCATTTGCAGAACTGTCTTGATAGCATCAAGAGAAGGTGCTGGTCGGTGGTGGATTTTCATATAGTGAAAATATAGTTGCTTATAATCTGGGTTACTGAAAAAGAAAATGCAAAAGTTTAAGGCAACAAACTCCAAAAAAGATTTCAGTTGAGGTGATTTCACTTAATTTCTTACGTTTACGTTTCTCCACATTACATTTTCTTAACTTCTCTCTTAACTTATTTGAAATTAAAGTGATAATATAACAATATTTTTTTTTAATGTAGCTTGATTTAATGAGAACAAGTATTCTGGGTTTTACTTTTAAAAATGTTAAATAATTATAACCAAACTTTCATTAATCATCATAAAAGGTTTACTGTCAGCCCAGTGTCTTTATTCATGTCACAACATAACCATTTAAAACTTAGACATTTAGTTTATATAGTCTACTTGTTTTGTTGTATTGCACATTTTTCTTCATCTTCTTATTTCGCGCAACATGAAATAGGAATATGTTGACATTTTGAAGTCTGCATCAGACAGGGTTTTGAATTTATACAACACTGACAGCAGCAGACAGAAGAACTGAAGTTGTACTGCATTATTATATCATGCTTTATTATATGAAAGCCTGGTTTTGCAGGCTTAAAGACATATATACTAAATCTTTGTATTTCAATAAAGCATTAATGGTTGTAATAGATAATGTTGGTGTGTATTCTAACTTATCAGTTATGACTTATACTGACCAGCATAGATAAAATGGAATACTGTGATGTCAGAGCATCTCAGCTTGTTACCTGTATGGAGCTGATTTCTGGCTCACTGTGTCTGCAGTCACTGAAGAGTGTTTACACGTTACTCGTTAAGAGAAACCTGGTTCCTTCCATAATCAGGGACAAGTGTAGGACTTTAAAAGTGGTTACTAGATATCTGTGTATAAATGCTGCAAATGAGTAATTCGATTTTTTACTTTGGAAGCATGGTTCACAGATTCTAACTGTACAGATACAGATAACACCTCTTCCCAGACTTTTTAAAAACATGTCTCAGAGGATCTGAAAGACACCACAATGCGAGACAAAACACTCATCTTCACTGTGTAAACTGTCTGAATTAAAGAAATACCCAGTTAAAGGGACTTATTCAGACCTATTGTGACTTTGTGTTGGTTTTTATTTTTAATTCAAAATGAGGCAGCATTGCTCCGTGTAATGATCTCACAGGGCATACAGAGACAGACAACGATTCACATCACATTCAAGCCCTCGAACAGTCTTAGAATCACTATTTAACCAGCATGTCTTGTGTCTTGTGAGGTCAGACTTATGTCTCTTCAAACCAGCAAATGAAACTTTTTTTCATTTGCTGTTTTTTTTAAATTTAAAACAATGAAACCTTCTGAAATAATAATGAAATGTACAAAAAAGTATTCAAATTCTTTGCTGTAGCTTCATATTGTCATTAGGTACACTCACTTTTGCTAATTTTTTCACAGAAAGGTGTGATAAGCCGGTAGATTAATCTAGTGGAAAAGATAGCAAAAGATGGTTGTGTGTCATAGCGTAGCAAGAATCAAGATAATCTGCACACCTTAGAGAAACTCTATCATTCAGAATACTGTGGTAGAATGATTAGATGGAAATTAAAGCTCATTTTGGAGTTTTCCAAACACTGGTAAACTCCTCTGGTGTCATAGTTTCAAGACTCTGAGAAAAAAATGTGACTTTACTGCTCATCACCTGGCTAATACCATCCCTAAATTCTGCTTTCTTTTGATGAGCATTAGTCAACTGTTATATTTAAAAGTTTGGAGAGAAATGTACAAATATACAACACACAGTAACAGCAGTGTTGTGCACAAAACAAGACTACAAACTCTTTTCTCATTGTGATAAAGATCGGTGGGTGAATTCCTCAGACTTCCTGCCACCTAAACTTGTAACAGCACCCACTCTATTGGCCGGCTAGTGGTGACCTCAAAAAGGCGTAGGATTGTTCAAGAGATCACCAGTTTTCTTAGAATTGCCACGAATATGCAGATGAGGATGCAGTTATAAGTCAGTGATCAGAGCAGATCAGTCCAGACAGCAGAGACACAAGAGCATCATCCGTTCTACACTGAAGACATCATGAAGACTCTCAGCTTCACAGTGGGACTGCTGCTGCTCATCACTCTTTACTACTGCGCTGCCACGCGTAAGTCTGTCAGCTACTCTGTTAAACTGCACATAGGAATTTAGTGAAATCAACTCAACTTTCCTCATTAGCTTAATTTAAATATTTAAGTTGTGTTGAGACGATCTGTGTTGACTGTATATTTGAGTAAACAGTTCAGTCAAATTAATGTGTTAAGCTGACTCAAGATCAGTTTCCATAATTAATTGATATGTCTATTTCCAAGTTGAACAAGGTTTTAATCATTTACAGAACTGCAGAATAATAAAATTATTAAAACATTTTTATAATAAAAAATAAAAAGAATAATTTGCAGAACTTAACCTTTTAATGCTTAGTGGAGGGGATTTGTATTGATATTTAGTTGCATGACTTCATTTCTGTCATATTATTGGTTGGTTAGAGTGGTTGTCCATCAACTCAATGGTCAGTGGTTTGCCACCCAACTCATCCTGACCAAACAAACAAACTAACAAAAAAAAAACAAAACAACAGACACTGAGACTGAGGTTTCACAAGCTTGTGCACCAGTTCTGGTCCCAAGCCCAAAATAACATTGAGGAGGTTGTGTCAGGAAGGTAATTTGGCATAAGAATTCTTCAGACATGTGCAGAACATACTTGGCTCTGGCGACCTTGACTACAGGACAAGTCAAGGTGGTAAAAATTAAAAAAGAAAAAAAATCAACTCAATTATCTGTAAACTGTATTTTCTTAGAATAGTCTTACTCATACATTAATGATACTGGATCCACAGCACAGAACTGAAATGAATGATCACTGTGTATTTAAATATAATAAATGACAAAATAACATTATACATTCTACTCTACACTAACCATTATTAATTGTATTTTTGCTGTCTATTTATACCTCATGAATACCTTTATTGTGTAAAACTGCTGCAGACATACTGATCAAATAAAACTAACTGATCCTCCTATTTTGTTTGTTCTCTTACAGCTCGTGGAGTGAGTAAAACACCACCTGGTTCATGCTGCTATAGCTTCTTTGGCAAAAAAATACCCAAGACAGAAATTATCTCCATCGCCAAGACTCACAGCAAATGTTCGGAGAAGGCGTTTGTGTATGTCTGTGCTTCACTCTAACACAAAGTGTCTTGTTTTATGTTACCACGATACTCTTACTCATACAGACTCAACTTTAACATTCTCTGATTTTTCTGCAGGTTCAATACTCGCAGAGGATACATCTGTGTGAGCCAGACTCTAGACTGGGCCAAGAAAGCTTATGAACAGCGGCAGAACAGAGATCAGTGAGAGTCCTCACTATCAACCAGCTCTATCTGTGGAACCTTCAGTCATGCCGGAGCTCCATCACATGTTACCAACCTATATCACTGTATTATTGGATTTGTAGTGTGATTTCAGTGCAGCTATGAGTGTTAATCATTTATAATGAAAACCTGTACAGCCTTGCTTTGTTTTCCTTTTAATCATTAAAGTTTCATTTTGCAGAACATACTTACTGACAATGTCTGTAAAACTTTACTTTACTGTTTACTTCAACTCTTTCAGCACGCCCTGCTGATTGAAAACTACAAGTAGCTATCCACACGGATTCCTATTTGACCTTTAACTACGGCAAACAGTAACTAAAAGACAAATTTGTCTCAGAGGGCAAAAACTATATTATATGTTACTTCATGTAAATATATGTTTATGTCATTACTATCAAGCTCATTCAGCATTTTCGTGCAAATTTATATTATGATTTCAGAGACAGTACAACTAGATGTTAGTTGCCAGAACAAAGACGCCATTTTAGGTGTTTGAAGGTGATTTATTTGTTGTGAGGTCAAACATATTACTTTTCAAACAAGTCAGTTGTGTTCACAGCAGACTTGTTGACTTGTCATTACAATCCTATCTAAAAGTGGTCACATTACGGAATAACTGTAGGCCAACACCATAAAAGGTAGTGAAACAAGCAGTTGTAGCACAGTTATACAAAAGTCATGTGGTTAGGGCCTTGACTCAGTAACATACATTCATCAATAGATCAGAATCTATTAAACATTGGATATCATTAACCTCTGTAAATGTTCTTACCAGACCAAATGAGGCTCTAGCAGCAAACGACAGGAGCAGTGGTGCATTTCATTGCTTAACAATTTCATTTCTGAAGAGAAAGAACATGATGAGATTCAGACGTTTTGAACTGTAAATAATCTTGTTGTTAAGTCTTGTTGGTGGTTAAAAAAAAAAAAACATATCTGCAGCAGTTTCAGCTTTGTTTTGCACAAAATGACACCATTGCCTGTTTGTTCATTGTGATAAAGATCAATGAGGTTTTAGCATTTACAGACCTGATCAACTAAACCTCTGCGTCCTGATAGTATCGAAAGAAGCTGCTGGTCTGTGGGGGATTTTTCTTACCAGTGAAGGATAGTTGCTTCACATGTAGCCGAGCATGCATGGGAAACAATAGTAGCTAACCTTATTCTAGGTTATTGAAGAGCTGCAGAATTTTCACTGAAGAGTTTTTAGACTTTGTTGTTAATAACTGGATTATAGTAAATATTAGTTTAAAATACATGTATTTGGTAAGGGATCAAGTTTACGGTATGTATTAGTGTAGTAATGTAGTGGTAAAGCATACCCACAACATGACACTGCCACCTTCATGATGGACTGTACAAGGCTCTTTTTGAATTCTGGGTTTGGTTTATACCAGGTGTGATGTGATCGCTATCTCCAAACACTTTCAGTCTCACTCATTTTCACTTCTGGGCAGGTTCACTAGCATTCCAGCTCTTGCAGGTTGGTAGTTTTTTGGTTGGATTACATAACATAAAGATTAAAAGTGAGTGGTGAGTGGTTTCAGGTGAAACTGGCTGCTAAACAACTAGCTGACTGAACACACATTACATAATTCTCCACGTACCTAACCACACGGATCTGTGACCTGTTCCTCTGATCTTTATAGACGAGGTGTACAATGGCAAAAAAAGAACAGTATTTCCTTTGAGGGCAGAAGCAGTATATTACTTCATAAAGTTGTCAGAAATGGTCACAAATTACAAATATCAACAAACACAACATTTCTAAGCTGACACACAAAGTGATGGTAGAAAAACTAGAAACAGGAATTTAGTGAAATCAACTCAACTTTCCTCATTAGCTTAATCTAAATATTTAAAATGTGTTGATTAAACAAGTTGTCAACATGAATTGCTTTAACTTGAGGTCTTTCAACTTGAAATGCTGAGTGAAATAAATGCTACTCATAGATACCAGTATATACTCATTAACTGTTTTACAGTTTTAAAGAAGCACAGTAAACAGACTTGACAACAGAAATTTTTTTTTTGACTAAATGTGACACAAAAAAGAGTTTAGTTTTAGTTTTGTGATTTTTATATCTCTCTTTAAACTGTTTCAGCAGTTATTAAAAGTAGGAGTAACAGAAGAATACAAGTCCACTCTAACATAAAGTGTCTATTTTGATTCCTCCACAAGGAGGAGCTGTAGGCATACATATTATTCCACACTTTTAGTCCTCTGTTAGTCAAACCTGTGACTGTGACACCAACACTACTCTTACTGACTCAGGTCCACATTAATGAGTGTGTTACTGATTCCACTCCACCTGTAACTCACTATTAACCAGCTCCACCTGCTGAAGCTGCAGTCAGGACAGAGCTCCATCTGATGTTAGTCTTTGTTACCATTTGGATGATTCATCTCCAAACAGCCTGGTTTAGTTGGACTTTTAGCCATTAAAGTGTTATTTTACAGAACATACTGACTGACAGAGACTGGAGAACAGAAGTGTACAGCTGCTGATCTTTGTTAATAAATCATGAAAACAGTTCTACGTTGTTGTTCATCTGAGGTTGGATTTGTCTGATATGAAGCTATGATCAGATTCTTCTTCTATCTTTACTGGAAAACAACAGAAACAAATGAAAAGAGGTTGTACTAACTCTGTCCATGTATTATATTCACACTACTGTTCTAAAGTTTGAAAGAAAATCAAATGAAGAGAACAGATGAAGAATTAAAGATTTGAACAGTTTAAAGATTAAGACACAATAAGTCTTGTAAGTGACCTCAAATCTTTGAATGTTCCTGTTTGTATTTTTCACTTCCTAACCTGTATCAGTCTAAGACCACCATGATTCATTTCCTCACTAATTCCTTTGACCAATAAGCTAGTTTTCCATTTCATATGTTATTGATTTCTATTTTTTACATACACAGTGATTCTTATATCTTATAGATGGTGTTTCTGCACTGAGTTGATGTCTGGCTTCCTCCTTGGCAAGTAGAGTTTCAGGCTGCTTTCCTGGTTGCAGCAATGGACTGTGGTGAGTGGTAATGATTTTAGAAAACCCCTGTGACTGAATTCATTACAGACTATTTCTAATCCAGTGCTGCCTGAGGGCTTGAGGGTCACACACTCATCAGTGGTCTTTACACACTGACACATGGATCCTCTCCCAACATCGTGAACTGTAGATGCTGAAAAACAGTAAATGAGTTGGAAACACAAACCTTTGTTGAAGGCTCTTATTATATCCAGCTACTATCCCCTCACTTGTTCCCATTGAACACTCCCATGTTGGAATCATCTAGAGTTACTAGAACTCTTATTTTACCTCTGTTTCAAGTTTTTTGAGAGTTTGTTGCATCATCAAACGTGTAGAAATTGGAACAGAAACAGATGTTAGATTTTATTGCAATTTTTTGGAAATTGGGTTTGTATCAGAGACTTTACAATTCAATATTCAAATGAAATATATAAATATTTGAACTACAATGATGTGTTGAGAAGAGGAGCTGTGAAATCAGCAGCACTGACAGAGACAGTAACTCTACTCAGGTCTCAGAAGCAGAGAGCAGCTTTCATCATCTGATTCAAAGTACTGTTACTAACATAAGAGTGAATTTCTATATTTCCACTTTTCCCTTCTCATATTGGATCTCCATTACCATGGCAACCCAGGAAACAGAAAGGGTAGTTCAGATTTCTGGTTGTAAGTGAAAGTCTTCATTTCAGGCTGTATGTTTGTACAGACATGGTGTTGTCACCACTCACCTTTTAAACTCAACCTGTTTTTCCACTTCACATCAGTCTGTTCTCAAATCGGCAGCTTCCACCTACAAACCAACTTTTCTGGATTCATCAGTAGTTAAAGACATGTTTCTATATTTTAAAAAAACATTACTGACCTGTCCTATTGAACAGATGCACTCCCCCTAGAGGAAGAAACCTCCAGCAGAACCAGGCTCAAGTTAAACCGCCATCTGCCTTGACCGGTTGGGGAGCAGGAAACAGTTATGCAAACAAAACAATAATACAACACAACTCCCAACAACTGCCACATCGGTCCTTGGGGAGACCAGTTCCAATGTAAAGACATTGTAATCTAATGGAGAGTCTTCCCAAGGACAGATTTGTTTTAGCTTACAGAAGATCGCAAAAGGCTCGCCGGTAGAGGTATGTTTTAAGGAGAGATTTAAAAGATGTTACAGAGTCAGCTGATCTTATTTCCTCGGGTAAGTTGTTCCAGAGTTTGGGGGCTCTAACTGAAAAGGCTCTGTCACCTCTAGTAGTCATTCTGACATCAGGGACATATAGAAGATTTCTACCAGAGGATCTCAGGCTACGTGCAGGCTCATAAGGCTTTAAAAGCTGGGATAAATAGCTGGGGGAAAGGCCATGCAGAGCTTTAAAAGTTATTAATAAAATCTTAAAATCAATCCTAAAACTTACTGGCAGCCAGTGTAAGGAAGCTAATACAGGAGTGATGTGATCGTATTTTCTTTTTCTAGTTAAGAGTCTTGCAGCTGAATTCTGAAGAATCTGAAGCCGATTAATAGATTTCTGACTGAGACAGGTGAACAGACTGTTGCAATAATCAAGGCGTGAGGAAATAAATGCGTGTAAGATTACTTCAGTGTCATGAAAAGAAAGAATTGAACGTATTTTGGAGATATTTCTAAGATGATAAAAACATGTCTGAACAAGCTTTGTGACATGATGCTCGAAGTTAAGTTTATTATCAAACACCAGCTGATGACATCAGCATAGCAATGAAAAGAAAGAGAGCATATACCAAGAGAACAAGATTGGCCCCAGCACTGAACCTTGTGGGACTCCGTACTTCACAGGAGAAAAAGATGACTTGCAGTAGTTAACGGTAACACAAAATGATCTATCGGACAGGTTTGAGGAGAACCAGTCCAGTGCAGTACCTTCTATTCCAGCGCAGTCCTTTAGCCGGTCTTACAAAATTTGGTGGTTTACTGTATCAAAAGCAGCACTAAGATCAAGGAGGACAAGAATAGAGCACATACCAGTGTCAGAGAGCAACAAAACGTTGGTCTCTGACACTGGTATGTGCTCTATTCCTACACGTACTTTTCTAAAATCTTTGATATGAAGGGTAGTTTGGAGATTGGTCTGTAGTTTTCGGGGGTTGAGGGATCTAGACCAGGTTTTTTCAAAAAAGGTTGCACACATGCAATTTTAAAATAATCTGGCAAAATCCCAGTGGACAGAGAAGTATTGAAAATATTCAGAAGAGAGGGGGCAAGCGAATCAATGATCGAGATTAAGAACTTAGTTGGGATGACATCAACTGGGCTGGAAGACGGTTTCATTTTAGAGACAGTTTGTAGTAGCTCAAATAAGGTCAGGGGGATGGAAACTGGCTTAAAGTGCATTCTCTAAAAGGGTGTGAGACTATGACTAATGAGGAGTTGGGGATGACAGAAGCTCTGATTGATTCTATTTTATCATTAAAATAGGTTAAGAACTTCTCACACGCTGCATCACTTTCAGCCGGGATGCTAGGAGGGGTTGGGTTTACTAACTTGTCAACAGTCTGAAGTGAGCAGTGATCAGGTCTGAGAAGTATTTAGCCCTGGTATTCTTTACCTTAGAATTCTAATCTAGTAGTAAGTCTTTCATAGCTTCATAACTCAATTGAAGTCCAGTTTTCTTCCATCTTCGCTCAGCTTTCCTACACTCAGCTTTACAGCAACGAATGCTGACATCTATCCAAGGCTGTTTGTTGGTGTCTTTACGGGACAGAGGCACAAATATTATTGAAAAGGCGGACGATATCATCAACATGTGATGCGCAAGAAATACCCTGCTTCAACATGGAAAAGGTGCTAGTGAGCTTTGCTGCTGACTGGCTGTTAAATAGACGGCGTTTAACTGTGAATTTTTGAGGTACAGTGATTGGATGAAGACAAGTATCAAATAAGACACATTTATGATCAGAGATGGAGTCCTTTAACTCAATGGAATTTAGAGTCAAACCTAAAGTGAATATCAAGTCAAGGGTGTGGCCCTGGTTATGGGTCGGACCTTTGACGTGTTGAACCAGGTTGAGAGATTCAGTAAGACTGATAAAATCATTTGCTAGAGTATTAGTGTTAGTATCAATATGAAGGTTAAAGTCTCCAGCGATAATGACCTTATTATACCTCACAACAATGTCAGAAACATACTGGAAAAATTCTGAGTTACCATTTGTTTTTGGTGGGCGGTAGATGACAGTACAACATACAGGAACAGAGCAGTGGATAAGAAACGACAGAGCTTCAAAGCTGTGAACCTGTTTAAGTGATAGCATTAAGCAATTGAATTGATTTTTAAAGACCACAGCAACACCACCACCCCGACCACTTAATCTAGGGGTTCTGTTATTGAGCTAAGAACAGATTAGCTCAATAACAATCCTTCAATTTAAATTGAATCACAATAACATTTATTTTCTTTGTGTGTTGATGTGAAACTGTGATAAATGTGAATGTTCAACATAAACCTTTCCGCTGACTAAACATAAATGAAGAAGTAAACACAGAGTAAATGAGGAACAGAAGCTTGACTCTACACTAAAGCTGGGATGTGTCTCTGTTCTGTAACTTCCCTCCTTGTTGAAAACAGCAGCAGAGTTTGAGTTTTTCTTCACAGTAAAAAGCTGAAATCCCACTTTCAGTTCCACAGAGACATGATTTGTATTGAAGACAGAGCTGAGAATGGATCACAGAAGAGAGACGACTAGAGGATCATCATCATTAACTTTTCACTGACAGCATCATGAAGACTCTCTGCTTCACTCTGGTCCTGCTGCTGTTCACTGTTTACTGCTGTGACGCCACACGTGAGTGAACTCTGTTAGTGACTCATGTTAGTTTATTACTAACATGTTTGTATTGACTTTATCTATTTATCTTTATAACAGATCAGGCAGCTTGGAGTTAACACAACTTGGTTCCTGCTGCTTTGGCTTTTCTACCATCAAGATACCAATAAAGGTTATAGCTAAAATAACCAAGACCCACAGCTCCTGTCCAAAGAAGGGCTACATGTAAGTTTGTTCTTCATTGTTTTGTTGTTTTTTTCTTGTTTTATTGATTAAATGATGAACAGAGAAAAGAACAAACTGTGACCTTCAGACAGGTTTTATCACAACACCACCTCAGACATAAGAACTAATCACACTTCATTAAGTTTTCTCATCTGCATGTTTCACAGAGTCCAGACTGAGAGAGGGAGAAAGTTCTGCTACAGAGAAGTTTTCCAGTGGAACCTGAATCCTTACAGTGAGGCCAGTGGACAACAGGGCTGAAGATGAACTGTTTTTATTAGAGTTTATTTTATAAAAGTCTGGTTCTGTCTTTAACATTTCATATACACTCTCTCTATATTTAATCAAACATGAATTGCTGTAATAGATTATATCAGTGGTTATGTATGTTTCCAGTGGGCTTTGAATTTAAACAATCAGCTCAACAACACTGACAGCAGCAGACAGAAGAACTGAAGTTGTACTGTGTTATTATAAAATACTTTATTATATGAAAGCCTGGTTCTGCAGGCTTAAAGACATATAAACTAAATCTTTGTATTTTAATAAAGCATGAAGCCCAGGTTGCTTTGATGATTCAGTCCGTCCACATTCTTGGGTCTGGTGTCTCATCTTCCTCTTGACTAAACCCCATAGATCAGACTAGTTAGCTGGTCGATCAAGTCCACTGAGTCCATTAAACATTAAACCAGGTATTGGTACTTTTAGCAGTGTGGGCAGGTGCCAAGTCCTGCTGGAAAATGAAATCATCTCCATAAAGCTCGTCAGCAGAGGGAAGCATGAAGTGCTGGAAGTTTCCTGAGAGAATCACCGACTCCAGCCACAGTCCACTTCCTGTGAATCTCCCCCAAGTTAATAAATGAGCTTCAGTCACAATCACACTCCTGTCAAAGCTGTGGCAGACCTGTTACTTACTCAACTGTCCACTAATGAATAAATCAGGAAGTGACGTAGCTTCTCCAGACTGGATGGTGCTTTGAGAGCTCCCTCTAATGATGGAGGACCTTGTAATCTACACAGAGACAGAAAGATAAGAGCTTGATGGAAGTTGACAATGATTAAATGATTTTAAGAAACTTACAGAGTCTAGATGATCACAGTCGTGGATGAGATGGTGTGGCTGAGAGAGTGAAGGAGCTCCAGAGCTGCAGGTGAGTTCAGGTGTCTACAGAGCAATAGCAAGATGTCCATGAGCAGGACGTTTCCTCACTTCTCTTAGTGTCCTGTACTTAACTGAGAATAAAAGACAATCCACAGAGAGGAACCATTCCAGGAATCACTCCTAGACAGACACATGCACAGATCTCTTTTAGACAACAACAGGTAGAACAAGAGGGGACAGAGAGACAGGGCTCTGTCAGAGGACTGCTGGTCTGGTTCCTAATGACCTGCTGCCAGAGAGACAGGTAAGAAGAAGAGGAAGAAGAAACAATCTGCAGCTGAAGGTGATATTAAAAAAACGGAGAATAGAGAAATAAACTGATTAAAAGACTTTCAGGCTGAACCAGGACAATATAATCACTGTGATTAGACAAAGTTTCTTTGTTTCACAATCAGATATTTAACATTTTACACTAAGTGAACCATCATGAACTGAATTAAAACAGAAAAACTAAACCACCAAATGAACAAAGGCAAAGTCATGTGGATATCAGGGAGGAACCACATGGACCAGAGGTCAACGTTGTAGATCAGTCGTCCACAAACTGGCCACTACTCTAAACTACAGAGAGCACAGGAAGAATCACACCACCACAAGATCTCACAGGTTAGGACAACAGGACCATTGTAGACAACTGAAGGGGCTTCATTTGTTATTGATCCATGGTATTTGTGGTCACAGGAGACATTTCTACTGGTGGTCCCGAGTTTTCAGAGTGACTGTGCATCATAAGAGGTGTCGTAGAGTAACAACAGCTCAGGTAAAGAAGAGTTGAGTGGTTAGAGAACAGACTCAGTAATATAAGACCAGACCACATGAGGCTGTAGCAGCAACAACATAACAACATGAGCAGTTCTGTATTTAATTGATGAAGAATTACACAAAGAGAAAGAACATGAGTAGTTTTGGACAAACTGTTGTTTAGAATAAAATGTTTCTGAATTTGTAACAAACCTACAAAGTTGTAGTGTCACTGATGGAACTGAGCACTGGATCCTTCATTAGTAGTGCACGTTCACTGCATGTTGAAGTCATACAGCACATAATAAAGCTGGTTGGTGTCATGTCGTATTTTGTATTTTGCAGTGAAATGTGTAAAATTGACATTAGTGTAAATAGATTAGTTTGATAATCAAACAAAAAAATAATCAGTCTGACAGTACACACAATGTCCAATGTTCCCATTGTTCAATCTTCTTCTTTCTCTCAGGACAGAGATTCACAAAGAAGAACTTCAACGTCCAGATGATGATTAGGCCCTAGTCTGCCCCCTAGTGGCCAGCCCTTTGAATCCTCCAGACATAGACAAAGCACACAAGCAGTGTTGAATGTTGTTATTTTTATTTGTTGATTATTCTTTTACTTAAGAATTAAATTTTAAAGACAACTTTAATTTAAAAAATAACTAAACTATGGTGAAATCTCACCATGTTCAGCAAACTGTGAAGACTGATGATGAGATGAAATCATTGGCTCTGTTGCAGCAGACAATCTAGATCTCAGTCCTCATCTTAAAACACTGGAGGTTGTTTTCTTTTTTAACCAGTATTCTGTGACCATGGCTCAGGAGGTAGAGCAGTTGTCCACGAACCACAGGGTCTGTGGGTTGATTTGTGTTTTCTCCCTGATTCTTGTGTTGAAGGGTTCTTGGAGAAGATACTGAATCCTTAAGCTTTGGCACCTCAATAGGAGGATTATCCAATAAAGGATTATTATTATTACTAATATTATTTGCATTGATCCAGTTGACCGTCCCCTGTGTCTGTGCATCTTTCACACAGGTCCAGTTTTGCAAACCTGCACCTATAAAGCTCAGAACCAGGACTCCACTTAACCTGCTTGACCCATACCCATAGCCTCTGCTAACTTAATTAATAAGTTTAATCAACACGTTCACTAATCAGCTTCAATATATGTTGGGCTGGTCAGGCCTCAGCTCTCTGACGTCTGAGGTCTGCAGCTACACGGCCTCATAGCAGCAGCTGTGATCCACTGTGTGTTGCTGTTCTGACTCGTGTCCATCACCAACATTCATTCTGTTACTGTTGAGTGTAAGTAGGACAGAATGACTTGTCACAGGATGCTGTCCCAGTCAGGGACTACAACACTGCACAGTTAGATCTAGATAACTGCACCAATCACCTGTCGACATATTCAGATGCTGTCAGTCAGCTGGATTGTCCAATGATAATTAGACTGTGATTTTTTATTCAGTTTTCATTGTTATACATATTTCACTTGCTTTTAACACGTTCCTGTACCTGCAGGTTAAATAAGAAGTAAATATTATTTCTATGTTCCAGATTATTAAAGCCTGAGAAACAAATTCACAAAGTCACTGACTGCATCATGAAATGACATGAAAACCTATGACTGAAACATGACATAAAACCAAACTAAACTAAATAAAAGGTTTGACTAAAATGTGACTAAACAAACAGTTTAGTCTGAGAGTAAAACTACACTGAAACACTGAACCCTAAAGTTCTAAACCATCTATGTGAGTCGGGAAAGGTTTAGGTTCAACGTGTTTGTAGGTAAACAGTAGAAACACAGTTTTTTTCTGTTGTCTCTGATTTGTGTCAATGATTTTTTAGTTTAGTTGTGATTTTTAAACCTTTTTGGAAACTCTTTCAGTTATTAATAGTAGAAGTTATTTGATGAATTACTGTCAGTACAATATTTAGATCTTAAAACATCAAAGAGTCTGGTAATAATACAATGACCATTATTTTCTATCTGTCCATGTCATATGAATGATAACGGATTTACACAGGATAATGATGAACAATGTAACAACAGTAACTGATCCCTGTATTTTTTTAGGCTTCATGCTGCTTTAAATTCTTCTAAAAACAAATATCAGATACGGAAATGATCATTGATCAATATGCTCACAACAGATGTTCAGAGAAGGTGTTTGTGTACGTCTGTTTTGATTCCACCACTAGGAGGCGCTATAGTCATACACATTATTCTACACTTTTAGTCCTCTGTTAGTCAAACCTGTGACTGTGACACCAAAACTACTCTTACAGACTCAGCTCCACATTAATGAGTGTGTTACTGATTCCACTCCACCTATAACTCACTATTAACCAGAAGATATGAGCACATCATGCTTATCTTACCTACACTTCGTTGGCTCCCTGAGAAATTACGCATTGATTTTAAAATACTACTTTTGACATTTAAAGCATTAAACAGTCTTGCGCCGCATTATCTAAGTGAACTGCTAGTGTCTTATGATCCACCACGCCTACTTCGCTCAAAGGATGCTGGCTGCCTGTCAGTACCTCGTGTCATAAAAACTACAGCTGGGGGCAGAGTCTTTTCTTACAAAGCCCCAAAGTTATGGAATAGCCTTCCAAATAGCGTTCGGGGACTGAGACACAATCCCAGTGTTTAAGTCTAGGCTGAAAACATATTTGTTCTGACTCCATCAGGACCTGCAGCCTTTGTGGGGAGAAGAGAGCTGCACAGGCTTCACCCCACAAAGGCTGCAGGTCCTGATGGAGTCAGCCCAAGGGTGCTGAAAGCCTGTGCTCCTCAGCTATGTGTTGTTCTCCAACACATCTTCAATCTCAGCCTGCACCTGGAGAGAGTTCCTCTAGGGTGGAACAAGTCGTGCCTGGTTCCAGTGAATAAGACGCCACGTCCCACATCCCTCAATGACTTCAGACCAGTGGCTCTGACATCACACATCATGAAGGCTTTTGAGAGGCTGATCCTGGAGTCCCTCCGACCTCTGGTCAAACCCTCACTTGACCCCCTCCAGTTTGCTTATCAACCCCATATTGGAGTGGATGACGCCATCATACACCTTCTCCATCGCACCTACACCCACCTGGAAAGCCTGGGGGCTTAGTGAGGATCATGTTTTTTGATTTCTCCAGTGCATTCAACATCATCCAGCCTGCACTGCTGGGAGAGAAATTAAAAAACATGCAGGTCAACACTCCCCTGACTTCCTGGATCATGGAGTACCTCACCAACCGGCCACAGTACGTTTGCCTGCAGAACTGTGTGTCTGACACTGTGGTCTGTAGCACAGGTGATCCACAGGGGACAGTTCTGTCTCCATTCCTCTTCACTCTGTACACCTCAGACTTCAGGTACAACTCAGAGTCCTGTCATCTTCAGAAGTTCTCTGATGACTCTGCAGTTGTAGGATGTATTCAGGGTGGAGATGTCACAGAGTACCGTGGAGTGGTGGACAGTTTTGTTGACTGGTGTGGACTCAACCATCTTCAACTGAACATCAATAAAACAAAGGAGCTGGTGATGGACTTCAGGAAATCTGGGAGTCCTGTCATCCCTCTCTCTATTCAAGAGAGGAGGTGGAGGTCGTGTCCAAGTACAAATACCTGGGAGTGTACTTGGACAACAAACTGGACTGGACCAAAAACTCATCAGCATTGTACAGAAAGGCTCAGAGCCGGATGTACTTCCTGAGGAGACTCAGGTCCTTCAACGTCTGCAGCACCATGCTGCGGATGTTTTATGAGTCTGTGGTTCCAGTGTCATCTTCTATGCTGTGGTCTGCTGGGGCAGCAACATGAAGGTGTCAGACACTAACAGGCTAAACAAACTGATTAGGAGGGCTGGCTCTGTTCTGGGGGTGGAGCAGGACCCTCTACATGTTGTGGCTGAGAGGAGGATGCTGTCCAAACTCCTCTCAATCCTGGACAACCCCTCCCACCCACTGCACAGTGTGTTGGCTGGACAGAGGAGCACGTTCAGCCATAGACTTATTAACATTAAATGCTCCACAGAGTGCCACAGGAGATCCTTTCTACCTGTGGCCATCAATCTGTACAATTCCTCCCCCCTCTGTAAGGGGTTGGGGAAGTGAAACTGTCATATACTTGTGACCCAATTTCATTTATCTATCTACGTATTCTGTATATATATTGAGTTTTTTGGTATTGATGTTATTGTGTATTTATGTTTGTGTATTTGTGTTGGTGTTGGATCTTTCCTGGTTGTGGTTCCTTTTCTTTCTGTCTGTTTTGAGAACAATGGTAATGAGGCAAAACAATTTCCCTCTGGGATTAATAAAGTTTTTTGAATCTTGAATCTTGAATCTTAGTCAAGCATTTTGTAAATAGATCTGGGAAAGACTCATAGAGCATTATGGTGAACTGGTGTGTTTAGATGCTGTCTTCCCAACTCTCACTGATCACTCAGGTTTGTTGATGGTGAAGTGATCTGTTGCTCTACATCCCAAAGAGCCCTCATGTCTATGTAACTCACTATTAACCAGCTCCACCTGCTGAAGCTGCAGTCAGGACAGAGCTCCATCTGATGTTAGTCTTTGTTACCATTTGGATGATTCATCTCCAAACAGCCTGGTTTAGCTGGACTTTTAGCCATTAAAGTGTTATTTTACAGAACATACTGACTGACAGAGACTGGAGAACAGAAGTGTACAGCTGCTGATCTTTGTTAATAAATCATGAAAACAGTTCTACGTTGTTGTTCATCTGAGGTTGGATTTGTCTGATATGAAGCTATGATCAGATTCTTATTTTATCTTTACTGGAAAACAACAGAAACAAATAAAAAGAGGTTGTACTAACTCTGTCCATGTATTATATTCACACTACTGTTCTAAAGTTTGAAAGAAAAGCAAATGAAGAGAACAGATTAAGAATTAAAGATTTGAACAGTTTAAAGATTAAGACACAATAAGGACGTTTGTAAGTGACCTCAAACCTTTGAATGTTCCTGTTTGTATTTTTCACTTCCTAACCTGTATCAGTCTAAGACCACCATGATTCATTTCCTTTGACTAATAAGCTTGTTTTCCATTTCATATGTTATTGATTTCTATTTTTTACATACACAGCAGTTCTTGTGTTATTTTAGATACTAAGTTGGTTTCTGAATAGAAAGAAACACATGTTGAAGGTCAACACATTATTTACAGTATGAGGCTCATGTGGAACTAATCTGGATTCACACTTGTCTGTTCATCTTATAGATGGTGTTTCTGCACTGAGTTGATGTCTGGCTTCCTCCTTGGTCAGTAGAGTTTCAGGCTGCTTTCCTGGTAGCAGCAGTGGACTGTGGTGAGTGGTAATGATGCCTTACATCCACTGAGCTTCATGTTGGAATATTTGAAGTACAATGATGTGTTGAGAAGAGGAGCCGTGAAATCAGCAGCACTGACAGATACAGTAACTCTACTCAGGTCTCAGAAGCAGAGAGCAGCTTTCATCATCTGATTCAAAGTACTGTTACTAACATCAGAGTGCATTTCTATATTTCCACTTTTCCCTTCTCATACTGGATCTCCATCACCATGGCAACCCAGGAAACAGAAAGGGAAGTTCAGATTTCTGGTTGTAAGTGAAAGTCTTCATTTCAGGCTGTATGTTTGTACAGACATGGTGTTGTCACCACTCACCTTTTAAACTCAACCTGTTTTTCCACTTCACATCAGTCTGTTCTCAAATCAGCAGCGTCCACCTACAAACCAACTTTTCTGGATTCATCACTAGTTGAAGACACGTTTCTATATTTTCTAAACACATTACTGACCTGTCCTATTGAACAGATGCAGCAGCTTCTCACTGTTCCTGTTTCTTCCTTCTACACTTGAAGACACTGATAAGAGCACACCTTGTTAACAACGCATCAACACAAAACATTTGATCACACATGGAGTTGAGACTCTAAACACATGTATAATGGGAAAGACGTCATTTGTAGTGCTGAACCCACAGACAACTGTTTAACCTTTGCTGTTGAAATACTAGATTATTGACACATGACACTATTTTAGTGCTGTTTTTTTAGATTGTAAATATCTACATGAAAAATTAGTTTATGTGTTAAATATGTGTTGAAACTGAAGATAGTACCTTTTGTATCTGATGACCCACATTTGGAATGAACAAATGTTGTGTAACAACTAGTCAATCAAACTACTACTTACTATAATAACACTCACTTACTAATATTTGGTTTCAAATCCCTTGTTTGTGGTAACTGCAATAAGTCATGTGAGGAGCCAGAAATGAATAAAGTGTGGGAACAACATCATTGATGTTAAATATGATACCTGACACTTCACCACAGTGAGGTTAGTCTGGAGCAGGATTTCAGTGTTCTAGCTGAATACAACAGGACGTCACACACTCCACACATGATCACACTCATTTAGGGACTATTTTTTCTTTTTGCTTAATATTGTTATTAGAAGCCGACTTTGTACTTTATTACTTAGGCTTCAAAATATTTTGAGTCTCTTTAATACTTTCACGTCATGTGAGCAGCCGGGGGTGAGTTGTGTTGCACAGTGACATTGAACTGAAACTTATGTTATTTTTCATATTGTTCTTTTATTGATTTTCATTGTTTCCACAAATATGCAGCAACAAGAGCCAAGTGCATCCTGCAGGTGACCAGAAGGTGAACATCATAATAGACCCCAGACTGTGTCAGTTAAATTGGATTAGGTCTGAGTTTGTACACAGAAGCAGCTGATATGTGTGTGTGTGTGTGTGTGTGTGTGTGTGTGTGTTTGACACAAGCTGTTTCACCTTTTGTACAGAAAACGTATAAACTGCAGTGAAATCATTCTGAGCTCAGGATGAATGGTGTCGAGTTGATCTTCAGAAATTCAGTGTCTGGACCAATTTAACTTGTTGTAAAAGCAACATCATAGATGATCAACAGCTAGGTGAACTTGATCTTTACTGATGTGTGATTATAGGAATAATCTCAATAAACAACATAATATTATTGTGTATAACAAGATCATCTTAATATAAATAACTTATACTATGCTGCTATGCAACCCCTCCCACCCCCAGCTGCTCTCATCACACTGAAGGTATTGAGAAGACTCAGTCATCTCTGTTAGTGAATCACTGTATTAGTTTGTCACTAATGAGAAAACTAACAACAGATTTTTCCTTAAATTTAAATAACATTTATTTTCTTTGTGTGTTGATGTGAAACTGTGATAAATGTGAATGTTCAACATAAACTTTCTGCTGACTAAACATAAATGAAGAAGTAAACACAGAGTAAATGAGGAACAGAAGCTTGACTCTACACTAAAGCTGGGATGTGTCTCTGTTCTGTAACTTCCCTCCTTGATGAAAACAGCAGCAGAGTTTGAGTTTTTCTTCACAGTAAAAAGCTGAAATCCCACTTTCAGTTCCACAGAGACATGATTTTTATTGAAGACAGAGCTGAGAGTGGATCACAGAAGAGAGACGACTAGAGGATCATCATCATTAACTTTTCACTGCCAGCATCATGAAGACTCTCTGCTTCACTCTGGTCCTGCTGCTGTTCACTGTTTACTGCTGTGACGCTGGACGTGAGTGAACTGTTAGTGACTCATGTTAGTTTCTCAGTGACGTGTTTGTATTGACTTTATCCATTTATCTTCAAAACAGCTCCCGGACTGTTGTCCACAGATCCTGTTTCGTGCTGCTTTGACTTTTTTACCTTAAGGATACCAAAAAAGTTTATTCATAATATAACCAAGACCCACAGCTCATGTCTAACTAAAGGCTTCATGTAAGTTTGTTCTTCATTGTTTTGTAGTTTTTTCTTGTTTAATTGATAAAATGATGAACAGAGAAAAGAACAAACTGTGACCTTCAGACAGGTTTTATCACAACACCACCTCAGACATAAGAACTAATCACACTTCATGAAGTTTTCTCATCTGTATGTTTCACAGAGTTCTGACTGAGAGAGGGAGAAAGATCTGCTACAGACACGATTTCAAGTGGAACCTAAATCCTTACAATGAGGGCAGTGTGACACAGCTATCCAAAGGTGATGGACGTGGCAGTTTGACATATTTGGAGTTATCCAACAACAACTTCCCTTGGGGATAAATAAAACATAAAAAAAAAAAAAAAAAAAAAAAAAAAAAAAAAAAAAAAATAGCACTAACTGTAAGGAAACCTGCTTCTATGATCAACAGGAATCAACATGTATTTAGAGAGTCTAAATACATGTTATAATGTTTCTATATGCAGCAACTTCTCTGAACTTGCGACCAGGCTTGTTAATTCTCTTCCTTGGCTTGTGGACCTCTGGGAGGCTGGACTGTGCCCAAGTGGAACACACACTGTTTGTTTTTTTTTTTTTTTTTTTATGCTGGATGTTTCTTCCTCTAAAGTTTTTCCTCTCCACTGTCTCCTGGTGCTGCTCAAGTGGGATTAATAGGTTTTCTATATAGTTCTGTCGACTGCAACTGGAGCTGGTTTGGGTGTTGGTGTTGGTGTCTGACCATAACCATGGCTGGTGTTGGTTTAAGTGCTTCTTCAGAGGTTGAGATCCTTGCAGAAACCCTCTAGCCTTGGCAGCTTGGAACAGTCTAATCTCTTCTCTTCTAGTCTCTATTGTAGTGGCGGCCGCCCTGTTGGTCGTGTGTAGATGTTGTTGTACACCATGTCAGATACAGAGATGGATAGATACTGCCTTAACTAAGACTATATACCAGCAGATCACTGCAGAGGATGAAGACATTAAGGATGACAGCTTCACTGAAACCTGTGTTGATGTTAGTTTCTCACTGACGTGTTTGAATTGACTTTATCTATTTATCTTTGTAACAGCTCCCAGACTGATGTTCACACAACCTGATGCCACTAAAGTGACATTAAAACCTGTGCCTAATATGACCAAGACTCAGAGCTCCGCACGTGAGTGAACTCTGTTAGTGACTCATGTTAGTTTCTCGGTGACATGGTTGTATTGACATTTATCTTCATAACAGATGTGGCAGCTGATTTTATACATGGTACCTGCTGCTTTGACTTTTCTACCGTCAGGATAAGAAAAAAGCATATGATTAAAATAACCAAGACCCACAGCGACTGTCCAACCAGGGGCTTCATGTAAGTTCGTTCTTCATTGTTTTACTGCTTCTTGTTTCATTGATAAAATGATGAACAGAGAAAAGAACAAACTGTGACCTTCAGACAGGTTTTATCACAACACCACCTCAGACATAAGAACTAATCACACTTCATTACGTTTTCTCATCTGTATGTTTCACAGAGTTGAGGCTAAGGGAGGGATAAAGAGCTGCTACAGAGACACTTTCCGGTGGAGGCAGAATCCTTACAATGAGCAACAGGGCTGAAGATTTACTGTTTATACTAAACTTTATTTTATAAAAGTCTGGTTTTGTCTTTTACATTTCATATATACACTGAGTCTGTGTATTTTGTCAAACATGAATTACTGTAATAGATTATATAAGTGGTTATGTATGTTTCCAGTGGGCTTTGAATTTAAACAATCAGCTCAACAACAGTGACAGCAGCAGACAGAAGAACTGGTTTTCCGGGCTTAAAAAAAAAAAAAAAAATATATATATATATAAAAAAAATATATTATATTCAGTCCGTCTGCATTCTTGGGTCTGTTGTCTCATCTTCTTCTTGACAAAACCCCATAGATCAGACTAGTTAGCTGGTCGATCAAGTCCACTGATTCCATTAAACATTAAACCAGGTATTGGTACTTTTAGCAGTGTGGACAGGTGCCAAGTCCTGCTGGAAAATGAAATGATCTCCTTAAAGCTCGTCAGCCCTGTTACTTACTCAACTTTCCACTAATATACTTGGACACAGCATTCTGGACAACCAGCTTCTCCAGCAACAGTATTTTTGAAGGTTTATTAAGAAAAGACAATAATAAGGTCAGGAAGAGATGTAGCTTCTCCAGACTGAATGGTTGTTTGAGAGCTCCCTCTAATGATGGAGGACCTTGTAATCTACACAGACACAGAAAGATAAGAGCTTGATGGAAGTTGACAATCCTCTAAATACAGAGGAGGTGAGCAGGGACACACAAAGACAAAGAGGTTCAGGAAGACAGTGGCTGATGCAGGATGAAAGCTGCTGTAGAGCAGACTGAACTGAGCACAGGTAGTAGTAAAGACGAGTTCCAGAAAGAACAAACACAGAATAAAGTTTCCTCACTTCTCTTAGTGTCCTGTACTTAACTGAGAATAAAAGACAATCCACAGAGAGGAACCATTCCAGGAATCACTGCTAGAGAGACACATGCACAAAGCAGATCCAGATCCTCTTTAGACAACAACAGGTAGAACAAGAGGGGACAGAGAGACAGGGCTCTGTCAGAGGACTGCTGGTCTGGTTCCTAATGACCTGCTGCCAGAGAGACAGGTAAGAAGAAGAGGAAGAAGAAACAATCTGCAGCTGAAGGTGATATTAAGAAAACGGAGAACAGAGAAATAAACTGATTAAAAGACTTTCAGGCTGAACCAGGACAATATGATCACTGTGATTAGACAAAGGACCTCTGTGTTTTACAATCAGATATTTAACATTTTACACTAAGTGAACCATCATGAACTGAGAGTGTAACATTGTAAATATGTTCAACTCAGTCAAATAATGTGACATGATGGGAGTGAACGCAAAGCTGATCAGAAAATAAACAGACTGGATTAAAACAGAAAAACTAAACCACCAAACGAACAAAGGCAACGTCATGTGGATATCAGGGAGGAACCACATGGACCAGAGGTCAACGTTGTAGATCAGTCGTCCACAAACTGGGCACTACTCTAAACTACAGAGAGCACAGGAAGGATCACACCACCACAAGATCTCACAGGTCAGGACAACAGGACCATTGTAGACAACTGAAGGGGTTTTATTTGTTGTTGATCCATTGTATTTGTGGTCACAGGAGACATTTCTACTGGTGGTCCCAAGTTTCAGAGTGACTGTGCATCATAAGAGGTGTTGTAGAGTAACAACAGCTCAGTTAAAGAAGAGTTGTGTGGTTTGAGAACAGACTCAGTAATATAAGACCAGACCACATGAGGCTGTAGCAGCAACAACATAACAACATGAGCAGTTCTGTATTTAATTGATGAAGAATTACACAAAGAGAAAGAACATGAGGAGTTTTGGACAAACTGTTGTTTAGAATAAAATGTTTCTGAATTTGTAACAAACCTACAAAGTTGTAGTGTCACTGATGGAACTGAACACTGGATCCTTCATTAGTGGTGCACGTTCACTGCATGTTGAAGTCATACAGCACATAATAAAGCTGGTTGGTGTCATGTTATATGTTGTATTTTGCAGTGAAATGTGTAAAATTTACATTAGTGTAAATAGATTAGTTTGATAATCAAACAAAAAATAATCAGTCTGACAGTACACACAATGTCCAATGTTCCCATTGTTCAATCTTCTTCTTTCTCTCAGGACAGAGATTCACAAAGAAGAACTTCAACGTCCAGATGATGATTAGGCCCTAGTCTGCCTCCTAGTGGCCAGCCCTTTGAATCCTCCAGACATAGACAAAGCAAACAAGCAGTGTTGAATGTTGTTATTTTCACTTGTTGATTATTCTTTTACTTAAGAATTAAATTGTAAAGACAACTTTAATTTAAAAAATGACCAAACTATGGTGAAATCTCACCGTGTTCAACAAACTGTGATGACTGATGATGAGATGAAATCATTGACTCTGTTGCAGCAGACAATCTAGATCTCAGTCCTCATCTTAAAACACTGGAGGTTGTTTTCTTTTTTAACCAGTATTCTGTGACCATGGCTCAGGAGGTAGAGCAGTTGTCCAGGGTCTGTGGGTTGATTTGTGATTTCTCCCTGATTCTTGTGTTGAAGGGTTCTTGGAGAAGATACTGAATCCTTAAGCTTTGGCACCTCAATAGGAGGATTATCCAATAAAGGATTATTATTATTACTATTATTATTTGCATTGATCCAGTTGACCGTCTTCTGTGTCTGTGCATCTTTCACACAGGTCCTGTTTTGCAAACCTGCACCTATAAAGCTCAGAACCAGGACTCCACTTAACCTGCTTGACCCATACTCATAGTCTCGGCTACTTTAATTAATAAGTTTAATCAACACATTCACTAATCAGCTTCAGTATATGTTGGGGTGGTCAGGGCTCATCTCTCTGACGTCTGAGGTCTGCAGCTACACGGCCTCATAGCAGCAGCTGTGATCCACTGTGTGTTGCTGTTCTGACTCGTGTCCATCAGCAACATTCATTCTGTTACTGTTGAGTGTAAGTAGGACAGAATGACTTGTCACAGGATGCTGTCCCAGTCAGTGCTACAACACTGAACAGTTAGATCTAGATAACTGATTTTGCACCAATCACCTGTCGACATATCCAGATGCTGTCAGTCAGCTGGATTGTCCAATGATAATTAGACTGTGATTTTTTATTCAGTTTTCATTCTTATACATATTTCACTTGCTTTTAACACGTTCCTGTACCTGCAGGTTAAATAAGAAGTAAATATTATTTCTATGTTCCAGATTATTAAAGCCTGAGAAACAAATTCACAAAGTCACTGACTGCATCATGAAATGACATGAAAACCTATGACTGAAACATGACATAAAACCAAACTAAAACTAAAATAAAAGGTTTGACTAAAATGTGACTAAACAAACAGTTTAGTCTGAGAGTAAAACTACACTGAAACACTGAACCCTAAAGTTCTAAACCATCTATGTGAGTCGGGAAAGGTTTAGGTTCAACGTGTTTGTAGGTAAACAGTAGAAACACAGTTTTTTTCTGTTGTCTCTGATTTGTGTCAATGATTTTTTTAGTTTAGTTGTGATTTTTAAACCTTTTTGGAAACTCTTTCAGTTATTAATAGTAGAAGTGATTTGATGAATTACTGTCAGTACAATATTTAGATCTTAAAACATCAGAGAGTTTGGTAATAATACAATGACCATTATTTTCTATCTGTCCATGTCATATGAATGATAAATCATTTACACAGGATAATGATGAACAAGTAACAACAGTAACTGATCCCTGTATTTTTTTCAGGCTTCATGCTGCTTTAAATTCTTCTAAAAACAAATATCAGATACAGAAATGATCATTGATCAATATGCTCACAACAGATGTTCAGAGAAGGTGTTTGTGTACGTCTGTTTTGATTCCACCACTAGGAGGCGCTATAGTCATACACATTATTCTACACTTTTAGTCCTCTGTTAGTCAAACCTGTGACTGTGACACCAAAACTACTCTTACAGACTCAGCTCCACATTAATGAGTGTGTTACTGATTCCACTCCACCTATAACTCACTATTAACCAGAAGATATGAGCACATCATGCTTATCTTACCTACACTTCATTGGCTCCCTGAGAAATTACGCATTGATTTTAAAATAATACTTTTGACATTTAAAGCATTAAACAGTCTTGTGCCGCAGTATCTAAGTGAACTGCTAGTGTCTTATGATCCACCACGCCTACTTCGCTCAAAGGATGCAGGCTGCCTGTCAGTACCTCGTATCCAAAAAACTACAGCTGGGGGCAGAGTCTTTTCTTACAAAGCCCCAAAGTTATGGAATAGCCTTCCAAATAGCGTTCGGGGACTGAGACACAATCCCAGTGTTTAAGTCTAGGCTGAAAACCTATTTATTCTGACTCCATCAGGACCTGCAGCCTTTGTGGGGAGAAGAGAGCTGCACAGGCTTCACCCCACAAAGGCTGCAGGTCCTGATGGAGTCAGCCCAAGGGTGCTGAAAGCCTGTGCTCCTCAGCTATGTGTTGTTCTCCAACACATCTTCAATCTCAGCCTGCACCTGGAGAGAGTTCCTCTAGGGTGGAACAAGTCGTGCCTGGTTCCAGTGAATAAGACGCCACGTCCCACAGTCCTCAATGACTACAGACCAGTGGCTCTGACATCACACATCATGAAGGCTTTTGAGAGGCTGATCCTGGAGTCCCTCCGACCTCTGGTCAAACCCTCACTTGACCCCCTCCAGTTTGCTTATCAACCCCATATTGGAGTGGATGACGCCATCATACACCTTCTCCATCGCACCTACACCCACCTGGAAAGCCTGGGGGCTTAGTGAGGATCATGTTTTTTGATTTCTCCAGTGCATTCAACATCATCTGGCCTGCACTGCTGGGAGAGAAATTAAAAAACATGCAGGTCAACACTCCCCTGACTTCCTGGATCATGGACTACCTCACTAACCGCCCACAGTACGTTTGCCTGTAGAACTGTGTGTCTGACACTGTGGTCTGTAGCACAGGTGCTCCACAGGGGACAGTTCTGTCTCCATTCCTCTTCACCCTGTACACCTCAGACTTCAGGTACAACTCAGAGTCCTGTCATCTTCTGAATTTCTCTGATGACTCTGCAGTTGTAGGATGTATTAATGGTGGAGATGTCACAGAGTACCGTGGAGTGGTGGACAGTTTTGTTGACTGGTGTGGACTCAACCATCTTCAACTGAACATCAATAAAACAAAGGAGCTGGTGATGGACTTCAGGAAATCTGAGAGTCCTGTCATCCCTCTCTTTATACAGGGGGAGGAGGTGGAGGTCGTATCTGAGTACAAATACCTGGGAGTGTACTTGGACAACAAACTGGACTGGACCAAAAACTCATCAGCATTGTACAGAAAGGCTCAGAGCCGGATGTACTTCCTGAGGAGACTCAGGTCCTTCAACGTCTGCAGCACCATGCTGCGGATGTTTTATGAGTCTGTGGTGGCCAGTGTCATCTTTTATGCTGTGGTCTGCTGGGACAGCAACATGAAGGTGGCAGACACTAACAGGCTAAACAAACTGATTAGGAGGGCTGGCTCTGTTCTGGGGGTGGAGCTGGACCCTCTACATGTTGTTGCTGAAAGGAGGATGCTGTCCAAACTCCTCTCAATCTTGGACAACCCCTCCCACCCACTGCACAGTGTGTTGGCTGGACAGAGGAGCACGTTCAGCCAAAGACTTATTAACATTAAATGCTCCACAGAGTGCCACAGGAGATCCTTTCTACCTGTGGCCATCAATCTGTACAATTCCTCCCCCCTCTGTAAGGGGTTGGGGAAGTGAAACTGTCATATACTTGTGACCCAATTTCATTTATCTATCTACGTATTCTGTTTATATATTGAGTTTTTTGGTATTGATGTTATTGTGTATTTATGTTTGTGTATTTATGTTGGTGTTGGATCTTTCCTGGTTGTGGTTCCTTTTCTTTCTGTCTGTTTTGAGAACAATGGTAATGAGGCAAAACAATTTCCCTCTGGGATTAATAAAGTTTTTTGAATCTTGAATCTTAGTCAAGCATTTTGTAAATGGATCTGGGAAAGACTCATAGACGTAGAGCATTATGGTGAACTGGTGTGTTTAGATGCTGTCTTCCCAACTCTCACTGATCACTCAGGTTTGTTGATGGTGAAGTGATCTGTTGCTCTACATCCCAAAGAGCCCTCATGTCTGTGTAACTCACTATTAACCAGCTCCACCTGCTGAAGCTGCAGTCAGGACAGAGCTCCATCTGATGTTAGTCTTTGTTACCATTTGGATGATTCATCTCCAAACAGCCTGGTTTAGTTGGACTTTTAGCCATGAAAGTGTTATTTTACAGAACATACTGACTGACAGAGACTGGAGAACAGAAGTGTACAGCTGCTGATCTTTGTTAATAAATCATGAAAACAGTTCTACGTTGTTGTTCATCTGAGGTTGGATTTGTCTGATATGAAGCTATGATCAGATTCTTCTTCTATCTTTACTGGAAAACAACAGAAACGAATAAAAAGAGGTTGTACTAACTCTGTCCATGTATTATATTCACACTACTGTTCTAAAGTTTGAAAGAAAATCAAATGAAGAGAACAGATGAAGAATTAAAGATTTGAACAGTTTAAAGATTAAGACACAATAAGGACGTTTGTAAGTGACCTCAAACCTTTGAATGTTCCTGTTTGTATTTTTCACTTCCTAACCTGTATCAGTCTTAGACCACCATGATTCATTTCCTTTGACTAATAAGCTTGTTTTCCATTTCATATGTTATTGATTTCTATTTTTTACATACACAGTGATTCATGTGTTATTTTAGATACTAAGTTGGTTTCTGAATAGAAAGAAACACATGTTGAAGGTCAACACATTATTTACAGTATGAGGCTCATGTGGAACTAATCTGGATTCACACTTGTCTGTTCATCTTATAGATGGTGTTTCTGCACTGAGTTGATGTCTGGCTTCCTCCTTGGTCAGTAGAGTTTCAGGCTGCTTTCCTGGTAGCAGCAGTGGACTGTGGTGAGTGGTAATGATGCCTTACATCCACTGAGCTTCATGTTGGAATATTTGAAGTACAATGATGTGTTGAGAAGAGGAGCCGTGAAATCAGCAGCATTGACAGATACAGTAACTCTACTCAGGTCTCAGAAGCAGAGAGCAGCTTTCATCATCTGATTCAAAGTACTGTTACTAACATCAGAGTGCATTTCTATATTTCCACTTTTCCCTTCTTAAACTGGGCCTCCATTACCATGGCAACCCAGGAAACAGAAAGGGAAGTTCAGATTTCTGGTTGTAAGTGAAAGTCTTCATTTCAGGCTGTATGTTTGTACAGACATGATGTCACCACTCACCTTTTAAACTCAACCTGTTTTTCCACTTCACATCAGTCTGTTCTCAAATCAGCAGCTTCCACCTACAAACCAACTTTTCTGGATTCATCAATAGTTAAAGACATGTTTCTAGATTTTCTAAACACATTACTGACCTGTCATATTGAACAGATGCAGCAGCTTCTCACTGTTCCTGTTTCTTCCTTCTACACTTGAAGACACTGATAAGAGCACACCTTGTTAACAACGCATCAACACAAAACATTTGATCACACATGGAGTTGAGACTCAGAACACATGTATAATGGGAAAGACGTCATTTGTAGTGCTGAACCCACAGACAACTGTTTAACCTTTACTGTTGAAATACTAGTTTATTGACACATGACACTATTTTAGTGCTGTTTTTTTAGATTGTAAATATCTACATGAGAAATTAGTTTATGTGTTAAATATGTGTTAAAACTGAAGATAGTACCTTTTGTATGTGATGACCCACATTTGGAATGAACAAATGTTGTGTAACAACTAGTCAATCAAACTACTACTTACTATAATAACACTCACTTACTAATATTTGGTTTCAAATCCCTTGTTTGTGGTAACTGCAATAAGTCATGTGAGGAGCCAGAAATGAATAAAGCGTGGGAACAACATCATTGATGTTAAATATGATACCTGACACTTCACCACAGTGAGGTTAGTCTGGAGCAGGATTTCAGTGTTCTAGCTGAATACAACAGGACGTCACACACTCCACACATGATCACACTTCTTTTTGCTTAATATTGGCATCAGTAGCCGACTTTGTACTTTATTACTTAGGCTTCAAAATATTTTGAGTCTCCTTAATACTTTCACGTCATGTGAGCAGCCTGGGGTGAGTTGTGTTGCACATTGAACTGAAGCTTATGTTATTTTTGATATTGTTCTTTTATTGATTCTCATTGTTCCCACAAATATGCAGCAACAAGAGTCAAGTGCATCCTGCAGGTGACCAGAAGGTGAACATCATAATAGTCCCAGACTGTGTCAGTTAAATTGGATCAGGTCTGAGTTTGTACACAGAAGCAGCTGATATGTCTGTGTGTGTGTGTGTGTGTGTGTGACACAAGCTGTGAGCACATCTTCTAAAGACTGTTTCACCTTTTGTACAGGAAACTTATAAACTGCAGTGAAATCATTCTGAACTCAGGATGAATGGTGTCGAGTTGATCTTCAGAAATTCAGTGTCTGGACCAATTTAACTTGTTGTAAAAGCAACATCATAGATGATCAACAGCTAGGTGAACTTGATCTTTACTGATGTGTGATTATAGGAATAATCTCAATTAACAACATAATATTGTTGTGTACAACAAGATCATCTTAATATAAGTAACTTATATCATATAAGTTAATCATATATAGCTATGCAACCCCCCCCCCCCCCCACCCCCAGCTGCTCTCATCACACTGAAGGTATTGAGAAGACTCAGTCATCTCTGTTAGTGAATCACTGTATTAGTTTGTCACTAATGTGAAAACTAACAACAGATTGTTGCTTAAAATTGAATAACATTTATTTTCTTTGTGTGTTGATGTGAAACTGTGATAAATGTGAATGTTCAACAAAACCTTTCCACTGACTAAACATAAATGAAGAAGTAAACACAGAGTAAATGAGGAACAGAAGCTTGACTCTACACTAAAGCTGGGATGTGTCTCTGCTCTGTAACTTCCCTCCTTGTTGAAAACAGCAGCAGAGTTTGAGTTTTTCTTCACAGTAAAAAGCTGAAATCCCACTTTCAGTTCCACAGTGACATGATTTGTATTGAAGACAGAGCTGAGAATGGATCACAGAAGAGAGACGACTAGAGGATCATCATCATTAACTTTTCACTGACAGCATCATGAAGACTCTCTGCTTCACTCTGGTCCTGCTGCTGTTCACTGTTTACTGCTGTGACGCCACACGTGAGTGAACTCTGTTAGTGACTCATCATGTTAGTTTCTCAGTGACGTGTTTGTATTGACTTTATCCATTTATCTTCAGACCCACATTTGTTACAACCTGGTTTCTGCTGCTTTGACTTTTCTACCTTCAGGATACCAATAAAGATTATAACTAAAATAACCAGGACCCACCCGTCCTGTCCAACTAAAGGCTACATGTAAGTTTGTTCTTCATTGTTTTGTAGTTTTTTCTTGTTTCATTGATTAAATGATGAACAGAGAAAAGAACAAACTGTGCCCTTCAGACAGGTTTTATCACAACACCACCTCAGACATAAGAACTAATCACACTTCATTACGTTTTCTCATCTGTATGTTTCACAGAGTTCAGACTAATCGAGGGAGAAAGATCTGCTACAGAGATACTTTCCAGTGGAGCGTGAATCCTTACAGTGAGGCCAGTGAGCAACAGGACTGAAGATGAACTGTTTATATTAGACTTTGTTTTATATAAGTCTGGTTTTGTCTTTCATATTTCATATATACTGAGTCTGTGTATTTAATCAAACATGAATTACTGTAATAGATTATATCAGTGGTTATGTATGTTTCCAGTGGGCTTTGAATTTAAACAATCAGCTCAACAACACTGACAGCAGCAGACAGAAGAACTGAAGTTGTACTGTGTTATTATAAAATACTTTATTATATGAAAGCCTGGTTCTGCAGGCTTAAAGACATATAAACTAAATCTTTGTATTTTAATAAAGCATGAAGCCCAGGTTGCTTTGATGATTCAGTCCGTCCACATTCTTGGGTCTGGTGTCTCATCTTCCTCTTTACAAAACCCCATAGATCAGACTAGTTAGTTGGTCGATCAAGTCCACTGAGTCCATAAAACATTAAACCAGGTATTGGTACTTTTAGCAGTGTGGACAGGTGCCAAGTCCTGTAGAAATATGAAATCATCTCCATAAAGCTCGTCAGCAGAGGGAAGCATGAAGTGCTCCAGAGTAAGCACCAAACACAGAATAAAGTTTCCTCACTTCTCTTAGTGTCCTTAGACAACAACAGGTAGAACAAGAGGGGACTTAACAGAGCCGAGGTGAGAGGAGAGACAGGGCTCTATCAGAGGACTGCTGGTCTGGTCCCAAGTTTTCAGAGTGACTGTGCATCATAAGAGGTGTCGTAGAGTAACAACAGCTCAGTTAAAGAAGAGTTGTGTGGTTTGAGAACAGACTCAGTAATATAAGACCAGACCACATGAGGCTGTAGCAGCAACAACATAACAACATGAGCAGTTCTGTATTTAATTGATGAAGAATTACACAAAGAGAAAGAACATGAGGAGTTTTGGACAAACTGTTGTTTAGAATAAAATGTTTCTGAATTTGTAACAAACCTACAAAGTTGTAGTGTCACTGATGGAACTGAACACTGGATCCTTCATTAGTGGTGCACGTTCACTGCATGTTGAAGTCATACAGCACATAATAAAGCTGGTTGGTGTCTTGTCATATTTTGTATTTTGCAGTGTTGTGTTGTGCACAGGAAAACACCTCGCCCTGTTTTCTCGTGGTGATAAAGGTCAGTGAGGTTTTACCTCTGTGTCCTGATAGCATCGACAGAAGCTGCTGCTCTGTGGTGGATTTTTCTCTTCAACGCTGAAGCGTAGTTGCTTCATTGCACATGCAGCCGAGCACCAACAACAGTTGGTAACTGTAATCTAGGTCACAGAGTTTTTAGACTTTACTGTTAATGACTGTATGAGAGAAGACGTCTGAGTCTTCCTGATTGGTGCAGTTCCTCCACTGGAAGCCAGGTACTGTATCTGCCTGATGTGGACAAACCAAAGCTGACACTCTCGCCCGTCCATTATCAGTGGGTTCTTCTACCTTGTTTCTTTCTGTGAACAAGCTTCTTACAGTAAAGTCAGCAGATTGATGTTTGTTGTTGGCGTCTAACTTTTTCATATTACTGTAGATTTCCAAGTAGCTTTAGTTAAACAAACAACATTTCTTCTTCAGTATGAACAGTACAGTTCTGTGGTTTCCAGAGCTGTGTTTTCAAAGTGGCTTCTGCAAAACTGCGTTTGTAACTTTGTTAACTGATCGGAGTATTTGCAGAGATAGAAACAGCAAAACCAGAACACTGGTTTTCTGTTGTGGTGCGTTTCTCAGACTTCCTGCCACCCAAACTGGCAACAACACACCCCCCCCCCCCTTCAGAACCTTCTTTTAACCAGCAGAAGGCAGAGAATTGTTCAAGATATCGTCAGTTTCCTCAGAGCTGCTATGAATACGCAGATGAGGATGTAATTATAAGCAGCTACGAGATAGTGATCAGATCAGATCAGACAGCAGAGACAGGAGAGCATCATCACTGAAGACATCATGAAGACGCTCAGCTTCACAGTGGGACTGCTGCTGCTCATCACTCTTTACTACTGCGCTGCCACGCGTAAGTCTGTCAGCTACTCTGGTAAACTGCACACAGGAATTTAGTGAAATCAAGTCAACTTTCCTCATCAGTCTAATTTAAATATTTAAATTGTGTTCATTTTAAGTCAATTCAAGGTGCTTCTTCTTGGGTTCTTTTTTCATGTTTTTAATCTTATTTATGAGAGAAACATTGTACCTACATTTCAAATTTAAAACCATTCTCAGATTACTTGATATGTATTTTGAGGCCGACTCACTACAGACTTTACAGTACTTGTACTTGTACTTGTACTCGTACCCCATCATTTACCTCACAACATTTATTTGACAGCTTTAGTTGCTTCAGCAGTGTCCAGCATCATTCAAAGTCACTTCATTCATCTAACTTCTCCTTCATCAACACTACAGCTGCTTTCAAAACAAACAACATCAGCTAATACAGTTAAAGACTAAAAGATTATTTGTCAAGCTCCTGTGGAACATTTCCATAAGAATCTAATGTTTGGATCATTCACAGTAAATTTACATAGTAAAGCATTTATCAGTGTTAAGACCCCACGTTTTAGAAAGGAAAATAAATAAATAAATCTTTTTCTCTTCTTACTAAATATTGGCCTCCTTGAGATTTCAAACCTTTAACAATCATTCAGCACTGAACTTTACTTAAAGGACTTAACTGGACTCTACTGACTGCTCATCTTTAGGGGGAAAGCTTTCCATCCATTTTAAAAAGTGTTTCACGCTGTCCACGGCTGAACGCTGCATCAAAACCCGACGAGACAAACCAGAGCGTGTTTTGAAAGAGAGAGAATGACAGTGAGAGAACTGTTGTGAGGATTCTTCATTGTGGGGGGTTCGAGGTCATACAGAAAGGATCAGACAGATATTTGACTATACACATTTGAAACAAGGAGATGAGTTTTGGAAGTCTGCTCTTTGGTCTGATGACTCCAAACTCCATCTGTTGGGCACGTGGATGCTGCTTTAGTTTGGTGAAAGAAGGGAGAGAGGCCTTCAACTCAAACATGCCCACGTCAACAGAAGCCGAGAGGGAGGACATTAAAGACTGAGGGTACCTGAAGTGGTACATGATAATAATAATTAAATAATTACATGTGCTGAGTGTGCGCGCTCGCACTGTACTGTCCTGACTACAACAGTCACTGCAGGTGAACAACACTAACTGATCCCTGTGTTTCTTTTCAGTGTCAACTGGATCATGCTGTTATAAATTATTTCCCAAAAAAATACCCAAGGCAGCAATAATGTCCATCACCAAGACTCCCAGAAGATGTTTGGAGAAGGCGTTTGTGTACGTCTGTGCTTCACTCTAACACAAAGTGTCTGTTCTGATTCCACCACTAGGAGGCGCTATAGTCATACATATTATTCTACACTTTCAGTCCTCTGTTAGTCAAACCTGTGACTGTGACACCAACACTACTCTTACAGACTCAGCTCCACATTAATGAGTGTGTTACTGGTTTTCCTGCAGGTTCAATACTCCCAGAGGGAAGGTGTGTGTGAGCCAGACTCTGGACTGGGCCAAGAAAGCTTATGAACAGCAGCAGTACAACAATGAGTGCTTTAAAAAACTCCACCCACTGAACCTCCAGTAATGATGGCTGAGCTCCATCTGGCATTAACAACCTATAGCTTTGTATTATTTTCCTCGCAGTGTGATCTCTGTGCAGCTAGGAGTGTTTTCATGATTTCTCCCCATGATATTAATGAGTTAATTTTGTAGAACTGACAGTGACTGGTAAACGCAGCCTTCATGTGTGCATGTTTCCTGCTGCTACACCAGTTCACCCTGCTGACTGAAGACTCCACGATGAGAAACAGCAATGAAAGTACAGAACTGTCTTCATGTGCAGTCACGTTACAAACCAGATATTCATGATATGTTTATATTGTTGATATGAGCTGTGCTCTGTTTCACATACAGCTGATAGAATAAATCGTCTTTCCACCAACCTCGTCTCATATTCATTTCTTGATGGTGGGTAATGAAGAACACTCGTACATGTTGGGAGTTAAAGCATAACCTTGTCAACTTTAATGTTAACCATGTACAGTTAGAGACAGAACACACGATAAAACAAAGCAGAGAAGCAGAAAACAGTGTACATATATAAAAAAAAGAGAAATTATTACAAAAAAAAAATCCACTCAAAATGAAACTTCTCTTATCTTGATGTTATTTGACACCGGCCTTGTTATTTCACAAGCATTTCAAAGTAAAATTCAGTCACTTGTTTTAGGACCAGAGGATTGCTTTTCTCTGGATGTAGAGGAAATCTAGCATAACGGAGCAGTCCTGAGAAGATGTACTCATTGGCATAGACGTGTGTGTGAAACGTGTGTAGAAATGTGTGGAGATGTGTTCATAGATCGTTAAGATGAGTTTTACACAGTAGGTTCTGTTCTGAGTACAAGCTCTGTTGTTATTCCTGGCATAAAATATAGTGGAAAAGAAAAGACACAAGAGAAGTGAAGTAAAAAAGGCCACTGAGCAGCCTCCAGTATGTACACAATATAAGCATTTCCATCACGGACAAACCCAGACAGGTGCTGAAGCTTTGTCCCTTTACCATTTTGTTTTAAATGCATCCTGTCGACTGCAGGCAGTCTGAAAAACAGCACTAGAGAAACAGGTCATGAGTTGATTAAGAAAACTCAAAAGGGATTTAAGGAGTCCTTCTTCAACCGTACATATATTGTAGTAGCATTAATATCATCATCATCATCATCATCATCATCATATGAAAATAAAACATGACAACTCTGGGAAGGGATTATTAAAGGTTGGAACATGTCGCACACTGTGCTGACTCGTACCTGGACTTTTCTGTTCGTCAGGAGAGCAAAGCATCAATGTTTGGTTGCATGTCAAAGTAATTCTAGAATAAAGTGAAGTTATGGCTGAATTGGCAAAAAAAAGAAAAAAAAAAAGAAGTCAGGTTTCTTATGACTCCCTTTGGTCCTTTCAGCCAAAGGAGAGATATCACAAAAGTCTGGACATGAGGGTTCAGGTCTATGACAACACCCATCACTCACATCACAATATAAAACATCTTTGTAAACACTGTAAGCTGTCACATGGTACACACCAATGAGACTTTTGCATAATATCTTCTATTCACCCAGGAATCACTCACTGCTGCTGTTGTACAAGATTCGTTGCTCCGTTCTTCTGAATGTATGAACCAGTTCAGACAGTGGACTCCTGCTCACGTAACCACGTCACTACACTGTACATCCTGTGTAAAGGCCCAGTCACACCAGCAGTTTTAACGGAAATATTTGGTTTTAGTACTTACACTTTCCTGTCAAGTTTGCTTTTGTAACTTCAGCGTGTGAATTTGAGGGTAACAGCAAACCGTCTGGACAGAGGGGACATTGAGGGAACGCATGGTCCAAAATAGAGGAAGTCTACTGACTTTTAAATATCCTCTGTCAGAGCAGAAAACTCCATAAAGAAAGAGTTTGTAGACACATCTGAAAAGAACTAATGAAAGTTCAGTTAGCAGTTAGTTGTGTTAGTGACTCTACGGTTTTAGTCAAAGTACATATTAACTAATGTAACTATAAGTTAAACTGGCTAACTTACAGTTTCTTCATAACACATATTTCCTGATGAGATAATATCAGTAAGTCCCATTAGCATTACATTTTGTTTTAGTAGCATTTGTAGCACTGACTGACACTACCTAAAGCTTTGCTAACTTTGAGACACTCCTTACTGAATTAAAGTATGTACAATCCTGAGAAACAAATGCAAGGTAGGGGTAAATCACCTTCTGTAGGTCATCCGCTGCAATAGAAGGACTGACTGTGTCACCAAGTCGTAGAGCCACATATGTGACACACGCTTTGGTGTGACTGGGCCTTTCTGTCACAGCTGCCACATGATTCAGTTCCCTTCCCTCACATACACGCTGCTTTCTATCACACTCTTCCAGAGCTCTACATGACTGAGTGCAGACGTGGACATACACGTGTCTCATACTTTAGATTACAATGAAAAGAAAGAGCGCGGAGGAAGGGGACAGTACGTCTATCTGCATATCGAGGAATATCTAGAGAAGGTAACGAATACTACATGTGTACAGATGGCTATGCATGGTCCCTGCCATGTGTTTACTCAGTACTAGAAGCTCGGAGAGACGCTGGCTTCTCCTCTTTGTCAGGAAATATAGGAAAGAAGAATTTTACAAGCACATGCATCCCCCCCCCCCAAAAAAAAAAACCCCAAAACAAAACAAATGAAAACAAAACAAATGCCCTGCAGAGAGATGAGCTTGTGGGCGGTTGAGGGAATTCACGTGTGTATGTGTGTGTGTGTGTGTGTGTGTGTTCATGGTGTAAATGTTCCATGTGGTGTATGTTCAATGTAACACAGGAACATTATGGAGTGTGTGTGTGTGTGTTTATGAGGGCCACAGTAGACGTGAGCTCCAGAGGGGATGAAGGAAAAACACTGAAGAAACAGGTTGTGTCTCTTCAAAAGATTTTGCCTTTCTTCTTGTTCTTTTCCATCGTCCTGTGTGAGAAACAACAGAGAACACGTCACTTCACTGTGACCAAAATACAAGATGGTTTAACAACTGAGAAACACAATGAATCATGGAGAATTTCAGAACTAATCTTCAGAGGAGCGCGAGCGTTACTGACTTTGAGGCGTCCAGTTTCTGCTGCTCGAGGATTCTCTGCTGAGCCTCCCAGTTGGACTTCTCCTCCTCGAACACTCGCCTCTTCTCCTCCAGCTCTTTGTACTGGGCCTCTAAGTTCCTCTTCATCTGTTCGTGGCGCCGCTCCAGCTGAGGGTGAAAACATTGGAGCGACTCACTCTCAAACACAAAGACGGTAACCTCGAGTGAACAGCAACTGTTTCATGTATGAACTGTGAGGGCTGGGCTCTTCTTGTGTGTCATTTGTAAGAGATACTGATGTAACGTCCACATTCACATGATCTGTTGCATTGTGATATGATCCAAAAATCCCATACGCTCCATACAAACCATTTCAGTTTAGTTGCATGGGACCATTTTAGGAGACTGACCATGTGTAAAATAGTCATTTAATTGCCATCAGTAGGGACAAAGAGACACAGTCTGTCATCCTGTGACATTAATACAACAGCTGTTTGACATCTGATTTTCTGATATTATTTATTTATTACTTTCACTCATATTTGGTGCAGTAATAACCACGTTTAACCCAGTGTAAAAGATTATTATTCTGGTGTAACACCGTGACACCTGGTGGCAGAAACACACACACACACACACACACACACACACACACACACACACACACACACACACACACACACACACACACACACACACACACACACACACACACACACACACACAGTAACCCACCTCGGCCTCTGAATCCTTCAGTTTCTGCTTCTTCTCTTTAACCTTCATTTCAAAGACCTGTTCCATTTCTGCCTCCATCTTCTTCATCTTCATCACATGCTCCCTCCGCTCCTCCTCCATCTGTGCCAGAGGACTCCTGTTGACCATGGAAACGAGGTACAAGTTAGAGACTGACGAATCAAAGGTTCTTCCTACAGCTGTTCCAGTCACTTTCAGTCAGTTTGGATGTTTTCTCTGCAGGTGCAGCATGTCTGCTCCACTTTGGAGAAACACATTCTTTTCACTGGCCCCTAACTTTAACCCATTTATGCGCTAGCCTGTGGGAACCTTCAACAAACTGGGAAAGATGCCTGAAGCAGTGAATGAAGCCAAGGGGGCAAGCAAGTCTCTTCTTCCAACAGCATAATAATGAGAGAAACTTCCCAGGCTTCAAGAGAAAGATTTTATATGTCAGCTTCCTCATGTGAGCTCTCACAGGACATTTAAAGTGTTTATTAGATCTAGTCAGAAAGCACCCCTCTTGTAAATAGTTTCCCTCTGGAAATCTGCTGCACTCACTGTAGTGTTTCTCACAGATTCCTGTTTTGGAGGGGGCAGTGTTAATAATCTGATTCGTAGAAATGTTTGTTTTCCCCTGTCTCTAACACTGGAAAAGCTGTAACAACAAGCTAGTGTCTACAGCGGCAGGTTCTGTGTCTGTGGCAGCAGGGCAGTCTGTGTTTATTGACAGAGGCCTTACTTAGTGAGCTGTCCCTTGGTCTTGGAAGCGTCCACTCCGTTACAGGTGACGGCCGCAAGTTTCTTACTGCGGTAATTCTCGTAGTGGACATTGTTGGTGACGTCCTTTAGATCCTGCATATGGGTCCTGTGCAACGAGACATGAAGAAACAAATCATGGATAGTGAAGGAGAAAGGAGTCTTGTGTTGAAGCTGCTAATGAACTCAACAGTAATTAAACTTGGACTGTTGCTATAACATATGACACAGTATGATGCATTTACTACAACATCAAATAATAAATGTCGAGCTTCGTGTAAAATTGAGAAGAGCAAAAGGCCATCTCACCTGATCAGCATGTTGCGAAGCACGGTGAAGTCGCAGTGTTCCCCATTCTCCACTGAAACACACGGGGAGCGAGAGGAGAACAGAGAGGGGCGGAGAGAGACACACATACTGAAGTTAATACACCTGAACCTTTATCGCAGTGCTCATCATACAGTAACAATACTTGTCTGGTCTTAAGGGATACTGGGCTAGAAATGCACTGCAAACATGAATAGCAGAGATTCTACAGGTGCTACATTACTGACATGGTTTATTTCTATTTCCCTGTGTGTTCATATATCGAGGCAGTCCAGCAGAAACACCCATGTTAATGTGATTTTAGTGAGGAAAAATATAATAAGTGTTATTTACACGATAAAACCTATGACACTAACGTGGAAAAAAACCTGAATAAAACAGCACCAAGTTAAGATTATTGTTACAGATATTTATAGTGAGTCCAAACACACAATTATCACATGTACAATTAATTCGTTCATCAGTTATCCAGTTATCAAAAGAGGTGGCAGTAACAACAAAAAAGGTGCAGTTCATTATCAGTTGTGGAAGCATATCAACAGAAAACAAAGGGCAAAGACACCAGGCCATGATCACATAGGGTAGTTTTTAACAAGAGCCTTGAGACAGCTGAGGAACAGTACATGTGGGCCACCAAGCTTCATCTTCCAGATCATTTATTTCTATTTGCAGAATCACTTCTTTGGTTATTTAGACAAATTTGCAACCTGTAGTTCCATTTTCCATACTAAGAGATAAACTGTAGACGCAAATACTAAGCGACATGATGGGTTGCTCAACTTAGCAAATCACTGCACAAAAACAGAAATGGACCCCAAAGGCACTGTGATTGTCCATGAACCCCAGGACTGGTGGTTCAACTCCCAGTTCCTGATTCCTGGCACTCATTTGCAGTTTGGGGTTCTTTAGAGGCCTTTTGGTTCTGGTTTGGTTATCATGACCTCTTCAAATATTTAGAGTCATTTGAGCTGCTATATGCTCCATGTTAACCAGTTAGTCTCGAAGTTGGCAGTGAGCAGTTGGTTTAGCTTTTTTCAGAGAAATGCTATTAAAATAATACTCTACATGACTAGTGAAAAACAAAAAGCTCCTTCATTTAACCTACTTTCAAATTGCAGCCTTAATACCTTCTTAAATATAGAAAAAATGACAAGCTAAATTATCTGAGTTCAGTTGCTTTGTTGTAGCCAGCAGGACCTGAGTTACTAGTGAAGCTCACTGCAGACTCTTTGGAGCATAGAAAGACGCCTCCTATCTGATCAGAGCCCAACAGACGCAACAGTGTTAGGAACAAAGAAGAAGAGTTCTTGTAGTAAACAACGGGTCTTGTTTGAACATGGTACAGTTAGATTGTAGTGAGTCTTCATCTCAACAACAAAGACATGGTTACATAATCAGATGGGGTTCTGGAAAAGGACTGGAGATAAACTGCTGCTGAGGACGTGTGTGCTGGTTCTTCAGTCTCCTCTTCATCAAAAATGCTGCTCCATATTGGTTATCAGGACAGCGAATAAGGAGGACACCTTACCATTGATGAAACTTAAGCAGTCCCGCCCCTTGGCCTCCAAAGCCAGCCATTGACCTCCTGTCTCTTCTAGAGGAGGGAGCTCTGACGGAGGGGAGGGGTATGGTTTTTCAGTTACTGTCTGCACCCAGCGTGGGCTAAATCTGGGTCTGGAGCAGCTGGGTTTATTATGGCTCAGACCTGGCCCAGTTTGGACCCAGAATTGGTCCATGTTTGGCCCAGATTCAGCCCAGATTTTGCCCGGATTAACACCATAAGCTGAATGTGTCCAAACTGACTGGCTAAAGAGGCTTGTAGAGGAGGTGTGGTGGTTGGAGTGGGTATTATATGCAAGATCTGGGGGGAAGCTGGGGGCGCAAGTCTGGATGAGGGAACAAGTAGAGGAGCTAATTGGGGTCAAAGGTCATATGGGCTGGAATTATTAGAGAACAGATCTTATTTGTTGATGAATGGCAGAAAATACCTGATGCATACTGCAGTTAGTTTTATCTGTGTCTGTTTTGTTTCAGCCAATCAGTGAGAAGTGAACTCTAGAGGACAACTGTTTCCAAAAAACTATCTCAGTCCATCAGGTGTTTTCAGCCTGAGCACCCTCTCTTCTAGCAGCGTTTATTTAGGTCATGATGATGAATCAAGAGCACACACCAGTTTATTGAAACATGCAGAAGTGTGTATGTGTGTGCAGGGTTCTTTAGCAAAAAATATGCTTGTACATGAAAGGTTCCATTAAAATTCCAGTAAGCTAATGAGTGGGAATTCATGATACCAAGCCACATGTTGCCTTGATGGCTTAAATGAGCTGCTACATGCCCGTCTGCAAAACACTAACTCACCACTAACTGCTCATGAACCTATAAGCGATGCGTTAGGATGGTGGCTCCCAGTCCTTGGTCCAGTGATACAGAGAGGCCCTCACACAACTCTCATCCTGCACCAACAAATCCCATTCAACTCAAACTGAATCCAGCGAGGTGAATCGTGTGGTGAAGCAGGGGTGAGATTTCAATACCACAGGAGCAAAGAAGGGAACCACAGTGTTAGAGTGACATTTCTACTGCAGCTGTAGCTTCAGCACCAAACAGCCTCTAGTTCACTCGATGACTAATTACAGCATCAGACCTGGGACAAAACAACTGAGTGTGTGAAGGCAGTTGTCAGGGAATTTTGAACTATATGTGTATACATATCATCAAATGCACCTTACGGGTCAATTCCTACATTTTGTATTTGGTGTAAAAGAAGTTTAGAAATTCCAGGTGGAATTTGATTAAGCTGTGGTTCCTACATTTTATGAAGAACGTGAATAATTTATCCATGTCTCCATGTTCTTTTGCATTTAAAAAATTCCACATTTCAATACATAGATGTATTGAAATCTTTGTTTTCACATGTTTTCAAAAGAAGTGTTTGGGAAGTTTAAGAAAGTATTCAGCCCAAGTCTGATTCAAGCATTGGTTTGACCATCAGCCTAATGATGAGAGAGCACAGCAACAGAAAAGTGGAGGGAGAGAAAGGATGGAGAGTTTTGGGGGACACTCCGAGGGAGCACGAGTGGTGGTGGAGTTGGCGGAATGAGGTTGAAATAAAGTGAAAGATGGTTTTGTTTACCAAAAATGCCCTCTGTCAGTCATGAAAAGAATCGACAAAGCAAAAAAAGAAAAAAAGAGAGAAAAGAAAGAATGAAAACGTGAAAGACTGATAAACGGTCAACCACAGAGGAAAAGAGCTTACTTTACTTTATATAAAGACAGAAACATATCATCTCTCACTGGACTTTAAACAAATACACAAACGACAGTTCAAAGTGGCTCGGAGTGGAAAGGTAAGAGTCTGCTGTTCTGCTGTCAGCTCGGTCACTGATGATACAACACATCCCATAATACACTGTGTCTATGCTGCTTTTCCAAAACTCCACCAGGTTCATTACAACACTACAGAAAGGAGTATATGTGTGTGTGTTGAAGGAAAGGAATGGCAGGTGTACAGGGTTTTAATGTAATAACTGCCAGATAACTTGATTCTTGTCAAAATAAAACACAGGGCATCAGTTTGGCCATTGTGGTCTATAGGTGTACCTTTACTCTCTATTCTACATTCTAACTTAGTTTGCTCAGTGTTGTTTATTTCTTATCAACCTCATACTGTCCGGCAAAGGAAAAATACCGATTATACTCATATACTTGCCTTTAATGCCTATGGTATATATGGTTTTAACTAAATAGAGTCGTAGCAAATGATCTCAGCAGCAGCTTTGATTCATCAAAGCAATAGCAGAAAGTGTCGGAGAAACACCTAGTCCACAACTACCTGAATCTACATGCCTGCCATAATGTTGTCCAATTGCTGTGACTTCAACATGAACAACAAAAACAAGTGTTGCCATGCCTTCTGTTTGTGATGTTCATGAGGATCCACAGGGATGATTAGACCCTTGTCTTTCACCAATAGTGGTCTATGCATACAATATGGTAGACGAAAAGTATATCCAAGTACTACCTGACCCCCATGAACGAATATGGCTGCTAAAGACAGAAGCATCTTTGACACACAAAACAATCACAACAGTCTCATCAACCTGATACACAAATGGTGGCTACGTAAAGTCCCGCCTAATCCCTGGACAAATAAACACAGTCTAACATTAGGTTCAGCATGAAACACGTTACTTTAAACTAAGTCAAACCAGTGCCAACAAAGACAGGAAATACCACAAACAATACACAAGCAAAAACCGCAAATTCCAGCAATTAGACCCGCCCTCTTCAGTTGTCAGTGAGGCTTGTAAATGTACTTCCACTAGTAGGATTTCCTTGTTTTCATTTTGACAAGTCATTGTGTTACCCGGTAGGTAATACATTCAGTGCCTACAGGGGTTCACTGCAGAGAACATGCACTGTGTCCCACACTCTCTGGAACAGCATGCTTCACCCATTCCAACAGAGAAAGTGCTGTGACTGCTGGGCATTGCCAAACACGTTAAATGTCAAACACTAACATGCTTCATCGTCTCTCTCACATCCTTCATTGCCTGATCAAGGTGCAGTGACAAACAGCATGTCAAAAATGTTTCTTGAAAACAAACTGGACCTCTTACAGTGTCCACGCTTCAATTTGTTGTTTTTCTATCACAGGTCTGCTAAAAATGGAAGTCATGTTCTTCCTCTCTGTCAGTGGATCTGAGGAAACCTACCTTCTGCGACACCCCACGGGTACTGGCGACCTCTGACCTTCTTGCCATTCACCTCAATCACCACGTTGCTGCCAACTACTGCCAGAGGCATCTTCTCCTGGAGTGGGAAGAGAACAGTCTTTTACTGTGAAGGCTGACTGCTCAGCTCTCTCACACATGATGTCAGGTTAATTTAGCCTCATTGTGTGAATGCTTTGGGTAGAGGTACTTATCCTATGCTTATTTGTTTTTTTACATTAAGACTTGTGTCTTTAGTTTAGTGGACTAAAGTGATTTTCACATAGAACTAGTCACATAGGTTGCATTTCAGCAAAATGTATCCATGCGTCCTCTGGTAATAGGCTGTCCTACAGGCTTAGAGATGTAGAGAACTAACAGGATTCTAGCTAACACCCTGAATTTAGACTTAAGTTCTGCTAGTATTTCATGTTCACAAAATTAACAAACAAACAGCAAACAAACAAGTTGCATTTGAAAATGCTGGTGTGACCAGGTTAATATATTGTAAACAATCAGTGATGGCCAACATCATTACAGTGGCAGATAAAAAATATGTCATACTTTGCCAGAGGCAACAGTTACTGGGTCAGAGAGTAACACTGACAACAATTACTAGTGAAAGTTCTTCAATTAGCTTGTCTATAAAGCTGATGATCCGTTCCGGCCGGACATGGGGAACTAGGACAAAGGCATTTGCAGGGGCTAGATGCTGACCAGAGGACTTGCTGACCTTTAGCTCTGTGTGACTCTAATCAGTCTCCTGCTGAGATCTACCTTGATCTTTCGGATGAGCTTGTTGTCCTCGTCATCTTCTGTGTCTGGGAATTCATAGATTTTGATTTTGTGCTCCTGTATCTCCTTCATTATCTGAGGAAGGCAGAAAGTAATTAGAATAAAAGGTACACACACACACACACACACACACACACACACACAACTAATTTCTCTATGTTTGTCAGTGTTTTGCCTGTGATTTGAACTAAGATTATAGGACTAAATCAGTCCAGAACTAAATCAGACTAAACCAGAGATCAGCTCTACGGAGTAAAAACAGTCCTAATGTAATGCTTTACAGGGTTTCCCAAGAGTTAGCACTGTCATTCCAATGCATGTCATTTTTTTGTGACATGTATAACAACACAAATACCTGTTTCTTGAAAAGCTGGCACTCTTCAGGGGTCAGGGTGTCAGCTTTTGCAATAAGAGGGATGACGTTGACTTTGTCATGGAGTCTCTTCATAAACTCTATATCCAGCGGCTTCAGTCTGAAGAGAGACACAGGGGAAGGGATGAGGATACTTAGCAGGTTTATCAATGAAAGAAAGGTATTCACATGTTAATTTTCCACTTTTTCCTTTATTGGTTCATAATGTGCATTTTACAACACTTGGTGTAAACACAATGCTCACTGTGCTTCCTCAGCACGGCGTTTTCCAAAATAAAAGCAGTTCAGTGGGTCACCAGCAGAGGGCCAACTACAACTGTACATGTCATGTACCCTACAGCAAAGACACAACCAGATAACTAAAGAAGAGTGATCTTTGTATTATTCGTTCTTCTAAATAGTAGCTACTGGGGAGATCAGTGAAACCAGTTAAACAGGGATGGTGGTTGGACGATTGTGAGGGCCTGGTGTTCAGATTTAACTGGCTAACAAACAAGTTGGGTCAGCCACTGTGTCTTACGCTGAGCAGACAGTAGGCAGATAAAAGGGCAGGTCAAGTATCTGCTCTTTGCTTAAGTGACAAGAGGAATGCTTTAAAGGAGATCTAGGTCAGAGAGCTGTAATTTTATGATATAACTAGTAACTGCTAGTAAGACTGGTGAGTTTAGATAAGTGGGGATGATGGCTGGACAACCAGGCAGACTGTGGAATTTACTGCAGATTAGCTTAAACAGATTGCATGTAGATATGAGGCTGGGTCTGAATATTTACCCTGTGCCTGGGTGAGGGTAGGACTTTCAAGTGGCTTTATAGTGTGTTTGATCTGGTTAAAATGTATAACATACAGAGGTTTAGAGCAGAGCATGGTGCTGCTTGTCATTTGACTCAATGGATTTGTCAGCACGGTCTGATACTGGGCTTATGCTCACCATACTATTAGCAGATTTAACTGTGTATTGTTGAGCTGATGAGGGACCATTAGTGTAACACCCTCCCAGTGTCACCATGTCTGTCTCAGCAGAGAGCTCTGGTTAGGCATGACGTTGGTAGCTTGTCTGTTACTGTGACCAGGGACGTGACTCTAAGCTGCATAACAGGTAAAACCAAACTCTGTGCAAATGATTACCTGTATCCAACTGTGCTCCGTGAATTGAACTGTGCAAATGTGTGGGTGTGGGTGTGATGGTAAATGATGGAAGCTACTTTTTCCAGGAATATAGAAACACAAAGCAAAACAGCTGCTTACTGGTTAACCTAGTCATCGATGGACACAGAGTGTGTGCGTGCATGAAGTACTTGGTGAGAATGGGGTCAGGTTGGTGTATTATGCAGCATCAGGAGAGCTGAAGTGTGGCCCCAAATAAAACTGGAGTCAGACTGTCTGGTCTGAAAAGAGGATAACTCGAGGACTAGATGAGATACTGTGTGTCAAGGTAGTTCTGTGATCTCAAAATGTTAAGATCTTCTTTCAGTGTTCAATGATAAATCATCTCTGCACAAAGACATTTATCAGACCAGCAGTGAGGGGCTCGCTGTCAGGACATTAACTTTCTTCTACTTTTGGCATCCTGGCCTGCAAAACATTACAGATGAGCTATGCTCAGAAACATGAGCATGCAGTTTACTTTTAATGCAGGATTTATAGGCTTTAATGTTTTCCAGCCAGGCGTCAGTCTCTTCTGGATGCACGAACACAGAAACTGCTATTCAGTAGCTGTTGTTGTGTGAGATGTAAATTCAAAATATATACTTGTAACTTTGAAGGGACCGATAGAGAAATTAACTAATATATTTACACAGACAAGACAGTTTTTAACCTCTTTCAAATATTCCAACTGTGCACTGGCAATTTTATCTGTTGGTCTTATGACTGAAGAAGCATCCACGTCATTACTCAAAGTCAAAATGGCAGTGAAAACCAGACCTGTACTGTTACTTAAAAACACGTGACACAGCAATAATCTGAACTATACACTGAAAAATAAATGTGTTTACATGCTACCATTTGCTAATTTGCACAAATACAGTACATAGCTGAAAGAGATGAAAATAATCTAAGAAATACCTTAATTTATCACTAGGAGCTAATGTGGAGAGGATTTGGCATATTTTAAGTAGAGAGCCACAATGACCACAAAAACAGTACAGAGGTCGCATATATTCAGATTTTTAGAAGATTTCCACCTTCGTGCAATGTTAAACCTCGATCATATGACTCCTCTCTGCAGATGTAGACCCAATCCAGGGCTGATTTAAAATTTAGCCAGCATAAAATCTGAGCCGATTGAGTCCCAGATTTTAAAACTCTGGCTGGTTCTGCATCTGTATTAAAAAACGGGGATTGTTCTATTGACGTCGAGTGAACACACCAACACACACAATCTGAGACACTGCAGGATGAGAGAAGAGTGTGTGTGTCTTCATCTGTGAACTGCTTCAAGCCTCTGTTCTGATTGGCTGATTTGGAGATGGAGAGCAGAACTCTACTGAGCATGTTCAGAACAGTGTTATATAACATTTGTGGGTCACAAACACTGACTAGCAGCCTCCTCTTTAATAGCACAGCCGCACATAAACTATTTCACAGAATCACAGTCTGAGCGTCAGTGAGTGTCAGATTTGTGTTTACAGCTTGTTGTGTTGCCATCAAGTAATTTATAATAAGTGATCCACTTATCTTATTACACTTTTATCTCATGTGGCACCTACCCGTGTCCTGATGGGGCAATAAAGTAAAGGCAGCAGTGGACCCTGTTGTCTGGCATGGATCTGCGGTTCACCCTTGACTCTGCATTCAGGAAGTCCTCAAACTTACTGTCAATGTAGTTGATAACTGGCTGCCAACTGGGGACAAGAAAGGTATGAGGCAGACGAAGAGCAGCAAAACGCTCATCATTTGTCTGATATAAGTCTAATTAATCGTTTATAGATAGAGCAAGATTAAGGGAGTCACCAGTTGCTGTTGTCCACTGCATCTCCAAACCCTGGTGTATCGACGATGGTGAGCGTCAGCTGGACCCCTCCTTCTTTGATCAGCACTTTGGACTGCTCTACCTGAAACACACCAACATTCACACATTCAGCCTGTGTCATACATGAATCCTAGTTGTTAACGTATTATGATGTTTTTGCTAAAGTGAGTAATCAACACTTCAGAATACAAACTGGCAGCATGAATGCACCCACACACTTTGGCCTACATGTAATTCTGCAACACTATCCTTTCCCACTCAGGCTGTTGATGGTACACCGTAGCACTGTAAGTTCACCCACACAGCCTGGGAGATTCGGAGATACCATTATCTGCTGGTTAGATGTGTATGTGAGTAATCATAGTCAGACTCTTTTCCTTCTTCTGTACAGCAATTTTTTAGAAATGGGTATCACTTCCTCAATGTACTATAAGATATTGATCACATCATTAACTGCTATTCAGAATAAAGGGCGTCTTGCAACTGACATAAGAAGGTCATGTTTAACCTCTGCTGCTGCAGTGTGTTGCATTTTATACACATTTTTAGTAGTGCATTGTGTTGTCTGTGTCTGCCAATGTTACAGCAGTGTTTGACAGGGGTTAAAAGAAGTACAGCTGTGAACCATGTAACTGTCGTGGCCACCTAACGTTAATTGAAACAATCAAAATTGAAAAACAAATAGAAATTAAGGAACTAGAAGTATAATATAAGAATAATATTATGTAACTTTGAGCATTATTAATTTGTTATATTACTATTCAGGACTGTGCTTTGAGAGTTACGAGAGAAAGAAATCAAGCTAGAGCCATAACTCCTTCAATTTTGGTATCATGTATTACACCAAGTTTTTCTATAGGTTGTGTGAACTATTCCGTATATTGACTATAATATCAAAAAGTAAAACTACTCCTGTTGAATACCACAGTTTCTCAGTTTTTTGTGGCACACGGTGCTACAGTAGTTCAAGATCCGAGATATAACATTCAGGCACTAACTGGTTTCTGCTTGTGTTTGGAAGACAAAGAGCAGACAAACAAAACCTCTCTCACTGTTCAGTCACATACATTCACATTCAGTCCCATCATTTCCTGCAGCTCCTCTGCTGTTCCTTCGCTTTGCCACATACTTTCACAAGGCCATCTAGTTATTTTAGGATCACCCCTTTAACTCAAACTACAGCCCTCTTGCTCTAACACAAACATTCTTCAGCTTCCACAAACCTTCAGATGATCTGTCTGACTTTACAGCTGAGCAAATATATCAGGCACCGCAGTCATTTGACATATCTGAGCTTAATTGAGCATCCAGCATGTGCGCTGAAGTGTGTGTTTGCACTCCTTAAGTGTTTGTGCATGACATGTCAGCCATTTCAAAACCAAATCTGCTATTTCCACCCTTTCCGTGAAGAAAAACAGATTGGGAGAAAACCTCAAAAATGCTGTCAGTCTCAACACCATCATTTAAAAGAAATCTGATCTGGGGGAATGTGAGGGAGCGACAAAACTTAAGAGATTGTTCTGAAATATAAATACTCTGACCCGTCTCTCCTCCGCAGCCTCAGACCACAGTGACCATGGCAAACACGGTTACACACACTAACTGTTACTTGCAGGAGAGCAATTTTACCCACTTTTTGCTCATATGGTTTACCAGTCTTCATGTGAGCTACAGACTGGGAAGGAGCTTAGAGCAAAATATCTTAATGTTTTCTGTTCCACCAAAACAAACTGAAAAAAAAAAAAAAAAAAAGAACTGTGTACTATGTGGAAATGCAAAAAATACAGTACCATCACTTAACACACTGCATGAGAGTATCGCTATTGTATCATGCTGTAGAAATCAGTCTTGCAGAATTTGCTTGTCACAAAAATATCTTTACATTATTACAGGGAAGTTTTGTTGTGACCTTCTGACTGAACACTGGTGATGTCCTGTATTGAGAAACTCTGTAAAGTTGTGTATAATTTCAAAAGCGATTACAAAATTCTGTTTTTTTACTTTGTTTTTACAAAGGTCTTTTCTCATTTAACAGTTGAAGACAGAATTGACAAATGTTAACTTTTCTCCAAACACTCCAATCATTATCTAAACATCAGTTTATTTTTTTCCTAAGTAACAATAGTCTGACAAGATCATTTTAACTTCAGGTTCACTTAAGCCCCACTAAGCTGAGCAAGGGGGTTGTTTTGTTTTGTAACAATAATTGCCCTAAAGATGTAAAAAATAAGAGTTGAGGTTTAAAAGAAGACTTATAGAGGTTGCTCAGACATTTATTAGGTGACCTTAAAAGACGTCCCTGCTGAAGTTACATTTAGACACTCTACAAAGCTGATGCTAGAGGCACAAGATGACTCATGAGCTGACCCGTGACTTAACTGTCATGACTGTACACAGTTCTGTTTAACTCTATTCTAACCTAATATTTACAATTTGAGGTTTACTGCTTGCTGTAGCTGGAAGCTTTGATATGTTAAAGGGAAAAAATACATTTTCTTACTTATTTCTCAGGGATGTAACAGTTCTGAAACTGAGACTGAGACAGAAACTGCAACGCTGAAATCCATGTCTGTATCCTTAGGGTCTACGAGCAAAATAACTAAGCATATTTTTGTGAAATATTTGAACCTGGATGCTTACTGAAGGAACTACTGGAAGGGCTATTTGTTGCACTACTGTAACTGCTAACTCTGAAAATTCAACAGCGCCTCAACATGACTTCACAGAGACAAACTCTTCAGTCTCAACAACAGGCATCTCAAAAAAAATGTGGACACATAAACCAAAATGAATAGTGCACTTCAGTGTTTTTAATCCAAATGACTGATAGTGGCAAAGTCAATAAAAGGCAGCTGTGTGTGCAGTGGATGTGTGCATGTATGGTAATGTGTGCAGTGAGTACAGTACACAGGCACTACATCCTGGTGTGAAGCAATTTGAAAAATGTTTTTTAAATGTCCATGGGAGAAGTTTTCCTTTTTCTGGTTAGTGGTGTTAGGTTTCATGGGAACATTCTTACCCTGCTACTGACCCACTCAGACCCCAGGGGAAACTCAGGGACTCTCACCCAATTCCCTGTTTTTCTTTTTCACTGCCCTGTCGACTCTCAGTAACCCACCACTCCCTCGGTCTTCAGTTCTGCTCAGCTCCGTCTTTGTCCTCCTCCCCTTTTACAAGGCTTCTGTCACTCTTCTCCTGTAACCTGCATCCTCGTCTCTCTCTTTCATTCACAACCTTTTTCTCTCACCTCATTTTAGTTACACTTTCCTTTTCTACTCTCCCTGCTATTTCCCTGCTCTCGTCCTTTCTCCTTCACCACCCTTCTCCCTTTTTCCAAACTGCCTCTTCTCCCTCCCTCTGTCCTCTGCTCCCCACTGCTGCTCCAGATGCAGCCATCGCTCCTTCTGAGTTTGTCATGACCATAAAAGGACAAAACCAGGCCCTGTGGCCTTGTGTTTCCCTCCAAGTTCCTCCATCGCTCTCTCGTCCTCTACTCAAGAATATTCCTGCTCCCTCTTTCCTTTCTTCGTCATGTGTTTTAGACTTTTACCCTCTGTGACAGCATGATAACTAGGACTGGGCATGGCCACCTATATTTTCCTCTCAATGTAAGTGAAGTACACAAAATCCAGCATCGCAGGTGGCCCAGCCACAGTCCAGACCTCAACCCAATAGAGATGCTTTGGAGTGACTTCAAGAGAGCCGTTCACACCAGGCGTACTAAGAATACGACTTAGCTAAAGCAATTCTGTGAGGAGGAACGGTTCAATAAATACATTATTAAATTCAATTTAAATTAGATTTGTGAAGATCAGTTCCCATTTCATGACCAATTTATGCATTAAACTAGGAAGTAATAAAAGACACACTTTTCCTAGCCATTGTTCAACAATTGATTTGTTTTAGATTAAGCAACTCATTGATCTTAATCTTGAGACAGAGTTTGTAAAAGGATTTGGAGAGTTGGGAATTTGTCATCTTACCTTTAAAGTAAAGAGATAAAATAATAAATAAAGTTATCATCTCTTGATAATGGTTCCCAACCATAGCAGTAAACATTCAATCATATACAGTTGGGGATGGTAAGCAACTACAGTTATCAATGGTAATGGTTAAGAGTTTTCAGCATGAGTGATAAGCAGGCCTCAACACCACCACAAGGTGTTTTCGAATATCTAGATATGAAGAGCTTCTTAACACAGCAGGAATGTCAGACATATTATGAAGACAAAGTGCTCAGAGATCTTGTCTTTTAAGTCATCAAGTCTGACACATGACATTCTGTTATCTGTAGTCACCGCAGGCACAATTCAGACAAAAGAGGGACGTCTGTAGAGCTCTTAGTTTGTCTCATGCACAGAAAAGACACAGTATCTAGGAATGCATGACAGCGAAATGTTTGCTGAAATCTTATAACTGATCATTTGCATGGTTGTGGTTAGGCCTGGGATGGAGTGGTTAAATGAGAGCATAAGTTATGGTGGGTTTAACGCTTTTGCAAGAAGTGGCACATCTGGAAAAAGAGGTCCCTTTTAATCTCAGTGGTAACTGACATGCCTAAGAAAGTGAAAATATCAGCTATCACACACTTGATGATACCAAAGAAAGCCTGTCGGGTTCATCTACTTAAATGTAAGACCTCAGAAGACTTCAATACCACAGAAAAGGCAATTTAGTGGTGGCTTTACAGTCATCAAAGTGACAGTATGAAACTTTGTCATTATGGATTAGTAAGTGTAGATTGTTGAGCAAAATGAAAATCTTATCACTGCAAGGACAGGATGAGTAATTATCAGGCTTATGTCTGCTGAAAAAATGGTTTGAAGGGTCTTCAAAGTGTGTCAGCAAACCTCTCATCTTTGTAGCAACAGTTTATTGTGTGTTTCTCTGACAAATGACTTAAGGTATTTATTGTTGTTGCTAGAATTCAGAGAGTCAGAGAAATCAGATGTCAAACAACATAAAGAAGCTCTTCCACATGAGCATGTAACCTCTGAAAACAGATTCAAATAGGAAACCGGCTATCTCAGGGTAAACCAGAGAGTGATGCCTTACGAGTCCGTAACCAAGCTAAAGATTGAATAGAACTTACTTGTACAGTCTTCTTAATGCGCTGGGAGGGTCCAGGGTAGTCCTTGGAGTACAAGTCAGTCAGGAACAGAGAGTTGATGAGTGTTGACTTTCCAAGACCAGATTCACCTGCGAACACAGATGCAATTTGTACATTAGATATATGCATGCACACACTCAGGTGGCAGTTTATCAGATACACATAGCTCACTGCATTGCAGTCTAATCCAACAGAGCAGCAAGAAGTCCTCCTTCAGGAATGTGACAATGTTCAGTTCAAAAATCCAGCATTGATTATTTTATTATGACAGAGCAAATGTTCATCTATGCTCTGTTCAACTAAAATCTCTCTCTCTCTCTCTCTCTCTCTCTGTCTCACACACACACACGCCATGCACAACAGCATTTGCATTCATTGCACATGCAGAGCCTGGAGGGACAGGGCTGGAGCAGAGAACATAAAGTAGATTCATTGTCTGTGAGGGAATAGGCCAGGAGCTCATCTGCCAGCAAGAAAAGCTTTCAGATAGCAGGCATAAAACATTTCCCCTCCACCTCCACCTCCTGCTCACTTTCTCCTTCACTCCCTATTTATCCTCTTGCTGAATGTTTCCCTTACATATAAATCTCCCTTTCTCTCTTTACTGTGCCAGCTTTCCATTTCCTGCTGCCATACTGATGTTAAGGGCATAGGAGCCACACAAACACACAGTTAACATTTACTTGACAAAGAACAGCCACTCCAAACATACACATGACATAAACTCCCACACACATACAATGCAGCGATTAATAGCTGAGCATGTGGCTCGTGTCTCATGAAAAAGCGTTGGAGGAGTGTTTGGTTGGAAGGATGGAGGGACGTTTGTCCCAGCAAGACCTCTGACTGACTTGTACACGTCACACTGTTTGCAGCCTTTGAAAACCTGGGGCTGCTACTGACAGCAACCCGGGCTGGGTACACTGTAGCTTTAGGGATGTGTGAAGTCAAATACTAAAGTGAAACAAGCAAGAATTTGGGTAAATGGGTAAAATGTGGGTTGAGGAATAACCCAAACATATACTCCATAGTGCACCAGGAATTATCCAGTGCCCCAGCTGTTACACTAGTATCTAAGAGGCTACATAGAGCTACATAACTGTGTAAAGAAATGCTCATCAAAAACTGTTGAATTACCATTAAATAAAGACAAAAATGACATCTTCTGTGTGTCTTTGGTTTTACTTGCAGTTATAAAATGTACAAAACTGTTGATTTTCTGACTCATTAAACCACAATTGATGAATCCGATAAAAAAAAGTAATAAAATGCTTTGGTGCTAAGCTTTCGCATTAGAGCACACATTTCTTCTATCAATCACTTACTGTTTACTTTTCGTTCCACTTACAATTGTTACAATGTCATATGTAATATTTAATCATCTTTTTGTACATGGCTGCATTCAGTCAAGAACTCAAGCTGCTCTCAACAAATAAGAAAAATGTGCATGAAGTTGCCAGGCTTTATTGTTCCTGCCATACAGAAAATCAAACAGTTGTGTGCATCTGTGTGCAGCCTGAAAGCAGAAAGCTGGAGGTTTTCCATTTCAAAATGATGATCAGATGTTGCTCCAGTTTTCTAGACTAATGAGTGGGTTTTCAGATATCTGACAATTGATCCAGTCTAAAGTGCCATATCTAGGGCTTGTTATTAAGCCGCACATATGTATAGAGTTGTTTTACTTTGACATGTATGTCATGTATGTTTTTTTGCTGGCATGAAGTAAAATATTCATTTTCGAAAGCAAATTTGCTGCAAGGTACTGAAAGACTACATAACTGTCTAGCAAATACCAGAAGCTTAATAAAAGAGTTCTAACATTTAAATAGTCAACTAGATTTGCTGTAAAATGTATTTCACGCCATTCCACATATTAATTTTATAGATGGAAATATAGACTGTCTTTTCATTTCCTTGCAGGAACACCTGCTGGGGCGAACAACTGCAGGGAAAACAGTTTCATTCATACTTTCCACAGGGCATCTGTGTATTCCATCAGTCTCTGTTGACGTGGTGTGAAGCCCTGGTGGATTCCAGTCTTTATCCTTTCTTAACCCCTCAGTCTGCCACATGCTTGTGTTTTATCAGTTATGGCTGATATTTAGTCCCTCTGTGAGTTATGAACACACTTTATCTTCATGTCTCCTGCCAGACGACTGCCAACTCAGTTGTTTGATTGACTGTTTGGAGTTAAAGGTCAAGCGAACGCATGCAGAGTCTCATCATATGTTCAAGCTCCCAGTCTTGCACAGGAGGAAAGGTTATCTAAACATAAAGGAGGGGCCAAATGTGTGAGTTTAGTTGTGTGTGCCTGATGTGTGCTGTCAGCTGCTCCTGTTAGGTTTGCTAGGTACTGTAGGTAAGTTGGTGTCACTTCTGATGCTACCTTGACAAAACAAACAGTAGCAAATGAAGTAAAACTAACCTAACAATGACCCCAATCACATGTAAGCTGCAGTTGGATGCTCCAAGTTAGAGCATCAAAAAACTAGTCTACTCCACATTTCAATGCTTTTATGCTTAATAGAGCTAAAAATGGACTGTTGATTTCATTACTGATGATCTGAGTCAGTTAAACATCCATTGATGGAATTCAAATTCAGGATCAGTCATTCTGCTCATACTGCAAACATGTACTTTGTGGAATGTCTTAAAGGGTGGCTCCACCAATTTTCTTACTCTGGTTATAGTATGAGGAGTATGAAAAGTAATGCTAACTTTTGGAAGTCCAGCTCCTTGCAGTTACAGAAATTGAGGTAAACTCCCCTAATTTCCATATGTTAAAATCCTCCAGATAACATCTGTGGAAATCTTTCAGTCAGATTATACCATCTGGTTGCCTAGTATATGGAGTTAAATCCTCCAGATAACATTATATGAACCAGTAAATGGGAAAATATGATATTACCTGGACGAGTTTTAAATTAGAGAGGATTTTTTTTAATAGGTAAGTCAGAGGTAAGTTTAATTGCATTTATTTACTGTACATGTACTTCCCAAGCTAAAACCACTGGAAGTAAAGTACAAATCTCTTAAAGTGGCCTCTAAATTAAATTTAGATAAGGGTCCTATTTTTAGACCAGTTTTAGTTTAGTTTTAGTTCTTAGATTAGGATAAGGCAGCGTTGATGACGAAATGCAAAGTCAGGTGATAATGTATTAACCATAATGCTGATTAAAACGTATTTGCCCAGTTTCCCAGACAACAGCTATGACTAAAGCAAAGACATATTTTCTGTCGTTAAAAATTGAGATACTGACTTTTCATACAGGCAGGCCATCATTCTTTTGCAGAAATCTGTTGTTGAAAGCATATTTGTAGGTAGGCTATAAACAGTGTTTACAGGGTTTTTATTTGACAGCATTAGCTAGTTTGTCAGACTAAATAAGATACCGATTGAGTTTACTAACATCATTTTATTCCACATTATATGTTTGAGGGAATAAGATCATAGCTTCACATGGAAGTCTTCCTGACATTTCTCAGAATGATCTGTCTGAACCTCACTAGGTTACTGGTGCTGTTGCAGTTTCTTTTCCTGACAGCCTCAATATGCCATATTGCTGAACCCGGCTTGTCTGGTGACATTTATAAAAGTCCAGACAGAGGCCTGAAACAACCTAAACATCCTCAGCTGAGCAAACAGCGGATACGGCTCACTTAAGCATCTGACCAAACAACTTAGTAGATCTTCAGGATGCAGCACACTGGAAAAACAGGTTTAACAAACACTGTAATCTCTGGCATAAATGCAGCAGTAAGGAGCTTTAAGTCAGTTTCTAGTCCCTGCATATCATTAGAATGAGAGTAGTAGAATAACTGTGCTGTGCATGTGATTAATAGTGAACTGAATCTGAGAAATTTAAGAGACAAATTAAACGTTAGTTTGTGTGACAGTGATGTCTACAGTGTGATGGATGCTTCAGTCAGTAGCTTCAACCCCCCAAGGGCAGGTCCGTCCCAATTAGCCTCCATCTTTCAGCTTTAATTAAATATCGGTTCCACATGACGAGTGGAAGTGCAGTGCCAGCTCTCTGTAAATAGACTATTAACCTAAACGTCAGTGATGAATGGCCGACCCTTCCAACTGATCTCTGTGCTGGCTCTCTTTAGTGTGCCAACACTCCATCTCTCTATAGTTCTGTCTCTGTCGTCCAATTTCACCTCCTTGTCCCTGCTTTCAATAAAGGTTACTATTATCCTCCACATTAACAGTGGATACTTTTTGATTCATTATTCATTAATTTATTGAAAAGATTGTTTTGTTTCTTTGTGCTTATTCAAATGTATGACATCATCACTTGATTGCATTTTGACAAACTGATGACCCTATAGATTCATTTACAATCTATTTGCACCATATGTGGGTAAGATGTATTTTAAAAAGTGTTTCATTCCAAGGGGTTTGAATGCTCCTTTTCGTTAATCTGATGGCACTTGAATGTGTTGGCTTCATGTCTGAATGAGCATCCTGCTCACTTCTCTGTAAAAGTCCCAACAGCAACATTTACCTGCCACTTTCAACACAAGTCTGAACTGCATACAGTCACATTACAGGATAAAAACCGCGTAAAACTAAAGCGAAGCATAGATCAGGCCACATGTTTTCCCTGTGCCTGCATGGGTTCTGTCTGGTACTATGGCTTCCCCCCACCATCCAAGGACATGCACATTGGTCTGATTGGTCACTCTAAATTGCCCATAGCTGTAAATGTGAGTGTGAATGGTTGCTTGTCTCTGTATGTCAAGCCCTGTGATAGACTGGCGACCTGTCCAGGTTGTACCCTGTATCTTGCCCAATGACAGCTGGGATAGGCTAAGCTAACAAGGCAAAGCTAACAACATATACATGTACAGGAAATACATGTTAATAATGGAAAAATAATAATAATAAATAAGAAAGAGCCCTAAGGGAAGCTGGTGGTATGCAGCAACAGCATTGGACCATATCATACCATTAGTATGTCTGGATGATGCTGTGAGGAACATTGACGTAGAAATGACCAATGTCAGACAGACAGAAACTATTTTTAACATACTGATGAAAGCAGCAATGCTACATGTCTCATGTCTGAAAGGGGCTTTGTTTAACCTAAGCAAATGCAATGCAAATGTGAGGCTGGGCCATTCGACCTACTATCTGCTCTTTGTTTTGGTAACAATAGCATTCGCCACAGCAGATTAGCCTCACCTGGATACAATGTAGATATGAGGCTGGCTCAAGTTGCAGATTATTTACTCTTTTGCTTGGATGAGGGTAGAAAGCAGCTTAACCTGTTAGGTCAGGCAGGTTAGGGCTAGAGAGTGGTGTCACCTATCATGAGGACCATTGAAGACATGTGGCCTGATACCTCTCTGTAGGGCTGAATGAACATGGAATTAGTTGTTTCTTTTCCCCCCCACTAGATTTTACCTAATAATACTGTATGTCCAATGTTGAGACAATGGTCTACATATTGCATCTCACTAACATTTTAGTGAAACTGGATTAAAGTCTCCACTGTGCTGAATGGAAGCTGAGGGAACAAGACTTACTGCTGAATTAAATAGAACCGCATGAAAAGCAGGATTTAACAGCTGGGGAGCAAATGTCAGGAAGCAAACAGTAAGCAGGTTTAAATACCTGACATTGTTTGAAGGCTAGTTGTAGTGTAAATTATTCTGAGGTACCTCCTGCAAACATGAGATGAACTACAGTACAGGGTTTCAGCTACTACTACTTTTTATTATTATTATTATTATTCTTTAACAATTAGTCCAAACCCAAAGATATTTAATGTATATATGTAAATTATTAAAATACCTGCTCATTAATTCTGCCAATAGACTGTTCTAGCTCTATCTGGGTCAATACACCTTTATTCAAACCTGGTATACCTGGAATCTGGTCAGTAGCACAGCAGTGTTGCGGGATAAATGCACTTATTTAAAACTGTATTAGAATATTAAATATGAATTTGATTAAAGAGTTGTAAGCAGGACTGTCAGAGACATAAAAACAAACAAATAGAGTGGGTTTCCCACAGGATTCCTGACATTCCTCACTCTCTCTCTCTCTCATTCTGTCTCTCTTAGCCCTGAGGCAGCAGCTGGCCCTCCCTATGCATCCTGATAGATCTACTAACTATCACACACACAAACAAACACACAAACACACACACACACACACACACTCACACACCTAACAGACATGTGAGAGGCTTGAACTAGAAAGTGTGAAATTAGACATCTAGGGAACATAAAGGAGAGAACTGACAGACTGTGAATGTGAGGGAAGTTGTGTTTGCTGAACAACAGACTGTTTAGAAAGATAATTCTCCATTGTTGAGGCTAAATGGTACTGGCAGAAACAGGGCAGAGGTCAGTTTTTTGGCAAAGATAAGGATCTGCGAGTCCAGCAGAGTCTATGAAAGAATCAGGAATCCAAACTAAACTGTGTCAGCACTCCGGTCTGACAGCAGTGGTCCACATGGGCTGGCTACAGGAGACTAGGAGGGACACAACCCACTTTCTGGGGTTGTTTTAAATTAGAAAGTAAGTGTTCTGCTGTGATCCACTGAGCCGGAGACTAAATCTGACAGAACTGGCACGTGCTGGGTCACGGCAGACATGTGCATCTCAAAATAGAGATGCAGAGAATGGGAGCAGTGTGGAGAGAAAGGATGAGAGAGGAGAGGGAGAGTTTCGCCTACAGTGATTTTGACAGAGCACGCATTAACGTGCATGTGTGTCCCCATCCACACACCAACATGCATGCTGATGGTAGCCTCTGCCTAGTGTAGTGCCCAGAGGTGATGATGAGTCTTTGTAGTAAGTAAATCTGTAAACAGGCTGCTATCCAGCAGCACTGACGAAGGCTGTCCGGCTCTGACATGGACAGATTTATTCACACTTGACTGGCCACTGATCTAAGACAGAGATCAGGCTGGATAATACAGAATCTGAGACTGTGACATCATTGTGTTATTTTCATATGGCCTTTAGAGAGCAGAAAGTTGTTATTTTTGGAGACTTTTCTCAGAACATGTTTCAGTGTTCTCCATAATGACTACTGAGCAGACAAAGTAAAACCAATGGAATTTGTGAGGTTTCCTGTTAATCCAGGACCTTTCTGATGATAAAAACAATAACACAAAGACGCAAAATTAACTGGACAAATGTATTATTGTATGTTAGGAAGCGCAAGAATCCATGGTATGTTCCTGGCTGTATCTCTTTAAGCAGCAGTGTAACCACCAGTTTTAGAGTTTGATGTCTCTATCCTTTAGTTTGTTGTTTTTATCGTTCTGCAAGGACACAAGTACCAACTTGTTGTTCTTGGACACTCCTGGACTATTGCAGCTGCAAAAGAGCCACCAGCGATCCCTCAGGCCATGAAGCATGGCTGTGTGTAAGTCATAATGTATTATACAGGGTGTGAATGTCTGTTTACAATAGTCCATTCACCCATTCATTCATTTATTTTCAGCTGCTTTCAAGGGTCACTGTAGCTTATATTTCCTTTTCCTTAGGTACATTACCCAACATCTCTAGAGGGATCCTCAGACATTCCTAGGCCACATGGGACATTCACTCAGTTTGTCCAACTGACTCTGGAATGAAGATGATCCTGACTGGCTGTCGCACAATGGTGTGAAGTGCGTCAGAGCATATTTCCATATTCTTGAGTGCTCTGTGGGGGATATAATGTGGCAAATCTGTGTGAATTTCATTTCAATATTTAATATTTTTTTTAAAAAGAGATAGAATTTATAAACTTTATAGCACAGGAGAGCTCTCAACACCATTTTAATCCATGCAGATGAATTTTTCTTGATTTTCACAATACCAGATCTTTTCTTTGACTGTTCTCTCTATTTTTAAACAGCAGAAACGCACAGGTGTTGGTAATAACATCAAAGACAGCTCTGTTCCACTGAAGTGTCCCAGTTCCCCAGCCAATAAGCCAGACTACAAGGACTCTGGTTATGTTTTTCCTACAATGATGTGCCAAAATACTCGGCACCTGTACCTCACAAAGAGCCAATTTGGGTTTGAAATGTTGTTTCCATACGTAATAAAATAGGGACAGTCAAGAGTCTCCTCCTGAGGACACTGGAAACTGGTCTGATCAGCACCATATGACAGCTAGAAATGGGCGTATGCAGTTTGACAGAACTGAAATTGTAAATGAGGAATTACAGTCTGCTGCCATTTGCCACATGACAGTAAGTTTGACTGGGGCTGGTGTGTTTGAGAGCTCCACCAGTTCCTGTGCCACGGCAACAACTACAGCTTGTTCATTTCTTTGTAACATATCGCTTTGATTGGGGAAACAGTGACAGTAACTGTGTCAGGATGAAATCCATCAACTTGAATCTTTGTGATGTCTTGTGATGTGTGAGATGGAAGCAAGAGAAGGAAAAAGGACGAGATACGTTTTTAAGCAACACGTTAAAACAGAGAATGTGTGCGCTTGGTGTTTATTAACGCATCTGGTTAAGCCAGCAGATTATACCAGCGTGTTCCTACACTCACTCCCTTCTGCAAGGTCAGTAGGCAAGACGGTCAACCCTAAGCCTGTCAGACCGACTTATCTGGACACACACGCTGCACAATGTTATTACACATGCACACATACATAGCTCACAAGCTTAGAGACGTACAATGGCAACAAGAGAGACAGCAGGACAGACAGGCCTTTCAATCTCACACAGATAAGTGAGACAGATAAACAGATCTGACCTAGTAGGCAGACTACTACTGCACCGTGGTTGCTTCTTTCACAGGCCTGCACCAGTCAATGAAGACCCCATTGTCATTATTGGCTCCAACTACAGTGAAGAGCTGGTCAAGAATGTGAACACTGTCAAGAATGTAAAAATAAATACATCTGATGCATTAAAAAAGAGTTTTCAGTTTGTTTATCTAGTACATCTGGCGAACTTGGTGTGTGAACATTCAGCACAGGCTCAAATGTTTGGTCTGCACAAAGATTGGATTCACGCCCATACCCTTGTGAACCCTAGGTGGAGGTTAAACGTCCAAAAACATGGTTGACCTACACAGTCCCCGAATTCTTCACAACACAACAACACAGATGAACTACATTCTTTATGTTTCCTTAATGCCTCACCCATGCTCATGCTACGCCATTTATATAAACGAAACATAAAGTCTGCAGACAAAGCAACTCATTTCCAGGGTATTGTAACGATTGATGCTTCAGGGATTCACTATCAATATGTGAGAGGTAGGATGCAGGTGGCAGTGAGATAGTTGTAATGGGGGAAGCTACAGTTCCTAAACAAGACCGTGGACGCCTATGTCATGTTTTTGGCCTTAGTTTCGGGTCCATTACATCCCTATTCCTTCCTCTCTAACGCGGTGTCCCACAGGCAATCTAAAGCTCTGCTGGCAAGGTCAGATTCATAAAAAGTTTTGATGCTCTCTGCCTGAGTGCCTTTGAGAAAGCAGAGGTAGGGGCTTGTACTGGCCTTGTAACACATGAAGCAGCATGAAACAGGCATTACTTCCCCTCTCTTCCCAGCTCTTCTCAGTGGTGATCTGACTCTCAGCTCTGTTCAACTCTCTGCACTGGCGCTGGATCTGGCCGATCTTTCCAGGAGTTTCTATTTATTCTGCCAGTTGGACAAAGGATCAGGAAGCAGCTTTTTCCCCCTCGGGGAGAGGAGGATTGAGAGGAAAAAGACAGAGGAGAAAAAGAAAAGAGATGCTAAAGAAGAAGAAGAAAAAAAACACTAAAAGAGCAGCTTCTGGTGGCGTTCTTTCTCAGGGAGTGACCAACTGACAGCAGAACAAGCAGAGCTGCTTCCTGGCATGACAAGCACCTAGTGTGGACCACTGTGGTCATAATAACATCACTGTGACTGCCATTCCAATAGATTGAATACTGTATATAAAACCAAAAATGACTACTACTACTACTACTACTACTGCATACGACACAATCGACTCTTGAACAGGGGATACATTTTGGTGGTGGTGAAAATGAACAAGCTTAGCATAATTCTAATGAGAAAAGGGTAAGTCTATTCATCTAGAGACACAATGATTAGCTAATCCATGTCTGATGTCAGACCTAAGACGTGTGGTCTATCAGCCATATTTTTCAGCTGTCCATCTCACTTACTTCTGACACAACAGATATGCTTCTATTTTTATCAATCCAGCTGTCTGAACAGCTGGGGTGATTGTGTGCCAAAAGATAGGAGACCTACCATCCACAAAGTATTCACATATTTTGTTATGTTACAGCCTGTTCCAAAATGAATTTAATTCATTATTTTCCTCAAAATTCTACAAACGATGCCCCATAATGACAATGTGAAATCTTTTGCAAATTTATTAGAAATAAAAACCATCACATATACATGAGTATTCACAACCTTTACTCAAGTCAACTCAAGTCGGTTCACAGCCGTTTTCAGATCTCTCCAGAGATGTTCAATCGATTCCAAATCTGGGATGTGGCTGGGAAACTCAAGAACATTCACAGAGTTCACTGTAGCCACTCCTTTGTTATCTTAGCTGTGTGCTTAGGGACGTTGTCCTCTTGAAAGATAAATTGTCGCCCCAGTCTGAGGTCCAGGTCTGTGGCTTGATTCCGACTAGTCTCCCAGTTCCTGCTGCTGAAAAACATCACCACAGTATGATGCTGCGACCACCATGGTTCACTGTTGGGATGGCATTCAAGATTCCAAAAACTTTATTAATCCCAAAGGGAAATTATTTTGCCTTGTTACAATTATTCTCAACTTAGACAGAAAAAAAGGGAACCACAACCAGAAAGGAACCACAGCAAAACAAATACAGAAAACCCAGTATCAGTTTGGCCAGGTGGCACACTCTTGGAAGAGTGCTAGTGGTTCCAAACCTCTTTTATTTACAGATGATGGAGGTCACTGTGCTCATTGGAACCTTCAATGCTGCAGACATATTTTTCTCTACTGTGCCCTTCCCCACATCTGTGCCTCAATACAATCCTGTCTCGTAGGTCTACAGCCAATTCTTTGGACTTCATGGCTTGGTGACATGCACTGGTAACTGCGAGACCTTATATTCACAGGCGTATGCCTTTCCAAATCATGCACAATGAACTGAATTTCCCACAGGCAGACATCTCAAGGATGATCAGTGGAAACAGGATTGGAGGGAATTTGATATTTATAGTCTATATTACAAATTAGATATCAACATCTCTTGACCTTGAAAAGGTGATGCTATGTTCTTAATAATATCCATTTTACCTGTGCATTTTAATCCTACAAAAATGTCCCTTCACTGCCTGCACTGTTGAATGTGAATATGATACAGTACCTGCAGGCGTCAGCCCAGTCCTCTCATGTTCCACCATCTGTCTGTTACAAAACTGCAGTGGAACAATACTGGGCCTCTGGGCTGAGCCGAGCTTTCACAAGTCACTACAAAGCCAAGTACAGCAGTACTAAAGCCAGCCTTCAGTCTTTAACTGTCTGCAGTATGGAGACACATACACAGTTTGAACGAGCTGTGTATGCTTACTGTCCTGTTAGTGACAGGGCTTGCAGACATTTAGCAAGTTTACTAGCTCAGTTTTCATTTATCAAGAGGAAATATAGAGAGATTTTGGAGTCCTTCCTCTGATCATCCTCTGTAGAACTGTACATTGTGTTGAGCTGTAAACACTATGCTATGCTTCTTGAATCTGTCATGTGAGAAATTTAGATCAGTATGCAGCGTAGAGATCCAAAAAAGCTGGGGAGACAGAGAGAGGGATCCATGTGTAAGAGGACTAAAAACAACATCTGATTGATTGTGGTTCTCTTTGGTTATCTCCCAAGCCATCAATCTGTGGTTCTTCTTGTCTTTGTCTCCATCCTGCTACTCTTCTAAAGTGGCTGTTTACTAAACAGGAAGCTAAAACCCCAGGCTGCCATAATAAAGATTGTGGGGCATGTGTGAGTGTAAATATCTTTCTCCTCTCACTGAACTGATCAGGGTCTCCACATGACACAAGCAGCTACATCTTTGACCTTTCAAAACATTTAATATCCTTCTTCTCCATTTCCCTTAATAGTCCTTCCCTGCTGCACTAGGATTGACTAATACAAACAAAGAGGTAATTTGCAGTAAAATGGGTAACTCCAAGAATTAATGCCTTGTGTTTGATTGACAAAGACTGACAAAGCCTCATATCCATTTTTTGTACAAATGTTGTAGAAATACCAAAGACTGTGCATTTTGTCTGTCTTCACTTAACATAAAGCATACTAGCAACTTGGGGAAAACATTTCCCAACTACAGTGCCTATAAAAAGTCTTCACCCCTTTGGATGTTTCATCTTTTTATTGACAAAAATCAGTCATGATCAATAAAAGTTGGCAACTTTGACAAAAAAAAATCTGAAAAATACCTCAAAACAGGTTTCTACAAAGTAATGTCACTGAAACAAAAATATGAAAGGTGAAATCATTGTTTACATTAATATTCACCCCCTTCAGGTCAGTATTTAGTAGATGCACCTTTGGCTGCTATCACAGCATGGAGTCTGTGTGGACAGGTCTCCATTAGGCTTGTACATCTGGACACTGGAATTTTACACCATTTTTCTTTGTTTTTTTGCAAAACTGCTCAAGCTCTGTCAGGTTGCATGGGGATTGGGTGTGAACAGCCCTTTTCAAGTCCATCCACAAATACTCTATTGGATTGAGGTCTGGGCTTTGACTTCACCACTCCAAAACATTCACCTTGTTGTCAGTAAACCATGTCTGTGTAGCTTTCTCTGTATGCTTCAGGTCATTGTCTTGCTGGAAAACAAATCTTCTCCCAAGCCATAGTTGTCTTGCCAACTGAATAAGATTATCCTCCAGGATTGTCCTAAAGTTGCCACATTCATCTTACCCTCTACCTTAAAAAGCCTTCCAGAGCCAGCTGCCGAGAAGCATCCTCACAGCATGATGCTACCACCACCGTGTTTCACAGTGGGGATGGTGTGTTAGTGGGGATGTGCAGTGTTTGGTGTGCACCAAACATAGCGTCTTGTCTGATGTCCAAAAAGACCCATTTTGGTCTCATCAGACAAAAGAACCCTCTTCCACTTGGACATAGATGCCCTCACTGGTGAAGAACCTGAACAACAGTTGTTATATATACAGTCACTTCTATCTCAGTTGCTGAAGCTTGTAACTCCCTCAGTCATGGGTGTATAAGTGGCCTCTCTCATTAGTCTCCTTCTTGCATGGTCATTCAGTTTGTGTAGACAGCCTGTTCAGGCAGATTTAGACATGTGCCATATTTCTTCCATTTCTTGATGATGGATTTCACTGAACTCCGGGGGATGTTCAGTGTCTTGGAGATTTTTTTTGTATCCATTCCCAGACTTATGCTTTTCAATGAGCTGCTCTCTGAGTTGCTTGGAGTGTTCTTTTGTCTTCATGGTGTAATGGTATCCAGGAATCTTGATTAACCAGTGACCAGTAACCAGTGTAACTAACCATGGTGACACAGATTGGAAAGTCACACCCGTGTTTATGCAGGTCTTCAACCTTGTTTTTTATCCCCACCCTGTTAAGACCACTGACATCAGGTTTGAGGAACCAGAAATGCTAAAATACTACTCCTGGAGATGTAGACCCAAATATGACAATCATTCCCTGACGCTGCCAGTGGCAGGAGTATGTACAAAGCTACAATTTCATATAAATGCAATAGACTGGTGTAACAGTAGAAGTACAATTTCAGTTCAACTTGATAAAATATAAGATTTGTTATTTCAATTAGTCACAACAATCTGTACTGAATACGCAATGCACACGTAGCCTATATTTAGTGTGCAGATGTAATCTAGATAAGATATGTTTGACAGCTGACAACCTCAACAGGACTTCCTTTGCACAATCCATATCTGCTCATTACAGGGCCCTTTCACACAGAGCATGGTTCAATATGCCATTACAACACAGCTATGTGTTATGTGTGTGTGTCACATACACACTGCCAAAACCATGGTTCCTGTCCACTCCCTTCCTCTGTAATGCCGTTAGCCATATTTTGCATCCAAGTTTATTCATACTTGAATAGACATCCTGCTGCTTGCTTTCCAAATCAAATCATCCAAAACACAGATGTGTCGTCGTGCATCCTGGGGCTCCAGAGAGCAAACTCCCCTGGGAAACTGTGGAAATCCAGTTTTTCCAAGAAATATTTTCACATACACACATTCTTAGTCACTGAACAACACTGTACTGTAATTTTAAACATGGCACCTGCACTCTGCAGAAACTGCTTTTTAGGCTGTCAACTTGTCACCCTGAGCTGCTGAGATGCTGGATGCCACACGTGCTTTACCTCCCTTCAACCTGCCCCCATGACCCACATATGCACAAAAATAAAAACACACTCAGACACAGACAAATGGGCAGGTGTGCACACATACTGTAGGTGTAGGTATGGCTTTCATGTGCGCACGCACCTATATATGCACACATGCACACATATGAACAGAAGCAAACACCCAATCACGGCATCTGCATTTAGATCTTTTGTAAATTTTGTCAACTTACCTACAACCATTAATGTAAATTCGAAACCTCTTTTGACTGACTTCCGATACACCTGGTTGGGGAGATTGGCAAAGCCCACGTAACCCTCCAGGTTCCGCTGCTGAGGAAAAACACACACAGGCAAACAGCACTGTTATAGCAGAAATTACACAACATGAACTCTCATAAAATTTAAATGTGCAGCATTAAAATTTAATCATGCAAGTTTGGCAAGAAATAAGCCTTTTTAACACAAAAAAGCATATAAACACACATAAACTCTGTTGTGTGTGTGTGTAAACAAACACACAGGTATTCATAGTAACAGAGTCACACAGTCATTATGTGTGCACAAAGTGACAAAAAAACTTGTTTTCTGTGAACCTGCAATTAGCATTTCTGTGTCCTGCAGCGACAGAGGCCCTTTGAAGTGAAATGCAGCTGGGATAAATACAAGAACGGAAAAAGGCTGTTGTAAAGGGGACAGGGGTGAAGGGAGGTAGACTCACATAGAAAAATAACAGACCTTTGCCAGGGAGCTTGGAAAGAGGAAGTGGAGTAAAACTGCCAGAGTCCATCACATGAGTACTGAACGTTTAACCCAATTAGAATCTAGATACCTGACAAGATCCATCAATACCCAAAGGTTTGAGTTGGATTTAGACAGAAATTCTGAAATCATGTTAGGGTTTAATAGACTAAACAAATAGACTATTTGAATTTTAAATAGACTACAACAAAACAGATAAATAGATGCCGGGAGCACTCAGTGTCTGCCTCATTTAATTAGAGAATGACGCAGGTCTTCCTTAGAGTAAGGACCATACAAAAAAGGCACTGCACAAACTCAACTGCATTGGGCTCAGGTCGGGTTCATACATGACATACAATACACCTGGATGTTTAAGTCGGGTTAAGCCACCACACTTTCAGGCTCAAGTCGGGCTTGGATAGAAAAATGTGTCCCAATCCATACATAACATCCATAAAAATCAACAAATCAATCAATTCAATTCCAAAGCAGAAAAGCAAAGAAACAAAGCTGAGTAGATAAGGTCTTAAACCAGGTTGACGCAAACAAACAACCAAATCCAGCCCCTACGTGTTGAATAGTGTCCACTATGTTCCCCATGTAGGACATGGTTGTGGTGAACGCCGTCAACCTCAGTCCAGGCTTTATCCGGGCTGCTCTCTCTTTACCACCGAGGTATCGCTTCCTGTCATCCTCCCATTACCGTCTCCACCCTGCGCCTCTCTCAATCTTCCAATCTGCTGTCAGAAAACAACCCTCCCAACTGTCCCCACTGACCCTCCAATCACTGGGTGCTGTGCTGCACGCTACATGAGGCAAACACAATTGATCACTGGTCTCCCAGGCTCTATCATGCATGACACTAAAGATCTGCTGGGGTTTAAAGCTACCTACCAAATCAGAGTCCTGCATGAAGACACAGAATGAGCTTGTCCATGACTGAATGATTTGTCTTGTCAACTTGTCAACAATAACCATGAAAAAAACTTTTTGATAGTTCATTAATCTTTAAAAGCATTTGCAAAATGCCACATTTTATTTACTATAATTTACCCAACAGTATTTGCACTGCAAAGAGTTTAAGTCTACATGCAAATCTGTATTTAATCAATTTCTGCAGATAAACCTTAAATATTGTGTGATCAGCTGCTAAAACGACTGAAAAGCAGAACTCAGAAAGATAGTAAAAAGGCAAGTAAAAGCCAGCCATAACAGCACTGATTCATACTGAACTCCTTCCTGTTCTGGCTTCATTTGATGGAGGAAAAATTTTGATAAAAAAAAAAAAAAAATCTGTTAACTAGGTAAATACATTGATAGTAATTCAGTAGTACTTATTCTTCTACTGCCGGCTTCCATTTGATTTCTCGCTAGTTGTCTAGCATGTATGTCATAATATTCACTATCAGTATCTATTTGAATTAAGTTGTATATAAAATTTAGCTTAACTACTCTTTTAATGCCTTTGTGTAACACTGTATGTTTCCAGCCAAGGAAATCACAAAGCATGAATTCTTGTATTATCATTGAGTCAATCTGCCTTATTCCCATTTGTTTTATAGACTCGCTGAGTCTAAGTGCTCATAGATAACAGAAGATGGTCATAAGTATGAGACACTTTATAACCATGTACAAAAAGGGGGTGAGTACCTGTGGAGGATGTACACCCTTTCAAAAGATGAAAGACAGGTATATATGGTGTTTATTCCATGCACCCCTGTCCCATGTGATATTCAGAAAACTGGAGATTAAACACCAACCAACTGTGGAAGCTACAACCAATTCACCACATCAATACACTGATGCACAAAGCTCGTCAGCAGGAGTAACTACTCTGAACAAGCCTGAAGCACTTTCCATCCATGTTTGATCCACCCACGTTTAAGTTTTGTACGCATGTTACATAAGGTTCCACTCTGATGGTCTCTCCATTTCCCTTTACCAGCACCGTGGACAGCACAGGTAGTGCAACACGTTGTTTTGGTCATTTTGCTATGGGGAAGGCTGCCAGCCATTAGCTGAAGATGCTCTGTGAGTGTGTGTAAATTGAAATCCTCTTATTTAAAGAGATCCTGTGTGTGTGTGGCACACAATGGAGCATACAATGAGCTAGACACATCACATTTCCAACTTAACTGTATCCTTTTTAGTATCACTGTAAAAACACATGGTACGAGAGAGCGGTCGTGTTTTGACTGATATGATCCTTCATCATAAAAAGGCGAAGAAACACAGACAGGGGACTTAAAAAGGGGAAGTATTGGGAGGGAGAGGGGAATGAAAAGGCTGGCCAGCCCATAGCATTCATGCTAACCCCTCCCCCCCCAGTGCACCCAGTGGCGATAGTAGCTGCCTGGTTCACTGACATCATCTGCATTGCCAAGTCCACCCCCTTAATGTGTTCAGCAGCTGATGCTGGGGCCCTCTCACATCATTCCTTTCTTTCCATCAGCTGTTTTCTAAACACATTCTTTTATATATATTTAAAATGAATCGTGTAATAAACAGTGCATCACATAACACAGCACACAGAAGACAGAGACTGTTCGAAACCAACTGTTCTTTGGTATTTTTAGCACATTGCACCAACATTATTTCACTAGGATCACATACAGTATTCCCACCCCCCTGATGTAAGTCAAGTCAAGGGAGGTTACTGCAAATCACTCCTGACTGCATCACATGTTGGGTAATCATTCAGTTGTAAGTGTTAGTCATAATTTAGAGGAATATAAAAAGGACAGGGTGCTCCTGCACCAAACTCAATACAAAATAAAAGATGTAACTCTGAGTAAGTAGTTGTGCAAATATAATACAGTCCACATAGAAATAGTTAGTGCAGCTAACCTTCATAACCCATTGGTTGGAAATTCATTTGCTGTTCGTGTAAGTTGCGAAATTTCTTAATGGAATTTGGCGCAAATGTGAGCTCTGCTACCCACAGCATCGGATCACACGGTTCCTTATTAATCTTATTTTACTCCATTACACAGTCCCAGTAGAAACATAGGTCAGGGTCGGTGTGAAAACATGTCTACAGTAAAGCGTCCTCCAGCCCGTCTCTGTCCCCGCTGCACTAATTGAGACCAGACCTCGTCCCTCTGATACGCGCTGCCCCCCTTTCACATGTTGTGGACCCTCAAGCCTTCTGAAGCCATTTCAACACATTGTAGTGTTGGAAGTTTGTCTTTAACTGTAACTCTAGCAGACACAACACACACACACACACACACATCACGTTTATATAACAACATCAAAAAAAGCTATTTGTGGTATATAGCCAGTCACAGGCGTGCTAGGACGAGGGGAGCGCTTTAAAGTGATGACATTTGACGATACTACGGTTAACCTATTTTTTTAAATACAGTATATCATGCCGAATTTATCAGTAGATTATGGAAGTTAGTCAGAAGGTGTGAGCGACGTTTTGTTCACAAATGTGTCTTTGCACTTACACAAATTATCCTAAAACAAGCAGAATGGTAACGTAGGCTGGTGAGCAGAGCTCGCTATGTAGAAAAGGTCTGTAGCAGCAGGGACTAACAGTTAAACGGGGTATTCCCAATGAGATTTCATTAACCAAGACACTGGCAACAAGAGTGGTGTTAGCATTTAGTCACTCAGGGGTCTATTTAGTGGAGAAATGGACTTACAGCGATGCTGGGAACCGCAGTCTCTGGTCGCTCGATCATTGTAACGCTCCCTCGCTGTCAGCACCCAGCCCAACGGACAGTCACCGAGGCATAAACCGACGGACGTCCAAAAGAAAGACGGAGCAGGGAGAGCACGCAGTCTTTTTCCTGTCTGAAAGCCGCAGATTGGTGTAAACAAAAAGCAGCAAATGAATGAATGAGGTGAAGTAGGTATGGCCGCTGAGGGACAGCTACCACCAGATGTAAGGCTAACACAACGAAGAAGAGCGCTCAACGGCTGCTCTGCTGGAGGGGCACACGAACCGGAGGTAGCCACGGACACATCCGGTGGAGACTTTCACAATAAGACGATTCTTTAGCCGCGGATGAACAGAGCGTCTTCTCTTCTTTGAAGAGGACATGACTTCAGTCTCATTTCAAGATTTAGTTTAATCACCACACTTCTTTTTTTGGTTTACATTTCTGTTCTTCTATACTGAAGCATTCAGTCAATATCACGATTCATTTGTAACCATACTGTTCTTGATTTTGACCATTTATTAAAATATATTGTTAATAATGAGCACCCACCACATGTACACAAACATACATTAATCACTTATTTTTACTATTATTTCTTATCTCAGGACTAACACTAACCCTTTACTATATTTTGCTCTTCAAGCAACGTTGCCCATTTGAAAAATAAATCACTACATAATAAGTTCACTACACCTGATCTACATTGCTAGAAACCATCAAAACATACACACGTGAAACCGTCTGTGAGGTTGATGGTCTACCATCATTTTCAGCAAGCTTGCAGGCGATGTGTAGTAATCCTCACATCAACGACTGATCAATACTGAAGGTTTTTACCAAACTGAAAAAAGGCTCCAGACTTAGTGCACACTATACTATCTTTTATCATACACCTAATATTTGGATTATGTCTGAACTGGTTGTCTTACTTTCAAAATGACTCCACAGCTACATCTTCTTGTCTGGGAGCAGCTCATGCCCCAGTGTATGTCACAATGAATGTATGTCACAGTATACGTAGTCCTACTATAAAAAGGATTTAAATCACAGAGAGGTAGAGTAGAGCTTTTGCTTGAACAGACTCACCTCATTAACAAACTCTCTTGGTTGATCAGAGAGGATTCTTTCAGGACAACTGTGCCTGCAAATGACAGAAATAAGGTTTCTTGCTTCTTCTCTGGCAACTCTGTTTTTTTAAAGGAAATGATTTGAAATCGGCGAATCGAAATTGTCAGGTCACCGACCAGCTCCCACACCGATAAAACCAAAGACAAACAGAACTGAGTGTACAGTATAAACTTACACTAGTGGATTTGAAGGCAGATAGTATATTTAGTCCATTTTGCCAGCAGTTAAACAGTTTACCCAACAACAACTACACTCTGTCTTTGTCTTGACAGCCTCATAAGAAAAGCTCTCCATCTGCACAAAACAAATAAAGTTATGTTCAGTCTTATTTTAATGTCAGGTTTATTTATTTTTTTGTTATTACAGAGCATAAAGTCTGAACTTGTCTGCCTCTCTTGGTGTAGTCCTCCGGATACTGATCAAATGCAAGTCAACCTGTCAGTCTGTCATGCCTCTCCTCCATGTTCACCTACTGGACTGTGAGTATCCAGTGCATCCAAACATACTCACAGACAAAACAAACAAAAAAAAGAAAAAAAGAAAAAAGAGAGATCACTTGGGTTCACGTCTAGGCTCTGACTGAACCACTCAAAAACATTCACACAGTTGTCCTGTAGCCACTCCTTTGTTATCTCGGCTGCGTGCTTAAGGTCGTTGTCCTGTTGAACGATAAACCGTCTAAAGACAATTCCCTGGACTTGATGGTTTGGTCTGTGCTCTCACATGCACATGTTAACTGCGGGACCTTATACAGACAAGTGTATGCCTTTCCAAATTATGTTCAATCAACTGAATGTCCCACAGGTGGACAGCTCAAGGATGATCAGTGGAAACAGTACCTTTTGTATCAGATCACCCATAATTTGTGTCAGTATCAGTAGTTTTGAGGTAAATTAAAGTCAATTAAATGTGACATTTGGTTATAACTGCATTAAGCCTGTGACTCACATGATGAAGCTGCTCCAAATTAGCTTTGATGTATTTCTCCGTCAATTAGCAAACCATGCGTCCACTATCTGTGTCTCCCCTCCGAATTCATCCTGCTGCTACCATCATCATCATCATACCTACCATCGTTTTGCCATCACTGAAGATCAGCGAGCCTGTTCCAGAAGCATACAGTCCAAGCCATGACACTATCTTCACCAAGCTTCACAGATGAGCTTGTATGGTCTGGATTCATTGGATCCTTTATTCCCTCACACTTTGGGGTTTTCTTCACTGCTCTCACACTGCTCGTGTCATCAGGTGTGGTTGGTTTTCCTTGACTGACTGTTTTTTTCTGTGCTGTGAAGTACACCAGTGATCTTTTTAAATGTCTATATAACTAAGGCCAGTGCTCCTAGCCACCTTTACACTGCCCCTTCAAGGCAGTTTTACTGCACCAATATGCTGCCCCACTGTTCTGTATTAATGGTATCAAACTGGTGTGGGTGGTCCTTGCCACCATGCATCTGACAGTAGCTCTGAAGTCAGCGGCAGAGGCATTTTATGGCAAAACAACATATACAACATGATTCAAACTATCATGACTGGTTACAAGTGCAACAGCTCTCTGATACTTCACTACTACTGCTGGTGCCAGGAGAGTTAGAGTCTGTGGTTCATCATATCATCATCTGCTCCTTTGCCCACTGTACCAGAGTTTCAGTTCCTGCAAAACAGAAAATGCTTCACAGCTAAAACTCAAGCCTTCATTGTAAGGACAGGTCACACATGTGGATCAGCTTAATAAATGTTTTTCGCTAATACAGAATCAGATAAAGGTTTTATAAACTTTAAGTGATCAAGGACTACATTTATGTCCTTGTTACATATTCTCCTGAGTTGAAATATGGCAACATACAGATGTTTTCCTTTCTACTACAAAATTAAAAAAAAGATGTATCTACACTCTTAGCAATAAGAATCAGGCGTGATGTGTTTGTGCGCCCTTAAAGCTTTAATGTGCTGGAGGCAGAAATGTGCTGCCTTCAAAGACCACTGTGAATAGCATTACTAAACAATAAGGATACTAATGATCCTTTAAACATTCATTTACCCAAATCTGAGATGACAAAAATATCAAAAATATGTTCAGAGAATATTTCTGTGGAAGCACTTTTTAAGTCTTCTGATGGAAGCTTTCATCATTGTTTACCTCACTACTAACTGAACAGTGTCAGCACTTGCTTGTGCTCTGGTTTTTCCTGTGACACACTCTGGTCACAGAGTGGTCATGTAGCACACTCTAGTGGCAAAGACAGCAAATGCAATAGCAAACTTGCTGTGAAGATAATACTGTAGAAAATCTACATATCAAACGTGTACACAGCACAGCATATTGCTTTCTACACATCTACAGGTTTTATAGTATATACAAACATCATCAGCAGTATTCAGTGTTTAAAAACAGAATCCTGCATGAGAGCTGAGAGGGAACTCTGGCTAAAAAAATGAAGGCAACACTTAATCATCACAGCATAACACCAAGTTAGTTAAACTTCAGGGAGTTCTGATCATTTACTGAAGTGAGTGATTATGGATCAGTTTCAGCTGCCTTGGTGCAAATGGAAGTGACAAAAGGTGCAAAAGCAACATCACTTTAGATGTTGTGGCCTTAGACAAATACTTGCTTCTAATTTTTTCTCACTCTGATTTTCACTGTGAGTTCGAGTACAGCTCTCTATGAGTACTGATGTGTGATTTAAGTGTTACCTTACTGTTTTGAGCAGTGTATTTGCAAACTGTTAAATAAGTAAGAACCTGGACAATAAGAAGATACCACACAGTCACAGTCTAACTTTTCACTTTGCTTTAATCCAAGAATCAAATTTGTAGCAAACAGCATAGAGAATAAATTATTATTTTCATCAAATTAATTCAAATATATTTTAGGTAACAAAAAAAAAAAAAAAAAAAAAAAAAAAAAACAGAGCTCACAGCAATTCAGTGCATGAACAGCTGTATAGCCCATAGCTTATCCTCTACTGATGACACTATGGAGTTGATCTTTCAGTCAGTGGAGTTTTTGTAGCTAAATTCAAATGACAAAACTGCAGCAGTTCACAGTGTTGGTGGTCACACTTTGAATGTTACAGCAAAAAATGCTCCTGTTACTCCACCTTTTAGAAAAAAAGTACCAACAAAGTAACATCTGGCAACTTTAAACCATGTTGTACATATGATATAAATTCATGTAAACAAACCTCATCTCAAGAAATGTTTGTTACAAACATAAGAATGTTAAGCATATACGTTGTATACAGTTTGCACACAGATAAGCAGAGAGCTGCTGTTGTCCTCCTGCATACGTTACAGTTGGGACAGTAACATACTGTATTTAAGTGAAACACTTGTTAGTCTAAAAAGTCATATTTGGACAAGTTATAGCATCAAAACACTTGAGTGGACAGACTTCGGTCGTAGAAAGCTCTTTAGAGCGGATGCTGTGTTGCCACAGTTACAAGTTGGAGGTCTCTCCTTTGAGGTATTTGTTGTCCATGTAGCTGATGAGGTCCTTCACCCAAGCAGCTGAAGGTTTAACACACAGCTGACGACCTGCGACTGTGCTCAGCCTAAATACACACACACATAAAAAAAGACAGTCAGGTCCAGTTCCTTTATGAGATGCAGTGATAATAGTGATGCATCCGTGTAAAAGATTGTGCACTTACAAGATGGCAGGGTTGGAGCAGCGTTGGCTGGTCTTGACGTAGCTAACCACCCTTTCTTTGGGGATTGGGTTGTCGTTGAAACGGAAGCAGCACTTTTTAGGGCCGGCACCACGCAGACCTAAACAAGAACAAGTGTGAGTGAACAACCGTGCATGCCAAAACAACAGCATTTGCTTGTTCCTTTTTTTGTTCCCTTTTTAATTTCCTGCTGTCCTGCATGACGCTAAATCTGCTCCTGATTCTTTTCTTGTGTTACCCTGCTGTCTACGTCAAATAGGAACTGTTTCAATTTAAGAAAGTAACTTGTTCACTCTATTAACTAAATGTCAGGGCTTTTTCATAAGAAGATTTTATACAGTAGGTCAACATCCAGTCTGCCATTGTTTTTACAACGAACAGACATATTGATCAGAGCGGCTTTAAAGTGAAGCATCACTACATTAGAGCAGCAGTCCACAAAAGCAAAACAACAAGCTAAAAGAGGAAGCAATCAATAATAGAGACTCCTTTGTCATTATACATATTATTTTGAAGAATTGTTTATATTAAATACTGACAAGTGCAGCTTTGATGGCCTGTAATATTGTTTTTAGGATTGAACCCTAGAGTGCTCAAATTGACTTGTATATTTGGGTACGCTATAGAGGGAGCTCCAAACTTATTATACAGGTACTCAGTAAGGCATATCTATTTCTGCAATTCACCTATATGAATATATTATATTGAATACATGAATTATACTTTTATGTGTTAATCTACTGCCTTTTCTCTTTTGAACGTACTGATTTTGCAATGACAGGTGAACAACACATGAATCTATTTTATAAAATATCTGTCAGACTGAATATCCTGTAACATTTAAGAATGTATTCATAAATTTAAAATAATATGATTTTGCCTCCTAGTGACTGAGCGTATTGATCAAACTCCCTACCTTCACTCAGAGTGATGGCGGCCAGCATCAGCACAAACACAGACAGAGCGAGACGAGGAGCGGCCATCCTGAAGAGCGCGTGTGTTGCTTTCGCTGTTGAAGAGTAGGGTGCAAATCTCAGTTGAGCTTCAGTATCAGCTTGTCCTCTGAGCTGTGTGTACCTTAACTCTGTCGGGTTCCACATTTATACATCTCAGAGGCGTGCCGGGGAAGACCCACAGCTCCATGTAGGTTCATCTCACCTTTGTGTGACGGAGGGGGCTTACCACGAGTGGGAGTTTCGTGTGTGGGCTTTTTTGTGCATGTGCTTGCGATCCATTTTCAGTTCCCTAAACAAAGCAGACAAACCATGACGCCCGAGTTGAAAAAGGAGAAGTACTTTCAAACGTAGTTTCCACATGTAATTTTTGTACAGTGGCTTTCTATTCGCCTTATACGTATCACCCTCACTGTCACATGAGGTATTTTTTGTTCTGTAATCTCTGACCTTTAATAGGCCAAAGATTGAAGAGATGCAGTTAAGATGTTATGTGCACTGTTGTGATTGTACTGACATCTGCAGCAGTTCAGAACAGACCACAGTGTGGTGAGCCATACATACCAGTAATTAACTGCTTGAGTAAACCTAAAATGACAAAAAGAGGTCAGGTTATCCATCTTGACAATTGTAATGACTGTTGTAATGACCCCACGATGATGCGGAGAGGATACTCTACAATACATGTTCGAGAGCAGATAGTGAATCAAATCAATATGAAGCAAAAGAGGCAACAACCAGCCACTTAAGTTTTGTTTAATATGCCAACTGTAAATATCTGGAATACTGACAAAAATTCCAGTTTGTAAGTATGTCAACAAGCACGGATGATGTTTGAGTCATAGTGGTAATGATGGGATGACTAGTTGCTGTTCAATGCAGCCTTTCTTTTAGTGGAGGTTAACCACACAGCAGTAAGGCTTCTTGAGGGTTTTCTCAAGAATTATTGCACAGCGATAAAAATTATATCATCAACACGAGGATGGAGATTTTATTTTCACAGTTTGGCCTCAGTCAGTGTTCCCCAATTTGTTTTCAGACATGTCTGGAAGCTTGAACGTGGACATTACCTGTAGGAGCTGTGTGAGAAGACAAATGTCTGAGCTGGTTGTCCAGGCTTTAAACAGACTTTACTATACTTTAAGTGGATGTTCCCTTTTAGTGGATCCGCTCAGGACCACACCTCAAAGCATGGGAATTATTGATTTCTTTCTTTCATACTTTCTGGTGTCGCACTGCGCTTCTCTCATTCAGGGAACCATGGTTGTCTACAGAACACATGTGTCAGTGTGTGATTTCTGCAGCATATGTTTTCTTTGTGTCATGTAACACCTCCCGCATGCCTCTATCCTACCCCTCACCTAAATCAAACAAACAACCTTACAAACAACTAATTATTTCTTGTTGTGTGTTTCATATATGAAATAACACAACATTAAGACCTGATTCCCTAGATAGTGTTAAAACATCTGTAGTTTGGCTCTCTAGTTTGGTTTTGGTCTATTGTGTAAACCTCTGTTTTATTTATTTGATTATATATATAAAGTACTGTGCAAAAGTCTTAGGCAGCATTAAATTTTTCTTTGGATTGGCAGTGCTATTATAACTATATACCTATTTATATTCACTTGATAGAATACAGCTAGTGTACATAAGACATATGTTTAGAGTGATAAAATTCATAATAAAATCTCAATAAACATGTTTATTTTAACATTATGTTGGCTAAAGTGACAAATAATAAGTGTAACCTCTGTAGAGGAATCTGGAAAGGTCAAGGACAAAAACAGAAGTGGAAGATCTGATGAGAAGTCCAGCAAGGACCTGGTTCAGCATCTGGCAGCTTCATGTGGATGCCAAGTTGGTCGTTCCGCAGCCTAAAGAAGCTTGATCAGAAATGTTTTTTGTCGAAAGGCAAAAGCCAAGAAACCACTTTTTGTTTTTCTAATGAAAAAATGAATAAATACTATTCATCGTTCATAAAAGAACAAAACAAATAGACTTTTGCACAGCACTGTATACTGTATACATATATATAAGAATGCTCCAAGAAAGGGGTGAGTAGGGAATTTATATATATATATATATATATATATATATATATATATATATATATATATATATATATATATATATATATATATATGTATAGTATATAGTATGTACTCATATTGTTTATCTTAGGTTAATAAACTAATTAATAATTGATTGTACAAAATTCTTGTGTGATTATTTATTGTATTGAAAAGGAGGTAGTTCTTTAGCTCATTGACAATGTATCTGTGAAAAGGAAGTGCAGTGTTTAAAAGTAAGATAAGGAAAAATATACCATTGACTACCACTCAAACGTTCAGACACAGATAAATTCCAATGCATTTGAAAGAAAAGCTGATTTTGTAACACCAAATGGATCAGAAATACAGTGTATGCATCGTTAATATTGTAAATGACTAATGTAGCTGGAAACTGCTGATTTTAAAAGAATATTTACATAAACATACAGAGGCATAAGAATAAGAAAACATTAGTACTGCCTTCAAGCACCACATTGTGTTTGCTAGCACATTAGAAATCCCTTTTGAAATGATGGTTACACACCTGAAGATGGATCCTTTCATGAAAACACTGTACTTCGTACCTTTGGCTTGTAGTGTATATTTCCACTATATTTATTGTGCAATGAAAAATGACATTACAAATTTTATTTTTTGTTTTATCTGCTCATTCTTGTGTCTACACTAATGATGAGAATTTACAAGGAGACATTACCTCAACTATGGAATCACAACCTAAAAACAAACTATGATTTAATTATATTATTAAAATGTATCAGAGATGAAGATGTTGAGGTTCTCCTTAGGAGTGACCAGGTTAGACAGAATAAGGAACGAGTACATCAGAGGGACGGCTCACGTTGCCTGTGTTAGCGACAAAGTCAGAGAGGCCAGACTGAGATGGTTTGGACATGTTCAGAGGAGGGATAGTGAGTATATTGGTAGAAGGATGTTGGAGATGGAGCTGCCAGGCAGGAGGGCAAGAGGACGACCAAGGAGGAGATATATGGATGTTATAACAGAGGACATGAGGTTGGCTAGTGTTAGGGTAGAAGATGTTCATGATAGAGTTAGGTGGAGAAGGATGATTCGCTGTGGCGACCCCTGATGGGAAAAGCCGAAAGAGAAGAAGAAGATATTATTAAAATTTATATAAATTATTTTAAAGTGGCAGGGCTAAAGGGTATAAAATATGTGTTGTACAGTTTTATGTGAGAACTGAGATCTTCTGTAGGGGGCTTACTACTGTATGACTCATATCGCTTCTTCTCCTATTTTTAGCATGGTTTAGTCATTACCATGTTAGAAACTAGTAGCATGTGAAGCCACCCTAATGAAGCAAGAGATCTTGGGTAATATTTCCTTTTCTCACTTTGTTTTTTGTGTCTTTAAATAACACAAATATAAGCCCATCATGCTACTGCACATGAAACAATGTGTTTTCAGATTTAATCATGACATAATCTGAAAAACAGTATGTCTCTTTTTACTTGATACTGTCTTTGTCAGTATTGATATACAACATGAAAACTGCACAGCTGAAACCTCAGGTATAGCTTGTAGGTAAACTTAGAGTTTACAGTATCTAGTCAGAAATATTTATCCTGGGGTTTAAGAATTCAGTTACTTAACTACAAGATTGGTTTAATTCTTGAGATTGATGGTTGAGAGTCAGTTTTTTTAAACATGGTAAAAAAAATTGTAAACTGAAAACAAATTTAGTCTGCAAAGTATAATTGTAAGATTACTGCTCTCCCTGTGGGAGACTGGGGTTCAAACCCCAGCTGTGGCCTACCTCCAGTAGGGGTCTGTAGGCAAGACGTCCTTTACTTTTACTCTGCCTGTCTTTGTACCTTGTACCTCACTTGTAAGTCGCTTTGGATAAAATGTACTACTAAATGTAAATGTAAAGTTTTAGACCCGTTGTTCCTATAAGAATAATGGTTAGTGTAGCTTTAAGTGTTTTGTTCTGACAACATGAGGGAAATGAAACACAACACAATCAAAGAATTGCATTATCACTGTACACTTGTGGTTGGACATGAATGTCAGAGTAGTATTGCACAATTTCTTTGTTTTTTCTTTTGCTTAGGACTTTTATTATTTTGGGTTTTCTTAAAAAATGACATATGATGATATAAATATATATATAGTTTATTTATTTTATTGAAAAAAAGAAAATCTCAATTTTCCCTCTGGCTACCAATACAATGCAAACACACTGTAGACTGTACATACTTCACACAGGTCCTGTCTTTTTGTCTTGTTGGTCCTGTAACATCTCTTCTATACCATAGTTAATGATAGTGCTGTTAAGTGATCATGGGTGACTACATAAAAAGAATGTGGCATCAGTCATTGGACTGAACAACACATGATACAATGGGAAAGTCCAAGGAACTCCGTGCAGATCTGAGAAAGATGATGGTAGATTGACACAATCAGAAATGTATCTTACAGTCATTTTTCAACAACTGCAGTTTCTAAAATCATCTGTACAAACAAATGTACAGAAATACAAGTTACTGGGAGGTGAAGCCACTTTACAGTGTCTGCAAGAAGATCTGGATTGTCTCACTCAGCTGATAGGACATTTCCTCAGATGGTGAGGAACAACCTAAGCGCAGGTCTTCCATGACCTATTTACAGTCAAGAGAGTTTAACAAGAAGATTTTGATCTAAAATCAACAACTTAAAGCTCAAATATAGTTTGCAGATAAAGCACATGGGTAAATGACACGACAGAGATTGATGTGTTTGGCCACAATGACCAGAGGTATGTTTTGAGGGCAAAGGCGAGTTATTAACCTCAGACACACTGTACCTTCTGTTGAGCATGGTGGTGGCAGCATGATGTTCTGAGGCTGTATTGCTGCTACTGGATCTGGTACATTGCACAATGTGAATGCAATATTAATAACCTCAAACCATAAGCTAGACAGGTGAAACAATGACCCACATCAAATCTGGTTGTAGAATGGATAAAGCAAGCTTTTGGAATGGCCTTCACAAAATCCCAACTTAAACCCTGTGAAAAATGCATGGTTGGTACTTATAATTCAGGTCTGTGTCAAATACCAGTTCTGCCAAGGACAGAGGTCAAATATCCAACAGAATTCTGCCAGAAGCTTTTGCTTTTGGTGAAACTAAGAAACTGAGACTGAGTCAAATTTAACCAGTTAGCTGAAACACAGTGTCAAACTTTAACTTTAACTTTTTACTTTAACTTTAATCAAGTATTGCAGCTTTTTAGCAACATTAGGTGATGATGTAAAAACAACAAAAGGAAACCAAAAACATTTTTTTTTTCAGTTAAACTGGGTATTATCTATAAAATCAAGAAAACCCGTTGTAATTTCAGTCTAATGTTATATAACTAATTGACTTGAGTTTCAGTATAAAGGGGTTTTTTCACATTTGACACAGTACCTTATGCAAATATTGAGTGCTAGACTTTTCCCTTTTTCATGAAAAGCAGAAGGACCACACAAATGCTTCTTTCATTTCATCATCCGTTGGCCTTTAAGTAATGGGTCTTAGAATTCCTTATTATGTGTTTACAACTTTTGTGTGCAACCCAGTGAATGACTCTTTAATGCAGAGAGGTCAAATAACGACACAAGGACACAGAAAAGGGAGGGAAATCTCCTTTGTTTTTGAAAAAGGCAGAAGAAAATATGCAGTTTGTTAGAGAAGCTTAGAAAGAGAAAAGCTATTGTTTCCCTAGAGCCACATTACAGAGACCAAGCTAGTTGACCCAATCAAGACCCCCCCCACACAGACATAAAGTAATTTAAAAAAAAACATGAAAAAATTAAAGCTAAGTGAGGCATTAACTTCTAATGAGACTACAAGCCTGAAGCATTATTAGAATACATGCTGCTGCAAAAGCTCTGCTGTTCCTCAACCACCTGCCGATTAATGGAATAATTCTGTCCTGAATATCATGAACACAATGGGGGAAAAATGTTTGTTGAGCAGAAATATTACAGAATGTTTAAATACTTAAGGAAATACTGCAGTTAGTCAGCAACAGTTTACTAGTTTAGTGTAGATCAGAAATACCAAAAATGTTTATGTATAACGTACATATCAGTGTACGTCATACTTCCTGCAGAGTTTGCATTCAGCACTTGGGAATAAACAGATTATTCTGGCGTCCATGTTCTCATCACATTAGATCGAGTCAGATGACCAAACAGAATGACCCCATTTCCTAATGCATTCTGTTTTTATAGTGAATTGAAGAAAGGAACCCCCGATTCAGGTATTATGTCCTGCTCGTGGTGTTTAGCGTGCAGAGGAGTCTGTTTGGTGAGTGTGTACAGCTCCACAGAGGGTCTTAGAAATAAATCAAAGGTGACGACTGGTTCATTCTGATTGCTTGATTGTCATTAGCAACAGTTTCGGGAGGTTGTGAACACTACGATGCTCCTGTTTGCCATAAACCACTAACCCTCTGTGGAGATACTTGTGTACCCAGGTCTGTTATACAATGTACAGTACCATAGCCATTAATGGCCACATGATAGAGCCCGGACATTTCAGTCACTCTGATGTTCATAATATTTGTTGTGGAGGTAGGAAAACTATTAATTGTTTGACTGCTGTTTTAATCAGTTGTGTTATTGGAATCCTGTCCTCACTTTAAGTTAAAGCTGCACTAATTAACATTTTAAAATTAATTATGGTGAAAAGGTCTATGTATGAGGTGAAAGGGGCCACTTCTACTACTTATAGTCATGAATTTATTATATGTTTATTAACTGAATATTATGATTCAGTGCCTCTGCTGTTGTCAACCTATTGTGAACAGCAGCAACAATGATGCTGCTGATCTAATCTGTGCCCTACCTGCAACATACTAGAGCATTTAGCAACTAAAGACACAAATATCTTACATAGATGCTGGTGAACTGCTTACAAGTGGACCAAAAAGAAGATTGTCCTGTAAAATATGGCACTGTAAGTTGTTTGTACCAGTTAGGATTCTAGTCAGGCTTGATGTCATATTAAAAGGCACAAACTTTCACATGAAGGAGGTCTGTGTGATGATTAGGTCGACAGAGAACACTGTCTCCTAGTGGAGTTCCAGTCCGCATTAGGTAAGCAGTTCTTTTCAGCCAAGCCATGATTATTTTGTTGTCCTTTGAGGAGAATGACAGCTGCCATTTTGTTGCCTAGAAGTTTCAACAGATGTCCCGCTGCTATGGGGGCACTCTTTCAACAAATATGAGAAGGTGACGACAAACAAACAAATGTAATTGTTTAGGTTTGAGGAAGTGAATAATGCAGCTTGAATGGAAGTATCTCACATGCGCTTTGTTTCTCCACACCTGCCTGGTTCCTAAAATCCTTTTCTCCAACTTAATAATCATTAAGAAATTTCCCTCCATCTGACGTGTTCATATTAATTATAATACGTATTGTGTGAGTGACTGAAATTTCAAGGCCTACCATATAGACTTCCTGTATTTGTGCCTGGACCCACTCACCCCCCACACACACTAACCATCACTTTTGACCTTTAAATCAGATCAAATGTTGACCCCAAACTTTCTGCAGCCTTGTTGTAAAAAAATAGACAAAAAAAAAAAAAAAAAAGAGAAAAAAGAAAAGATATGAATGCAGAACATTTGGCAGAAGAAAATAGACACATTTCAAAATGATTTATCCCCATATTCCTTCCCAAGTTTTAAAAATAAGATGTAACACTATCCCACTGTTTGGATGTTTGCTCCACTGAAAAAGTAAAAAGTTATTAAATACACCTTTTCATTTCTTACCACTTGTACTTTCCCACCCAAACCATAAGCCGTGACCTTTTTACCCTTAGAGAGAATTCTCATGAAAACTGTGGCACCTTTCAGTAACTCACTATAGATAGTGTACAGTATTTACACGAGTATTTACTAAGTAGAAAAGCAGATTCTAGGGTTTCAGATCACCCTACACTTGGGGGTGGTGAATCACACAAGAGCCTGACACAGCTTAAGAAAAAAAAAAAAAAATCATGGTCAAGCTTGAGTTGAAAAAAAAAAAAGAACAGATACAAATATTAGTCATAAGAAGAATATATTAGTCATAATAATTAGAATAATGAGAGTCATAAAGAGACATAGAGTGTGTCACAGCAGCCAGGTGACCAGTGGACTCATACTGTATGTAAAAATGACAGTTGAACATACATAACAGAACAACCAGTATGTTTCCTGCAGTCATTCACACATATCACACACACACACACGCTGTAAACTCATACTGTGTTATACATCCTGTGTTACCTTCTCGCACAGTGTTCGCATCAGTTAGTATTGAAAAAAAAATAAAAAAATTATAACACCATGAGCTGCCCAAGATGTACACACACATCTGTGGTGAACCTGCCCCCGAAAGCTCATCTTTAGTGCCGAGAAACAGATCAAAAAGTGTTGTAAACATTGTTCGCTGTGCAGACCATGGGAATCGAGCAGTATCTGAAACACACAGCATGATTTTTGTACTGTAGTTGCCCCATGACAGATGACAACGTGGGCACTGACGTGACATCATGTATGAAGTTAGCATTCATAATGTTGGGCGATAGGGAAGCCACCATTACTACTGTAAAACCAACTTCAATGTTTAGGCAGGAATATGTACATTTTTACAAATTAAACGTTGAATGAACAGTCTGCTTAGGTGCTAAATGTGGTTCTCACTCATGGTTACTGATCATTTTCTTCATATTAGTGTAGTGTAGACGTTTAGGGTGATGACAGTGGCCTTCCATTCAGTCACTGTGAGCAGCACGAACACACAAAGACTGTTTTCATATTGCCACTTCCTTTACATCTACACTGACTTAATACTGGCCAGTTCCAGTTCCTGTTTGACACCATGGTCTACATACGTAGCTCTGTTGAAGACTAGACTGGATACTGTTATGCTAAAGCAACATTATTATGAGTTCCAATAATCCAAATCAATGTAATTTCTCAGTTGGTGTCCATTCTCATGAATTCTGTTGTTCAACCAGCTGCACAAATCAGTTCATAACTCAACTCAAGTTATTTCTGTTACTTTTCTACAGATCCTGTTATCTGACATGTTTGTTCATGATTTTGAGTCCTAAAGCCTCCATATAAAGTTAAATAACTTTACTTAAGGCTACAGAATGTCAGCTTTTCTACATTTAGTTGTAGCAGAAATATGTTCCAAATCAAATCTTCATGTAAAGAGATGCTGTCAAAGGCTAATGTGACAGCAGAGCAGAGGCTCTCCCTTCTAACCAATCAGAGAAGGCCAGTTATTTCTACTTGTAAGTTTCTCTTCCTGTTTATTATGATTTCAGAACCTTTTTGCAAATTTTGACACTCACTGAGTTTTGCAGCATTCCTGCTGAACTACTTTGTGAACATATGTATTTTCTGTGCTACCTGTCTGTATTCATTGGATTGTGAGTATTATTGAGTTTGTTGCCTTGATCTTTGGGACAGTTTAGATCTTTACAAAACATAGTTCAGTTCTGTAAAACCTGGGCTGTATGTTATCTAGCCATCAAATAAGATGTGCTCATAACACAGACACAGTGATTTGTTAGCAAACAAGCTGAAACCAAGTCTGGTCCAGTATGGCTGAAAACCAGCTGTACATGATTCTAGCTGTGTTGCTGCCATATAGAAATCCTCACCGGGTTTGTGTGTGTTTGGTAGTATCAGTTGTGGAGGGGTTTCACATGCAACATCACACTGGCATACAGTACGTGTGTGTTTCAGGGCAAAATGCAACGAGCTGCTATATTAACATTGTACACTGATACGTTTTCTCATCATGCACCAGCAAAGTGTCAGTTTCCACTATGACAACAATTCATTTCCTTTTCTTTTTCAAATTTAAACATGGCTGGAAATCATGCTAATAGCATCAGACATTTCTTCCTCAGATCCGTCACCTTATATAATACTTGTTTGTAGAAACATACAATAGTATTAAACAGGCATTAAACTCCCTATAAAAAGAGGTGTGGCAATAAACCATAGAAACTGTGTCATATTATTTTTCTCCTTTTAGAAAGACTAGTTTTGGTTTTATTTTTTTGTTTGTTTGTTTGTTTGTTTTTTAGAAAAAAAAAGACACTTGTTGAGGCTCCTGGGACGAATGTGGGAGCAGTAAGGTGAATGACTGACAGTGGAACTGACCAATAACCTTATAGGAAGGCGCACAACACAAGGACACAGGTGGTCAGTGAGCAGCTGTACGTTTCACTCTCATCACTTAAATCACGTGTTTTCCTTTGTCCCTGAATCATAAAAAAAATAAAATAAAATCATTTACACTATGGCTAAAAGGGATCCAACAAAAGGAGTGTGTGTAAATTGGCTACATTAAAACTATTCACTGTAAATAAAATAATCGGGATTCTGTCCAACAGGGAGAGCTGGAGGCGAGGAGCGGAGAGGCCAGGTGATATTCAACAGTCACAACGCTGATGACTTGTGTCTGTGTCTGGTAATGTATTCAGTATGTGTGTGTGTGTGTGTGTGTGTGTGTATGTGTGTGTGTGTGTGTGTGTTTGTCTGTGAGCGCTTTACCCAGAAAGATGAATTCCTTTCTGGTTTTCTAAACTAATTCCCCTGCTTATCTCTCTCCTCCAGAGTCTTTCTCTTTCATATCACGCCTCAGTTGCGTTCTCTTCCACTTGCTTTACATCCATTCATCCAGCGAGCGCTCCTCTGTCGATCGATCCGTCCATTTCTCTGTCCCTTTAATCCTCTCGCAGAACTGCATTTTGTCTCTCTCTCTCTTTTAAGCAGCTCCATATCTGTGAGCTCTTGATCTCCTCTCCTCGTCTTGGCTGTCTGTCGATCCTCCATGGCAGTATTTAAAAAATAACGAAAAAAGAAAAAAGAAATCAGCTCAGGTGGTCAGTCTAAGGCTCCTCTTCGCCCGTTGAAACAGCCAATCTCATGGCCACAGACAGGTGGTCGGTGAGGCTGGCCAACTGGGTGACGAAGCTGAACTCCTCGATGTCCTGTAGAGGCCAAAGATAAGAACAGTTGTCATCATGGTTTATGTGTTTATTTTGTGTAAGAGTCACTCTTAAATTTAGGCTGAATGTCATGTCTACAGAGGATAATTACATTTTTTTTTTAAATTTTCTTTCAACTCAGTGAGTCTTGATTTCAAAGTAATGAATTCAAATGCATTTTCACTGGAGGAACCAGTCTAAATTTAACCCCCCAAGAAAGACCCTGCTCAGATCAGCAGTACTTTCCGAAGGTTCAGAAATTACTTGGTTGGAACTACAAATGCTACGCTACTTGGCTAAAAGTATGTGGACAGTCGACTGCCACGTTCCAGTCCATCTCAAAAGATGTTGGATGGGATTGAGGTTGGGGCTCTGTGAGATCCAGCTGGGAAACAACCTGTGAACTGGGAAAACCATTTCTTTATGGAACTGGTTTTGTTTTCTAACACAGAACGACAGAAAGGGCCTTTCCCTTTTTGGACAAACAGATGTGTCACTGTGAGCTGTAGCAGAAACAGTTCCCTTCACTGGAACTAAAGGGAATTGTTCAAATCATGATAAAGAGCCAGATCACAGGGGACAGAAATGTCCCCTGGGGACTAAATGACTTCACACAACAGTATTGGCCCTATAATTAAAATACAATAAAAAGTATGTCTGCATGTCTTTTGTAAATAAATGTTGTAAATGTTGAATTGAGTGGTAATAAAAATCTATTTTCTATTGATCATTGATTTTTATTATACCATTAAGTTATACTTAAAAACAATGGAAGGCAACTGATTAAACATAACAAACATGAGACAGCTTTTTGGATCTCAATTCACAGCGAAGAGTAAAAACTATATTGGCAGGTTTAGATTTGATTTTGAGGATTCAGAACAAGTCTATACTGTCTTTGACTTGGCAGCCGCTAACAGCTGGTGGCTCAATGGGTAGATCATTGGCTTTAGACACAGAAGATTCAGGACCAATTTCATTGTAACATGTGAACGTGACATATGACAAATAAAGGCTGTTTCTTTAGATGAAGGAATGCTGCAGTAGCTTCATTCTGGCACATGGTGTCCTCAGGCGGATGTGGTTTGTGAAGCATGGAGACAGACGGAGAGATGTTCTATGTAAATGATGTGATTTGGTTTTCCAATCCCCTCCAACCCCTCGCTCACACACACACTGACAGGAGTGTCGGTGTCGCCCTCATTTCCCTCCTCCACCGCTTGTGTTTCACTGTTCACCTTCCTGAGCTTTTACAACTTGGATTTTTTAAAATCCCTTTAACAAGTGGAACCTTCTCCTGAGATCGATTCACTGGCTTCCCAACGATGTTTCATGTGGTTCTAGGACACAAGTGCTCACAAGTGTCTTGTTGCTAGGAAATTAATCACTGTACAATGAGGCAGATCACCTTCTGACTTGAGGGGAAAATGCTGCACGATGTAACAGAGTTCTTGCACTAGGTCTCAGTGAATGCATCAGTTTCTTGTTGGAAGCTGTGTTTTATACCTTAACACACTAAACCTTGCTTCAGACTCCCCAGTGAATGCAGTTTCCCAAATGTTTTTTTGTGACTTCATATTTATTCTAACCACCAATCACACCCTTCAACATCGAGGTTGGAATCTGAATGTCCACATATTCATTCACTGGTTTAAGACAGTTATGAAAATAACAAACTGGGATAAACGTGGTGGGAATCACAGGTTTCCAGTGAAGAGGTCTTTGCTCTTGTCTTTTCTAGCTCCTGTGTACGTGATTTTGTGGTAGAAATGCTCACGACTGCACATTGTTCATTCTAAATTTTAAGTGAAAACAAGCCAGAAAGGTTGAGAAGCACTCTTTTCTTATATACATTTTTATTTGACTCATTTAATCAACTCATAACACCAAATTTAAATGATATTTGAGTACGGCAACTCCAAATCTTTTTTACTTTCCACTGTCCCTGAAAGCCTCACAACACAAATGACCTACACTCTGTTCGGTTGCTGAACGCAGTCATGTTAGATACTGTTGTTGGGTAAAATGTATGAAACATTTCTGGTTTTAACTTCAGATCATTTAAAGGACAACATAGCAACATGTTATATCAAAAAGGGGTCTTATAAAACCATACCAGTTTCCAGTCCTGCTGCAGGCCCTCATCACTGTAGAGGATGTAGTCAATCCTTCGTCCGTTGCCCTTCAGTGGGATCTTCCTTCCCTTCTGACTGCTGGCTGGACACTGGTTCTTACTGGGAGGAAACACCAGGTACTCCTTTCTACCTTCTTCGTTCTCCATCACTCTGACAGGGATGTAAAGTGTAGGGAAAACATCAGTAGAGGAGGACACACATGTACACAGGAAGACAGTGAATCCCCAGTATGCAGTATGTTCCCACAGTCTAAATACAGGAAGGATAAAGCACCATTTACACTAGGGTGAGTGGCAAAATGAGAAAACATGTAGTGCAGTGCTCAGGTCAAAGGTCAGCTATGAACTAAGATGTAAACTTTGGACTAAGGGGTAAACTTAACAACAAAGGGGAAGCCTTCTTTCAACTTTCTTCCTGTGGTTCAAGATTGGGGATTACTGTACATGCATAGAAATGGTAGTTAAATGTCTGTTCTGAGGGAGTTTTTCAGATCAGATCAAGTGATGTGGAGGGACAGGTCCACTCAGTATTAGGAACCTGATTACCATCCAGGTGGGGATCCAAACAGAAAATTCCTCCCACTAACGTCATTAGGAGGAAGAATATTTTAATATAAATAAATTAATTGGAAATTTAATAACATTAATGCGACAAAAACAGGTTCACTGTATGTGTGTGTGACTTACTTTTGTAAACTTTCAGGTGAGCTGACCTCGTCGTCATAAAGGCCACTGGGATCCAGCAGAGTACCTGTTGGATAACACATGAAGGGCCGAGTTATAGGTATAATAAATACGTTTCATAATGTCATTTAAATGATCTGTAGGGGAAGTGAAAATGGATGCACGCTCTCTTAAAAGTAAGTAATAAATATTACTATGTAAATTTGTGATACTACAAGCTGTGATCAGAAACTGACTCATTTTATTCTTTTATTCTGCAAGACTGCAAATTTCTGTGCGACCACATGTGCTCTGGGAGTGCCCCTTTGGCTGAACCGCTTGGCAACCCTTACTTCTAGGAACGACATTTATACTATATCACCATTGGCATCTTGAGAAAATGTTGCTAATTAACATGTTACTGAATGTCTGAGTAAGATGTTCACTGACAACAGAATATCCAGGCTCCAGGATGAGATCCACTTGTAGTGACAACATTACTGAACACTTTTTATGCAGAGGTAGACCCACAATAAGGGGGACGGCTGCCTCCCTTTTGCCCACCTTTAGATCCACCCCTGCTGTTTAAGTATAAAAGTTTAAGTATGTCACTAAAAAGTACTCCACTACAAGTAAGAGTACCGCTTCAAATTCTGTACTCAAGTTGAAGTACTAAGTAGAAGCTCTAAAATGTACTTGAAGCACAAAAGTACCAGTGCTCCACTAAGAAAAGTGATTTCACTGAGCATCAATCTGGCCGAGAGAATATTTTAAACACTACTGAACTTGATAACGTTGACAACATGAATACAGGTCTGGTCCAGTGGTTAATCCATAACAATACAGCAGCATTTATTAGCTGATTTGATTTTGTATTGCATTTGCAAAGATGTCTAAAGATGCAACAGAGTAAAAAGTAACAGAGGATGGAAATATTCCAGGAAGTATAGCACTTGAGTAAATGTACTTAACCAGCTCTGTGAATTAAGGACAGCTTAAGCCACTTTCTCTAACCTTAACGAAATGAGGAAAATACTTTTTCCCACAAGTGCTGTTCGTATTACATCACTTTGTTAGATTATGTTTGAAGATCTGAAACTGAGAAGAAATCAGGATGGTGGTTGAATATTTTTTCACAGCACCGTATACTATATATACAGTACTATTCCCACTGTACCCTGTTTCTTGATGTAGGTTTACAATCCTCCCCCTCACTACACCAACCGGCTCCTCATTTCACATATAGCTGCTTTTTTCAGTGTGGTAAAGGAGGCATCAGCAGACTTCTGAATTCTGAGAGTGTGTATCTCTGTCTTTATGGCTTTCAGACTCCAATCCACTGTCATCGACTAGTGAAATGGAACAGCCAGAGAGAAGTGAACACTTTCCACAGCGTGAGGCCACGGGTGGGATAATGTGGTAAAAAAAAAGCGCCGCCTTTTGAAGAGTGCAGCACTCTAAAGTTACTCCAGTCAATTTACAGGCGTTGGGAGCTCTTATGAAAAGTAGCTGTCTGATAAACAGCTAGTGCTTTTCACAAGTCTGAGAGCAGGTTTCAGGTCACTGAAACAAAGATGGCGAAGAGTCAGTTACACAGACCTGGCTGCTGCCTGTCTGTCTGTCTGCTGAGCTACTTAGAGCACGTTTGGGAAAGTGTAGATATACATGAGGTTCCATCTTTCAGGTGGTTAACCTCAGTTTATCTGCTGTCATAAATTCTGACATCACCACTGTGCTGTCGTGTTTGTATGGGGAACAGCATAAATGATCCTTCACACTACTTTTAGCCACAATATATGGGAAGCGGCAGTGACTGTGGTGGTTGGGAATCTGGTTTGTGGTTGATGTGTTTAATCTGTTTCAAATGCTAGTTTGTCAGTTATGAGCAGGGGAGATGATAGACGAATCCCAGAATCCTGTAATTTTAACAGTTTAACTTGTGTGATGTTCCTCCCCAGCCACCGCTGTTTAACTACCAAATGGTCCCAGGCTGGTTGGCAGGCAGGGAGGCCTCACTACAACATTCCTGGGACTCTCGGAGTTCAGTCAGTACAACATCTGACAGTAGCTGGCAATAGCTGGCTGTGTGTGTGTGTGTGTGTGTGTGTGTGTGTGTGTGTGTGTGTGTGTGTTCTTTTTTTGTTTGCTCCCCATTGTATTCATTTAGCTCTAATCTTCTTGGGATAAGCTTTATGAAATGGGATAATCTTCCTTTCCTTTGTTTCACTGATTCATTGATCCAGTCTTCTTTTCTTGCCTCCTTCTTCCCCCTCTGTAATGGTGACTGAACAGGTTTGCCGGTTTGCCGTGCGAAACATCCATGAACAAAGTAAGCCTCATTCTAAATGAGCCCACACTATCCCCAAAATACCACTGGCCTAAATAACGCTTCATATCCAGACCTCCAGTTTTTACGTCACTAATGCCCATGTATCAGAACACTGCTCTGGGTGTATTTTAAATCTAACAGTGGGGGCATCCTGATTTAGCCAGACAGAGCCAGATTATGGGCGGCTCTGCTCAACATGCACTGTATGGATCACCAGACTTCATGGGTCAATGTGTTTAAAGGAAAACCTGAATATCACAATGAAGCGTGAGGTTATGGTGTTGATCCGTGAATGCATGTATAACAGTGTAGATTGTGTGTGTGTGTGTGTGTGTTTGTGTGTGTATGTTATTACCCAGAGCCCATGGTTTGTCCTCCCCTGGCCCCAGGCGACACGGGTCCTTGTACTGAGTAAAAAGTGCATGCTGCTGCTCGAGTTTGTCCTCTGGAAAAACACAAGAGTGTATACACACACACACACACACACACACACACACACACACACACACACACACACACACACACACACACACACACACACACATTATTCTACTAACTTGGGAGGGAAGAAGACTGCTGCCTATGGATGAGCAAATACATTATGATCAACAGCTTTAATGTGAAATACCATGGTCACTATAAAAAGTGACTTCCATCAGCTCGTGTCAGCAATGGCTCCAAGCCATAATTGTGAATGCTTTTTTCATTTTGGCATATATAATGTGTCTTAACAATGAGGCAGTCTGGCCGCCTGAAACAAAGTAAAAGCAGGACCTTCTTTTTTAGATTTATGCTGCACTCTGCTGGACAACACTCAAATGTTATTCACCAGTTCATTTTGTTTCACAATTCATTTCACATGTGATGTTGTGCATCATGTCTGATGGTTTAGAAGCTGACTGCTGAATACCTGAAGAGCAGTTATCAAAGTTGAGGTCTCCCAGGATGACATCAAAGGCCACCAGGTCTTCCAGCACCTTCTCTCCTTCAGGTGACTGGGATGAGGATTGGCGAAACTCTGCTCCCCACTGAAGCAACAGGTCCAGCTGCTCACATCGTACAGAAGCGTCTCCTGGTAAACAGTGCAGTGTTTGTGTGTGTAGTAAAGACAGGGAGGAAACAGGGAGAGAGGGAGGGAAAGAGAAGCAAATGAATGCAAAGTGCTTGCAATAAAATCACCTGAGCTTGTCTGAATGAAACCAACCTGAAATGATCTACAGAAAAGGGACAGCCAAAGACGAAAGACATGCCTGGACATTAAAAGACCTCACAGCAGTGTTAGGGGGGGGAGAACCTAGTAAAGTACGATTGAGTCCACAAAAGGGGGTTCCTCTGTTGGTATTGGCAATGTAAATGAAATTAGCATTGAAATAGTACGAAAACAAGATAAGAAATGTTTATTGCCTATTTTGATTTTTGATGCCAGTAGAACATTTTAATAGTTGGAATGGGGCAAAAAATGACTGAAGAAATTATAATGTATATTTTATAATGTATAATGTTAAAAGGATGTAATGATGGGGTGAGGTTCACTAGGTTCACTGGCAGTTTATCGATGCATCACACCACTGACACACGTGCTCAACTAACTGAGCTACATGCCAACCCAAGCAACTAATTAGAGTCAGCTTATTACCAAAATTATGCTATTGGCTTCCTTGACAATTGCTGTTATTACCGGAAAATCTGGTCAACATCAGGTCTAATGCATCATAATGTGGGAGGGACCAGAAGATTCAACTGAACAAAACTTTGAAACTCTGACAAAAAGAAAATTCTAAATTTGTGGTATTGTTGTTGTGGTTTGAAGGTGTTGTGCCTTTATTAAATTCAGGCAGATAAGTCTCTGTAAGGATGGAAAGAGGTCGAAAACCAGTATTTGCTATACAGTATGAACAAGACGCAGAATTGCTGCTGCCTTCTGTGAGCCCAACTTCATTACACATGGAGGTATAGGGGAAAACTGTCCTCTGGTGTGATGAGCCAAAATTTGGGGCTTAGGAGGAGATAGACCATCCAGCCTGTTATCAGCTAACCGTTCAAAGACCAGCATGTGTAATGAAATGTGAGTGTGTTAGTGCACACAGCATAGGAAAGCTGCACATCTGTGGATGCCCCATTAAACCAGAAAGACATATATATGGCTTTTGTGCCACATATGCTGCTATCCAGATGATATCTTTTATGACAGAAGACCTTGCTTAGTTCAGCGAGATAATGGCAAACCACAGCTCAGTCCAGGTGCTAAACTGGCCGGTCTGCAGTCCAGACCTCTTACCCAGTGAAACCATTTTGTACATTATGAAGCAAAACTATGACAAAAAGGTCTTACACTGTTGATGGACTCAAAACTAAAGTAATTTTATTTCTTACTTATATGGGTTATTAAGTTGATTTGTTATGTTACTAATCATAGTGACACAATATTAATTCAACCTTTGGTGCTATTTTGTTTTTGGCAGAGTCGTCCTCTGTCCACTTTGCCAATAATTCCGATAAATTGGAGTTAAAGAGAGATGGGAGGAGGTGAATAGAGGGAGGCGGTGGGTGAGAGCATGTGAGAGAGAAATAACAGCTGAATAGTGGAGAGTGTGAGAAACAAAGAGGTGTCAAGATATTGGCGGCTGAGTAGGTGGCTTTGGCTTTGATTACTCTCCGCTCCAGCTCAAGTACAGTGAAATGTAACATTTTTTCTCTTTGTATTAAGTGATCACTTAGAGATAGATGAAGATGGAGGTTGTGGGGGTGTATTTGCTTTACATTTACCTTTGTAGGTTTGTGTGTCTTTGTGTGTGTGTGTGTGCTTGCTTCAGTCTGTGTGAGAAAAACTCGCCTGGTTGACTTGGGGGATATTTTATATATTTGTCACTCAATAAAAAATGTGCAGTATAGTCCAGTCCCCACTATCTAGTGGAAATGTGGCAGAGCAGCTTTCCTGAAAGGCTCCAACAAATACACAGCAGCTGATTTGACTGTTATTGTGTTATTCAGATGTGGGTTATCAGCTGTTGTCACGTCCAGAGTTGTGATTCAGCAGGGCACCTCCAGCCTACCAGTAGGCCAGTAGGTTTATTACCATCACCACATGTTGGTGGAGGGGCTGCACGGTGGCGTAGTGGTTAGCACTGTCACCTCACAGCAAGAAGGTGGAGTTTGCATGTTTTCCCCATTGGGTTTTTCCAGATACTTCCTCCCACGATTCAGACACCTGCATGTTAGGTTAATTGGCAATTCTACATAGCCCATAGGTGGGAATGGTTGTATGAGAGTTTCAATTAATATTGTTACTTTATTTGAACCAAAATCCCAACTGTGCCCAAACATGACAAACTCGTTTTTAAAGCTAAATCTAACAAAGTTGTAGCTCGGCCTGTGTGCCTGTTGCTCTCCTCATATGTAAACATGTTAAATGAAGCATTACGTCTTTGTAATTTAATGAGGATTTTCCAGTATTTAGAATTTATGTGACCTCTAATTAACATCGAAACTGGATTTTCAGCTAGACCTGCTTGTGTGACGTAACAGCTTCTGCATTAGATTCCTTTTGTTAGGTTAGCTGCTCCTAAGCAACCACCACATCTTCCACGCCGATCACAAATTACGCCAGCAGAACAGATGTGTCAGTTTGCTGTTGATTGGTCAGAGCAATATGGAAACACTCCCTTCTAGTCTCCCTCCCAAATAGAAATGGGCTAACATGATTAGATGTCAGGCTGAATAATAAAGTGGAACGAAATGTCAGTGTGGTCTGATTATCAGGCCTCTGAAGGACGCGGCTTCGCTGGCTGCAATTTTATATTAAAAACATTTATTTATTTATATTAGGTTGGAAAGCCTTACCAACACAATTACACAATTATTGGGACCAAGTCATTAAATTAAGCGTCTTTCCACTGTACTCCTATTTATGAGTATATAAAATAGAAAGTGTGCAAGTACAAATCATGTTTTCCTACTTTAAAACAAATGCATTTGAATTTTAAAATAGATTTAAGGAAAAGTTATAACAAACTATATTGTCTCTTTACTACTACCATTCTGAGCACATGCTCTCTATTTCTGTGTAATAATTTGCAACCAAATGTTTAGTTACTCACACCGTATCGTGCAGCTACACTTGAGCAGGAGAGATTACTCTTTACTCCCAGAAAAGAATCAGGCCTCTGTGCTTGTCCCCTTTTTTCCCTCCAAGTTATCCTGATCTTACCCCTGGATCCCAGCCCCCTCCCCCAAAGGGCTTTATGTTTGATGTATCTTTAGAAACAGTGCTGGCACGGCTAAATTTAGACCTGTGAGGAGTGTAGGAGGAGCTCAGAATAGCAGGCAAAGGAAGGGAGACATGTCTTTGGTAAAAAATGAGGGAGGCATCAACTGGAGGCTTTAAATAGGGCTGTGACGCCTTAAACAGCTTGAGACAGTCACCATGGGAACAGCAGGAGGAGGCACACGGGGGGCTTGATGCGCCCATTTATCTAGGTATCTGAACACGGAAACACATACAGAGCTCTGTGTGTAGCTGTGTGTGTGTGCAGCCTCTGGCTACTCTAGCAAGAAGCCATGGCAAAGATACACACACATAAAGCTACGATTTTCCCCACTCTTAACACAAAGCAGCCAAGTCACAGTCAGTGTTGTAGAAATGGTCTCATAAGCACATCTGTGCATGCATATGGGCATTTATTTGTGTGTGTGCATGTGTGTTTGAAAGACAGAACAGTTTGGACAACTGCAGGACATGTTAACAGTACCTTCTATGGCATGGAGGTGTGTACACGTGAGATATCCCACGACCCTCTGCTCCTGATGGGAGGTGCCCACGTGAACCTGCGGGGGAGCGGAGACAAACACGACATGATGTCACTGCTGCCGTGTTCAAACAAGCAACATCAAAGCCCGCCAAACAAGTACTGCGTATGTAAAGCACGGCAGGTAATAACACCAGCAATTAGCGCATACAAGGCAAGGTGAAACTTTACTGATCCCTGTGGGGAAGCAGGGTGATTACAGCAGTGAAGTCATTACAGCAGTTAGGCTGTGTTACATTACAGCACCAGGGAATCCTGGAAAAAAGATTTAAAGAAATAAATAAGTGCAGAAGCACATGGCGTTCACCCAAGAAAAAATGATTATGTAGAATAATAATAACACACAATGCAATTGTGATATATGAAAAGTATTACAGAAAGTCTTCTAGTTATTATTTTATTACTATTACTTAATTTTGAACTTACACATACAGCACAATTACATCAGGATCTGAGAGTAAGTGAAGAAAACAATACATTGATTTATTATTGATATATTAAAAAGAGTGTTTACTATAACCAGTATTTATAGATGTACATGACTAAACACTAACTGAAAGAACTGCATCACAAACTCTAAAAACTGAACTGCAGCCCGTGGAGCCACATTCTTTATAGTGCATATAATATTCTGAGGTACCTGTATGGAAATGTTTGAACTTCATTTGTATGCACTCCTGTTTCTCTGAATTGATTGTGCTCTGTTAGCTGATCTGATTGCAAGCTGCATTAGCATGTATTTTGCTGCAGTTGACTAATGTTGCTAAAAAAAAAAAAAAAAACAGAGACACAGCGAGAATAACTGGAAACCTGCTGTTTATGCTTATCTACCAGAACCCAGATTCTGTTTGGCTTCTTCTGTTTTAGACATATACCACCAGTCGTTTGGACTCACATAGGAATTACAATGTTTTGGTGACAAGATACGTCTTTCACTGCGTTACCGTCACTGCAAAAAGGGGTCTCTACTGATCAGTTCTCCTTTTAAACTAATAAAGTTGCATGAGCAAACATAACGTGCTGTTAGAAGACTACTAGAAGACAGTACCAATGTTTGCTCATGGCAGGCCTCTGTACGTTTATGTCAATACTCTTTTAGATTACAGCTGTTTTCTGCTTCAGTAGTTAGTTTTACAATATTAACAATGTCTACACTGTATTTGCTCACTGTTCACTGTTCAGTTAATCAGATTTTCTTTTAACCACGTGGTCATTTCTATTTGATTCTAAAACTTTGCCTGTTAGAGTACAGTAGGAGATGTTAGACAAAGAGAATAAAATAGAACCTATAAATTAATCTGACTTTATTTCTATTTAGATTTTCCTGTTGAACGAGTTGTAGTTTATTATTATTTGATTTATTAAGTAGTTTATTATTATTATTATTATTATTATTATTATTATTATTATTATTATTATTATTATTATTATTACGCTAACTGGTGATGCTAACTAACCTGCATCTTCTCTGTGAATGACCTATGAATACATCACTTAGCCTATTAGTCATGGTAGCAGTAATACTCTTGGGATTAGAGTGGCAGTCAGTTGTTTGGTCCAGCATAGATAATGGTATTTAAAATAAATAATCACATAAAGATGGAACTGTAGGATGGATTGCTACAGAGTTATCCACCGACATCTGTAGACAGAAAATGAATCTTGCTGACACATCTAGCACTTTCATAAGGGTTGATGTTTTTTGTTTTTTTTCAGTGTTGTAGCTCAACAACTACAGGATGGATTGGCATTCAACCCAAAATCAAGTTTCTCTGGGTGAACTGTAATGTTTAGGATCTGTGCTAAGTTTCAAAATGTTACACTAAACTAAGATAGTGAGCCCGAAACAGATCATATGTTACTAACAACGTGTGTTAGTATTGTGACCCTGATAAAATGCAAATGCACAGCAGTGCCTCACAGAGCTGCTAACAAGGCAACAAGGCTAGTTATGGGCCTATGCATTGCAGTGGAGTACAGTATAAACTGAAAGAAGACAAATGTTCAGTCTTCACATTTTGCATTATGTATGGTCTGCAAGGCTGCAGGCGCATGGACACGTTCAGTCCACTATCAATCACTGTAAGGACACAGGGTTTCTACGACAAAACCAACAGCGTCATTCTGTGATGGCAAGTTTCTCTATGTACTGTATCTATTTCACCCAAAGACTCAGTCCTTATGTGAAATGAAGGTTTACTTAGAAAAAAACATTTATTTCAAGTGTTCGTCCTTTGTAGCTTTGCAGAGCGATGTTCTCTACAGGAAATAGGATGACTCAATGAGCATGAGCCAAACTCAGAGCTGAAGGTATTATTTTTTCAGCACTTCCTGGTACACTTTATACATTTTTCAATACTTCTGCCCAGACCTCAATTACCGCAGTTCCCCAAGCAGCAGAGTGTGAGCAAAGCTGCAATAAATTCAACATCACTTGAGATTTAATCAGACACCTTTAGCATCAGTCCTTCAGCGACACAGAAACAAGACATGCAGTGAGGTTAAAGCTGGCAGCTCTGAAGTGCCGGTGGGTGGATGCAGACTGATGATGAGGATGATGAGGAGGAGGAATGAAGGGTTGCAGAGAAAGGGAGACAGTGATTGTGGGGTGCTTGGTTTGAAGTGGGAAGACGTTTGGGTGGAGTAGATGAATAACAGGACAGACCCTGGTAAGTCAACCTAGACTACAACCTAAAAACTACAACACACCCAGTTAAAACTGTTGAACATGCTGTTTATCCAGTTAAGCGAAGCTTTTACATTTGCTAAGTTGCTATAGTTCTAAAAGGTTACTCTCTGGCTCAGTACTTTCCAGGAAAAACCCACTGACAGACAGGAAAATAACACTTTATAAGAGAACAGCTGGTCTTTTTGGTCCCAGAATCTAGAGCCAGGCAAGTTAGTGAACATGCTGAACGCAGTTCATGACTCTATCTGGGTCCAAATCATGCTGTACATACTGCTGCCAATGTATGTGAATATCCCAGTAGCTGCTCTCAAAATAAACCATCACAAAAAGAGGAGGGGCAGCAATGACTACTAATGCTGACTGCACAGTGCATTATTGAATGGACAGTGTAAAAGCATCAATGAGTTCTGTGTTAACTGTAAAACCAAAAAAAAAAAAAAAAAAAATTGCAGATGCTAAATAAAAATAATTCCACCTGATGGTGTTAATGTTGTGGCTCATCTGTATATGTTACCGATGCATGTTGGCACTACTCTGAAGAGGCTTAATCTGGTCACAAATGCAAACATGGGGAAAAGGTTTATAAAGATGGAAAGGTTGTTGCATGATGCCTTCATTCAGTGCAATAAATGTACGTCATTTAACATTAATTCACTTCTTTAATAACGACAAAGACAAATCAGCATTTATGTCTCCGGAGAATTTGCCACTGTGTTAAAGCTTCCTACTTAGCAGAGACTTCCATTTAGACCAGTGGAAACTGATTGCCAATAATGGGATGGCTGTTTTGGCTTGGTATCTGTGCAGAGCCCCTAATGAAAAATCCTAAAAGCCACAATAAAGCATTAGTCAAATTAGCTGGAAGGTAATGCCAAACACAAAGCTCACTTTGTAGACTGTAGTACAGTAAATACACCTAACAGCAGAGGCCATACATTTCCTTCTGCAGATTTGAGGCACTAATCCAATTACTCGTAATGGAGTGAGTGTTTTATAAGAATGGGTGAGGTAGAAGAGCGGAAAAGGCGGTTTTAGATAATATGTTAACGTTTCTGCAAATGCTGCATAAGATATGAGTCAAAGAAGATTGTACTGGTTTGCTGATTCTCAGGACAGGTACCAGATGCCTGTAGTGTGAACTTTAACGTGCATGTTTCTATGCATGAGAAGTATCACATCTTCAATAATCCATATTCAAAGCACATTCAAAATGAAAGTATTATTTATTTATTCCTCTCATTTCTTGTTACTCCTTGTCTCTCCCTCTTCCTTCCTCTCCTCTTTTCCCCCCCCATCTGCATGCCACGCTCTGTATTAATATTTCAGGGGCTTATCTATGCTTCAATAGGTGTGTGTACAGCCTGAAACTGACAAGAGGCCTGAAGGGCATGTGTGCGTGTGTCTTTATATGGACTCATCCATACACTCAAAAGGGTTGGACGTGTGTGCGCTGTATATTATCCCTGATCTATGCAGAAGATGGAATTAAGATACTGCCAGCTAATTGGAGTTGTGTGAAGTGATGAAGGAAAGCCATGACTGGAAGCTATTTGTGCTGAAATTAATAGAAAGCGTTTTTGTCCCTCCTGCTCTGGTTGAGTTAAAATAACATGAATTGAAATTAACTGCATTTCTCTAAAACTGAAAACGGCAAATGAGTCAGAATGCTGGATATGAGATGCTGAAACTTCCTCTCATTACGGATCATTGAGATAGAACTGAGCAGAAATGAAATGAGCTGTGAAAGAGAGACTCCACATTGGGAGCCAATAAGCTTAAGCTGAGATATACATGCCGGCTAATGAAAGCTCCAAGGAATGCTGTAACTAATGATCTTAACTTTACCATCAGATGGGGGCAGAACCCAGATTTTGCCTCACATTATTCAGATGTGTTTAATCGCCTCATTTGAAAACCAAGCAGACAAATTGTCATGGCGAGTGACCGACAAGCGGTGGCTTTCCAGATGAACAAAACCACAGACATTCTGTTTTTTCACTGGGCGTCTTATTTTTAGAGAATGTCGTGCAGTCAGAATATTTCACTGCTGTAAATCCAACATGTTGTGAATGATTTAGTGGTGTTGGGATAGACTGTTGTTTGTAGTTGACTGACTTTCTTTTTACTGCAACAGACAATTTGTTAATTACCTTCAAGAATGACTGAAGACTGCAGTTTCACTGAATTGTTGCATAACCAACAGTGTATATATACATACATACATCTAACTCTAACAACCAAAGCGCTTTACTTGCCTACACCCAACCTCACATTGGACACTGGACTGGGTCTGCAGGTTTGTCAGTCTTGGCATTAAGAATACTTCACTCAATAGAATTCATTGCATTAAAACATAATTACTAATGATTACATTTACAACTATAACTTTGTAGTACCATAATTGTGGTTGCAGTTTAGTTTGAATAAAAATGTAATTTTCAGAAGACACAGTTGCTCTGTATCCAACCTAATTATTGTTCCTCAACATAACTTAACTGTGATGGTTGCACAATCATAACCACGCTTATTAAAGCTTCCGTGATGAGGAAGTGTCCAGTACGCCAGCTGCCATTATGGTGCTATTTCAAGAGCCACCTGCGGTAAGTGGGCGTAATTTCCCCATACGTCAAGAAACACATGCATGCCATGCCATCTAGGGTGCCTATTGGCATAAGAGCACTATTTCAAAAGATGATCCTATGGGTTGCATGAGAGGATAGGGACAAACTATCTTTGTGTCTGTTTAGATTGTTTCTATGTCAAGTCAGTCGGAAAAAGTTCAATTTGGATTTGAAGTCCAATTGAGTGTACTACATATAATCCAGTGCCCTCGAATCATGCAATTCATATCTTGTGGTCCTGTTTTGGTTCAGTATGTTTTCGCACCAGGAGGACTGCACTAGTTCACTAAATGATTTCTTTTAAGGCCACCTCTTGTTGAGGTGGTCTCTGTGCAGTGTTTAACCCCTGAGTTTGATTACTGCTCTTACACCAGATCTAATGAACCACACCAAGTGCGAATAAAAACGTGAGTTTGATTTCAACTAAAGCCTGCAGGTTAGTTGTGGCTTAAGTGGTTGTGTACTGTTACCTAGGCCAGTGTATGGTTTAGTTTTGCACTCTGATACATGCTGAAATCCTGAACAAAAGCAATTAGTGTCAATGAATTGAACTGACCTCAATATAGTCAGTGGAGGTCCATCTGATCATTTACGGTCAGAGGTAGATTTGGTGAATTCTCAAACATTTCCATTCTATCCAATCTAAATGTGAGCATGTCCCTGTTTTGAAGCCTAATCTGTAGTAATGCATTCTAACTCTGTATTTACACACAGACGCACGCACACATGTACACACCCACAACTCTTCAACCATGCACTTAGTAGTTTGAAATAATTATAAGAGGGGATAAATGTTGAGGCTGAAAAGCTTTAATTACGGAACCAGCGTTGGCACTCTTTAGGGAAACATTTTTTAATTAATATCCTATCTCTTCCTCCCTCTCTCTCTCTCACACACACACACTCTAGCGCATTACTTCTCCACAAGAGACCATTCAGATTTATGTTTCTGACCTGCTGCGGCTCTGCAGGTAAATACATCTATTGGGAAATTATGAGAATGTGTGCGTGCCCCATGCTGGATCTGCTAGAGGCAGAATTCATATAAAAAGAACAGCAGTTTATCATGCTTATGATCTACAATTATACAGCGCATGTGAAGCTTTTACTTTTTTTGTATCTGCACATTAACTTAAGTATGATTGCGGCTGTGGAAAGTTTACGGCTTGCATGTACTTCCTGTGCTAGTGAGGGGTTCCTCCCACAGTCCAAACACATGCCTTTAGGTTAACTGCTTAGTAAATTGCAGCTCTGAGACTGGTGATGTGTCCAGGGTGTACCAGTGACGGCTGGGTTTGGCCCAGCAACATTTGACAACAAATTACATTCCTTTGTGGTGTTCAGTTGCCAATGGCTGATGAAGATCCTTGTTAAATTTTCTAACCCTAACCCTAATCCTAAAAAAACTGTGTAAGTTTAAGAGTAAATACGCTGACTGTTTATACTTAACACTTAATATGTTAATACCTAAATGCCCATATACTGGCTATAGTAGGTTGTCATTGGCAGCTAAGGCCAAACAGAGCTTCACTTGTGGGAACTCAAACTGGTGTTACCTCACCCCTCTCAATGTTGTGACTGACAGACTGTGTAAGCAAATTAATTGTACAAAAGCACCAGACTAATCAACTTTTAGTTTTACAACACAATATAGAAAAAAGGAGAATTTAAAGGATTACCACTGTAACAATAAATTCTGACTAAGCATCCTTGTTTGTGCTTAATATGAAAGAACAAACACAGTCTGGTAGCTACGCAAAGAAACAGTGTGAACATCAGGTACATCAAATAAACTGCATCTAATGAGATGCATCCCAGCTGGCAGCCAGTGTTGAGTAGTAATGAGCAAGAATGACCAAAGGTTCCTGGATAGAGAGGCAAGGGTTCACAAAAAGATGCTGCTTTGGAAAGCTGCCAAGCTGCCTGGAGGACAGAGAGAGGCAAGGAATGAACAGCAGGCACATCAAAGCTGACAGCTGGCTGAGAAACAGGCAGGTTGTAAAGAAGAGCCAACGCTGAACACCTTTCTATTGATGGGAACAACAATAAGCAGTTCAGTCAGAGCATAATGTAGTAAGAAATACACTGTGAGGCTCTAAAAGCTCCTTTAGTATTGATGGTTAGGGCAAAGTGGCTCTTAACGTCATCTCAAATGTCCATTTGAGCTCTGCCCCCTTTGATTTGCTACCTTGGGTATTTGATAGCAGCACATTTTAAACCTGACTCATGAAGACATTTCTCCAGTGTGTGTCAGCTGGTGGCATCAAAGCTGCACAATCATCCAAATTAGGTAATTACGGACAATGGCCATGGCACGACGGGTAGGGTGGACCTACAGTACCACAGAGTTGGTGTAGTCAGGCATGATTTCCCCTGACTATATGTTAAAGTGACTCTGAACAAGAAGCTGAACCCCATAGTTGACCAAAGTAAAACCAAGCTGCAGAAGTTGGACAACTAGTGTACTGTGAGTACTAGTCCAAAGTCTGGAAAACTGGGACAAGATTGTGCCAGAAAGGGCAGCTGGTGTAAAAATCTTTGCTAAATTGATAAGCGGATCAGATGATGCACTGCGGGGATCCTTAATGGAACAAGCTGAAATATGTACACCAATCTTCAATAAAAAAAGTCTAAATCTCACTGATGGTACATGGAGCAGTTTATTAGCACACATGCTTTGTAGATTCTGTGCATCAAACACAAAAAGTCAAACTAGAACTGGACCCTAAACAAAACATGAGAAACTGAACCTTCGCATGACAACTCAGCAAATGTAATCTGCCAAGGAAGACCACAAAAAGCTAGCAAGTGGATCTTGAGTTCGGATTATTCTATCAAGCTATTATTAAATAAAATTTATTTCTAAACCAATCCTTTTTTTAATTTTCTGGAAATTACTGTCTCAAATGTGTCCCTCGAGACATGTCAATCCTGCTAGACTCAGAGGCATGTGGTTCTGGCTAAATAGCCATTTCCTGGCACTAAGGAGAATCATTTTGTTTAACATTGTTTGGTTTCCTTCTCTGTCAGTTGGGAGCATACTGTAAGCAGATTGCATTGAAACACGTACATGCCAGCTGGCTGACAGCCAGCATCTATGAGCAACCTGGAGTGACCTCATATCCAAGGAGGTGGTGAAACAGGGATACAAGGCCGACTTGTAGGCTGCAGTGACAACAGGCTGCAGAGGTAACAGGATGAGACTGTCAGCATGCAAGCTGCGATAGAGTGTGTCTTTATTAGATCTAGTAGACATAAAGGTAATAAAAAGGCATCATACAGGTACCCATCATCAACATTAAGACACATAAAGTGGCTTTGTCACAGTAGGAGCTGGATCAACTCTAAACTTACATCCTGACAATCACGGTATGTGGCTTATTAATGAACGCACACAGCATCAACACTCATCACAGCGACATGCACATATGCAATGAAACATAGACACAGAGCAGCTGCCCGCTTCATCACCGAGTCCCTCTCACATTGTCTGTAAAAACACTACACTGTGCACTAAAGCTTTTTCTCTCCATGAAGAATACTGTGTGTTTTCTTATTATATAAAGGAAAAAAAGGCTATAGTTCAACAGAAGCATGACTCTAACACAGATAAGTAAATGTCAGTGGAAACTGCTGCACAAATCCCATCACTCTGCAGGAAGCCCACATTAGTGCTCTGGAGCCATATCATAAACACTTCCTGCTTCCTGGGATGGTACAGTAAAACCACCATGCATTACAGTTTTTTTTTTCCATTGCTAGCAAACATTTGTTTATACTGAAACTAAAATTTCAAAGCTCTTCACACAGTCTGCATTACACACATGCATTTCAGCTAAACAGTTCATTTCGCAAGTTTGGTTGCATCCTTTAACCGACCTCTCTCAAAGAGAGTCCATGATTCACCATATGGTCAATAATTATGGCCCTAATCTCATGAGGTCCTCCTCACCTTCCTCTTCTTCCTCCCTCTGCCACTCTTTAGTTATGTATATTTGCAGTGTGCAGTTTGTGGACCTACCAACCTGCACAGTGTTATTGCTATTTGCTGTTGCTCTCGCTGATGTCCTTTTCTCTCTCCTCTTTCTTTTCTACATAACTCTGTATAGAATTATACTTTGTAGGGTTTTAAACCCTACACTGTAAAGTGTCTTGAGATGTCTTTTGTTATGATTTGGTGCTATATAGATAAACAGAATTAAATTTAATTCTGTTTTGATTGTGTATTTAACTGTATTGAAGTGTGTTAGCATATGAAAAATGTGCTGCAAAAGTACAGTGTGTTCAGTACTTTAAGGAGTTCATGAATTTTAGAAACTGTGGTCACTCAAAGCAATGAAAAGTGATTCACTGTTTCCTCCACATAGACTTCTGTTTAGCTGACTGTGTAAAGAGCTTTGACAATTAGACATCAGTTTTGACCAATGGTTGTTATTGAAAAAAAAACAGTAAGACTATGTGTAATGAAAGTTCATATCTTACTGCTGAAAATGCCTAATGGACTCCACGGCTTAATACATAAGGTAGAAAAGGCTGATGATTGCAATAGTAAGCAAAGTGATTTATACCAGATTTATGTATTTAGGAGACCATCAGTTGTAATCTGTTGTTCTCTAACTTGGTGATCCCCAACCCTGGTCCTCAAGGCCCAGGGTCCTCAAGGCCCACTGCTCTAACTACTACTACTACTGACTAATTTTTGGGGTCCAATCTCCAGTTGGTGAACAAACTGTATGAGACTAGAGAACAGAAGAGGCTAGAATGGGAAAGTAATTAGATATGATTGCATGTTATATTACAAGCCTTTTCATATCGTTCGTAACAGTCAGTCGGTAGCTGTGAATCTTAATATAGACTAAAACCAGATAAAAGTTCTTGATTAATCACATGTTTGAAGTACTGGTCAGCAGTCATTCTTAAAATCCCAAGACTGATCTTTGCATATGTTCCTTTTCTCAGTGAATTCGCAAATCGATCAGAAATACAGTGTAGAAATGTTTAATGTTATATAAATGACTATAGCTGAAAAACTCACTTTATCAGTTTAATGATTCCCAAAACACAACTGAACACTTTTGCTGTTATTATGTTAATACATTTCTAAATGAATGGAATGGTGGTATGTATTATCTATGACACAGATTACATCATAAAACTCCATCTCTGGCTTTGGGGAACTATGGGGAGCTAGTGCTAGCTAGGAGCTGTCTGATATCAGGATGCTGTCAACTCACATAATGTAGTTATAACATCTGCTGCTGACAGTCCATATGCAGCTATATGGGTAAGAGTTATTGTTTTTACAATATTCATAAATGATAGATTTACATTATTCTTATATTATTTATATTTTTAGACCAACAAATGTAGTCATTTGTGTGCGGATTCTCAGTGAGCAAACATGTATTGACAACACCAAAGCAATGTGTCAACGTTTTTTACAGTAGGAAGAGAATCAGAAGTGAAAATAAGATGTTTGGATGCTAAAATATTTTCCCATAATTAAGGGGAATTAATGCTGACAGCTGGCAGGTAATTTTCAATCTGACTCTCTGTCCCTATTTCACACTGTCTTTCACATCTTCTTTCACAAATCTAAGATAATTTAGTATAAATAGACTTCATGGGCAGATTCAATTACCACCTTGCAAAAGCTACACATATTAGCATCAGAGATGACAAGATTATCTTTTGTCTAAAACAGCACTGAACAGTGTTCAGAGCATAGACACCTTTCTTCGGCAGAAGTATACAATTAGGCCTATAGTGGCATTTAATTCTAATTCAGCTCAGGCTGGAATTAAATGAAATGAATATTTTCCCTGTTGCATCCTTAATGAGGGGAGAAAGAATTCAAGAATTCAACCACGAATAGGGTAGTTCAATTAAAAGTAAAGTAAAACCGCTTACCTTGGCAAACAGTGCCCCCTTGGCTGCCAGTGCGTCCTCCCCTCTCCCGTTGGGGTAGCATTCGTACCGTGCATCCAGGATTGGGTAGCGGCTGGCCAGCATCAGCCCGCTGTTCAGGAATTTGAACCTGGAGCAGCAGCCTTTCCAGCCGTACCGACCAACATCACTCAGCACGTAGGGAAAGTAGCGGTGCAACTGCCGCCGCAGTCTAGTCGTTGATCCATGGTCAAACACTTCCTGTAGGGCGAGGAAATCCAAGTTAGCAGGGAAAAAGGCAGAGATCTCGTGGTCAAATGTCTCATCCCCGTGGCGGCGTTTTCGTCCTGGGCGCTTGAATACTGATGTGCGAGGAACATGAGAGAGAGTATTATTGCAGGATATCCCTATACCGCTGTCACCTCCATGGTAACGAGCGAGGGACTCCCTGGAGGCAGTCATGCTGCCTGTGTCTACTCCTGACTGCTCCCCAGGCCGATGGTTCCCTGTTTCAGCCTCCTCCTCCTGGGGGTCTGGTTCTGGGGCGCTGATGCTGATTTGAACCCCTGAGGCGTGAAGAGGGCAGTCTGTGGAGGATTTTGGCTGGGTCCCTTCCCCATGCATTGGGCAATCATGATGGCCACCCTGTGGCCCTGTGGAATGCATGGGGCAGTCTGAAGACTCCCCTGAGGTGTGAACGGGACAGTCTGAACTGTTGTTAGCACCTGCAGAGTGGAGGGGACAGTCCGCCGTGATGTCTGCTCCATCTGGGTGAAGGGGGCATTCAGAAGAACCCTGGCCTCCTGCAGCGGGGTGAACAGGGCAGTCAGTGGCACCTGAGGGGTGAATTGGGCACTCGGTGAGGGGTTCGGTTTCAGTGTCAGCTGGACCATTTGTGGTGTGTGTTTGGTCTGGACGCTGGTCCAGAGAAGAGGTACGGCGGAAACCAGTGGCAAGGCTGCTGAAGGAAGCAGCACTAATGAAGAGAACAGAAACAAACAAATATAAACTTTTTAGCAATGCATAGAAAGACTTTTGTTTTACTACATGCTAAGAAATAAGCAGGTGAAGCCCAGAAGAAGGCATTCCCCACCTGATGGAAGTGTTGGTAGGTGAGTCGATGTAGATTTTAATCTGAGGCCGATTGGCACCATTGCAAATCCTCTTCCCCAATTCGCGGGCTCTCCTGTGGGTGTCTGACAGGTTGTTGAACCTGGCCAAGGAGTCAGGCAGCAAGCATACATTGGCACTGCAGAAACAGAAGCTTCTTCCCTGTGGCCTCCATTCCCCAGTACCTACACTCCCAGGCCCTGCCTCGCCCTGCTCAGCCTGGTGTTTGTCTGGCCTGCAAAAAGAACAACACATTATCACATTAAGTCAAAAAGAATCTATGGAGTACACAAGTACTACTGCATAATTTATTAAAAGAAAAGGCCAACATTTAAAAAAATAAAATTTCCTTTTTGGTGCCATATTTTAAATATTAAGGTACATCTAGCAACTAGGTTATCCTAGCAAAAAGACTGAATGTCAAAACACCTATAAATCTCACTAGTTCCAGTGAGTGCCAATGCAACAGCAGTTTTTGGGATAAAACTATGGTTTTGTGTAACCTAGATAACTGAAACTCTTCACAGTTGGTAAACCATATTTTTATTTTAAATTTCTTGAACTTTACCATTCTACTGAATGATCCCAACCAATTGTCACTGCTCTTTGGTCTTTTATTATTAAAATAGGTGATAGCCATAAAATAAAGCAAATAAATCAATACATCAATTTTAAAACAGCATGTAGGAGTAACAAGACGAATTAATTGAGTATCCCAGAGAAGCAAATCAGAAGCAAAAACCAGTGATGACTAAATGATGTATTTCTTCAAAAAGGTGTAAGATGAGTTCATATTGATGACTGAAGGAAAACGTAAATTGTGAATTACAGTATGTGTTATACATTGATCCAAATAAAAACTTTTTTTAATTTTTTTTTTTACCAAATGTTGATTCAATGTTGTCTTCAGAATATGTCAACATACAGGAATACAGAAGGTTTATGCATTATTAAACAGTACTGAAAAAATCAGTAGTGGGAACTGAACGTGGAAAGTGGAATTTCTGTTTCCCAGTTGAATTACAGTGAAATTAAAATAACAAAAAGGTAAGTGGTTGCAATACTGTTCAGTCACTGCAACTTATCTGAGCGGTCCCTAAATGCTTCAAACCAGAACTGCTGCTGCTCCTTGAAGTATGAAGTCTGCAAAAATACTGCTGAAGACCTTCTTTTCTGCATGAAAGCAGGGATAAGTTGTTTTGCGCTGCGTGCAATATTTGGTGGACTGACATACATTTTTCTACCGCAAAATTAGAATTGTTGAAACACGACAACATGAGGCTTACATCCACATTTATGGCAGTTGCTGAAAGAATCAAGATGAGTGACGTTAAATAAGCACTGTGTGTGTGTTACTTCAGGATTATTTTCACTAGAACAAGGTGCCTTTGAGTAAAAATGCCAGGATATCTGGCTTTTTAGAACCACGTTTAAATACATTGCATGTTTCAATACATAATTAATGCCCAATATTTTGATGTTCACAGTATCAAACACACACAATTTCTATCCATGTACTAAATATTAGCATACAGAGTTGCTATCCTTTTCTAATGAAACTTCATGCCCATTCAAACCTTAGATGTCACCTAACATAAGACAAGTTCCCATTCAAAAGAAGGACACATTTTAATCAATTGTATTGCAACCTGACAACAAGACACATAAGTAGTGCCAGTGTCACTAAAGTGAACACTAACCTGCTGTAAGTGTACAGGTAGGGCTGGCGGATGGCCTGCAGAGGAGCCCAGATGATGAAGCCCAGCAGAGCAAAAGGCAGGGAGGCGAGGAAGAGGAGCAGGTACAAGGGTGCAGAGATCAGGATACACAGAGTGAGGAAGGAGCAGGGGTCCTGGGAGCGCTGGCGCTTCTCCAGTGAGGTGGCCACGCAGGAGGCCAAGAGCCGGTCCACGAGCCAGTAGCAGGGGAACACCAGGCTCCATGATAGTCCGTCCAGGAAGTGCAGACAGGCACTGGAGTAAGGGGTGGTGTGGAGGACCATCTCTTTCCTTCTTTGTCTCCCTCTTTCTTCCTCTCTATCACTTTCTCCTCACCTCACACACTCTGTCCACACCCTCATAAACTCTTTAAATAAGTGAGAAGTAATGTGTCCCAGAGATTACATAAACAGAAATAAATAAAACATAAATCAGATTCAATCGTAGACCCTCCCCCCTCCTTGGAGAAAGGTACACTACATGGTTTAGTGAGTTTTATCTTCACAGGCAAGTTTGTCTCGGTCTGAATTCCCCTCCCTCAACAATTCCTCCCTCTACAGCAGGGGTCAAGGAGCGCAGTCTGGAGGTAGGAGGTTGCCATGAGGAGAGCCTTGGCCTTGGTGACAGTTGTATGATTGTGTGGACTGCAGCAACATCGGAAGGTAGCTGCCATTAAACATCACTGTTTTGTCAGGATCTGGAAGATGGGGAGAAAATAGAAGCAGATCAATACTGATTTTCTCTGATCTCTGTAAGCAAACTGAACCAAATGGACAAAGATAAAACACCACAGGAACAGAACAGATATTTTAAATGAATACAAAGTTTCTGGGAGCAACTACATACGTCTCTATTTATCATTAAAAGGTTAAAACAAACTATTAGAAGATCATATCAGAGCATTTTCCAACACCACTCCACTTCAGTAACTTAATGAGTCACCATAGCAACAGCAAGGGTATCCCAGCTGTGTCCGTCACTGTTTAGTGTCCCTGTGGACACACCTGAACTACAAACAAGGGGACAGACATTTCCATTGTTGTGTGCTATTTGCAGTGCATTTATTGACCCACTGTATCCCACTTTTTTCCATTTGCATGTGTTTTCTAAAGTTGCAGTAAATCCAACAGTACCAATTCTCCACCCCTTTTTAAAGTATTCTTAGTTTTTTTAGTAGTTACTTATTTCTTAAACAAAAAAATAATTTCATTAAATGGAAACAGAATTTGTGCAAAGACGAAAGGTGATTGCAAACACTTGTAAAGCAGCTATCTGAGCTAGCTGCTTTGAGCATTGTTGAAAACGGCACTGTTTCCCAACTTTACTGGGAACTGAGATCAATTCCCTTAGCATGAATGATTAATGAATAGATTAATTCTTTCATGTCAACAGCCGCGGGTTGAAGAAGCCACAAAGAGAGTGTTGACCTCAGTGTAACCTCATATACCCCACAGGGACCAACAATACACCAGCCCAAGCCTTTAAGTTAACATATTGACAGAAACACCTTAATAACTCCATGGTCAGGCCAGCCAAGCTGAACCTCACCATATGTTGCAGGCTACACTTGTTGCACACACATCTCTTATTAAAATACCACTGGCGACTGTGAAACAACAAATGGAGCAGCTGTCCAATAATACTGTACCATATCTTGTAATATGCACCACTAATATCAGCCCCTGCATTAAATACAGATGGTGGTTTTAATGTAGTCTTCATCAAAAATGTAAACATGCTTGTATAATGAAAAGACATCATTTTTGACTTTGTATACAGTGATCCCAAGTATATCCCAGTTAAAAATAAACAGGACAAACATGACACATGGTCTGTCATACATGTATTTAGCATTCAGACGCTGTTCTCTTGTCTTTTCAAGACACTTTTTAACAAGACAGCGCTGTGGGAGCCATTTAACGGTACACTTTCCTATTTTCTCCCAAAATGAGACTCCTTTGTTCGACAAGCTCACTCTCTGAATAGCACATCTCCATCCGAATAACAATAATCACTGTCTCCTCCATCCCAGTAATCTTCTTCTGCACAGTCAAAACCTTTGTGTACAGTCATGATTCATGTTGTGACAGAACAGCTGCCTGTTTAGTAAGATGGCTAACTTGCCGCCTGTTACTGATTGACTTTCTGGGGTGCTGGTTGACCGTGTGAGAGATGATGAGGTGACCTGCTGACTCACCACTGGGCCTGACTGGCATGATCGCTGTGCTTCAGCTGACTGGCTGACTAACAGGCTTTCAAGGTGTGAACAGCTCAGACTTGATGTGTGGTTGTCTGGCACCAATGGAAGCTGGGTAAATTGGGCGTCCTGGCATTTTGTGATGTACTGAGGACATAGTTAGTGAGCAGGTGTGTTTAAGATAGTAAATATGACTGTGATGGTAAGTTAGTGAATTAAGAGAAGATGCAAACAAAAGGCATACCAAGATAAACTCTAATGCTATAGACTGTACTGTAGATCAAGGTAAGATTTGGTGAAACAGCATGGCAGTGGAGAGTGTAGGTCCACCGTGCTGTGATGCATTCAATGACAGATGCATGACAAAATGCAGGGAGGGGAATGTTGCTCAATGTATCAATAAGACAACTATTTTAATGTCAGCTATCTTGACTTGATTACTTATATTAACATATTTTTTATTGCAGGCCTTACTTACCATTACCAGCAACAAGTAAGTCCAAACAATATCAAGCAAATGCAATTCATTATGGGAAAATGTGGGCAAACCATCAGCCACATTCTTGTGCAATGTATTTTAAACCCTCAGTTAATGGATTGTCAAATTATATTCTCAGACAGGCCAAAGGACACATTAAGTCAATGGGGGCATTTTTTAAGTGGCTTTTGAAAAAAAAATATTTTGTTAGCTGTTTGCATCTGCTATTAATAAATCCCAAGAGAGTGTTTTGCATCGCAGAGAGATGAAGACTCGCAGCTAGTGTCCAATTTAAATACAATATGAAGAGTGGTGCTTTAACCAAAGAGCAGTGTGGGAGTTTGTCTCCTACACTAAGTAGACAACATCAATGGCAGTTTAAATTTGCCTTTCACTCATTAACATACAAAGTGAACAGTGTAAATAAACTGAAACAAAATATCATATATTACTTGTTGAGACAGAAGCTGCTGGTGTGTGTAACAACATGTGAGACAAATCTTTCGTTCTTTTCTCTGTCTTTCTTTTTTCTGTTATACACTGCTACACTGCTCAATAATAATAATAAAGCTCTATACTGTTATGGAAGCTGTGACAAAGTCAATAAGCCTAACAGACTCACTCTTTGCCAATTTAGCCTCTAGAAATTATTCACTCTATTGCAGCTGGAAAGGGAAAAACGTTAGATTCACTGTGAGATCTTTAAAGCAAATCTTCGTGGTAAGTAAAGTTTGACAAATATTAACAGAAATAGCAATAATTATTGAAGCAAATTCTCCACCTTAACTATCCCTTGATTCCCGTTCCAACGTACAGTAGGTGTAATAAAGTTTCCAAAATGTCTTTTTTTTTACCCAGAGCAACTTAGTTCTAAAACCAAACACTAACTAAATTCCTCCACCTGCTGTTTAGACACTCACACACTGGAGAGAAGCAGCCTGGATCCCTCAACATGAAATAATTACAGGTCAATCTTACATCATCTCTTTCCTTGAAAACTGATTGAAAAGGCTGCTTTTCATTCCATCTATAGATGCTTCATTGAGGACCAGTCATATAATAATGTTGCTTATCAAGGCTACGCAGACGACACTCTGAATGACATCATTCTTTTACCAAGTGACTATGGTCTCTTAAAGTCTCACTGTCAGTGCCTAGAGTAGAGCAAATAAATAGCTGGATGCAGTATATATATATATATATATATATATATATATATATATATATATATATATATATATATATATATATATATATAATATATATATATATATATATATATATATATAAATATAAATATATATATATATATATATATATATATATATATATATATATATATATATATATATATATATATATATATATATAGGTCTAATGTCCAGGCAAGATTTAATGAAACTCATTCATGCCTTCTTCTGCAGCAGGGTGGATTTCTGTAACAGCGAGGTCTTCACAAAAAGCTTCTTCAGCTCATTGACACTGCTGCTGCCAGAGTTTTAACAAGAACCAGGAGAAGTGAACACATAATTCCTGTTTTTAAAGGTATACACTCGCTACCAATTACCTACAGTATAGACTTTAAGTGCTTCAAGGATATCATATACTGTATTTACTGTACATATCTGATATCCTTGAAGAATGCAAACCCAGCAGGGCTCTTCAATCTTTATGAAGCTGTCAGCTGGAACCAAAACCTTGAGTCAGAACCGAACAGGGTGCAGCTGCGTTTAGCTACTGTGCTGCACAGAGACGGACCAACGTCTTGATGTGAAAGGTACCCTGACACTGTGAACTTTCAAAGCCTAATTGAAAACTCTGCTTTTCTCCTTTGCCTTGACTAACTGGTTTCTCTGCTGTGCTTTTGTTTCCTCTGGCAATTCATTATTCATTACAGTTACTGCTTATTGTTTTTCCTGTTGCTCAATGCTCATCTTTGTTTATGTAAACCACTTTGAATTCCCTCTGTTTGAAAAAAAGCTGCATTGCCTCTAACAATGTAGTTTTCAAGCACAGCATAGACTAACAACACCTTCACATTTTTAATCACACACACACAAACACATCCTCTAATAGGATGAACACCTCACTGTAAAGCGAGGTTCATTAAGATGCACACATCGACAGCCAGGAAGTGGGCGATAAATGACTGTGTCGACTTGGGGAACTGTAGTCCGTTAAATTTTTTTTCCCACAGATCTGCTTCAGAGAGTTTCTCCTTCAGCCCAAATCAATAGTGTCAGAAAAACTGTGTGTGAGCTGTTCCAGCGTGTGTACGTGTGTGAGTGAATGCATGTAGAGGAAGTCAAAAGGGTCGTATTCACGAGCACGGACTTGTGTTTATGAATGGGGGTGTGCAGACACTGTAAATGCATTAGTGTGTATGACGTCTGTGCATGTCCATGTGTACATCGTGTGAGGTATAAACCGTCGTGTGTATTCATGTCCATACACACTATGTGAGTGTGTTTGTCAGCACGGTGTAGTGAAGAAGCAGAATAGAACGCAGCGGTGATAAATGCTCTCCTTTTGTTACTGTGTGTAGGAGAGAGAATACAGCTCACGTGTGCTGTGTGTGTGCTCTGTGTGTGTGTGTATATGTGTGTCTTTACTCATATTGTACAGCTGAAAAACCAGAGTAACTACACTTTCTTTGAATCTTTTAATTTCGCTCTCTGTCTGTCTTCTGCATCCTTTCACTGTTGTTGCTGTTTTTTCCTTTTCTTCCTTTGTCTTCGTCTTCTGCTTCTTTTGTCATTTCCTGTGCGTCTCTCTCACACACAGCATACTTCAGCACATTCAGGAGGACCAGCAGTTAATTCTCCAAGTGGCACACATACTGTACACATACATGAACACACGCGCATGCAAAGGCCAGTGACGTCACTCTGCTCTCAGCATACTCTGGGGAGTTCTGTTGTCATGGTGACCTAGTCACATGCACTTAGTGACTATACCAGTGTGGCCGCCTGTCAGCGCACAGCGAACACACATGGGCACCGTCAGGACACAGCTTGGGTTCTCACAGACTAGTGTTTGCAGGGTATATGTGTAATGTTGGGAAACATGCACACCCACAAGCAGTGCATGTAAACTGTCACAGTTAAGCACAGTGTGTGTTTCCTTTGTGTTTTATGGCCCAACAGAGGACTGCACCGGAAAGACTGAATACCTGTATCACATGGTCTCCTTATTTTCAGATCAACTAAGAATTGTGTTTTTCAGTGGAAGCGATCTGAACTGACATCAGGCCTATGGGAATGTGTGGGGTGGAACAAAAATTCCCATGAGCACTCTGGCTTCTCAAGCAGACTGGATAAACTATTAAATTTATCATCAGCCAGAAGAGAACCTACAGCTAATTACCCTCAATGTTTCACAGCTATATTATAGCTCGTCTCAGGAGGTTGTCTGTGTTTATACAGCGTGTGGTTGGACTGGAACCACCAGCAAACACAGTAAATTACTGGTGGACATGTACGCGTTGCTGCGTGTTCACTGTGTGTTTTTCTGTCTTTTTCATAGCTCAGGTTCAGTAATTATTTTGCCACACATGCAAATTATTTGCAACCTTTTTAATTCCTCCTATGTCTTTCTTTTCCTGTCTATGTGGCTGCAGACAGGCCTGGTGCCCATGCTGAGCCCTGTCAACCACAAGATTAAAGATGTGGCTGATGGGTGTATATAGATGTAGTTAATGTAACCAAACACATTTGGTGTTAAACAAGTACCTACATCCGTGCAAGTAGCTCTGTGAGGCTATACTGTGAATGGTGGTGCTAATCCAAAATCTAATCCATCCAATAATTATTAAAATACTTTCAATCACAAATCTCAAACTGTTGGTATCACTACAGGCAGCACAGGATTAGGCACCATATGGTGTCTGTGGAGCTACTTCAGTGGACACCAGTGTGTGAGAACAGACCAACATAACAGAATAGTTAGATAAACCCAAAATAGTTTTAATTTATCATACATAAAAATGTAGTGAACACTGTAACAACTGTATGTTTATAGTCCCAGAGGAGAATAGAACTATTTACATTGCAGTACATTAAAGTATCTACTGGATTTGAAGGGTATAAGAGCTGCTTCTCTGATTGGACATTTCTGGCCTGGTCTCTTCCTGTTTGTACTATATTCCTACCATTGATCATACTTTCTGGCTTGCACTGAACTGTGTCGGGATTAAACGTGCCTCTGGTCAAAAATGACTGTCACACTCAGGAGTTCATGCTAACAGTTCTGTTTGCACCTACTTGTATGAAATGGGAGGTTGAAACCTTAATGACGGGATGTTAAAGATGGAATATTCACACTCACTGTGTTGTTATTAAATTAATATACAGTATCCCCTACACTTAAAGTATCTGTGAGCATCTTGAGCTATCAAGCGATCACACCCTCCTCCCCTCTGTCTCCGACTCCCTGTCTCCCTCGTCAATGTAATTGTGGCTGTACAACATGGTTAGTGGTAGAATCATTCTGAGACACAATGTAATCAGTGTGGTAATTCGATCCCGACCTGCTGCCACCTGCTCTTGAGGAACACTGCTTCTCTCATGACAACAAATGAACTGGACATGGCTGACTCACAGTAGGAGGGAACGCCGTCGAGGTTTGTGTAGCGTAGGTAGATGTTTTTTGAGGTGGTAATAAAGTAGTAGCTCTGAAAAGCTTATAAAAAATATATACAGTACATGATTTATTTACAAGCCACACATCACACATGATGTTCATTCTGATATCTGAAAAGACAAATGCATACAGAAAATATGCAGTGTAATCAGAAATAATAGTACTCTTATAATTTGGGTCAGGACGTTATTGAAGTGGTTCTTTCACTAAGTGATACTATAGCTTTGATCCTAACCCATGACCCTTTGTTTGATGTCACCTTCATGTCTCAGTAAAACTCTCTAGTTCCCTCTTCTACATTTACCCTCTTGCTTTCCTGGCCATGATGTAATAAATCACTATGGAGAGCAGTGCAGCATCACCTCTGGACTTTTACATAACTCAAAGGCTGCTATTACAGCCATCCCACCATTAACCTGCTTTTGGTTATGTCATCAGTCGCGAATGACCTGCAAATGACAGACACCATGAATTGCTAGTACAACAGAGTACCTTTGTGCTGTAAAGTCAGTATCCCAGCACTGGACAAATCCATATCTAATGTTTAACATGCAGTGCCAACGTTTAGCGATAACGCAGGAAGCCGTGTGCTCTTTATGCAGTGAGGCAGAAGGTTGTGTTCATATAAAATGGACGGTAGAGACGGGAAAGACTGAGACTGTTCACGTCATCAGGATGGCTGTGTGATTACAGAGTCGATGTGAAGGTTACAATATGGTGCACTGACACTAAAGTTCCACATCCTTCATATTGCTTGGTGGTTTTTAGCTAACGTAAAATATTAGTTTGGTTTTCAGAAACTTTTAAGCCTTCAGAAAAACCTTAGTTTGAAAACCTGTTATGTTTCAATTCTCACTAACCATATTTACTTTTTCTCTTGCCAACCTAAAGCTTGAGCAAATATTTATTTATCTTATACTTTAAACATGTCCAGACCTTTGTAGGTTTTGGCTGCATAACCGTAACCTTTAAATTAAATTCAGTCACACACCAAACCACAAGCTTGCAACAGCAGCTGTGGCTCATGTAGATTCACCAGGCAGCTGCTAACTTTTGGAGCTTTTTCCTGTGGAGAAAGAAAAAAAAATCTTGCCTGCTACAGCTGGACGTAATGCAGATAAATGCAGTGAGAATGAATCTGTGCTGTAGAGTTGAAAATCTAAAACCAAAACAATGAGCTGAAAGACACCAAAACATGGTCTGACGAGCTCAGAAAAGTGCATACTGTTGTGATCTGCTCCTTTCCTTGCTTCTGGCTCTGCTCTCTCCCCCTCTGCTGTGGTTCAGCTTGCTGTGTTGGTCAAGTCCACGCTGATTACCTCCTGACTGACTGCACCTGCTCATTGGTCTATTTAACCTGCTGGGTTTTATTCAGCAACTCAACAACCCGTTGCCACATTGTTTGCTGCTGGTAGCCTGCTCTTTTTGCCTGATCTCCCGTGTTGTCTGTCTGTTCCTGCAGTCTGTAGCCTGCCCCTCGTCACTGTGAGTCTGCTCTCTGTTCTGGATTTTGAATAAAGATAATCAATCCCCTTGAAAATTGGTTGTGGACAGGCAGCTGCATTTCAGGCACCAAGGGTTCAGGGTCCAGTGGGTCCAGGGACACTTAGCACAATAGCATATGGCCAGGAATTCAGGGGAAACTGGGAATTGAACCACTAGCATGTATGTTGATACAAGTATCTTCGTACTTCATAAGTATCAATAAATTATGGTTCATTACTTGTCAATGTGCTGCTTTTGTTTTTGTTTGTTTTGTTATTACCTAATTTCCAGGTAATTATATCAACATTTTAGATTTGTATCACATGCTGTAGTTTCACAAATTGTTAGATATGATGTAATTGTTGCCAAATTACCAGGTATTATGTCAAATTTGAAAAACTTATTTTACATTAGTTAGTTTAGTTTTATATTTAATTTATATTTAATTTAAATTTTAATTTCAATTGTTTAACTATTGCTGGCTAATTATTCTGTAATTTGTGGGATGTAATTTATTAGATTACCAATGCATGTTACACAATCAGTCTGCCCCCGGGAAAAAAAAAAATACTTATTTAGTATTGTACATGATGAGTGCATGTAAACTTCTATTCTATCTCAAACGTATTTGCCAAAAAGATTCGATTTTTAATACTGTGCTGATGTCTTATGCCACCATTAGATATGTTGTTTTGGCAAATCTATTATGACCTTGTAACAAAAACAAGCAAACAAACAAAAAAGGATCTAATAGTGGCCTAGGACTGCACAGTACTGTACACTGGATATACATGATTCATTTTTGCATCTGTGGCAATGTCACCGACCATATTTGAACCTGAATACTGACTTTCTTGTCTGGCACCGGAATTGTCCTCAGATGACCATTCTTTGCTATTTGCCAGTGAAATTGTGCCTCAATATATAGTTTATTGGTCAATTGGTCCCCCTCAGAATGGTTTTCATTACCTTACAATGTGTGAAAGGATAAAGAGCACAGGAGCCTGACTTGGCTGCGAACCTTCTATAAGCACCGCTTTGTCAGTTTATTTTATGTTATGATGACATATCTAGAGATTATATTTTTCATTTCAATCCTTTTTCTTCTCTGTCAGTTCTCATAGCCTTTCCCTTCAGTCCTCCTTTTTCATCTTTTCTGTCTCATTGCAAGAACCACAGGGGAGAAATCACAGAGTCCTCATCTCGCACCTGTTGTTGTTTCATCTACTTCTCCTCAATACTCTGTCGCAATAAAACCACAGATCTATGTTTTTTATTTCCAAAGACACAAGGTTTTGTGAGGACACAGAAAATCTGAATGCCAGATCAATAATGATGTGATTGTACTTGTGCTCGTCCTGTTCCCTACCTACAGACTGTTCACCACTAACTGTCCTCACAGTTGAACATGTAGGCAGTTTAAAAAGGAACCAATGTTCAGTATGTGCACAGTGAAGCTGCTCCCATTGAAAGACTTTAAAGTCTTACATGTACACTCTTACTTGATACGTTCACATCCAGAGGATTATAATCATGACTCACAATAACCCAATAGCCCTTTGGGCAGCCATCCTTATGGGCTTAGAGCAGGCAGCAGGCAAACAATGTGTGTGTCTGAGTGTGTTCCCGAGAGCATGTCCTGTGCCTGTGTGTGCATTTGTGTGAATGTGTAACTCCTGTGTGAATGTGTGCAGAGCTGCTGCTGCGTTTGCCCTGCGTGATCCAGAGCATCCAATTCGTAGTCGATCAATGACTCAGGCTGATTGATGTCAGTGTAGCACCAGCCTGCTCAATATTACACAACAGCCCCCAAAAAAGCCCGACTATTAACTGTATGCTGTACAAAGCATCATTCATTTGCTTATAGTTAACATGATGAACAGAGTTGTAGCTAACTCTCTGGGGACGTAGCCAGCAAAAACAACGAAAACAAACCCACATACATTACTATCCTAGATGAAATAGGACTAGTTATGTAAGAGTCTTAACATGAAAATAGACAAAACTTCACCAATTTCACACCAAGGGACTGAGGGCGTAGTGGCTGAACCCAACCCTTACCTGAACCTCATGAGTGTATTATATTTCATGTCTGAACCTGCACATTATATTAGACTGAAGCAGAAAATATGTATGCTTGTATGTTTGTATGTATGTAGTCTATTTAGTTCAAATGTTTACAATTGAAACATTTAGTCTACAAGTACAGAGCCACATTTTACCCAAACCAGACATGATTTCATTTCTGTCTGAACCTGATCCAACTGGTCTCCTGAGGTTTGACTCAGTTATCAACCCTCTAACACAAGCACACTATTTAAAAAGAGGCAACACAACCAAGTACAGAAACGTCCTGCAAAATGCACCAACACCAAAGTTACCAATGTGACTAGTGTCCTCATTTTAACACTGTGGACCACATCATGTCTGCAAACTGCAATGTTTCCAGGGTTCACTAAAAAGCCACAGGCACGGCTGGGACATGCTTGTTGTTTCTATGGCAACTCATAAATTCATAATATTGGAAAATTCTTTACCATGTAAGTAGTTTGAACCTTTCAATGAAGTTTCTGCCCAGAAACATTACCGTTGTTTTTAGTATTTCTCTCTCTGCCCCTGTCCACTCCACTGACGAGCCGAGATGAACCTGTGGTTTTAGCAAGACAATGCAATGAAAAAAGGATAATGACTTAAAGCTTCACTACTGTCTGTGGTCAAGTTGTGTTGTGTGTAATGTAGAAACTAGGTTTTAATAAAGAAGAAGAATGTGTTTAATAGAAAAGTCGGTGTGTTTGGCTCTGCTACAGTAATTTCCTTTTTTCTGTTAAATTGGTGGGGGGCTCTTTCAAGAAATTACATCAAGACAATCCCACAGGTTCACCAATCAACTTGCAGAACCATTCTTCAATCATGCTAATTAACTCTTTTCTGGGAAAAATGTACCATACAGTATGAGCCTACTCTGCAGGCAGATATTATAGCTGATAGTGCTGCACACTGTAGAAAACTGCAGGTCAAATGTGTAACAATTCTCTTTATGACTGCAAGAACCAACACAAATAAAAGCAGTTGAGATTTACAAAGCAAAACGTTGTGCTGTCCATGTTTTCTCTCAGATTCTTCTATAAATACAGAATTCATCCATCCTTACTATTGATTTGACTATATGTATTTTTTGTATATGTACTCTATTTGCTTGTGTGTCCACAAGCCTTTGCAATAGATGCTGCTAGAGCAGTTTTCCCGCAGTATTTCACAGAATACAGGAATTTTCCTTTAGCTATATTTAACACTTCCCCCAGTGAGCAGGTCACTGAGTGGGAGTGTTGCATTTTACAAATACAGTATATTATGACACACATATGCAAACACATGAACGCAATGCCTAAAAAAAGTGATTCTATCAAAAGCAGGACCAAGGTTGAACCCTTTTATATAGACCTTTATATAGGAAACTGTGAGCCCACACCGTGTCAGTAGAGCCGTACCTTATATAACTTAACTAACAGCTTAATAGCTAACATGTGCACAGTATTAGCAAATACATAACACCGTATGAACCATTGGATATTGGAGCCAGTGACAGTTACAATTGAATGTTTTCATTCATTTTAGCCATAAATAGTCTGACAGTAGGATATTTAGTCACTGAAGTGCATTAAAACCTTGTGCAAGTTAGAGTAAGGCTTGGGTCATATACTGCAATCTATACCCAACCTGTGCCAGAGAGTGTGGTGGCCAAACCTGAGCCCAGTCCAACAAGCACGATTCTTGTCCATATCAACTGTTTGCATGAATCAATAACATCTGTACAGATACACTTAATGTAGACTTCATATAGTCAACAGCAGAAGAGATGATAACAAATGTATGGAGAAACAACCACAAACATGAGTTGTCACACTCATTTTCCTCTCCCTTCCTCCCGCTCCATCCTTTCTCTCTTTTTCTTGTAAGACTTCTGTTTTCAATTTCTGCTTCTGCCCTACAGAACTCTGACCTTTGCCCCTCTCCCAATGCCAGGCTAACCGCCTCTATAAACACACACAGACGCACACACACATATACACACAACTAATAACAGGCATAGAAGCACGATGGCAGACAGACATGAGTTTTCACTGTCGGTACATTAAATCATCAATACTTGACCAGGGCAATGAGATGCATATTATCGGCTCATGCAGAACAAAACATAGACACACTCACATATACATGAGTCATTAACACACGCCCAGAGCACACATGGCCTGCTCTCTGGCCCAGCTGCAGATTGGACAGTATGGATTGTCCAGCATTGATTTGCTCCACATTTGTTACAGTTAACAGCTGCGTCCTAATCCACTGTCAAAACACAATCACACAAGAACAATTTCGTTCCAGATCAGACCACAGAAATCCAGAAACCAAGGGGGGTGTTACACATGCTAACATTCACAAGCCTTTCACTATTTAACCAACACACTTGATGCTTCTTGTGACCCAGGACTTTAATTCTGTCTGTTTGGTTTTTAGTCCAAACAGACAGAAAAATAGAGAAACCTACCGTTATGTGGCCTAAATAAAAAAAATAAACTAAACAAAAACATACTGCCTGTGGTCATTTCCCAACATGCGCCCAGTAGCAAAGTCATATATTTGATGTCAGATGAAATTCATGTGTATAAGATTTGGCACAGTTGAAGAAACATGGTGGGAAATTCAGGTTGTGAAAACAATAAAAAGGGTTAAAATGAGTCCCCTGATTGCCTTGGCATCGCTGAGAGAAGAAGTGTGTGTTCGTTAAAGCTAAACTAGCAAGAATAGTGGCTGTCTTAATGGTCAGTTCTCTTGTATTTCGTGCTGCCCACTTGGGATTCTGTTACCTATGATTTTAAAACAAAGTGCAAATGGTATCAATATCAATATTTTATACACTATGAATGTATTTTTGTTTCAAGTAGCACAAACCTCCAGAATCTTACAACATACACATTTACATTTTTTCTTTTTTAATTTCTAGTATCAAAGTCATTCAATAAATATAGCCAAATTAAGGAGCCATCTGCATTATCTACTGTAGCTAACTGAATGACAGGCACGTTGCCAGAGTTACTCACAGTTGCTAATCCAGGGGACTTTTGGTCAGACTTATTCAAAAACTTTAAGATGTTTATGCTGACGCTGCAAAGTGCATCAGCTAGATCCATAACCAGAATCTTCCAAATAATGAAGATAAATGGAAAGTATAGTGGAATAATTGGGTCTATGATGACTCAGCTCTTTGTTGCTGAGATTTCCTTTAACAAAGTTGAGTGTCACTCTTTAATTAGACTTGCTACCATGTGATGTGAGGGCCTGTATTGAAGATGTTGTATTTCTTTCCCTAAATCTTCTTTAACCAGTGCATGAGTCAAGCTGAGTAGGAGTTTCATGACTTTCTACACGCATACCCACACCCATGAACACATACATACCAAGACTGACCGGTTCTATTTTAAAAAAAGCAGAACTAAAATCAAGGTCTAGCTCTCTTCTTTAAACTCTGAGATAGAAAACTGCGAGCCCACGCCATGTCATCATAGGGTCATAACGAGAAGATAACAGTTCATGTGCACATCAATAGCAAGGACATAAAACTCTGTAGGTGCGTGTTGGAGGGAGGTGAAAAAGGAAGTGGCTGGAAAAGCAGGGAGACAGAGGAAGATGTAGTCATGAATGTAGAGGGAAGAAAGGAGCAAGTGGCTGCTGGCTGGATGTCACTGTCACCGAGTTTGGTGGATGTTGCTATGGAAACAGCCCAAAGTTCAGGCCATGGCAAACACAGGTAAATTTGAGTGATAGAGAGTGAGAGACTGAAAATGGGATGTTCTCTACACCAACCATTTGGAAATGATCATGGTTTATTGTCTTTTAAATTTGTTTTACTTAAGACTAACTAACACATATGATCATCATGATCACAATAATTATTTCTGCCATCATTTATTGAGTCATCACTGTTTATCGCATTTCTTTCCTGACTAGTCCTGACATATTTCATCCGTCTTTATTATTTCTTTGTTCACTCTCATGTCTTTACCCTCAATATAAAACTACAGGTAGCTTAGCAGATAGCTTGGCTCTTAATAACATCTGAACACATACCAACCAGCACCACTGTTTGTTGTGTTCTGCTCACTGCTACACGGCTGGCAAATCCCAGCAGTGTATAGGTATAAAATGTCATGGCTTGTTTTTTATGTCTTTAAATTCGGATAGAACAAATTTAGAGTTTACCCCTTATTTCCAGTCTTTATTATAAGCTGAGCTATTTCCTGACTTAAGCATGCTAGAGCCAGTAGTAGTTTTTCCTCATCAAATTAATTTATGGAAAACAACAGAAGATAAAAATAGTCTGCACCTAAAACCAACATAGAACACGGTTTTTACAGAAAACAGTGTTTGAAACAATATCTAGTGTAGCCTGCTTTAAATTACATCCATAAATCACAGCACTGCTTCAGATCAGAGTCTTAAATTTACACTGATGCCATGATGGAGGTGACAAGGCTGTATTAAATATTACAGGTTAGAGGATGAGCTGAAGATTAATGTCAGGGATTATCTCTTGAGCTGGTTTATCCAAATCTTCAGTTCACAGTGTTCAGAATAAGGACAAGCCATATAATCTTTAGTACTATGCTGTTTCTTTATGAATATTATGTAATCCAGGAAGATGCTCCTCTAAAATGATCTAAATGTAATACGAGTGCAGCTGGATGCAGAAGGCATGCTTCCTTTAGAAATGTTAAAGCAATTAACTTCTGTAAAATGCACATTAAATGTATAAGCTTTAGATCTGACTAATATTATGAGTTGGATGTTGTGTCTCTGCATTGTGCTGAGGCTGTTAAAGCATTACAGCTGCTTTATTTTATGTCTAACACAAATTTCCCTGTGGAGCCAATAAAGTCATCTTGAATTATGAATCTTGTGATGCTCTGTCGTCCTTGCTTTCATCTGAAATTACTGAGATGTTAAGAGCAAAAGGATGTGGCAGGGAGAAAGCATGGGCCTCACGATCACTAAATTAACAGACTTAGATGGTTATGTGGGCAAGCTTAATCAATCTGTACATAAAATTAAAGATCTGGGAAATGTTTACTGTTCCACATCGGAGTTGTTTAAAAAATGTTTTATTAATGCTTATTTGTACATATACTGTATCAGACAAAATAGAATCACAAAGTGATCAATAATGCTAGCGCTAACCAGTTACAGGTGGTTTTCTGGGTTGTACCTCACTACTTTAACCAGTTTGCTCTCAGCTGAGTCAAACCGTTCGGATCTTCTTCCAGACCTTAGGAAAATGACTGTACCACCCAAGAGGGTGAGATTAGTCACAAAGATATCTGGGTAAGATTTAGGCACTAAATGAACATGGTTAGGGTTAATGCAAATTTCAAATGTTTGCCTATGAATTTTCTTAAGCTCACATGTGTTCATCATGTGACTGGTTAAAATCACACCAACAGACAGCTGTTTTACACTAGAGTTGAAATCCTGTCTGCTGTGGGAGGCCTAAGGTACACTTCAATCTCCTCCTGACAAATAGTTTTGGGTCTAAATACATGGTGACCCTATAATATTCACTCTAGCCACTACATGTCATCAAATGGTATTAAATAAACTACCACTGAGCTAAAACGTTTAGCCTGGAATCTTTACAATGTAATGTCTATACAATCTTATTGACTTGTAGAGTGCCTTAGATTGGAGGGATTGTAGACTTGGATGAGGGAGTTCAGGTAAGCCGGTGCTGTTGAGTCGACCCCTTTTAGGCAGGGGTCAGGGTTTTGAACCTGATGTGGACAGCTACAGGAAGCCAGTGCAGAGATCTGAAGATGTGGTGTGGTGTGTCCTTGATCAAAAGTGAGACGTGCTGCTGCATTTTGGATCATCTGGAGGGGTTTGATAGTGGTAACACCGTCAGTAAGACATTGTAGTAATCGAGACAAGGTATGACTGGAGCCCAACCAAGCTGAGTTGGGTTGTATAGTCTAGAAGGTAGGGTCTGATCTTTCTGACAATGAAAAGGGCAAATCTTCCCTCTACACATCAAGTCTGACTGTTTATCTCATTATTGTGACTTTAAGTCATAATCCTAATTATGATTTTCTTTTGTTTTTATTTCTTCTGTTATTTGTGAAAATGAGATTAGCATTTATTAGCGATGTTATAGTTTTGGAAATGAAGCTTTATACCAGTTCATTCTGGTGGTTTATTCTATGTAGTTTAGCAGACAGGTAAAGTGTCCTTCAAATTAGAGACAGTTTATTTGCTGCCTCCTAAACAATACATGCACAAAATTTCAAGTTAAAGCAGGAAATATAGCTAGAATATGAAAATATTACAAACAGCAGAAGTAACTTCTACTACATCAGCATAGCTATGTGAAACATGACAATAACAGCTTCTCTGTTAGCTTGATGCTAACACTTAAAGGGCTTTTCCATCAGTATGCTAATGGAAATTTGCATTGTGACTGTCGCAGAACAGCACAGGACAACAACACCTTACAATAATATCAACAACACCAATGATGTACAATCTTAATATTATAATGTACAATGAGCATGTATGCTTACACTGTTGACCACCTGTCAGAGCAAAGGGTGAAACCATCAACTGACCTTTTAATGGTTTGTAACTGTGCAGTTATATTTAGGCTGTGTAGATATATGCAGCTTTGAGAGCCATGCATCACAGATAGTGTACAGTTTTGGTTATTCGGAGGATGTGTACATTACAGTTTCATCAGGGGAACAAATTGGAACCTTTACGAAACACAGTGAGAGGAACAGATCAGCCCAGTTGGTCAGGATTTGTTTCAGTTTAACCAAATCTGAACTGTTACATTCAACATCCCAGTATATTGTGACTGGTGAGGGACGGATTCAGCATGATCTCATAATTTGCTGTATTATTCTACTTTATGGCACTGTGTTGTTCAATTAATGAAGTAAGTGAATAATAATAATAATAATAATAATAATAATAATAATAAATAAAAATGGAAAGACAACAATGTAAAAATAAATATTACTTATTTATGGTGGTGTGTATGTGTGTGTGTCTGTGTGTGTGTAAATGATGGAAATCTTAGCATTTACCCACAGTACTTACCTTGAAATTAATTTCAAGTCAAGTTTATTTCTGTGCTTCAGAGAAGATGAATGTGTTCGAGATGGGTTTGAGTTTTGCTGAGTTGACTTTAATTGTTTGATTGAAAGTCTGAGACTGTCAGACGTATAATCCTGTTGGTTCTGTCTGTGATTTATTGCAAGATGCTCTGTATTTATCTTATTCCCACATGATTATGTACACATGCGTGTCATTAGGTGCTTCTGATGGTTTGCAATGTGAAAGTTCCCCTGAAGTGGTCAGTGACAGAACTAAACACATCCATCCGATGTGATTCTATTTTAACCAGTCTAGCTGTTACACTACCCATGTGTCAACTTGCACGTGCTGCCCATAAACATGACACAAAATGTTTTACATATTCTTTGGGAGTCTAACCATGAAAACGTCCCACAGAAAGCACCAAATCAAAGTATTTCTCAGGGAATATAGAAAAATATCAAGTACACACATATTAAACAATTCAATTTCCAGTGCTACAATTATGTCTATGAACGTAGAGCTGGGGTTATATTCATAACCAGTGTTGTCTTTGTTCTTTAGACTTTCTTAAGCAACATTTTAATTCTCAAACATCTAAAAACTAATAGACATGGCTCAATGTTCTGGGCTTTGAACAGAAGTTTTCTCTTATCCAGTGTCTTCCAGTGTGCAATTGAAAACCTGTAATAAATAATGCGTCCTGAAGAGCAGCAAGGTTCTCTATGTGCTCATGTGTTGAGATGGGTGATTGTTCTCTCTGGGTTCCACACTGTGCATGACTCATTTCACATTACACATAGTCATTAGGACCATTATTCATCCATATAAAAATATAGATTAGTGCAGCTCTAAGAAGTGAGTTTAAGCTTAAAGAGTTTAACATCTCTGTTGCTGTCATTTGTATTCACTGAGGTTTACAGGGGGCATCTGATGATCCCCAACAAAGCAGGCGTCTGTAGTCTGGCAATGTGCGGCCAAAAGACTGCATATCCACCTACAGTCTGTCTCTGCTCCTCCTGTTGGTTGTAACAGAACCTGCGCCTAATCAACGCTGCCAGCTGCACTAGTTTCGTCTGTAACTCTGCATTTTGAACCTACCCAGCCATACAAATGCTAGAATTTACCCAATGGGTGGCCAAAAATAGAAATAGAGAAGGTGGAGGAAGTTAAAAATCAGGTTACCATGTAACGCCCGAGCCACAGCCCACCCTGCCTTGATGTCAACTTTAACCTCAGCACCTCACTAATTACTGTACAGCTTTGCCTGTCATCCTCTCTCACAACCCCTCCCCTCTCAACCTCACACACAAATGACACAGTCATTGAGGTCAGAACATGGCCTACAGTCCAAGCAGGTAATGAGAGGCTGTGTGTGTAGCTCCAGACGGATACTGTGCAATCCTCACATGTAGTCGCTGTTGGAGTGTTCTCCCCCTGTTATCAGTGTGTGGCTGGTTTCTAAAGCATGTTTCATCTACATCAACCACATCTGATATACACACACACACACACACACTTGACTCCACCCAGCGCACCTCTTTCCGACCTCACACAAGAAGTAGATTAGAGCCTCTGGGAGAAAAGGACAGGAGGGTACTTACTAATGCAACTAGCTAACAGACCATTTTAGTTTCAGAACACACACTGGAACAGCCAAACATCTCTCAAGTGGGTCAATAGCCTGATGTGGATGTGTATGATTTAATCAGTTAACGGGTGAGATGACTGACACACACACACACACACACACACACACACACACACTCATACTCACACAGTTTCCAAATATAACCCTCAGACTGGAAGATTAACTCAACCAAAACCAAATCCTGCTCACTGCGTCCTCTCAGCAGAGGTAAAGACAGGACCAGCGGTGGAAACATAATCTCTCCATGTTCACACAGTCTGTTCACACTGACCTGCCAACAGCAGCAGGCAGGCGACCCCCTCTTCAACCGCACACGCATACATACTGCACAGCTGTCCACACTAAATGTAGCTTTAGTGAGACACACATATTTCAACTAAATGGGTGTAATCCAAAGATCGTCCAGCCAATCTCATTCAGATGGATTACGAAGAGGAACCATTCCCTTTCCAGATCTTCCCCCAAACCCCCCAATTTGAACTAATGTTATAATCTTCATCATAAAGTAGTTACAGTACTTAGCAAAGTCACCAGTTCCAGGACATTTCAAGGCTTTTTTTTTATATGGAAAACTGTTTTTATTTCAAAGAAGAACGCAGCAGAGTTATGTTTTACATTCTCACAGTCTGATTGTGCAGCACTGTTGAGTCTGGCTGCGAAGCAGAGCAGCTGCAACACCAGCAGGTCGAGGCAAAACACATTCGAGTTTGAATACGAATCCTTTAAAGACGAGAAAAATGACACTCCATGTCAGCTCAGGACATTTCTACTTCTCTGTTTCTCAAAACAGGCAGATTGTCCCATTATCTACTTGTTTGGCTGAAAGGATATGCCGTGATCCAGAGACATAATTGTTTTCCACTGAATATGGCATAATACAATTTGGACATGCATGAAAGCCCATTTTGATCTTGTCTTTATATAATAAAATCTCAGATGGGAAGGTTTGAATATAATATAACTAATGGTTAAGATAGACAGCCCTTCCTGTGCTCACCTAAAAGGCTTTTTCCGCAATATTATAAACACAATGGTACCATAACCCCGTTCTCTCTCCTGCGACTAACTTTCAAATGGCTCCTTAACAGTGCTTATGCATGTGTGGTGCTGCAAAACTGTCTTGTTTCTCTACAGTCATCACTGTCCTAGTAAAGACACTTCCAGCTGGGGATGTTAAAACCTTGAAACCTTGAAGATTTCTGCTGTTAAGAGCTGTTTCTCTTGTGTACTATCCATCACACATTGATCTGTCTTGCATTTTCTTCCCGACTCGGTGATTTTAACAGCCCACGTTGAAGAGCCTCCATCAGCATTGAGTCTTTGATTGACTCTTTTGCCACATCCTCCCCAAAAGATGTATGTAATTTATGGTCTTCCACGAATATGAAGGTTTTGGATGTCTTCCAAAAAGCTGGGAAGCGGTGGAGTGGCTCCCTCTCTTCTCAGCAGTAAATCACACATGGGAGCTGCCAGGTTTCTAATTTGTCTTCACTTTTCTAACAGTTTAAAAATCACAAGAATCACTAAAGTCAAATGTTCAAAGCTATTTTCAGCAGAAGCTTCCTCATATTACTGAAGGTGTTCAGGAACAGCAAGGCAATGTATTAAAAGGCAACGTGCCTGAGGACACAGACACGCGCACATCATCATCGGCAGTGAATAGGACCAGTTCAACTGGTGGTCACAATGCCACTCCTGCTCTCCACTCAGCTGGGTTTCAGGTTGGAATGAAAGATTGATTTATAATATTCATAATACAGTGTGAGGGGAACAGAGAGAGGGCGTGTGCTTCTGTGTGTGTGTGTGTGTGTGTGTGCAGCTGTGTGAGCTTGCATGGACTGATTTATATAATCTCCTCTATGTGTGACAGAGCACAAGTGAGGTAATGTGTATCCCCCATGTAAGTGTGGATGTCTGTGTGTGTGTGTGTGTGTGCTGGTTCACAGTGGACAGTCGACCACTTCTACTTTTTTTGAGCCTGTTACTGTTACTCTCTAACTTTCATTGCTCTCCAGCTAAATGAGAAACATCCAGAGTATCTAACTTAAATAATGTTACTTTAAATGCAAAGCTGGAACAAACAAGAAACATATTCAGTTCTAAATCTCCAGTTGCTCTGCTGACTGGGAGTGCCCTTGTCCAGACTGCTCTCGGCGTGCACTCATTCAGCTCAGTGTGATTTTCACATCATTACATTTTGAAAGCTGTGTTGCAGCTACCGCCCACTGTCATCCTGGACGTCTGCTGACCCTCGTGATGTTTGCTTTCTGAAACACGAGGAAATGATGTGAAAGCCACACAACAGTGTGCCGAACGTGCTAGTCTTCACTGAAAACATGCTGTAAATAAATGAGACTGCTTTGACTTGACTGCTGTGATGTGTCACTGCGAATCATTCAGGATGAAGCTTGGTCTGTGTTATTCTGTACATTTTAGTAGCATAGTTAATTTTAATTGGATTTTGTAATGATTACAAAACCAGCGCAATTTCTGAATCTATGATGCAGCACCATTAAGAGTTGCATAAATTAAATTTCTACAATCAAAATGGGTCAAATGCATAGTCCTACAGAGGATAATCACTGGAATATGGAACATTTTAGTGTCTTTCAGCTATATTATGTATTATGATACAAGATTATATAATTTCTATGTTAGAAAATGCAAAAACATGTTATAATTTTTCCCCTCTGGTCTTGGGACTAAAAAGACCCAATTGAACCCTCCTAAGGCCCTCCTTCCCCCTCATCCTACTCTGTTCTGATTGGCCAGATTGTGGAAGTCATCCTGTGGGTCAAACTATGCCTGCAGGAACGGCACCATCCCCCAGCAACAACCCAACTGAAAATAATGCTGCATATTTTTGCAGGCTGTGGAAAATAGTCATAAGCAGATAAAAACATTGCTCAAAGTCTGTCTCTGGCCTCAGTGTTATGGCTTTGTCTTCAAAATTCTGTTCTTGAGCTGGAGCTGCAGAAATAGAAATGGCATCAGATGGTTTGTCAATGTGTCAAGAAGAGCTGTTTTCTGCGACGTATAACTTCTACATATTCAAAGATGTCAGCAAATATGTCACGTGGCGTTTGTGTAGTTCACCTTGTTATTGTTGCTTTGCAGTGGAAATGCCAACCGTGTCAATCAGCCAACATAGATGTTGATATATTATTTACTGGAGTGATGAAGTGGGACAGCGAGAGCACTGCTAACTGAATGGGTGCTCTATTGTGTTTTTCTCAGTGCCAGTGTCTCACGTTGTGTGCCATTCTGATTTCTGTCTGCTATTCACATTAAGACAGTTTCTCTTTGAAAAAAATAAACATTCAGGATTTGTTCTTTAAATCCAGTTCTTAAAAACAGAATGTATATTTGGTGTGTGGAGAGTAATTCTAATGTTACAAACTGGAATTGTTTAATAATAACTGATTAAAACACAACACAATAATATTTTGCAGTCATCACGTGTCAGGTTCCATTCTCAGTATAAGTCTGCTGTCTTTGGACAAGGTGTAACCAAATGCAATAGCAGACATCCACCCTAGTGCCATGCTGGCACATACTCGCGCCAGCATGGATGTAGGGTACGAGATAGACAGATGGAGGACACAGTGAAGACAGGAGAATGGCAGACTTACAAGAGTGATGGGGGACAGAGAGCGAGAGAGACAGAGAGAGAGAGGGATGTAAAGGACAACCGCCCACATGAAGGCAGGATGATGAGATGAAGCCCGTACAGTTTGAGTAGAAATGAAAGAGAGGAGAGTGGAGAGGGTGGAGTGGAGAGATTGCTGAGTGAATGTTGATACATGGTCTGCTCTCTAATCAGCTCTACAGGGTTTAATTAGGGCTAAAATAGCCACATGCTGTAATGATATAGTCCGTACATTTGCTACACATGTATATACTGCCTGTTAAATACAGCCTATATATTTTGGCTCAGGGTGAAGCATTCGCCGACTTCAAAGGCTGCAGAGTTCTCCCAGAACGTGGTCTGTTTCATTTAGGTACCTGAGTTTTAAAATGTGTTGAGTAAGTAAATTACCTGTTGCCAGGTTGTGAGGGCTGGATTACCTACTGGTTATTTTCACTGGGGCTCTTCAGCAGCCTTAAACGCTCCGGTCTTTCTGGGTTTAATCTCATAATCATACAACACACCAGGTAATATTCTAAGGCTGTAATTTCTAAGCTGTGCACAGTGGACCAGAATGGGAGCAATGAGTTAGGGGTGGACAGATAAAAAAAAAAAAAAAAGGCCCCTGGGCACAGACAGGTAATGGCCCCCCAACCCCCTCTAGACACTATATAAAGAGACACAAATGTCCATATATGATATGATATAAGATCAAATCTTTTCCCCTTCGTTTGTGACCATTTAACATTTTTTAACCAAGTTTCGTGACTGTCAAACCCAAACAATCGCTTCATACAGAGACTGTGCATCAGTGGCAGCCAGACCTCTCAGCGCCCTAAGCCTGTGCCCTGTAGGGCTGTTTGGTACTACAGAGTGTTACAAAATACTGCCTACTCAAAAGGAGGGTAGTTGAACACGTTCAGAAACACTTTTATATGCTTATTCAACAGTGGCACAATAATATACATATGAATTTTCGGTCTTTCTGTTAAGTATAACACTTGACTTCTGTATCGGTTCAGCTTTAGAATTTATATGCCACCATTGCATGTCATTAACTTTCTCCTGTAGTTGTGCTTCCTCCTCTCCGTCTCCCTGTCTTTGTACTATTCTGCAGGTATCCTCGGCCTCAGAGCTGTTCATTTCCAGTATGCAGTAACTGGTCCTACCAACCTGCCCAATCCTGTTGTTGTTCTTGTTAGTTTGTTGCCTGCTGTTCTTTTCTCTCTCTTCTTTCCACTCACCCCAACTGGTCGAGGCAGATGGCCGCCCACCCTGAGCCTTGTTCTGCTGGAGGTTTCTTCCTCTTCACTGTCGTCTGGTACTTGCTCAAGTGGGATTGTTTGGTTTTCTATATAATTCTGTATACAGGTATTTTTTGTGCGGCCTTAAACCTAAATAAATAAACTGGATTGAATTGAATTAAATTCATTTCTGGTTGGATTTTGCACTAGAAACTCAGCTGAAGGGTTCAACTTTAAAACCTGCCTTTATGGTGCTGTAAATGCTGAAGTAACTATTTTTAACCATTCAAACAGTTTCAAATAAAAACTTAAGAATCCCTCATTTTATGCAGATTAAATTACTTCTTCAATGCGTACACAGCAACATTCTGACCAGATGTGGTCTTAAGTAGGCCATCCTAACAAACATAGAGGATCAGGGTGACAATCCTATGAAATAGCTAATCCTAAAGGCTTTCAGTGAGTGGCTGCCTGTCTGATCTCCTCTGCACTGAGCGGAGCTGACAGACCCGCATCACCATGTGCGACATGTTTTGCAGCTGGTGGAAAAACTGTCCTATGAGAGCCTTCAACTTGAAAATTTGGCAGATTTTCTTTTCTAGCTCACCATATAATGTGCACTGGGAATCATGTGATAAAAGGTAACACCTGACTTTAACAGTGAATAAGAATAAGAGAGGAGATGGTGCTTGACGTTTGAGGCTTGAAGCTTCACTGAACAATACAATACTACTTTATTAAGTTTGAAAAGACTCACACTCAGTCAGTAATGGACATTCAGCAACAAGCACCAAGAGTGGTTTCTACATTGTCTGGTCGCACATATGAACATGTGTCGTGATGTGTCATTGTGAGTTGCTAAAAGCTGTAATTTTACAAAGAGCTAGAGCCGACTCTACCGGCAAGGTCACGCTGGATGATTTTTAGGATGATGTCAAATTTTGCTCTACTGTGCAAACCATATGAAACCTGACAGTGATGCTAGGTTCAGACAATGAGATTACAGGTCAAGAGGGGAACACATTACTTCAACATTTCCCATAAATTCTTACATCAGGCATTTTCTTTTGTGCGAACTACCTAGTTGTGGTGCAAAGAACACAGCCCAGCTGCTGGAATATTCATTTAGACCTGCTAGACTTGCTGCAAGCATGCAAAAGGACTAAAAGGAGACTCGACCCAATTAGGCTGGCAGAATGTGGACACAAATCCAACCAATCCAACCCAAGTCGTCTCTTGGGTCCTCATAATCAAGTGAACCACTCCGGTTCTATAGAAGCTTCAGAGCATCAGCGGACCATAACAAAATAAAATTATCTGATAAAAATCAAATAAAATGACTAAAATGAAGCAAATCTGCCTCATTAATGGGCTAACAAGAATCTGTCAGTGTCATAGTTCGATGTTTTCCCCTCTTTTCTCCCTTTTGGCAAATTATCTTGTCACATATACAATACTAGACATACTACATTAATCTCTGCTATTGACAATGTAATTGTTGTGGTGCAAGTGAAGTCTGTTCTAACAGGGTCAGCTATAGCAGCCACATTTCACACCATGTTTGTATCTTCACGGTTTGAAATTAACAGCAAAAGCCCACAGGTATCACACGTCCTTCAAGGTTTGCAGTGGATGATTTAAAAGACAGCGGGGCTCCACTCAGCTGTCCACAACAACGCTCTCATCTCTGCTATACCGCTGCCCACGACAACAACATTAGGACAGATATAGATTTTAGCCCTGAAATTTGGGCTTGAAGAACAAAGCTGAATTTGCAGCAGTCTCAGATACCTTCGTGTTATGTTGGCTCAGGCTTCTTGTACGATCATGAATGTAAGCAGGAAGCCTCCCACTGTGCCTGTGGTTGTGGTAATAAACTCTATTCAGGCTCATATGGGGCAACCTAGTGGAGAGGAAATAAGAGAGCTGTGCCACACTGTGAAAACCCAGCAATGATATAAATACGCCTCATTCTGCTGAAATTGAGCATTGTGAAGAAGCATAGGAGAGGTGGGGGGGCTCTTCACATGGCTTGACATACTAATTTTATCTGCTAATTTGGGGCAATTTGTTGAAAAAGCTGGGTACACAAAGACTTATGCTTAGGAATGTGCAAACATTAGCTCTAAATTGCAGTGGTGCCATCATGCACACAATGTGGTGTGCAGAACTGCAAATGGAAGGGAAGATGGAGCCAATGCAAAGGTGACTAGCAAACAAGGTTTTAAACATATCTGCACTGTCTTGTTCTGCCCCTCTCCATTCAATGATTGGTTGTAGTCTTACACGGCAGTAGTATTCATTTGTGTTTCTGTGTTTATTTTATTTCTTCAGTAAATTGATGCTTGGGAGTGCAACCACGCCCCTAGTGGACACATATGTCTATTCTTCACTATGAATGCTGTCAGCATCCTTTGGTTCAACAAAACCAAGGTACAAACATCCAGTATAATTACGCAGACGTCACTCGATCTTATCCAGTACTGTACAGTACATGCTTAAGTATTAACGAGTATCTCTCCGCCTGCACACAGGCAGAGAAACGGGATCCTGCACTATCAGGTGTCACCCATCAGACCCCCCCCACCCATCTGCCTCCCTTATCGACCTGCCAGCTCCACTCACCCACCTACCTACCCTGTCATGAACAGAAAACCAGTCCACTAGGGGAGGAGAACTAAGGGTTGACCTTTTCCAACTACAGAAAGGTCACTGGATGTTGGGGGTTCAGGGAAAAGTCATTGCTTGATTTGGGAAAATGAACAATAGTCTTATCTGATTTAGAAAAAAAGGGCAGTAGATGCCGACCATCAGTCAGTACAAAGTCTTTATCGTGCTCCACATGTTCTCAGTTTCAAATAAAATGTTTGTGAACCCTTAGGCTTGTTGTGGGATACTGAACGTCGAAGCTCTCAGCGTGCACTGAGTTTAATAATTATTATTATTTGACAAAATACAGGCACTCATTGAAGAGCTTTATGACTGGCATAGTTGTGATTTCAAACCATCAAACAGCAGGTGATGACTGAGTTGTTATGAAAGTCAGACTGAAAAGGTTAGTCTCAACATTACAGTATGTTTAAAGAAGCAGACATATTGTGATGCCTTCTGCTCCTCTGGCAGGCTGGTCTGAATCGAAGAACCACATTAAATAAGTCTCCAAATCAAAAGCAAACATGATGCATTAAAGAAAGAAACTGAATTACGCAAACAGAAAGAGAACGAAAGCAGGAGTTGGGCTACAGATCCAGATCTAGATCCACGAGGAATTATACTCACCCAAAGATAAACAGAGCAGCACTAGCTCTCCATCCTCTATGCTTGAATCATCCATGACCACTCTAAACATATATCATGCACTTTTACAGCCCTGTCATGATGTCAGCAGTGTCACCTTTCACATATCTGCCTCTGCGCTGAGATGTCAAGATGTGTTCATGTCAGGACTCACGGAGAGCTCGAGCGGCAGCCTGCGAGCGCCCAGATGGCGCATGTGTGCCTTGTGCAGGAGCTGAGGCCAAAGCGCCAAAATATTTTGTGCATTACGTTGAACTAATAATACCAAATGATAGCAAAAATCGGATTGATCCAGACCCAGTAACATGATCATTTTGTCTTACAGTGAAAAGTAAAGGGGTGTGGTCTTCATAGGCTCTTTATAATAAGTAAAGGTTGGGCTTTCATCTCATGCTGTTTAAATTGTCATTAGGAGCTGTTGAGTGAAAAAAAATGTTCATGCCAACCTCCCACTTCTAATTGTGAGCTGTAGATTTCAGGAATTTCTAATTGTTATATGAAATGTCACACTTGAAGTGAAATGTGAACATACAGTAACAGCTTCCACCACAGACCACCACAAAACCACGACCAACTAATACAACTGGTTCACTCAAACTGAGCTTGTTAGCTAAGCTAAGCTAAGTGCAAGTGACTAATTTAACAGCAACTTAGCAGCTGAGCATTGGACTAGTGTGTGAATGCTCCTGGCTCAGCTCCATGGGAATTGTACTCTTTCCCATTTTGCTGACCTGACATAAACGCAGCATAATAAAGGGCACCACTACGTTGCACTGTGGGAAATGTAGGCTCCAGCCTATACAGAGTCTGATTTATAAAGCCATTGGCCTCTAGCTGGAAACATCTGTTTCATTTAAATCAATCTGATGGAAGTGTCATTACAAATTACTACAGTAGCCGGAAAGAAACATATTGTATGAACAGTAGCACATTTTACCACTTAAATGGTGTGGGGTGATGAGAAATGACAAATAGCAATGGAAAAATGTGTCTTCAACGTGCAAAACTGTGGAGGTGAAGGAGAGCAGGGGTTTAGGAGCAGGAAAAAAAAACCACAGGGGAGAGGTGAAGAGAGGAGAGGCCAGTCGGACCACACCTAAATGTACTGAGGAATAAATGAAAAGCTACGCCTCTCAGCAGATTCTCCGTGTGATTCTCAGTGTAGAGTCCCAGTATGGCCTCAGTGGGAAACCAGTAAAACCAATACATGTCAGCAAACTGGAAAATTCCACATTGACTGACCAGAGTTTACAAGAAATCAAATAAATGAAGTGACATTTATAGAATAGTGGTGTTCCTAGAGTGAGCCTCGATTTACAAGTGTCACACACACACACACACATACACACACTCGCTTTCTATTTGTATGCCCATTCAGTTGCATTAGCTTTGTGCTCTGTGATATTTATGCAAAGAAAAGAGTGTGTGTGCATGTGACACACACACACACACACACACACACACACACACACACACACACACACACACACACAAAGAGCATCTTTGGCCAATGGATCATGCAAATGTGAGTCAAATGTTTTACCCCGGGCAGGCTCAGGGAAAGGTTTAGGCGCGGCTGGAGGACTCGCCTCAGTGGACACACACGAGCTGATAATCGCAGACAGACAGTGTGGATACATGTGTGTGTGTGTGTGTGTGTGTGTGTGTGTTAACACAACCACAGCCTAAATCATCTCCCTGGGACGGACATCACTTGTGATTTATCAGCCTTTCTAACCCAGGAGAAAGGTGCGATCGAGCCAGACAGAAAACACTTACTTGTTGGAAATGTGTCCCACATGGGCTGCGAGCCGACGTGTGAGCGGCTCAGAGAGTTTCTTTGTTTCTTCCTCTTCTTCTTCTTCTTCTTCTTCTTCTTCTTCTCGTGTATCGTCCTGTGCTGAGCGCCAATAAACGAGCCGTGAGGCGGTGAAATCCAGCGTTCGCGGACCAGCTGATGTCTGCGGACCAACCGAGCGAGGGGACTGTCTGTCTGACTGAGGGGGAAGAGGAGACTCGTCTCTTCAGCACCACACCGCTCCGAACAGCTCCCGGTGACGTCACTGCCTGCCTGCCACGCCACGCCCACTTCCCCCAGCGACCGCCTCCGTCGAGAGAGAGAGAGAGAGAGAGAGAGAGAGAGACAATAGGTTACTGTGCTGCCATGTTTCAACATATTTTATAAAGTATTCATTTCAGTTAATTGAATCCTTACTGTCCCTTATTGACAGTAAGGATTCTTATTTACAAGCAGACTAAACTCTTCTCTGAATCTTTTACTGAGTAGTTTCCCTTCCTGCTTCTTTACTTCCCTCACGACCAAGCATCGAGTGGTGTTTAGGGTTAAAGGGCAGGATTTATTTTTCTATTTACGTCTTTTGTTGAGTATTGGTGAATGTTTCACCCGGTGACGATGTTGGGTTTCAGGACTAACAGAAGTGAAGCACCGCTGCTGTGGTTCCAGGGCTGTGGACCAGATACTCAAAGGACATGTTTTGTGACGAATTTGCAGCTATACTTCTTAATTATGATTCTGTAGATGTCTAAGCTTGTGGGAGGACCAGATTATATGTATGTGCCATTATCCAACAACAAATGCTACACTGTGCCCCACAAGCTCCAGCCGCCTGATTCCACCTGCTTACCCGACCTGCTTGTTGGTCTTCTTGTAATCAATAAACGTCTTGTATCTTTGTTGTATGTATGTTGTATTTTTTCTTATTGTGTATTTATGTTGCTGTGGATATTTCCTGGTTGTGGTTCCTTTTTCTTTCTGTCTGTGTTGAGAACAACTGTAATGAGGCAAAACTATTTCCCTCTGGGATTAATAAAGTTTTTTGAATCTTGAATCTTAAAAGTTGTTCCTATATTGCAGCTACAACTGTATTTTGTGACAGTGCAAAGAAAAGTATAGACGAGGATTTACCTTCACCTGAACATCACCAGAAGAAGGCTTGTCACACAGTATACAGTAAGTATTATCAGAGCAGAGACAGAGACACGTTGGTACTGGAGCTCCCTTTGTTTCCTTTGTTTCATATGCTACAAAAACAAGCAGGTGTCTTGTCGCCATCTGTCTCGATGCAATCCTTACATCTTTTGTTTTCGCTGTTTCTTGACTTACCATGCTTTTATTTTGTTGTCTTCTGTGTTGGACATTCTGTTTCACGCCTGCCCGTCTTCCTGGCTTCAGGTAATCAGCGAGAGTGGGTATTTTGAAGACCTGTCTGCACTGCCTCGTTGCCAGATTGGTGCCTGAGACCTGGCCCTCTTCTCTTGCCCAACTGCCTGTTTGATCCCGACCCAGCCTGTTTTTAGCCACGCTCTGTGAGACAGTAGATATCTGACTTTCTGCACTGATTGACTCTGGGGAATGTTCATTGGTTTTTCTCTTAGATGTTCTGGATGCAGGTTTCTAGATTCTGGATCTGGTGTCCTAAAACAAAGCCAGCGCTCATCACCTGGAATGTTATGAGTGGCCAATTAGTCGAGGTCCCTTTCCTTTCTGCATGAAGTGTCTCAGAGGTTGTAGTCAAGTTATTTTATCTCTACTTACAGAATTTGACTTGCACTCTATTTCAATTGAAATAACAGTGAGTGGTGCACTAACTGACTAACAATAGTGTTCAAATAAAAACTAGATTTATGTTCTAAATGTGTTTTTATTTGTTTTTCCTTTTTAATGTGATTCTATTACATCTGTTACTGGTTTTTCCCTTTGTTCACTTTAATTCGTTTAAGAAAATGAAAGCTGCATCATCATCATATGAGGCAATTAAACTTCCCAGTCTTTCCAGTACAGTGGAGCTGAATTCAGTTCATGCATTCACCACAAACTGACCAGGATGAACCAAAGAATAGTTTCTTGGCTTTCAACAACTACTTCTTCTGTGGATCGGACCATTAACTCTACATATCCTGTTGGATTTCTTTTGAAATCTGATGAGTTGGGTGCAGAAATCAAATAGTTTCTTAAGCTACACAGCTTGTGTTTTTAAAGGTGGGTGTGTGTTCTGGTGCCACTGGCAGTCTCTCAGCTCCAGTTTCAAATAGCCGTGATTTTCCCAGTATCTTTGTATGTAAGCAGGTTTTGAACTTCAGTGAGTGACTTTCTGTGAGCTGACGCTGCTCTCTAAGGTTTGGCTGTTTCAACAAACTCTGACACAAACTACAGTGGTTACAGAGTGAAGATGACTCATCTAAGTGATGTATTAAATCTTAAAGCGGGCCCTTCACCAGATGCATCACTTCCTCCGAGAGCAAATATGTAATTTTCTGTATGCAAAATAGCTGTTTTTAAAGCAACATATTTCAGGGATAGATAAACATCATGTCAGTCATACGCTGCTGCTCCACTTTGCTCCTCAAGTATAGTCTCTTAATCTAAGTGGATTTAAAGTGTTTGGTTGCAGATGATATTAAATACAGAGACTGTGGCACAGCTTAGGTTTTACTGAATTGAAAACCCACTGTGGAATACTGAATGTAAGTGAATCATTTGTCACTTACTCTAAGATTTAACATACACACCTTTCACTCACTGGTGTCACACAGAGGGAAAAAAAAACATGATGCAACAGAAAACGCTGCCTCGGCAAAAGCCACGGCTCGAGAGAGTAACTGAGAGAAAGGGTAAGGTAGTTAAATCTGTGCAGCAGAGTGACTGGTAACTACAAAACTCAGAATACATTCTTGTTAAATGAGCTTTGTGAAATTACACGTTTCAAAGCTGAACCAAGCTTTTTTTTTTTCCATTGGCTATGTTTAGTCAGAAGCAAGGCTACAAACTTCTGAGATGCTTTTGAGAGACCTAGTTCACATCGGGAGATGCTTCTTGTGAACAACAAAATCTAAATCAACTCACCCTAAGTAACACCTCCAGTCTTGTTTCATTGATTGGACTCCAGGCTTGATAACTCTTAACTTAAATGAAGATATGATCATATTTTAAGACAAATTTATGTGGAAAATAACTAAATGCAAAGAGTCCTCCTGTGCTGTTTGCAGCTATGTACAAAGATTAAACCATTAGGAAATGAGCAATTAAAGATACTGGAAGCAAACATTAAAGGTGCAGAGCATGCGATTTAGATGAAACTGTGCAAAGATTAAATATAACATTAATTATTATGTTGTCATAAGGTCTTTAATCACCTGAAACTTAATAGGATTAATCGTTTGGATTAAAAAAATGTGGATCCTGCTAATGCTACCCCATCTTCAATCACACAATCAGCAGACTAATGTCCTAGAATAAAATATCTTTCTGTAAACATGCTGCACATGAATACTGACTAATCAGACAGAAAACACTGAAAAAGGTCTTTATATCCCCGAGGATGATATTTTTTATCATTGTGAACTGAGTCCTGTTTTACTCAGGCAGTAACATCTTGTGTATTTCGTGCCAATCAAGCACCTTTGAAACGAGCTGCGAGAGAGAGAGAGAGGAAGAATAGTCAAAAGCAGGTTTTCATGTTGTGTTGTTTTCCCCTCCAGTGGCTGTAGAGAGAGACGTGGGATCCTCCTACGCTCTGTCAGGTTTCATCCCAAACTGAGAGGCAGCTGCACTGACTTCTGGCTTCGCTGCCCATCAGGCTTCACTTGATGTTGCCACAGGTGCCTCTGGTGAATAAAAGCGCACCTTGTGAGCGGTCAGTATGAGAAAAACACAGGTCAGAAATAAGGACAAAATGGACTCAGTCATTACTGAGATATTTATTGCTGCAGGAACTGAAGAGAGAAAAAAAAGAAAACACAGCTAGAGCTGGAGCTTCATGGCTCCACCTGGTTCTGGGAATGTGAGGAGTCGGATCAGCCCCTAATTCTGCTCAATCTAATTCAGGTCTCCTTTTACTTTCCGGGGTCCCACGTCTGTGTCAAAACTGTCCAGGACCCGAGTGGAGTGGATTGGCCTCTCTCTTTTTAAGATTTAATTTATTCACATCGGGTTTGTGTTTTCTCACCACAGTTCTGTTCAGGTTGAGTACAATGTTTTAGACTCTGGAAATAAATTGCACCACGCTGTCACCAGGCAACAAAATGGTAGCTGGCATTGCACACTTTTTCATCCCAAACAGTCTAGAAGCTGAATGACTGTGCAAACAGCTGTTTGGTTGGGTTTCGTTTTGCTTTAGTATATGATTACTATGACAAAACAAAATGTTCTTCACTAGACCTGAAAAGTTCTATACTTTCTTGATCCAGCTTGCTTTTCTCATATTTCTATGACCACCAGATATTGTCTACCTATAACTTATTTTGTAGTAGTAGAGTTTAGTAAGTAAACATTTAGTTAAGTAGGCAAATCAGTTAAAATCACCACTGAAAGGAAATTACAATAGTTTTAATAGTTTTAGTTTTGGTGGTTTTCAAATAAGAATTTTCAAACATAAGCATATCAAAAACAATATATATAACAGATACAACCATGGATGTTAAGACATCACAGCCAATGCTTCTTTGTAATTAGTGAATCCATGTGATTGTGACAGTTCACCAAATTGTAATACCATGAGGTCAAAGTGAACTGTTTTGGAGTGACCAGCGTGTCTTTATGATAAATCTAATGTGGCATACTTCTTTTCCTAGGACTGGCAGTGAAATGAGCACACATTAATCAAAATGTTCTGACTGACTGGTTCTGCAGTAAATCTCATATTTGCATCAGCATTCTCTCAACTTCCATGAACTGAACTCACACTGGGTGAGAACCTCGCATCATTAGTTTGGCCAGGACATCTGCCTGAAGTGAGGATTTATTTGTTAGAGAGGAGAAGACAGAGACCTTGGCAGTCCGCTGATGTTTCATATGTGAGCTGGGAGCCCAGTGTGAGGCCTCTTGAGTACTCAGCAGCCCTGCAAAATGAAAGAGGGGAGATTAGAGAGCTGTGACAATAAATTTGGGACATGAGGGATTGTGAGGGCTTACATCACAGTGCATGGGTGATCTCTGCGTTAGATAGTGTCTAAGGAAATTGCTATGGAGTGATGTGGACATTTTTCTTTTAGCTTGTCCCATGGGGGCCGCTGCTGCAGATCATGGTCTGAACCCTTATCCTACAGATTCTTAGCTAGGATACCCTTACTAATGCAATCCTCCACAGTTTTCACCAGGTTCGGGATAAGTACCCAGAGGTTCACTCACTGGAGGTTCAGTGTCTTGTTCAGGGACACTTTGACATACAGTATGTTCAACAGGACTGGGGTCAAACTACTGCCTCCCCATAACTCCTGGTGACCCAGGCTCTTGAATCAATAAGCCTGGATCAATTAAAAGCTGGTATTGCCCCACAGAGCAAATCAGATTAACCAGACTATGACACATTCACCCAATTACACCACAGAGAATAGTTGAGAAAGACTCGACTTCCTGAAATATCCTCTGCTATGATCCATCAGTCATAGCCAGGTGGGAACTGATCAGGGGTTTTCTAGAGGAAACGAAAGCAGAGAGAAAACAAAACAGCTAAAGAGCTGATTATTTTTCAATGGTGGTGGACATATATCAAATAATGGTCCAGTTGTCTCCCCCAGAACCACAGAATCATCAAATACTAATCCACATGTGTAAATTATATACTGTTATGTGTTGGACTTCCAAAACACTGCTTCTTACATTTCCCATTATACAACCTGGTAGCATCTTTCCATTAGGCCATTTACAGCTGGTAAACTTCCTTGTCTTTCAATCTCTGTGCTACAGATTTGTAGTGCAGGATTGTTCCATCATAAATTTGAAACGTCAAAGCCCAAGAGACAACCCTGATGACATCATCAGTTAGTTTTGTCTCGACATCTTAAAAATATTTCCAGGGGCTGATTAGTAGATTAGTAAACTGAATCATCAGTTACTCATGTTAGTGATGTTGAGTGAAAAAACAGGATATTTATAGCGTCATGTATTAACCTGTTTTACTCTGTACCCTTCTCTCTGTGTCCTTTTACATGAGCGTTATTAATTCTTCCCCTATCAGAATTTCTGGATGGCTACAGATACATTTCCAGATGCCAAAGCATGAAGTCGACTGGCTGCAGCTAAAGCAAGACACGCTATTAAAACAAACTGAATGTCATTTGAATGAGTGACAGTGATGCATGGTGAGTGGTTCAGCATCAGCCCCGTGTGTAGTGCAGAGCTTCTCATGGTTTTGCAGGGGCGGAGGGATTTGTAAATGTCAGACTGTACAGCGTGATGACTAGGAACACTCCTTTTATGTGGTGGGAGTTCAACGTAGGCCACCTGTCCACTCAGGCTCAGCTCTGGTTAGTAAGGGTGCAATTATTATATAACAGGAAACTCTTTACTATAAAAAGGACCCATCTGGCTGGGAGTCAAAGTGACGGCTCTTGTTAATTTTTCAATCCACCACCCAGCGCGACAGCGAGCTGAGAACAGCATTTTGCTGCTCTGTGTATGTAGCTTTCTGACTCGGGAAGCACCCTGAAGTGCTTTTTGATGCTTTTTTGATGGTTTGTCAAGTGCAAACACCCTTTGAGCAGGCCGCAACACATACACACACACACACGAGCGCACACACGCACGGCCTGGATGATGATGAACTCTGCTTACAGGGATTCAGATGAATTATAAAATGCCGTCCAAACACAGCCTCTTGTCCTGTGAATCCATTAACCATAACTGTAATTCGAGCTTCTGCCAAGATGAGGTGGTGGTCCATGGTGTGTGTGTGTGTGTGTAGAGAGAAAGAAAGAGAGAGAGAGAGAGAACACTGCCAAAGTTGGCAGACCTATTTTTGCTGTGTAGCTGATATTCAAGGAACAAAATCCAGCCCTGTTACTCTCTGATTGATCATCAGAAGTAGAGCAGAATCAAGATGAGGAAGTCAGTAGTAGCTTGGCAGTAGTGTGTGTTTTAGCAGGTGGGTGAGGGGTGTACCTCCTCAGTCTAGTAGGAAATATGACATGACACTAGGTGATACTGTTATATATGGTGCTGATGCTGCTAATATGAGGTGACACCATAACTGAATCATCTCCTTGCAAAGCTAATTAGACAAGTCATTATATACATTATACACTGTTAATAAATATAATGCCCGTCCGTCTTATAGCTTCCACAATGCAGTTTTCAGGACTTGGATCTGTCACTAAAACTCCCAAATCTGTTCAAAAGGGAAGAGCTAAAGTAAAAGCCATGATTTCATTACATTCACAAAATGCACCTTTTAGAGAGCAAAACAAAATGAATAGCAATATGTCTGGTGTCAATACAGTGTGAAGACACTTGGTCCTAAATGCAGTGTTGAAATTGAAAATAATGTATCCTCTGGGGAGCATGACTGCAGAGAAGAAAAGCTTGGAAATCAATCACTTACAAAATCTGGCTGTGAGTTGAACATTTACATATTTAAGTCAGCTTACTTACATGACAGTGATTGTTAAGTGAATGTAAAATATGTTAATATTAAGTTTAACGTTTCTCTCCAGGTGAGTGACAATATCCAATTTCCAATGAAATTGTGATGTTAGTGTGAAGCCACAGGCCTGATCTGTATTGGTATATCATATGCATGTAGTTGAAGGGAAATGTCTGTTCTGGTGGAGGGATTTACTCACACATTGGTACATTGGTATTCAAACAATGGCTGATTGCAGTGAACTGATCAGAGGTGTGTGTGTGTATAGCACCAGTCTCCACACTTTGCAGACTATTAAAGAGCACACGTTGCAGACACTATAAGTTTGATTCTGCCAGGCACCCTTGCCTGAAGGCCAATTGGTTCTGCCTAAAGGCTGAAGTGATTGTGCCAGCCTGGTTGCAGTGGTTCAGTAAACACATGACCAACCTGAGAGCAGTTGCCTGAGACAGCAAACAATGGTGATGAAGATGACAAGGTGTGTTGATAGTAAATGTAAATCAAATACTTTTCTTATTTTAAGTCTTTCGTGATAGAGGTAATACACTGGTTAGTAACATTAATGCCTGTTGTCTTTAGTTTTCCACTGTTCTGCTAAACATGTTGGTGAAGCCACACATTGTTAAAGTAGCAGCACAATTGAGTAGACTATGCAAACATAGTCGAAGGCCTCTCTTATTTACACTGGGGATTATGAATGTTCACAGTATATTTCATGAAAACCAGGCCAGTAGTCCTTCGAACGTCTCACTCAAGGCTAAAGTGTTGGATGGGGATGCCAAAAGGCTAGCTGACTATATGTAGGCTTTTCCAGTGGATCCAATGACTCAAATAGTTCTGTTTAATACATATAAACATAGTACATAGTTTAGTAATTTCCTCTTGTTATTAAAATGACTTTAGATTTTCGATTGACGGTGAGTTTTTAAGGGACAGAAGAATAAGTGTGTAGTGTTTGGGGAACCACAGCCCAATCATCAACAAGGACTGTGCTTCAGTGTGGCTGCAGATGACAACATTTTACATTTCAAGAAGCGTGTGCGAGGTCTACAATGTAGATGAAATTTGAAGGTGTGACGTCACAGAGACCAGCAGAAGAATAATTGGCCTAAAACCTTACAACACTCCACTCAAATCTCCCACTATTTAATCACCAGCATAGTTCCAGACTGGTTTCAGTTTTGCTTTCAAACATATCTCTATTTTACCTCATATCTTGCCTGGAGCTTCTCATCCAATAGCAAACAGAGAGACTAATTTTAAAACCAAAATCTTGTCTGATCAGCTCTGCCACTCATTTCTAGACTATCATTAGGCCTTTATGCTCATTCAGTGTTATCTCCACCTCCATGACATTCCTGAGAGACACAAACACAAAGACAATGACATACACACATTCTCGTATTGTCTCATCTCATGTGGGCTCCATAGCCGAGGGATGGGTTGTACTGTTTGATGTAGCAGGCAGTCTGGAGCCTACCCCACACTTACTGTATTGTCTAGCCCACGTCGTGTCTCATTACTAGCTACTATGTATTCTTTGTCTGCGCGCCCCTCTTGTTTGTCACACACATTGTTCTTCACATGTTTCTTTCCTCTGTCTTTCCTCTTGACCCTGACTCTCAGCTGCTTCTTGCCCTTCTTTTTTTTGCACACATTACTGCATTGTAGATTTAATTTGAAGCACCTTCTTCTAACTAACTTCTAAGTATGGGTCTGAATGCTTAGTTACTGACTTTAGAGTGATGGGCAATGGGAATTTTATACAATTTAAAATTACATTTACATTGTATTTACTCTACTTAACTTTATTCGCATTTTGTTTTGTTACAGCATTATTCCAAAATGGATTAAATTTATAATTGTCCTCAAAATTCTACAAACAATACCCCATAATGACAACGTGAAAAAGGTTCCTGCCACTGAAAAACATCCCCACAGCATGATGCTGCCACCACCATGCTTCATTGTAGGGATGGTATTGGAGAATAGAAAATAGGAGAGAAGAGAAAAAAAATGTTGAGCTTTCAAAATGCTGATCACCTTCGATAGCTGGTTCTGTCAAATTCTGTTGGTCAGACAACTGAGAAGACGCATTTATCAAATGGTAATTTGCTTTTCACCAAATTATACTGATAACAACTTATCCCCTCAGCACCATTTCAGCAGTTCACACTAACCCTCACCTTTCTGCTGTAAGAGAAGCAGTGTGTGTCTGACGCTGGTACAGAGGAGTATGTCAAGGTGAAGCCTGTCTACCTGATGTGCTCTTATCTCTCCAGGCAGTCATTTAGTCCACAAAGATGCTGTCAGGGCTTGGTTACTGACTGCTTTCCTTAATGAGGCCGATGATCCTCTTACACACACACAGGCTCAAACGTACACGCACACACACACACACACACACACACTCAGATCTACAGGTCAAGGAATGTGAATGAAAGAAATGTACAAGAGGGTGAGTAGTAGTGAAGCCAAAGCAATGTCATTTTAATAAAGCTTACAAACAGGTATGTCTCAGTGCGTTAATATAAAGTATTTTTCAGGAACCCTGCCTTGTAAAAGTAGCATGTCGATGCAACTTAATAGCAACTGTGATAATAATGCACTATGTGGATTATGCTCTAAAAGAAGTTTGTTTCAGTCTTCGCTTTCCACCTCACTGAGACACAATTTAGCCTACGAATGAATAATGCATCTGTGGTAATGTGTGGAGCAGCCTACAGCTATTGGCTGATGAAAGTCCTCGTCAGAGAGATGAATGATACGGCACCGACCGCAGGGGAGCTGCAGGCATTAAAGAGTGGTGATTGGATAATAGGACAGGAAGATGTGGAGTGATGGAAAGACAAGGTTTAGTTTGTGCTACTTTTATATTGGAAAGCAGTGACAGCGATTAGACAAAAGAGAAAAGACACAAAACAGGTCGGTCTTAGCCTAAATGATTCAATTAAGGTTTCATTTTAGATCTAGTATTGCATCTGGAGTTCTATCAGGCCACAGCATCAGTACATAGAAAGCGTAACCGTGTGTGCGTTGCTGTCAATAGACTGTGCCCATGCATGTAGATTGCCAATAAGTAGTAACAGAGGAGCACGGGCAGCATGGAGTTTGTCTCCAGGGACAAAAGAGCTACTTTACAAGATTACAAGATTAAAGAGACTTTGAGCTCATCCACTCCCCGAGTGCTTTCACTCTTCTGCTTATGCTACAGCTTATCACCCATAACTGACCCTCACCACGTGGAAAAGCTTTGGCAAAGGAAGCTGTGTGGTCAACAGTAATTTCAATGCTGACTGTATGCTAAATCTAGTACAGTGTCTGCACAGTATGTCATCAGATTATATTGGTTCATACTTATGCAGAGTTAGAGGATTATAACAATGTGTATTTACTGTATTTAGAATTTTACTATGGAATATTGTTCTTCTCAGGATGTAAAGTTTTGCATGTGTATATACAAGAACCTGCAACTTGTGATATGTTTGAGTGAACAAATGGGTGAAAGGTTGTAACTCTACAAACTAAAGTCCCTTTATTGTGATTATTTTAATTGCAACAGATTTAGCACAAAAATATGTGCCCGAACATTCATGCCTCTGTGTGATCCTGTAGTGGAACAGAAGTTCTGGGATAACATTTGTGCACGGAAAAAAACAGTCTATATAAAACAGTGAGGAGGATCCTACACTGTCACGGTATAACAGCTTTGCTTCAAGTCAGGAAACACACACACACACACACACACACACACACACACACACACACACACACACACACACACACACACACACACACACACAAACCATGCAAACCACAAATAAAAATACACAAGTACAAGCAAGACTCAGCATGAGGTCGGTGTCCTGCAATGGGAGTGGAGTTGGCATCTGTTGGGCGAAAAGTCCAGCTGGCTCCCTCAAAAAGCTCCAGCCTACAAATAGTCAAGCAACATGGAAAAATTTGATCTAAAAAATACTGAATCCAGTTATTTGCTTTTTTTTTTGTATAACCAGGTGTTTGCAGCAGGAGGAGTAAGTGCAGTACATGTGTACAGTTGCAAGAAAAAGTATGTGAACAGTTTCTTGGTTTCTTGGGTCTCTGCATCAACTGTTCATAAAATGAGACGAGGGTCCTGAGCTTTCTACATTGCTCAAAAGATCCAAGCTCAAATCAGTAGTACTGGATGTTTTAATCCAGCATGACTTTTCTGGTTGTGACCATTCTTTAAACCATGAAATATGTAAAGTGATGGTGAAAATAAAACACTGGACCATTCTTCCTCACAGAGCTGCTTCGTCTCAGACATATTCTTAGGACGTCTGGTTAGAGCAGCTCTCTTGGAATCATTCCACAGCATCTCTATTGTGTTGAAGTCTGGGTGTGAGCTGGGAGCTCCAAAGGTAGTTTGGAGTAAATTTTCTCTGCAGCATCACCCGGCTTCTACTGAGCTTCAGCTTGTGGACTGTCATCAGGATAGAACACATTTTCCCCTCCATGACGTTAAGCGCTCCAGGGTATGTTTTCATGTGTAATCATTTTACACATATCTTTTTCACTGTAGTCTGTTACAGAATGTTTCTGCTGTAAGTAAAAAGGTCAGATGATGTTTAAGGCGTCTTATTTAGATTTGGCAGGAGCTGATAAAATGCTAAACGTGTAGGGGACCTGCAGAATCATGACGGCAGGAGGAAGCCGGAGTACCTGGGGAGACCCACACAGGCACAGTGAGAACACGCAGTCTCTTTATGAGCAACATTCTTCACATAAACATTTGCTCCAATGTTAATCTAAAATTATTGATTATAGCAGCTTTAACATTTGTGAAGGAGCAGCACACAGGGACCTGCCTTGTACCAGGGACTGAGATCACATAACTCCACTGTGGGTTACCATTTACAATTTGCAATGAATCAGCAAATGGCACGACTTAATGTAAACCATTAAACACCAGAAGGTCAAATTCTTTCTTGTTCTTCTGGAGAAGTTATAATTAGGAAGGAACAATTTCATTTTGCATTACTGCCCTTTACTGGGGAGAAGGACCATTGTGGTGGGTACAAATGTCACGCCACAGGAAGAAGCACCGACACCACGTGGAAGTTTTATCACTGGGGAAGAGCTGTTCTCATCACAGCCGGAGACATTAGCATTACAGACGGACACGTCGTCAAAGCAGGCGGAAAAATCACTGTGACTGCTGTTATACTGGTTTCTTATTTAGTATAGCTATAGAAGTGGAGGAGACCCCGGGCTAGTTCATAGAAGGTAGGTTTAACAGAAGGTCTCTGTGGACCAGGCTTTAAGTCCTGACCTGCATATAAATTGATTGGCTCATGTTCCTGTTTCTGTCAGTGGTGGAAATAATTATTCCATCCATCCATCCATTCTCATCCGCTTATCCGGGGCCGGGTCGCGGGGGGAGCAGCTTAAGCAGAGATGCCCAGACTTCCCTCTCCCTAGACACCTCCTCCAGCTCTTCCGGGGGGACACCGAGGCGTTCCCAGGCCAGCCGAGAGACATAGTCCCTCCAACGTGTCCTGGGTCTTCCCCGGGGCCTCCTCCCGGTGGGACAGGACCGGAAAACCTCCCCTACGAGGCGTCCCGGGGGCATCCGAAACAGATGCCCAAGCCACCTCAACTGGCCCCTCTCGATGCAGAGGAGCAGCGGCTCTACTCCGAGCTCCTCCCGGGTGACTGAGCTCCTCACCCTATCACTAAGGGTGCGCCCAGCCACTCTACAGAGGAAACTCATTTCGGCCGCTTGTATCCGCGACCTTGTCCTTTCGGTCATGACCCAAAGCTCATGACCATAGGTGAGGGTGGGAACGTAGACTGACCGGTAAATCTTTCGGCTCAGCTCCTTTTTCACCACGACGGACCGGTACACCGACCGCATTACTGCTGCCGATGCACCAATCCGTCTGTCAATCTCACGCTCCCTATTTCCCTCACTCGTGAACAAGACCCCAAGATACTTAAACTCCTCCACTTGAGGGAGGATCTCCCCCCCAACCTGGAGGGTGCAAGCCACCTTTTTCCGGTTGAGAACCATGGCCTCGGACTTGGAGGTGCTGATTCTCATCCCAGCCCCTTCACACTCGGCTGCAAACCGCCCCAGTGCCTGCTGGAGGTCCCGGTCTGATGAGGCCAACAGGACAACATCATCTGCAAAAAGCAGAGATGAAATCCTGTGATTCCCAAACCGGATTCCCTCCGACCCCTGGCTGCGCCTAGAAATCCTGTCCATAAAGGTAATGAACAGGATCGGTGACAAAGGGCAGCCCTGTCGGAGTCCAACATGCACCGGGAACAAGTCTGACTTACTACCGGCAATGCGAACCAAGCTCCTACTCCGGTCATACAAGGACCGAATGGCCCTTAACAAAGGGTCCCGAATCCCGTATTCCCGGAGTACCCCCCACAGGATGCCACGAGGGACACGGTCGAACGCCTTCTCCAAGTCCACAAAACACATGTAGACTGGATGGGCGAACTCCCATGAACCCTCGAGCACCCTAGCGAGAGTATGGAGCTGGTCCAGTGTTCCACGGCCAGGACGAAAACCGCATTGTTCCTCCTGGATCCGAGGTTCGACTAGCGGCCTAACTCTCCTCTCCAGCACTCTGGAATAGACTTTCCCAGGGAGGCTGAGGAGTGTGATCCCCCTATAGTTGGAACACACCCTCCGGTCCCCCTTTTTAAAAAGAGGAACCACCACCCCGGTCTGCCAGTCCAGAGGTACTGTCCCCGATCTCCACGCGATGTTGCAAAGGCGTGTCAACCAAGACAGCCCTACAACATCCAGAGACTTAAGGTACTCAGGGCGAATTTCATCCACCCCTGGTGCCTTGCCACCGAGGAGCTTACTGACTACCTCGGTGACTTTGACCAGGGAAATGGATGAATCCACCTCCGAGTCCCCAGTCTCTGCTTCCTCAACAGAAGGCGTGACGACGGGGTTGAGGAGATCCTCAAAGTATTCCTTCCACCGTCCTACAACGTCCCCAGTTGAAGTCAGCAACTCCCCACCTCCACTGTAAACAGTATTGGCAGGAAACTGCTTTCCCCTTCTGAGGCGCCGGACGGTTTGCCAGAATTTCCTTGAGGCAGACCGATAGTCCTCCTCCATGGTCTCTGGTGCCTGTCGTGGCGGCAATCCCCGAACCCGGTGGTGGACACCGGAAGTAAGGGAAGCCGTCAAGCTGAAGAAGGAGTCTTATCAGGCCTGGTTGGCCTGTGGGACTCCTGATGCAGCTGATGGGTATCAGCAGGCCAAACGTGCCGCAGCCGCAGAGGCAAAAACCCGGACCTGGGAAAAGTTCGGCGAGGCCATGGAGGAGGAAATAATTATTCATAAGTATTATTCATTTCAACCTGTGTTGACTATTGCAGTTCTCTTTTCAGCTGCCTTAGCAAAACCTGCCTGGAGCAGAAGTCCAGAACGATCAGCCAGCTTCTTCACAAAGTCCTTGAAAAAGGTCTGACGTTTTAGATTCACGCTGTATTTAATGGATGTATTTAGATGTATTTACACTGACTTCTAATTTAATTTGGAATTGTATGTGTGTATATATGTATGTATGTATGTGTATATTCAATTTCAATTCAATTCAATTTTATTTGTAGAGCGCTTTTTACAACTGACATTGTCACAAAGCAGCTTTACACAACCAAAGAACAGTACATGATCAGTATATATATCCATGTATGTGTGTATGTATGGATGTACTGTATGTACTGTATGTATATATTAAAGAGCCTCTGCAGCCAGTTGCTTGTCCCTCGCTCCAGGCTGTAACACTGTTCAAGGCTGTAATGCTTCCATTTTAATCACTGGCACATTAGAAGCCTAGTAGGTGTCAGTAAATGAACGCTTTTGTTAGTGTCGGCGTTTACACTGTGAGGCAGCATGTACCAGTGCAGAACTAATTTGAATCAAGCTCACATAAGAATAAGCACAAAAGTTCAGGTTGTTCATTTTGTGCCAGCACTGAGGCTCATCCAAACCTGGGAAGAGGAACAGGGAACACGTTCTATGCAGATAATGAGCAGGACTTCCAGCACAATGGACAATGGCCTGCTCCCAATAAAAAAAAAAAAATCCATTGACATGAGAATGCCATCAGAGTAGATAGAAATGATGCTGCTCTGAGTAAAAGTTATACTGCAGATTCAGACAGAGAGTGTATTATATGTGAAAAAGCAGGATTACAGTAATGTAAGTCAGGAATAAACAGAAACATCAGGTGGCATCTAATTGAATGTAACACACACACCCATGGTAACAGAGTGGTCTTTACACTGGCAGGACAGAAATACCTTAGCGTAAACACCACCACAGGACAGCTGGCTTGGGTGAGTGGAGGATGTTTGAGCATGGTCAAAGTCACTGGCAAAAAATAATGTAAGTCTATGAATCTGGAAAGCACGTTGACAGATGGGGAAACGTTTTGCTGGCTGAAGCAAGTTTGCTCGCACCAAAAAAGAAAAGCCATCTCGTATAAAGTCGTGTTGCATCTCACTGAACGCTCTCTGTCTAAATGCGGTTCATGTTATTTTAGCCATTCACTGCAAACTTTCCCCAGACTTGTGTCAACAGAGGGCAACCACCTCTGTCAGTTTTTGGTTAACAGAGGCAGCGTTGTGAATTACGAGCTACAGTCAGCAGCTCCTTCCCGATGTAAATCCGTCTCAGCTAGGCAGCAGATGTTGCCGTGTGTGTGTTTGATTTGTGTTGAACACGAGAAACATCTGTGAGACAGTAGCACAATGTGGAAGAAAAGACGAGCTAAAAGAGTCCAACTGTCTACCCAGTGTGTGAATTAACGCGCACACACAAACACACACACCCCCGCTCACACTCTCTTTCCAGCCACCCTGTCATTTGAAGCTGGGCTGGTGGACTCTTTCCAGATTTTGCCTGGAACAGATTTAAAAAAAAAAACAAAAAAAAAACTATTTATGTCTTCAAACTCCGAGACGCCTTGTCATTAGAAGGCCTCATATAGCAACGAGGCCGGTTCCACCCATCACAGCTCCACTCCCACAGCCCTCTCTTTCTACATGTCCCTCTCTCGGCGAGGCCAACACCTTGGTGGTGCAGCCGAAACAGCAACATGTCATTACAGACATGCTGAAAACGTTTATTATATTAGTTTATTACTGCTGCAGTAGAACCAGAACACTTCTGGTTTCACTTTGGTTGTCTATGTTATACTGTACAATGTTCCCACCCTGCTCTGTGAAGTGAGCACCCTTTAATGGTCAGTCACAAAGACAGAGCTGAAGTCTTGACATCACACGAAATGGAACTCACTGCTAATTGTTATTCAGCATTTCTTTCATCTGTCGTTCTATTGGAAATGTCTTCGATGACTAAGTCAGCTGTAACGTTGACACAGTTAAAATAGAGGCTGGAGTTTTATGTCTGAATGTGGATTTCTCATGAAAAAACAGAAACATTAACTGAATATTTGAAATGATAAATATACTTTAGTTGGATGTATAGATGAAAAATTCAACTTATTTCTTTATTTATTTTTTTCTAATGTAATTAGCTTAACTTTTTATGATGGATTGTGACATCATGGCAGCAAACAGCCCATGCTGCTTGTTTATACTTTACAGTAAGGTTGTTTATTCAGGTCGCCAGGACCCCTGAGGGCTAATTCATGTTAGAAGGGGCACCTTTGATCACTTTGAGAAAAGGGTGGGGGATTGAACCTTTATAGAGCCCAGTTTGTGTGTGTGTGTGTGTGTGTGTGTGTGTGTGTGTGTGTGCGTGTGTGTGGGTGTGTGTGTGTGTGTGTGTGTGTGTGTGTGGAGGAAGGTAGAATGTATCCAGGAAGGACTTGAGGTGAAGGGGGAGGGTCAATGAGGAGGGAGGCTGGGAGGAGTTGCAATAGTGAAAGAAAAGAAGGAGAAATTGGTGTGTAATTACTTTCCTACTTCGTTAAATTAGAGGGGACGGTGCTTCTAACCTAGTGCTTGTGCCTGATGTCTGCACCAACATCTATTTGTCTTCTTCTCTACCAGAAGCACGACTTTTCAATTAGAAGCTACTAAAGAGCCTTTTAGGTTGTGCAAGTGTGTGGCTATGAGCCATAGTGATGCCAGCGTTTGACATGTGCATCTCGAAGAAAACAAGGCCTCTAAACAGGATGATGCATTTAAGTGGTATTGATCTTAATGTTGTATAAATCATCGGTGGGGAGAGTGATGGCAAATTTTCTAATATCCATAAAATGTAGCGGTTCACAACAAAGTAAGTCCCCAAAAAATGACACGTTAAAAAAAGAATTCCTCTTAAAGGCAGTTATATCAAGCAGGCGGCTGTGATCCACAGGCTAAAAAGCACTTCCACATGTACACAAACAGACATACACCAACATGAGAGTCCAGTAGAGCATACAGGGAACCACACACCAGCATGAAAACATCATCCCTGCGATAAGGTACAGGCGAGGATGATGATGATAATGTAGGGGTCAGGCTGAGGCATAATCTGCTGGTTGGTACTGAGGAGGCAGTATCCCACCAGCCTTTTCTTTAAAGCAGCTGATTTCTTTGACTGAAAGCATGGCTGAGGGAGTGGTGAGCCTGATCAAAAGACACCAGTTCAACTACAATAAATAGCTGAAGAGAGCTGAGGGGAACTGCAAATACTCTGTGGGTATGTCACTAGACACAACTTATTTGACGTGACACATAGTCATTTGGTACATTTTTAATTCTGAAACAGTGCAACTTTAAATTTGCAACGCTTCCAGCTCTGGCAGTTATTGATATACAAAAGCTGAGTAGGCAGGAGAAGGTGGTTTTGTCAGATTCAGATTCAGAGTGAGAGGCTTTGCTGTTTCCAGGAAGCAGTGCATGCTGGTCTCTGCATGTACGCACATACTGAGCCTGTAAAAGGCTGTTTAAAAGCAGTAGCCTGGAGTGAGTCAGTGCTTTTTGTAAAAATAAATAACAGCAATACATTTCTATTTCTCCTTCTCATTGATTGTCCTCTACTCGCTTCACACTTTTATAGTGTCCTTTCTCTCACACATCCATGTGTTTATTCCATCATATCCACACTTGCTACTACTGACTTTTGCAGAGGTTATTGTGCATTTTTAAATCCAAGACCATAACCCATATCATACCACATTGAAACCTTCAGCGAGCTGCTGCTTGATAACCCCTAAAGATTCAGGTCTGGATCAGTTTGCCCATGAGAATTTAAGAGAAACTCATTTTCATTATCCTGTAGTGGTACAGCGTGTGTTGATCTGTTTGCACTTCACTGCCTCTGCCAGGAGGAAATATTAACCACATGAATATGATTTGAAGGCAGAGCACCTCTGAAATGTCTTACTGGTTAATTAGCAGACCTGCCAGTGTGAAACTAAACAGCTAGAGTGAAGAAATGTGTCTACAGACGTTTGAATGACTTGCATGCATGAGCATGTTATGCAAACAGGTGAAGCTGACACAACAGTCCTTCATATTGACTCTGGTGAGTTGGGTTTCAAATGACCTTTTTCTTTTATTACCATTAGAGACGGGGTGAGTCAAACCAGTGCGCAAGTAAAAACTGTGGCACAATTAACCACCATGATGATTCACCGTGGCTTCTTTCAACTTACAGGAAGCGTAAGAACCAAAACTCGTGTTAAAAAAGTAAAGAAAAGAAACAATTAAATTTAATCAAGAATGAATTGGACACCATGAATTAAATGTGTTGACAGATTCTTCAAAAATGTTCTCAGACTTGATGAGGTCTTGACTGTTACGTGTAATGAAAATGTCCTGACTTGAAAAGAAAACCTCAGGTTTTCATCCCTTGAACTCGCTTTTATTTCTGTCTTCAGCAAGACCATCATGCAGAACCTGATGCCAAATCTTTTTTAAAAATGACTTTTAAAAACACTACTAGGTCCAAGTCTGACTTCTAATGCTACATGTTTAGCTTTGTACTGCAGATAGAGGTTACATCTAAATTAACAGTCGATGAAAAGAGAGAAAAGTGAAGGAAAAACTGTCCTTTTGATGTGTTTTTTCTTGGTTGGTTTGCGCATCAAACACGTTTGATGTATAATATAAATATATAAATACAAATACATAAAAATAGGAGACACATCATATAATGATCATTCCTTGCTGTAGTGAAACAGGAAACACAGCTGTTTATTGTTTCAAAGTTTAATGTTTTACCTTGCAGCTATCGACCCTGACCTCCAGTCTACCGACTCTTAGCCGTGGAGCTAAGAGGAACCATCCCAGTATCGTGCTGGACGTGCTGGACGTGCTGTGTGTGCAGAGCTGTTGAAAAGCAGTGATAGGACAATCTGTGTTTTAGCACCAACGAAGACATCCACCCCCCCTTAAACACACAGACATGCGTGCACGCACACACACACACACACATGCACAAACACACGCTATAAGTATCTTCCATTCACACGTGTTAATCTAGTGGAGTGCTATAATCTTATTACTCTCATCCCTTCGGGCTGTCTCTACTGTATCATTATATACCCCAGCTGTATATTATGTAATGAAACGTGGCAACAACGGTTGGTTTTATTGTTCACAGTCTGTATAATTAAAGTATAGTGCTTGAACTGGAGCGTTTTGGCGACTCACTACTGTATATCACAGAGAACATAGTGTTTACTATCAGCATCAGACAGTATCAGTAATGCAACAGATTATGGAAGACGAGCAGAGCCATGGCTCCAGAGCTGGTGGAGGAGGAGCTGGAGGGATGTTCTTGAGTGGATTAATGCTCCTAACACTCCATGTGCATACTGTAATGTACATGACAGAATTCAATAGGTGGACCTATTGGCCTGCATAAGGCCGGAAGACTCTGCAGGGCATTTAGTCTGTGGAGTGTCCTGTAATGTATCTGTTCATTAGAGATTCTATTCTATACTACAAAAAGGCTCGGAGCCGTATAGGACCCGAGTCATTCTGAGGAGACTCGGGTCCTTCAACATCTGTAGAACCCTGCTGCTGATGTTCTATGAGTCTGTGGTGGCCGAGTGTCATCTAATGTGCTACATGGTGGTAGCAGAACAAACTGATCAGGACGGCTGGCTCTTCTCTGGGGGTGGAGCTGGACCCTCTACATGGTGGTTTGATTCCCTACTGCCATGTCACATGCCAAGGTGTCCTTAGGCAAGACACTGAAGCCCAAGTTGCCCCCGGTGAGTCAGATCAGCTGCATAGCAGCTCTGCCATCGATGTGTGAGAGTGTGTGTGAATGGGTGAATGCGATGCAGTGAAAAGCTGTACATACAGTAAGTGCAGACCGTTTACCATTTATCATTTGACTGACAATTGATGTCTTATAACTGCTGTCATTCCACCCTGGACTATAAATATGAATCCATTCTCATTCCTCTCTCATATTCTGTGATTATACAGATATCTCTGTATTGATGTTATTGTGTATTTATGTTGCTGTGGATCTTTCCTGGTTGTGGTTCCTTTTTCTTTCTGTCTGTGTTGAGCAATAAAGCAAAACACTTTCCCTCTGGGATTAATAAAGTCTTTTGAATTTTGAATCTTTAGTTGTTACTTGTTTCATGAGCCAAACCACGGGTTTTTAGTTTTTTGCTTTTCCTGCTTGGCTCTGTATCATTTTAACTATTAACTTGAACAATAAACCACTTTTGTTTTTGGATTTTTATTTGTGCTTTAAAACCGAATTCGTGATATTTACATTCTTATAGAAGTGGTCCCAACTTTTTGCATTTGTCATCCTCCAATGGGTTTAAAAAAATGTTTTAAGTTTTATTTCTATTTGGATATCCATTCCCACTTATATCTTCTCCCAACATGATGACCTTAATTTTTTTTTTTTTTATATTATGTAACTGCAGCATAGAGAAAATCCTAGAAAGCTCTCAGATTTCCATGAACAATATATCTTGGTTGGTTGGTTAATGTACAAACACAACTTTTTACAGCATACCTGTGAATCCAAAACAGTTTACTGTGCTGTTTGATGCACTTTTCCTAGTAAAGCTAGTATCAATCCCCTGCTGACAATGTTCTGTGTTTGATCTTATGTCATTCATGAATTGTATTGTTTTAAATAAAAAAATAATTACTTAAAAAAAAAACAGCTGATCGGTTGCCTAGCAACAAATGCTGTTATGATTCTAGACTCCACAAGTGCTTTGATGTGTGATGTCAGAGTCCGGAAGCCTTTGATCAATGTCTCAGGATCATTCCAGTCTTACATGAATCTTTCTGACAGTCACAGAGGATTTTGTGAAAAGAGAAGAACTCACTGAAACTAGAAGAAAAACACAACAAAAACTTCGCAAGAAGATGAATCGAGGATCAACACCAGTCAACATGGAGAAACGTTCACAGAGAGAGGAGCCGCTGGAGACAAGTGTGGACACTTTAAAGCCTGTGTTGGACTTTTGTAGTCGACTGACACTGGAACAGTTTGAATGCTTAAAAGCAGATCAACCTGACGAAGCCACGAAAACCATCTTGGCAGGAACCCTTTTGGATTTGATAGGATTATTGAGCACATCCATTGAGGAGGATTCAGAGAGCACTGCTGTAGCCATGTCTGAGGAGCAGGTCGTGTCCAGTCTAGGCGACATGCTTCCTCAGGCTTTTGCTCAGGCTCTGAACATTACTGAAGAGGTCCACAGCATCAGCTCAGAGTGTTTGACCAGCCTGGTTGCTAAAGAGGTTACAAAGCGTGTGAACGCCAACCTCTCCACTGGATGGGACTCTGGAGAGGTTGTGATCATTGCAAAGGACACCTGCTCGGAGGAGCTTAATGACATGGTTCTACACGCCTGCAAAATGATTAAGGACTTTGCAGGGAAAGCGACAAGGCCGCTCACATCCCGATCACAGAGAAGGCAGAGAAGTGTTCTCAGCCCCACACTGATGAGCAGCAGCGAACAACATCTGCAGATCAACAAACATGACCGTCGTTCACCAGAGAAATCTCTGAAAGCACAAAGCCCAGAGACAGGAGCACAGTCAACAGAGGACAAATACAGTCTCATAGCTATAACATCTAAAGCTGTCCAGAAAATTCTTCAGAAGGAGGTCAGTGATTTAACTGATCCTCTTCTGGATGAAGTGTCAGAGTGCGTTCAAGAGCACCTGGACTCCAGCTCCCTTCAGGAAATCAGAGTTGTTGCCGATGACATTGCTGAGGTGATCGTCCAAAAAGCAAATAGTTTGGAAGAGAGCGATGCTGCAGGAGACGTCTACTCCAAACTGCACCTAACTGATCTGGGGCACAAAGTAAAGACCTTTTTTGCAAAGCAGATCGCTAAAGCCTCAATTTGTCGCACCGCGGCACAAGTGAAGACCAAATTCTTTGACGGCGCCAAAGTTGAAAGCGAGCAGCCGATGCAGTCTCTCATGACCAGCGTTGACTCTCTGCTTCAAACACAGGCAGCTGAGACACCAGAAGAGGAGTACCACTGCTGGTTACAGGATATTTTAAACGACAAAGCGCTGTTCTTCACCTCCAAGCTTAACAAAGCGCTGACAATGTACGCAGATGAGATGAAATTCGACCCAACAAAACAAAGACCGGACCACAGCCCCATCAGTGTGTTTGTGACTCCACCTCGATCTACCATATATGCCTACATTAGGACCAAAGTGTGGCAATTCATTGAACTGATGAGGTGGTGGATGAGCACACAGGCTGACTCTCACAGTGACAGGGTGACATCCGTCACTGTGGAGGAGGCTTCATCACCCGCCTCATTGTCTGGACAGGCCCGTGCCCTTTTGGAAGAACAAAGAAGAGGGATGGAGTGGAACAGAAATTTGGTGCTGGTAATGGTCAAGAAACTGGTTAACCGAATTCTGAAAAAGACAAACGTGACTCTGGAAAACGTGGAGGACGTCACCAACCGACTGTTTCAGAGAGTTTGGTCTGAAATCGAGCTGGAAGACTTTGAAATCACATCACATTCTTTTATAAACCTGCACAAGACCATTTACAAGGATCTGTGCAACTATTTTCCCGGTGGACAATTGATTCTGGTTGCAATGTGCCTGGTGGATTCAGCCTTTGACAACTGTATTGCCTCCTCTTTCAAATATCACCTACTTACTGCACCAAAAAGAAGCAACACTGTCTTCAGGTTTCTCTCTCGCATTCGTAAACGCATCTCAAAAACCTGGAACCGTTGCTTTACAGGGGACCACACACAGACGCCTCTGTCTGTGGGCACACAGGGTTCACAACAACTGACTTCCTCACACTCAATAGAGCCCTGTTGTTGTGCATGTGGGATGTTCTACCTGTGCAACTGCCCCATATCTGCCAAGGACCTTCAGTGTGCAGTAATATGGGGCAGGAGGTAAATCTAGGTACCTTACTGCAGGGGGCTACCTAGATTTGGTACCTTCCTGCAGTGGGCTACCTAGATTTGGTACCTTCCTGCAGTGGGCTACCTAGATTTGGTAGCCTCCTGCAGGGGGGGGGGAGGGTTTGGGGTATTAGGACCACCACAGTAGTCAGTAGTGTGGCCTCACAACACAAAGACAAGAGTTTGACTCTTTGTCCTGTGTGTTTGTGCGTTTGCACTCTGCCTACTGTGGTGGTGTGGGTTTACTCCGGGTTCTCCGGTTTCCTCCCACATTTTTAAAAACTAATCAATTCATCATTTAATAAATTTAAATAATCAATTCCTTCTTATCTCTTACTTTCTTTTTGTTGTATTTATTGTTTGTTATTTTCAGGTGAGTCATTTTATGTAATAATAAAATGAGTGAGAACAAAACTCATAGTATTAATATTATTACACTCATGACCCTTAGCTTAGGTTATCCTAGGTTTGTTTAGATGTGTTCGTGCTGACTGAAATGTATTTGGAGAGACCAGATCTTGAAGAATTTATTGACGCCTCTTTTCAAATATCATCTAAATAACAAACCAGAACCTTCTTCTCTAATGTGCATGAATTCATCTCTATGCCCTTCAGAAAGTCGAGTGACTGTGACAACATCTCATACTTTTGTCTTCACGTGATAAAACAGGTGTTACTACTCTGAAACTGTGATATTTGGGTTTTGTGGACATTTTGAAAAACAGACAGACATTTCACAACAGGTGGACAATTGCAAACATGTTTTGCTACGTGACCTACCTTAAAATGTTGAGCAGAAGCATTTGTACAGTTCAGTCTGCACTGGCACAGACACAATAGACACAATGAGACACAGCAGACGTCAGAGGGTGGTGTAGCTGCAGGTGTGGTTCCTCATGAAGAACGTGGGAACCACAAACAGTCCAGGTGAAGCTGTCCAGGTGAAGCTGTCCAGGTGAAGCTGGTTCACAGAAAGCTGTTATCAAAATAAAACCTGACAGCTTTCAGAAATCCAACATTAGAACATACTTTGCTTTTTTTACTTGTTTGTTTGTTAGTACATACGTCCACCTGATTGTTCACAGTATGAATCAATTCAGTAGAAATTGACTATGTAGAAATAACATCACAGTTCTGACTGGTGCTATGAGATCAGCTTCTCTGTAAGTTAACATCCTGGTATGTAAATGAGGTTTGGACAAACTAAATGAGTACACTGGATCATTTAAGACATACCCCTCAGATACAGATCGAGAAATCCATTATCCGTCTCTCTATCTGTATTTTGAAATTAATATTTACGGAATTCTGCTTTTTCTGAGCTTGAACGGATTCAGTTTTCTCCACTTCTGTTTTGCTGACTGTGTGAAGACTTTAGAAAAAGTGACTTCAGTCTATTGGTCAACATGTCTGTCCACCACTTCCACTAATATTATTTTGATTTTTTACATACATATGCACATTTGTGATCCCACCTGAACGTCTTCAGATTTTATATATTTGAACTACATTTTGGTCAAAGGACAAAGGTCAGTTCCAGTGACATCACACCCATTTTTTGGAGTGCTATATCACCTTGAGGGAATTTCATCACATGTGGCACAAATGGTTAGACCAGTGTCATGACCACTGTAGCTTATTCTACCTTGAGATGATTTTTTTGTGAGACAAACATGGGTTGACAGCTTATTGCAGGTTCAGCTGATAACAGTCATTACTGGTAATCATCTGTGTGTGACGGTATCAGATAGACTCTTTAATGTGAGCACTATATTTTTTGCTGGTAATGATGGTGTGATGATGAGTGAAGGTAAGGCTATTAGGCTATCATTATGGTTCGATCCCTCCTTGGAGGCAAACAGGATGGACTTCCTGCAATAACTATGAGGATGTACTTTAAGTGCTCACTAAAGCCTCAGCTGCAATACTGAGTATTTTACTGCACTTCAACTTGTTTCACTTTGTTAAACCCACTGGTTCCTACATACTGTAAACTGACAGCTTATTTGCAGCACCTAAATCCACTGGACAATTGAAGCTTTTCAGTATGGAGCCAGCATTTTCAGTCCAAATTCTGTCTGTGTATCTGCAGTCTCCTCTTGGCTAAAGAGAGAGAAAATACTCCTAATACTGTTTTTTTGAAGCAATGAGAAAACATAGTGCACTTGTGCGGGGAGGACACTATAAAGAGGCACCATGAAGTGGTGTAAAAAAACAGTTTAAATTGTCCCAGTGGGGTTGGAGTACTTGTTATGTAGTCTGTTTTTGTTCACTTCTGTCTGGCCTTGAATATAATTCTGCAGCTCACAGTCTACAGCCAATGCCAGCTGCTCTGTGGGGCTGAATTTAAGGACAATGATGTCGTTACCATTTACTAATTAACACTAAACACAAAGTACAGCAAGGGAGACTGATGAGAATCTCATTAGTTTTTTGGTCAAAGTATTTGGTCAAAAACAAAGCACTGGATTGATGTTTACTCGAGGACAACACAAGCTTCATGATTTATACCAATCCATCCACAACACAGTAAATTTGTTGTACTCAAATGCAGAAATTACAACTTAAAGCTACAATACGAAACCCAAACTTAGTGCTAGCATGAGCAAGAAATGGCAAGAAATAAGAAGCTACAAAATGTACTAATCAAGCAGAAATCATTGCTGATCTTATCTGATTGTTAAGAAGAGCGAGTCAAATAGGTCAAGTATATATATGTCTTACTACCTTGTGAGTCTGACTTCACGGGAGGTGTTAACAGCACTTCTCTACAATAAGATCTTTTTGGAGCACATTTCTACTAATAATTATTCAAAAAACTACCAACAAAATACTGTGGAAACTTAGAAAATGTAACTAAGGTATTAAGGGAATTGGCCTATGTGATGGATAAATATAAAACATGTAATAAATATAATACTCTACAGCATATTACAGGATCACATACTTAATGTTAATGCATTAATAATGTGATCTGATCTGCAGAGTCTTTTTTCAGTTTTGGATTTTTCTAATTCTGGATTTTGGATTTTTAAATTCTAAAGAAGGCCATGGCATCTGAGTTGTTTGATATAATTGTTTGATTTAATTATCAATCAATGCAATAACCTTTAATAAATGCATTCAGGGATCCCTCGTGCCCCATGGGGGGGCACTATCCTCCATCAAGAGAAAAATGTTTCACTTGTTGACGCAGTGTGGTTCTCTGCTGAAGAAATACTAGTTGCTAATTGTGCAAAATCAACGGGTGGAATATGTTTAGTAGGGGTCAACAGGTCATTTTTTCTCAAAGGTTCCATAGCAGGATAAATTCCACCGTTTAGTGACGGTGCAGAAAATAAAAAAGAGGATCAACACATACATGTGAAGTGATAACTTCAACAAATCTCTTAGGAGTAATTAATTCAGCCCAGGACTTGGTCACTGACCCTATGAACCGAGACACTGGATCTGTTGCCTCCCAGCTTGTTTCTATACGACATTTTTACTGTGGTGGTTTTACTGGTCAGCTCCTTTCTATTGAAAGCAGCTGAGCAGCAATGATAAAAGACGGCATTTAGAGCTAGAAATGATGACTGAAGGTTACCAAAATGTTACAGCATCCCAGCATGTCATTACAGAACATGTTGATCCTCCCCAGCCTGCTTTCCCTGTACAGAAACACAAAATCAGGCTGACCACATACACGGCGACCATGAAGTCTTGTCCTGAGCCAGCCGACTGCTGTTGGACTTCTCTAAATCTGCAGGGCAGCAGGTCTGTCATTATGCGAGCACAGCTTTGGGTGTGTCTGAGAGGCAGCCAGCCAGAAACTGGAAACCAGGCCACAGCAGTGGAAACATCTGTCCTCATCTGACTTCAGTGTGACGTCACACTGCCCCCCACTGTGTTCAGCTGGTACTGCATATAGCCTCCAAACAGAATGCACTGTACTGTACTATAATACTGTATGTTTCAGTACTTGAAGTATTCGAAGATATTTTGACTACAAATTTAATCAAACATGTTTTACATGCATTTCAAATGATAACAGTCTAACCAGATGGTCATATCTTTTAGTCATACCTTTAGCTTCAGTTGCTAAAACTGTAACTGTACAGTCACGTTCCAGTTGAAGCTCAGTGTATGGTTTTACTGTGTGCTCGTAACATTTCCAGTGTAGCAGTAACAAACACATTTTCTCAGCACAACAACATTTTTAGGAACATTTTTGTTTCCGGTGTATGTCTGTGGTACACAGTAAAACATTACGGTTGGATTTTTGTAAAAATATAACAATACATGCATAAACACCAGATTTAGTTTATACAATAATTATTAACAGGCCGCTCTACAGGGTTACACTAAAAAGACCCACTGAACTCTGTTACACAGTGAATGTTTGCTTTGCTGGCACAAAGCATGTGCAAATGAATCATTCAGCACTTTGGAGCCTTTTGGACGCTGGAGCTAAGGTGAGGTGAGCAAAGCAAAGCAAAGGGATGCAAACTAGTTGCTTTCATGTTAATGAGAGGAGTTTTCTTTTGTATGTTAATGTGTCGATGCTTGGCTTTTCTGAAAGGAGTGTGAATAAACATGTTGGTTCTCATAGCACAGGTTGCCAAGCTAATGGCTTAAGTGTTTTCTCTTAATAGACAGGTGGTGTAGGCGAGGGAGAAACAGAAAGAAAAGAGAGAGGCAGGAGAGGCAGGAGAGCGATGCAGTAGCAGGTCAGGAGAGAGAAGACCACTTGTGCAAATTATCAACAGCTAACGAAGGATTCCCAAGTGGAAACCCTGTTTTAACCTCCGTCATAAGTTCACAACATTAACATAAAGTGATCAGTCACACATATTCTACACTCTCTAAAAGAAGTTTACAAGTTTTCAACAGCTCTTTATTTATGGGTAAAACCTGAAGTGAAAACCAAAATAGAACAACACTAATGCCTAGTACAGAAAGAACCATAGGGGCCAACCTTGAACCAGACGGTTGGGACTGGTGTTTTCAGCAGACAGTTGGGGTAAAAACTGGAACTGACTGACTGACGGACTTGTGCCTCATCCCTCTTTCTCATGGCTCAGCCCAACAGCACACTCTGCTGGAGAGAAACGATCACTGCTGACTTTCCATGAACCAATCTCCATGTCTAAATACTTTTTCTAAACTCTGTTTCATTGGTCATGATGTAAATGAAATTAACACCCAACTCATTCTCACTCAGGCTACACTAGTCACATGTTAGTATCTTACAGTTTCCTGAGTGATGGTCTGTATCTTTATAATAAGTTTTTTAAATAAGCAATGACATGTTTCACATACCATAAGTCATCTTCCCATGTTTCTATGCATTTGACTCTGCAGTTCATTGTTTTGTCCTTCTAACTGACACTACTAACTAGCCATTTACAATCAGTTAGTTAATTAGTTAATCATAATTATGACACAATCGCTTCACAATAATTATAATCAGCTGGTATCACTAGTCACAAGTTCATGCTCTTGTTGTTAACTCTTCTTCGTCATTTTAGTCTTTATTCTCTCTTGGCATCATTTTCTGAACATTGGTTCTGACCCACCTTCTCTAGCCAGGTATCTAATTTTGGATTTGGTGTTTTTTAAGGCCCCTGCCCAGTGGTTCTGATATTTGGAAGCTGATTGTGGATGCTGCAGTTTGGATTTTGGATTCAGACCTCTGATTGTTGGGGCTCTGCAATTTTAGTTTTCAGTTCAGTGATGACTTATTAACCTCAGTGTACAGCATACTTACAAAGAAGAGGAAAATGATCATTACTCGTCTTTTATTTTATTTTTCATTCATTTTTTATTGGTATTATAGCAACATATCCTTCAGTGTTATTACATTAAACCACCTCTGTTACATATACAGTAGATTTCATTAGCATTTTAAAAGCCTTTTGCTAACACTGTCTAATCCATGATGGCATACATAGTTTAGTCTCGAAGTTGACCTTTTCCACCATTGCTATGTTACATAAATACGGCTAAACCTCAACTAGCCAATCAGAAGTAGGCCTGGTAGGCCAGGAGATATCCATCATTGTACATGTAGATCTGCCTGTTGGTGGGGTTGTAGCTCAGACTGGCTACTCCTTTGGCTACCTTCTCCAGTGGCAGTGCTAGTGAGTTGTCCTCTTTGCCTGTTGCTGTGTCGAAAGCGTAAAACACCTCTTCACGGAACTCATCCACATAACGCGTGGCGTACAGCACGCCGCACACCATGAAAGCATTGCTTACTGCCTTCTTGAATAGGCGTGTCTCCCACGTCTGCGAGACATTAAGTGTCTTGGCATCGTTGTCCCAAACTAACCGGCTCACAACTAGATTACCGTGGTTAGAGACAGTGGCATAGAGGGCCCACAGTCCGGTCTCGTCTGCCTCCACATCCACATCACTGTTGGCACGGCAGTCATAGTAGCAATATGGGAATTTGTTGTTGAAACCCACTCCAGTGCCTGGTAGTGTCACGCGTTGGACTTCATTGGTGTTGAGGTCATAGCGGCAGATATCTGCGGAGCGGTAGCAGTGATAGTACAGCGCTTCACCATACAGGACAGAGCTCGGACCCTCAATCGATTTGGAGTCGGTGTAGGATGAAGCAAAAGTAAAGTCCTTGTAGTTGGCAGAGGCCATGAAGTTTTCATAACTTTGATATATGCGCAACGTGTTTCCCGAGGTGTGGCCGCTCACCAACGTCTGAACCCAGTAGCTGTCCTTCTGCCCCTCGCTGTCAAACTGGGCCTGTTTACCCCACGAGCCAGAGATGTAGCTTTTACCAAGGGGACTGACCTTAGTCATGATAGGATCACTTATGTTGGTGATCAGGCCCTTGAGGCAGTACCTGTCCCGGCCTGGAATCAAAGAAACACAAGAAGATTCTCAGTCACTGAAGTCACGGTTATCCCAAAGGCAACTGGACTTGCTGGAGGTTCTTGACTACATTTGCCTGACTTCCTGAAAGCTTCTTCTGTTCGCACCAGTAGATTTGTTAAGATGTTGACGGTCAAATACATATTGATTGTTGCCAACCATCAAGTGTGACATGACTGCCAGTCATAGGAAGGGATGACAAGACTGTACAGCCATCAACATGTACAGATGCACCTTTGGTATAAGAAAGGTGTGAAGATTTGGGGATTAACAGAACATCTAGTATCTATCTAGGGCCAATGGTTTTGGTTGAAGAAGTGAATATTTAGCAAATTCAAAATGCTTAACATCAAAATACTTTAAGTTCTGAGTATACCTTTGAATTGTTAACACAAGCAGCCAACTTAAAGTCCTGTAAATCTCACTTTCATGGTAGATGATATTAATGATTGTTATTCTTTTGCACTGTTCCCATAAAGGACTTCAAACATCTGACTGCACCAGAGAGCAATTCGGATGATATTATGAATTACAATATATTCCTCAAGACTTACCAACTTAATACAGTAACCATTAACCTAGTAACCTAGAGTAAGTAGATTCATATCATCACAACATTAGTAACATCCATGTTTTACATCACAGAAGTGACACATGCTCACACTTACCTCTGAAATCTTTGGGGAATTGACTTGCAGGACTGAGCGCTGTTCTTCAGGTAGCGCAGCTTCTCCTTGACAGTCTTCATGTTAATTGTGTCTGACGTTTTCATCCTGACTACATCTCTACGCAGTTTACCCACCTAACACACACACACACACACACACACACACACACACACACACACACACACACACACACACAATATATATATAGTACTTGAATACAAGTGTGTACTGAGTGGTGTATCTTTACATTATCATATCTTAATACCTCATATAAACTACAGTACACTTTTACTTAGTCTATTTTTTCTTTTGTTTTAGGTTGACGATGTGCGATGATCTAACATAATAGCAATGGAAGCATGTTGTAACAGCTGTTTTAAATTGCCATTTGCTTGTTTTGCTTTTGCTGCACCTCTACGGAGAGCTTCTGTGTCTGGGCAGTTTTCGACTGGCTGTGAAGGGAGCTGATGTCTGTCTCCAGCTGGCTGAGCTCGTCACCCAGCAGACGCAGAGACAAGGCCGTGTACAGGCCCTGGTGATGCAAATACTGGAAAGGCTCCAGTCGAGCTGTCACGTTGTTAACCAGAGCCTGGATACGAGGGAGGCGCTGGATGGACAACTTTACCTGCAAAGGAATGGAGAGAGACTGTTGTCTTGCAATGTTGCCTCATACAGTGTAAGGATGTCTTTTGAGGATTTTTTTTTTTTTGAGTTTTATCATGTTATGTCACTGAACATTCCCACTGACCTGATTGAAGAATGTGAAATTCCCAAATCACCATCACTGAATCAGTTGTTTCGAATAAATGCTTCTAATCACTGTAGTATGGCTCACTACCAGTACATCCATTCATCAAATTAAATAGAATCAGACTGCAGCACAGTCCAGTGGTGATGTCCCACATTGTACCATTGTACCTCAGTGCTTACCTGTTCCTGCAGGTTATGCAAAGAACCTTCGCAGGACTGAACCTGCTCCAGCACGCCCTCGTACTTCACAACGGGAAACGACCATGCGGCAACGTTGACCTCACATGCACACGAACCATTGTTTTTCCGTCCAACCACACGCTGAGGTTGGCCATCATGCTGCAATTACACATAACACTTAATGCAAACTATAAGAAAATAACATTTGATTTACAAAATAAGGCAGGAGACCTGTCTGCTCCATTTATCTTATCTTGATTTTTTTTTCTAAGAGTAGGGAATCAAGAATAACTCACTGTAAGTGACAGCAGCAGGAGCAGCAGCAGCATCATGTTTAAAGCTGGAGGAATCATCTGCACACTGACTGATACGGAAGATGTTAGCTTTGGAATCTACAGCCCTCCTTTTCTCTGTGCTCTGAAAGATGCAATAACAACAAAGTTTTGCTGACAAAGCTATAAAACCACATGAAATTTAAAAAAAATGTCACACTGTGGAGTTTCACAACCCCTGTGGTCAACTGGGAATTTTTCCATTTCCCCGTTCATTTATGCAATGGTTATTATTTCCCATTTGTAACATCCTGTGCTTTTTTTTTTTTTTTTTTCAAGCCCTGACTCGTAAGGTAAGTAGACATTAACATATATCAGTAGTCTTTATAAAACAGTTGTGCTGCTTTTCAAAGAATTGTAAAAAAACACCTGAATGATGTGAGTTAAAAGAAAAAAACAGCAGGTCGTGGTGGAGGTCAGCATCTTTATGAAGTCACTGTATTTTTTGATTGATAGTCAGTTCATGAGTCAAGAGAATAATTACAATAAAAATTAAGAACAGAAAAAATGCAAAACTTCCACAAAGCGACTCTATCGGTCTGTGGGCTTTAGACCTACTGTATGTAGAGGGGATGGGGGGTCTTTTATCATCCAGCTGGGTCTCTTGTCACATTTGAAATGTCAGGGGACACTTCACCTCTAAACCTCTTATGTGGTGACATTAGAATACGAGTGTGAAGTCCAAACAGGAGAAGAGATTTGTCTTCTGGTCTTCTTCTTCTTTTTCTTCATCTGAAGAGCCCTGAGATTTATCATGTTTGAACAGCTAGTCACTATGTACTGTACTGTAGTTAATCACTCAGACTGCACACACACACACACACACACACATACACACAATGATGCATTTACACACAAATACACACTCGCAGCCCCTCCCATCTGCTAATGCTTTACCAGGGTAATAGCTGGTTCACGTGTTCACGTTTACTACCATCTGCCTTGAAAACACTGTTATGAGTACTCACCTTGATGATTACGTGGAGAAGCGTGTGGAATGCATCAAAACACTCCAATTTAGTGAATACCATAAGAATTGACAGTTGAACTTATACATTGGGGAGTATTTTACCACAGAATTCAGGGATTTGACTTGTACGGAGCTGTAGTGGTTACTGCTGGAGTTTGCATATTATCCCTGTGCCTTTGTAGGTTTCCTCTCACAGTTCAAAGACGAGCAAGGTAAAGGTAGAATTATGTTTGTCTAAAGGTTCATGTAAAAACTGAGTATCGTTCAGTGTTATGGGCAACTGTATGTCTCATAGAGGCTGACCTGTACACCTCTGAAATCTGTGTATGGAGTAATCTTATTGGTAAACATCACGTCTGAAAGAAGGATCAGAATGAAAAAAAAGGTAAAAGAAATCAAAACAACAACAACAACAACAAAAAAAAGAAACTGGCAGCGAGGTCGGAAAATAAAAACCCGTCCTCTTCATTTAAGCACTCCAAACTGCGACTGTAAGTGTGAATGTGAGTAGCTGTCTGTATTTGACTCAGTGGTAGCTGTGAGGATAAGTGAGTGTAGCTAATGCATTAGTTGTATATTATGGGATTGCAATGGGTGTACAGCATTCTGTCATGATCTTGTCCTGCATTTCCTGTCCCTGGCTTTTAATTTGACACCCCTGCTTTCCCCTCTCTAGCTTCACTTAACCCTCCCTCATTAAGTTCTCCTGCTCTCCCCTGCCACTAATCATCTGATCTGATTCACTTGGTCTTTCCTGCTTCTTTTTAAGCTCCTCTCAGACCTCATTTCCTTGCTAGATTGTCAATGTTTGTATTGCTTTCCAGCCTCCTGCTTTGACCTTGCCTTGACCTTGCCTTGCTACATTGTTCTATGCCCGCTCGTGTTTGCAGTAATTTTCTGTTGTTGTTCTGTCCTTACCGTGCTTTTTGTTGTTCTCTTCTGTTTTTGTTTTTGCTTTTGCTTGTGACTTTGTACTTCACCATATTTCATGTTGTTTTTTTGTTGTCACTTTGTTTTTTGTGCTCAGGCCCAGTTTCCTACCCAGTTTAGTGCTTACGTAGTTCCCACTCCCTGCCTGGTCACTAGTCTCTTCAACTAGACATTTTTGCAATAAACTCAAACATTAAATTTTTCCCCTAATGGCATTTTAATTGGGTCCATACTAACCTATCCCTTTATCAGGCAATCTGGATTTGAGAGCTAATGACAAAAAGGGCTTCATGTCTGTCTACATCAGTCCCTGTTCCAGACAAGGCAGGGCTGGACTGGTTAGGACTGGAATGGTTTACCATTTTACTGACACAGGTTTGTCTGGAATCTTATTGCATGTGTGGCACACCACAGCATTAAGCATTAAATAGATATTGCTGTCTGAGTGCGTGTGGCGTTTCTTCAGTAAATATTTTGAGCAGTTGGTGCAGAATAATCACTTTCTGTTCCTGAATCTTATCACCACACACAAAAGGCCGAAATTCTGAGCTTTTGTCTCATATCTACCTTTTAATTTGAAGCCTAAATGTGAAGATCAAAGACATAAACTGATTTTCTAAAATACGTTAATATGTTGTGACTGGTGCCCGAAAGAAACATTTATTTCTAATGCTACACCAGTAATAAAGATATTTAAAATGTTGCCACTACCATACACAATACATTTACTACACAGCTGCTTTGCAGAGCAAGACGTTGTACTAAAATCCTGCTTCGATGTTTAACATTAGCAGTAATTTGTTAGTAATGCTACAAGTGTGTTTGACTGTAAAGTTAGTGATAAAAGTGAACCAGAATGCTAAAAGGTCCTTTTAACTGGATTCAGAGTCGATTTTTAAAATGCACATGACCCTGGTTTTCTGTATCATTTGGTCATAAAATGTGTTCTGTTCATCAAAGTCACAGGTACAGACGAACGTTTTGTTCCAGATTTGTTAGCTAATCTCCAGTTAGCTGTTTTAGGTGTCATTGACAGTGGGTTCCCACATTTTTCTTCCCACCCCAACCAGTCGAGCTAGATGGCCGCCCACCCTGAGCCTTGTGCTGCTGGAGGATTCTTCCTCTAAAGAGAGTTTTTCCTCTCCGGTGTCGCATAGTGCTGCTCAAGTGCTGTTGGATTTTCTATATAATTCTGTCTACAGTTATATTTTGTAGGGTCTTCAACCTTAAAGTCACTGGTACACAGTAAAGTGCCTTGAGATGACTTCTGTTGTGATTTGGCACTATACAAATAAAATGGTATTGAATTTTTATAAACTAACTAAACTTTGAATATTTGAATTATGCAATCAATATGGGCATTAACAAAAGAAACCTGAGTTCAGTTATTAATCCAGACTCTGTGTCTGAGCATATTTCAACATGTTGAGTTACAAATGCAGGTCATTCCAGAGGGCTCACCTACTTTTTTTTAACCAATGCACACAGAATGCACTTCCCTTCATTAGATGAAAAACTCCATGTGTTAATGCAATTTAAACCTCAAGGAGGAAGTGAACATATTTTAAAGGAAACGTGACCTCTTGCATATACACCCACAAAAATGCACATCAGTCATATTCAAACTGTGAGCAGGGGCAGCTTAATTCAGCTCTGATCTTTGATCCACAATGAAGCCGTTCGTCCTCGTGCTACTGTGTGCTCTGTTCACTTTTACCAAACAGGTAAGTGAATACTGTAAATACTCAGGCCGGTAGTGAGTATCATGCTGTGTTTAATCATCTTGCAATCATCATTTCAGGCAGCTCCACGAGATAAGTGTGTGTGTGAGTTGACTAATGCAGAGCAGACCTTCCCTCATGACAAACTCAGAACAGTGGAGGACGGTGCATCAAAATGCAACAGTGACATCACTCCCAAAATGGTAACTATACTATTTTCTAAACCAATTTCTAGAACTCCACTTTTGCATTGTTGCATTCCCCTTGTGATGTGTAATCAGAGGACCTACCTGCTCTCCACGCAGACTCTGGAGCTGGAGAGTCTGCTTCTGGGTTTGGAGCGACGTCTGCCCCAGCTGCAGGAAGACGTGTCAATGCTGGAGAGGGAAGATGATGGAGAACTTTATGGAGTTCTCAGCCTGCAGGTGATAGAGAACGAAATGATGGATATCAAGCAGCTCATCGACAGGCTCAACATTACCACTCTTGGAAATCAGCGCCTCACTACCAACGTCACTAAACAGGTAGATACAGTACCCACACGCTATTCAACACTAATTTGATCCAAGAAAACAGTGTGATTGTGCAAGTTTAAAATACAGTTTTGTTTTTTTTGGTTTGATATCTAATTTAAAATAGGGCTAAGACTCTCACTGTTTTGTAAAATATCCACAGAATCAATTCTACAGATGTTGTGACACTGACATTTTGGATGTTGATGTAAGATCTATGCCTATTGCATTTTCACTGCCAAACACATGAAGATGAAACCTTATGATATATATATTACAGTGTCTTTTGCTCTTTAAAGTTAGCAATGGTAAGAATAAGATAATAATATACATTCACCTCTGCAGTTCTCTTCTGCTCTGCTGGGCTCGTTTTAGCATGTTTGAGCTTGTTGTTTCGGTTTTACAGTCCACAACTGTACTTTACATTTTAGTTCTCTATGACTGATTTCCAGCAATGTTTTACATAAAAACCTTAATTAAACCCAGTGAACACTACCTGTAAGCAGGTTCATTAGCTTGTCTGCCCAGTGGTAAGTGCTCTGTGGAGCATTAACTTTGGTTTGTAAAAAGTACTTCTTCCAAATAGGGGTAAAGGGAGTTTTTGAACTCAGTTGTCAGAAACCTGTGTGTTTACACATGTGCTGGATGTCTAAACGTTTTGAGTCTGCCACTAATATATCATATTAATTTTAATAAGTGATGTCAGTGTTGATTTTGCAGCTTGTTGTGCCCACCCCCATGTGATTGATAAATACATCAACTAACACAGGTTTTACATCAATTAATACAAGTATGAAATTTTTCATGATTGTTACTGTGGCAACAGCGAGGTATGTTGCCTCAGAAAGATTCAGAAAGGCTCTTAGACTCCCACTGCTATTGGGTTTTTACATAATGAATTGTGATTTTTTTAAATTAAATTGTTATTTACTATTGTTGTAGTTCTGTATGTGATGATGTTTGTGTGTTACTGCTGACTGTACAATGATGTTTCCCCATTGGAATATTAATAAAGGATCTTGATCCTAATCTAGATATATAATCATGCAACAAATTACATTAGATAAATCTCACACAGGGTGCAGGGTGGGTTCAAATCTGTGTGGAGTTTGCATGTTCTCTAAGGGCTTCCTCCAACCATCCAAAGACATGTTTGGCTAATTGGTCATTCTAAATTACCCATAGGTGTGAATGGTTGTCTCAAATAGGGGTATGTTGACCCTGTGGTAGAATAAATGAATAAATACTGAGTATAAGTGTGACCTAAAATGAGATCAAATTTTAACAAAAGTCCTACAACTAGATTGTATACATGGAGCAGAAAGTGTTCAACACAATTGTTACCCTCCCTAAGGAAGAACAAAGAACAAAGATGTAGTAGTCCAAGAAGTCCAGCATAATGTCTAGAAAAGGTCTTTCTTGACCTTTTCATCCTTGAGTTGAAGGTGTGCTACATGGAGGAAATGAAAAAAGGAGGTCACAAAAATTACACACACTTTTGCATCACAAACCTACTTGAGACAGTTGAATCTTCTACAATAAATGAATGATTAGTTTTACTTTTTTACAATTCTTACAAATTGTTTAAATTGGGTTCCTTTTATGTAGTTTTCAGATGAAAAGTTAAATCTAAGCATGTGGTATAAAACCCTATAATGCAGCTGTATGTGCCAACAAGAAGATCAAGTGATTGTTTATTGATTGATTTATTATACACAATTGTATAATGTTGGTTAAGAAGTCATAATTTCACTATATTTTACACCAGCTTCTACTTATTGATGTGTTCTAGTTTTTGTTATACTTATTTATCTTAGTCAATTGCAACAATAAAGACCTACTGCAGATCTGATTACAACTACACTGTGCTGACAATGTGTTATTAATAGTAAATCAGCTGGCATTTTGTTTAATTTTAAAACATGCTGTTGCTTTCTTAATGTCTCAGTGTTTTTCCTTTATCAATCCATGAATGAGTTAAGCGTCTCTGATGAGTAGGAACGTATTCCCATATATACATATATGTATATATATGGTATTTGTAGAAAAAAAATTGTGATCGTTATTGCATATGTGATGAATCTCATACAGTAAAGTTGGACTAAACATTGTTATGTGTGCTGTGCTGTTTTACAGCTGAAGGAGCTGAACGCAGAGATGAAGGGGCTGGAAAAGTACGACACCATGGAAATAGTGAAGAGTCGACAACGTAACCAACATCTGCAGAGAGATCTGAACCAGTGCAGGAAAGGATTTCACCCCACCAACAAACCCACTCAGCCTCCACTTGGTAAGTTCTGAACCCACCCTACACACCAGCTCGTGGTGAGGTTTTGTCCTTCTCCTTCATTTTCACTGGAAACCTGGTAGTTTGTACTTCGTTGAGCAAATCTGCAGAGTAAACCTACAGAAAGTTAGTCAAAATAACACCAACATGAGGGGTCATTCTGCGCTTTGAACCAGAAAGTGGCAGAGTAATTGATTTCGCTCACAGCTGTGAAAGGCCTTTGACGGCAACAGCCAGTGCATTTAGTAAGATGTAACTGTAGGAAGATCTAAGCAGCAATCCCTATAAGTGGAATGATAAACCAGTTGACTTGTCCCTCAACCAGCTGTACTTAGTGTCCTTACATTTGCATGGTTCCTCCTGCCTGATTCACTTTACATTTCCACAGCAGTGAGGTGTCCCCATGGCCAGTTTTTTAACATCACTGGCCCCAGGGTGTACACAGCAGGAGAGTATCCTGGCTCTTATGCATATGGAGCCTGGGGTCGAGATCCCAAACCAGCAGCAGGGAAGGAGAACTGGTACTGGCTGGTAATGATGACCTCCAGCAACAGATACTCCAACTACATCCGTCTCTACTCCAGCCTGAGTGCTCTCATTGTTGGGGTCAGCGTCCCAGGTAAAGGACTGCAATAGCTTTAAGTGTCACTGTTAAAAAAGTACTACCATTCAGTTCAGTAGAGTTCTAATGTACAAGAACATGTGTTAAAGCCTTAAAGGTGATTACAATGATCACATTGACATGGAAAGAATGATGGGGAGTGTGTTGTTTATTATTTTATCAAATGTGCATAAATCTTTGGGAAATGTACAATAGCCCTGAGAGTACAACTTAAAAATCCCTTACAAACACAACAAAATTGAGAAAACTTAATCAATAAAATCCAACAACTTGTTAGCCCATCGCCAAAGATTTAGTGACTGTAGTTGATTCATATTTGTTTCATCCACGCCTCCCCTCCCCGTAATATTCTTTTTCTTTCAGGCAATGTCCAGATCCACTCCTCTAACCCAACCACCAACACCATCCAGGGTCCAAATGTCGTCATGTATGGAGACAACCTGTACTACAACTGTTACAACCAAGATGCTGTTTGTCGATTCAACCTCACCACCAAAACTGTTACCACCTTACAGCTGCCTAAAGGCACCAGGTTCACTGCTCTACTTTGTCTTTCGATTAATTCATAACTGAAGGAAACCCGAGTTGAACTGATCACAGACAAAATACTAATTTGTATCGTTCTACTGAGCACAAACAGAAATGCTGGCATTTTTCTTAAGAAAGCAGAATGTAGGTTTTTCAGTGAAAATCAGTGTCCAATATACCTAATAGATGGGAAATAAAAAAAAAAACTATTTCATAGTTTGTAAATAAAAAATATTCATACTGAAATTATATATAAGCTTATACAGTGCATTTACATATAAAAGACATACTGTTATTATAATATGTGTACATGTGAGGAGACCAAAACCCAACCACGACCCACCCACAAACATCAGTTGTCTTTTTTGTTCTGTCAGGTATAACTCAAAGGGTAACTTCTGCCACCTTGAAGAATGCTACCCATACACTGACTTGGACCTGGCAACAGATGAGTCTGGGGTCTGGGTGATCTACACGACCAAACAGGACTTTGGTAACCTCGTCCTGTCCAAGGTGGAGGGGGGGGAACCACTAGCACTCGGACAAACCTGGAGAACCTCAGTCTACAAGCAGGGCGTGACCAACACTTTCATGGTGTGTGGTGTGCTCTACGCAACTCGGTTCATCAGCAAAGAGCTGGAGGAGATCTTCTACTCCTTTGACACTGCAACAGGGGTAGAGAGGTTCGACATTGGCGTCTTCATCCACAAAATGACGACCAACATTTATTCCCTGAATTACAGTCCTGTGGACCACATGCTACATGCCTACTGTGACTCCCACATGGTCTCCTACAAGGTTTTGTTTAGGTAAATGAATCATATTGACATTTCCATAAAATCCTTTGTTTTTACCATTTTTAAAATATTGTCTTTTCAAATAAAGGTCAGTCTCCAACAAGGAAAAAACAGGAGTCGCTGTGAATAAGGGATGTAATGGCAGAACAGTTTGTAAATGCAGATGATCATTTTCAAATTAATATTTCAAAAATAATCAAACAAGACATACAGTAACTCTGGACTTCCCTTTTTGGAGAATGGCTTTGGCATAAAACCTGGTTTAAATTGTGTCTCAGTGAAAGGTTAAAGGCTGCTGAATCAGCATCAGAAGATATGATTCAACTCTGTGGCCTTGTTGCACAGCAACACAGACATCCTGCAAATGTGTTTAATTTAGTCCTTGCATTAGTGCATTTCATATAATAAGGCACCAGGAAGCAGAAAGAAGATGTCAACCTTCCAAAGAAGTCTCTGCCTTCCAAAGAAGACAAGACTTGTTGCTAAAATATAAAAAAACACTAGTTTTTAGTAGTTTTAGTTTCTTCAAAATATTGAGGTCATTCATCAGACCACATATTGAGATATTTGTTACAACATCAGTTTTCTGTGCAGCAGAACAGAGCATGTTTCTCCACCTTTGCATCCATTGTGTTTTGTTTGTTTGTTTGTTTTTTGTTTTGGTACTTATCAACTGCTGGAGGTTTTTCTGACCGTGAATGTTCAAAACTACTGCACTGGTAAAACCTAATCATTTATAATTGTTGTACACTGAAGTTTTTTAGGTTTTAAATAAAAACTGGATATGCTTATTGGGTGAGCAAGAGAATAAAGTGGCAAAGCTGCAAACATAACTTCATAGTTGGTTGCAGATCCCATGTTTGCAATAACTGCATCAAGCCTGTAACTCACCGTGTAGTTCATTACATTGTTGGTTTCCTCTTTTGATGTGCTTTTCCAGGCTTTTACTGTAGCCTTCTTCTGTTGTTTGTTTTGTTGCATGATGAAGTTCCTCACAATTAGCTTTTATGCAGTTTTCTGGACATTGGCCGACAGAATGTCAATTTACTTTAGGATTTCATCCTATTGCTACCATCACAAGATCTGTCATTAATAAAGATTAGTGAACATGTTCCATGTTCTAAACAATGATTTTACATATGGTTTGGATCATGGTCAAATGTTTTCTTTGTCCACACTTTGACATTTCCATCTATCACTTATATTGAGATTAGTCTTGGTCTTATTTGCCCATTAACCTCTGCAATGTTTATACCTCATCTATGTATTTATTTCTACAGCTGCTGAGGGACTTGCACCTTGTGATATTCTCCTCTATATTTCCGCTCATAAAATCTTCAAATGGTGAATTGTAATGTGCCATTCTCAGTTGTCTTCTTGTCTCCTTGCAGCTCTAACAGTGCCTTTTTTTTCAAGATATTACAGCCTTTTGTATTAGCTATGTCCATTGGTTCCTCTGGTTGATTTCCTCTTTTCTCACTTTCAGCATGTGCAGAATAGCTTGCATTTCCCTCATACACAACTCTCTAGCCTTTATGTTGAGTTTGATTTTATTTTGTAATATTTATTTCAGTCCTATTGGTTAAAACCCAAGAATGAAACCAAGAGTAGTCATTTAGAAGAATTTACTGTTTGAAAATCTTGTTGCACATACCTAGGTAACAACAAACACCTGTCAGTTGTACATTGCAATATTGTGCTCATTTATAATTTGGATGCCCTGATAACAAGGTATTATGTTCTATTGGGTAATGCATCTACACTGGCAAGAAAAAACACTGAGATTTATTGGATTTTCTATACTAAAACACTGAAAGGCCTTACAAGTCTTTTCCAGAATTTTCTATTCAAGCCCTCCAAGGTGCTAAATCAGCTTATAATAAGTTCATATGCCGTAAATAATAATGTTGGTTTATATTTGGCTCTTCTTCCACAGTGAGAGTCTTTTATGTTAGAACTTAAACAGCTCAACAAGAAACCTGTCAGTTTATACTTCTCTTAAGAACAGAAGGTTATTTTCTATGAGATATAGACAAGAAATTATCAATGTCTTTAAAAAGTGAACACTATAGTCTTCAGAGACATTCTGCAGCTATCTCCAATTGGAACAGAAGATGCAGTTGAATGCCCAAATGCACATCTGTCCAAGAAGACAAGTACTTACATGTGTCCTCTTAAAAAAACAGAAACTTCACTGCATCTGAATTAACTACATCATTGAATAAAACTAGAAAGAAACCAGTGTGCAAAGATGACATGTGAAGGAAACTCAGGTCAGCTGGCCTCACGGGTCATGCAGTGGACCAAGATGAACAAACAGAGGACTTTAGATGGCTGGAAATTCTTGTGAGCCCTAGTTCAGATTCAAGCAAAGCACACACAGACACAAATATACATACAGAGCTTAGACACAGAGCTCATGACAGAGGCCTGCCTAACACCATCAGTGATGCATGGAGGTGGAAAAGTGATCATCTGGAGATGCTTTGCCAGTGGGCAGTGGGATTTGCTCCATGTGCAAGGATACCACTCCATACTAAGGGACGTGCCCTTCAACTGATTGAGGATAACTTTATTTTGCAGCAAGACACTGACCTCACGTGTCTTCCTGTATGTATAAAAATCATTTGGAGAAGAAAGTAGCTGCTGGAATGATGGCTGATGGTGATGGACCGAAGGTTTTGGGAAGACTTCCCAACCATCACAGCAGACCTGTGGGAAGTGCTGCAAAAGGCGTGGAAGGAAATTAATGTCTGCAAAAAACTGATCAGTAGATCAGTAGCGATCAGTAGCAGTCGGGTTTGTCAGGCAGGTTTTACTTTGAAGAGCTTTCTTTTCTTGACAAAAGTAAAGTTTAACATAAAAATCAGATTTGAGCAATATTTAGTGCTCTGTCACCATGTGCTGATAAATGAATTGTTCATTTCTTCTCATAATGCACTTCTTCTCTTTCTCAGATATCATGGCTAATTTATATTAAGCGATGACATCATTAGCTGGGAAATTGCCACTCTTGTCTAATTAGCTTTGCCTTATTCTTTTTAGTTATGAAATGGAATCCACAACTCCAACATCAACAGAAAGCCCCTACCCATCTACAACTCCTGGTCCTAGTCTTGTCCAGACCAGTCCAGACCTGTTCATCTTCGATGTTGGATCAGGCAATGAAAGGTAAGATATTTATACCAAGTCTTGTTGTTTTTGCTAAGTTGACAGATAATCTACTGCGATACTCAAAAAAACTTTGAAAAAAAACAATCCATATCTTGAAAAACGGTTATTAATGAACTATAAAAAATGTTGAAATATTTAATAAAAGTACAAAGACAGCATAAGCGATGCATACATAAAGTTACAGTAGCTTCTTTCAGACATTATTGATAGACATTGTTACACATACAATGACACAGAATTGTGTCTACTACAGGCTACGCTCATGACTTGTAATTGGCACTATCTGTGCTGTGTATTACAACAGAATTCTCTGGGACGATACTTCAGGACAGGACGACTCTCCTTTTTAGAGCAACGTTAGCTCCTCTACCAGAAACTGTATGTCTTTATCGAAATACTTACACACATATTGTTCACAGAAACTTACTGTCATAGTTCTATCTACTTATGTTTCGTTCATTTTTTGTTTTCTCGTCTTTTCTCACCTCTACACATTTTTTGCCAGATGTTGATACTGTAATCTTTTTCCCTTGGACAAACCGACTGTCTAAAGAATATGAATATGAATATCTTTACCTTTTCCTGCCTGTGTTTTTAAAGATTTATCTAGGACTCTTGAGCTTTGTCTTTTGTTTTCCATGCTAAACTCTTGGTTCACTTTGCATGTGATTTCTTTTTTACCTACAACTTCATGCAAATCTGTTTTCTCATTATTAAAACAAACTCTTCCACGTACCTGTCTGTGAATGTGACTTAAAATTCTGGCCTGTACAGAGAGTATCTATTAATACTTTTAGAAAAGCTGTTGTCTCTTTTGGTGACATGAGTATACTTCCTGTGTTGGACAGCTGTTTTGTAAGGCAACAGGTAAATCAGCTGCAGCTCTCAGAGACAGGTGGTGTCTCAGGTTTAACTATAATTGAACCCTCTGGTTATTGAAACCTCTGTCTACTACTGTAGACACCACGTGCATGTCTGAGAAAAACCACAGAATTAAACATTATATTTAGTTTTGCAGTCTGAGTGGAGCTTCTTCAATGGATATTTTGTATATAAGCTGCGGAGGTCACAATGGTAAAATAACCTGCACAATGACGACTTTCTGTTCCCGAATCCTGTTACCACTTCTTCGTGACAGATATTGTATTGACATCTCTATAAACCCACAAACCACTGGCACATTTTAGTCACTGTTTTCTCTTCCTCATTTATATTTCTGTGCCATCGTGTTACAGTCCTGTGGCCTGAAGGGCGAGGGACCTCTGAGACTGGGCGAGAGCCAAATATTTGCTCAAAACTTCCCTACACACACTGTTGTTTCTGCCATAACAACATAAACGCAGGGTCAGATGCATTTTGCTCTGGTTGGCACATTTAACCTTCTACTAAATGAGAGTACATTGCTACACTTTTCATTAACCTTCTTGAAAACTGTTTCTGCGTGTAAATATTTTTCCAATTAAATAGACTTTGTTTGTGTCTGATTTCAATGCGAAGGTTATATGTAACTGTACAGTTTAATATTCAAAGTACTGTAAAATTGAACTCTTTGCTCGCACAGTCCCTCACACAATGAATGTTTTAAAAGTTGATTCTACTGAGGCTCTTAGGTTAAAGCTAGCCTACAATTACAGGTAGCCTTTGTAGACATCAATAGCCATTGGGATCACGCTTTTTTCAACCTGTACAGAATATGTTTGAGAATACTGTAGTTGGTGTGGCAATGATTTAAATGCATTGTTTTCGTTCTAAGCTCATTTTAAGCATATTCTCTATAAAAATATTTTTCCACTGTCCTGGACAATGTGTAAAAATCCATTAGTTGCAGCAATCTTAATCACAAGGAGGAAGTGATCTTATTCTGAAGGAAAAGTGACACACAGACACAAACACTGTCTCACTGCTGCTACAGTCAGACATAGTCATATTTAAACTTTGTCTAAGGACAGTTTCATTCAGCTCTGATCTTTGATCCACCATGAAGCCGTTCGTCCTCGTGCTACTGTGTGCTCTGTTCACTTTTACCAAACAGGTAAGTGAATACTATATTTTTAGGCAGGTGGTGGGTATGTAGTTTTTTCATGCTGTGTTTAATCATCTTGATTTCAGGCAGCTCCACAAGATAAGTGTGTGTGTGAGTTGATTAATGCAGAGCAGACCTTCCCTCATGACAAACTCAGAACAGTTGAGGACGGTGCATCAAAATGCAACAGTGACATCACTCCCCAGAGGGTAACTACTACTATTATTTTCTAGACCAGACTGTAAAGAACAGACCATTTGAAAAACTCCACTCTTGCATTGTTGCATTCCCCTTGTGATGTGTAATCAGAGGACCTACCTGCTCTCCACGCAGACTCTGGAGCTGGAGAGTCTGCTGCTGGGTTTGGAGCGACGTCTGCCCCAGCTGCAGGAAGACGTGTCAATGCTGGAGAGGGAAGATGATGGAGAACTTTATGGAGTTCTCAGCCTGCAGGTGATAGAGAACGAAATGATGGATATCAAGCAGCTCATCGACAGGCTCAACATTACCACTCTTGGAAATCAGCGCCTCGCTAACAACGTTACTAAACAGGTAAATACAGTACCCACAAGCTATTCAGCACTAATTTCATCCAAGAAAACGGTGTGATTGTTTAAAATATAGACTTTTTTTATTTTATTTTCATGATTATCAAAAGTGCATAAAGTGTTTCTTAAGATTTTTGGTGTATGTCTATTGCATAGGTCTATTTTCAATGCCACAAGCTTATGAAGTAGAAACTTTCTGATGTAGGTGTTAAAATGTCCTTTAAAGATGCCTCAGTCAGCATTCTTATGTTAACAATGAATTGATTAACTTTGTGTAATGTGATGCTGTACATAGTAACTGAGATTACTTAGTACTTGGCTTATTGTTGTGATAGTACAGCCCACCACTGTACGTTACTCTTTGGGTCTATCTCACTGCTTCCATCAATATACAAAAGCAGGCATCGTTTTTCTTTAATAAATAAAATAACCAAATAAAGATAAACCTGGTTTACACTTCATATTCTATATTTATTTATGAACAGTGTGTGTTGTAATATGTTGCTTTTAAATGTATTTTTTCTAATTTACAGTATTTTTAGAAATTCTTTTGCTTTCTTAATATTCTTTCCTAATCAATCCATGAGCCAAATTTCTCTGAAGAAACATTGTGATGTGTGCTGTGCTGTCTTACAGCTGAAGGAGCTGAATGCAGAAATGAACGAGCTGGAAAAGTACGACACCATGGAAATAGTGAAGAGCCGAAAAGCTAACCAACATCTGAAGAGAGATCTGGACCAGTGCAGGAAAGGATTTCACCCCACCAACAAACCCACTCAGCCTCCACTTGGTAAGTTCTAAAACCACCCTACACACCAGCTCGTGGTGAGGTTTTGTCCTTCTCTTTCATTTTCACTGGAAACCTGGTAGTTTGTACTTAGTATAAGATGAGCAAATCTGCAGAGTAAACCTACAGAAACTGATTAGAAAGCTGAACATCAGGTCCATTCAAGAACCTCAAATGATGATGATAATGATTGCGTCTGTGAAAAGCCTATCTCATCTCATGCTGATGAGTAAGAAGATGAGAGAAAAATGTTACAAGCTCCAAGACCCAATCCCAATAACCAGGAGAATTATCAACCATATTTACATGGTTTCTTTGTCCCCAATTCACATTTCCCCTGCAGAGAGGTGTCCCCAAGGCCAGTTACTTAACATCACTGGCCCCAGGGTGTACACAGCAGGAGAGTATCCTGGCTCTTATGCATATGGAGCCTGGGGTCGAGATCCCAAACCAGCAGCAGGGAAGGAGAACTGGTACTGGCTGGTGATCTTGACCTCCAGCAACATCTACTCCAACTACGTCCGTCTCTACTCCAGCCTGAGTGCTCTCATTGTTGGGGTCAGCGTCCCAGGTAAAGTATGTACTTCAACTGTACATGAGCACAGATTACAGCATTGCTTATAATTAATGCAATAATGCTGAAATAGAAAAAAAAGAAATGGTAAATATGAGCTTGGCAATATTCTAGTGTTCTTGTCAAAAAGAGGTGTTCATCTCCAGCCTACTGGTTCTTACTGAAGACCCAAGTCTTTGAAAACAATTCAATATATATTTAAACCTTTTAGCAAATGTGGAAGGAACAGAGAAACAGCGCATTTGTTGGGGAACTATTCAGCTAAGGTGTGAATCACATTTCACTATTTCTTCATCATCTTCTTTCAGGCAATGTCCAGATCCACTCCTCTAACCCAACCACCAACACCATCCAGGGTCCAAATGTCGTCATGTATGGAGACAACCTGTACTACAACTGTTACAACCAAGACGCTGTTTGTCGATTCAACCTCACCACCAAAACTGTTACCACCTTACAGCTGCCTAAAGGCACCAGGTTTAACTTTGTTTTTCAATTAATTTACACTTATTGAATTATAATCAAATTGTTGAATTATAATCAAATTGGCTGGTCTCAAGCTAGCGTTAGCCTAAGTAGCTTTTACTTTAGGCCAAAGGTATGTTGATAATAGTAAACAGTGTTTTCTCTAAATAAAAAGCATAAGGAGGTCTTGCCTACAGGACAGTACTGAAGGTAGGTTTTGAACCCCAGTCTTGCACATGGAGGGCAGTGAACTTACTACTATCCTATCAAAAAGTCTGATCTTTCATGTCTTTATTGAGAACAACCATAAAAACCTCATAGTGCTAGTGGAAAAAGTATGTGAACCATTGAAAGGCATACCTGGATTCTTGTTCAGAAAATTAGTTTGGAGGTGTGGACTAGAGCTTCTTTAAACTTAGAACTGGTTACCATCTGTATTCATGAGTCTATAGTAGATCAAACATTGAACTAGCATGTCTATGTCAGGACACCCCAAAGGAAGTTGCTGCTTACTAAAAAGAACATCACTGCACGTCTGAAGTTTGCCAGAAAGGCACTGATGAAGTATAATGAACTATTGGGAAAGAAAACACAGCACTACATTTTACTGCTTGGCATCATTAAAACATCATCCCAATCACAAAGTATAGTGGAGGAAACATCATGATGTGGGCCTACTTTGATGTATTGGGGCTTGACCAGCTTTCAGTGATTGACTGGAAGTTAAATTTTCAAGTGTATCAAAATTCTTCAGGGTAATGTAAGATTGTCTGTGTGTCAGCTGAAACTCTGTAGAGGTTAGGTGATGCTACAGGACAATGATGCAAAACACCAAAGTAAGTCCACAACAGAATGGACTCAGAGAAACTAAATCTGCCTTTGAGTGGCAAAGTCAGAGCCCAGACCTTAACCCAATAGAGATGCTATGAAACGACTTACAGAGAGTCACTCATGAGATGTGTAAAGAATATGACAGAGCTAAGGCACTTCTGCAGGAAGAATGGGCTAAAATTGCTCTTGAACAATGTGCGGGTCTGGTGGAGGGGTTCACATATTTGTTCTACCAGCCTTTGTTTTTTTTTTTTTTTTTTTTTGGTTGTTCTCCATAAAGGCTACATTGTATTTGTAAATACTCTTGATTTAGTCCGAATTCAGTTGTCTTTTTTGTTCTGTCAGGTATAACTCAAAGGGTAACTTCTGCCACCTTGAAGAATGCTACCCATACACTGACTTGGACCTGGCAACAGATGAATCTGGGGTCTGGGTGATCTACACGACCAAACAGGACTTTGGTAACCTCGTTCTGTCCAAGATGGAGGAGGGGGAACCACTAGCACTCGGACAAACCTGGAGAACCTCTGTCTATAAGCAGGGCGTGACCAACACTTTCATGGTGTGTGGTGTGCTCTACGCAACTCGGTTCATCAGCAAGGAGCTGGAGGAGATCTTCTACTCCTTTGACACTGCAACAGGGGTAGAGAGGTTCAACATTGGCGTCTTCATCCACAAAATGTCGACCAACATTTATTCCCTGAATTACAGTCCTGTGGACCACATGCTACATGCCTACTGTGACTCCCACATGGTCTCCTACAAGGTTTTGTTTGGGTAAATTTATGTTAACAACATTTTACACCAACTCTGTTATTCAAATGATGGCATCACAAATCAAGAGTCCACAAAAAAGGGTTTACCAAAAAGCACTGAGGCTGTGTGAAATTACATGAGCTATGCATGGTGGTGTATTTACTCCTGTTGTCTGATGAAATACTGCACATGATTCAAATGCACAGCGCCACCGCTAGATGGTGCTTTAGTCCAGACAATATTAAAACATATTCACTCTTACATTAGTGTGTCTTCAACATGGCATCACATGTCTTTGTTTAGGCTATGACTTATACATGGAGAGACACACACACGCTTTCTTTCATTTCTTGCTTGACCTTAAATATACAGATTACAAATACAATTCATTTTGGTGTCCGGCAGCTTGGCAATGCTATTGTAAACTATGGTAGAGGCAGGAGTTGGCTGTGTTTGTATTAATGTCTTGTAAATCCATATAGCCTGGGAGTTTGTAAATGCATGGCACAACAATAAAAATCTATCATTTCAACTGATGCTATGGAGTGCATGGGATATTTTGTAAAATCTTGTTTTTTGAAGTTAAGCACGGGATCAAATATTCAGTTCCATGTATTTTTAAGGCACAAAACATCAAATTTCAAAGAACAGTTTCCCTGACTTACAAGTAATTTGTAAATCTTAAAATGGACTTATATCCAGAGCTAACAGAAACCACCTACTGAATGTCACTGTGTCACATTGCATTGTAATTCATATTTCTAATTTATTCAGTATTTACTATAACCAGTTAGGTCTGCTGCTGCAGTGGGTCTGCGTTTGCATTGGTATGAGCTGGCTATTAAGACTTGATAAGTAGTCAAGTCAGTGTTTAATTTCAAGCTCCCATTATCAAGGGCTCTGCACAATTTCCACATCACTGAATTGGATGACGTCAGAGAGACAGAGTGACAGCACTAGAGACCCGACAGGACAAGCTCCAGTAGATGTCCTGTACTGACAGCAGGGCGTGTGTCTGAGTACTCACTGCTCATAGAGATTGATGAAAATTAAGAAATGAGACAAAGAGGAGTCCCCAGAGCTGACCTAGAAAGTCCCTAGACTGGAAGTGCAACCTGTTCTAAAACTGTGCAGTTTTGTCAAAAAGCATTTTAGGCAATCAGACTTATCATCTTTCTTAAGAATGTTGTTTTTTGTCATTGAAAACAGCCACACACGACTTTTAATTCAATTCAATTTTATTTCTATCGCTTTTAACAATTGTCATTGTTGTAAAGCAGCTTCACACGACCAAAGTAACTATAGAAGTTTATATGAAAAAGCGAATGTGTATGAATCTCAATAATCAGATTGTCCCTGATGAGCAAGCGACAGTGGCAAGAAAAAACTCCCTGAGAAGGAAACAGGAAGAAACCTTGAGAGGAACCAGACTGAACAGGGAACCCATCCACACATGGGTGATCACATGACTTTGCACCTTTTGCTTGTACAACCCCACAGGATAACACACATGACCACAGATCATTGTTTTGTAAATAACCAAAATTTTGTAAAAGCCCACAATACTTTTCACCGCTATATGAAGTGTGATCTGGCATGCATTAGGGTCAAAGCAGACAGATATCTGAAAAATATTCAGACAAAAAGTAAAATTGAAATTAAATTCAGGTCAGCGGATGATTCTCTGTCGTCGCCTGTTGTTTCAGTTTTCTTACCACAGGCTTGGTCACATGTGCAGCTGGTTTTCTTGAGGTGTCGAGCCCCACATGTTGTGTCCTCCACACAAGCACAAGCATATTCTCTAGCTGTTCTTTGAAGGACCTCTGTAGTCTCAAGTACTATGCTGGTGCTAGTCGCAAAACAAATCACGACTCAAATGACTTCGTAGCCACAGAAATGACTGAAATTCTCTTTTGTGTCACCACTTTCAGTCCTTTTCCTGATTTTGTCCTCAGCCACTGCAATGTCCAGTCTCAGCCTTGTCTGCTCTTTGGCCAAGTATATGATCTTCCTTTGACTGTTTTTGGAGGAAACAGACTCAAGTTTTTTGTTTTTGTTATTCCTCGTTCTTGTGTGAAGAGACCGAGGAAGACCTTATCACTTCCTGGGTTTCTCTTCTTTCCAGTTTTATTTGATAAAGCACAGAATATTCACTTGAAATAATGCTCAACACTATTTCTTAATTAAGATGCTCTTCATAGACTTTTCCAGTAGTTACTTGTTTCTTGTTGTTAATCATTCAGTACCCTGTCTGTACATTATGTTTAATATCAGTTATCATCAGTTCATTAAGTTAACCTGTTCACATCTCTTGTCTTGTTGTCTCTTGTTCTCATGTTTGTTCCAGACTGTCACAAAATGAAATGTAAAGTGGTAGAAAAGATGCATTATTTATATAAGATATGTATGAGTGCTAAAGTCTTGTGAGGTTCAGGGTAGTGAATGGAGCTTTTCAAGCTTCATTTACCAAAATTACTATCGAGGGAAAACCTACGTTTAGCTGAGTTCTATACAGTTGATAGATTTCAAATCACAATATCCATTGGATGTAACTTATTTGACTGCTGATTTTCACTTCTTGACACCCAACCCTTAGCCAATGTGACTTCTGTGTTTGCACTAGCAGAAAAACAAGAGGGGGGTTCAAGAGAAAGAGTCAGCTGAAAGTAATGTTGTTTGTGGGAAAGTATGATAGAGATAATCAAGTGTAAAAAAAAAAGCAGAGATACGGAGCGGAGCAGTCCAAATTATAAGAAATTTCAAAGTAAGACTTAGCTCGGACCTGGATTTGAGCCTACGAGCTGGCCACCTCCAAAGACATGCGCTTGTGAAATGGTGACTCTGCCCATAGGTGTTATGGTTTAAGAACCAGTAGTTAGTGTGGTAGGTTTCCCTGGATGGGCCAACCAGCTTACCTCTGGCATGACATTTGAAGATATTGCTTGACTGCTTCATGATCTCTTCATACATATAAGAGATACTACTGCATACATCCAGTTTAGATTGCATATTTTATCTAGTGTGGTTAGAGCTTTTGAGTTAATATGCACAAGAGAGCGGTCAACGTGTCATTATCCAAACACCCTTTCACTGTTAAACCTGTCCTAATGATGCTGGCACAGTCGTGGTCCAACTTCCCGTTTCTTGGCAGGTTGCTCTCTGCTGTCTTTCTTGAGTTCCCCCCCTCCCACGACTGTCAATCTAATAATCACCTGGACTGTTTGCGACAGTTCTGTGCCCTTTAACCTGTTCTGATTCAATCATCCAGTGCTAGATTGTTCATGCCTTGTCCTGCATCGACTCTCCAGTCTGATTTCTGGCTGGAACCTGTGTTGGTGACCTGTATTTGTTTGCCAACCTCCTGTCTCACTCATGTGATTCTTCATGACCACAGGCATAATGAAACAAAGTTTAACCTTTGCATAACCAATGCATAGTCTCAAAGACGTCTCTTCTTTAGCAACAAAAATATAAAAATCATTTTAGTCTACAAAGTGGCTTCCATTCTGCAGACTGAAATTGTCATCTGAGATAAAGCTATTGAGCAATTAAAGTCTCAGATTCTTGGAAACATGCTCGTTGGAAGAAAGAGGAACAGTCAGAGAAAGTAAAAGGCATGTAGGAAATTGAAACTACAATAAAATAAATAATGAACATGACAGAATGTTTTAACTTGATAGAATAGGACTTTAAATATTTTGCAATTTTGCAAAACTTCCAGTATAAAGTCGCTTTAGTGTTGGAGTAAGAATACATACTTACATACATGCAAACTTTATTTATTTGTTTGACTCTTGTAACAAGACTACTTTTTGTAGTATACCGATATTGACGGAGTCACATATATAATGGGCACTGGCATTAAATTATTTTTTTATTAATGTAATGTTGAATTGAATTTATTCCCCTGAACTCTGCTCTCCATTTGTACAATATAACAAAATCATTTTAATCTGTAAAGTGAAATTCTCAAGCCTAGAATCATTCTATGAGCAGCAGCCTCTGGATTCTGGGAAATATGTTTTATAAGGAGAAAGAGGAAGGGTTAGAGAGAGTGAAAGGAAAATGAAACCACTCTGTCATGTTACACCTAGGATGATATACAGTGCACAAAAACAGCAATAGCTGGTGCTAGAACAAATAAGGAGCAACCTGTTGACCTGTTTGTGTGTGAAATGAGTGACAAATTCCTACAGTATTCCAAGAAAACCAAATTAGTTTAGTTCAATTTGGAATACTGGAGTACCTGCACAATATTTACCTATACATACTTGTAGGTACAAGAGGCCAAGTTACAACAGTAAATTATTTGCTAAGCAACAATTTTAAATCTGGGAACAACTTAAAGTGTTGTTACACATGTAGTTATGACTTCAGAGGTCATCTAACCATTAGTATTTTAACCCACAACACAAATTTGCCCTTCCTCTATCCTGGTCATTTTTCTTTACCTTAACCTATCCATGAGCATGTATTTCTATCCTGCATAATATTTCATGATAATGACTTACTGAGCCTGTTAGCATGTGGAGCAGGTGCCTACTGGTCCATATCTATGGTGGTGATAAGTACAGGTAACATCTGAAGCAAGGTTTTACCTTCTGGGTACCTATTTTGTAATAAATGAATACAGAAGAACATTAACTGAGCAACAAAACTGGAAATCTGATGTGTTTCTGCTATGATTTTATTTCCTAATGACCATTTAGGCTACTTGCTCTTCGTATGACAGTGTGAAAATGTCTTTATGTATACATTGAACAAACTTTCTGCAGTTAGTATTTCTTCAAACATACTACCACTAGCCTGACAATAAATATCATGCTAACACAGTATGATGGCAGCAGGCTGTGTGAGTGGTGGAGTTCTCTTTCATTCTTCTAAGCTCAGATTAACATTGGCTGTCATTGGTTGTTTTCTTAATTTTTCCTGATTTTTCATTAGTAAATACAACAATCAACAAGAGTCACGGGAGGGAAAAAGGTGAAGAAATGTGCTCTTTCTGAGAAATATGCTTATTGAAAGAAGAAGGAGGAGGCAGGCAAAGTGAAAGGCATACTGGAAAGTGAAACCACTGAGCAGTGTATAAAAGAGAGAAATTCACTGTGCAGGAGTCCAGACGCGAGAAGAAGACACAGAGTGGTGTGAACAGCAACCTGACTGCAGCAACAAACATGAATTCAGATGTCATTGCCTTTCTCTTCTGCCTGCTTGCCCTCGGTGTGCAAGGTATTGTAAAAAGTTTGTACTTTGTGATTGTGATCTGGTTTCTTTCTGGTTGGGTTGTGAATGGGAAACATTTTCACTACATAAATAGACACAGATGACCTTTTTATTCAGTTACAATAAGAAAGGTAGGTGGCTCATAGGGAATAGAGTGGTTTCTTCCAAAAGACAGTAGGAAGAGAAAGTACAAAAATACATGCAAAGCTACACTAATCAGTATTTATGTCAACAATACATGAATTTGCTGTACAATGTTATGTATGAAACTACTTTAAAGATGATCAGCAGCTATAAAGAGAGTGTCGTTTCTCTAACAGGTCAACCAGCCAGCAGTTCGAGTAAGTGCAAGTGTTTGAGTTACGTCGGCAGGGTAAACTCCCAGCTCATCAAGGCCGAGCCAGTCATACACTACCCGAGTGTCTTCTGTCCAAACACAGAGATCATGTGAGTAAACGATGCTTTAACCAGTTTGGGTCTTTCTTCTGCAGTCTCCAGTTCCTCCCTAATGTGGCTCTCTTTTCTAATCATAGTATTACAACAACAGCAGATAAGGAAAAATGTGTGAACCCTCAGTCACCACTCGGGAGACTGATTCTGAAAAACTACAAAAACAAGTAAGATCTGCTGCACTGCACCAACACCAGACAAAATACTGTGCCACAGTGCTCAAGTTCCTCCATACGAAATACTACTGTGAATGTTTCATGTGTAATAGAATCCCCTGTTGTTTCAGGCACGGGAAGAAAGGAGCTGTGAGCATGACGACGGTTTCAAGCTCAACAACACTCCACACATCACCCAAGCTAAAGATACAGTGATACATTGTTGGGCAATAGAAGGCAATGTCTCCGGGATTGTCTTTATCATGTAAATACAGGTGTCTGTCTACTGTTTCTGTTTTTTATTTTTACTTACTGTTGTCTCTATCAAGTAAATCATCTGTATACATGATGGTGTTGAATAGTGTTGTATATACTTTTTAAATTCTACAAATAAAACACACCTGATGAGATTTCATCTCTGTGTACTGCCTCTTAAGTATTTTACATTGGACCAGCTTTAATGTGTTGGAGTCACACTTTCACTTGATGCCATTTTCATTATTTTGACAATTTCTCAAAAATACTGAATATTGTAGGAATTACAACTATTTGAAATATATACACTCTTAATTTGCCTTAAAGATCTTTCAGGTTTGTTCTATTTTGTTTTATTTCAACACTTGTGTGTGGACCTACAGTATGTGATTCAGAAATACTTTATGCTGCACAGAGTCAGTATGAATACATGCTACTCGTGCTCAGAGATTCAGGAGGGGGAAATGGAAATGTGTCACTGATTGGTCACTGTAAACCGTTCTCTTTAGCAGGGGAAATCTGAAATTGAATATCTGCAAAAGGCAGGCAACAAATCTGTGGCACTTTCCAGTCAAGAAAGAGAGACATGGATATTTAAAGATGCATTACAAAGTTTCTTTACTGGATCTCTATGTTAAGCACATAACACTTAAGAGCAAGAATACAATACAACCTGTTATTTTTAACATGACTTGTCCAGAGTTACCTCTTGTAAGATGAAAAGAGTGAAACTGGAATTTTCAGGTTGTGTTTAAGAATAGAGAAAACCTCCTTCTAAATCCTGCTGACACATGAAACTACACTACAGTCTACAAGCACAGCCTTAGAAATAGTATGTTGCGTTATTTGCTTCATATGTATATATCAATAAAAAAACTAGTAATGATGTTTATTTGAAACTGTTTAGCTGCCTTTAACAAATGCTATTTTTCTAAAAGCCTACCATTGCAGGCTAAATGTAACGTCTCAACAGATGGGGGAGGTCAAGGATTTGTGGCTTCCTCAAACTCGTGCTCGACTATAGTAAGTTTAATGATGCAAGTCCCTGCACGGCTGCATTTAATCTGTGCTCCCAAAATAAACAAACCTTTCAATTTCTTGTAGGAAAGATCAATAAAGAACCGGTGAATGAGATGTCATTGACTTCCAGAAGCTAGTGGAGCAGAGGTCCTGTTTCTTGTACGTGTAGCCAGATCACATTGTTGACTATTTGTCCCGGATCTGTCGGTTCTTCCAAAGTCAGGTTGTGGATTTATTTTTAAATTCAGTCAGTATAAACATTCAAACAGTGTTGGACCAGGAATTTCATCCAACTTTGGATGCACCGCTCTATTGAGATCAGGGTGAATATTATAAGATGTTTCTAACAGACGTGTTGATGCAAACAAACAGGAATCTATCTGGTCTGGTCAGCGACGTACAAAGAACAGGGTCCAGAGCTGCTGTTGGCTAATTCACATACAGTATGTCTTAGTAAAAACTTCACTGAACTATACTGATAAACCTTAGTGATGCAAAATGTTGCTCCCCTGACAGTAATGTGTGACAGCCTTGGTAAATTATCATACACACGTATAAATCTTATGCACATTTTGGGATTTGTGTACACTAAGCAGATCTGAGCATGTGTCATTATTTTACATATTCTCAGTTCAGTGTGTGCATTTTACAGATCTATAAAGAGTCCTGTCACACGTCCAAAGCTGAATACACATTAAAAACACTCTTGTACACTTTCTAAATTCTGTATGCACAAACAGATCAGGTTACACTTTCATAGCTCTGCACACGCTGCAACACACGTGGCTCCACGTTGACTTTCTTCACACCTTAGCCAGCTGCTCTTCCGATTGTTGGAATGTTCTGAACAAGAACAGGAGTTTTATTTTGCCTGTTTAAGCAGGCTGCCAGCAAGCTTCCACTTGCCAACTAAGACTGAACTAGAAGAATCACTGTTACGAGCATCAGAAGCTGTTGGTGCTGTTGGCGTGAAGTCCGGAGCGTTGGTGAGCTATCGTGCTGTTGTTGTTGTTGCTCCTGCTGCAGTTGTCCTTGCCCCCCGTAAAGCTCTTGCTCTCAAGGATTTGGACCTTGCCTTGCTCTTCTTTCATGAAGAGGTCCACCAGTAGAATCTTCTCCTTGTGCATTTGGACGCTGATGTCCTTAGGGATGTCTGGAATTAGCCAGTCCACAACATCGCTCATCAGCATCACAACATTCTAGTAGAGACAAATGGAAGAGAGTCATGTAAAGATGAGAGCCACATATTGAATTTTACTGTAATGTGGAGATGTTAATGTGAACAGCTCTGTCCATCACAAACTGTATTTACTGTCTCAAACCCACCAGTGATCTGTTTCCTCTTTCAGCCTTTTTCACCTTACCTGGAAGACGATGACAAAGGCCAGTCGGACAGCCAGCACAGTCCAGAACTCCTTGGAGATCTCATATGGAGTGGCTGACCAGGGAGGCTCTCTGTAGTCCTTATATCTTTAAAAACAAAATAAACCATTTTTTTGAAATATTTATAGATTTTTGTTTCGGGTTATTTAATGGCTCCAAACAAGCGTGTGGAAGGAGAGGCAGGGGTGGGACTGTGTTTAAACTGGTTTGTTATTTATTTTTGTCATCAACACTGGACTTGGACTTAAATTGAAATGATTATATGTTCCCTTTATTTTTTTAAAGGTGGATTTAGATTTAATAAATTGAAATCATTTTTTGTGTGTTTTTTTTTTATTTTTATTGTTGAACCTAAATTAAAACAAAATCCCAAAGCAACAACAGAAGTTTGGTTCAGCTTTGGCAGTAAGAGAAATGGGTTAGGCAATAAAAAAGAAAATCAGGATTAGGTTTCTTAGGTTTAGGTTTATTTTGAAAAAAAAATCCACTCAAAAAATGCTATTAGACTGTTACTTTTCATGATCTGTTACTGATGTTTGTTACAACACACGTCTCACGTTGGACCATGTCTCCTGTGCAAAAGTGCATGTTGACACATCCAAGCACCTCATCATCCAAACTATGCAGACTTTTGGTTTAATGTGCTGTCATTGCTCACAAATCAAATATTGACACACATGGCTTATTGTCATCATTTGACATCCCTGTGCATCTCATAATACAAAAGGGTACCTTTAACATTGGTATGAGTCACTAAAGGCTTCGAGATGACTTTTGTTTGTATTTGTGATTTGGCACTATACCATTGAATTGAACTACAACACATTCCACTCGACACATTTGAGATGACAGTGTGTAAAACAAAACTGAACAGATTAATTTCCCACCTGCAAATCTCAACACGGTAGCCGAGGTACAGTGGATCCATGGTTTCTTTGCCTTCCTGAAAGTGGCTGACATTAAAATAGGACAGTGTGTGGTTGACAAATCCATGCATGGAACCATCAGGGCTGTACATGTACTGGTAGACCATCCGAGGTATGAAGTCTGAAGTGAAGGAGATGACAAATGCCTGGGGATTGTGGTTGGGGACATGGTGGTGAGATTAGGGACAGACAGAAATGGGAGTAATGTGAGTAGATATATGTATTTAATTTTATGTTTACACAAAGATTTGGAATCAACCTTTATTTTTACAGGGATTTAAATGTAAATACCTAAAGGTGAAACTGGCAATTGCTGAGTCAGTTCACATCAAATGTGATGGAGAACAGAGCCAAAAGTCACAATACCTACTAACATGCAGAAGCATGTGTTACTTACATTGATGATGACGGCCACTTTTGCAACCCCTCTTAATATGTTGTACCATATGCCTGCAGACATAACAAAACACATCAACTACTATGTTTCAGACATACAACTAAATTCTAATTTCCATGTTTAAAGTGCATTTACAGCAGCAACCTTTATCTACGTTTTCTTTACTGTTACTACTTTAGTGCAAGTTATCTCTCTTAATTAGAACATGTTGAATGCCACCCACCAATGTCTTTGGCTCTTGCAGCCACGGGTCTTCGTAACTCAGTCACAAATTTCTTGGCATCAAGTCGTATTTCAATGATGTTGTTGAGCAAAGCAAAGAGTGGAGCCAAGGGAAAGGAGGCCACAAACAGTGTCACAAAACCGAACTGGATGACTGGAAGACAGAAGAATAATTCAGAAAATTCGACAGTAATGGACTAGATAGCTAATTGTGGGCTTACATAAAGTTTTCCAGTATCATGAAGCTGTCTCAATTTTAATTCATACTGACTGATACCTAAACTAAACATGGTCACATCATGCATACATGTTTTAGAGTGTGAAGATGAGAAATGATGTTCCAGCAGTTTTGATTTAAATTGGAGACATCATTTTAATTCCCTGCGTTGATGTTGTTGTTTTCGCCCAATGTTGCTGATGGACTTTCTGTCTTAATAATATGGGACAATTGGTAGTATTTCATGTCTTTGGTGTTGATCTTTTAATGTCAGGTTTGATGACTGTTGGAGAAGGCAGAGGTACTGACATGCAAAGGTGATTAGTCCTGACACTAGTACCTAATGTCCACTTTTTTCTTTTTTGATCCCGGTTTCAGGCGCTCTAATGACTATACATCACATACCTACTGTTATCATAAATATCCCTAAAGTCCCTTTGACTAAACACAGTTTCTCACAGTCCTTTACTAAAACAGTGAGAAATTGTTGTGCACTGTGAGTGTCTCCATCCTGTCTTGCTATCAGAGAGGAAGGAAGTTTCACCATTCTGAGACCAAATCCAAACTTCCATCATTAAATCCAGAGTCTTACATTGGAGGGGGTTTCTTTCTTCTCTACAGAAAGAATCTCATCATCCTTTCTATCCATGGGACACATCTGAGTTTTCCTTAACTCACATGATGTTGAGCATGCTTAATGACTAGCTGATCACTGTCAGCTAAGAATGTCTCATGCACACACATCGCCATGTTCAGTGGGTTCATCTGTGTGCTCCACAGTACACCACCTCCTAACATAATGATCATCTCTACTAGGCAGTGTTTGTGTGCATATGTGAGGGCATCACCAGAGGTACTGACTCATTTCCATATATTCAGGAGTTAACCCAGCAAATGGCTCCAGGAAGTGGTCGGTTTCGTATCTCTGCAGCTTCTTCTGTCTTTCTTCTTCCTTATAAGCACCTTGCTTTGACCGAATGTAGCGAATCAGCTTCTTCAGCTTGCTGATAAATTTGAATACACACAGACATTTTGTAACTGTGACAGTTAATAGTCACCAGTTGAAGTTGATGATGACAATGATTTTATACGTACGGCACTCCAATCTCAAAAAGGTTGTTCTGAATTAGCTGCTTTCCCAGCATGGTGATACTGAGCTGGATGCACAGTTCCATCAGGCAGCCCCCATGAGCACACTGTAAATCAGGCCAACATGACATCATATCATTTGTAAAAGGATATTTGAACAGTATGCAGATTAAAGATAGCACTTAACTATTTGCTGACATGTTCTCAAACACATTTTCCATCTTAGAAAACCTTACAACTTCTGCATGATCCTGTGCAAAGACATCCTGCTGGGGCAACAGGCCATTTTACCATGAGTCTCGTGTTTTTAAGGCATTACAATATGTACAGCCCTGGGTGTGATGGATGTATGATGATGATTTGTTAGAATTAAACTAATCCACAGTAGCTACTTGTCATAATCATAAAGTCACGAGGAACTGCAGATTAAGAATTGGTTGGAGCATGGTAGCTATGGGTAACATATACTGTATCGAAGGTGGTTTATTGGTTTATTACCTTATTATTGCTGACACTCTGATAAGAGAGTTCAGGAAAGAACGAAGAACAGTTTTTCACACAGCCTTTTTGTCTGTGTTTTGTTGTGACTGCTGAGAGTGGGATTCTAAACCCTTATCTAAAAATTGTGAATTTTACCTCTTCCATTCTGTATGATTCAAACACATACAGGTAGCTCCCCGGTCTGCCTACCAGTCTATAGGAGAAAAAGAAATAAAAGGGTTAAGACCAAATGTGTTTCTTAAAACATATATTTATATATAAGTATATATATTTCACATTTATTGAAGTTATATGAGCGGACACAAAATACACAAAATGTATGAATGTATGACACGTAAAGTAGCTACAAAGTACACATACAACATAATGAGGTTCCTGACCTTCCCCTGAAAAACGCAATGTAGATGATGGGTGTGAAAGCGTTGAAAAACTTGAGAATGAAGGTCTTGAAGATGAGTCGTTCCTCAAAACTCTTGTCTGTTTTAGGAACCTCTACAAGTGAAGAGAGGATGCTTAATGAAGAATGGCACATACAGGTACTTCGAAACACAGGCCTGCACCATCTCAACACTCCTAATTCTTAGAAATGTTTCTTAAAGTGTCACCTGTCTCAAAAAGCTGTTGAGTTAACCTAAGCCTAGCCTGGCACTGGCTAGGCTACTAAATGTATATAATTGAATTGTATATAAATGAAACCAATGCCAAGACCTACCTACGTTTGATTAAATTATCCAGAACTATAAAAATACCCGTAATATCTTAAAATATGAGGGAAAGGGCAGCCGTAAATTTGCTGAGGATAAAAATGCAGAAGTTTGTTTTAGTTTTTAAAAATATAAATATACATTTCTATACAATTAAGTCACAATCACAAATAGATTTGTGTTGTGTAATTGAAACCACAACATGTCAAAATATCAGATGTACAACATCCAGTTTTGTTAGAGAAAGATTATGGTCAAAATATTAGATTACACACAACAAAACCACAAACCCTTTCTCCAACCTTAACCAAAACACTTGCTGCTTTCCACTTGTGATAAATGTAGCATGTCATTCATTAAAAAGATGCAAGTGTTTTAACTTGATCTGATAAGTTGAATGATATTTTTTGTGAGTTCACTTGATTCTTTATATTTCATTTTTGAAGAAACAGATGTAGTATATTAGCAGACTTCCCAGCATTCATTGTTTGCCACTCAACATTTCTTTTTCAATTTTGACTTGAAAACTTAAAACTTAAAAACCTAAAAACCATGTAGTTTGAATCGTAGAACAACGATATGATAAAGGTTAGTGTTAATAAATGTATACATTCAGAACAAATTCAATTGGAGCAGCAGGTGACATGCTGATAGCCAGTATTACACCTGGCCTAACTGCACTTACCTAACACAGTGAGCCACCGTGCCACAGCTCCATACACCTCGTCCAGTATGAGGATGACCACCAGATTTATGATGGCTGCAGTGGTCTTAACTGTCAGCTGTACGTTGTTCCGTGTGATCTTGGAGCTCATGTGAAGAGCAGCTTTAGTGGAGATCCGGTAGAGAATCACACCAAACACAATGGCAAATGTAACACCAATCTGCCCATGAAAAGGTTTGCAGGATTACAAACTGAATACATATACTGAGAAGGAAAAGAAAGCACCATTCCACAGTCTTACCATCAACGATGGGTTGTATATGCAGAGAGATACTTCTTACCATTAACAGCATCATGACAAGGTTGGTCGTGTAGGCAGGAAGGCGGTCTTGACATGTGAGCTTTTCCATCTAAAACAAGCAAATGAAAACATATTCTTGGTAACTGCAACAAGCAGTACTGTAATGGAGGTTCTGTTGATGTGCCATCTTCTGAATTTCAAGTACTCAGACCCTGAAGTTCCCTTTAGCACTTTGTGGAAGACACATTGGCAGCATTGATTGATTTATAGGCTAAATAGCGTTGCATTCATAGTCTCTTCATACGTTTGAGGGGTCCATGGTGTAAGGCTATGAGTGGGTGAGTGGATAACCACAACACAGAATAAATCTCCATGGTAACCAGACTGGGATTCATTGATCTGGCATTTGTGCAACTAAGTCAAGGATAAGTTCAACCAGGATATCTGGAAAATCCCGGCTTAATCCCTTATCTTGGTTTTGCTCAACACCCTTCGGGCCTGCTTTTGTTGTTTTGTTTAGTTTTTTTTGTTCCTTTGGTCTGTCTGGATTTGCCCCTGGTGATTGGTAAGGTATTTTTTCTAATGTTAATTTGGGTACTACTATGACCAATTATCATTCATCACTTGTCACTTACCTGCTCATGCTAACTACTGTTGCTGCCGTTGATGCTTGGTGTGTATATATACTTACCTTATGCTACATGTCCATGTTGTCTGGTTGCCATCCTGTTTCAAGAGAATACTTACCTGTACATGCTGTGTATCTTGCTAAGATAAAGCTACTTACCTGTTATTCCAAGGTGTCATTGCTAGAGCTACTCACTCTTACTCACCTGTCCATGTATACCTTGCTGAAACGTGGTCACCTGTTACATACCCGTGGGAAGTGAGAGCAGACTATTGGTCCTCAAGTTCAAACTACATTATACCCTTTTAACTGCACCACAATGTGTTACCTCATGTTTCTTCTTAGGACCTAACTGTTAAACTGTTTGAAGAACATGGTGAATTAAGGTACAGGTGAAAGGTTAGAACAAATTGCTTTACAATACTTCTATGTTACACAGAGGTGAATAGATGGACATAAGTAGAGCTGACTTTTTGATTACCTTGTGTTGTGATTTCTGATCTTTGTTCATAGATTTCTGCATGACCCTGAATTCATATTCAGCCCTGGGGTGGTCCTGTAAGGATGGAAAGAACACAAGTGACAGATGGCTGAGAAGCAGAAGTGGTAAGTAACTCAGTATATTTACTCTAGTAATATCCCAATAGCAAAACTGTGGGCAGTGAAAATGCAGAGTGGCTAGTTTCTTTGGAAAACCACTAGCCACAGTGGCTGGTGAGCAATCAAACCCTGTTCTGGTGTCATCAGTAGGTCCTGACCAGACGTTAATAAGCACAAGAAATATTTAGTAACACAAAAAGTAGACACAGGTAGAGGAAAAGCTTGAGGTGCAACGTCAGGAAGTAATCACAGTGACAAATAAAGACAAATTACATTTCTGCTGATAATAACTGTAGCTACACATCATGGAACCTGGGAGTGGGAAGTTGCTCTAATGAAAGAGTATTTATGATGAAACCAACACTGAAGAATTTCTTAATTCAGGCATATTTTGAAGCTATTAGTAAATGTTAACTTGTTGTTTGTCTTTTTTTTTCTCCTGATCCTTTATGTGTAGAGTGGTCAAATTGAGTTTTTTTTTTCTTTTTTTCTAATCAACAAAGTATCTAACTTGGATCCGACTGTATTATAAGGTGCTCATAACTGCAATAGTCTGCTTGTGTCCATTCCAGGTTCCATTCTGTGTGACTGAGAAGAAAGAAAAGCTAAGAAAAGAGATACTGATAAGAACATAAAGCTTTTTGTTCTCTGGTCTGATCTCTCACATTTAGAGTTTAATGTAATGTTTCCCAAAATGAGCAAACAGGATGTGCAATTTGAGTTTCAGTTTTAACATTCTAATTTACTGGGAGGATTTGAACACTCACTCACTAAACATTCCCATTGGGTAATTTCTTTGGAAATGCTGTGTGTATGCGATTTATAAAGAACGTGCTTTGCTGTGTACTAGACTACGTTTGCAAGTGTAGTCACAGTAGGTTCCTGCAACATGTGTGAGTGTTGTGTGATGCGATATGATCAGAAGTTGGCAGCAACAGTAGCAGCAGCGGTAGAAAGGCTAGAAAGAGTAAAGAGGGAAGTTTATCAAATAGTATGAATTTATCCAAACCTTGAGAGCTTCCTGTGGAAAATAAACCCAGAGAGACAGAGGACGGTTGATAGTGTTATTAAAAACAACAACTTTAATTCACACTGGTACATTTGTCTCATAACTTGAGTAATTTGTTGTTGATATACAATAAAATAAAGAGGATGTAGAAGACTTTTTGTTGTTCATTAACTGAAAACTCACCGGTATTACTGACTATTATTCTGTTTGCAAATACACAACACAGACTTTCTAGCTTGATGCGTGGCACTTTACTTCACAGTTCCTGTGCAGTTAAGGATTATGAGCCACATTTTAGTTTCATCTACAAATAAAGTCTGCGTCTCTGTCTCAAAATTTTTGTGAGCAAATAATGACATAACATACATGGCAAGGCACAAATAATGCAGGCACACTCAATACAGCCCTTTGTTAAGTTAGAGAAAGACTCTCTGGTTTATTAAAGAATAAAAGCCTGTTTCCACAGCAGGATTTTTCCTTTAGTACCAGGAACCATAGGAGGAACACCCTGCATTTGCACCAGAGAAACCAGGTTCTGAATTTACTTCTGGGACCATAGTTTTGTGGTCCATTCAAAGTTTGGCTTGTAATGACATCATGTATTGTCGAGTCTCAGGGACCCAACTCCTACTCAGGCTCAGTTCAATAACCACACGCAAATCACATACAAAACTAACCTTTTGGTTTTTGGACAAACTTTATCTTCTTCCTCCATCCTTTCAGGATCTGAACAAACTGTGGATTTATTTGTTTCTGATGGAGCGGCCTGTATGTGTGTATGTTAAATTCCAACCAGTTTGTGGATGCTGATGCTGTCTGTGACCTAAACCTGGACCTCATTCAAAGTTTGAAAACCGGTCGCTTCGGAAAGGGTCTGTTTGCGCACATTTTCAGATTTGCCGCCCACGATAATCTACAAAGCTTTTGAGCATGACACTACACAGGCACATTTTAGGGACCTCAAAGTTTTTTTAAGCTCCAAAAGGTCATAATATCGGTGCTTTATTGTTAGTAAGGCATTGTCCATGCTGTGGAAATGCAAATCCCAATTCTCTTAGAGACTTTAACCACAGGAAAGGTTTCTGCACTTTACTGGTACTGGAAATGGTAAGTCACTAGGAAAAAAAGGTACAATCCAAACTTCAACGTGATTGATATGATTCATATACATGTTTACCTTCATACAAAGCTACAGTCTTTCTCTAACCTTAACCAAAAATGTCAAAAGTCAGTCAAAATCTTTTGACTGGAGTCAAACTCTGGTCTCCATTGTGAAAGTCATGCTCATTGTAGAAACTGGGTTGGTGCATGATGCATAAAGTTTGCATTGTGAGGGAGAAATTCAGTATTTCTACCAACACAGTAATGATAGCTGTTGAATATTAGTGCCAACATGTAGTAAGCTATACATATTCTATTGTTGATGGGCTGTAGCTCCCATCTTCCTTTCCTATGCTTTCACAAACCACCTATTTATTCTCAAATGTGACTCAGTCACCACTCACCTCCTCATCTTCAAACCCAGTCAGGTCCCATTCATAGTTCAGTCTCATCTGTCGCCTCTTCCAATGCTCCATAAACATGGCAGCTTTTAACCAGACAGAAACATCAGATTGATACAGAGGCACTAAGACACTGACATTTACACTCTGAATCGGTGAATATACTATTCAACTACAGTAGATCTTGACAAGTGGGTGATGAGGTGAATTGAATAAGGGGCACTGGTAAGTAGTACCACAAGTACATGTGTTGAGGTAGGGGTTATGTACTTTTAAAGAGTAAGTTCGTGATTTGTTTTTCTGGAACTGCAGTTTTTGAGCTTGCTTGATCTTGATCTTCACAGTAGAAGCTGGTAAAATGAATATATTTTCCTGTATGAGTATAGAATACAGACATATCATTGTTGTAAATGAAGTTGAAATATAAGAAATGTAAAGTATCATCATTTAAAAAAGAATCACAGGAACTGTCTTTCTAAGAGGTAACTTTAATCGATCAAAGTAAATGTAGAAGCTTAAGAGAGGCTTCAGCTGTGTATGGCCTATCGAGCTTCTCTACAGTACAGCAGCTAAAGGAAAGCTTTATTCAGACCACTGTGAAAGTTTCCATCTCACTAGTATTCTCTAGTCTCTGTGCTGCCCCTGCTTTCTTTGAATCCGACCTTCGATTTTCAGATTAAAATCTGGGAAATGAGATTGCCACTCTATATTATTCTAAGAAGAGTTCATCAAGGAAGCATTTGTTGACTGCGATGTGTGTCTTGAATCGAGTCTGGTGATGATCCGCTTCAGTTCATGAACCAAGGGTATCAATATTCTTCCAAATGGTCTGGTTTCAAAGAATTTATCATAACAGTCACCTGGTCAGGTATACCATTTCCTGCAGGAGCAAAACAACCCCACAACTGCACCGACCCACCTCCATGCTAAACTGCTAATGTTCTTCAAGTCATGGATGCTTTTATACCAGACATACTGCTGATTCATGGGTTGAAAAAGATGTAATGTCATTACGCCATGGAATGTACTCTCAGAACCCGACAGGCCTGCTTTGACATATCAATGTCAACTTTTTATGTGGTATTTAGTCAGGAATGGACTGTAGCAATGTTTTGGAGCAGAAAGTCTTGTTTCCCTTGGGAAAATTGTTGTTGGACAGATGCACATATTTGACTGTGCTATCGCAGGGCTATTGGTGTCTTGTCCAAGGACATTGACCAGGAGGCCAGGCATTGCATTAATGTACGACTGCTCCACCAAATACAACTGCCTAAAAGTAGTTTCTTGCTCACAGTGAGCAATAAAACCTTGTATTTCACGTTGTAAACCAGCAATCTACCAACTAAGGCAATCAACTTATTTTAAAACCCATGTATAAAATTTAATTTAACCATTTAACCACATGATCATCACATCACATTAGGGTGAGGGGGATGGCGGGGTGCGATCACTCACCCCACAAAGCCATGAATATGGAGAAGAAAACAGTGGCAGGGTTGTCAAACAGATGGCTGGCCCGAGCAGTTCCACAGGCAGAGCTGAGTTTCCAGTAGCTGCACACTCTGTCACACAGAGGGCACATGGTGATGTTGTTCCTTGGGTGGCAGATCTCCATGCTGGAACACAAGCCACATATTATTTCAAGGTTATATAGATACAGTTGCTTGGGTAAGTATTCTGACCCCTTCAATATTCTCACACCCACTGTGCTTGTAAATTTAATATGAAATGAGAAGGGGTGTGAGAAGCTTGTAGAGATTTAACTTACACTGTAAAATGCTTTGAGGTGACTTTTGCATTTAATTGAATGACCTAAAAACACTGGAAGCTTTTTTTTTTTTAATAAGCCCTTTATTCCTTCCTCCTCCTCCATTTTTTCAGTGAGTGACTGATGGAAGAGCACTCTCACCGAAGCAGCCAACTTCCTGACACTGTCAACACTGATCAACCTAGTAGGGCCATTCTGAACCCGACAGTGAGACATTAACATGTCTGTTGAGCGTGTGTGGTGTGTGTCAGCAGTGGGTGCAGATGTGTGCCGGCAGCTTGTGTCATAATATCCTGTGGATGACGAGAAACAGGTAGAGCAAGGAAAGGAAGGCCTAGTTTCCCCAGCTCATTCATCAAACTGTTTCCTTTGTCTCCCCACTTTTGTATTCTCTTTTTTTTCTCCACTATTTCTTTAACCTCTCACACTGTGAAGCTGTTACACATTAGCGTCTTCTTTAGCCAGCTGTTGAAACATAATATATAATGTACTTAATGTAAGGACAAGTCTTTGTTTAATTTCTTATCATCGTCTGCCTGTGTGATGATCATAGTGCTGCACTTTGTCATGTTCTTTTCCTCCAGGGGATGAAAAGTGTAATAAAGATGAATAATTAATATTAAGAGAATGTACAACCTTTTCTTATCAGAGAGGTGAAGTAGGGATAGAGGCAGAGGTTGTGCCAGGTTGATATTGGTATTTTAATACTACTGGAGATTGATTAAATAGTGAAGTCCTGTGTGACAAGCTCATATTTAAACATATGCACAGCAAAGCCATGTGTTTATGGTGATTTATGTCTTTGAACTATAGTATTTAGTGGTGACCATCCGTCTGCCTGACGTTTCTTTGCAGCCTCTTAAGCTACAACATAGGTTGCGGCCCAAGTTGAGGACACATGAACACATTTTGGTTTCTGTACACGCATGATGTTTCCAACTCTGACAATAAGACTCTGAGTCACTGTATACGGCAAACTTTTTTTGCTCCAGTCCTGATTATCTGCTGATTAAAGATGCTATTGTCTTGCTTGATATAAAGATTTCTGCTTACATTTGTTAGAGGTTAAATGCTCAGCTTGTGCCTTATTATAAAAACCTATAACATATCATAGAAACCAATAAATCAGCCATGTAGATTTATTAAAGGAAAAATCTAATTTATTTATCTTGTCCGTTCAATAATGAACAAAACAAAAGCCCTCATAAGATCATTTTCCTGACGACAATTGTACCTGACAGTATAAGGTTAATTTAATAAATTTATTTTCCAGGTTAATTTTCAAGAAGCAATGCTTACACAACTGAAGGACTTAAGTTCCGTTTGCAATTAGGTGATGCATACCTACCTAAAACTATTAAATAACTGTCTGATATCATAGAAGGCTTATAATGTTGCTGTAACTTGGTGCTTACAACTGAGTAAATGCTGATGTAGATCTGAACAATCTGCTTGACCTCATTTAGATTTGGACTATAGTATATTTAGAACCCATTTAACTATTCCAGTTAGATGTATCTGGAGCTCCTATTTCTCTGAATACCATGAAGTCTTTAGTGCAGAACATATTATCATAACCAGTGACACTGGTGCCTAAAGCAGTAACTTCTACAAGGCCTGATTCAAGGTAATTTAAGAGCTGTGGATGTCGGAGGTGTAGTAAAGGTTAATTAGTGTACGTCAAAGTGTGTGTGTGTGTGTGTGTGTGTGTGTGTGTGTGTGTGTGTGTGTGTGTGTGTGTGTGTGTGTGTGTGTGTTCTGTTTACCTTGGTATGTTGTCATCAACTGTTGCACATCCATACAGAAAGACAATTACACCCACTAGAGAGGCAGGAATCAGCATCTGGGTGTAAAGACCCAACCAGGCGAAGTAGAGGCCAATCTTCTCGCCAAAATACTTCCTAAATAACCCCCCCCACACACACACAGATGGAAATCATTTCACTTATTCAGACAAAAGTACCATATTACTATCAGAAGGTTTAAATTATATTGGCAATTGGATTGGCTTGAGTTTCATGGAGATGCTTCACCTCCCATGAATAAAGACTTTGTAACTGACAGGTTGGGAATCCCATGGATTTAACCTCTATGGAACTGTTAAGTTGTTCACAGGTGCTGAGTAGATGAAGGACATCTACGTCAAACTAAAATGACTACTTAACAAATTGAGGTGAACTAAGAAACCACATATCCACCTCATACAGGCATCTTTTCCCTGACAGTTTAACAGCTGTTCATACTTTCACTCACATAACCCCTGACACAAACCTAATGGTGCACCTAACTGAAGTGGGACAACGATTACCATGTTACCTCCACAACTTTAAAGGTGTTAACGAATTGGAAAACTCCATCGAACAGTCAGCAACAGCAAAACCAATTGCCACTTATTCCTGTTTAGGGTTGTAAAAAAGTAAGCAAGGTTTTGGATTCAGATTCAGAATTTTTGTGCTGCAGTTGTACACCTCTCTCTGCTTTTTTGTTGGGGATGTATAGTTCATGGTAATCTATTCAGTTTTTACAAACATGCAGCAGTTTATAGAGTGGATTCTGCAACCTCTGGGGTATATGCAAACCTTATCAAATAACATGAAATCTAAAACTTCTAAAACCTCCGTCCTGTATTTTAAGTAAGACAGTCACGGCAGCCTTAAATCCACTGTATAGGAATCAAATTTAAATTTCTGAATTTGGTGCAGTATGCAAGTATTATGTGTACTATAAAATAAATGTGCCCTTGCTGATGAATAAGAGAGCTACAGTACTTAAACATCAGAACTGTCATCATACACGAATGAGTGTCAGTCTATGAAAAATGATGACTGAACAAGTAAATCATAGAACCAAGCATCCTTACCGCACAAGTCCGATGGGCTGGTACTTGTAGAAGACACTGTAGTTCGCCCACTCTTCATATAAAAGCTGAGGAAGACAACAGTTTAGTTGTAGTTGTTTTGGTTTCTTATATTTCATTATGCCTTTGAGTCTTTCTCCTGTCATATTTGTCATTAACAGTTGAGTGGACTTCATCTTCCTATTATCTGTTTTTGGCCTCCACTATACTCTCCACCAACTCCTTTGGCTTTTTTTAATGGAAACTGTTTCATTTGGTAGCTGTTCATTGTGTCAGTCTGTGTTTAGCGCCCCAAAGTGGGTGATTATTTTCTTTAGGTTCAGAATAACTCCACTTACACTATCACACTGCAGTGCATCTGGACAGTGAATACTGTACAAACAAATGCTGGTACTTTAACACCCAAAAGATGCAAAGTTAGGGAATAAGGGGGCAACAACCTGGTTACTTTGATATTAATGAAAACAACAGTAGTGTTCTAAGATGTATCTAAATTGTGGTAATGCACTGCCCATCCAAAAAATAAAAAAAGTCACGGCCTTAATTTAACTAAGCAAATAGGTAAGAGCCTCCCATTGGATAATTACTGCATGGATGATTGTGTTTCAGCAACAAATAGGTAACAAGTTATTTAACCCTAACTGATGCAGGGGAATAGCTGTCTCTCAGCTAAATGATGCTACAGGGCTTTATAGTAGGATTCGTAAGTTAACAATATCACTAGACTTGCACATAATAAAAATTTAAATATAACAATCTGAAAAATAACAGCACATCATATGTTAGAAAGCTCAGGGTCTATTTTTATTTGTGTTAAAGACAAACACATTTGAACTTGCAAGCAGACAATCTTGGGTCTGTGAGTGGAGGAATCCACACACAAGCTAAAAGCAAACAAACAGGTGATTCAGATTTTTAAAAAAAATGATGTGACACATGATTAGTACACTTAGATGCAGATGTGAAACATTTATGTACGTCTAAGAACTTTCCTACCTTCCTGTCATTGGCCTCTGCACTGTCATTAATATCTCCCTGAAAAAAGAAAGCGGAAAATTGAGGCTATTTATTGTGCACATTGACTGGAAAGGGCGAGCCAGTGTTTATTCATGTAGGATGAACTCATTTTAAAGAGCTGACACGGCATCATCCCATTTCCTGTTTCAAAACACAGATAGATAAGCATGACTTGAAACTAGAACTATCCATGCCAATCATCTGATAGTGTGAGGACTGACATTACTCACGTCATGAAGAGGGTATGCTGCTGAATAGACACCATTACCAAGGAGGCTGGTGATGCCTGCCAAGAGAAAACATAGTTGTAGTTGTGGTGTTGCATTCCACATCTTTCTTCTGTCAGGTTCAAACTAAACAACAAAACTCAAAATATTTATTTTTTATTGCATTTTAGAAAAGGGCCAAACTTCAACAGATACTAGAATTTAATAGTTATATAGAGAGAAAGATAGGACGCTGTTCTATTTATACTGGACTATTGTTCTATTCGTGGGTTTTTATTATCAGGTTGTCAAAACTATTTAATTAAATGTCAAACTAGAATGTCAGACTTAAAAGTTTGACTAGTCTGGGGATAACATTGGTGAAATTTAACCCCACCAAATGGAGAGTTGAGATCCAGACTTACCCATACTGTACTTGGCCTTGCACTTAGTTCTTTTCAAGATTTCAAAAACCTGACCGAGAAGGGAAAAACAAAAGGTTTGAAATTAATTCAACATGCTGCTGAAGAAAGCAGCATTATAATAAAACTACAGTAATGACTAATATGAGCAGCAATACTGATCTCTGAAAGACGACGAATGCACAACTGAGAATAAAAGTCATCCTATTACTACGATTGGTGGAAAGGTTTGTATTAACTTTGCAACCATATGGGTTAACCATAGGCGCCTATGGTTGTTATCCTCTACTAGTTTTGTAATGTTTATATTATCATTTCTGTATTAGTAAACAGGTTTAATGAACTTTGTTTAAAGTAATGTGAGGGGTAGGATCAGCTGTATATTTTGCACACATACTGTAAATGCCTGCGTGTCCAAGGCTTAGGCAACCCCACACTACAAATTTACAGAAATATATGCAAAGTGGCTGCCTGCACATGCATCACACCACGTCAAGTGGTGACTACAACTGAGTGTTGTATATAACTCTCTCCACCAGCACCAGGTGGCAGTAGTTTGTATCTATCTTTCAAAAAGGGAAACTATAAGAACATCTAGGACTTCTACAATGCACACAGTAAACAAAGCAGCAGTGTTTGCTTAATATTCACCCCACTCTCGCTCACCACGGACATTTCATTGCTACTTCTAATCAAGAATATGTCTGATAATAAGTTGTAAATGGCACCGCAGCCTATTTCTCTTCCTGCACAGTTCTTTGCCAAGCTGAACAGCCAATTAGAATGGCATCTCTCATCGATGAGTCAACTGCCAATTCAACATGCTGAATCCGATAGGGGCCCAGCAAATGTCAAAGGTGCGGGATACACTACACAAACCAGGCCGACAGACATTGACAGACAGCCCAACGTTGGACAAAGGCCAACCATTGGCTTTGTGTGTCCCGGAACAGAGTGAACGACAATCCCTTCTCTCATCATATAAAGCTATTAGGCTGTTCTTAGCTTTCTTCTGAGGTTTGGTAAAGTTAAAAACAAGGGTTTAGATTTTCATTTCTGACTGAAAAATATGAAAATTAAAAGAAGTCACAGTTCTCTGTTAATGGCTACTTCGGTGTTGGTGGACACAAACCCATGTGGACTTACTATTGAACCCCTGGTTTTGCTGTCAAAGAAGCAGTCTTTGTCTGAAAGGTCAAACCTGTTAATAAAACCACACACACAAGTACAAGCATTGGTATTACAGTGCACAGAATGATTCCACTTGTTTAAAATGTCAATCTGATTGGATTGTGGAGCGGCATAGAGGCAGCCACGGCCAACAGAGATACATCAGTGTGAAAGATCTACTTACAAGTGTTGTTTTTCCCTGGAGAAAGTGTGTGACAGATGTTTGATGTTCTTGGGTTGGTGTTCCTCAACATGAGGGTGAAGAGGCTCCAGAGCTTTGCTGACCAAAGAGCTGATCTTGTCCATAACACCGCTTGAATGCTTCATTTCATACACCTTGAAAATCCCCACAAAACACATGTGACATACAATTTCATACTAGATAGACACCAACAAGTCCTCAAGTCTAACAAGTCGTACTAGAAGATACCTCAATGACCTGGTAAGCTGTTTGTTCCTACCCTCTTGTATGACCCATTTAACAAGTTTGCTGACTGAGCCCACATATCTAACAGCTGTCCATTGCAATAGCACTTCTGCCTCTTCAGCTGGACGTCTCCCTGTTTTCTGGTCAACTTCTGTTTTAAGTTTTTTCAATTCAAACCAAAATTTCCACAAGACTTTTATCAATCCAACAGCCGTTTAATGTCATACTCCTCAGGTTGCTCTCCGTTAATTCATTTTCTTTTAACTGTAGTTTTCTGTTAATGGAAAATGAGACCTCCATTCTGTCCTCAATCAGAGGAAGTGCAGGTGAAGGTGCAGCGCACAACATATAGAAAAGAAAACTAGCTTTTTTGAGAAGCAAATGTTCCCTTAATGCTAAGCTGGGGAGGCTGCTTGATGGAAGACGAAGTACATTGTTTTGGACAAACACAACACACACAGATCAGACAGGTAGTAACAAAATGTTGTAACTGGAATAATGTTAAGAGAGAAGTGACGTCTTCATAAAACAGAGAGACTGAAAAGAGACATTAAATCAGTAAATGGTACCTTTTTGGTGGGCATCTTCAGTTTCATGAATTCAGCCTCTCGACAGAGGACGTTCCAGGGAGCATGAATCTTCACAAAGCCCACACCTGGAATCTTGGTCTAAAGACAAATGGGAGAAGCAAAGTTGAATCAAGCACACAAGAACACAGCAGACAAATCTTTAGGCAATCTGAACCATGACTGGGGGAACGTTCGAAAAGCTTCAGCTTTCTGTTGAGCCAAAAAAGCAAGACTATAGTATGTGATGTGACCACCAAAGTTACAGCAGCATGGTGGGATTTCCCTTGATCAATGTAACCACAGTGGACAACAATACAAATTGGCTTGTTACACCACTGTATGTGTCCTCCTGCCTTCAGATGGCTGCAAGGAGTTAATGAGCTAAGGTTTAACTTTTTATACAGCGTATATCAGTGGAAATAAAATCTGATTGCAATTGTGTTCCTATACAAAAATGTATTTGTGTTTTTACAGGACCGGATCCACTGCCTACAGGAAATATCTACATGCTTCCACTAGTGCTGGCAAAATATTAGTATATTTACACCACATCTTTACACCAGGACTCCTGCCAACATAATTCTGTTATCCAATTCCTAACATTTTTAACACTTGTCAAGCTATCTTTTTGTGCAAAACAATATTCAAACAATAATCTCACAGTGTAATCCCATAGTTTACAGTCTTAATGATTACTAAAACTCATATCGGGTCCTCCTGCTGTGCTGATTCCTATATTCTGCCTTTCTGCCATATAGCACTGAGCTGCTGGTGGTTTGTGCTGCTGTTGTCGCCAAATCTCTTCATACCATGTGGCCACATCCAGAAGTGCCTGTATTTAGTTTAAATGTACATTTATTTCTGTGTCCTGTTCCCACCAGAGCTCGGTTTAGTGTTAATTTGCTGTATCACTGCTGTCCAACAGTTGGTAGCACACATGCATTTGCAATGGGAATTTCGTGTTTGGTCATTTTTTCTTTTGATTTTCTATGTGGTACTGGCAGCCGCAGGTCAGCCCTGTCAACTCACTGCTGTGGAGCCTTATTTTCTATTTATATGCTGGCATTAGGACATCTTATACATAGGCAGAATATCGGTTTACACTTTTACACGGCAGATACACAGATATATTTGAGCTCCCGCCCTGCAAATAGTTTTACAGAAATTGGCTGTGTCCTAAATTGTTGAAGACATTCAGAAGTCAGTCGCTGAAGGCACGTTCGAATGTGCATATATGATAAAGAAGAAAGTGTTGGTTTCCAATACATTTGTTAAGTATTTGATCTACTATATTACCAAAAACTGACTCAATATAGTTTTGATGTAAATTCTTACTGAGCTGATTCATTTACACTATAAACATTTGGACAGTCAATAACTGTTTCATTGTGGCAAAACTTCAATAAAAGCTAAAGTTACAGCCAAAGTTAAAACAAGTGCCTGGCTGTGAAGATCCTCAGTCATCCAGGTCATGGTTATCCCCAAAATCTGCAGTTCAGTGGTAACTGGACTTTTAGTTCCGTTCAGAACTGATGAGGCCCTCTGGATGGAAGGGGAAAATACAGTCCAGTTGCTATTAAACAGCGATTTTTGGGACATCCTTCAGAAATAGACTATTTCCAATTTTTGTCTTTGTTTTGAACCAATTCTAGGTTATTGAGTAAAAATAAAATCAGTACATTTTGTGAACCACTACACCCTGTAATGGACTACAAACATTTTATGTTCTAGATCGGACTGGATTGAAAACCACTTTAATAAACACAGTTCATCACAGCAGCTCAGGTCTGCTTCTTGTGTCTGCATCTATTCCATTCACAACACCTGTAATCCTGCTGCACAAACTGTGTACATTACAAAAAGACTCTCTGCTACTCTCTTTAAGTTCTACTCCCTCTTCATCTTCCACTTTAATCGGTCTAATCAGTTTAATCTCAAGTCATTGTTTTTTCAGTTTGGAGGTCTCTGCCAGTGGTCAGATTTTCCCATCCTAGCTGCTACATAACCAGCAGCATGTGCCAGCATGCTGATCGTGCCATTATACCAGCACATCCAAATGAATCCCAGCCAGTGTTTTCTTCGCGTGGTCACACGTACAACAGACCAGAGCTTAAGACATCAGACACAGTCATATTCCTCTGTGAGTCTGTTAGGCTACGAGTGACGTAAATTGAGTCACCTCTCGAGACAGAGGGCGTATGGGGTCCAGTCCAAAGCTGTGTCACTACCAGCAGTGCCAGCGCACTAACTGCGCATGTGTCAGACGAGGACTCCACACAACCCTGAAGAACAAACATCGAAGGTCGTCCTCGACACCGTTAGTACACACTGTTTTATTTTTCTTCATTTTGTTCATCTTGTTCAAACACCAACAAACAAGGAGCTCATTTCTCACTGTCGCTCACAGTCCACTGTTGTTCTGAAGTGTGAATGTGTGGAATGTGTCTGCGTGCGTGTCCCTTAATGCAATGTGGGTGTCCACCGTGTGAGTACGTGTCCACTTGAGGCAAAGCGGAAAACTTGGACTGACCTTTATACACTTTAACCCATAGAGACAGTGCAACTTTGCTTTCTAACTTATACAGCCTGGTTCCTGCTTTAGTGCGCAGACTGTGCTGTTGCCTGTGTGAAGGTTAATATCATTGCTACAGAAACATCAGATACAGAACAACAGATTTCATGTGTAAGCGCTTCTGTAAGTTGGATACAAAGACATGGACAAAATCGTTGGTACCGTTCGAAAGAAGAACCCGCAAAGGTCACTGGAATAACTCTAAACTGACAAAAGTAATAATAAATAAAACTTTACCAAAAATTAACCTGTGAAAATCACAATCATTGTTTTTAAGCTGTGGTTTAACTAATGAAACCGGCCTGGACAAAAATGAGAACTTATTATTATATTAAGTGAATTTTTTGTTGCACAACTTTTTGAGGTCATTCACTGCAAGCAAGTGATTTCTGTAGCTCTCAGTGAGACTTCTGCACCTCTCAACAGGTATTGTGGTCCACTCCTCAGAAGCAGACTACTCCACACTGCATGTTTCAGCTCTTTCTACAGATGTTCAATATTATTTAGATTCATAGAAGCCCACTTCAGAATAGTAGAATGATTTGTTCTTAGCCATTGTCTTCTGTCTTTTCGATTTGCCATCGACTGTCCTCTTTCGGCCACGTCCAGGAAGGAGGGCTTCAGTCCCGTGGACCTTAAAACTTCAGAATAATATGTGCAACTGTAGATTTCTAATCTCCTGAGACAACTCTGTCTTTCTAGTTTTCCTGTGGTCCATGTTCAGTGTGGTACACACCATGATACCAAACAGCACAGTGTCCATCAGTTTTTCAGATCATTTTTGTCCAGGCCAGTTTCATTAGTTTGTTTTTTATTTTGTTTGTTTTTTTTAAATCTCAGTTTAACCACAACTCAAAAGCAAAGTCTGATGTCAGTTCATTTTTAGTACATTAACCTTTTCCTTCAACTTTTTCAAGTTTCAACTTCTTTCAGGGACCGGTATGAGTTTTTCTGTAAAGGATGGGTACCAACAATTTTGTCCATGGATGTTAACTCACGTCTTCATCTTTCTCCAGTTCCAGCCCCATCTCTCTCAGTTTCCCCTCAAACTCCTCCCTCCTGAAGGCCTTGTGATCCTCGTGGACACTGAAGGTCTCGCCCACGCAGCCCAGCTCCACGTCGGCCGCTGCTGACGACGGCAGGTGTGACGAGCCTCCTGTATTTTGTGCTTGGTGATGCTGCACATGTTCCCCCCGGCTGTGGGGGCCTCGACGTAGACTACGGGCAACAGCATTTTCAGCCAGCAGGTGCATCGACTGTCGACTGGAGCGCCCCCCACCTGGCTTCTTCATGGTGTAGGTGAGGACGTAGTCGACTCGCCGCTGACCGTCCTGGAAGTAGAGGCCGTGCCAGCAGTGGACATTTTCCTCTGGGTTTAGAGCTCTCAACAACTGGTAGTAGACACATGGGGACACACAAGGAGGGGTGAGCATTTAGGACAAGACACAGCATGTAGAGGCAGAAGGGTTTTGCTTACATAAGCGGTTTTTGTTTCTCTCATGTTTCATGGATGCAGAAGGTCTTTTATTAAAAGATAAAAATATCAAGATGTATTCCACAAAGGAAATCTTAAGAGCTGTATTAGTTTCTAATCTGCTTCCACAAAAATCAACATGATGGTATAAAACTATGTGAAGCTTTGGGGGCTTTCTTCCTGTGCATGAGTCACAAAGTAAACAACTCTGTGATTCAATATATTTGAATTTAAATTTGCATTTTAAGTTGAGGGGAATCCATCACATGGTTTTTAGACCTTAAGTGCACATGCAGTGTGTTTTGTTGTGTAACACTCAGGGCACCTTTTACCTGAATTTCTTCAGGGCTCAGTGTCACTGGACGTTTTCCTCCATGTGGATCCCTGCATGATAAGTTAGGACACCCCCCACTGCTCTATCTGTGTCCACTCTGGGCTCCTGCATTTTTGCTTGACATTTATGTATGTGTCAGATATTCTATATGATTTATAGTGTAATGTGATGTGACCAGGGAGTGGCAGCAAAAACTACACCAGTCACTTCCCCAGCCTCTAACTATATAAATAACTAAATAAATAAAATACCCAGTTATCAACGTTGACAGCAGTTTTTAAAAACACAAAAGTTGTTTTTACATATATTTTCTATGTACTAAGAGGTCACTGAACAAATAACCCACAAAGGTTTCAGGCAAGCGTATCCAACCCCTGCGCTTCTGCATGTCAGCATGCTAAAAACAGATACTGTATATTTTTCTGTCTAGACCCTAATGTTTGTTTCTTATCAGACTGCCATGGGGTTTGATCACCCATGTTAATTGTGGTAAATTATTTTGATTGGTAGTTTAGGATTAGTTACATTTGGTAAAAAATAAATAAATTTAAGTCTGTGTTTCATTGTTATTTTTATTTTTATTTATTTATTTTTTATTGACTTGCCCAAAAACAATAAAATCTCGAGCCACTGACGCGTCACCACATGGAGCTGGAGAAGCTGCCCCCTCATGTGTGGGGTATTTTCTATTTATTGTGTGCTGTTTTGTGAACCTGTGTCTATTTATTGTTTGTGGATGTGGTATCAGCTTAGCGATTATGAATGTCCAGTAGCAGCACACCTGCTGACAGCACATTTAGGTCAGCAGCATGTCACTCATCAACACATTCCCATAGAGACTTTGATGCAGTGACAATAATCTACAAAGCAAATTAGTCATGACGGGCGGAAGCTTTTTATTTTTACTTGCAATTATTAGAGGCTGTGATAATTCGATAATACCTCTCTCTCTCTCCCTGTGTGTGACAGATGTATCACATCTAGGGATAGAGAGCTGATCTGAACATGGAAAAAACCTCAATACACAATGTGCCCATCAGTCTGACCAGCTAAACCAGCTGAAGAAAGAGGCTGACCTGATGTTAGCACAGATCGAGCTCTGATGTCCATCCTCAGCTCCAGCTGCAGCACACTGTGTGTGTGTGTGTGTGTGTGTGAGTGTGTGAAAACAGCTGTGAGATTCATGTTTGGCACAGTGCCCTGATTTTCAGGGTCTCAGTATGACTTTCCTATATTTTCAAGAATTTGGACGACGTGGTGAATGAAAATGAGGATTTCTGGAGTTCTGGGTCAGTGAGGTGCCGTGGTAGTGGTGTCAGCTGCTACGCCCACTACAGAGTAAATTCTATATGTGACATAAATAGTGAGTGAATTATGAGCTATGTCATGACCTAAGCCTTTTTCTCCTTAGTCTACTTATAACGTCTGGCTTGAGATCTGAAGGAAGGTGTTTACAGATCAAACTACACAAACAGCTCACATATATATTTAAATGGTAACTTTATTTCACAGTTTACTGGGCATAGCTAGGTTTGGATTCTGATAGTTGGTTTCTTTTAGGATCCTGTCTGAGGTGTACATCTTACATAAATCCTCAATACATAAATGAGGATATATTTAGTGAGGTTTACTGAAAAAGGTGTTGTTGGTTGCATTGTAGTTCTGTAGTCCCATACTGGGAACTGAAAGTCAGGATTTATCAGCCACTGCTACTTTTACTGTGTCCAATATGTTTCTTCTTGTGAGGAATCAACTCATCCTCCATGATTCTGAGTAGCTCGGCCACCTGAGTTACCCTGACTAAATTGTTTCCTTGTGGCACAACACACACCTGACTATTAATTTATTGTCATTAGCAACACAATAACTACATTTCACTACCAAAACAATTCTCTTTAGATACTTTAGTTGAGAAAAATATGAAACAGCAGTTGGGTTTGGGTGATGAGCTTAGGTAAACAGTGCTGCCGACCTGGCAGGTGGGCATCTGTGTGCTACCCGACCGTCTGCTACTGAATCCACTCCACATGTATATCACATGTTTGGAAGTGTTATTTAAAATTAGCAACCAAAAAAAACATCTGTCAGCTGTCAGGCTCTGTAGTAATGCTGCCAAAACAGGACACAGACCATTGAGAATCTTGCAAGACACACTGGAGAACATTGCTCTGTGAAAACATGTCCGTAAACAGTCAGGTGTCCAGCAACTCAAATGTAACCTGTGTATTTACGTATTAAAGAAGTGACTGATTTTACACCATGTGCCATCACCTCAATTAAAGTCAACAGGCAGATTTGGATAAAATACATTTTAGAAAACCGGATTTAATCATTAAAAACTTAATTTCAAACACTTAAAGTAGGTTTTTTCAAGTGCTCCTGCTGAATGTGGCGAGACTTTGGCAACTGCTGTATCTGAACTCCTTAAAGTGCTCAGAAGAAAAGCTCTGGGCAAACATGTCAGGAGTTAGTTTGTCCGTGCACACAAGCTGGGATCAAATCTGTCTGTGCAGACGGGTCATTAAAGAGGCCCCATGCCTCGACCTTCTTTCTGCAGTAATACAGATCTTCTTTTATGAGCTCTTTGCTGCCCAGACCACCATGGAGGAGCCACACATTAGTTCATTTTAACGTGTGGTGTGATGTCTCCTGTCAACAAAAGGAATCAACTGTGTTTAGATCTTTCTCATCAATTAAAGTATCAGTTACAGTGGAACGCTGCCTAGAGAATCCAAATGACTTCATGTTTACAACTCTTGGGAGTAAAAACACAGTGGGAATCCTGAACGGATCAAATCTAGATTGCTGCAGTTGATTATTTTGGCACTGTTCAAGAACACAAACAGCTCAACTGGATAGAAAATGACATGCAGTCGTGAGGAATATCAATTTTTAATCAAGTTTCACTTTGTACTTTATGTGTTGTTTTAACGGCGGGAACACTTCTCAAGCATCATCCTGACACATGACTTTCTCAAATCACAGCATACATACAGCGTTACCAGCACAACAACCATGTGTGGAAAACCCCATACACCGCTCTCTACCTCTCTCTACCGTTTGTCTTTCCAAGGCTCTGTCTAACTCAGCTCATCTCTCCTGTGTGCTCAGCACATCTCTCGTGGAGACACTCACCTTAAACTTGCCATGGAAGATGATATCTCGTAGAAAATGTGGAGCCTGTTGCTCAGACCTGGAGGTTGAAGATGGCTCGACTTCCAATTCTGCTTCCTCTGCCATGGTCCTGTCGGCAGGTTGAAAGCAGACAGGAATTGAGGTGGTGAGGAGCTGTTTGCAAACAGAATGGTCTGCCTTGTGCTCTTCTTCTCTTCTCTACATCTGTGTCTCCTGTCTGAAGGGCCCCTCCCCTGCCTCTCGTCTTATTTTCTTTTGACTTGCCACTTTTCCGTAGCTTTGACGGCTCCCTTTAAAGCTCAGTTTCTGTCTCAGTGTGGACTGACTGAAGTGAGCCTGCAGCCTTGTTACTTGAGAAGTCTTCTATGAGCCAAGATCTAAACTTAGACAACGATAAAACTCCGAACACAAGGTGCCCTCCCTCACTCTCTCTGTCTATGCTCAACTATAATCACTACAAGACCGGCCACACCAATACACACCCAATATTTCTCCCTCCCTCCTTCCCACTCTTGGCCAGAGGCTAATAATCACTGCAAGGTCAAATGTGATGCATTACATGCACTGTAAAAGAAATGACAGCATGGTTCATGAACTGAAAACATTCACAAGTAAAACACTCACTAGACACTAGTTCTGCTGGACCACCAGCAGGTACTGCACCAGTTCATGGAGCAACACGTATGCATGTTGTTCTCTGTTTCTCCACTCTGTAGTGACGTAATGACATTAGTTAAGGACATTTTTTAAAAATGACATTAGTTTTAGTTTTTTGTTGTTGTTTTGGGGTTTTTGTTTGTTTGTTTTTTGTGGGTTAGGGCTGTTTGGAACACCAATGACCTACACTCTGTATTGTCACTGAATGCCTCACAACATGATGCATTGGAGTTCCAACTTCTGGAAACCAAGAATGTGGACGTCTGTGCAGCAGTTTCAGTTAGTTTTTTTGTCTGGGATCTTTTAAGGTGAGGTAAAGGGAGCAGGAGAAGTTGTTTGCTTGCAGAGTGCAGTGAGCAAGAGGGATCGTAGACCAGGATGAGGGAGTTCAGGTAAGTGGTGCTGTGTTCACCACATTGTAGGCAATGGTCAGGGTTTATCTGATGCGAGCAGCTACAGTACGCCAGTGCAAACCTCCAACATCACCACAGAACATCTCGGATCACCTGCCCCTGCCACAACCCCACCGTACTGTCACTGTACTTCCAGGTCTATCTCTGCCAGAGCAACTTGGAGTTTTGAAGCCAGAAATTCACTTGTGAATATATGTTTAATTCTGTACATGTTTCTTTTTAACCGATATAAAGTTAATTATTACACAATAAAATAACATGTCATGCTGTGTACATTCATTAGAGCCAGTGAATTACAACCACAAGTATCTGTTCCTTCACCTACCTCAGCTTACATTATAGCAAAGTGAAAACCCAATAATAAACATGACTTTATTTTTTATTAAATTTATTGTTAGATGTCAAAGTCAAAGTGTAGAGTTATTGATCTTACTTAGTGTGAGATGGACTACATTGAAAAAAAAAGTACAAACCTCACTTTTAATTAGCTGTAATCACTGCAACCAAAGAGACTGAACTGATATTCAATGAAGGTGCATGAAAAAGGTAATAAAACCCTGCGGTCACCAAAACTCTCTTTGTGTTGTCCTTGGGTTTGTATAATGAAATGTGGCTGAGGAACTCCCTCCACAAGTAACAAACCAGATAGTGAGCTTTGAGTGGAGCGTCAATGGGCTGTTAAACATTTCCACAGCAAACTTACAGTAGAATAACAAGAGTCATATCACCAATAACAGAAAGATGCAGGTGACTGTTCTCACAGAATGTCACCACAGAACATCTCTCCACAGATTTGATGAGAGTGCTATTATCCATGTCAAAGAATATTGTCAAAAATGAAGGTGAAGATGATTATAAACAAATAAAAAAAACATCTTGCTAATGTGGGATGCATTATTGTTTGTATTTCTCAGTCTTGCTGTATACTGGAAAAGAAAAAGAGATACAAAAAATAATAATGCTGTCTTTAACTCTTAAATATGAAATGTGCCTGTATAAAGAGTGGCTGACAGAGACAATATCCAGGATGCATTTCAGGGGCTGAGAGGTATTCTTTTTAACTGCAGGAGCGATCACACTTCTACATAACATAGAACTCTGGTATACAGACTAAATACACTTTGATTAATTGCTTTCTCTATTGTTAGTGTTAGCTGCAAAAGTGGAACCCAGGAAATCTGTGACAGTGCTCCTCACATCGATTAAAAAAGTGTCCAAAACATAGCTTTAAGTGAATTCTGTAGAGATTTTCATCTGTGAAGCCGTTCCAGGAAACTGTCCTTTCTTCCATAATTGTTTACTTTGTGAGAACCGAGATCCAGAAACTTTCTGTACAACCTCTCATTCCTGACACTTCAATCCCACAGGCTTATGTAACACAGCAGCAACATCCGCACTCGAGTGTATTTTTAGACTTTAAGAGTTAAAAAATATACAGTGATTCAAGAAAAGGAAAGCGGGGACCTTGTAGAGCACAGGCCGACGAGCTCCCAGGGGACGTCATGTGTCTGACTCGATGCTGGGAGCAAGATGTAGGGGTCAAATGCTAGTTCTCACAGGAAACAGAAGGAAGTGGTGTTTGTGTTCACATACTGTAACTCAGCTTCTCTAACAACAATGGCCAAACTTTGTTTACACTAATCAAATTACGGATGGACTGATGTGGATATTATAGATCAGCCTTGATGCTTCTTGAGCTCAAAAAGAAACAAACCTCAGCAATCAAACAGACATAGTTGTTGTATCATCTGACAATATGGTAAACCGTTTGGCTATTAAGGAATAAGTGAGGAACAAATCGAATGATCTGATAATTTAACAAATCTGTGCAATCTAATATAATAAATGCATCATATTAATATAATTTTCTAATGCGTTACCACCCTGTTTACATAAATGTGTGTATATATACACATACACATTATTTCTTTTATTCGTACAGTACATATCTGTATATGTGTAAAGTAAAGTCTTACTTACTTTTCACATTAACCCTCTCTTAAAAAATACGTTTCTACATTGCAATTGTTTTGTATGGAATTTCTTTGCAACCAGATATTGTTTTATATTAACATAATGATGATATGTTCTTAAGCTACTTAAATGCAATTACAGTGACACTGGCCATGTCAGTGAAATGTTCCCAGAAATTGATTTTCTTTCTCTTCAAGGAGAAGTGCAAAGCTAAATCAGGGGAGACCTCTTTTAATACACTGTAAACTGCAGTATATCTAACCTTTTGTCTCTCTATCTCTTGTCTAAATTACTTTTCTATGTCTTTTTGGTTTTTTTCAATAGTTTTTTATAGGTTTTGCAGGAAAAGTGAACTAAAGTGGAGGAGAATCAATTGAGAGCTTTTCTTTTTGCTTGAATGAGCAGTTCTGGACTCTGGACATACTTTATCTAAACCATCAGAACAGTCTGTTTTTTTTTATGCTTAATTGACAACAAGTATAATTCTTGCTTTATTTTAAGCACAACACCTCAGATTATCAAACACTCCTCTAATTTTAGTTTACTTTTTTCTACTTTTAGCCCGGATTGTTTAGTGGTACAAGAGGACACGATGAAAGATAAGTGGTACATTTTCATCTCCCTGGTCCACTGCAGTCAAACCGTGAAGGAGAGATATGTCTCCAAACATACTGGAGTATCCCAGAAGCTAAAATGGTAAAGTGTATATCATATAACAATGAATAAAAGACAAAGCAGTGATGCAATGCTTTCTGTGCTAAGAGCTTTCCTTTCATCTGTGGAGCAGCCTTGCAGAACGCTACTGAAAGAGGTTCGTACAGCAACACACTCAGCTCAGCGTGTACTTGAGTGGAGAGCAGTGATAGAGTCCTATAAATCCCAGGGTCAGTGGTTCAATTTCTGGTTCCTCATGGCTACAAGATGAGACACCAAAACCCTGTAGTATTGCTGACATGTACTGTTTGGCAGCTGTCCATCAACAGTTTCCCCATGGGGATTATTAAAGTATGTCATTCTCATTATGATGTGTTGTGTACCACTTGTGAACTTGTTTATAGTTCTTCCAAGCTGCTCTACTCCATGGCAGAGTTAGTTTAGTTGTGTCAAGATTTTAAAAGGGAACATTTAAGCTCAAGTTTTATTTATTATGTAGTACCTCTGAAAACCTTGGAAGTACATTTTCAGCATGTAATATAAACATAAATAGCATTTTTTTTATTATAACATAAGAAATACAAATAGCATGATATGAATCATAGGTCTAGATGTAGATTTTTACACTCTGACTTGTACTTTTCTATGTATTTCCTATAAAATCATTGTCCCTCCATTGTCTAGTCAGTGGCCAGGTAAATAGTCTTGTGAAACCATAAATTGAACAAACTGATCAGCAAAGCTGGCTCTGTGCTGGAGACTGGTTTTGAGCCCTGACGCATTCATGGAGAATCTCTGCATCCTCAGTCCTCTCTATGACCTGCTGATGAAACAGGAGAGAACTTACAGGAAGACGTTTCTTAGGCTCCACATGATAGGAAGGCATTCCTGATGTCTGCCATCACCCTACGTGTCAGGAGAGTGGTCTCCTCTAACAGAAAAGTTTTTCCTTGTCACATCACCAAACTAACAAGCAGGTGATATTTTGTCCCCAGCTCTGCACCTCTGACACATCACTGACATTAAGTCAGGGATCACAAGGCTGGCATACACATCAGAATTGAGCATTAGCTCAGTTCAGTGGTGTAGTGTTGACGATAACATACTATCAGCACTGAACAATTTTAACACCACACACGACAGTCCTCCCTACAAACATCTATTAGCCACTCGACAAAACCATTTGCTGCTCTTGACACCATTAAAATTCTTGGCACACTTCTTAGGGTTTTCTGCAGCCCTTGTCATCAAGCTCTGAGCTGTTAGAGGCTCCACACCACTTATTTGTAAGTACTTGGACTAAGGAGATGACTGCTCAAACATCCTGAGAAAGAGCTGAGCTATAAAACCGAGCACACCATTGCACATGGTGCTACTATGTTTACAAACACCAAAAGGATTAGAAGCATCAAGTCATAATGGAGCTACAGACGATACCGAATGTTTTGATTCCAAATCTAGAGGGACACCTTAAATGTAACCGGCGCAGCTATTGCGATCGTTACGGTAGTTAATTAGCGGACGCGAGAACGCATTGGCCAATTGAATGCGAGTTAAGCCATCCCATGTGACTTCACTTAGCCAATCGATTCTGTGGATCACAGGCGGTAAAATTAGCGACTCAACAGTAGATGAGAGAAAGTTCGAGAGAGGAGAGAGACAGACGACAGAGAGGAGAGAGACAGACGACAGAGAGGAGAGAGACAGACGACAGAGAGGAGAGAGAGACAGACGACAGAGAGGAGAGAGACAGACGACAGAGAGGAGAGAGACAGACGACAGAGAGGAGAGAGAGACAGACGACAGAGAGGAGAGAGACAGACGACAGAGAGGAGAGAGACAGACGACAGAGAGGAGAGAGACAGACGACAGAGAGGAGAGAGACAGACGACAGAGAGGAGAGAGAGACAGACGACAGAGAGGAGAGAGACAGACGACAGAGAGGAGAGAGATACAGAGAGGAGAGAGACAGACGACAGAGAGGAGAGAGACAGACGACAGAGAGGAGAGAGATACAGAGAGGAGAGAGACAGACGACAGAGAGGAGAGAGACAGACGACAGAGAGGAGAGAGACAGACGACAGAGAGGAGAGAGATACAGAGAGGAGAGAGACAGACGACAGAGAGGAGAGAGACAGACGACAGAGAGGAGAGAGATACAGAGAGGAGAGAGACAGACGACAGAGAGGAGAGAGAGACAGACGACAGAGAGGGAGAGAGACAGACGACAGAGAGGAGAGATACAGACGACAGAGGAGAGAGAGACAGACGACAGAGAGGAGAGAGAGACAGACGACAGAGAGGAGAGAGATACAGACGACAGAGAGGAGAGAGACAGACGACAGAGAGGAGAGAGACAGACGACAGAGAGGAGAGAGAGACAGACGACAGAGAGGAGAGAGACAGACGACAGAGAGGAGAGAGACAGACGACAGAGAGGAGAGATACAGACGACAGAGAGGAGAGAGACAGACGACAGAGAGGAGAGAGATACAGACGAAAGAGAGGTGAGAGAGACAGACGACAGAGAGGAGAGAGACAGACGACAGAGAGGAGAGAGATACAGACGAAAGAGAGGAGAGAGAGACAGACGACAGAGAGGAGAGAGACAGACGACAGAGAGGAGAGAGACAGACGACAGAGAGGAGAGATACAGACGAAAGAGAGGAGAGACACAGACGACAGAGAGTTTTTAATCCAGAATGGACAGACTCCTTTTTGTTCATATTACCACTGAACTAAACCAGTTTGTCCGATACGATCAGAAACTGTGACTCTTATGAAAAGTACCTATGTCAAACAACATTATGAGACAAAACACAAAGGGTTTTGAACACACATATCCACTGAAATCTGAAGTGTGATCACAGAAAGTTTCTAGTCTCAGAGCCCAGTATGACCAGTCCACCAGGATCTTGAGTACTGTAGCTGTATTATACCTGTATATAATACAGCTGCATATATAGATACAGGTATAATACAGCTACAGTATATGTGAGATCTATTATGACTTGATGCTATCTTAGCTTGTTATACAGTTATGAAGGCCAACTGCATCTGCTAATGTATTTATTTATTTATATACAATTCAATCTGTGTAATCTAAAAACTACAGTGGCCCGCTGTGCTCAAAAAGGCGGCGGCGATAACTTGACGTCTTCTTCTGTCCATTTACTTAATTAGCTCGACAGCGCATTAGTCTCACACGTTATCAGCATCGCCCTCATCATCACATTTAGCAGCCCATAATACCAGAGCTGCTGACGGCTGTGCAGCATGGATCTGCCTACACGGAGGATTATCTGCAGGCTCACCGACCGACGCACTCGTCAAACGCGGGCGTCTGCTGACAGTGTGCGGCCGCGCGCTGCCATTACAACAGCAGCGCGCAGTAAACAACAGACGTCACTTCCGCTTTCAGGGTTGACAGCAAAACAACAGAAGCAGGAGAAATTAAAATACACAGCGAAGAAACATTTGTGGGGGAAGAAAAACCACACAGGATGAAGGTAAGAGCTGGCTTTTAGGTTTGTTTTTTGTTTTAGTCTCTTACGAGGTTCAACTGGAGATGCTCTGCTGATATTCAGCATTCATTGACGCTGTAGCCAATAAACACAACAGCGTTTTATCTAGGTGAAGTCACAAATGTCCGTTTCGTGCGTCTGCGTGTCTGACACGTTCAATTCAGCTTCAGAGAGAACAGACGCTCTGCGGGCTCCACACCGCGGCTGTAGGCTTTGTTAATACGTTAACCTTACGTTAGCGAAGCCAAACAACAGAGACAGTCAGAGACGCTAACCCAGAGCGCACTGTGCTGCCAAATAACTGCGTGTGTGCGGAGCCGAGCCGCCGACACCGTACACTGTGTTCAGTGACGTGACGTGACGCTGACACGGACAGCTCATCAGGCTTGGAGGAGGACAACACAGGAACATTAGGCTTGATTGGAAGTCTGGTGCACACACGTTTGCTTGCTGTAATTATTGGACCTTTAAGATATCCCTCCAAAAGATCCTTCCCAAATAAATGCTAGGGGACGAACCCCGCAATCTTACATCTGTGTTAAACATATTTAAATTTGTTATATTGAAGACAATAAAATGCTTGAGACTGGTGCCACTGCTGCAAACGGTGTCACAGGTGTCACCAACACTTTGCTATGTCAGAGTAGCATGCAACATTGAATACTAGATGCCTGGTTGTGTTGGACATGCTTTTGGGCACTGCATATCTTCTATTTTCTATTGGATCTATTGTTGTTAAGCTACAAACAACTACAAACATTAATACAATTCTTTTATGTATCTTGTACATCCATATGCTTAGATAGTAATTTTGTTTTTTATAGCTCATCCATTCATTCTCCTGTTGCCGATCACCATCTATAATTATATGCTGTCTTCCAGGTGCTGACTTCACAGCAGGAGGGGGTGGAGGAGGGCAGCTCGTGTCCCGCCGACTCCAATGATCACCACGACTGTGAGGACAGTGAAGTGGAGGAAGTCCCCCCCTATCTCCAGGAGGAACACGTACATGGTGAGGAACTATATCTACGGACCCTCCTTTCGCTTTCAGCCCCCATGCTGAGGGGTGCAGTATTTCTTTGAGGAAGATGAGAGGTGTGAACTGTTACATACGTTAATTGCTGCGCTTGTGTCAACAGATGGAGCATTGTGCTCATGCAAGCCATGTTAGTTTCTGGGTGTTTTGTGCCGTTCACTGTAGGGCTGCACAGTTAACTGTTTTTAGATTGCAATCTTGATTCATACACCTGTACGTTCTAATTCTTCTTACTCACATGACAGTAATTGTCATATGTTTCTATTAGGAGGGAGATTCACTGCCTCAAACCAGCACCAGAAACACTTCCTTTTTCTCCGAAACAGTAATTAACATTGACAGAATAGCATTATAACATGTGACTAAATGTGACATTTGCCATCAGTGACTAAAGACAAATTTGTATTTGATTGCTTTTTTGGAAGTTGTAGTCACCATTAATCAGCAGAAGTGACTGTGCTCATTCATTTGAAGCCACATATTGGTGCTTCTTTTTCCTTCTGACAGTCCTGAAAAGTGTGCTGTGCAATCAGACCTGTTATTGTATTGACAAGTGACCTTGAAAGTGGATATGCGCTACAGAACTAGTTTTAACTTATTTTACCCATTTCAGTAATGATCATATTGTTTGTTCTGTACTATAAAGATAACTTGTAATTCAAAAATTTAAATGAATAAACAGAGAATGCAGTTTTTGGTATGACCTCTATCAAGAATTTTATAGTTTGATTATTATCACATTATCATACACAATAATAGTTCATATAATCCACAGTAACTTGGAGGCAAGGACAATATGAATAAAAAGCATCAACCAAGGAAAACAACTTTTTATTTGTAGGGAAATTAGTTAAAAATGAGACAAACACTTTGTGAGCAGGTTGAGTCGGGCTAGGACCCAATAGCAGCCAATCTCACCCGTTCATCTCACCCCCCTTCAAAAACAAGAGATGGAGAGAGAGAGAGAAAATTTTATATGAAGAGAGGTTAACACATTAAAAATACACACTTCTTCTTTTCTAAACCCCCTCAGTCTGGCTTCTCTGACTTTATCTCTGAAATATCTGACACGTGCTGTCCCTCCGATGTACTCATTCCTGATCCTGTCCATCCTCGTCACTCCCAAAAAGAACCTCACCATCTTCAGCTCTGCTACCTCCAGCTCTGCCTCCTGTCTATACTTCAGTGCCACTGTTTCTAAGTCGTACACCAACAACACCTTTCCTTTCATTCTGCTGATACTCTTATCACACACTTGTCTTATCTGATACTTTTCTCCACCCGTTCCATCCTGCTTGCTCACGCCTCTTCAGCTCTTTTCCACACTCTCCGTTGCTCATTGACCCTCCGTACTTAAAGTCCTGCACATTCTTTATCTCTGCTCCCTGTAACTTCACACACACACATTTATTCTCTCTTACTGCGGCTGACCTTCATTCCTCGGCTTTCCAGAGCACACCTCCACCTCCCTAGATTTTCCTCCCCCTGCTCACTGCTCTCACCACAGATCACATTGTCATCTGCAAACATCATAGTCCATGATGATTCCTGTTTAACTTCATTTGTCAGTCTGTCCATCACCAGAGCAAACAAGAGGCTCAGAGCTGATCCTTGATGCACCTCCACCTCCACCTTGTATTCTACTGTCACACCTACAGCTCACCTCACCACTGTCTTACAGCTCTCATACATGTCCTGTACTACTCTAACACACTTCTCTGCCTCTCCAGACTTCCTCATAAAATACCACAGCTCCTCTCTCGGCACCCTGTCATACGCTTTCTCTAGATCTATGAAGACACACTGCAACTCCCTTTGCCCATCTCTGTACATTAGTATCTCTGTTTTTAATCAGCATTAAAATACACAACACTGCAATTATCAATATATGCACATAAATACGCTGTCAACAGAATTAAAAGCTACTGTGCTGGTAAAATTTGCCAGATTGCTAAAATTTCTGCAGACTGCCTCACAGCAAGAAGGATCTGGGTTTGAATCCACAGGTCGCCAGGGTGCCTTTCTGTGCGGAGTTTGCATGTTCTCACTATTTTGGCGTGGGTCCTCTCCAGGTACTCCAGCTTTCTCCCACCATCCAAAGACATGCACGTTAGGCTAATTGGTTACTCTAAATTGACCATAGTTGTGAATGTGAGTGTGAATATGTCTCTCTCTTTATGTCAGCCCTGTGATAGACTGGCAACCTGTCCAGGGTGTACCCTGCCGTGTCTTTGTAAAGAGGACAAGTCAGTCTGGCATTGAAGAGATAAATGTATCCAGTCCATTCATGTTGAGCTTTGCCAGTCTGCAAACTGGATCCAAGTAAGATTCTGCTCCAGACTTGTTTTTAAAAATATTTCTCTAACCCCAAGTGCAAGTTTTTTTAGGCAAATGAGGCAACTCTGTGTATGCACACAAGTGCCAAGTAAGGGTAAACACTAGGGCACCCATGTGGCCACCCACATATTTTTATGTGAGCGGCCATAAGGACAAATTACCATCAAGGCTTGGTTATTTTGTGCTGTCGATCTTGTGTTATACCTCTGTGTAGAGTACATTCACATAGCCCCTTTCAAACATACATTATTTTATGTTGATCTAATTTAACATGTTGGACTACTGTCTGTGTCTCTAAATCTGTCTCTGTATCTCTGTCCTCAGACACAGAGAAGGACCACCCCAGGCCAGACGGGGGAGTCATATGGAGAGTGGGCGGTGGCTTGTTCAGCATGACACGAAACGTTGTTGGTGCAACCCTAGGGGGTGTTGCCTGGGTAGGAACTAAAAGTTTTGAGCTCACCAAAACAGCTGTGACCAGTGTGCCGGCAGCCAGTGCAGGATTGGTCAAAGGGAGCGTCTCCATGGTTACAGGAGGTGTCGGAGCAGTGGGATCTGTGGTGGCAAGTAAAGTCACACCAAGAAAGAAGGACAAAGCTGACTGATGAACAGTGGACTCTGTGTGTGTGTGTGTGTGTGGTGTATGTGTGTGTGTGTGTTTGTGAGTAATGCAAACGAGCAAAATACCTCGAAAGCTAAGAATGGATTTATCATTATTCTTCTAATCAAGTGTATTCACTCATGCAGCTACAAAGCTACAAAAGCAACTAGAAGTCAGTCAGATTGTCACTAGAGATGTACTTCTACAAGAGGTACAGGCATCAAAGGTGCAACGTGCACACAGTGCACAGTGGGAGGTTAAAAAAGGTTTAACTTTAGGAGGAGCATCCAATGAAATTATGACACAATATAAATAAGAGGCGGAAAACTATTACAGTCAGACCTCTGGAATGTCAACGGCACATAATACGTCCTTTATAAAGTTATACGTTATGCATAAATACGCGGTTTCAAACACATATTAATGTGTTAACACACTAAATCAGATCATGACAACATTTTTAGGAATTTTGTATGACATTTGGGATGACGTGTTACTGTATTTCCCGAGATGGGTGTACAAATACTCCATGTATTGTACTGTATGTTACTGTGGAATCTGAGCACAGCTTAGTTTGTATTAGTTTGTTTCTAATATCTCTTATGTGGTCAGTCCTGAAGCTGTAGTTTACATTTGGAATCGGTTTTATCAGTGTCAGTATTTTAGTTTATATATCAAGAATTTTGTTGAATGGGGAAAACAGTTCCAGTTCACGTTCCCTCTTTTACAGTGAAGTTCTGATAGGAATCATTTCAGCTATTCGGCTGTAGTTTTAACTTGTACTGAGGCTACATTAGCCAACATACATCAGCATAACTCTATTAATGAAACAAAACATGTTTCAGTGGATATTGGGAGAATAAAAAATGAAAATGATACAGAGCACGATATAGAAAAAGAGAGTAGAAATAGACAAGACAGGGTTTTATTTATTTATTCCAGCCCAGACAGTAAGTATTTGTACAGTTCCACATTTATTGTTCTTCAGACTCTGTGCTGGACAGCCTACTTCATTAACCTTTAGTCTTTATTCTAAATGTGCTAAATGTTTCTGCAGGGTCTCAGCTGACCAAAATTGTGGTTTGGAGTTGAAGCGTAACTTTATGGAGGGTAGAAATACAGAAATCTAAATACAAAAATAAAACAATAGTAATAAATGTATACAAATTGAAATAAATTGACAAGTAAATAAATGCAACATTAATAAAAGTGAGTATATTTTTACAATGTAATACATATACATTTATATGTGTCTACTTCTTTTAATATACATTTCAACATGTATTTATTGCTGTTTGTCTGTCGGTCCTAACCTCAGTCTAAAGCTGGATTGATCTACTGTGGGACTAATGTTAATTTCTCAATGAGAGCTCAGTCCTCTCTCTTCTATCTATGTGGCTTGACATCACAGAACCTTTGGATTTTTGCAGTGGTTCTGCTTTAGACTGGGGTCAGGATAATTGGGACCGCCTACCTAATTAGCATATAGACACATATAACTAGAAATAATTGTTGAAATTTAAAAATAAATTAATTAAGTGGACAAGAAAAGTATAAACAAATGTAGATGTATTACATTGTGGAAATACTGTATATTAATCACATTTATTTATGCATTTATTTTGACACATTTATTATTTAATTTATTTTTTTGCTTTTACTGAAGTCATTTTTCTTCCTCCAAATAGCTTCATCTGCATTCATTCATTAATTGCGCTTGACTTGTGCAGTGAAATCAATAAACTGGAAGATAGTCACAAAAAAGATGAGATTTGCAAATTATCACAAATAATTTAATAATTTGATGGTGGTTAAAGCAGATTAGCATAAACAAGAGTAAGGTTAGTGAGATTAAATTACAATATAGTGTGAAAATATCACTTTAAGCAACGATCATCAAGTCATTTTGCCAAATGCATGTTATGCAAGTGACTATTTCTGCATAATCAAGCTCCTTGCACAGGTGTATGCATGCACAAAAAGTGCACATCACTCACCAAGAAAAATGTCTCTAACTGAAAATGGAGACTAAGCACTTGACTTAAAGGGCGGTTTCCTCTCATTAAAACTCTACTGTTTGGCATCCCTGACACTACTGCAGAAATGCAGAAGTAAGCTAATAGGCAATGTCTTTAGTTTGATAGGTCACTATGATAGATCTTTCTATCCATCATTTTACAATGCGGATTATTTATCACAGCCGCACATTTTTCATTGCATAAATGTACTTGAAGTTTTCTTTTTTTAAATGTTCTGTATTTTTATGTTTCTTAAGGACCTTTAGTTGATATTAGTGCCTCTTACTTGTGTGTATTTTAGCATTGTATGTCTTCAGCATTGTCTTTGCAGCCTGTTTCACAACATTTACTCTGCTTTTATGTTCTTACATGGAAATCACATAATTTTTGCACAATCTCATTTCACAAATGTTACAATCACATTCAGTCAGTTTTCTGCTGCAAATGTAATGAAATGGACTTCACACTAGAAAAGGGCAGAGTAAGCTGTATGATACATTATACTGAGCCCGAGGAAGGTGACAGTTATAATGTTAACCATGGCACATTCACTGATGCTTGGAATTCATAAGGTAATAAGCTAGAGAATGAGATCTGCTTGTTTAGGATAGAAAATCATTTTTCTCTTTTACGGTTTTAAGGTGCCCAATAAAACAGCAATAACACAGTTATGTCAAGGCACAGTGTGAGTGTACGAATAGAAATGGACTTTTAAAACATTTTTTTGGGGATCAAACCAGAGCAGTAATGTTTCTTCACAGGTCTATGATTTTCTTGACAAACAATAGTGTATACAATAACCACAACAGCTTCATTATCTCACAGAATGTCCATACTGGAAATCTGGGATTGTTTTGGAGTCTGCACAGAGTGCCCCATTCTGAAAAATGCTCAATGCAACTTCCATAAAATAGAGGTTATAAAAACATACGTGTAGATAAATAACTTGTCCTTTATGATGTGACTGTGTAAAGACCAAATCAATTTTCATTAGTCTAATATTTATATTTGCACTGTTGCTTTGAAGCTACATTTCCATAAGCAACAAAAGACTACAGTTTGCTGCATGTCAGACAATAGGCTATTGCTCTTTCCTTCATGTTACTTTTAGCCTGCTCCTTTTCACCTTCCTCCCCTTTCTGATAGTTTTAAATCTGAATCCTCTGTTACTATGGCAGTTTTCAGACTAAGCAATTTTGTGTATTATAGAATTATTTTTGCAAACAGGATGAGGCTGTATTCTGTAAAATAAAAACAGCAGTGTTTTCTCTCAATTAATGTCATGCCAGTTTTTTCCTACGTCACCAAATCACAAATTTGTCTCAAAGGGCTGCGTTATCTGCACAGCATACAACACCTGCTATCTGACTTCTGATAGACAGATTGATGAGGGTAAAGTACCCTGAAAGGACGAAAAGTCACAGATTGCAAAGCTATATAAAGATAATGAGCTGGGAGGGCAACAAGTAATCTCCACTTTGAAAATCAGGATGTCAACAGCCACGACAGAGCAATCTCAGGAAAAGAGAAGCCCAAATGAAAAGAGAGAACAAGGAGGAAAAAAGGGGAGAAAGACAGAGAGGGGTGCACATACACACGTAGCTTTGAGATCATAGGACATATTTGAATTGGAAGGACATATTGTACATATATATAGGACATATATTCTATTAGACTAAATAGATTCATGGAGGAAGGACTAAAAGAAATGACTAAATTAAAGGTTAGGTTCAAAAGTTTTCTTTATTTAGGTTACAGAGGCATAATAGACCTAGCAGCCAGATGACTGCTTTTTGATTCTAGAGTAGCAGTGCTTTGAGAGCAGAGCGCATGAGTGGAGTATAAGGTTAAAAGACCCAACGGGTATTAAAGATCATGTTTCAATTTCATCAGAAACACTTTAAATCATAAAACTGGGTATCATCAGCATAATAGTGTTAGAGCAAATAATTCTGTGAGAGTGTAGAATTTGGTTAAAGGGAAAAAGCAAAAGGGCCAAGAACAGAACCCTAGGGAGCTTTGTATTTCACATTAAAACATTAAAACAGTAGGTTAAATGGTAGGTTGAAGGCTGCTAAGAGCTAGTTTCTAAATTTGTCTGAACCAAACCATCTTACTGCAGATGTAACTGGAGATGTAGTGCTAATGTAAAGGGCTCAAACAAGTATCTATGTGTGATTTACACTGTTAGATTCACGAGATTCTTTTCAAACATTCAAACATGGTAAAGCTTATCACCGTCTCTTTAAAACCCATTAAAATGGACCAAAAATAGTCAAAAATTAAAACAAGCTGTAATTTCACTGGAGGCAGCTGTGTGGGATATATTTTAGACTTCCAGTAGAAAGAAATAGATTGGTAATTCAATACTGAGACATAAAAAACAACTAAGTGGTCAGTCTCCTTTGACTCAAATGAACAGACTCTAAGCACGAAAGTCATCATAGAATATGATTATGACCTAATTACTGCACCAGTATTTCATACTGAACTATAATGAATGTAAGGTCAATAGTCTCTGGAGACTACCAGTAGATGAACTGGAACCTATACCAATAAAACTTAAATTAAAAGCAGAAAAGTTTTAGTTTAAGTACTTGATGAGTAAATGTATGTACGACCACCCTACAAATATTACTTCAGCTAGAAGAACTGACAATGATTATAGGCTTGGAATTAAGTTTAATTTCCTGCTTTGATTGAGATTAGGCAGAAGAAACAAAAAGACTTGATGAAGTCCTGAATGACTTATGCTCACTAGAAAAAACATAAGATGCTCATTTCAATTTGTTGTGTTTACTCTAACATAGTTGGACAAAACACATTCATGACCACATTCTCTTTGAATTTGAATTTGTGAACCTAAACGTACTGTTATTAAAAAATATAAAGAGTTCTGCAATCTAGTTTTTCTATGTTTGGGAAAAATAAATATGCCACTATCCTGTTCCATCCCTGTTCTAAACTACAATGTACACAATTTACAATATAATGTGATTGGTATCACTGAGAGTTATAGGCTATGGATGAGATGCATTTGTTATCACCACCCTGGAAAAAACTACTAGAAAATAATTTCATACTTAAACCAAGTCCTGCTGCCACTGAACAACATTTTAAGATAAACATAACCTGCATGACTGAGAGTCTGCACAGACGTTGCTATAACATAAAAACCATCTGGTTTTAAAGATTCCCTACAAAGAGAAACTGATAAAAAAAAATGTAATAACACACCATCATACGTGTCTGTCGAAAACCTCATAGGTTGAAATATTAAATGATTTAAACTACAGTATGAATGTACATATATCTAAACATGATTAACTTTAGGTTGGGTCGCCCTATGTCTTCTGTTTAAAGGGCAACAGTGCTGAAACTGAGGTAGCTCATTGGCCAGAAGGTAACTAGATGAAGAAGAAATGAGAAACTGCTGAGCCTCCTCATGTGCTCAAGTAGCATTGATGCCAATGAAGCTTATTAGAGATCGTTTTAAAGAACTTGGACTTTTAAGCAAACTGATGCACCCCTGACACAGAGGAGATCCACAGTGGTCAAAGAAGCTTTGACTGTATTGTTTCTACATTAAGACTGTCCTTTCCTACTGGTTACTCAAACCACATTAGAATTACTATGTAGTATACTGTATATGACATCACTTATTTTAAAAAAATGGGAGGAACGTCCTGTCCTCCACCAAAGAGTGTGAGAGGTTCCTCAGTTCTCTGGGATGAAACACTGTCTTGTATCCAAGGAGCTCCAGCAGTGGCTGGCAGGCGGTCTGAGTATAAACCACCATATCGAAAGAAAGCTTCACCCTCCAGTTCTCCGCGTTGGCCGCAGAGTCCCGAACTGTGGTGAACTTCTGTCGTGATGACAGATCACTGCTGCCACGGGTGTTGTTGATGATCCAGTCCTCCACACTGTGATCCAGAACCAGACCCAGGAAACTGTAGAGCTCCCTTGTCTTCTGAAGAGGAAACCTGGCCAAATCTTCGTACCTGACCGAGGCAGGGAAGGGACATTAGACAAGGACTATTTAGCAATTTGTGACTACAGTATGTAAGGTGTAGGCAACAAAAACTACTGCACAAGGTGAGAGCTGTGAACTCTCCACACATTCCTGGGCTGTAGGAGGATAAACACTGTATGTGTATTAATAACATCTCTGATTTTCTCACCTGAGTAGCATGTACCTCCCTCGGAGCCAGTCAGGTCTGGCCAGGCCCGTGGAAACAGACCTGAGGAAGTCCTCACAGACTGTGTTGATCTGTCCCAGGTCCAGGTTGTGGGGTCGACGTCCAGTTGCTCTCCAGAGACGCCAAAGGCGGTAGGTGTCTCGGAATGTCTCAATACGAGATGCAAGGATCCCGCGTGGATCTCGAACAAGCTGCACCACCTGATGGTGATGATGATGATGAAAGAATGAAATATTGACGGGTTTTATTTGCCATTACCAATAGCTATTGCTTGTGAGGTTTGTGTCCGAGCACTGATATCAAGTTTAGATCAGATTGTGTCTCTCAAAAAGAGAAATAGCTAAACACAGAAACACTTAGTCTAGTGTCTAGTTTCATATTTTGTTAGTCATATCATATAGACATTTTTAGATTGAAAGGGTCAACACATTGTCTAGTACATTTCCAACCTACTATCACAACGGTACTTTGCTGTAAACTTCAGACAGACATATTTCCTACAGGTGAACAATGGCTGCAGTTTCCTTTGGAGAGATAACCCAGAAGTATAAATATCTGCTTATCATATTTAATGTAAAAAAAAAAGCTTGTGTCTGTCTTTTATATACGGCACATGCACATGATGCTCAGGTTGTCAGGTCAATCCAGTCAACACTTACATAATACTGTCTATCACATCAGGGCAAGTGTAATAAAGGCTACTGTGAGCCTGCATTGGCTGTATTGCAGTACGTGTGCACATGTCCGAACATGTGTTTGGAGTATCTCTGAGCGTCTGCAGTCATTGTCACTACATGTTCAGTCAATACCACTTTAGCAATGCATCGATTGCTCATCTAAACTTCCATCATCTGGTCTACCATGTTCTCAGCAAGTGAAAAGCCACTAAACACAGTCTCCTGACTCAGTGGAACCAAACTGACCTGTCAATACAATAACAAATCACATCGCATCTAGATATCATTTATGAACACATGCCCTGGTCCAGACGTCTGTATTAATTGGTGGAAACTTTAAATGAAGATGTAGAAGAAGCTTAATTTGAGTTAACAATATTTTCATACTACAGTTAAACTCAATTTTTTTCTAATGTACTGATGGATAATGTCGTTTTGACAGTATGTGACATAAAAAGCAGTTTTCAAAAATGTATATAAAGAAAACTATCTCAGAATTGAGAACAGGATGAATGCAGCCAAACACAGAAAGTAAATGTGCTCCAGAATGAGACCCAGGTGGCGGTTCACCTTTCAGTATAGTCATGATCCAAAGCATATGTAGGCAAAACAATGCTGCAGTGGCTTCCAGTTTCTTACTGACCTTCACTGGTCCAATTAAAACCCAGACTTAAACTTGTGAGAAGCTAAAACTGTTAACGCTTGCTAAGGTCCAAGTGAACCTCTGCATATTTGTATTGTTCTGTTCCAGCCAGCCTTTTCTGATCTTCTTTAAACAGAGACAACTCTTCATTTAGGACCACTTCCCATTAACCTTCTTTGGAACTGGTTTTCATAAGGACTGATGTTGTAATTGTTGTACGTTTTGTTTCTATTAAGGTTTATTGTTTTGTTTTGGAACCAGCTCCAAGTTCCAGCTCTACATTTAAGACTAGACCTAAAACTTTCCTTTTTTTATAAAGCTTATAGTTAGGGATGGATCGGGTGAGGTAGTTGTGTTTCCTCCTCTTCGTCTCTCTCTCTCTCTCTCTCTCTCTCTGTACTCCTCTGAAAGTATCCACAGCCCTGGAGCTGTATGTCTCCAGAGTTACTGGTCCTACCAACCTGCCCAGTGTTTTTGCTGTTTGTTTTTTTTGTTTGTTGTTTGTTTTTTTCTGTTCTGTTCTCTCTCATCTCTTTACACTGTCCCCAACCGGTCGAGGCAGATGGCTGCCCACCCTGAGCCTGGTTCTGCTGGACATTTCTTCCTCTAAAGGGGTTTTCATCCTCTCCACTGTCGTCTACTGCTGCTCAAGTGGGATTGTTGGTTTTTTTGTATAATTCTCTATACAGTTTTATTTTGTAAGGTCTTGAACATTAAACACTGTAACGTGTTTTGAGATGACTTCTGTTGTGATTTGGTGCTATACAATTAACATTGGAATGAATTGAAATTATAAGTCGCTTTGAATAAAGGATAACTAAATGTCTAAATGTATTTCTTTACCTTCAGGTTGAGTCTTGGATCCTCAATCAACGCTCTGAGGTCAGTAATTTGGGGGATCCGGACTGTTTTTATAGCTGCGTGGCGTTTTGCTCTGCATACATCAGCAGCCAGCGATACATTGAGTGGTCCACACCTCTTCACACACTCCCCCTCATCAGACAATACCAGACTCTGTTCCTCTGGACCCAGAGAAGCCTCACATACAGGGTGGGAGCACAGAGACTGACCTAAAGACAGGACCCAAACAAAAACAATAAACTGTAAGACAACAACAGTGCAGTGCAATTAAAGTACTCCTGTAGTGTCTTTATGAGAACAGAATTGAGAACACGTGGACACAGTGATGACAAGTGTCTCTTACTAGCTCCACGTCTGAACAGCTTGTCAGTGGAGTGGTTAGCAGGACGAGGTCGGATGTAGCTCTCCAGGCTGTTGAGGTGACAGTGGTACAAAGACCTCAGCAGGTCTCTGGCTGCTCCCAGCATTACCCTTCTCTCAGCCAAGTTCCGACTTTGCGCCAGCCGAGGAAGCAGCGCCAACTGAACGTGATACAGAGGCTCAAACAGGTAGAAGACCTGGGATATGAAAAATAATATCAATGACAAAATATGAAAGCTACAATGTATTCCCACACATAAACTTTGTAATGGAATTTTTAAAGTGCAATCAATAACATTTTTGTGCCTCTGCAGACAAAATAGCCCACATATTTCATTGGGTGTCACTGCTGGAGGCCAGTCACTACTGTAAGTGCCTCAGTGGCTCCTGAGCTGACTAACAGGTAGTGTGGCCCCAGGTCTACTGAGCTTTTAGCTGTGATGATTCAGAATTATGTCTATTACGTCCTCGTAGCCCCTTCCGCACTGACTTTCATTATGCAACATGTAACACGGTTCTGGATGATTTCTAGAGGAAGTCAAACGTCACACAGTTCTGTGCAGAAATGCCACAGAGTTCTCTGGGCCTGAGCTCATGTCAGACGAGCTGTGGGACAGTGGATTCTGTGGTAAGATCAATCCTCATCTCAGCTTGTTTTTGGGGAAAAATGGATGTCAAGTTGTCCATGCCAAAGCATGGAAAAGATCATCCAGCTTTAGAAGGACGTTTCGTTGTGTTTTCAATCAGCACAATGCTAACATACCTGCCACAGGGCTTTCTAATGACCAGCTAGTTTTTAAATTGAAATAAATAAACCTGCATTAGCAAACACAACGTGTTATTTGCTGATGACTTCAGAAAACAAAACTGCTGTTTCCAGCTGTGATAGTCCTTACAACATTTTCAATGCTGATTTTCTTTCAAAAAGCATTTCTAGGTGACCTCAAACTTTTGAACGCCGGTGTATAAATGATAGTATGGTATACTAATTACCAGCAACCTAGTTTACAGTGGCTATGCTTTACAGGCAATCTACACTGCATTGAAGTTAATTTGACCAAACTGACCCTCAACAAGTGTTCCAGTGGTCCCCACTGTTTATTTTAGGTTATAAGTTCATTTAATTGTGTGTGTGAGGGGTCACTCTGTTGCTTGATTTTACCTCTGCCTTGCACCTAAGATGACCTTCATAGATAATGTTGGCTGAATTGATCTGATAGTTGACTTGAAACATGTGGATAACGTGTCCGTATTACATTCTAACCTCTGGATGCTGATTGAACAGCTGACCCACGAACGAGGATCCGCTCCGTGTGGTGGCCAGAATGAGGATGTGGGTTCTCTTGCTGGCGGTAAAGGAGGGTGAAGGGGGAGTGTGGGAGACCATCTCGTCGCAGCCTTGATCTGAGCCCTCAAGCGGCTGCTGGCCCAGTCGTGTCAAATCTTTGAAGCTGCAGTTGACAGCAGAGACCGTGGTTGCCAGGCCCACAGAGCACAGCAGGCTTAAAGGCTTGGTGGAGAAGGTGCGGATGGCCGTGTACTGGATGGCTATGGAGGCTAACGCGAGCAGCACCACGGATTTCCAAGAACACTGCATGATGGCTGGACTGATGCATCAGGAATCTGCAGCACTGTCTGCCAGACAGTGGGACAGAGACAGGAGTACATAAGGAGGATGGGGACACAATGAGATACGATTAGAATCGTTGTCTTTTGTTGAATCTTTTGAAGAACATCACGGAGCCTTTTGGTGAAAGATCTACATCTTTAGTCAGATTGTGTCTCACATTACTCCAATAACTCTTTACTCTCAGGCTGTGTTGATGATGATATGTTTCAAATCTAATAATCCTCGTTTGAATTTCTTTATTTACTGCAGGGTAGCTTGTAAACGTCAGTCCAGGGATCAATGAAGTCTTAAGATTACAAAAAAACACTAGTAACTGTAGTTAATGGTTAAATATGTAGTGGAGCAAAATGGAGAATATTTGGATTTGAATCAAAGTATGAAGTAACAGAAACTGGAAATACTCAAGAAAACCTGTCATGGTATTCATACAGTGCTTTTAAATACACTATCAGTGGTACTTTACACAACTGATGACATTTTCAACACAAAGCAGCACTGATGGATCTTTTGAGGTAAATAGCAAAGTATTTTCATTAATGACATACGTTGTAATATTTGTCTTAAGTACTAATTTTAGAAAAACTCCAAAGCTCATTGAATGTGTCTTAGTAAACAAATGAGTGATGTAGTGGAACTAAATGTTATGATCTACACGAGTCAAATAAATGAATTGATTAGATCAGATTACACTAATTAATAGATACATGATAAGAATAGCTTTTCTTTCTGCCGCCTGACGTGAAGTCTAGCTTCCAGATAAATCTATCTATTATCTATCTATCCATCTATCCATCATCTAGCCATCTTCGAATGTTCGTCCTCGCGCCGTCTCCTCCCGTCTGCTCCTCCTGCTTGAGGGTGTCCTCTCGGCCGGAAACGCCTCGCTTTCCTCCACTTACCTCTCATCTCATCTCATCAGCAGCAGGAGGTGGAGGAGGTGGAGGAGGAGGAGGTGAGCAGGCGGTGACGAACACACGATGAGGCCGCCGTGTGGCTCCGCCGCCGGGGCAAACACCAACCTGCGGCCGCCTGAGCTGCACAAAGGGAGGCTGAGGACATGACGCCGCGGACAGGAGACGATCCAAATCCAGATAGAGCCGTGGACTGGAAACCAGGGGGGGAGATGCTGCGGCGGCGGACAGGCGCATGCCCCTCAACAGGCTGCTGGGCTGGTTCGTGACAGACGTGAACGGCACAAGTCTCTCTGTCTCTCTCTGTCTCTCTCTCTCTCTCTCTGTCTCTCTCTCTCTCTCTCTCTCTCTCTCTCTCTCTCTCTCTCTCTCTCTCTCTGTCTCTCTCTCTCTCTCTGTCTGTCTCTCTCTCTCTCTGTCTCTCTCTCTCTCTCTCTCTGTCTCTCTCTCTCTCTCTCTCTCTCTCTCTCTCTCTCTCTCTGTCTCTCTCTCTCTGTCTCTCTCTGTCTCTCTCTCTCTCTCTGTCTCTCTCTCTCTCTCTCTCTCTCTCTGTCTCCACGCTGCATCCTCACCCCGATCCCCCTCCACACCACCACCCCCTCCTCCTCCTCATGCTATTTATGGTTCACATTTTTCTGTGGCTGTCTCAGAATGATACTCACCTTCCTGCAGCCATTGTACAATGACAGAAAGGTTACCCCCCCACCCCACCCTGTGCACACCAGCCCGATCTGGGGTGTTTCCAGTAGAACCTGGACATAATCAGAAAGAACCACTGTAGGTTCTGATGAGTGGTGTGAAGCAAAGTGTGATTACAAGAAAGATTGCAGTATTGTGAGACATGAATAGAGAATAAACAAGTTCCAGCTTCAACAGTTTTTAGATGTTGGGAGTGAAAGTGCTGAGTGGGCACAGTGAGCCAGCTGCTTCCACCATTGCTGGACCAAAATAAGATTACAATTACATTCAAGCACTTGTGTAAAGGAGTATATGAATTCCCTTGTTCAAATACACAGATCTCATCAGAGGCTTGTTTAAGTAATTCGACTTGCAGCCATAAATATGTCTGTGCATCAGGTTTCCAGCAGAACATTGCTGACTAACCACGTAGCACCCTTCTCACCCCAAGTGACCTCCTGCTCTTCATTTGACCATCAAAACATTTGATCACTAAGTTCTTCTTTAGTGTTTCTCTGTAAAATGTTTTTTTACTTGCAATCGATGAACAGTTTTGATTTCAGTGTCAAATGTTTGCTCTCACATACTCTTACATCTATTCTGACTGTACTATGAAGCCACGGTATTATTCTGTGATCCTCCTGCCCTCTGCCTCGACTCCCGAGCTTCATCCAAACCTGAACACTGACAGAATATAGAGGACACACAGGCAGATGGTTTAGTTTAGATGTCTTTTTTTTCATTACAGGAAAGTGTCACTTTAACAAGTCAACATTGCTGTCTAGAATAACTGCTGTATTTCCTTTCTCATAAATATCTCCACCGTGAACATGCAGCCTTTTACATTCATCTGATAGTAGTTGAATCTTTCTGCCACAAAAGTAACACAAATGTGTTCACACAAAAAGTACAATGACATTTCTTAAAACAACTTATTTTTAAACCGTGGTAAGTTGAAATTTTTAAGATGCATGACCTCTTAGGAATGCTGTTAACTTGTAGAGACATAAAGTTCACTGTGGATTTTGCTGAGAGTGACAACAGACTTCCTGTGATTGTCAAGTGTGTCTACTTTAATGAGAGGCCACTGCAGGACTGCTGGAAGCGTTGAGCGTCAGCTCTTAACAGTAACATACAGCAGAACCACACTGTTTACAACAGTTGCTTTTATTGAAATCCACAAATCTTTGAACTGTAGCAGCTGGTGTTTGCCAGTAGAAGGCAGCACATTGACATACTGTAGATCAGGGGTCACTAACAGGCGGACCGCGGTCCGGATCCGGACCCAGAAGCTGTCCCAAACGGACCCGGAGCTACAGACGATACCGAATGTTTTGATTCCAAATCTAGAGGGACACCTTAAATGTAACCGGCGCAGCTATTGCGATCGTTACGGTAGTTAATTAGCGGACGCGAGAACGCATTGGCCAATTGAATGCGAGTTAAGCCATCCCATGTGACTTCACTTAGCCAATCGATTCTGTGGATCACAGGCGGTAAAATTAGCGACTCAACAGTAGATGAGAGAAAGTTCGAGAGAGGAGAGAGACAGACGACAGAGAGGAGAGAGACAGACGACAGAGAGGAGAGAGAGACAGACGACAGAGAGGAGAGAGACAGACGACAGAGAGGAGAGAGACAGACGACAGAGAGGAGAGAGACAGACGACAGAGAGGAGAGAGAGACAGACGACAGAGAGGAGAGAGACAGACGACAGAGAGGAGAGAGATACAGAGAGGAGAGAGACAGACGACAGAGAGGAGAGAGACAGACGACAGAGAGGAGAGAGATACAGAGAGGAGAGAGACAGACGACAGAGAGGAGAGAGACAGACGACAGAGAGGAGAGAGACAGACGACAGAGAGGAGAGAGATACAGAGAGGAGAGAGATAGACGACAGAGAGGAGAGAGACAGACGACAGAGAGGAGAGAGATACAGAGAGGAGAGAGACAGACGACAGAGAGGAGAGAGAGACAGACGACAGAGAGGGAGAGAGACAGACGACAGAGAGGAGAGATACAGACGACAGAGGAGAGAGAGACAGACGACAGAGAGGAGAGAGAGACAGACGACAGAGAGGAGAGAGATACAGACGACAGAGAGGAGAGAGACAGACGACAGAGAGGAGAGAGACAGACGACAGAGAGGAGAGAGAGACAGACGACAGAGAGGAGAGAGAGACAGACGACAGAGAGGAGAGAGACAGACGACAGAGAGGAGAGATACAGACGACAGAGAGGAGAGAGACAGACGACAGAGAGGAGAGAGATACAGACGAAAGAGAGGTGAGAGAGACAGACGACAGAGAGGAGAGAGACAGACGACAGAGAGGAGAGAGATACAGACGAAAGAGAGGAGAGAGAGACAGACGACAGAGAGGAGAGATACAGACGACAGAGAGGAGAGAGACAGACGACAGAGAGGAGAGATACAGACGAAAGAGAGGAGAGATACAGACGACAGAGAGTTTTTAATCCAGAATGGACAGACTCCTTTTTGTTCATATTACCACTGAACTAAACCAGTTTGTCCGATACGATCAGAAACTGTGACTCTTATGAAAAGTACCTATGTCAAACAACATTATGAGACAAAACACAAAGGGTTTTGAACACACATATCCACTGAAATCTGAAGTGTGATCACAGAAAGTTTCTAGTCTCAGAGCCCAGTATGACCAGTCCACCAGGATCTTGAGCCACATGCTCAGTTCAATGTTACATAACAATACATTAGTCAAAAGGTTTTTGAATTGTACTGAATTAATTTGATTTGACAGTCAAGTATTAATTACATGCAGGCTACTTAATAATATATCGCAGTAAATAGCTAGACATTATAATCTTCTGGACCTTTGCTTCCAAAAATATTGTGTAACCGGACCTCTTTAAATTTTAGTTGAATACCGCTGCTGTAGATTAAGCTCTTTCAACTTCTCCTGGGTTGGGTTGTCTTCCATTACAGTTTTTCTCAGTCGCTTTAGTACAATTCTCAGATCAGAATGAAATTCTCAAAACTATTTGTTCAATCTTCACATCATGATGTCACTTGTGCACATCATATAAGCAGTTTCTCACTTCTTTGAACAAGTTGCAATTGCTTTGGTTCATCCATGCAAATGATTATGTACAATTCTCTGCTCTTTGCTACATTATCAACTGTTTATGTCATGTGGATCAAAATGTATTATATAGTTCACTGTGCAATAGTCTTACTCCTCAAAACACCTAGTCATTAGTTCATCGTATAAGTCATTAACTGCAAAATGGTTGACCAAGTTGTCATAATGTGCCAAACATATTTCTATACATCTCCATTATGTGTCTTTTTCTAAATCTGTCCTGAATTGGTAAATTGCTCTCAGGTGACTTGACTTCCTCTAACAAAGGTGCATCTCACTGACAATCAATGGGCAAGTATATACTGTATATGGCTGAAGCACAACACAATGTTCTGTGTCTGACAATGGAAGGACAAGGAATTGGACAGGGTCAACAGCCAGAGAGAAGAAGAAGAGGAAGAGGAGTGAGGCTGTGTGGTGAAGGAGTTAGGAGGCAAAACCGAGGAAGAGGCCGAAGACATGTACGTGTTCCTGATGAGATAAGAGCCACACTTGTAGACCATGTTGTCAACCATGTGCTCACAATGGGTGAGGCTTGTAGAAGGGTGCAGCCAAATGTTGGGAGAATTGAAAATGAAAATTCTTGTAATTCATAAAACTCATTTTGTGTCTTCTGTATATAGCGTATGATGGAACTGGAAGCAAGTGAACAGCCGCACAGCTTCATCTACATGGATGACGCTGGCTTCAACCTAACAAAATGTAGAAGGCGTGGCCGAAATATCATCGGCCACAGGGCTACAGTTGATGTGCCAGGCCAACGGGGCGGGAACATAACCATGGGTGCTGCCATCTGTGACAATGGTGTGCTTACTCATATTCCCATAATAGGTCCATACAACACAGAACATCTTTCTAGAACCTTTCTAGAAACTCTCTACAGAGATCTCATCCCTGAAGAAGAGAGGGGTCAGAGTGGAGATCACCTGCCAACGTATGTGATAGTTTGGGACAATGTGAGTTTTCATCACTCCAACATCATCAGACAATGGTTTGCAGCCCACAACAGGATGCGGATGGATACTCTCCATTCCTTAACCCTATTGAGGAATTTTTCTCAGCATGGAGATGGAAAGTTTATGATCGCCAGCCACGTACACTTATGACCCTCCTGGCTGCCATGGATGCAGCGTGTGATGACATCACAGCAGACGCCTGCAGAGAAGACACTCTAAAAGATTCTTTCCACGCTGCATTGCAAGAAAGGATATTCGCTGTGATGTGGATGAGAATTTGTGGCCTAACATACAGGAACGACAAGAGGTGTAGGAAGACCACACCAATTCCTACTGCACTGCCTGTACTGTTGTACAGAATATTGTCCTATCTTTTTTTTCCCTTTGTGTTACTGTTTGCAGGGTTTTTTCTATGTTGGTATGACATGGTCTGTCAACAAATTACAATATATACAATAAAAGTGTAAATGTGAATCTTGTCCAGTCTCTTGCAATCAAACAAAAAGGTGTAACTTACATTTTACAATAATTGTCATCAGAACTTTAGCCATAGTTTACATCAGAACCTCCCTCACAAGTACACAGTTATATTGACAACATGACTAAGTCATTTGACTGTCTTGTTCGTAGACAATGACACAAGGACTTGACATTCTGATGGCACTGACATGTTCAGTGACATAAAGACTTAGTTTTGAGAGATGAACTAAAGATTTTGAGCAAGTTACAGGCTTTTGCAAGAAATCCATAGTGTTTTGCTGTTTGTACAAATTGTTTTGAGAAATGCACACACATATTTGCAAACTTCAATTCTGATCTGAGAATTGTACTGAAGCGACTGAGAAAAACTGTAAGTCCACTTTAGCTAAATAGTGACTGATGGTGTGATCTGATGATGTAATAATGTCTATAAACGTTATTCTGTGTTCTTTAGTTACCATTTGTATCTTCTGTCTCTTCAATTGGCATCGACTGTTCTCTTGTGGTTACGTCCAGGGAGGTTAGCTACAATCCTGTGGACCTTAAACCTCTGAATAATATGTGCAACTGTGGTCACAGGAACATCGAGCTGCTTGTTTGCTGCTTACAGCCTTTACCTTTAACATGTTTGTCTATCATTTTTATTTCTAATCTCCTGAGACCACTCTCTCTTTAGTTTTCTGTGGTACATGTTGAGTGTGGTACACACCATCAACAACAGCACAGTGACCACTTCTATTCAATTCAATTCAGTTTCATTTGTATAGCGCCAATTTACAACAGAAGTTATCTCAAGGCACTTTATAGTGTAAGGTTTAAGACCTTACAGAAAATATTTATACAAAAAATTATAGAGAAAACCCAACAATCCCATTTGAGCAAGCTTTAGGCAACAGTGGAGAGGAAAAACTCCCTTTAGAGGAAGAAACCTCCAGCAGAACCAGGTTCATGGTGGGCGGCCATCTGCCTCGACCGGTTGGGGTGAGTGGAAAGAGGAGAGAGAAAAGAACAGCAGGCAACAAAGACAACAACAAGCATCAAGAAACATTGGGCAGGTCAACTGGATTCTCGAGATGTACAGCTCCAGGCCGAGGGTACCTGCAGAAAAGTACAGAGAGAGGGAGACAGAGAGGAGGAAACACAACTAAAAGAGAGAGAAGACACAAAGTTAATGACATGCAATGGTGGCATTTGCATTGATACAGGAGAAAGGAGAGAGGAGAGGAGCTCAGTTTATCAGTAGAGGTCCCCCAGCAGACTAAGCTATATCAGCAACTAAGAGATGGTTCAGAGTCACCTGATCCATCTCTAACTATAAGCTTTATAAAAAAGGAAAGTTTTAAGTCTAGTCTTAAATGTAGAGAGGGTGTCTGCCTCCCGAACCTGAACTGGGAGCTGGTTCCACAGGAGAGGGGTGTTACGAATGGACTAACGGGACGAACGTGTGAGAACAAAAACATATATTTATTAACAAGAAGGTCAGGGGACACAGGGAACTAACCAACACTAACAAAGTATCAACTAAAAGAGACCCGAACACACGGTGGACAAATACCAACAAAGCATAAGCTGACAAAGTAGCAACTAAAAACCTACGCACTACGGCGGACACGAAACTAATAAACTAAACGTACAAAGTAACAAACAAAAATCACTGCACAAGGCAGGAGAACATTAACAGACAGACAAACCAACAGTACAAAGTATCAACTCAAAAAACACAGCGTGAACACAGACCAAACAATTCAAACTGACTAACAAAAACAGACAGGGACCTCACGGACAAACGAACCAACAAACTGACCAGATTTAGGAGTAGTGTGGGAGCATGAAAGTCAATGTGCGTGAAAGTCAATGTGTGAGCGAGTGGAAGTGACAAACCAGCACCGAACTGAGGACTGAGGGGTGCTTTTAAAATGGAGGGAGTAACAGGTGCATCGAATGAGTCAATTAGTCCAGCAGTGAGTGGAGGGCGGAAAGTGGAGGAAGTCCATATATGGTGTGAGACAGGAGGGTGAGACCAGAACAAAACAAAACCAAAGCCGCAGACAGGGGCAGAGGGAGGAACTGTAACAGAACCCCCCCGGCAAGGGGCGGATCCCAGACGGCCCCAAACAAACCAGGACGGGCGGGGGGAGGGAGGCCCGGAGGAGGGCCCGAAACACCAGACCGGGCGGGCGGAGGGAGGCCCGGAGGAGGGACAGGGCGCAGCAGACCAGGAGTGCCTCCGGCGGACGGCCTTGAGGCGGCAAACGGACCAGGAGTGCCTCCGGCGGACGGCCAGGAGGCGGCAAACGGACCAGGAGTGCCTCCGGCGGACGGCCGGGAGGCGGCAAACGGACCAGGAGTGCCTCCGGCGGACGGCCAGGAGGCGGCAAACGGACCAGGAGTGCCTCCGGCGGACGGCCAGGAGGCGGCAAACGGACCAGGAGTGCCTCCGGCGGACGGCCAGGAGGCGGCAAACGGACCAGGAGTGCCTCCGGCGGACGGCCAGGAGGCGGCAAACGGACCAGGAGTGCCTCCGGCGGACGGCCAGGAGGCGGCAAACGGACCAGGAGTGCCTCCGGCGGACGGCCAGGAGGCGGCAAACGGACCAGGAGTGCCTCCGGCGGACGGCCGGGAGGCGACGAACCAGAAGGCGGAGCCTCGGGCGGACGGCCGGGAGGCGGCGAACCAGAAGACAGAGCCCCGGGCGGACGGCCGGGAGGCGGCGAACCAGGAGACAGAGCCTCGGGCGGACGGCCGGGAGGCGACGAACCAGAAGACAGAACCTCGGGCGGAGGGCCGGGAGGCGGCGAACCAGAAGACAGAGCCTCGGGCGGACGGCCGGGAGGCGACGAACCAGAAGACAGAACCCGAGACCCTTGAGCCGGCTGGAGAACCAGGGACCGGAAAGCCAGCCGGAGAGCAGGCCGAGGACCCCCAGGCCGGGGGCCAGGATACGACCCACGAGGCAGGAGACCTGCAGGCGGACTGCCGGATGGCGAGCAGTGAGCCAGGGAACAGCAAGACGGCTGAGGACTCCCAGGCGGAATGCCCGGCGGCGACGAACAAGGCTGGAGAGCCCCGGGCGGACTGCCCGGCGGCGACGAACAAGGCTGGAGAGCCCCGGGCGGACTGCCCGGCGGCGACGAACTTTGAGCCAGCTGGAGCTGAGGGGCCAGGACAGGAGCACAGTTCTCAGGGGCACCCCAAGGAGACAGGAGCAGGGTGGTGGTGTCCTCATTGTCATCCCACCACATCTCCTGGGGTGACAAACAAAGTTCGAAGTCAAGAGACGGCGGCGACGGCCTCTGCGTCGACCCGTCCGAAGACTGAAGAGACGGCGACCTCTGCGTCGACCCGTCCGAAGACTGAAGAGACGGCGACGACGGCGGCCTGTGCGTCGACCCGCCTGGGAACCCGGCGGCTGCAGGGACCGGAGCAGCAGCTGACACCAGAGCAGCGGTGACTGCAGCAATCAAGGTGGCTGCAACTGCGGCGACAGCTGAAGGACCAGGAACAGAAGCCAGATCCGTGACAGGAACAGGAGCCGGATCCGTGACAGGAACAGGAGCCGGATCCGTGACAGGAACAGGAGCCGGATCCGTGACAGGAACAGGAGCCGAGACCAAAGCAGCCTGGGCTGCAGGACCAACAAAAGCAGCGGGAGCTGCTGGACTAACAAAAATGGCATCGGCTGCTGGACTAACAAAAACGGCATCGGCTGCTGGACTAACAAAAACGGCATCGGCTGCTGGACTAACAAAAACGGCATCGGCTGCTGGACTAACAAAAACGGCATCGGCTGCTGGACTAACAAAAACGGCATCGGCTGCTGGACTAACAAAAACGGCATCGGCTGCTGGACTAACAAAACCGGCATCGGCAGCTGGGGGACCAACTAAAGCAGCGCTAGCCGGGGGCCTAATATGAGCAGTAGTGCTAGCCGGGGGCCTAACTAAAGCAGCATGGGCTGCTGGGCTAACTAGCGCAGCACTAGCTGCGGGACTAACAAAGGCAGCATCAGCTGCAGGACCAACAAAAGCAGCATCAGCTGCAGGACCAACAAAAGCAGCAGTAGCTGCAGGACCAACAAAAGCAGCAGCAGCTGCAGGACCAACAAAAGCAGCAGTAGCTGCAGGACCAACAAAAGCAGCTTCGGCTGCAGAACCAACAAAAGCAGCAGTAGCTGCAGGACCAACAAAAGCAGCTTCGGCTGCAGAACCAACAAAAGCAGCTTCGGCTGCAGAACTAACAAAAGCAGCTTCGGCTGCAGAACTAACAAAAGCAGCATTAGCTGCCGGACAAACAAGCGCTGGGGACCGGGGAGTACTGGAGGAGGAGGAGAGCAAACAGTGCTGGCTAGGCAGGGCAGTCAAACGAAACTCCTGCTTGAAGGAATTCAGAGCAGACATCACAGTGTCTTTGAGACACTGGAATTCTGGATACGTCATCATGTATCCCTTCTTCACAAAGATTCCGATTGCTGCCCTGTACAGCGCCTCGAAACACTCGGGGTCCACACCCGAGTGTAGCCAACCGACCACATGCTCTGCACTGCAACAAAGGTCCAAATACTCCTCCTCCAGAATATCCGCCAGGCCCCCATAGCGCACAAAACTGGGGCAAGACGGAAGGGAGAAGCAACCAGTGGTGGAACGTGGTGGTTCCATGGTTGCAATAGTGGCTGGTTTGTTCTGTTACGAATGGACTAACGGGACGAACGTGTGAGAACAAAAACATATATTTATTAACAAGAAGGTCAGGGGACACAGGGAACTAACCAACACTAACAAAGTATCAACTAAAAGAGACCCGAACACACGGTGGACAAATACCAACAAAGCATAAGCTGACAAAGTAGCAACTAAAAACCTACGCACTACGGCGGACACGAAACTAATAAACTAAACGTACAAAGTAACAAACAAAAATCACTGCACAAGGCAGGAGAACATTAACAGACAGACAAACCAACAGTACAAAGTATCAACTCAAAAAACACAGCGTGAACACAGACCAAACAATTCAAACTGACTAACAAAAACAGACAGGGACCTCACGGACAAACGAACCAACAAACTGACCAGATTTAGGAGTAGTGTGGGAGCATGAAAGTCAATGTGCGTGAAAGTCAATGTGTGAGCGAGTGGAAGTGACAAACCAGCACCGAACTGAGGACTGAGGGGTGCTTTTAAAATGGAGGGAGTAACAGGTGCATCGAATGAGTCAATTAGTCCAGCAGTGAGTGGAGGGCGGAAAGTGGAGGAAGTCCATATATGGTGTGAGACAGGAGGGTGAGACCAGAACAAAACAAAACCAAAGCCGCAGACAGGGGCAGAGGGAGGAACTGTAACAAGGGGCTTGGTAGCTAAAGGCTCTGCCTCCCATTCTACATTTGGAAACTCTAGGAACCACAAGAAAACCTGCAGTCTGAGAACGGAGAGTTCTGCTTGGAAGATATGGAACTATGAGGTGTTTAAGATAAGATGGAGTCTGATTATTAAGGGATTTATAAGTTAGGAGAAGAATTTTAAATTCAATTCTGGATTTAACAGGGAGCCAATGGAGAGAAGCTAACGTTGGAGAAATATGATCTCTCTTGCTAATTCCAGTCAGAACTCTGGCTGCAGCATTTTGGATTAACTGGAGGCTCTTTAATGAGTTATTGGGACAAACTATTAATAATGAATTACAATAGTCCAGTCTGGAAGTAACAAATGCATGGACTAGTTTTTCAGCATCACTTTGGGACAGGATGCTCCTAATTTTAGCAATGTTTCTTAGGTGAAAAAAGGCAGTTCTAGAGATTTCTTTGATGTATGAAGTGAAGGAGATATCCTGATCAAAGATAACTCCGAGGTTTCTTACAGTATTACTTGAGGCCAGTACTAAGTCATCAATGGTGAGAATGTGTTTAGACATAGTGTCTCTGAGATTTTTAGGCCCAAACAGTATAACCTCTGTCTTGTCTGGATTTAGGAGAAGGAAATTGGAGGACATCCAAGTCTTTATGTCTTTTAAGCATTCCTGAAGTTTGACTAATTGATTAGTTTCTCCTGGTTTCATAGATAAATATAGCTGGGTATCATCTGCATAACAATGGAAATTTATAGAGTGTTTCCTAATAATATTGCCTAAGGGGGACATATATAAAGTGAAAAGAATCGGTCCAAGCACAGATCCCTGTGGAACTCCATAGCTGACTTTGCTGTGCATGGAAGATTCATCATTAACATGTTTAAAACTGAAATCTATCTGATAGATACGATTTAAACCACTCTAGTGCTGTTCCTTTGATTCCAATGACATGTTCCAGTCTGTGTAATAAAATGTTGTGATCTATAGTGTCAAATGCAGCACTAAGAACTAACATGACGAGTATAGAGAGTAGTCCATTGTCTGATGCCAATAGAAGATCATTAGTAACCTTTACCAGTGCTGTTTCTGTACTATGATGTACTCTAAATCCTGACTGGAAATCTTCATACAAGTTATTGCTACGCAGGTGGTCGTACAATTGCTTAGAAACTATCTTTTCAAGGATTTTAGAGATAAAGGGCAGATTGGATATTGGTCTATAATTCGCTAAGACCTCTGAGTCCAGAGTAGGCTTTTTGAGTAGGGGCTGGACTACAGTAACCTTAAAAGCCTGTGGTACGTAGCCTATTTGTAAAGACAGATTGATCTGATCTAATATGGATGTGCTGATCAAAGGTAAGACATCCTTGAGGAGTCTAGTCGGGGTGGGATCTAAGAGACATGTTGATGGTTTAGAGGAATTAATTACTAAAATTAATTCAGAATGATCTACGGGGAGGAAGCAGTCAAAGTACGAGCGTGGATCTAGAGTTGTTGTACAATCCATGCTATATGCAGGGATGATCTGATCAATTTTTTCTCTAATAGTTATGATTTTATTTGTAAAGAAATTCATGAAGTCATTGCTGCTGAGAGTTGAGGGAATACTAGGGTCAACCGAGCTATGACTCTTTGTCAGCCTGGCTACAGTGCTGAAAAGAAACCTAGGGTTGTTCTTATTTGCCTCTATTAATGAAATTATAAATAATAAATTCTTACATATTTTTGTTGTCTATACTAAATTTTAGCAATTAAGAATCAGAAGAACTGGCCCTGGATTTTACTAAAGGGAGATATACAGCATACACAGCAGTTGTATTAATGCTGCATAATATTTTATAATGAATAAAAAGTAAGGTGCTAACAAAAATATACCTATACCTATTTGTCACAGGACCCAGATGTTGTACAGCCTACAACAACATAGTCAGTATTGCTTGAAGTAGATCTACATTATCCACAAACCCTGCTGTGCTGATAGGTGCTTTACAGAATTCACAAACTGTCAGGTGTCTCTACTCAATGCATCTCAAAAAACAAATAGAGCTGACAGAAATCAAAGCAGAGATACGTAAGAGAAACCTACTGAACGTGGACCTTAGAAATAAAATGCAAGACACTGAGGAAACTAGACCTGGAAATCCAGAAACTAGAAAGAAAAGTTAGTGATTATTTTAATGCACATTGTAACTAAAACTGTAAAACTGTGTGCCCTCTCTCTTTAATGAATATCAGGTAAATTATGGTTAATGATAACCTTACTTAATAACTTTAATAAGATACGTCACTTACTGATACTGTCTTTTACTGATTACAATTAAAACAATCAATTCAAAACATTATCTTTTAATAAAAGACAAAACAAAATTATCTAAAATAAGTGTCAATATATAGCTCCTTGACCAGTCCACCATTCACATTATCTGGGAAGATGGCAATATTGTCCCAGTCAATTTCCAGTGCAACTGAAATATTATTATGTGCTGCATTATGAATTGAAATAATACATATATATATATAATATTAGCACTGCACAGACAATGGTCAAATCACAAGAGAGGATCCTCTGGAGAGATCTTCAGGTGGTGAGGAACACTTGGATTTGATTCGAGCCCTGGTACTGCTATGGGCATGGTGGTAGGCCTGTGGAGCTGGGCTTTGGGGGTCCACAAAGAGAGTCAGTATGAAAGGCTCACAGGCATAGCCTTTGTCTACCAGTAGTACTCCAGAGAATTCACCTTAGAGGACAAATTAGAATTCTTAAATCATCATAAATATTTGAGTACAAAGTGTTAAAAAATAAAATCTGTGTTCCTTACCAACATTTAGTAGACTGCAGTCTCATCACAGTGGGGAGCTGTTGAGTCACTGATGATGATGACTAAGTTCAGTTCACTGAAGGTCTGTTAAAACACAGTTCTGTGTTAGCTGATTATTTCCATTTTTTGCTGTAACAAAGTCAACATTATTTAGCAAATATTTTTATGATTTTACAGACAAAATCTAAAATAAATATAAATAGTGAACAATCCACCAACAATCCTTTAATTATTTGTTTCAGGACCACCGATGAGATTAATAAAGCAGTAGTTTATTTTCTCTTGCACAAGGGAGCATGAATACATCAACACACAACTTACTCAGGAGAATCTAACACATGCAGGGTAAGATGAAAGGTGAATAGATACTAACAATCGTCTGTGAGACATTTCAGTTGGTTTTCGTCTCGAGGTGAATTCCATGTTATCATAAATTATCTGGCTCCCAAGGACAAGGGTCTCGTGAAACTAGGGGGAAGGCTTTACAAGAATGACTTTGGGTCAAAACAGTTTCATGAGAGAAAGGAATAACAGAATAAAAACAAATCTAAAAAGGATAACTTAATAAAGCAATAAAGAATATGTAAAAGAATAAGTCTCTGTAATATTTTTCTAACAGAGGCTGAGAATGGAAAAGTGTTAGTCTGTTAAAGGGGATTTATTTATTTTATTACATTTTATATAATAAAATATATTTATTTTATATAATGTGATTTGTAACATTTAATCAACAAGCTACCACAAACTAACCAGTTCATCATTGGCTCCAGTTGGAGTACTGGAGCCAATTTAGTAGTACTAAATTTAAAGCATCCTTCAAAGCATTTTTCACATATCATGTGGCAAGAATCAGTAAAGAAAAATGTTTCCTGCACTTTGAGCTAATTCTGAAAGACAACTTGGCAACTGAGTTTAATCAAATGAAACACTGATGACTGTTAGCACTCATAAAGTAGTATAATATGGATGATAAAAGGCCATTTATCATAACTAATGAAGCCAACAGATATGTTAATGTAACATGTTCTCTGCCTTGGATGAGCTGTGGTAAATGAAGGTTTGCAGGCAAAACAAGATCTCAGGAGGAAAAACTCAGCATCGTTCTTTAACACCTTTATTTTGAAGGGGATTTGTTTTTCCGGCTACAGCAAACCGGAAATCGATTGCATTCTTCCGGTGCGTGGTTTCATCCATTTAACTCTAGCGGTCTCTTGCTTTTCTATAAATAACTGTAGATAAATTCTTCATGTTGTTCAAAACTTCACATGAAACATGAATTATAAATTGTCCGGTCAAGAAAAATCTATGTGATCAGTCTTTCGTGAACTTTTTTTGAATGATTTATGTCTGACATCAGTTTACTAACGTTCCGCTTTGGCGTTAGCTTAACTTGCGGAGTGGACATGGGACACACATTTAAGTAACAAAAAAAAAACTGTGATGAAGCATGAAAATGTCGAAACTCCAAATGCTGAGAGTGTTGGTGAAGCAGAGACAAAGTGCGGCTGCTGAAGAAACACTCGAGCTGTTTGAAAGAGCTGATAGATTATTGTTAGTTTCCCACGCATGACGCCAGAGCGAGTCGCACATCAAACTACCCGGCATGCACTGCGCGCCGAACACCGGTCATTGCACCTGCGCAGAACGTGCTGATCTCGAACGAGCCCGTTGCTTTTATTTTGCAGATTGAACCAGAAGCGGTTGTTCTTGAATATGTCGGGTACAGTAGTCACAGAGAAGTCACTTAACTGAGCGTACTGCTACTATGTCTTATCAGCGGAGCTGAGTTTCGGTATAAAAAGTATGAACTTTGTAGTGTTCACAGTTTCAAACTAGTCCGCGTCACTTCCCGGGAAAAGCTAGCTAGCTAGCTAGCTAGGTTAGCTGTAACGAGGCTGTAACGAGTAACTAAGCAGGTCTGTCATCAGGTGGATGTGAAGGAAAAGTCTGAAAATGGCCAAGGTAGAAATACTGAGAGCGCTGATGAATGAACGACTGACTGCGGTGCTTGAAGAGATTTGTGGGTTCTTTGAAACAACAGTGGCGGAGTACGAGGAAAAGGTTTCTCATTCAAATGAAATCATTAAGCAACAACACCAAGTCCTGAACGATCTGTTAAGTAATGGAGGAGATTTACACAGTGCAGGTGTGTATACCTTTACCACTGTTACTGTTTATACTTAATGTTTGGAATAAAAAAATTAAATTCCATTAGCTTCTGCAATTTCACAACATTTATAACCTCGTCATTCAGTGTATCCAGCTGACCTCATATATATATCACAAATAATTACACTACATCTTGCTGTAATGCACAGGTAAGTTGCATAGACACACAGCCACAATGTGCATGTCTGTAATCTCATGTTCTTCTCTGCAGACACCAAGCAGGGGGTGGTAATTAAAAAAGAGCAGCAGGAGTTGAGGTCCAGTCTGGACCAAGACAGCCACGAGTCCCTTCACATTAAAGACGAACAAGAAGAACTTTGGAGCAGTCGGGGGGGCCAACATCGTGAAGGGTCAGAGAATTCCCCTTTGTCTGTTGTCCCTGGGGAAGGGAAGAGTCAGGAGGAGCAGCATCACAGTTCTCCATATATTTGTGTTCTGAAGGGTGTGTATGATACTGTAGTTTAATTATGTGTGATCGCAGATGTTGTATTTTCAGTACACTCTCGCACACACACCTACACTGGCAAAAGAAAGTATGCGAACGTTTTGGAATTAGATTTTTTCCGCATTAATTTTTCATTAAATATGATTTGATCTACATCTGAGTCAAGAGTATTAACAAATAGAAAGTGCCTGATGTTGTCAAACACAAGAAAAACGTTAATGGAATACTTCTTTAAATAAAAATCTACAAAATCACAAATCTGACCAGACATTGATGTTGGTACTACATAGAGAGAGGATATTTTGGTTTGGTTCTTTTTTGGCATAGTGGGCGTTTTTGTGAGGATTTAAAAGTTTTGTATATCTCAGTCTCATGGCTCGATCCAAATCATGATGTAGATATATATAATAATAGACCTGATTTTAGAAAGGAAGTTGGATGTAACAAAAGGCAAAAAAAGAAAAACAAAATAAAATAAACATTGTTAGGCTAGTAATGCATAAACATGACATTAAATAACCTTTATCTTCATAATTGTGTTCCAGTGTTTGCTGCAGACACCCAGCAGGTGGCGTGTACAGACGGAGTTCCTTCTGTGCAGCAGGCAGGGAGACTCACTCTGAAACCTAAAGTCCCAGGTACTGAGGATGGAGGGAGGAAGGATGATGAAGGCAAAGCTCATCAAAGAGAAACTGAGGAGAACAGAGAGGCAGAGTCTCCAGCCAGCAGCTCAGCTCAGCAGATGGAAATGGATGGAGAGGGCCTCAAGGGGGCAGAACCAGCTTTACAGCCAGATAGTGAGACCTCAAACTCCTCTGACTATGAGACTGAAGACAGCGATGACGAGTGGAAGAGACTGCCAAGACAGCAGTCACATTTAAAACTAATAAAAGACACTAAAGTTCCTGGTGATTCCAAACCGACTAGTGATTTACAACCATCTGTCGAATATAAGACTTCAAGCTCGTCTGAGACTGAGGACAGCGATGATGACTGGAAGTCCAGCAGGAAACCTCGGTCAAGTTTACCCTCTGTGAAACCCAAAGAGGTTCCCAAAAGTTCTTTGAAGTCCTCTCATCAAATGGACAAAACATCTTTCAGTTGTTCCATTTGTGGTAAAAGATTTCAATTCGAGCAGCAGCTAAAGAAACACACAAATATCCACTCGCTCACTTGTTCAGAGCGCAGTAAACGTTTGAGTCCCAAGGCGAACTTTAGAGAGCACACGAGGAGCCACTGTGCAGACAAACTGTTAAACAGCTCAGTGTCTAATCACAGCAAAGCTTTGAAGAGACTCGAGACAAAACACGCAGAAGAGGAATGCTTTCCTTGTTCTATTTGTGATAAAAAGTTTAAAAAGAAAGGACATTTGGGTTTACATATGAAAATACATAAAGTAGAACACATGAGAACACAGACTGGAGGCAACAGGTAGTGGATCAGTGAAATGTGCCTGTTTTAAAAGAGAATCAGATTTTATAATATCAAATTGATGAGAAATACAGCGTAGACTGTGGATGTTGAAATGACTGTCTTAGCTGGTAACATCTACATAGATGAACAGAGAACCGTCAACAGCAAAACATGGCAAACAAAGACATTTCTTAGTGAGCCCAAACTTTTGAACAGTAGTGTTTGTCAGTGTTGGTGATAACATGATCATTTTATTGAATCTAAATTCAAGTTCATTATCAGCTTATCTAACTTTAAATCTTCAAATTTCTTATTGGTTCCCTTATTAAATAAGTGTACTGTTTTTATTTCAATGAGCATTTATTCTTCTCAAGTCAGGTTCTTACTCGAGCACTTCACTTACTTTCAATTGGATGGTAGATCATCAGTTCGTTCAAACAGATGACAGAAGTTTTGCTGTTGAGTTTGGAATTTACAATCTACATGTGACGTGTGACACAACATTCATGGGAAACGTTTGTTTGACATTATTTTTCAGTCAGAACATAAAAGTCACAGTCACATTATTATTATACCTACATTTAAAGGATTCTTTATTAAAAAGATGTTTGTGTCACTATTTTTATTTCAGGGGATTATTAAAATTTTTAAATGAAGCAACGACTGTGTAGCCCAAGGTTTCCTAATGTGGAGGACTGCTGATTCTTTCTGCTTCGTGTCACTGTCAGCTCTTTTAAACTCACTGGTTGTGCTCAACAAATGAATCCCGTACCCAAACTTCAACTATTCAGTGCTGTGTACAGGTACTCATATACTCATATTCTCATATATGACAAAACCACATCATCATCATATTTTAATGCTATTTTAATGAAATGTGGATTTCAAGTGATGCTGAATTGTACCAGTTACATGATGAATGACCTCGTATTATCATTACAGCTTTCCACTGTAAAAACTGATAAAACTGGATAAGACTTCTGTTGCAACAAGCTACTTAAGAACAAGGTTCAGCTTATACTAACTGAGAGGAACATTTCTGTAAACAGTCTCCTCAGGACCACCGATGAGATGAATAAGGCAGAACTTTTATTTTCTCTTGATCAAGGAAGCATGAATACGTCAGCACACAACTGACAGAAACATATTCAAAGAATCTAACATGCAACCCCCTTTTCTATGATGGGAGGGAGAGGCGAATAGATAACGATCGTCTGTGAGACATTACAGTTGGTTCCCGTCTGGAGGTGAATTCAATGTCAGAACATCCCGTCTGACTCACTGAGATAAAAGTCTGGTGCAGTATCTCACAAGAGTCACTTTAAGTTATCACAAATGCAAAAGGATAACTCTGTGTACTATTTTTCTTTCCAGCTCTTACACTTTGGTGGGTACAAAAATATACTGAGGTAAATCTACAATGTCCTCCTGATTTGTAGTGAAAAAGTATGTGATACATGGATTTGTATATTCGTCATAGTGTGATGTGATCTTCATCTAAATCAAGAGTATTAACAACTTTATTGAGAAGAACCATAAACACCTCAGTGTGAGTGGAAATTGTATGTGAACCCTTGGAATTAATTTGAGCCCGTACTTCCTGCAGAACTGCTTTAACTCGTGCTTCTGTGTGTGTGTGTGTGTGTGTGCTTCTCCTAAAGTCGTGCTCTTTAGCAAACTTCAGGTGTGCAGCAGTGTTCTTTTTAGTAATCAGCAGCTTCCTTCAGCTTCTTTTGACAAAGCATAGCTTACATAAGCACATTCTTCTTGAGCCAAACAAACTCAAAAGGTTTAAGTGATTTTTGTCAGTCGAAGTAGCTCTGGTCCACATCTACAAACTAATTTTCCTAACTTATGCTGTCACCCTACTCCAGTTAGCTTTTTCGAGGTCACTATGAAAGATCTGAATTTTCTTGCATTATCATTTTCTATTTTAGCATATATTTGTTAATACTCTTGGCTCAGATGAAGATCAGATCACCAAAAGCGTCACATACTTTTTCTTGCCACTGCAAAGAACGTATAAAATAGAAATACTCAACTTAACTTTAATTATCTCAAAACTGTCCTTAAGTGTAGCTTTACTTTAAAGGTTTCCCTAACATTTGCAGGACATTAGCTCTTATTTCTTTCTGAGGTGATACAGAGGTGCATGAGCTTAACTTTTCATGAACCTGTGAAATGATAATAAATAAAAAATAAATACCATATGTGCATGCTCATGCTGGTTTTTCATTGTCAGCAACAGTATCATTTACAATGCCCATCAAAAAGGTAAGAAATTGAAAAATTCATGTCATCACTTAGAACTCTTCACCCCTGAATCACTTAAGTGTACAAATGAAAGGAAACCTGTACTTTACCACCACTTAGATTTATTTTTGAAGAACATTTGTGTCAGCAGCTCATTCACACTGATTACCTGAGTGTTAATTCAATTTCATTTCTGAATGCATTCAAAGTGAAACGATGCTTGTCTGAAGGTACACAAAAAGCATCTACACTGACCTACACAGAGCACACTTCCCAAATATCAACAGTCCAGAGCTGGGTGCTCAGGGAGCAGATTAGCTTTTAACAGAAGGCTAGGAGGTGGGACTGCATGCATGTACAACAGCAATGTTGTATGTTCACTTCTGTGTGGCAGCTTTGAGCCAATTTCTACAGACAGTAACAAATTCAAAGTGAGACGTTCGTCCACTACAGATGGACAGTGTCATGCACTGCTGCTGCTGCTCTGAGTAATGCACTTATGCGTTTTCAAGCGAGATCGTCTACTAAATTTCTTACCACAAACATGGCAACTAAATAACCTCTCCCCAGTGTGCAGGGGCATGTGTTGTGTCAGATGTCCTTTCTGTGTAAATCTTTTACCACACAATATGCAGCTGAACGGTTTCTCTCCTGTGTGGATCCTCATGTGCTTTGACAGCGACTGACTCAGAGTAAAACTTGCGTTGCACACGGAGCAGGTGTACGGCCAGACACGTGCTCTGGTTGAATCTCTGCCCGCAAACTGTGCAGCTAAAGGGTTTCTCCCCCATGTGAGTGCTGACGTGTCTCGCTGCATCTGATCTGGAGCTGAACTGCTTCTTGCAGACTGAACAGATGAAGATATTTTCTCCTGAAAGAGTTCTGTTTTGTGTGACTAAATGTAAACTCTGTGCAGATGCTTGGACACAAACACAGCAGATTAATTCTCCTGTAGGGTTTTTCACGTAGCTGTGCATCCAGTCCTCATGGTCGAATGTTTTTCCACAATCAGAGCAGCTAAGGAACTCCATGTCGGTGTCACATTCTTGATCAGCTTCAGCTTCGCCTGTGTTTTCCAGTGTTTTTAAATCTGACTGATGTTCTCTGTTCTGCTTCCAGTCGTCATTGCTCTTCTCAGCTTGTGTACAAGAGTCTACCGTCTCAGTGCAGTTAGCTGGTTGTAAAAGGGTCTCTGGATCAAAGTTCCAGGATGGTTCTGATGCTCCACAGTACTCCCCATCTGTTTCTGCTTGTATCTGTTGAACCGAGCTATCGACTGGAGTCTCTTCCTCTCTGTCCTCCTCAGTTTGTCTTTGATGAAGCAGTGAGCACTGAGCTCTCTCTTTGTCATCTTCACTCTTCCAGGCGACAGGTGCTTCAAGCTGCTCTCCCTCACAACAGCTCCCAGGGTGCACACACTCGTCTGCACAGATGGACTGATTGAAATGAACCCTGACCCCGCATTCACTCCCTATCCTTAGATCATCACTGATGTTGGAGAGGAGCAAAGAAAGCCTACAACCAAGAAGTTTTGATTGCCTCTAAAATGTACCTTGTATGTCATTGTATGTATTTTTTGAATATAAATAAATAAATAAATAAAATGTTTTTACTTATTATATGTCTCTAGTAACATTACATTTTAGAGACACCTTATTAAGTTCATAATTTATGTATTGGCAACACAAACATCATTCACTTAATCAATTCAAAGCTTCACATACTGGTCATGGTGTCATCACTCTGCCTGGTTGGCAGTTATTGACCACTTGATGGCACAGTAGAAAAAATAAAGCACCATGAAGCTTCCATGCTTCACGAAGCTTCATCTAGCAAACACTAGGGGCTTCTAAAAAACAAAAAAACTTTTTATGCATATAGAAGTTAGTATGTGTAAGTACACGTAAGCAATATCAACATTCAATAATCAGTTTTCTAAAACTTCAATTGATAAAGTGTGATGAAGTTCTGGTTATCCAGTGAATTAAATACAGGACAAGTAAGGGTAATGCATTTCACTGATGTGAAACAAACAAAAATAACATAACAATTCAACTGTGGGAATGATATCTGTGAGCAGTCTGCCTCATTATTTGCAACACTGTCCTGTTTTGTTCCTGCAGATTGCGTTTCCGGGTAAATTTTCTCCCACAGACGGAGCAGCCGAACGGTTTCTCTCCTGCATGAAGTCTAATCTGTCTCTGCAGAGACCTCTTCTGGCTAAATTTCTTACCACACTCAGGGCAGCCGTATGTTTTCGGTCCAGCAGTGCAGTGACATGTTTCAACAGTTGTACTGACTTCACTGTGTTTCACAAAGGTTGAAGCTGCCTGAGCTTCCCTTGTCTCGTTCCACTCGTCATTGTTGCAGTCAATCTCACAATCAGAAGAGACAGGCTCCAAATGCCCAGCTGAGCTGGCTGAAGTCTCTCCTCCTCCATCCCACTCAGTTTGTTTGTCATGAAGGTGCAGGGAATGACGTCTCTCTCCATCACCTTCTTACTTCACAGGTACAGCAGTGGGTGGGAACTCTGTGATATGAGCCTCCTTCAGTCCTTGAAGCTGCTCTCCCTCCCGCCTGCTCCAGAGTTCCTCCTGTTCCTCTTTAATGGGTGGGGGCTCTGGGTCCACCTGGCCTAGACTGGTCCTGTAGTCCTGCTGCTCTGAGGGAATCTCGTTTAATCACCAACACCTGTGGATCACCTACCAACAGATAGAAAATGTTCTCTTAAGTGCGTTACTACATTAATATTTCATTATTTCTAAAAACATGGAACACATATGCACCTCTATGTCTTCTACAAAGGATAACATGTATTCACAGTTTACAACAACACAGAATGTACCTATATTTACTGTTTGATTTGCAAATGGAAGTAGTTACAATAATAGTAGAAATAGGGAATTCTAGGATTAAAGCTACACTGTGTATTATTTTAAGATATGCTCCATATTTTGACCATGGATGTTTGGTTTTGACAGCATTCGGCTATGGGTGGACTGCTTTTGAGCTTCATGCTACAGCTAGGTTGATCTCTTTGAGCGTATCTGAGATGAACACTATTAGGTAGAGAGAAATGTTTTGAAGATCTTTTTCTCATGATGTGTAAATGGGGTAAACACTAGAATTAGCATTTTAGCACTTCCTGCTACCATGTTCAGCTTGGTAACTGGCTGTGCACCACAGTAGGAGATGATGTGGTGTTGTCAGACGAGCGGAGTGCTGAATGGTGTTACTGAGTGTGTCTGTTGTGGTCTCCGCCCTTCAGCTCAGACCACCTAGATTTAATGAGACTAGAGGTGATCATACGATTGTATTCATACGATAATATCTCCTCTACAAACGAACCACTGCTCTCAGACGTCGCATTTTACACGTCGTCATACAACGAACAGCGACTTGTCCTCCACACAAACCTTTGGAGAGGAGCGCGCAGGAAGCTGCCGACTGTGGCGCCGAGCGATGGCGTCACAATTCCGCGCGGACGAAATGTAAAAACAAAAACAAAACAAGAACAGTGTTAAGAGTTTTAGTAGTTTACACATAAGACTTTTATTAGGAAACGACATACTGCTAATACAGGTATGCGACTGCGCCTGGACCAGCTGCTCCTCTTTTCATCTATACATCCAAACTGTCGCAATATGTTTGAATCAAGTGTTATTTGAAAGAGTTGTAGCTATAACTACGATTAAATGATCGGAAAAGGAGTTGCATTTTGACTGGCTAGGGTGCTAATGTTATTTTATCTACATTATTCTTTTATTATATTATACATTTTCAGTGTCTCTTTGTCTTGAAGTATGGCCAGATGTGTGTCTTCACCTAACCGCCACTTTCCATGTGCATAAACGAGTCCCACACTAAGACAACCTTTCTAGCATAACCTGGGATACAGCTCATCTGCATAAAACATGTCACTTTAAACTACCGTTTAACCTGGAGCTCAGGGATTTTCAGCCTCATGTCACTAAATGAAGACAATATCAGACAATAAGATTCTTTCATTGCTAAGAGACATCACATTTTACCAGTATAATCAATAATATACTACTACATACTGTACCAGTATGAAAAGAAATGCTAGTTTATTTCCTTTGTAACCTACAGTTAGCACAGACCCACCACTTGAAACTACAATATGAATCTCAAAACAAATTTAAAAACATGTTATTTCTGTTATTCTGTTAGTTACAGCCATTACTACACTATAAAAGCTTCATACTACACAATGTAAGGCTCTGGAAGGAGTCTGTTGCCAGTTTAAGTTCCATGGGGTTGTCAGTTTCTTGTATATTGATCTGTTTATTCAGTAAACAAGACTGTCTATTTGTATTACATTTAATTAGTAGTCTTTGTTGTTGACTCTATGGCAAAAACCCTATGTTGTATTGTTGTAAATCACTGTTCAGCATTGCAGCATAGTCCAGCCCTAACGTTGAGACCTTCCTGCATTCTTGCTGGTAGCTGACACACAGAACCACCCCTTCCTCCGCGGTGCGGACACAGCTCAACTCAAACATCAGTCTAAAAAAAAAACATATACCATGCAGCTTCATTCATTATCTGTCGTCTGTCGATGGGTGTTTGCACCTGCACACTTGTGGCTTTTAACATGCGACAGCAAACTGAAAGTCCGTCCACAAACGCTGCAGCTGTACGGTTTCTCCCCTGTGTGAACTCTAATGTGTCTCTTTAAAGTTCCCTTTTCACTAAAGCGCTTCCCGCAGAACGAGCAACTAAATGGTTTCTCCCCGGTGTGACTTCTCAAGTGTATAACCAACGTCTTCTTCTGACTAAAGCTTTTGCTACACACTGAGCAGCTGAATGGTTTCTCTCCAGTGTGACTTCTCATATGGGTCTTCAGATTGACCTTGGCACTAAAACTTTTGTTACAAACGGTGCAGGTGAACGGTTTTTCCCCTGTGTGGCTTCTCATATGGGCATGCAGATTTCCTTTGCAGCCAAATCGTCTATCGCAAACCGTGCAGCTAAATGGCCTCTCACGGGATTTACGATGATTGGCGGCGCTCTCTTTTCTCAGTGTGTCTGAAATTAAGTGCTCTTGTCTTGTTCTTTCCGTCCAATCATCATTACTATCCTCAGTCTCTGATTCACAACAGTATAACGGCAGCGACTGATCACTGCTCATGTGTTGAGCTGAGCTGCTGGCTGGAAGCTCCGTCTCTAGCTTCTCTTCCACTATTCTTGGATGAAGATCGTCCACGTCATCATTTTCACTTTTTACAGGTGCAGCAGTGAGTGGGAACTTAATGATATCAGCCTCTATCTGGTCCTGAAGCTGCTCTTCATCCTGACTGATACAGAGATCCTCTTGTTCCTCTTTAATGTGTTGTGGCTTTGGGTCGTCCTGGTCTGGACCTTTCCTCCACTCAAGCTTCTCCTCTTTTCTGATAGTCAGTTCAAGGCCATCTAGAGGTGAAAGTGATATACAAAAACAAAACCAAACTTTAATAACAGATCTTATTGTACCACATCATTGTACTGGGAACCTATGGTTGAACCCTGGTCACCAAGCCAAAATCTCAACCCACTATCACTCCTCAGTTTCTGCCAGAGATCACGACACTAATCCAGATCAGCCAGCTTAATAACCTTTTCTCAGCCAGGGCATTAACCAATAATCATTAAAGAATCAAAACAAGTTAGAGAATTACATTTCTGATCCAACGTGACTGCTTCGCGTTTGCGCTTTTATTGTGAAGGTCTACATCTTAGGACTTCCGCTCGTGATGTGGTTTAACTTTCCACAGCCGTGGGACGAGAAAACTATCTTTTCATAACAGACTGACGCTCCCTGTCTGCTTCTCAGACAACTAGTCACTGCCACCACACCAGGGGATTGGGCTGAACCGAGGAACCGTCCACCGACCTGCTTTGATCATGTGGATGTCGGTCCCGACGACCTCCTCCAGCACCCTGCGCTGCCGACGGAGCTCCTCCTCGTAGTTGGAGATGGTGGCTTCCAGCAGCTTGAAGATCTCCTCCACGGCCGCGCTCAGCCGCTGGTTCACAAACGCCCTCAGCGTCTGAATCGTGGCCATTTTGTCGAGCCGGTGAGCTCTGACTAGCTGTGGCTGTGTGTGGAGCCCCCTCCTCCTCCTCCTCCTCCTCCTCCCCCTCCTGTCCCACACATCATGCTGGGTTCAGAAGCTGCACCTCGTGTTTTCCACTCACAGGAAACAAACAGCTGTTTGCATCACTGGAAACATGACATGTCACGAAGAGCAGCGTTTCTCATCAGCTGGTGCTTTGCAGTCCAACAGTCGAGGCCGTCGACATGTCGGTCCAGTAGCGCCCCCAAGTGGCCCGATCGTTACCCTACAGTTTTGAGAGCAGGGCCTGTGGACTGCCTCTAGGTTTGAGGTACTTTAATGAACATGTTGGGGTTCTAATCTCCAGCCACGAATGACTCCATGTTCAAGACAGCAATAAGAGCAGATGGTATAAATAATAACAGTTAATGTTCAAAGGACTTCACTGCTCCATGTTAAAATAACAAGCAACCCAACAGCATTTACTGTTCTTACGTTCACAACATATGATCATCAAACAGTGTGTAGGTCAATTAAAAGATGCTTCATCATTACCAGCCGCAACAATAAAGTGATGAACGAGTGAAGACATCACTACTTATATTTCAATAATATCATAGTTAGAGATGTGCAATCACTCAGTCTCAGTCTGCCTACTTTAGGTATTTTTAGAGCTAATACCTTTATTTAAGTAACAGTTAAGTACAGTACCTCTGAGCTGTAATACTGCTACTGCTACTACTACTTCTTATACACACTGTTTATGATGTAATAAAATTCTTCGCTGTTTCAAGATGTGTGTGGCATTTACATGTTTCCCTAAAAACCATCGGCTCAACGATTTTGTCCATGAAATAATACGTTTTTCATAGAGAGCTGTGCAAGCTGAGGTGAGAGCTGTTAATCATATATGAAAAACAGATGGAACGTGACAAAAAAAGGTCAGACGCGAGACTCATCACATTCTGACAAAGTCTTTATTTCTTATTGTTACTTGATCAGTACACAGACAGAGACAGCTTAATTCATATATGTATTTATATATAGTATATTTCAACTTTACAATACACATCTGAATGACAACAGAGCACGTAGGAGTCATTCTACTGTGAACAGAAACAAGTTCAAAGGGAAGACTCCCACAATATGAAACAATCAGGACAAGAAAAAGAAGAAAAAGAAAATTATTGCTCAGTACAAATCAATCATAATGTTAGTAAGAAGAATAGCAGTGGTACACATGAACCAATATTATTATATCAAGATGAGGTTATACACTAATGTTGCCTATAAAAAGAGATATTCCAAGCAAAGAGGAACAGAAATATGGCGACATTTTCTTCACAATACAGTAGAGTTAAGTGTTCAGTTTGGATAACCTGCTCTCTAAATAAAAAACATCTATATGTGCAAGGAGGACCAAGGACTATACAGACTGATCTAGTGCCAGCTAAAGGTAGGGGTGTAGTTTCAGAAATAGCTACTGAACTTCACTATTTTCAGACTTTGCGGAGAAGCAGGAAAATTGATCATTTTTCAGGGGTTAAATGTCAAAGGTTTAGGGCCAGGCATATACTGTAAGTGTAAATCATAGTGAGAGCATCTGGGAGGATGAGGCATAGGTTGACAATGCTATACAGCACTTCAAAAAGGGACAAAATACATTCAGGAGCCCCCCAGGCAGTTTGGGTCGAAGTAGCGTAAGAGGAAACTAAAGTGTAGATGACAGAAAATAGCTAGAAAACACTGAAATATGACCATATACAAACTCCGCTACATGCAAACTTCAGTCTTAGAAAATTCATCGATGAGGCTCTGTGAGGAGGAACTGAGGTGTTTGATCTGGCCAATGTCCTCTCTTAAGCTGTCCTTTCCGCAAGTCAGGGTTTTTTTAAACTAAGATTTTTCGACATTTCACAAACAATTCAGCAGTAATCTCTCGAGCTTCAGCAAGTCACATTCCTTTTCTTTAACATTCATTCATCCTCGATTATCCAGGTCAGAATCCCTCTCTGTGTATTTTGGCAACACTTCTCCTTGTCATGAAGATCGGTCCACTGCCCTCCAGCCCCCCCCCGGTGCTCAGAAACACACCTAACACTACCGACATTTTTAAAATTGACTTCAGCTGATAGCCCTTTAGGGTGCGATTGGGTTTGCCTGTGAGAGCCGGGGCACCTTGTGATTTTTTTAGAGGGAGGGGTTTATTTTCTAAGGTGGCTGGGGGTTGCCCTACATTCTGAGCTTGGTGCCCAAATGGCTCCAAAAAAGCCCCGTCCCTTACAGGCTGCCTCGGGAAAGCGCACACCTCAGCAATTGGAAGCTACGCCCCCTTCTGACAGGGGACCAAAGTTGTAAAAGTGGAAACAGTAGAAGGTGACTATGGTACATGAATACAGTACATTACTAAGCCATAACCAGGGGGCCCGGCTCCGATCTTCATTAGCAATGTGGTCCAGAATTACAGAAGACAACAGCACACAGCTCCTTAATCTAAACCTCTAACTATATACATGAACTATGCTTGTGAATTCATTGTATGGCTACACATCATGTAAAAACACACACTACACACAGCAATGGATTCCTACTGGTGTGTGATTTTTTTTCTTTGGCTAAGTTCCCTCTCAAAGCCCAGCCCATGCAGCTTTCCCTGGCGAATGTGTTTGAAAATGTGAGTGCATAGGAATATGTGTATGCCGGTGGAGACCTGTGAATGTAGGGCGGAGGGGTGGGCGTAGCTTTGGCATTGTCATGGAGAGGGGCTGGGTGCTGTGAGGGAAGGCTGCTGTGAGTTCTTTGGTGGCAACCAGGAAACAGGGCTATTTGGGGAAAGCGCGGTCCTGCCTCGGTCTCCCCGGTTTAGGTTTGGTTTGGATCAGAGAGTGATTGTCATGTTATAGACCACAAAACTCCAACTATGGCCGAAACCTCCATGCACTGGAGTTACAGAGTGATTATGCCGGTTGCATCCATGGCTCTAATTAACTACAGTATACACATGTAACATGCTAATGACAAATGCACTAATACTAGATATTACTCAGATACTAGAATGCCCTAAGATTACTTTCACATTTACATGCACATACATGTTAATAGATGTCAATTATGGCCTACATTGATGTAATGGATTGTCTTAGACATTTAGGATGATACACAGGATAAAGCTGCACTCAGCAACATTGGTCTAATGTGGCTGCAAATGGCAGCGACATACAGAAAATCAGAACTTCAATAACCAGACATCTAGCCAGCCTGGGTCTGTACGACACCACATTTTATGGACTAGACCTTAGTCTGAATGAACCACTTTGCAAATGGTTTAGGAAACAGTTTGGATTCATCCTGTCCTAAGCAGACACATGAAATATCTATAATAAGTTACATAGGTAATTAGTGTTCAAGTTGCAATTTAAGCTCATACTAATAATATTCTTCTACTTCTATTCCTAAGTTTACAGTCTACATGTAACAATGAAACTAGCTCATAATAGTGCACTTTATTTTCAATGCTTTTCCTTTGATATTGACAATTTCATGCTCACTTGATTTCACAGAACATGATTATAAGTGTTTGATAGAAGTCTAGAAATGCAGGTTCAATTTAGATTAGTTTTATGCATGCTAATCCAGTGGGCCACATTGACTTGGCTATGACAGTGGTTATAATAGACTCTATATTTAGATTATTCACTTCATGCTTGTTTGATTCTAAACAACAGCTGGACTTCAAGTCACACATCACAGATTGTCATCTTGCTCAAAACCAACATTATTCCTACCTAACTTTGGTTGCACTTTGCCACGCCATGTACAGACTATCATGGTAAAAGCAATAAAAATGAAAGAAGCTGCACATTTATATCAGCTAAGATCCCTGGTGCTGTAGTGGCTAGGTTTCAATGCACGGTGGCCGGGGTTTTTAGTTTACTGGCCGGAGATAATAGTTTAGCCTCAGATGTTATTACGTATTTGAACACACAGACTAATCCTATTAGTACAAAGCTGATTTGTACTAATGCTTCTGGAAATCTGTTTACAATAACCCACAAACAAGCACCTGAAATGCATGGATGTTGATGATATCGTTGTTTTTCTTTCAAGTGTAGCTCTAAATCCAGACGTACTCTAGTGATACTCTTAGACTATGAACGCAACTTCTCTACACGCTATAGGTGCACTGAGCTATGACAGACTGTGTTCTGTTGTCTGTCAGTTTCTGGACACACCTCCTCTAACACCCACCTGTACACACAACACAGAGAGAGATACTGGCACTTTGTCCGTACAAAAACACACAACGTACACACACATACAAAAAAAAAAAAAAAAAAAACAGCTTGTAAAATACTGATGCAGAGCACTTTTGTTTTAAATGGCACCCCCTAAAAGTTTCTTTTTTTCTTTGCCACAGCCTACACTTTCACCTTCTCAAACATTATTAAGTCTTTATCGCCTTTTGCTGTGTGGATTGTTGACAGACTGGGGGGTGGGAGTTGAGGTGGGTGGAATACACTTCAAGACACTCCAAGAACAAAAACAGTTGTCTAAATCTGTAAGTGCTAGGAAGGGTGTGGAGGTGAATATTTAAAAGGTGTGGTTGGGACTCTTAAGTAGCAGTACATATGGTATTTACAGTGGAGAGAAGAAGATGGCAGGCAAAGGGATATGGAGGAGATAGTTAAAGATGAAGAGAGCTGTCCTCACCTTTCCTTTCTGTCGCTCTTCTACCCTCTCTAATATCTAGTTTCTTCTCTCACATCTTTAGTCCTCCTTTTCCTTATTATTCCCTCATCTCTTTGCTGTCATCCCTTCCTGCATCTCTCTGTCTCTCTCCATCCCTCTACCCCCTCCCTCCCTCTTTCTACAGCTCCTCAGCAGGACACCTCCATGGTTTGAGTGACGGTGCCGACTCCCTCGGTGCTATCGGAGTGCGTGCAGGCCCGAGAGCGGTTCCCGTCCACAGATCCAGCGCTGGTCAGGGAGGCCGTCCTGGAACGGGCCAGACGAGTCATGCTGGCAGAGGGCACTGAGAGGATAGGGGAGAAGTGGAAAATTGGGGAAAAAACTAACAATAAATGATCATTAAACTTAACAAGACAGTGAGATTAGTTGATGTTGGGGAGATGTGGGGAGTACATGCTAATGCAGAGAACTAAGGATTATCCTTTTTTGTAGCTGGTGACAAAAGGCAGCTGTCTGACTTACACACCAGCCACAAACACTTAGGGTTGTGGATTTAATCCGTTGACTACTTCTCTACACAGAGATGCACAGAGATGTCAAGAGTTTGCTTTATATAAATCTCTATTCTAGTTTAGAAATATTTATAGAGCAGCAAATGGGCCTTGAGATTGTTTAACATTTCCTAAATGTCTTCACTAACGAAGCTCTAACCATTAATCTTGGCTTTGAATTTATTATACTTACAGTTGGTCTTACCAAAATCGAAAGAGTTGATTAAAAGAAATTCAGCAGGACTGGTGCAATAAAATAGTATTAATATAATATTAATGTAATGTTCAATATCCCATCTGATAGATCTGTTGAAGTTTAACACAAGTGCATCCTTAAATTTCATTTAAATGTAGCACTGATATATATTATTTACTTTGAGACTAGTCATGGTGGATGTTAACAAACAGTTAATACTTCCTGCAGAGCAACATTTATTTGAAAAATCATTTGTTGTCGTCTTTCTGCACACTCGACAAATTTAAATTTGATAATGTCTCAAGCTTGAACCTGGATATTTCCAGGCAAAATGACTGGACAGGATTTGGTGCTCTAAGGCTAGGGTCGGCAGTTTTGATAGATAAACCCAAAGACATAGGTTTTCAACGGTGTGCTCTGTCAGCTGTAGTTTTAATTAGAAATCATTTGATTATAGGAACTTAACTTTTAAAAACTAAAATAGTACTAATGTTGCTGGTCATTTGTTCTAAACTTAGTCCAAAAGGTTTTGCTCAAAGCTAGCTGAAGGCCATGCAAAGAGCACTACTGGAGATGCAATGGCAAAGGGATGGGGGGAAGGGCAGCATATTTTTCCATGGGAGGAAAAATTATTTTGTTAAAACAAAGATGGGGTTAAATGTCCTGGGGATTAAACAAAACAGATATGAAAGTAAAACAAACAGTCCAAAAGATTGTATCCATAACAAAATCAAATTAAAATAAATTCCAAAATGCTCATGTCATTGAACGGGGCAGCGATAAGAGCTAACAGGAGAATGGGGAGGAGGAAGTACCTGGCCCTCCACTCAACCTCCGATCCTTCACATAAGCAACTGAGAGAACAGGGCAAGGGAGACAGAGGGCAAGATTAACAAAACTCATGAGCCCCCTGCATAATATACATCACAATATATTCATGAATAACATAAAAAAGAGCTTTTTACGAGGAAGTAATTTCTGATAATAAGACACAAACTCAGTTTCTGTGGACACTTACTGTAGCCCATTCCCTGCAGGAAATACTTGAAGGCTTCAGTCAGCTTGCCAGGCTGGAGAGGAACACATCAGAGTTTTCATTTCACTGATACTGAATCTCACAGCTTTAAATACAGATGATGTATTCATGGTCTGTCTGGAGTTTTTATTCCATTTGATTATCTGGCCATCATATGTAGTTTTATTAAGGTTGTTACCTGTGTGAGCTGGGGAAGTCCACCAGAGTCAGCCATCTGCCACGAGAGGAGAAAGCAACATCAAGCACACTGCTAATAGCACTATGGCTTTCTTTGTCAGCGCTTGTTTCAGCGCTCTACATAGAGGATGCTTTTTTATATTATGAAGTTTATTTCATACACTGTACATTACAATTTCCTATCTCTCCAAGTGTGGTGATGGAGATTTTTGTATTATTTTATACAATCAACAGCAGTAATTGAACATGGCGTCTGTTGAGTAGTGTGTACTCCTGCGGGCTATTTATTGTGCAGAAAGAAGGAAAAACAGAGATGCTGAATCACACGTGTGTCCATGTGTATGGACACTTTCAGCTAGAACTTTGCTGAGCTGGTGGTTGTTCAAAACAGAAGTTAATGCAAATAGATGGGGTCAGCCCACCAATCTGTGATTGTTTCACACTGTAGGATCACCTAGCGGTAAGAGTCTGACTTTTCTGGTGATACATGCAAGAACCAGAACCAGAACCAGAAATTCAAGCATCTGCATCAAACTCGCTTCTCATCTGTCAGCTAAACGTGTGTAGCTATAGGTGGGATGAGGACAAACAGTTACCTTTAGGAAGGTGGTGTTGGTTGGATCCAGTTTGGAATTGCACTCAACCTTTAAGACAAAAAAAGGAAATTGAACTGAACTGAGACAAGAAAGCCACAGTAACGGGAAACATGACAGAGGGATAATGCTGCGTGTAGTCTATATGTGGAGAATATATTAGTCTTTGCTTATGTGAGTGACCCAGATACTGCAGTGTGCTGCAGAGATGAGTCACTCCAGAAGGCTGGAAACACAGCCGCAGTGCACACACACACACATTCACACACAGACTGTAGACAGATGTGCACAGATGCACAAACACACAATGCATGACCGCTCACACTCCTGGACACTGACAGTCACAGCAGGGATAAACACACAGCCTGCGTCATACACACACAGCACATGTTTTTGCTGTCTGCTGCTGTGTTTAGTCTTTAATCCCTCGCAGAGATTACAGCACTCCATTTACTTCCCAAACATATTAAATATGAACAAAATGCCACATCACTGCAATGGAAATGCACATATTTCTGTGTTTCTACGGACTTTATGTATCTTTAATCCTATTCTACGTCTCTGTTGATCCACACACTCCATGTACAAGAATGTATCATTTAGAGTAATTGGGAACAAACACAGCAGCTTCAGTTGAACATATCAGTGAATATGAAATGTTAACGCGACCTCCATCTGTCACAACCGATTAACAACCTTCGTTTACATCTCCCAGCTCCTCATGCTGCTCCCCTCTACTCCATACCTCCATCCCATTCCTCCTCCTCTTCCACCCAAAAAAAAGAGATTTGATTTAAATTGGTTTAAACATGCAACACATTCACTGGTGCAGAAGCATAATCTGGGCCACATCAAGGTAGGAAACCCCAGAGACAGAGAGAGGCCATCTGGCCCCTGGAGAACAGACATAAGCACGCACACATACACACACACACACACACACACACACACACACACACACACACACACACACACACACACACACACACACACACACACACACACCTATGGAATTAAATCAAAGGCATGAATCACAGATGGAGAGATAGAGAGAAAACAGACACACAGAAAGTCCGAAGGGGTTCAGCAGGATTGCAGAGAGAGTGAACCAGGTTTCTGCCAGCTGATTTATTTCCGTTTCCCTGAATGAGGACAGTCACTAACTAGATTTCTGTGCCAAGTACAAAGCACTGAACAGAGAGGAAACAGGGGAATGAGGGGATGACTTAGGTTTAGACAGACTGATGATTCTTAGAAGCGTTATTACTTTGAAGAAACAAGTCATCTCCGTGGGAATGTTAAAGGAGCGAGTTCAGACGTGAGACACGGTTGTTGAAAGAGAGAGAAATCTTCAGAGAAGGAAAGAAAGATGATGGACTCACCACTCCTTCCTCAGCAGGGGCGTTGTCTCCTACAACCAGCATCACAGGACACCTACAGAAAAACAGCATTACATATACATACATGTTACATATAATGTACAGGCCAGACAGTTGGCTGTTTTTTGATTTTATTTATAATTTTTAGTACATTTTGAATTTCGTAGAACCTAAGAACTTGCATTGATTTTAAGAAGAACATTTAAAGAGCCCATATTATGCAAATTATTATGCATTTTGGTACATATATATGACTCTCTGATGCATGTAGACATGTAGAAATGTTTCTTTTTTACATTTTCTGGTATTGTAGAAACCAGTCAAGTGGTCAATTTAAAGTTTGAGTCTGAAACATAGAACTTAATATTAACTGTTGATCAAATCATTCTCCCCCAGTCTTTTCTTGACTCCAACCTTGTGTTGTGCTTTAATAATGTTGGAGTCACATATTTGGATGAGAGAAATCATGTTTTGTTATTTTAGCCTGGCAGAGTTTTGTAAATGTATGTGTATTTGGAAAGACATTTTTTTATGTTCAAAGTTGTACAAATGCTCCAAATCAATGGAATTGTACTTCTAGAAAAAGTGAAGAAGCAAAAATAGTTTTTTCTAGTTGTCAAGTCTCTCTAGTTCAAACAGTCAACCTTAATGAGACTAGTTCAGTGAGCTGCACTATCTACACCATCATATTAAGAAAACTCTGCAGACTTACTTCAGGGTCTTGGCGTTGAGCACTGTTCCACTGCGATTCATCTCCAGATCCCTCCGACTGGAAGAGGTGACACAAAATAAATAATAAGATGCTGTTGTTTTTATGTTTTTGACTTTATCTGTGTGTGTGTGTGTGTGTGTGTGTGTGTGTGTGTGTGTGTGTGTGTGTGTGTGTGTGTGTGTGTGTGTGTGTGTGTTCACGTTGCTCCACCTGTTGTACATGTTCCAGAAGAGCTGCAGGTTGAACTGGTTGACGGTGTTGTTGATCTGTTGCCGGTAGCTCTGCACTAGCTCTGTGTTGTTCATCAGCTCCTCCTGAATACACACAAAAACACACACAATTTGGGTCAGAACATTTGCAAAGAAACATAATTTATAAGCTGGGGGGTGAAGAAAGATTTGCTATGTTTTGTTTATCCTATTTCTAGGAAGTACCTGACTGAAAAGATGTGGCAGCACAGTATCTGGCAGAGTACTGGTCAGACCTGACAGCTGAGGGAAAAAACAGGGAGATTATTACAGCTGGAAAACAATATGATGGTCTGTATTTGTTTTGTGTATCACTAGTACACAGTAGTAGAGGAAAAGTACTTTGGTGGCAGCCCAGTCAATCCATCCTTTGCCATTGGGGTCAATGTTGAGCAGAACCAAGCCCTCTACCAGGTCAGGGAAGATCAACTGTAGGCAGCAGACAGCAGAACACATAAACAATAATAGGTGACTTTGTCCTTGGCTCCTTGTGGACAAGCAATCTAGGTACAGCACATACAGAGGAGTAGGACTTATTTGACTTACAGCAAACTTGGCGAGAATGTAGGCTCCAGCTCCAACTCCGATCCCAATAATGCTCTTAAACCTAAGAGATCATCAGCATTTAAACAACAATATTCTGGAGTGCTTATACTGTGTTGCAGAGTGGTACTGTTGGCAGCACAGATTGAAATTCATGTTCAAACCGAGTCAAGCGTTGTACATCTCAGCTGTGGATGGTACTGTATGTTCAGGCTAAAATTACATGCTGTTGGCAAGAAATGCCTTCTTCTTTGTCTTCTAGTCTGGAGAGACTGCTCAGGAATCCAAGAGGCTGGCTAACACTAACCTGACCATGCTGTTACACTTCAGTGAGTACAGTCACATTTTGAACCAGAATGCACCAAAATACTTGAGAACATTGGTTTAAATGAGACACAGAACACATACAAGTTTGATTTTATGTGGAACCCAAAAGGGAAAATAGATCTTTGAATATATATGAAATATATCTTGGTTTTGACAACATTTTTCCCTGCAGATGACTGTTATTAAAAGCATTGGCTGTGAATAAATAAATGTGGACTACGTGGATTTGAATCCAAGAAGTACTAACCCAAAGTGCTGCACCACGGTGGGCAGCATTCCAGCCAGCTGGTCCATAGTGGGGTACTGGTACCTGTGGGGAGAAAGGATACATCTCCTTGAGGCTCATCTCCGCTTTGCATGTTGTGTGTGTGATTACTGCATTGCAGTGTTTTTTAATGCATTTGTAACATATTTACTGTAGATACTTTAAACTGATTTAAATGAGGTAATAATGTTAACTGCAGCATTATCTGTTCATCAGTAGTCTAATCCCCTGACCACCAGATAATTAACACATATTAAATAGTAAATAATTCCCTATTCATTACTGCTTATTTACAAACATATCCCTAGTCATATGTAATTTGTGTTCATATACCCCTGTGGCAACTGTGCAGCTCCAGTCTGTTGTCCAGGGGCATCAATGTGGCAAACCACAAAGTGCTTCGTGATCTCCTGCATGTCCTCATTACTGAAAAAAGTGTTGAAGCACAGCTTGTCTGTAGGAGAGAGAAAACAGAGGTTGCATGGGGTGAGAGGATGGATGGATGGAGGGGACAGGAGGATCCCATTAACTATGCACCGCACTCAGAGGGGTGACCATCTGGACTTAGTGACACTGTGCCAGCAAGGACAAGGCAAAGACTCCTTCCAGTCACACAACCCTCATTCACCTATTTTCATAATAGAAATGTGACACTATGAGTTACATGTACAGTATTTGTTTCTTAAGACACTCTTTAACTTGGCAGTTCCAGTGTCCCAGATTTGTCCTTTCGAGAGACCTTTTGCTTAAAAATGTTCAAACTAATAATCATTTTGTCCTTTCTGCATGTCCATGCAGCTGTTTAGCATGGCATAAAAACAACTTGTTTTTAATGTGTCTTGTTAGCTAGCACTCAAGTAAGTGCATCCAAAAGTCCCTTAACTTTGTAGTGTAGGAGCTCTGAATGACTTACTGACAAGTCGCTAAATTGTTATTGAATTTCAGTGAGGCTAGTTACTGTAAAATTTCTGTCTGTATTTTCTTTCTGTTTGCACAGGGTATGAAAGTAGTTTGTCTATAAATACATGCATGCATATACACGTATAATGTATAAGCATGCATGTATATGCATTTTATTCTTTTATTCTTCTATGCATGCATGTTATACATTAATGCATAGAATAATAAAATAATCTTCTTTATGTACACATTCTGCTGTTCAGTATTTTCAATATGTAGAAACTATTTACTAAGTTCTAAATTCACTCTATGTACTGTAAAATATTTGTGATTTAATTATTTAAGGTATTAAACAAAAATTAGCTAGCTGGTTAACAACAGCAAGAAAACCGTTACACAGCCGCTGGCATACTGTATAGTTACAAAGTTAGTATATGTGTGTTTGTGTATATCTTTAGACATTATCATTAAACTGATTTATTAAAGATTTTAATTACTGCTCAACCCTACTTTTTTCTTGTCTTTCTTAGGACACACATTTATATTGTGAGTGACTCACTGAGGGTTTCTCTGAAAACGTAGGGCTCTATTTCATGAACCACTACAGAAAAAAAAGAAAACTGAATTCTCAAATAGCTCCATTTATAATAAATGTCAGCTCTCCGTTTGCCCTCCTCCCACCGGCTCTGGAGTTGGCCTACTTTCAGCAGCAGCAGCAAACATTGTTTCCTCCTCGAGCTTTGAACAGAGCGGACTTAATTAAATGGACCAATTAGCATGATAACTGGGTCAGAGATGAAAAGTAGGGGAGGCTGAGAAGGTGACTGTTTAATCTTTGCCACTAAGCTGGCACCCAAATGTCAGCTTTTTGTGTAAACACAACCGATGGTACGTGAGGACAGAGGTGAGAAGATTGCCCCGCTTCCGTGTGGTGCATGCTGAGTCATTGGCTCAGCACTTGCAGTCTGCACTCCCACTGACTCCATGACCTACTTTCTCCCGCTGCACTTTCTTTTCCTCTCTATGTTTAAGCCTCCTATGCCATCATCCCTCTTCTTTTCTTTTTTTAAGCCTTCTCATCCTCTGCAGTCGTATCAGCCACACAGCGACAGATTATTTTCTTTCTTATCTGCAAAAATTGCTGCTCTCCCATCTTTTCCCTCCTCTTTCTCTCTCTTGCACTTTATTCATCGTTTTCTCTTCATTTCATTTTCTCTCTCCTGTTCTCTTTTCTGCTATGCTTTAAATTCACGTACTGTTCCACCCCACTGAGTGGAAGTCACTTCAATGAGTATTTCTCACTAAGTAATTTGGTTTTCTTTTACTCTTTAGTCGTGTATTTTGACTCTTTTCATCGTATCATCGTGTAGGTTCTAGATTAGATGCGTAATAAGTTTAATGATGATTTATAAAGAGGCTAGCAAGCAGCAGGACAGTCCTCAAAAGCCAGATATCTGGTTCCCTAACATGTTCCTCCATACCGCCCTACATCCCAAACCCACCTCCAACAATCAAGGCAGCTCCGCATTGCCACTGGCCCCACCCTGCCGCCTCCCTCTGCAGGATAGGGACGTTTTTCTGACCTAGATTTTGATGCCTTTTATACTCACCCTTTCATTTGCCTCATCATCTCCTCTTCTCTTTTCTATTTTCTTCACTCCTCATGATTACACTCTTGGACTCTTTCATTGTCTCACATTGTTTTTGCTCTGTTGTCATCACTCCTGTGTTCATCAGGCCTGTCCCCAACTCTTCTCTACACCTGGATTTACAATATTATCCCTGCTGTCAGTTAGGGAATGCTGTGACTTTGTAGAATGACAGCAACCGTCAACACTCAGCTTTTAGACTTCAGCATAGAGCTCGAGATTATTTATGTTTATTATTACCTACTGTTATGAGAAGTTTCACCGTTTCATGAGACCAATGTGTTTTTTAACACTTTTGTTACTTTTAATGATCTCTACAGTCGTGACACTGGTGACACAAACTTCCTAGGTGTTAGTCTTTGTCTGCGTACGTGTGCTAGCAGAGTGAAGACAGGAGGGAACAACATGGTGTGGACACCAATTATCACTTCTGACAAGCGCAGGAACAGCTTGCTGAAAATCACGGAACGTGTGCAGAGACACACCTACACACACACACACACACCTACACACATGATTTTTCAGTGGATACTCACGATTCAGTCCCACATCGTGGTAGGTGAGGATAGCGGGCTTGTTCCCCTTGGGTGCCCCACGGATTATCACATGCAGCATCCCGTAAGGGGTCTCAACATCATGTTCCTGCAAAACACACAAACACACATACTCTGTCTCCCCTGCACCAACAAGCAACAAGCACTGCACCTGTACACACAACACCGATCCGCAGTCATCATAATCCATACAACACCATCGATTCACAGTTTGTTTGTTTTTTGTCCTTCATCTTTATTGAGCATGATGGAGCTGCGCACTCTGTCAATTGCTGACTTCACATGTCGTGCTCTGAAACATTTCCACAGTGCAACATCTCTCTTTGTGACCCACATTTTGTCAGCACTTGCTGGCCACAGCCAAACTCAAAATGGAGGTGGTTCTATTTTGAGCTGCGCAGTGTAGGCACACACAAATACAGTAACTGGGGTGTTTTGGGATTATTATGCCTGGTTTTGACTGGAAAACTGCACTGAAGCTTTTATCGATAGTGCTGACGCTGCTGTGCACAGTATATACTCTGCTTTATTTTGAATCAGGTCATTGTTATTGTCCCCTTTTTAATGTGTTTTCACAACATAAACACAAAAATACAGAGACAAACAGCTGACTGAATATCTTACCTGTGCGCTGCTGTCAATCTGCAGCATCTCATAATAACTGCCAGCTATTTGTAACATGATATATATTCACTATGGACTGATTTAAATGACTCCCAAGTGACTCATGATATAGAAACAAATAGTGATTAATGATGTAGCTAACTGCCAAAATTCTGCATAATCCCCCCTCCCCCTTGCGTGCAGTTATGAGGTAATCCAGCTAGATTATCTCTGTATTATTTCAACATTAGTGTTATCTGCGATCAGCATCTTAATTTGAAGCACTTGCTGCATGCAGGCCTTTGTTTACAGTCTGTTTTCGGTGATTGGAATCTGATAAATATAAAGCAACATTTCCCATGGGTTTCGTTCGAAATAAGACAAAGTGTGACTTGTTTTATTTCATCAAGCAAATGTCTTGCATGGGTTTTGCCAAGTAATCGTTCCTTCATTCTGTTCAGTCATCTGTTTCAAGGTTTACAAAAATGGCTAATACTGCAAAGGATTAACCCTTTCTCCAAACACACACGTACGCAAACACACTTATGTGTTTATCCGCAGAGGTATGTGCACCGGTGCATGGCACAGCGTCTGTATTAGCTTGCTTAAGTGTGTCAGTGGGCCAGAAAGAAAGAATGACCCATTATTTAACAGTGATGCTGCAGTTTCTCACAGCAGAACACACTCCACACGATCAATGCACGGCTTCATTTTGTGGCCTCACACACACACATTTGCTCAGAATACGACAAAACAGTCACACAAACACAGACTATGATTAAAACATCCATAAACTGCTGATGTACTGTATGCACCCCACAACTCTTCCCGGCTGCTACTCACCCCATCCCAGCACTCAGGCATGGTTCCACAGTAACTGTATGCTCAGTATATCAAGAAGAGGAGGGTGCAGACAGGGAGATGAGCAGCCAGGCCTCTCCCGGTTTAAAGGACTAGGTCCTGGTGAGAACTCGCAGCAGGATGCAGAGCTGGTTAGCAGATGCTGCAGGTTGCTGCAGTGCCTTTGTATGCTCGGCACTACTCCCACTCGGGCTCTTAAGCTGCTCAGCTGCTGCCCTCCTCCCACTCGTTCCCTCCCTCCTCTTCCCTTGCACTCTATAGGCACAGAGACTGGGGGATGGGACAGGTTGGAGATGACTGGCTCACAGCATTACCTCCCCTGTGTAGGATTGGTCGACTGTCTTGTCAGTCTGAAGGCACACAAACTCTCTCTTTCTCTCTCATCAGCACCACTGATGCTCTATTTTTCATTTGTTTCTGCTTCACTGACTTTCATTTCCTCAGAAAGCTTGTTATGTCCCAGGCCTCTGGCAAAAACATAAACTGCTGTCATTCATTTATTAGCGCTAATGACACAAGATCTCTGCATGAAAAATGTTTGGACAGCTCTACAGTAAGAGAGTCCCCATGCTTTGGTTCTCACAACTACCTTTTTACTTTTCTTTAACAAACGTCCACTGTACAGAGGTCAGCTGCACGGCCTCTAACCAGAAGCAAAGGGCATGACTACATCACAGTAAACGACTGTCTGCCCTTCCTCTGCCTTCCATAACTGATTCACAGCACTGTTCAAAACCAAAATACCACAGTTGCGTAAACAGCCCAGTACCGAGACAATGAAGCACAGGGAGCTGTTGAACTGAAGCAGTTACCCCATTGAGTGAACTGAATTTGCTCTCATCCTAAACTAAATTGTAGTTACAGTCAAGAGTCCAGGTTAAATTTATTTTGACATTTGATGAAGGGTGAGTAGCATACGTGCATCTTCACATGACTGATGGTGTGTGAGCCGCTGTCTTGCTGACACACACAGACTTTCCCGCTCTTTGTCACTCAGCAGCTCAACCCTTTTGTCCTGCCTCTTAAACCCCATCTCTGTCCCTTTTCTCTCCCTCTGTCCTCTCTTTTCTGTGTCAGTCTGTTCCCCCTTTCCTGTTGACAGGACACTGGACATGCTGACTCAACTTGAAGCAGCACTTAACCCCTGTCACTGTCTGCTTTAAACATACAATCTTTACCAGCAAGTATTGCTGTATTTTTGTATTTGTTGCTTTTATTTCTCCTTCATGTAGACAGTTATATACCATATGCTAACACTTTCCTCTAGCTAAGATGCAATTTTTTATCTTGTTAAACATTAATTATGCAGTGCTATGACACGACCCCCCTCGCCTCCTCCTGCACACACATACACACCTTCCATCAGACACATCCACCTCTTTTTTCAGATCATTATGTAAAGATGATACTTTGTGCTTGGAATTGTCAGAAGCTAATGTTGGTTACTCAAACTGTCATTCAAACTTTGATATAAGTTGTACCATAGTTACTTTAGGTGACGCACAGTAGTTTATATTGACAGTGTCAAGATTTAAAATTCATGTACAGTATAGCCAAAAAATACAAAGCAATCCAGGTTTTGAGACTTACAATCTCCCTTGTTCTAAACTGTAAAACAGTTATCAAATGAAAGCGTCAGTGAAATTAAATGTTATTATTACACAATATTATTCATATTCGTAATTAATATTCATATTTTGACACTCAATTGTAGGATGCCTTGAAACTGCTTGGCAGAGGAAGAGGAGGAAGAATTAATGTTGTGAGACAAAATTTGAAGAAATACAGTAGAAGATCATACTTGAAAGAGAGGCCGAATCCTTGACCAAAAAAGAAAGAAAGAGACAAAGAGGCAAAACAGGATGGAGGCAGGTTGTGGTACAAAACAATGATAAATACTGTTTATCAGTGGTGATTTCCAGCAATCACTGATGAGGGACAAATGTTTCCACACCTAAATTGCTAGTTTTGTGTCAAGAAACCAGTAGTAACTAATATTCCCTTTTTATCAAATCCTACTCAACCTAATAATTAACTAATCCAATAGTTTTACATACTAAAAGGTTCAGCTACTTTTAATTTTTAAATATATATAGCTCTCTAATAACGTTCTTTTTCACCACCTGGTGGAAACCTGACGCTCCTCACCTTTTTGGTTTTACCTCAGGCAGAAGTTGCAAATCGAACCTAGTAAACTAAAAAAAAAAAGGAGACTGGCCATCTGTAGGATTCATCTAAGGATGTTAAGTGGATTTAAAACAAATGTTTTATGTTCTGAAGCAGAATGTAATAGTATTATGTAGAATCAATCAATCATACACATAAGCAAACACTAGCTTAAGTACTTTTACTTCCCGTTACGTCTATAAATGAGATAGAGGCAGACAGCAGGCAGAAGCACGGCTCCTCTAATGCAGCCTATTATTTAAGACGTCGGCTTGTCAGGTAGCTGTGATAGAGAGGTGTTTCATTCCTGTCTGACACTCAGCATGTTTGACTAAAATAACCCAGTGGAGCTGTTAACGTCTTAAAAAAATCTAAAATATAAAAGAAAGAACCTGCAGACTTCTCGAACTGATGAGGTAATGTGTCATGGATGTTTATTAACCAGTGAGTTCAGGTATTCTACTCTAATTAACTAAGCTGACTGGTGTAAAAGATCCAATTAATGCACATTAATGTTGCTGCAGTGCTTGTTATTTGATTTAAATTATCATTAGCATTGACATATCAACATATTGTGTTAAAGTTTTTTGTTTGTTTGTTTGTTTTACTTGATGTGAAGAGTATGCTTTTTTTTTACCTACTATCGTGTCATAGTAAGTATGCACTCGCTTAGGTTCTGGCTAATGTTAGCATTGATGCTAATAGTGGTCAAAATTAGTGAGTAACAAAGTTAAGCTAAACGTTAGCTTATCTAAGCTAGCTTCTCTGAAACATTAACTGTTCACAGATTAAAATATCTGCGTACTCTAAACATAGCTTTTTGTCTCAAGAGAAACTATTTAGCCTTGAACCCTATATTGTGACACACCTTAAACTTTACACATATCCAATATGCACATTTTTAGTAATTTGTTGATGTTATAGTTGAGGCCATGCTTCCATCTAGGAGCACTTGTTATCATCGCTGTTATATTTAGCCTGATGAACCTTCCTCCTTTACTTTTGTCTGTTGACTCTGGCAGGCATCACAGTTGATGCCTGTCAAAGAGCAAGCACGGAGAGGTGAGAAACAAAAGGAAGGAGGAGGCTGATGGATGGTGAGAACACAAAAGAGGAGATGCACTGATGGGAAAAGGTAACAGGAAGGAGAGAGGGAGGCAGACTCCATCTTTACCCAACAGCAGTGGCAGCAGACTAACAGCTCATACCTTCCAATCCCCTGCTGGCATCAGCTGGTCACAGCTTTCCTGCACAGAGAGATAAGCAGAGGTAGAAGACAGAAAGAACAAAATTAAAACAGACACACAGACATTTTCTCTTCACACAAGGGTGCATCCATTGTTGGAGCTGAAGGCCGCTAGACTTACAGAAGAGTAGCACAAGCTGTGTGGTGTATGCCCAAAACCACAGACATTAAAACAAAAACAAAAAACAAAAGCACAGTTTCCCAGAAGCACCTTGTCAGGACAGTATTCCATTATGATCTATCTCGAAACATACACAGAAATGTATGTTGTTTCTCCCTCTGTATGATAAAATACAGGATCTTGTTGTGGGTGAAACTGTTCGAAATTGAGCCTGACTACACTTCCCACAATGCAAACTCGAATCCAACCCAATAATAAATGTCATCTTGACTGTTTAATTAGATGACCCCTATGACATCATCTGGGTTGTTGACAGACTTTAGAAAGATCCCTCCGTGTTGTTGCTGAGTAAGATAGGTGATTGCCTCTTTAAAAGTTACTAGTTATTTAAGTTATTTAGAACTGCAACACATCGTGTGTGTGCAGTTAGTGCACATAGGAAACTGTGATTAAATCAGCAGTTAGAAAGTGAGGAAAGATGATGTTTTAATACAGGATGAGAGAGAGCCTGGCCTCCAGATTCACTCCAAAAGCAAGTCTCCTCAACTTTCTTTTACATCTGTACAGTACTGTAAAGACGAGAGCAGGCATACTGTGCAATCAGAGCATAAAAATAACACTTTAATCTTTACTGCCAAAATCGATTTAAAAATTCAGAGACACCAATTGGTGACAAGCTGGCTTCAGTTGATGTGACAGCCGCGCCAATGACAGTTGAAGCTTCCCAGTATTGGAACACTTTGAATTAGATGTTAGACAAAATATTACGCTCTATCTTGTAGGGGAGGCGCTTGCTTTTTTCGGAATAGGGTCTTAACTCTCCATTTAAGAAGACATGAATCAAAATAATTATACTGATGACTGGAACTAAAGACATGCTTAATAGCATTTTAGGATTGACATTTTAACTTAATGTTAAAATGTCTTTCTTTCAACAAAACAAGTTCCTTGCACCTAACCTGTGTTATTACAGAACATTTATTAGTTAACACATTCCTGCTCTGTTGCTTTGGTTAAGCTTTAAAGCAAAGTAGGAACATCTGGACCACAAATTAAAAAAGTTAAATAAAAAGTTAAGGACATGCACATGAAGTTAGACACCAGTCAGAACTGTCAGACAGATGGTTTCCACACTGCTTCCATGTTAAACATGCATAGGTTAGTTTGTGAGTTCACATGGGAATTTCTGAAGAGACTTCTGAAAGAAAATATGACAAGATTAAAGATGGAGACACCACAGATACAAAGTCCAAAAGGAATAGTAGCGGATTAAGGTAGGAGGGAAAAGAGAAAGAAAGTAAAATTAAAAATGTTATTAACAGCAAAGACTGGGAGGAGGAGGGAGATAGGACAGGAGTGGCCCTCCACTGAGTGAAGTCAGATCAGGGACACACCTAAAGAGAGAGAAAGATGTCACTATAAACAACAGGACCTGAAGCTGCCCAGATGTAGATGACAACTTCAACTAATGTTGTATCAACTTTTCCAGTATGCTACTGTATCATCACCAACAAGCGGCTGGAGATGTAGGGGGGAGGAAATCCAACTGAAATGTGCGAGTCAAAGGGCAACTTTAGTCCCTGTGGTTCCATGCAATTGGCTCTTTTTCACATTTTCACAGGGGAAAATGGTGGAGATGAGAGTACGGTGGTCGGACCAGCAGGTGGCACTCTTCTCTTTGTTATAACTCCCAACCCATCACACTGCATGTAGAGCATGTGCAGCAGCTCAGTGAGAAAGGAGGGGACTGTGTAGTGTAGGTGATGACATGTAGATGAAATGTCTTAGTGAAGGTGTCTAGGTGAGACAGACACCCTAGTCCTTCATTGATGATTGTGTTTTACTGATCTCCATAGGCTCTGTATAGTGAAACGTTCTACGGTGATTAGGTGGGGATACCTGGAACCCAACAGAGGTAGTGCCAAGGCTTTGAGTCAGGTTCAGGTAGAAATTTAGAAATTAAACAACTCTTAAAGTTCAGGTAGTGTTTGGACACCACAGTCTAAGGCTCACATCAGGTTCAGACAGAAATACGCAGCCCGACCCATTCTCTGTGCCAGTGGTAGATGTGTAGGACCTAGTTGCTGTACATGTTGATTTTGGCCTAGATGAAAAGCAGAATTACTGCGGCATCAAATTGAATTCATCATGCCCAGGAGGATCAGGCGACTGAGTTGATTAAGTCTGATCCTAGTGAATGTATGAATGAAGATGTCCAGGTAGGAACAACGGTATCACTTGCACATCAAAGTAAAGGTAGCAATACAATGATATAAAGCTTAGCAGAGGTGGTGTAAGATGAATAATGGACACTTTTTGTGTTGCTCTAAAAAAATCCTCCCGTGTGCAGCTATGCCACTGTGCTGTGCAATATGTTCTCCAACCACCTCTTCCTGTTCTTATTTAAGATATTTTCTGGTGATTATGATGGTCAGCCACATGTCACTAACTGCTCAGTGTATGGGCATGAGGCTATTTGGACTTTGTACAGGATGGTCTAGATACTACAGTATTTTTGCTGCATTTACTATTGATGCTCCACTATGTGCTCATCATATAGTATCAGAGCTCAACAAACAAAAGTGAAATATTTCTGTTAATTAATTACTACTCATTTACTTCTTCAGACTTTCAGTGGAGAACTTGTACAATATGAAAAGGGTATTTTGGCAGCATACTTCCCCAAAATTTTTCCTGGTTTGTTATTGTGCAAATACTGGGTGTGTTTCAGTAGCAGTACTAGAACTTCAGTAATGTTAATGTAGTTACAAGAAAATAAAGCTCTTGCTAACACTTTGGATTACAGCCTTCAACCTACAGTGTCATTAAACTTAATTCACAGCAGACCACTTTGTAATAATGTACAGAACACACCAATACATACTGTATGTAGGTAAAAGAGAACATGTTTCAAAGTTTGGGGAATGAGTGAGTAACAACCTGGAAACTTAGATGTTATTTATATTGGAAGTGGTCTCTAAATAAGGGGTATTGTATGTACAATATTGTATATGTATTATAGATTATATTGTAGAGAAGGAAAATCATATTTTAGTTACCCACAGGGAACAAGGCTAGCTACTAACACCACTATTACAGAAAGGTCCACTGTACATTTGGTTTAATTATGCTGTAAGTTCCAGGCTGGAATCAAAAGTATGAATAAGTCGTCTGTGGAGCTTAGAGGGACTTTCTTGTGATTTTTGGGATCTAGTTTCTGTGTTTGATTTCAGGTGTCTGCTCTGCTCGGCTGAGATTAGCTGTGTTGTGTTGAACGTGTGTGTTTGATTCAGTGTGCTGGCAGTCAGATGTCTCTGCTTGTTCTGGTGGTTCTGGTAGTTACCGGGAGGACCCCGCTGGTCCGACGGCGGGTCTGGCGGAGCCAGTGCCGTGCGATGGCATGCCAGCGGTGAGTGGGGCGGCTGGGGGGAGGGGGTTGTTTAGGGGGCGCGGGGCTGGCAGGGCAGGGGGCCCCCCCCGAAGCTTCCTCTCCTTTATCCTGCTGTGTTGTGAAACAACAAGCACAGTAAGGTGGTTACTGGGTAACAACTGGGGCAGACATAGCAGCAACAGATACTATACATAAACATATGATGTCAAATCATTCATGATCCATTTGCGGTTCAGTGTGCTCAGTGATGTTTGAAGCCTTTGCAGCATTTCTGTTCCAGCATCAGCAGAAATGTCAAACTGAAGATCTATAGTCTTCCTTCACTGAAAAGAGGAGCAAGTTGTGTGAAAAAGATTGGACAATTTCATCTGCTGGATGAAATTGTCCATAAGAAAATCTAAACCAGGAATGTGCTGCATTCATGCCACACAGGAAACTGTAAATATAAGCAAATCCAAAAGAGGCTGTACAGTACCTGGTATTTATTTTCAGATCTGGAATAAAGGTCTAACACACTACAGTCCTAGCCCCTGCTAGACCCCCTACATGACATTTTCACCACACACCATAAGTAGAGTCTTTTATTTATTTGTATTTTTGGGATTTAGTTTTATTTCCTGTAAAACTCCTTCCTTAGGACACTCCACAATCTAAATAAATAATAATAATAAATAAATATGCTTAATATGCTCTGACCAGAATTTCTGAGAGTTCAATTAGTATTAGTAGTGTTACAGTCTTTCAGAATAGGTATAGGTTGTGTCAGGCTAACACTGTTTAATTTGTTAAATCAGTTAATCAGTTAACACCTGACAGATAAACTCTTTGTCATACCCACTAAGCAAGCTGTAAAATGTATCATAAAATTAGCTAAATTTAAGCTGTTGAGTCAATAAGTTATTGTTTATGGTGACTCAGAAGCAGCTGCATAGATGTGAGTCTTTAGCCTGAAGGCAGCATAAGGGGAAGATCTGACAAGGAGAGGTAAACTGTTCCATATATATATATATATATATATATATATATATATATATATATATATATATATATATATATATATATATATATATATATATAGAAGCATCAATAAAAAAGGTTGCATGACCTCGAGCGTAGAACAGAGAGGTGTGATTCAGGATGAGGAGATCAGAGATGTAAGCTGATGCCAAGCCAAGCCGTGGTTTACAACAAATGAGAGGATCTTAAAATCACCTCTACATTTCACTTGTTGTGAATGCTATGTGCAGCCATAGTTTGATGCATTTTGATCACTGGTAAAACTAAATGTTTGCTGCTCAGGTTAGCCTCGGTTAGCTTTAGCTATTAGCTCACTAATTGGAATCGGCACCAAGCACACTGCAATTAAACCAATCTAATGAATGATACCCAATTTTTTTATTTTACAACAAAGCTTCAGTTAATCTTGTTGTGTCACGATAATCTAGCCCCCGTTTTCCTGGCAAAGAAGTGTTTTTTTGGCTGTTGAAATGCAATAAACTTGTTCATAATTTAGCACTAGCTCCAAACTATCTGTCTCTTGCATTTAGCTCAAATTAAGTGCCTTGAACTCAACTCAGAAGAGCATGTAAATTATGTGTTTCAGTTTGTTTAAGGAGGTATGTGGGGGTGAATTGTCAGCGTGGAGACAGAGAGCAGAGAGCATGTGGACAATTCTGTTAGTTTCAGCAATTCAGTTCATCTTATCGTAACAAAGCAAAAATTAAATCAAGTGAAAAACTATAAATAAAGACCTGAAAGTACTTTTTCTTTTTTTTTACAGAAACCCAAAGCATTGTCACAATCACATTTTAAATAAACTAACCAAAAATAATGACTATTGTCTAATTTACTGACTAGACTACTTTGAGATATAAAAAAAACACATGGCCCTACAAATATATATTTATTTGTTTTTAAGCTGCAATAACTAATATTTTACACACATCTAAGTTTTTTTTTTTTTTTATTTACATTCAGGGCTTCGGTTTTTATTCCACTGAATCCTCATTGTTGCCATGGCCTGAAAATAAGCCCTGCCCGCTCCCTAGCAAACCAAGCACCAGTTCTCGTTTCAAACAAGCATTGAGGCAAGTCACAGAAAGCCCACTTACAACACTAGCAGTTAATAACACCTTTGCTCAGGTGAGTGGTTCCATGGAGGCACATGTAGATGCAGAAACAGGAGCAGGGAGCGAAAGTATATAGCCTTGAGTTTGTTTTGGTCCTCAGAAATCCATCTAAAATTGGTTATAGGGCCTTTTAGCACTAAGCAACAAAATGGCACTCCTGACAATTTGCTGGCTTGTTGCTTTCCGCCATCAGTCTCTTTTGTGCCCGTATGAACTGAATGCAGCATTATTCCAACATGACTTGCTGTGAGTCTAACCAGTGTTTTGTGCCAGGAGGTAATCACACAGTAAGTGCTCTTAAAGGTCACTCACACACGGTTGCACAGCACTAGAGCTACGGACTCTAAATAAGCTGGGAGAGGAGAGAGGCAGGAGGTAACATGTCGACTTCGACAGGACGATAACATAAATGCAAAAAACATGTGGCTGAGCGGATGAGGCAACAGGAGATGACACTGATTATCTCTGCAGCAGCGAGTCATAATAAACAGGCCTAATAGCCTTGTTGGTAAATGAGCTTATCAGTAGCAGAATTAGTCATTCACTGCCCAGCTACTACTAATAAACCCAGAGCTACTGTATCTACTGGGTGGACAGTTTCATTCCTGATTCACCGGCTAAGTGAATCATGGCAAACATTTTTAGACAGTTTATATGTCACACAGATTCCTGCAACAGAAATTAGCAGAAGCAGACGCCAGACTTACTCCACATGATCAGATTAACATGTTGTTTAATATGCTGTCCATTCAGCTCGCCCTCCCCTTTTCCTTTGTTATCATTTAATCTGCCAGATACAGTACTCTTTATCTACTTATTTCAGCTCCATTCACACTGCCTGCAAGAATAATAGCCAACCCACGTCATCAAGAAATGGCTCTTTGAGCTTTCAGGAATAAATCTTTAGGCCTCTTCAAGTCGCTTTTCCATCAAGTTAATGTGGCATGTCTCCACTGTCTCTACGATTCCTGCAACAAGAGGCTCTCAAACGTTCAAGAGCCCCTAATTCAGCAACAACCTGTTGCTTAGGTAATGGGTAACTGGACTGGAATAAGTGGCCTTTACGTAACCACCCACTGCCTATCCACTGCTCTGTTTTTGCTTCCCTCTTCGTCCTCCACCGCTCTCTCTCAGCCTAAATGAGCTTTCATCTTTTCATAGAGTTGTTGTCAAAGAGTCATGGCTGGATGGAGATCATTAACTTCCTCCTCCGCTGATAAACAAGCACATTGTCTAATAATAAGTCAACCATCACGGCTAACGAGCACAAATATCTGCCTTAATACACTGAGAGCTTCAGGGTGGTTCATCCTGCAACGCACTAATCAGCATGCAAATGCTCAGACAGCGGGGTTAATCGCACACGTGATACATGTGATAAAATAATGGAGGCGGACTGACCATGTCGGAGTCCACTCCTCTCTGCTCTGGCAGCAGGGGCTTCTCTTCTGTGAACTGCTGCTCCTTCATCCCCGCCATCCTAGACAGCAACCTGCAATCACCACACACACACATACACAGACACACACACACACACACACACACACATCTAAGGTGTTAATATAATTCATCATATGGAAAACACTGTGTATTTACTCCCAGTGTGATTCATGACAATGGCACTTTTGTTTCATTTAAATGTAATGAAACTGTGACATCCTACATGGAGTCACCTCACAAAGCCACAGAAATTATGAAGGGCCCCAGTTCACAATGTTGTATTGAACTGATGTGATCTGAGCAGCTGACAGATGAGGAACTGACTGAAAACACAGGAGATGGATTTAAGATGGGAAATAGTTTTGCTGCCAACTTGCCCTGTTTTACAGAAAGATTTATAAGTTAAAAGACATGTACAACGCACTGCACATCAGAATTGAATAGATAGTCGCTAAAACACTACACAGATTTGAGAGCGTTCACAAGCTGGACAATAAACATGGTTTTAAAGCTGGAGTGAGACTACCTGTTTGAAATAAAATACTTTGAGTTTAGTGTATTGGTCTTTTGGAAATATTTCTCTGTAACAAAGACTTAAAGGGGCACTACACCCTACACTTTTTGTGCTGTAGACATACGCTTCAACCTATATGTATCTATACTTTAGAGTGAGTTGAGAAAGGAGGAAGTATTCTACCTAAAGCCATTTCACATGTATAGACAGGTTTGTCTGTGAGATTGTTCAAACATTAAATAGCTCTAAATGACTACTCCTGGGTGATATCTATGAAGACTACATTTGTGTTACAATGGAGAAATCAGAAATCAATATAAACACAAGAGAGCTGTCTATGGGAGAAAAACAAGCCATTATGAATCTGTGAAAAGAGGGAAAAACAATCAGAGTTGTTGCACAAACATCAGGCATATAGGCAATATGACAATCTGGGATGTCCTGAAAAAGGAGAAACCACTGGTGTACTGAACAACATACATAGAACGGGTCAGCCCAGGAAAATAACAACTGCTGATAACAAAAGCATTGTGAGAGTTAGGTCTGTCAGTGACATCAGCAATGAGGTGACTGTATCATAATTCACCATTTAAAGGAGACTTCCTTAGAATATGGAGATGAGCAAACCCCTCATCAGCAGTAAGAATCAGAAAGTTGGAATTTTATAAAAAAGAAAAAATGATACTGATGAGGCACAAAAGTTCTGGAGCTAGGGATTATGGACTGATCAGACCCAGATTAACTCAAAGCCAAAGTGCAGAAGCAGAAAGTGTCTGTTCATCATCTAAACCATACAAGCTCATCTGTGAAGAATAGTGGAAGAACAGTGTGATGGCTTGAGCCTGCATGGCTGCTTCTGGAACAGGGGAACTGGTCTTTAGTGGTGTTAATTCTCAGGATGGTAGCAGCAGGATGAATTCAGATGTGGACAGAAACACATGCAAAACTGGTTGGGAAGATCTTCATCATGCAGCATGACAATGATCTAAAACATGCTGCCAACTCAATAAAGTACCTAATGAGGGGAAAAGGGAGGCCTTAGACTGGCCACATCTATCACCAGTCCTCAGCCCAACTGAAAATACATTTCACCTACTGAAGAGGAGGTTGAAGGACGATCAACCTAAAAACAAACAACTGAAAGAAACTGCAGTAAAAGCCTGGAAAAGCAAATCAAAAGAAAAAAAAACTAACTAAATAAAACCAACTATTTGATGATGTCACAGGATTAAATGGATTCACAACCAGCTATTTCATAATGTTTTACTTCCTTGAATTTACTGTAAAAGTATCTGCTCAACAACCTGTTCACCTAAAATTCCAATTGAGTTTGGGTATAGTTAGGGTTCTTATATGAAATCATATTTAGGAGTAAATACTAATAAATATTTGTAAATATCATAGCATGTCAATTTTATTTTATGCTAAACCCAAGAGTTCAGTCAACTGTCATTAGTTAGGATTGGATGCTAGATGCTGACAGTCTTCTTCCTGGGTTTGATACATTACTTCATTTTTGGCATATTACCCCCACCTGCTGATCAACCAGTGACAAGTACAGTATGTGTAATACCCATTACACCGATCAGCCACAACATTAAACTACAGAGTTGTAATGCTGAGTAGACAGGACATGGCTCAGCACACACAGTATCCTGTTTGATCGTTACCAGTCAGTCATTATATGCTGAGCCCTGTTCACCACAATATTAAAATCAGCAGGTGGTTTTAATGTGACTGATCTGCGTATGTTCTAGTGTAAGTGTTCAAGAGAAACAAGACATTGCTTGCTTTACAGCATTGCTTTACACCACTGATAGTGGGCAAAAACTGTCCCTGAGTTGTCTGAACTTAGTGACGTAAATACAGTATGAAAAACATTACAGCTCATGTCAAATCCCTGTAGACCTGCCAAAAAGGGGTGATTGTGAAGCACTCAAACTAAACTAAAACTAACAATGCATGGAAAATCTTCTTTTAAGGCACTGAAAACATGCCACACGAGCAGAACTAACACCACTTCAGTCTCCACAAAACTTCACACACTTATAGAGAAGGACTCATCAACAACACACACATGCACACAGGGTGTCGGGTCGGACAGCATCTTCTAGTAACACTTCCATATTAAAACTGGGAAATAAAGATTTACAGTTGCTACTACACTAAATGTCTCTAAAAATGAGAAACATTCTCAAGGACATCTTTTGAAATTATTTGTGTTGTCAGAAAGATGGTTGATGCCATTTATGTGTTCACAAGTATTACGCAACAAATGCAGCCATTACTGCAATTACTCCGAAATAGTCCCAGTTGACCCTCCATTAAGCCCAGCCACCCTGCTGGACTGTTGAGATGCCTGTCAAGCCTTTTCATTGCATGGAGTGACAAATCTGCTGAGTCCCTGGGTCATCACTGACGACAGACTCAGCTTTACTGACCACATCTCAACTCAGTGCTCTGACAATGGTAACAATGGGAATCTTCCTCGACTTTCTTTGTACAACAAAAGTTCTTCCCTATCTGGCCTGATTGCCTCACAAAGCTGAAGCATTTCTTCTCATGGCTTCTTTCAGTGTCTTTATTTAGTCTCTATTTTTGCTTGTTTTTCACCTCAGCCATTATTAGAAGGAATCTTCTAAATGTAAGACAGAGAGAGTCAGGTGTTGCTAAACCCTCCCCCAGATAATTAAGAGCAGGATTCCTCGGCTTGTCCCCACATTGCCATCTCCCTTCTCAGCCACCTGACTCCCCACACCCACTGCTGTGCTGTCTCTCATTTGCTCATCACACAGGCTGCTGCTACAGGAAACTACTGTAGAAAACACAATAAACAGCTGCACCTCTTTACTGGATCTAATTTCTACAGTGACAACAGCAATATCTGTGGGTCACACAGCATTACAGCAAGACCCTGTTGAGTTTTTCTGATCTAATTGTTGCGACATTCCATTCAACTCCAGTGAACTAAGGCAGTAGCAGACATTTCAGAGGTAAATACTCTAAAACATGGCCAAAAATAACCAAAACTCTGTCCACGGAAGAAACGATTGCTATGTTGTTTGGGGTAACTCACCCTTAAAAGGAATTGCAGTGGTATCAGCAGTACACACAACACCTCTGTATCTCTTGCTCTCTGTCTCGTCCTTCCCTGTTCTCTAACCTCATTTGTCCTCTGCTCTCTCTCTCTCTCTCTCTCTCTCTCTCTCTCTCTCTCCTCTCTCTGGCACTCATTCAGCATAAGCTGTGTTTTTCTCCGACACCCTTAAAGAGACAAAGCCCAGATGCCACTTAAAGTCGCTACCAGCAGCCGACGAAGTGTGCGTTTATGTGTGCGACCCTTGGGTGTCAGAATCATTGCTTACAAGTGAAAAATCCACCCACACATCATCCCAGCACAGAGGTCAAAGTCACGCGTGATTTGCAACTGGCAACAACACAGAAGGTGACTTTGTGAACAACAATGGTCAAAACCCTTGTGTCAAAATGAGCTGCCTTTTTATTTTTCCACTAAAGACTCTACGACCATCATGACTGGGAGTTACGCTCGCCACTGCTTTTAACAGTGAAATGACTGACACACTATCATATTACGTGTTGTTTGATAGAGCTGACTGTAAAAGAGCTAACATTAAATGACAACTAGTGCTTGTGTACTGTCAACTGAAAGACACTAAAACATCCAGTAGAACTTTGACAAAAAAAGTAATGACACTTCAAAGGGTTACAAACCAACCCGAAGCAAACACACTGCACAAAAATAGTCAGTGCTTACGTCGACCCAGTGTCCTAGAATCTTTATACAATCATACTGTAATCAGAATATAATGATGATATTTACTTTTAACATAGTGTCTTTTAAAGCAATCACCCACAAATTCAGTGGGATTTTGTATCTACCAAAAAAAAAAACAAACAATATGTTGCACCACAATGATCACTTTCTTTAAAAAAAAAAAGGTAATTGTAATTAAAAATTTAATGGCTATATGAAAAGTGCTATGCAAATAAAACTGACTTTACTATCTCCCCCTCGGTTTGGACTCGGGAGGGGTGGAGGTGTGGGGTGGCACTTGAAATGCTGACAACAGTTGCAGCAGCAGCGTTGGCAGCAAGCGGTGGCACACTGTAGCGTTAAGAGCAAGCGATGTGCGCAGGCAAACAGCGAAGGAATGAGGCTCAAGTACAGCGCCATGATTAAAAGGGGGCGTTGGATTTGCGCTGCAGTGAGAGTGAGAGTGGCATGTGAGCAGACTGGCTCGCTGGCATCAATTCATTATGCACAACATGCTTTCGAGCTACATGTGTTGTGAGCAACCGTACATGGCACACGTCTGTCAGTGCTGTCTCTGAGGCCGTGCAGAATAAATGGCTGCACCGAGGGTTTTTTTTTTTTTTTTACCCACGTCAAAACTAAAAATATAAACCATCACAGAATCTGTGCTGTCAACATGCCAGTCAAACAGAAACGAGGCCAATGATTTTGTTTTTGTCCTCCCCTCTCTCTTTTTCTCCTCCCTTTGTGTCTTTGCGCCTGCCTCTACTTTCTCCCTCCCATCGTGACCAGTTTATTAAATGGGTGAGTGTGACCTTTATGAGTCCACTGTCACAGAGCCACGAGGAGTATTAATATGAGGACACAGCCTCTCTCTCACTTTATAGCTGCCTGTCTTCTGTTTTGCTGTGTCATTGCGATCCGTCTTCATCAACACTTCTCTAATGCTGGATTCTTAACCTACCCCTGATAAATGGAATCTCTTACCTTATGAACAAGCCTCATTTTCATTTAACCAAAACAACATACTCTTTATATGTAGTATGTAGTAGTTACAGTGTGTTTTCTTTTGAAGAAATGTTAATGTTACTAAACACACAAAGACTGTAGTAATCCTGAGGAGTTATGTCCTGATCTCAGAGGTCAGTTAGTAATTTTATGTATTTCAGTTTTGCAGGCATGCTTTGTTCATCATTTTTTGCTTGGTAGAAGGGCCTTGATATTACGCTATTCATAAGCTGCTGCAGCTTTCACTGACTAAAGGTAGGTGAACATAAAATCAGGCTTTGTTGTCAGTTCAGGCTGTTGAATTTGTCACTGACATTGACATTTGTATTATAAAAAGTTTGCTTGATGTTCGTCTTTAAATTCCCCAAATCCAATAAAGTAGCACAACAGAGCATCTTGTATTACCGACATATTGCTATAGTATCATCCAGGCAGTACTAGTGTATCATATAGTAAATGTGTTCATTGCACAAAGGGGCTTCCTGAATTCCCCAAGTAGGATAGTTAGCTGAGAATAAAAATGTTTGCAGCTTAGATTAGACAAACACACAGTGTATTATTATAGCTTGCTTTAAAGCAAGAGTTCATTTTAAGCTGATCCTAATAAACATTTGAGGTGCTTAAAATCACATATAGACAGTATATAGTGGCCACTGTTCCTGTTCTCTAGTTCCTGTTCTATTTAAAAATGCACTTCATAGTTCTCTGGAGACTGTTGTGAAACGTCAAAAGTCCCACTAAACTAAATCAAATCTGTATCTCTCAAAGTTACTGTGTATTTTAGACAAATTTCACTCTCTTTGTTCCTCTGAGCTGCTGGTTTCATGTAGAAGTTATTTTTATGTTGCTGGCTATCTACAATAACTAAAGAATAATTATCTTAAAAGGTCTTGGGTTCACTTTGGTATTAAACAATAGCTGTACAAGGTGGCCTTCATTTCTTACAGTGTCACATCCCAGGTTAAACAATTACAGGAAAACAGGACCTCTTACAGCGACTAATATTTAGTTTCCTTGATTAATCATGAATGCTACATGCATCTGTAAAACAAGGGACTGTCCTTTAATGCCAGATCTTTTGTTACTGGTGTATTCAAACCTGAAAAAACTGAAAAAATACAAACAAATGCAAAAAACAAACAAACAAGCAAACAAACTAGGCATCCAAAGAAACATACAGAGCTGCTTTTTCACTCTTTTCACACTGAGGGACCAAATTGGTTTCAGGCTGTATTACGCCTAACAAGGTCCTCCATCAAGTAGGGCTGCCTGTATGTAACCTGACAGCCAAAACCCAGGGCAATAAAACTCTGAAACATTTCTTGAGGCAACTCTTTTTGCTGCTTCTTGCAGGCCTTTCTCACATAGAGATTTCTAGAGCTGCTATTTCTTGCAAATGAAACTGGCTTTGCAGCCTTGTAGCCCCCTTGAAGCTTGACAGATTTAATGACCAGGACAGAAAACAACAAGAAGAGGAAATCTGAAGGAGACTCAAATTAAGCAACGCACTGTAGAGGCTGGACGCTGTGACTGACGCTGTAAGACAGCCAAGAAGTGGAGCTTCCAGACTCTCATACAGAACAGCTCAAGACGTATCAGACGTTCTGTGAATTGTCCAAGGTTGGAATAAAAAGAAGAAGTAGATGGTAAATGGCAGCAGTCACAGCCAAAATGTCTGAATAGACAAAGAAAATAGTGCCACCTACACACATTTCATTGATGGATAATCCAAGTGAAATGAACGCTATAGCAGCCACGCTCTTTCAGACAGTACCGCATTAAGCACTGAGCATGAACGATGTAAAATAATAAGGGGAAACAAGGATTACGTCCGTATCCTTACTTCACCTCCATAAATCTGTGCTTGGATTTCTTACGTAACTGCTTTCACTGCGTTACGATTTTGCCTCTGGGAGCATCTGTGTACATCAGCACCAGTTTTGCTCTAAATTTGCATTACTTTGAAAACATTCTCTCCCCAAAGACATTTTTTTATTTATGAATTCATCAACAGAAAACTTTATTCACCACCCACACAAGTTGAAATCCCTGTCACTTCTCTCAGACACTTGCTAGTTGCAAAAACCTCTCATTTACACGAGTACTCAGTAATTCAATACCGTTTGCCAGGAATTACAGTTCAGAATCTTCTTGGTCAACTCTCTACAAGCTACTCACACTGGATTTAGGCAGTTTACCCCATCCTTCCTGACAGATTATCTGTAGCTCCATCAGATTAAATGGGAAATGTCTGTAAAGTGGAGTTTAGCCTGGGATTTGGAAAGAGAGAGAAGAAGATTTGTCCTGAAGCCACAGGGCAAATATTGCCAGCACCGTCTTGGCAGTGTGCTACGGATCATGGTCATCCTGAAAGTCCTTTGAATACTGTTTGGCAAACTCCAAACAGGCTGTGGCTTCTAACAACTCATGTAGTTACTCAAGGCATTTTTATATATGCTCTCCAGACTATGTCTGGAGAATCAGGTCCAGACATTGTGCAGAGTTGTGTTCACACATGCAGCACACATCGGGAGAGAGTTTGGTTTTGGGGTGGGGGGCTGGTCATTGTGTAGAGAGTACAAGAGGAACAACGTGGCACAAAAAGTAATCATTGTGCTTTGTTTGTAGCACATCGAAGTAGATCCAGATACATGATTAGAAATAAAACATTATGTACGTAGCTCTGATTTCATGAAGGAGAGAAGCATGGCACAACACCAGAAAACATGGTTAATATTTCCTACACTTTCTGGTGTTGTGCTGAGTGGATTGACTGAAAGGAAACACCCACTTGCTCGCTGTGAATACTCCAGAATATTATCTGCTGTATTCACACATGTTCACAAGGACGTTACACAGACTTTGTACAATGGGGCTCACAGGATAAAGTCAGTTTAAAATCCGGGCTGGCTGACTTAGACTTGGAACTGGTTTGTGTTCTTGAGGAACTGAGGAACCTTACTGTATATACAAATCTTTGCCTGTGTACACTATGTCCAAAGAATTCAATTTGCCATTTTAACAAAACATTATAATGTGCAAAAAGTGAAGGGGCCTGAATACTTCCTGCAATGACTGTGGATTGCTTTAAGAAATACATTGTTTTCTACAGTTAAAAGAGTAGAAGTGAAAACACTTGTGGATATAATTTAAAACATGCATTCATTTGTATTTTACTATTATTTTTAAGGCTCTTAAAGGGAATAAAAAATAAAACATTTGAAATTGCTCACCTTGAATGTGAATTTTATTCCACTGAACAAAAAGTATTTTATCACACCGTAAACTATACTATACTATACTTTGTAATTGCTTTAACAAAAGCAACTATATCAACTATGTCAAGTTTCTTGTTGAAAGTTGGTTTTACTATCTAACTCTATCTATATCTGATGTTGTTGGTAAAATTCATTCAATTGTAGTTGAACCCAAGTTGGAGCCAGGTCAACTACAGTGCGCATGTTAGTTCTAAGGAGAAGTTTTTAAGTAAAAATTATAAGTTAAATTAATGAATTTCTTAGCGTTAAATTCATCATTAAATAAAGTTGATAAAATACAAAACACGTAAGAATATTATTAGACTTTCCAGTGTGCATTTGTTGAGTTACTGCTCTTAAAATATTGTTTGTTGTTTGTTTTATTGTTTTTTAGTTATTTACTGAAAATAGTCATGGTGGAAATTTGCTGTGTGTCTTTAATACATACAGAAATTAAATCAAGGTTGTTTATTTTCACACCAGTATAAACTGTGTGAACCATGATAACAGTTGGTGTTGAATTTAGTCCCTAGCCCAGTACACATTTAGTTTATTAGGGTGCAGCCTAATATGATTGTTTTGTACTTGTTTGGTACATGTGGATTTAGATTTAGGCTCAAACAGAAGCCGGTTCATTATGTTAGCTGCAGAGCCATTGTTGTTTTACTGAGTTTTAAGTATGAAGAAGAGTGTGTAAGTTAGTAAAACCACGAGTACACAACACAACAAAAAGTTAAATGCTACACTACAGTGCAGTAATATTACTGTGTCATATTTAAAATAAATGAATGAGATGTTGGTGCCGTTTGTAATTCTTAGTATGTTAAACTCACGTTTGAAGTTTTTATTAATATCAAACATACATTTGCTTAACAATAGATGATGAGATAAATTACAACTTATTGGATATAAAAGATAACTTTTTCAAATTCGGTTTGAGTTAGACTCAAAATTTAAAAAAAGTTTTCTCTACTTTTTTCTTTTTTACAGTGCTGCACCTTTCATACAAACATACACACTCATCCTCTCAACATGCTTTGCTAACATATTGCACACAGTGACTAGACATTGACTAAAAGTTGAATTGGGGGTGTAAAATCAAAAGGATTCAAATGGGCTAAAACCCTCTTTGCAGAATAGGATGATAGTTATCTGTGGGTTCAACACTGCAACTGATCCTTCATAATCTGAAACTTAAAAATATGAATTAGACTCAATTAAGAGTTAAAACATTGCTGCCTGTACATATTACTTGTAGAAGCACAAGTATGCCTCTTATTTCCAACCAGGCTGTTAAATCACTGCTTGTCTAACTAACTCTGTCTGTTTTTCAAATTCATCACCACTGTTTGACAGTTTGACTCTTTTCCACACACTTTCCTTGTCTGTCTTTTAGCATCTCCTTCCTTCATCGTGCTGTTCTCTGAAAACTGCCTTCTTCTTCTTCTTTTCCTCCAGCATACCTCTCTCACCCTCTCTTCAGTTCCAATTCCATCCTCGTTTTCTCACTGACATGCTTATATAAGTCAGCTGGTTGTGAAATCAATTACCATTGCATTGCACTGGCTATATTTGGCTTTCATGACGCCACTGGTGCTGGTGGAAACATACCAGTGCCATCTTCGTCTGACTTAGTGCTTTATGTCTTTAGAAAATACACTGGAACTGTGGACCTTGGTCACATGAGTTTCAACTTGCTAATCAGAAAACAGACAGCAGGTCCTCAGTGCCACAGCCAAGAAGACCATGTAGAGTGTTAGAAGTGAAATAGGCCAAAGCACATTTCGCTTTTGTTAATGTCTGCTTAGACTCTTAAGGATAGAAGCAATACATTCAATTCAGAAATCTATCAGAGAGGGTGGCCATGTAAAATAAACAGATTGCCATAGTACCATTGTTGTGGAGGCACATATTGAAATTTTAAAGATAACAAACATCCATCAAATTCCATCTAAGTAAGTGCTGAGTGATGCTGGTGAAGGCACTGAGCAGAGCAGTGAGGCATGTGGCCATCACTGTCCGCTCTCCACAGTGGAGGACCTAACTTCAAAGCGTCTCTTCATCCCTGTGGTCAGGCGGCCAAATTGTCAGTGGGTGAGAAGTTATTTACAGGCCTGTTTCCCGTGTCCCCTCTTTCACTAATGAACTCTCAGACTGGATTCTTGTCGGGTTCGGGAGGAAAACATTCTGCTTTTACAGCAGTTTGCTGAGAACAAAATAGACCTGTCCTCTTTCCTCTCCCTCCTTTGCTTTTTTTTTTTTTTTTTAGTTCTGCCCAGACAGTGTTGCTATGACAACCCAGCTTAGTCCCGCTGAGTCTGGCTCACCTTCTCCTTGTTGCTTTTTTTTACATGTTTATTTTCCCACCATTGCATCAGATCGTCCTGTCAAAGATTTACCGTCTGTGTCATCACATTGCGTTCACCTGCTTCTTATTGTCAGGTTTACAAGCGTATTTCCTTGAACTTCACTTTTCATGACACGCTGGATGACTCATAAGCATCAAATCCAGGGCTAACACCATATGTGAATCTCCAGTATTTATCTTTGCACTGCTATTATACAGTATTAGGTCCTCTTGTGCCTGTTCTGTCTGGCTTTAAATGCCCTCTTTGTTCTCCACTCACAACTACATGTCGTCACATCTTGTTCTCATGCTTTTCTTTTTCTCCTCCTCGAGTTCATATAAGGTTATAGCACTCTCTGAATATTACTGTGATCTCTTGTACAGGGCACATCAGAGGTACGTAGGCAAATTTACAACAATCCCAAAACAACATATGATCTCATTCAGCCTTGTAGATCGCCTCTATGGTATACAGTTAAAGACATCACAAAAGCAGAAAAGGCACTGCAATTACCCTCTGAAGCAAATTATATTTAATTAATTACTTTTATAAATAAAAAGCACTAGTAATTTCTAAATAATAAAAATTACTAGTAATTGTTTTAACAATAAGAATTACTAATTTATATTAACTGCGTGAACTTCAACCATCAGTGTGTACATAACCACTTGTGGAAGTTACTATTACAATGTCCACTTTGGACAAGTTTACAGTAGCACACAGCAAAGCTTCTCTGGAAGAAGAATGTAGAAGCTATGTGTATGTTATACAGAAAGTTGCACAGCACATATGCTGCAACTATGGTGCCATCTCATCTCACTGTTCAAATACTTTATATAGGTGCCTAACTGTATCATTGTGAATCCTTTTAAGTAATGTGTAAAAGCATCAATAGGCCAATAAAAGCTGAAATGAAGACCCTAAAACACTGTTGTAGATAAAATGTTACTGCTCAAAACTTGCTCTTTCACTGCTTAGGTCACGAAGTTCTGATCCTTATTTCAGCCTCATTTTATCTTCTATTTTGTTGAACATGTTTCTCCTTAAATTCATTAACGGAAATGACCAGGTCAGTCCAATGACAGAGCCATGCACAGTCACGTCAAGAGGCAGCATCTGATCTGATGCACATTCGCTGAAACCATACCCACATCCTGGGACAGCTCAAAGATACAGAGGCAGAGAGAATGAGACAGAAAGAGCTGTGAGACAAAACAAGCTCAAGACATGTTCACAGCAATTTATCCACCATGAAAAAAACATAGCAGTTAGTAGTAGTGTCACAAGTAGTGTGGAACAGAGGCGTCACTCTGAACGTGCTTCTTTGCTCAACACACCAGAAAAGCTGCAATTTCAGTGCACAGAGTGAAATGGTAGACCTGCCTCATCCTGCCTGTCCACCAGCTGTGTGACAGTACAAGGTTACTGACTGTACTCAAGTCTATTAATTAGACATATGGCCGCCACAGTTCAAAGAGGATAACAATCCTCTGAAGGATTTGGATGCTCTTTGTCTCCCTCACACTCCTTTTCCCCATCACTAGGATCATACACACTAATACCTGTGTGCTTGTGGATCCTGATAAGGAGCCTGAGAAGACAGAGTGGGTGGTAAAGCCGAAGCAGCACAGACACAAAAACACAGTTACTGATACTGCAGCCAGAAAAGAAAGAGAAGGAGAAGAGTCTGGCTCGTCTTGGTCTGGACATTTTTCTGTTTTTTTTCTGTTTCAAGTTTTATAAACCAGTAAAATCCTCGTCTACTGCAGTTCTGCTTTTTGTTCCACTTGAGGAGCTTCCTTCATGGCAGTGGCTCATGCTCGGTGACTTTAAAACGGTTAAATAAAGCAGGCCCCATTCACGATGCGTTCTTAAGAATAACCCGAAATTGCTGTTCAGTGGAAACTTCTTTACTACCTTTACTACTACTACTTCTTTTAAACATTAGTTTTTTTAAACTCACTTATGCAGTTTTTGCAAATAATCTTGATATTTTCTCGTCCAACGACAGCTGACAGATCGGATCTAGAACTCCCACAACCCTTAAGTGGACAGGCGGTTAGGATAATGGATAGATGGATGGATGGATGGATCACCATGAAACGGGATGTTCACCCTCGGCTGAGTCAGCTAGGATAACTTTTTTTTTTTTTTTGATTTTAGATTAGACTTTTTATTTACTTCATTAGTTGTCTAAATATGAGGCCTGTTTGCTGTTCACCTCATGCAGTGTTGTCTCTGCTTCAGAACACAGAAGATTTATACCCTTTTACCCACCGGCACACTGCCATTGATTACCTATATTAAATATGAGTACGCTTTCAACATGACAATGGGATTCAACAACTATTCAAGTGGAATAGAGATAAGAGTAAAATCAAGGTTTAAGAACAAGTACATTTTTCGTAGCACTTTTGTCAAGAACAAACTACAGCAATAACATAAGAAGATACAGGTGAATGAGCTCCAAGGTTTTGTGGTTAAAACTGAGCAAAGCTTTAGTTTATTATTAGCAAACCTCTATTTCTAAATAATAGCAGCCCACGCCTTCCTGATCTTCCAGCTCGTTTGCTTCCTGCTGACTTGATGTCGTTGGTGTTATCAGACTAAGTGGATGTGATTCCCAGAGGAGCTTCCTCCAGTCAAGCAGAATGGAGATGTTAATCCTGACTGACGTGTCCTGACATTCATTCCCACGTATCACATCAACCTTCCCATCACCATGACTCAACCTGTTTAGTTTGTGGGCTTGTGTTGGAGCGCATCGCCAAACTGGAACGAGACATCTGCAAAACTGAAATCTGCTAAATGTCAACATCAAGAGTCAAATGTACACTACATGAAATAAAACCTCTGATTATGTATAGCTGCAGAATGTCTAAAGGACTGTGTAAAAGAGAGGTTAGAGAGGCTACACACAGCAAACATATCAATGTTGGAGTAAAGGATTAAATATTAAATATCAGTTATGTGCTCCAGATTGAAACCCTCAGCAGCACGTTCTCTTCTGACATAAAAAGCTTCCTGTCAGCACTGTCAGATGAAAACGTTTTGTCCCCAAAACACTGTGCACAAGAATGCTTTAGAGGCACTTAAAAGAAAGTAACCGTACTATGGATTGAAAGCCACGGATTGTTGTTCATACATTAGCTATATTCATAACGGAAACAAGCCAATTAATGTAAAACAAAAAAATATATATATCAAAGAAGAGAAGAAGACAGGAAGTGACTCTGATAAAGGAACAGTCTCAGAGATTTATTTTTCCCTCAGCTCTCAACTGGCATCTAAGTCAAGGTGTGAGAAGGTGGCAACCCTTGAGGTGCCTGAGCCCCCGCTGAGAGTTGAAATGACCACAGCAGTCATGTGCTGTGCTGGTGAATATTAGTTCCAAGCAATAAAAATATGTACAAAATACGTACCAAGGACAAAGCGTGGGGTTTTTATTAATTTTCTGCTTATTTATGCTGAGGATGGCCAGATTTAAAAAGGACAAGCGTAAGTGCTATAATGAGCCACTTGGAATTCAATTTTAAAACACTATCATAAAAGAAAGGCAGTCAGATGTATTATTTCTTTTTCTTACTAATTTATTATTCTTGTTGTTGTCAATATTAATAACAACAATAACAACAATAATATGCTTAATTTATCAAGGCAACATGGAGAAAGTACAGAGTTAGCATTCAATGTGGAACAAGAGAATTTAGGAATTGTTTAAAAGCAAGGATTATGCCGATAAGCATAATGCATTTTTTTTAAATCACTTTTAACTGGCATTTATGGTATCATGAAGTCCTATATAGCTGAGGTATGTTTATAGGCTACCCTGCATGTTTATCACCATTAACATCATCATCAAGTAAACATTCTTCCTTCATCAAAAAAACAAGCCATTAGCTTTTTAGATTAATGCAGAATAAATACAATTCCCAGACATAAAGTTGTAAAAATTGAGTTAGCATAGTTTCCAAGTAAGTAGCATTGAAATATTTACAATTTCATTCAAAATAAAAAACAAACATAATCACATGTACATAGATACAGTGTTTATTCAGTCTTTGCCATGACACTCGAAATTGATCTCTGGTGCATTCTGTTTCCGCTGATCATCCCCTGGCCTAAATCATCCCTACATTGAACTGTGGTGGTGGCAGCATCATGTTGTGGGGATGTTTTTCAGTGGCAGGAACTGGGAGACTAGTCAGGATTGAGGGAAAGATGAATGCAGCAATTTACAGCTCCTTGATGAAAACCTCTTACAGAGAGCACTGGACCTCAAACTGGGGCGAGAGATTTTATCTTTCAACGGTACCCTAAGCACGTAACCAAGATAACAAAGGAGTGGCTACAGGAACAACTCTGCTCATACTCAAAAACACTTGAAACTGTAATTGATGCTAAAGTGATTTTTTTTTTTTAAAGTTTGTGTTTGTTTTTTATTTTTAATACAATTGTAAAGATTTCAAAAAAGTTTTTTCACTTTGACATTATGGGGTATATTTTGTAGAAAAATAATCAATGTAATCCATTTTTGAATAAGGCTGTAACGTAACCAAATGTGGAAAAAGTTAAGCACCTTGAATACTTTCTGGATGCACTGTAGCCTCTGTAGCCCCGTTAACCACTTGTTTGCACCTGCATTACTTAGGACACATAAGCTTAAAAAATCACAAATGGAGTATTAACTTGTGTGTTTTATGTCAAAGAATGATATGTGAGAATCTCTTAACCCTACAGAATCAAAACCCACGGACATCAGGATGAAGGAACTAAAAGTGCAGTAATACCAACCCATTTCCCGGCTTTTGAAACTCACTACTTGGCACTCTTATCGCTAAAATTAATTGCATAACACAAGTAGGGAAAATTCATTAAGTCTAACATCCATTATCCAGCAGTGGAATGTACCCAAAATGCTTAGTCACTAGAGGGATGATAAAAATGCTAATGTTGATGACAGCCTGAATAATTTCCTGACTCCCAAGACTAGTTGGGAGCTCGGTGTGGAGTTTTCCCGGGAATACTTTGATGCTGCATTCCAGACATCTTTGGATTTCCTGTTATTGATCTGTTACTTGAGAAGGTGTGATGGAACTGAGGGGACACTGCAGCTCTGGCAATCTAGCCCATCCCCACAGCCGAGCATAAAGAGCATTTACAGTTGAGGACAAAGATATACATTTTACTAGGATCCGTAAGTGGAAAGAGTAAACCTGAGGAATTGCTGAGTCAAATGAGAGATTCTAGTTGTGCTGTTGCTCTTGTTATCATGCTTTGGAGTAATGATGAAAGGGTAGACTTAATCAATGTTATCGCTATCTCTGGGCAACATGAACCCTTTCTGAACTATCTTCCCTTCCAGGCTTCAAACACCTTACATTTCCTCAGTATACCTGTGTCATTAATTGTGCTCTCAAAATAATGTGAATTTTCCATCTCAGTGCTACCAATTAATGCCATTTTCACACACCTCAGTAGACTTTACTCATAGGGAACCATTACAGCAGGAATTTGTGTTAGGACAACTTACTACAAGTGTTGATGACATTTCCATCATACTGGGACTGCTGCTGCCTCAATGTGTTGCAGTATTTTTCTTTTTGTGTCACCTTACGCTTCTTGCACCCTCTAGAGATGCTAACTCTCACCTAAATCGAACTAATAAATACCACAAAGTGAGAACGCATGTAACATGGAAAATTTCCCTTTGTGTGCTACAGACAACTCTCAACAAGGACTTCTTTATAACATTTGCTGACTTACAGTTGCTTTTTTGAGTCCAAATCACCATGCTAACTACACTTTTGGAGAAAAAAATTTGATTTTCCATTTATTTATCTAAACTATAAGTAAACCAGAGATAGTACAGGTAGACAAACTCAATACTTAAATAAAAGTGCAACCTGCCTAAAAAGTACTCCAGTATATGTAGAAGTACACCTTAAAATTCCTTACTCAAGCTAAAGTAAAAAGTACTCCATCAAGAACATTATTGATTTGATGCTGTTGATAACATAAATGCGCACATCTCACAGGACTTATTTCCTTTGACTGTGCCATTAGTTTACAACAAAAACAGCAGCTGGTAAAGGTGAAGTTGATTTTAACTACTTTATATACTGAAAACCGGTTAATTCATAATAATACATCATTAATACAGTATAGTACTTGTGTAAATTTATTCTGTTACTTACCACTTTGGGAATAAGTATAGTACATAAGTGTCTGTGTTGGCTAGGGACCTTCCAACAGTCTAAGGAACACCTCCTGTTTCCTGTTCCTGTGCATAAAGCCTAGTCAATAAAGAGTTTCCTCAGTTTGGTCTAAACAGAGACCTGACCTCAACCCTATTGTACACCTTCGAAAAGCAACAGCTCCTGTTGTCCACATTTTTACTAACTTGCCTGATGATCAAGGTGAAAAGATTGTACCGACTGTACAGTTACTCTATGTAATTTTTATGTGTGAAATTAACCACTCATCGACCATCATACTAAGGCCATCAACCACTGCCAAACACTACACAAACATTCACACACCATGCCTTTTTTTTTTGGCTCTAGTTGAATGGCACAGTTGGATTGTCCGGCAGCCGAACTGAAAAATGCAATCAAATGTTCATTCTAGTGGTTGTGTTTTTATGGTCCACCCACAGGGCTGTAGAGTGGATGCCAGCAGAGCAGACGGGCAGACAGTGTGTGGTTACCAGCAGTACACTGTAGGGTGAGGGGAGCGTTCTTCCTGAACCAAATGGGGAGCCAGATTTCAAGAAGCAAAGCTCAGTGGAGCACAGAGATGAATGGTTTTCTGAGCAAACCATAGTTGTTTCCTTCAGAGACAAATGGTCCAGAGCTCCAACAGTAGTGATTGCCTTATATTTCACTCAAGACTGAAGGTAAAACTATTGGGAATAGTTTAAACCAATTCCAGAAGATACTTTTAGTTTATGTGTGGAATGGGGCTGTCACTTTTTATTCTTAATTTCCTAATAGTTTAAACTACTACAGTACTAACTCAGTTTTCTAATCAATATTTTCAGCACAAAATGCGAAAATGTTTGCACACATTATATCACACTGTTGCACCTGCTGTTCATCCTCCATTTTAATAGGTGTCCTCCATTAGTGACCACAGAGCAGTACAGTGCAGCCATTCAATAACCATTATGTCAGCAGCAGCAATCACTTAGTCAATGGTTCCCCTTTTCACGAACACATCATGAAAATCACTATGGCTCTAAACACACACTGACCATTAGTTTTTTTTTTCTTGGAACAGTCACATGGACAAAAGTGTATCTCTCTGTTGTTACGGTTGGATGAAAATGCTGAACTTCCTACTTTCTTGTTCAGGAATATAACCCATATCTACCACTCATACTACAGTTGCTAAGTTGAAGGTTTACTTCATTATAAAGATGTATTAATGCAGATGTGTGGAATATGCTCTTCACACGTTCACACAGTGTAGTCAGTATTCAAAGTGAGAGAGAGGTGTTATGCTCCATGTGTTTCTAAGTACACTGAGATTAACGAAGGAGGTCAGTATTCACCTTAAAGAGATTAAATCATTCATTCATCTTCTTCCACTTATCTGGGGCCAGGTCAAGGGGGCATCAGTCTAAGCAGAGATGCCCAGACTTCCCTCTCCCTTGACACCTCCTCCAGCTCTTCCAGGGAAATACAGATGCCTTCCCAGGCCAGTTGGGAGACGTAGTCCCTCCAACGCATCCTATATCTTCCCTGGGGCCTTCTTCTGGTGGGACATGTCTGGAACACCTCACCTCTGTGGAGAAGCAAGGACTCTACTCCGAGCTCCTCCCAGGTGACCAAACCTTCTCACCCTATCTCTATTGGTGTGCCCCAGTCACCCTGCAGAGGAAACTCATTTCAGCCTCTTGTATCTGGAACCTCGTCCTTTCGGTCATGACTAGTTGTTGGGCTGTCTTGGCACACACGCTTTTGCAACATTGCTTGAAGGTTGGGGGCAGTACCTCTGGACTGGCAGATTCTTTTCAAGAAAGGGGACCGGAGGGTGTGTTCCAACTATAAGGTGATCACACTCCTCAGCCTCCCTAGTAAGGTCTATGCCAGAGTGCTGTAGAGGAAAATTAGGCCGATAGTCAACCTTGGATTCAGGAGGTTTAATAGACTTGAAAAAGGCCTTCATCCGTGTCCCTCGTGGCCCAACTAAGGTGCTCCAGGGCCCTCTGTTAAGCGTTGTCTGGTCCCTGTACGACTGGAGCAGGATCAGAGGAGGAATTCCCTTTGTCCCTGGCACTGTTCATTATTTTCCTAAACAAAATTTGTGCAGCCAGGGGCCATATGATGTTGTCCTGTTGGCTTTATCAAGCCAAGACCTTCAACATGTATTGGGGCAGTTTGTGAAGAGACTGGGATGAGAATAAACACATCCCAGTCCAAGGCAATGGTTCCACCTGAAAAAAGTGGCTTGCCCTCTCCACTTTGGAGGAGAGATCCTGTCTCAAGTGGAGGAGTTTAAGCATCATTGAGAGTTAAAAGATTTTGTATACTACATTGGTCAGCTACCTATCCGATTAGTGTGTCACCGTTTCAGCCCAGCACCTGCCCAGCTATGGATTGTCCTCCTCTCTCCCTCTGGTCTCCACCCACCAGCCACTTCTCTCCCTGCTCTCCCAGTCATTAATTGCATATTGGCTCCACCTGTGTTCACCTCTCCCCACAAAACCTCTCCTCAGTCCTCTCTCCACTGTCACATTGTCGTTGTTTCCCAACCTGCTACCAGCCTGCTATCAACCTGCTATCACTCTGCTACCAGCTTGCTATCAACCTGCTATAAACCTGCTACCAGCCCTACTCATGCTATCAGCCCTGCTCCTACTATCAGCCCTGCTCCTAGCCCTGTTCCTGCTGCTGGCCTTCTACTAGTCCTGCTTATAGCCCTGCTCCTCACCCTATTTCTAGCCATCCTCCTCGGTCCTGTTTTCTCCCTCCCTGGATCCTCAGGACTTTGCCCCTCTGAACTCTGGACTTTCTTTGAGTTGTCTGCCTGCCATTAAGCAGTGGTTTTCTGTTGTTACTTTGTCATCGTGTTTTCTGTCTGCTTTTGTAGTGTCCGTTGAAACCTCCCTTGGTTCCTTGTTTTTGTAGTTTTCTATTAATAAATCCTGCTTGCATTTATCCCTGCCTCGTGCCTCCCCTTAATTTGTGACATAGTGGTCTACAAGTAAACCTATTATTATTATTATTATTATTATTATTATTATTATTATTATTATTATTATTATTATTATTATTATTATTATTATCTATACCATATTTGTATATTCAAATATTGTTTTACTTAATAAATGATGAATGCAGTATCAAGGGTATAAAAGGGCAACTCCAGCATAAATTTAAACTTTGTTCAGTTTTAGCATTCCTTTATCCCTTTGACATATAGTTTATGTTAAACCAGCTGGTGCCTCTCATGGATTTTATATAGTCGAATCTCTGTGCGAGCTCTCTGGATACTCTGTAAAGCATAGTTTTAGTCTGTTTATGTCAGACAATTTCATCTTACATTATATCATTGTTCATTTATATTTATATTTGTTTTTATAGTTTTTAATATCATTATCACATTGATCACTAAAACACAAATATTACTGTCCAACTGTGCTCAGTAAAGCAAGTGAAATTATGTAATTTCCTTTTGCCATCTTTGTTTTTTGGAAAATAAATTGTCCTCTTTAAGAAACAGACTAAAATGACACTATTTGAGGGCCAAACTGGATTGTTTTCATTCCAACCACCAGTCTGTGAGGATTCTGGACACCTTTAGAATTTAATTTAATGTTGTCAAAATTATTCTAGTGACTTAGAAAACTAACTAACTATTAATTATTTATAGATGTTCCAAGTCCCTAGATACCTGAAATTCATTGAATCAAATTACTATCACATTTAAAAGCTGACAATAACAAACATATAATCAGAAAGAATTTTAATTCTAGGAGAGGCTCGTCTGTACAATTAGAGGGACTTAACTGTTCTTTTTTATTTGACATGCATTTTTTCTGTAATGATTTGTAATGATAAATGTTGATATCACCAACATTAGCTACACTGCTACAAAAATGTATTTGAGCAAGAATGAACAGAGAATTTGAGAATGAATTTACATTTAGTCATTTGGCAGATTATCCAGAGCGACTTACAAGAGAGATATAGGGCAGGGTAAGCGTAAGGAGGTCTTGCCTAAGAGACCCCTACTGGAGGTAGGCCACAACTGGGATTCAAACCCCAGGCCCACATGGAGGGCAGCGATGTTACCACTACACTATCCAGTCACTAGTACAAATCATTTGAGTTATTTTGACAACAAATGCAAAAAAACCCACAAAAGACTCAAGGTACCCTAACCCTCGTTTTTTCTTAACTTTAAACAGAGACAAAACTTAGGTCTGAAGAGACATTAGTAAGCAAAAGAGGCTACTGTACAGTTAAGATATCTTTCAGGATTTTCAGATAGTGCTTTTAAAGCCACAAAGTGCAATAGTTTTATGTAAAATTGTTAAATTAGTCATTCTTATAATGTATTCTTTTTTTTCCATGCAAAATAAATCTGAAGGGCTGTTAGAATGAACTGAATGTTTTCATTCAAAGGGAGTCAGTGGTGTAAAGGTGTAAAGATTTCATTATTTGTGGCATCAGGTTGTGACATATGTAATACATTACAGGAATGGATGAGGTAAAGCAGTCATGTTAGAATAATCAACAACTGTGTGACCTGAAAAGATTGCTGCCAAATGTTACTGATTTTACAGTCTGGGTTTAGCTCCAACCTAATTCTCAGTAAAAGTCCCAGTTTGTCTTGTGATTTTAAAATTAATTCTACAGGTATTTGTCACATGACAGATGGACTACTCCTGGCCTAATCATGTTTAATAGCTAGATGATATTTTTTTATTGACTTTGTGGGCATTTTCCCACTGTTACAGAATGAATATGTAAAACGTTGGACTGACTGACAAAATGGAACGGATGATTACAAAATGCCATAAATAATTTACACAGGCTGAATAAGGGAGACACCTGTGTGGTATAATGTATGGTACATTATGTAGGTAGGTACAGTGGCTTCACGGTCCTACGTACATGGTCTGCAGGAGGCTCTGTGGAACCGTGCAGCCAGCCTTGGGAGGGAAGTTCCAAAACAATCCAGGCCCCATCTAGCAACAGGTATAAAAATACAAGAGACAAGATCTACTGTACTGGTGTTGGTGCATTGCAGGTGCAAAGGCAGTAATACGATTTACAGAATGATAGTAAGAGACTTCATGCAATACAACTACAGAGAGCAGAAGAAGGTATTAATAGGTAAGAGTCAGAGATTAAGATGATCCTGTGGAAACAACCAGAAAAGAAGAAAAATGGAAGGAAGAAAAATGGGAAGAAAAAAAACTGTGATGTGATTTAGTGACTGACAGTAGTGTAGTTAGAGTATTAGATCTGACATTCATTAAAAAAGAGAGGATGATTGCCCTGTCCTTGTATAAATTCTGAAAGCTGCAATAGCTGACGTTCAACACCACAGACTTTACATGAATAATATTCTAGTCTTGTTTCCCAATAGACAAGGAAGCCAGCATATTCGATCCAACAACAGAGATCCAAGAGAAATGTCTAACAAAGAGAAAGCACAGTATATCAGAATGCAAAACACAGTAATAACAACACTGCTTTTCCAGCATCTCACTTTCAGTGCCAAACTCCATTGTTTAGCTGTTGAAAATGGTGGGGTGGGAACAGAATGGAAGTTTGAAATTAAGGACTCCCTAGAATAGATTAATATGTGTTTGTGTATGAATCATATAAAATAGTTAAAACCTCTTTATGCTTAAAAATAGAGAAGGATTCCTCCTCACGGTTTTTGTGTAATAATTCATTAATATATTATAGTATAATTTTGATGAAAGCCGGTAGCCAAAAGGTATTGTGATATATATATATATATATATATATATATATATATATATATATATATATATATATATATATAATTTTTTTTTTTCAAAATGTGAGAGTATTAACAAATATAATGTGCCTAAAAAACACAAAAAGAACCAATAAAAACCAATAAAAACAATAAACAATAAAAACCTCATACTGCTAGTGTAAAATGTATGTAAGCTGGCCAGGCCAGATTGATGCAGCAAAGCAGAACCAAATCATAATGTTTCCTCCACTATACTTTACGATTGGGATGATGTTATAAAATATATATATATATATATATATATATATATATATATATATGTGTGTGTGTGTGTGTGTGTGTGTGTGTGTGTGTGTGTGTGTGTGTGTGTGCGCTTTTTATAACAAAATGCATGGAAAGGTTTGTGAATATTAGCAGTTTTTTAAAGCTAGCTTTTTGTGGTTTTTTTGTAATATCACAAAAGCAACATGCAAATCCGACTGGTGTTTTTTGCAGTAGAATGTATTAACAGCCCAAGCTGAAGCCTAGTGCATAGTGCCCCGTTAAAAAGTTTAAGTTAATAACTTAAACTTGTCTGTTTGTTCCTTAAAACAGCTCTATTCCCTTCAAAAGTGTAAGCTTGCTTCCTAACTTTTTAGCCTGCATTGCTGATATTTGTCCAGATCACAAGACATCAATTTTCAGTCACATCATTTTAGCTGGGTCATTTGCTTCATGCATGTACATATGTACATTAGCATCCAGAAAACAGGAGTGTCCAGATAGTAAAAAAAAAAAAAAAAAGAAGCATGCAACAGGTTGTCTGATAACCTCAGCAAAGTCCAAGAATCGAAATGAAACATGCATATATATATAGCAGCATTTTTTTTTTTTTTTGTTGTTGTAATAATTACATTTTCATTTCAGCTCATCTGTGATTTTACTTTCATGTAAAGCCATACTGAGTCTGAGTAGCTGTAGCTGTAGCCTGATCTAGGAACAAAAACCCGAGTGGATTGCTCTTTGTAAATCTATTTTTAAATCCCGAGCTGAGAAACAAACCCACTCCCAAAGGGAAGACAGGCTCGATTATAGTGACCGTTTCATGAGATAAAGGAGCAGCTTTAGTGAGGGGAAAAAAGCCAGTAAGTTTTATAGCCTTAAAACTGAATGTGAAAAACACTCCCAGCAAGGAAACAATAAGGGGAGTGGAGCTCTGGATCCTATGGAGAAATTATGTAACAGGACCAAACAAAAATGGGACATTGACAGTGTTGCTTTTAAGAGCATTTTGAATGGAATTCAACATCTTTTTAATTGAAAAAGAGTAGTTTCTAATTATTAATATATCAGTATCTTGATTTTTTAATTACAATAAATTCTAACTCACTATTATGACTAGAATACAGGCCTGTATACATACAATTCTCAGTCCTTCAGGTGATGCCAGCAGCTTTCTACCAATGCAGGCAAATTCTGGGCACCACTAGCCTGCACCAAATTCAATCAACTTTTATGATTTCCTCGCACTGTAGATTCATCATTCATCAGTCAGCTCAGATGAATAAGAGCACAAAGCCTCAGCAGCAGTGTTCACACAAGCCGTGCCAAGAAAACCTGTCCTCGTTCTAACGTCCTCCTCCTAATACACTCCTAGAACACAAATGGGCTTAAATCTTGCAAGTGAAAATATGAGGCCAATGTCAGCTTCTCAGAGATGTTGTAGCCATGATTTGGGTACAAAACCACTGGAAGACGATCGATCATGTTCCAGAGAGATAAAGCTTTACAGTACCTGTGGTGTAGTTCAGAGTTTCCCCAGTCGGTACAGTCTGGTTTTTAGCAGTGTTTGTGGTCTCTCTGCGTCCCTGAGGCTACTACGGACCGAATGTGTGTATGTCACCGAGTGTGTGCATCTGTGGGTAGATTAGACAAAATGACGGAGAGAGAGAGGCAGAGTCTTCCACTCTCCCTCCCCTTCCTGATGATAAACAGAGAGCACGTGGCTTCACCAATGATGCAGCACACTGAAGATCACAGCACAGAGGAGTGTGTATGTGTGTGTGTATGTGTGTGGGTAGTGACAAAGGGAGGAGAGGAAGGGAAGAAAGAATTGTAAAGAGGATGGATCGAAGGCAATACGAGTAAAGAAACGAGTTGAGTCTGGTGGAGCTAGAGATAAGTGTTTTTGTCTCGCCTGTGTGTGTGTGTGTGTGTGTGTGTGTGTGTGTGTGTGTGTGTGTGTGCGCGCTCATCGTGTTCTTGAAAGCAGGACACTGCTACTCCCACACTGTCACACACAGGCTTTGAAATTACTCATGCTTTTTAGAACATGCTGGCAAAGTGCAACTGAATTCATCCAAATTTGAATGTATCGTATACTGAACACCCGATTCTGATACTAAATGGCACCGTATCAACTCGCAGACACCGTCGCACCCACACACACACACACACAGGCATGCCAACACACCAGCCTGCAGGCAACCAAGAGCATTTTTTCTGGTTTAAGACACCGTCAAAGAAAGTGATCTTGTTGACCCCACTGGGACATGAAGTGAAGATGCCACACACATCACCATCCTCCATGTGTCCTTGGTAGATCAATGACTTCAGCAATCCATGTTAAGTTTTAACACAAGCAACGTGATATTGTATTTGTATACAGTAAGAACAGATGTTTCGAGGTCTTCGAAACATGGCCACCTTTATTTTCTCCAGAAGAACAAAGCTGAAAGTGTTCTATATTAGGTGCCTGCATCAGCAGATGCTTGGTAACAGGGTTGTGGACAACAGTGTCTGGTTTATGTCCTCACATGCCACATTGCTTAGATAAAGCAGGACAGCAGGCTTGGGGTTGATATGTGACGACTGTCGTAACGTGGGCACCCTTTCCCTTGGAAAGGAGAGGATGCCAGTCTGAAATGAACGCCCACCAAACGCCCAGCGCAGATTGATTTTTGTACGTTTGTAACAAAACAGCGATGCAATGAAACAATATCCTGACAGTCTTTACTGTGCTCTGCTTAGGTTTTAGCTAAATAAGTGCCTGAATCGAAGGAGATCCTGGGACCATACCTCCGAATGTCAACATCAGATTTAGTCTCGCTCCAGAGAAAGTCTAGCTACCCAAGTGAAGAAACTACCAGGCAAATCAGAACACTCAACACTGTCTTCCCAAAATCAAAATGAAAATCAATAAAAACCTTCACTGCCACCATTTCTCAGTTACACAAATACTCCCAACACCCAGCTTCAACAATTTCCCAAATGGTTAAGTCACTACTGGAAAAAATGCAACATGAAGTCTAAGCTATAAAATATGTGTATTCTTGTTTTTCTGTTATGATTTAATATATAAGTGTTACTACTGGACATTTGTTTTGGCTTTTTCCACCCCTGAATCCAGAATGTTTGAATTCCTGTTCCTCTATTTACCTAAGAAAAAACGTACACCTAGGCTAGGTCTGTTATACTGCGTATGTGCAGGTTACTCACCAACATGGAACCCCACGCTTACATGTGGCAGCATTTCAAAAATTGATGGGCCTGCTGGGATTTGCACCACCTTCCAAATGTAGTAGGTTTTACTTGTGGTGCACAAATTAAAAACATCTAAGTGGAACTAGATTCAGACTCTCTGTTAACACGGTGGTTCAGCAGGTGATTCTGACATGGCTTCGATAGGTACACTCACAATCCTTCACTATTTTTGCAGTTTTTATCACAATAAACCATTAGCTAGTCCCGTTCTTTAAACTATTTTCAAAGTAGTGATATGCTTCAGAACTCCATAGCTGCATCCACTAATCTTAACGTGGAGAGGTGCAAAACGTTGCTGCAGGAAACTGAATTGGCGACCATTAGAGGTTATGATCATGTAGTACTTGATTAGTGGCAACAGCACATGACAGTTCATTCACCAGTAATGTTTTTAAGGAAATATATATCTGGCACACGTGTTAAACATTAAACGTCACACCATTAAAGCTGGGAAAATCGCACGCTGGTGTTTTAAAGTGCAGCGTAAACAGACAGGTATCTTAAAGAGTGGAGCACCTCTCCAATACGGTACATTTCTGTGCAAATCTTTTTTTGTTGTTGTTTTTTTTTGTATTTTTTTTGTTTCCATCTAGTGGTGAACATACATGATGTTAAAACATACATGGACCTCATTTCCACTAATCAAATCATCCTAAACACGTGATGCCGTGTGAACATTAGTTTCCTCTTAAACCTAAAGAACAGTTTACTCTGATCATCATCCTCCTCCAACTTTTCTCCTCATGTTCTGTGTCACTAGTTGCCATTTTTCTCCTATCCACTTTGGTTTCTGTAGGCATGAGCTCTGTGGGGTTTTTTTTTTTACTTTGTTTGTATTTCATCCCTAAGCATCTTGTCTTAAGTTTAAGTGAATGTGGTTTATTCCAAATAGCAAAAAAGAAAGAGCCAGTTAAAAAGCAAACACGCTGGCTTATGATATAACAAAGAATATGTTTAGTGTTTGTGTCCCATCGGTCGCATCTAATAAATGGAACACAACTGAATCCCCCTGTGATTGCATATTTCCAAATGAACACACACACATATACTTTATATAGAGAATACGTTTTGGAAAATATATAAATATAAATATAAGTAAATATAGTAAGTTTTCAAGATCATTCAGAGTAAAGAAACACAAACCTGTTTTGGTTTCAAAAGAGCCCTGTACTGTACATGTTTCTTCTTCTCTCATGGACAGTGTGACCTACTTAGCGCACCACAGTCTGACTAGGCAGCAGCTTCAAACTGATAACTTGCCAGAACACTCTCTGCTATTGAACTTGCCTTATCAAACTGCCTGTAACGATCACTCTGGAGTCTAACCTAATTCAATTTGATTTAAATAGATGCATGACTCAACCCTTCATTCAATATGCTGAACGCTGTTATAACACTTTTAATATCATTAAATAGTGATAGAACTGGTTAAGGCATATCTGTGATGTATTATAGAACGTCCAGCCTAATTTACATTGTCACATCCAGATGTAGAGCAGTTTGGCCAAAAATCACGATGCAATTTTGAGACTTATAAGATTCTGAAAACAACAGCTCCACCATGTTACAGGGTTTATCTTGATCCTTCTTCCTTCCCTGGCAAGTTCCATCCATCAGTTGTGGGACTTAGACTGCCACCCATCAGAACGTACCTTCCACCTGTTATTTCCAACATAACCTTCCTGCCAGCCATTTTAAACTAGTGTCAGAATTTAATTGAACTAATTGAACTCATTTCCTACAGGAGAGAATAAGTCTGTGACAGATACAACATACCTACAAAGTGACTTTCATGCAGACAGTTGCTGTATTTCACACCTACTTACTGTATGATGAAACTACTCTACTTTTCTTGGGTGCACAGTTCTTGATGCACTTATGTGCCAGCAGAAATGTAAAATTGCCCTTCTTTACTTGTTGCATGTGTCCTGTCTATATATGAAGGCTGTGGCTACATGCTAACAGGCTAACATCAGTAAGACTGTAGCAGCAACTGAACCAGTAGGCCACCTTCCACTTCCACTATAGACTGTTAATGTTCTTTAACTAGAAAGCCACAGGCTCAATCTCTGCGATTTCCCAACGTGTCCATCACTAGTCATGTATCTTGCAAAAATAGCCTGCAGCCTGTGGACCGAGTTGCTCTAGATTACAACATCGGCAGAATGCACATATTCTAAAATAAGAGGAACTTTTCTGAGTGAAGGTGACTGCATACTGCAAATCATGTGTCATGCTACATGACAAGTCTTTAAGGCAAGATGAGATCCCTTCATAAACTCTATGACAGTGGGCAGCAGCTTTTTCTTTTCTTTTTTTTTTTTTTTTGACACTTTTGTGTGACTGTGAATCATTTGATATGTGTTGACACGTGTCACAAGCTTTTAGATCAGTCTTAAAATTGTCTTGTTCACCGCCTGGAAAATTAGATTTGGTCTTTCTGCCCCCAACTCCTTAAAACCACACAACCAACTGGGAACACCTCTGCCACTGTAGTCCCAGTGATTAAATGTGCGGTTAAGTAATGTGAAGTAAAGCATCGCTTACATGATACAGATCTACACTGATCTGTATCATGACTGTATAATTATGGATCTGTGTTCTTGCTTGTCCTTTTATCTGGCAACTGGACCACTTTCTAGGTTGAAACATCTCCCTACTCATCCAAGTAGTTTCTTCAGTCTGAGGAGTTGGTAGTCTGAATAAGAATAAGAACCTGGCATAAGGAATAAGCTCGACAAGGGGTTGTGTAAGAAGATGTAATTGTCACACCCCGAACATCCCTATTGATGTGGGTTGTTTACTATGTCTTCCTACTTACGTTAATAGGGGTCAGAAGGCATGCGTATCCTCCAGAGCAGATTAATCTGAGGTCTCCTGCCAATTTTCAGACTGAAGAAGCTACTTGGATATTCCTGACCTAACAAGAAGGTCCTGTTGCCATGACTTGACATCCAGATAACTTCACCTGGACTGAGAATCTTCACTTCTTCTATGTTTTCCAAAACACCACCTGTCAGTCCTCTTAAGAATTTTAGATCTATTCATGTCTTTGTTTTGAGAGCAAATTCTGTACACACAAATCCAATATGAAAACAACAACCAAACACACAGGCAGGGATTGAAAAGGCTGCACGGCCCAGTCACAAAGCTATAAACCTGGCATGTCTGTCCCCTACATCCATTTCCCATTGATCCAGTTTAAAAAGCACTCACTCTGTGGACAGACTGGCCAACCCCTGAGAGGCTTGAACTGCTATTATTATGACTCATCATCCTGTTATGCTGCAAAACTGGCCTCTGCAGATTTCTGCAAGTGTGAGTGTCTGATAGATAGTGGATAATTTAATGACAGAGTAAGCTAGGGAGGAAGTCAGTGAGCGAGCTCCTTGTAGCTTGTAGTAAGCATGATGTATTATCCATAAAACAGAGAGAGGAGATGCCCTGGAGCCATTAAATGATGTACCTATCATGCTGGAGGACTGATACAGTTTATTCATTAAAAGCGTACTTGACCGATTCTGTATTGCACCCCCATAACACTAGTGGACTCTATACAAACAAGTATTTCATGTAACTCACACCAGCAAAATGTGATAGTATAAAGTGTATTGATGCAGCATGTACTGTATATTTGTACTGTAAACAATGCCCAGTAACCTCTACCAAGTTAGTTGTCAGAAATAGGAAATAACCTGAAGACACACAAAACACACACAAAACACAAACTCCTCAGCATAAGATACAGTTTTCCATATACAGGGAGAGCTGAATATCATATAGTCAAGACCAAGACCAGATCCAAGACCAGTGCAAGGACTGTGCAGCAATTTTGTCATAGTGACCAAACTTTGTTACTGCATGGATCCTGACTCATTCCAGCAAAATAAATAAAATTTAAACTTGCCAAAGAGAAATACAAACAAACTGCTTCTGTATAATTTTGATGAATCAGTTGTGCACTTTGTAATATTGCTAGCCTACATTTTTAAATAGTTCTGAAAAACTCTGAGACACACTGAGACCATGATTTTTTCTTAAAAAAGCATATTTTAACTTCTGAACGCATATGAATCTATATTACAATAGATATATGATGTGACTTTCTTCGGTTAAATATCAAAGTTTAACTATGGCTACATGGGCGCCTAATAGTTGTTTATCTTGCCTAATGGTGCAGTGTATTCCTGGCCGACTAAGCGGCGTCACTTGAGGCAATTCATCTGACTTCACAGTTCTCCCTGTTGAGCCACAATAAAATTTGTACAACTCTCAGCAGCAGCATCAGCAGCACCAGTGCAATGTCTGTATGTACAAAACACAGGAAAATAAACCCTAAGCCTAAAAATATGCTTCAGGGGATGGCGTGCAAGCTGTTACACAGCTGGTGTAGACAGCTGGATTGACTAAACTAGAACTGTATCTGTTCTGTCAGATGCGTGTAAGGTGGACAGTGGAAAAATGCAGCTAGGAAATGCTTTCTGTGTATCCACATAGTTAGAGAGGAGGATATGAAACAAGTAAAGAAAACAAAGAGATATTTAGGAGAAGCAACCAGTGAATTCAAGGTCCACAAACACTCATGGGAGTTATAAGGAGCCGAATGCCAACAATTCATGGATTATTGGATGGATTAGTACACTGTGGCCCTGTGTGAGCTGTTCAATATCCTCTACTTCATTTGTCGCTGTATTGACAGCCTTGCACCACTTTAGGACGTAACCTGTTACCTCATATGTTGTTACATAAGGATCGTTCCTCACCACCTCTATCAGCAAGGTGGAATTTATTTAAGTATTTCTGATTGTGGAGTTATTGTCCACCTGTGTTCATAAAAAAATCCACTCTACGTCAAAGCTTTGATTGCTTTGAAATGTCACCTTAAACCCACAAGGTACCAACTGTATAATTCAGAAACAGATTCAATGTATTGAATTCTAATGAATTGAATGTCATTACTTTGTGTAATGTTGAATTACTTAACCTTTGTTAAACCCTCTGTGTGCCACTCCAGCTCACCCTGAGCACCCCAGGGTGTCCTTGCAACTGTTTAAATGTGAATAAACCGTTCCCACAAGAGCTCTGGTCAGAATGATGCACTTCCTTCAATTGCATCAGTAAAACTCTACAGTAATAATCATGGCTAAATGTTATTTTTTATGTCATAAAAAATTTGCTTCCTCCAAACAACAAAGCATCTTCTGGTTATGTTTGCTCTTCATGCAGGCAACACTGACTGTTTGTAGACACAGACTATGGATGATGACCAGGTTTAATTCAAGTGTGACAATCGTAATAGAGGTAGGCTTTAAATTCTCAGGGGAACATAAACAAGTTTGTTGCTGAAAACGTGCTGGTTCAACTTAGAGTGTGGTTGAATTGGGCAGATACTCTGTCCCTACTCTCCAGCCAAAGAAGTGTTCCTTCATAGAGCGCCCCCATGACAGCAGGAGGTTATAAAAATTGCACCCATTTTGGCACCAGGCACCGAAATGGTGGCTACTAAACATTTGAAAACATTGCACTAGGCACAAAAACATATAGGTTAAGTACAATAAACATGGTTAGGTTTCATAAAAATATTGTAAGTCACATAAGTCACAGCTTCCCTCACATTACCTGATATATCTCAGTTACATAGCCCAGAATAAGAGGATTAACAAGTTATTATAGGTTATGTGGAGAAACAAGAACATTTGAAATGGGTTATAAAGGAATTAATAACTTCACAATGGACATATTAGCCACTGTCAGCTGCACCTCCAGATATAGTGCTCAAACCAGATTTGGGAGACAAAAATAAATATTCCCTGTATCACCAATGGAGGACAAGTATCAGTCATCTGTCAAATATTTGATAAACCATTAATAAGCTGCAAAGCTGTGAGTCACTTCTCTTCCAAAGTATTCCTAAACAATCATACAACTCTGTCCAAAGACATTTGCATCACTATTGCATAGTCAGACACATACATCATCAGCTATCAAATAGCTGCCTGCCACCTGCTACAGATAATAAAACGAGGCCTTCAGCGCACTGGACGGGCTCCTCCTCCCATTCCTGACAACATGACACTGTACAAGCTGTCTCTCTTGTGCCAACGCAGGGGTGGTTGAGGGGGAGATAATACTCATTTGGAGAGCATAGCAGGAGCGCTGCTTCAGATATGGCTAATCCTCACACTTCATCACTGAGATATGGCTGGCTAGTGCAGCACTGGCCATTTTCTTTCTTCCTTCTCTTTAGTCTTTTCCTTTTCTTGACATTCAGTCCTTCTCATGCGGTCTCTGTTGTCATTGCTAAGCCCTCCCCCTTTCCTCACCCTAAACCTATCCCACATCTTCTGGGGGATGATCACAATAGCAAAAAGGTGGGAGCATTTTTAAAGATAAAGAAGATAAAAGCGGATTTAAAAATAAAGGAGTTTATTAGAAAGAGGAGAGACGAACACAATAGGAGACAATGCTATTTTGAAACCACACTTCCATTCTTGTTTCATGAAGAAAAAATGGTCCCAGGGTATTATGTGATCTTGAACTAGACTGCACAGTCCAGTCTTCCCCAGGGACTACATTCTATTTAGGTTGATGTTTTGTGGTCAGTCCAGTACCCTGTCACTTCATGTTGGCAAAAACTCATCTAGCTAATAGACAAACCAATTTCCAGTGTTCTACAGATTCCATGAAAACACAGAGTTCGCTGAACTAACAGTTTGGGTGGGAAGCTCTTCACAGTGAGAGTCATAAATGAACAGCCCTGCGTGAATACAGCGTGTTCATCTGAGCTACAGAGGATGACAACCTCAACAAAAGCGCAGTTAACGTTCATTTATTAGCTGTGTGTAACCCTGTAAAACCACATTTTCTTTTTGTTCAGTGCATGTGCTCCAGAACAAGAGGAACTGGTGCAGGATGTGCTTGAGTGGAGATTATGAAAATGTTAATTGCACTGTCGTGTGTACTTGTGGCCCTGCTCAGAATAGAAACAATGTCTTCATAATGTCTCCACAGTAGGAGAATGAGATGAAAATATTAGTACGGCTGATTCAAACATACAGGGCTGAAATATGAATCACAATCGGAATGAGTCCAAAGATTAAATGTAGATACTTATATGTAGAAAATGAGACACCCACAGTGAAAGAGGGAGACAGAATAAGACTTGGACTCTTCCCAGCATTTTCTCGTGTATGAAAATGGTTTCCCAACAAGCACCAAACATCGGTGGCTTTAAATTAGACTGAAGCCAGAGGCAGTGTTAGTCCCTAGTATTTTCAGCTTCCTGGACACTTGCCTCAGTCTGCCCTTTGTGTCAGATAAGACCCACAGACGAATGTAAAGGAAGTCTGTGATAGATCTGACTGCAGAGAGTGCAGTGGTTCGATCCAACTACACACAGGATTCCCACTGTCTAGATGTCTTGTTATAAATCCTATCCAGCCGACTGCATTGTATTCTCATAATGTAACAACAACATTAACTGTATTTTTGTGGAACAAAGTACAAAGTGCTTGACTGTAATAGCAGAGAATAACAGTTATCCAAACATAACATATGACACAAGACTAACTTATTTCACTTTAAATAAAAAAAAATAAATAAAATAATGGTCAGTTTGAAAGGATTAGTCTGGTGACTTTTTACTCTGCTCTATAGTCAAGAATATAGAAAATCAGCAAGGCCTGGCAAAAAATAAATAGAAAAGAAAGACTGACAGACGTCTGAGTGGCCTAGACATGAAAGACACATTCAATTTAGGTCAACTGCATGTTGAATTGGATTGACTTTGTCCTGAAGTCATCCAGAGTACACACACAGACAGGTACCGGTACCCAGGTGGTGACAGAGCTAATCACTAAGATGTAAATAGCATCAAATAAAAGCTTAAATTCTGAATTGATGTCTCCTATCCATCATTTTTCTAGGAGCAGATTGAGTTTTGAATTGTCAGGTTTATCAAGGTCTCCTACAGAATAATGTCCATATCTGCCTTTTGGAGTAGACCAGCAGCCAACTATCAGATACCGTAGAATGACCTCAAGAGAGCTGTTCTCATCAACACTATGACTGAGCTTCACTTCATTTAAGAATTACCTGTTTTCTTCAGATTATTTAGACCCCATCATAAATACAGAAACAGACCAGTGTTATAAATTTGTTTCTTTGTGTTATAATTGTGTGCTGCCTCCGGAGTGTTGCATCCATCAGGCTGTACTACTGCCAGGTGGCAACAATCACACCTCCTTTGCCCATGGGCGGGTCCCTATGCTCCTAAAAATAGGTTTCAACTACTATGCTGAGAAAGTGTTGGCAGAACAAATTCACAATCATGTTACTTGAAATTGTTACACTGATGTCAGACTTTATATATAATTAGTATGTGAAATATTAAGTGTACAATATGTTTTTCTGACGGATAAATGCATTCTCCTCCTACTCATACTACTCATTCTTCTTCTTCTCCTTTGTTATGTTTCTGTTGAATCTTTCATGATAACCAACATTACTGACAGGTCAGTTTGGCAACACAGTAGCATTCAGCAGAACGTGACCTTCTTGACCCTGAGCCTCTTTTATTATCACATTCTGCATATGCAGTGATTTTCTGACTTCACGCTGCTAATTGAAAACTACTGCAAGTAAGGAAAGACTGTCCTTGGACAGTAAGTGATGACCTTTAATAGGATTAAGAGACAAAATGCTTCTGTCAGCATAAGACACTTGCGGGTACGTTCAAAGAGGCCACATCATAACATGTCACTAAGCATCTCACGTGCTAATGGGACATGCGTGTCATCATTTTTTGGTCCAGGCTCTGGCAGCATCCATCCAGTTCTCCACTCCACCAGTTCTCTGATGATGAGCTGTGTCTGTAAGAGGTAGAAAAAACACCCTCCTAAACTCTGGGGTTGACTTATGACGTTCTGTCCCATCATAATTCTCCTGGGTTCTGAAGAAGCTTGCTCACTGTTTATCTGGAACATCACATGGTACCAAACAACAGTACTTGAGATAAATGTATGTCTGCTTCTCTTGGCAACCATTGAAACATCTGCATCCCATTTTTCTATTGCACACGCCTCCAGAGCACACAGAGACTTTGCCATATAAAAAGCCTACTCAGTGCGCACAAATGCAATTTACTGCAACCTCCCTTTAGAGGTGTGACTTCTTAGCACAGTGCATCAAACTGAGCCAATATCCCAATATGTCCATGAAAGCTTCATTCCTTTTAGAGTACTGGTCAAAGTGACCCCAGAAAGCTAAATAGTGCAATCAACCTGCATAAAACCTGCTTTCTGTGCAAAGCCTCTAACACTTTCTAATCCTGTATTCAAGCGACTTTGATTACAAGAGGATTTCTAATAATTGATTTAAGATTTATTTATTACACAGAGTTCTTCATTTCTTCATAATCATCTTGCCACAGGAATGTGCAACAAGTGCCAGCATCAGTAACTTCATGAGCACCAAAACGTACAGTGGTGTTGAAGTCATTCACTTGGTAACAAGAAAAAGAGAAAGAAGCTTATCACCATATTTCAGACCACTGTATTCAAAAGCTGCTGCTACCACTATCAATCTCATTTTCTGGAGGGTCAGAGAGAGGGGACGCTGCAGGGGCTCTCTGTTTGATAATGGGGCAGGAAAAGTAGCTGTCCATCCTTGGACCCCTCTCAGTAAAAATCCTCTTTATAATAATACTATTATTATCTTTAGCTAAGTTGCTAAGCTAAGACAAAGTCAAGCAATAAGTTCATCGTTCAGTCGAAGGAGCTGATTGTCTTCCAGGGTCACGCTCATTCATCCACAGTCCATTAGCCCTGACAGTTGTCTCTTAGTTTGTGATCCCAGGTTCTTTAGAGGATAAATTCTGTCTCACATCTGAGACATGGTGCCATTTGGTGGTCCTGATGATGATTTGCATTCAGAGGGAAAAAGCAACTGACCAGATGGCAGGTGGAAATGTAGTTTTGGTGCTGCAAATGTGCTACATATCACCCATAAAAGCCTCTTTGGACCTCCATAAAGAAGTCATTTAGCTCGGAGAGGTGACTTGAGGTTTCTCTGTGTAGACTAATTTGGGCAAAAAAGGAAAACAATATAAAATGTGTGAAAACACAAAACTCAAACAGCGTGTTACTAATGAAATCACATGAAGTGGAAGGAGAAAGCACTTCGTATGATAACTAATTCTTCATAGCAGATTTTTGTGCAGTTGCCAGGACAATGTCATATCAGGGATTACAGCCCAGAGCCAAATCAATATTTTCTCCACCAGTGACCTCTGCCGAGTCGCGATCCATCATCTGACCCACATTTAGCAAACACATACAGTATGACTCACCCACTCTCACATGCTTTGTTGCACTAACACACATCAATCCATGTATGACAACACCGACTCAGGGATCGTTCAAGCAGACATGGAAGAGAAAACACTGCTTTTCAATCTGGTGCTTCACTCTCTCCATTAACTATTTTTCAGTTTTCTTTCTTTGATTATGGAAAATTACCTGAAATGTTTCATGAACTAAATTAACCTGATGAAATATAACTGAACCAACGCTTTATGTTTAGTAGAAGTAGCAAAAATGTTTATTAAAAGTACAGATATGTCAATTAGCACAACTAGGGGATGCTTAGTTGTGCAACAGGAGGAGGAGGAGTGGCAGGAAACCTAGCAAGGTAATGATAAAATTATATTATATTATTCTCATTCCATAAATAATTAGTTACCAACTCATATGTGTGTTCTGCTGCTGTTATAAGAAACTATCTAGAGAAAATAAGTTTTTAAATAAAGATGCAAAACAGTTATTGACAGTAACTGAGCAAACTGCAGCAGAAACAAGTTTGTCCACAGTCAGGCAGCAGGAATCATGCAGGCACCAACAGCCACCGGCTAACAGAGACCCCCCTGGTGTTCTGATGTACTGAACTGAGTGTGCAGCTGACACACATGGCTCAGCAGGTAACAGCATCATCTCAGTCAAGTTTGTACAATGTGTACTAGTCAGTCTCCACCACAGTGCTTAAAGTCAAGTAGGCTACGTAATAATACTATACCAGGTTCCATCCAGTAGACACACTGATTTGTTCTTTTTCTATGAGCACTGATACTCACAGTGGATGTGGACAAAATACCTGTTGCAGAACTTAGTTTGTGCTGTTTAACAGACTGCTAAGTGCTGTTGACAACTCTTCCTCTTTGTTATTGTGACATCCTGCCTATTGAAAGTCTTCACTCTGCCACATGTTTCAGTGTTAGTGCTGCAGCAGTGAATCAGACAGTGACTGCTGAATTCACAAAAGGTAGCAACACAAGTGAGTCATTATGTTGAATAGCAATAAGAAGTGAGTCAGTTTTCACAGGGGTCTGACAATTATCATAATCAGCATTAACATAATAATCAGTTGTTGTCAGTAAAGCTCTTTTGTAGCAGCGTTGAGAATCAAACATCACGGGGTACATTAACAGATAAAGTGCTAGATATACAATTTAGACACAGCATGAGTGGAAAACAAAACATGTTTATGGAGTTGAACTGAAATGGCACTCTGCAGAAGGTATTTCTATGTCTTTTATGGAGAAACCTGGTGCCTAAGATACCGTCTGTGGTGCTTTACGTTACAGTCACGTGACTTCATCTTATTTCAGAATCTGTTAATGTAGATCTGGCTGTAACGAATCCACCTACGTCAAACTAGAGCAGCCATCAATACAGAGAGGAGGTCACCACTTCATCCATTTTCAGTCCAGTTCAGTCCTAACAACCCTCCCTCCTCTGTTGTGAAAGCTCTGTAAGAACCTAAGAGGACGCAGAGAATCACAGGTGTCCATTGTTTTACCCACTCCATTACAGTGGTGGAATGATTATTTATTTTATTTTTTAACATTGCAGGGAGTCCTCAGAAGTATTCCACAATTGGCACTCAACAGGACCGACACGTCTGGACTGTAGCAGAGATTCCAGCTAGAATATTGAAAGAATGACTCTAGAAGAAAACACTGGAAACTTTTATGAAAGTAGGCGAAAACACACAAGAACTTATTCAGCCAAACTTGTAGTTTTGCTTCATGGGAGACACAGTTTTCCTGATAAAACTTAAATCATTAATTCATTTTTTTAAAAACACAAACATTTCCAAAGTTGTGAGAGGCTTTCGACACTGCAGTTTGTATTCCATCTGACATCCACAGACATGGATCCACACGATACGAAACTGTTGTTATGCGAGTTGGTGATAACTATCGATATTTACCGGAGTGTAACAGTCATGTGTTATGGTTCCCTTCAGTAATGTTCCACAGGTCTTTAGTTGGTTGATGTGCTCTCGGCCCCCCCTCCACACACACACACTGAATCACCAGGCTGGCTGCATACAGTAAGATCATGGAAACGATAAATGTGGGTTCTAGTGGAGAGTTTAAACTGTGGGAAAGACTGAACACTGTAAATACACTCTGCATGTTAATGTCTCAAGTATCTCAGTCACTGGGAATTCTGCCAAACACTTTTTTTAACCAGCTCTTGGCACATTGTGGGTGGTCCCTGCATATTCTGCTCACTGTGCCCAACAGTTGGTATTTAGAGCTGACCTCAATCTGCATGATGTGGCTACACTTTGCATAGAAGTACCACAACAATTAAGAGATGCTTTCTCGTTCACACTTTTGTTTTAAACGAACAAAGACTGTGCAGCAAAGTGTCAAGTGTGAGACCACAGAGAAAGTAGACTGCAGCTAGACTCTAAAAATGACTTTATGGCAGTTTTGACATGAAAAATAATATGAAAACAGAAAGCTTTCTCCAGATCACCCCCCACTGTATCCACATCTGTAATGATACAACACAGAAAAAGCTGTAACTGACAAGTTGAAACCAGAAATGGTTGAGATTTTTTACTTGCTTTCTGATAAAAACAAACAATAATTGAGCTGTAGCTCGTCATAAATCAACGTATGCATTTATGGGTTTCTGCCTCGTCAATGTCGCTCCACTATGCATCATCATCCCACCACACACAGCTTGGTTCTGTTAGGTCCGTGTCGGTTGCTGCTGTGGCCTGATGTGCTGACCAAAGTGCAGCCAGTGTTCTCAGTCTTTAAACGGCAGCTCCAGGTCAGGGCTGGACATCGGTGATCTTCCTTTTGCGGTAGTTGAGAACCAGAGTGGAGGCGGTGAGTTGTGAGGCCTGACCCTTCTCCCAGCTCTGGAAACCGTGGAGTCCAATTTGCCCGGACCTGAACAGAGCCTTCTCCAGACAGTCCAGACGCTCCACCAGTGCAGATGTGTCCTCGTTGTAAGCATTCTGGGAAGAGTCCATGGTCCGCCTGAAGCGACCGATGAACGTCTGGACACAACATAAAGAGAGTGAGAGCCGTACACAGTGGAAGAATTTACATCAAGGTGTGCTGACAGTGTTTTTAAATCAGTGGCCTAATTGCAAACCAGCTATCGGCTTTGATATAATATTTTCTGTCAGACTTGAGATGAGTAGCAATTCATGTTGTTTGCCTTTAGGCAAAAACATCTTCAAAAAACTGACACTAAAAACGCTGGAAATACATCAGAGAGTGTCCAGAGGTGGCCTCTGCTGTGTTACTGGGCTCTTAAGCCTGGTTGTAGAGTATACATATGGCATCAGATGGAATTCCTAATTTTCACCTTGATATTTTTTGCTCTAGTCTTAGCACAGTGTCTGTACTACACATGACTGAAGCACAACAGCTTCATAGGATGCCATGTTTTTTAATTATCAGACATTCAAATTAAGACAAATACACCAGTAGAGAACGATGAAGACCAACGTTACCACTTAGTGTGCGTGAAAACCATGGGTTTTGTAAAGGTCTTACTGTGTGCACATACCCTCTGTATGTGTCTCTGTGTTGAGACAGTCTGCCTGGTAACAGCTGCAGCCATCTGACATGCTTCCTGATCTGACTGCACCCTCTAGCTGTAAAGTCTTACATAACACAGCACTGCAGAAATATTTTGTAACAGATGATCTTGTGTCAAGATCTCAAATGTAGTGTGACTTCTTTGATTGTGAATTGAATTATATAGTGTTAAGTATGTGAGGCTGTTTGATTATCTGATTTCATGATTTTCATCTTGGCAATCGTCATTTCTTTCCCAGCTTATATTGGTGCTTCTGACAGTTCATGTCCCATTTAATACAATTCTTATTTACAGTGACAAAGTCAGAGCATCACCAGAGATACTGAGATTCATCCTCTGAGAAATTTGTTCTTCTAATGTCAATAAACTATGAACATTTCTACCACATTTGAAGCCAAAAGCCAAAGAGGTGGTTCCACTGACTGATGTTGCCTATTGTCATTAGGTATGGTCATAGCTCAGTGGTCACACCAGCAAAACCTTTTTGAGTAATATAAAGTTATATTAAATAGTTAAAACTGACGGGGAGGCGGAGGCTCCACATCAAAGCCAGTTGTTATTGAGAGGGTCTGTTCACACACATTTTCAGACTTGCCACTCACTATAAAGTACATGGTTTTCCAGCATGACAATGTACCGGCACATTTGGGGAACTTCAGGGACCAGCTTTGAAGCACCTAAATGAAAACTTTTCACACACAGTGTCACCTAAAGTTGTTTAGTCAGGAAGGCTGAGATCTGCCTAAACACAAACTTTCTACAGACATAGCTTTAGGTGGAGACCAGCTCAGTTGATAACGACATTTTACTCTAATGTTCATTTTATAATGTATTGCCTTAAGAAATCTAATCTCTTACTATCTGTCACCATCAGAGGTAAATGCCTATTCCTTGTCCTGCAGGATTGTCTCACCTACCCAAGGTCACAGCTACATGTTGTTTTTCATAAAGCCATTAACAGGTTTGCAAACACTTGCCGAGTCCTTGATGAAGGAAATAAATCATCAGAGATGACATAATGTGTGTAACAAGGGCTCCTGTCTGATTTATAGTTGTGCACTGCAGACCTGCAGGCTGTAATAAAGCATTAAAGCTTTGGTTTGTTATTTAATACTTGGAGTCAGCCCCCATCTTGCAGCTTGTGTGCGCCTTTCACCTGCAGCACCGTCTGTGCAATTTCAGGGTTCTCTGGGCTGTCGAAGTGAAGCATCTGGGATCCCAGGCCGTAGTAGTAGGGCCCCATCTTGTGCAGGTCCACCACCTTGGGGTCTGCGTTGAACACGGTCCTCCAGCCCTCTCTGTACATCTTAGGCAGCTCCACAGACAGCACCCTCCTCTTCCTGTCATACAGACCCTTGGAGAGCCACAGAGGCAGCTCCATCTTTGTACCCTGACATAAAGGAAACACACGTCTGAGTGACACCAGCTCCTGCTCTGTGTGTTCGTGCAGGTCTACATTTGAATAGAACAAAGCACAACTCTCCACGCAACGAAAATTCACGAACGTGGCTTAGTTACATCTATTAGACTGAGCTAAAGGGACTCACAACATTTTAAGTGCGTTTATTTTCCCCTAGCTTTCCAACACACCTCGGGGATGTCCTGCGTGTCACTCGACTTCTCCAGGAACCCAAGCCGGGGGAAAGCGCACTCTGTCCGGACGGGAAGTCTCTCATATGAAAGCAAAATATCGTCGAGAGACAGGAAATTCTCCTCCATCCCCACTCCTGGTTGAACTGGATAGTACGACTGTGTATCCATTTGTTCCTGTTTAAAACAAACACTAACAATATACTAAAGTATTTACTGAAATACTAAGCAGACGCTTCTTCTGTTGTGTTTACAGTTTCTTCCTCTTCACTAATTTGGCGCCACGACGTGCGGACCAATCACAGCGCTGCTTTGAGTTCTCAGTCAAGACCAGAGCAATCGAGTCAATAAGACTCGATCTGAGCCGAAAATGTTTTTGCATAATTGATTATTACTATTTTGTTACTGTTTACTGTTTTGAAATGAGATATTATAATAGTTTAAAATTCAAATAAATGACAAATTACATTTTTGCAATTATGAGTTTAACCATTAGGGGTCAGAATATAACCGTTACAAAATGTTGTAATCATTTGTAAGATTGCTGTGTACGAATACAAGTGAGTAATAATAGCACTGATAATAATAATAATAATAATAATAATAATAATAATAATAATAATAATAATAATAATAATAATAATAATAACAACAACACACAAATAGCTGTAATAATGGCATGTACTTAAACAGGGGCTGGGTAGTTAACCTTCATTTTCCATCAACTTCAAATGGCATTAGAAAGGAAAGCACATTTGCATGCTGCATGTGTATCTTTTGCTTTATGCTTCCCTTCATTAATCCTGATCACATTTATATGCTGATAAATAAAAAATGACAGCTAGTCTTTATTGTAATCTTGCTTTTTTTTTTCATCTCTTAGGGTACCATCACTTGACAGACCTAGACTGAAAGAAGATCTGTCATTTTTCTTATTTTCTTTATTATTATTCATCACACAGTTCACGCATAGATGTCATCAGGCATGTTAGGCAGTAAACTTAAAGTCAAATATATAATAAATGAGCAGCTATCTTGTAGCTGTGTGTTCATGCAGTCTGAGTGGGCAGTACAGTAAGGTACCGTACAGTAAAGTGAGCCTCCTGTCAACTGCACTGGCAGCCTCAGAAACTCATTGGATCTTTTCAACTTGCAAACCAGTGTGAAGCACACATCATGTCCTCCTCATTTCACCGTGGGTCATGATTCATTGGTAACATTGTGCTACACAAATAAGCAACAAGGCAACACTTGTCATAATTATTATATATAGATCTTTATGGCCTTCTGTTATTCATCAAGATACTAATGTCTGGTGAAGTTAACACTAACCTGTGACTCAAGCCCTCCATTGGTCATGGTCCTAATAAGCAACAAGGCTGATCTCAGTAGTAAAAGGCTTGCAGCACTTTATTGAAGCTGTGCTCACGAGGCATCATAACCACAAGCGCTGTAATATGCTTCAATATTAGATGATAAAATAAAGTGGAAAACTCTAGTGGGACTGAATATTGTCTGCAGAAAACAATTTCAAATTCCACTAAAGCTGAATTAGACTAATAATCACATGATGGCTGCTCCAAATGGCAGCTACAAAGCAGTTGTTTAATAATATATGCAACTGACAGTATTGATCGGGCAGCATATTGTTATTCAAACCTGACCCAAGCCTGGGAGTGTGGTGAAGCAGACACCTGAGTGCTCCAGCCGTCTATTTCCGGGATTTATTTGGTGTAGTCATACTTTGAACTGCAATTATGCAATCCTTCAAGAGGATCTCTGGAGTAGGGTTTTTATTCTCTGTAGAAACATTACACTGGTACATACTGTATGCACATTAAGTATATGTTTATAGTCCTTATACAGTAAAGCCTTGTAATAAACTTCAAGTAAAGTTTCAGTTATTTTAATAGAAATTCACAGACTAATGCAGTGTGAGAAACATCCAACTTATCACATCTTGAGCTGTGTTCCTGTCAGTTTCAGAGCACTACAGAGGCCCCGCAGGGAGCTGACTGGTTTAAATTGTGCCAAATTTCATACTTCTCGATATTCACACCTTTAGAGGTGACTACGAAGCAACAACTCTCAGGTATAACAGCAAGGAGCGACAAGTTCCAGTCCAGCGCAAAGTTATACCTTAAGAATTATTATTAACTCCCTCGGACTGGGTTTTCCTCCCAAAGCATGAACAACAATGAAACAGCAGTTGGGGGTGTAAAAGATGGGATCATGGTGTGTTTTGTTGTAGCTAGTTCGGCATTATTTATCAAGTGCAAAGAGGAAATGTTGGAGGAAAAATCCCCATTTAAATGTCTTGACAGAAAAGCGGCCTGTCGTGTATCCGTGATGGAAGTTATGTCTCCAATTTAACATCTGATACTAATCAGTGCATATTCACATGCATAATGTTCAATACTAAAATAAATTGTGTTCAACATTTCTTAATGATTGATAATAGTGGGAGATGATTTAAGGGGGCTCATTTCTGGACCAACTGTATCTTTATGCCCTATATGTTAATGTTAATTTATAGTGGCAAGAAAAAGTATGTGAACCTTTTGGAATTTCATGGTTTTTGCATTAATTTCTGCCACTGTAAGTATAATACAGGCTGACAATAATCTCAAGGTGTTTGATGGGGAGCTGTTGTGTAAGTTGTATGTGTGGGTCACAGAATGAAAGTTCAACATAGAGTCATCTAGCACAATTTATTCCACCATTTGTTTACAGTAGCTTTGTAAATGCAGTTTGTTTGTATGTTGATTCATAGTAGTCTTCATACATCACCTCTTGGCATTCTGAAGAGTGAGTAACACCCCACATCATTGAAATATTAAACAAATATTGTTAAATATGAACAAATGAATAAATAAGCCCCATTCAGTGGATCCACAGTGGGACTACAGAGTCCTTTTTCGGGTCTGAGTGGCTCACGTCTCCAGTCGCAGTCATCCAGACCTACTCTAGCAGAAACACAACGTGGGGAACCGACAGCAGCATGAAGCACACGTTCAAAGACACATGTGCAAACGGTCGTATGCACGGATACACACACGCATACACACCGGCGCGTGCGCACGCACGCACACAAGCACGCTCGCTCTCGCACTCGAGCCTCTCAAGAGAACATGACTAATCGTGATCACATGAAAAAAAAAACCTGGCAGATCTAAAAAGAAAGAGCGGAGAGAGAGAGAGGTTACCTTTGTAATTTACAATATGTCATGTCGCTTCTCTGTAGCTGTAAACATCAGCAAAGTAAAGGGAGGACTGCCAGTCACACACACACACACACACACACCCACACACACACAGGGAACATGGATATCTAGACTGTAAACATTTCAATACACAGACACACACACACACACACACACACACGCTCGTACACTCACACTTGAGCAAGCAAAAGCTATCTTGTCATCAATGTCACCGAGCTCTCACGCACACACACATAGTGTACATACACATAGCAGAAGAAGCCTGACAGTGGAGCATCCTAAACACACGTTGCACAGTAGGAGCGTAGACTACATTGCTGGCCCCTTCCTCCCTCCCAGTCTGAACTGAGCATGCTCAGACTGCTCCTCTTCACCCACCCCCCCCATCCCTCGGTACATCCCTAGAAGTATCTATTCTGTACATACAAGACAAGCTGACATCCTAGGTTTTCTTTTGTGTTCACCCTCCGCCCCTCCTTGCCCCCCCAGGTGTGCACAGACCAGATCTAAGACGCATTTCTGGGGACTTTTTGATTTCATTTTCATGATTTACATTGGCAAGGACGTGGAACTGAGGCAATATGTTAAAGAAGCACACCAGGATCCAGTTTGTTATGAGAGGACTTCACCGGCTCTGAGTCCTGTTATGAGATGAGAGGCCACCGCATATTGTACAAGTGGGTTTCTCACAGCCTCGGCACCTCGACTATCCTCCATTTGTCTGATTCCTCCTCCTCTTCAATCTCATCTTCTTTGTTTGCTTCCTCTTCCATACGGTCCCCTTCCTGCTCTGCCCCCCACCCCCTCTCCCCAGTTAAGGCCTTGGGAGGGCTGGACACGAATGACTGACAGGTGCGGATCCAGATACAAGTGGAAGGCCAGTTGCTGGAGACCTGCGAGGACCTGAGCACGTCAGGGACGCAACCGGCCATGGCTGACCTGCAAGGGGAGTTGAGGCCCAATGAAGCCCTTTGAAGGGGTTCTGTTAGGCTGCACACTCAAGAGGGAACGGAAGGAGGGAGTTTGTAACCAGCCTCTTCAGCAGATGTAAAATGGCGGGCTTGGGGGGGGGCGCCCCGTAAATGTACAATGGTTTCACTTGTTTTGGTTCAGTTCATGAGGAATAATTAGTGGATCTTGGTTAGGATGATGGATTCTGTCAGGATACGTATGTGTTGATCACTGTGATTGTTTCATCAGATTTGGTTGAGTCTGGTCCATGGTCCATGGATGCAGAGACACACAGAGTGGGGAAACACATGCATAAGTGTATTGACATTAAAGACTTGATGTGTTGTAATTACACTGTACATAGTTAATTAAACAACAAAATAATGAATGAAAAAACGTCTTTAGTGGATTAGATGACAATACTTAAAGTAAGTAAAGACAATTTGTTGTTTCTTTAAAAAGCAAAAATGTGGAAAATGACCAGATTCGTCTCTTGTTGCTAATTTTTAACGATGCTAGCAGTTATTCTATGAATGACTGTGTCAGTTGACCATGTAAAAACGTTTGTAAATAGTGGAGTATCTTTCTGGGCAACTACATGCACTTTAACTTGGGTATTAAAGTTTATGTACTATATTCACCTCAGCTCACCTTGAACAGTATTCATTATGGGCCCTATGGTCAGTCAGTCGGAGGGGTGTTCAGGGCAGGACCGATTGATCTCAAACCAGGAGTCTATACAGCTGCAAATACACACACACACACACACACACACAGGCAGGTTTAAATTAATATAATACAGTCACAAAATAAAGAAATTAAGAAACAAAACCAAAGGGGATCCAAAGAAAACAACTGGATTATAAAGCAGTCTTAAATAGATGAAGTACTATAGAGAACTGAAGTAAAACGTGGGCATCTTTGAAGACTTGACAGCAGCGTTACGGCACATTCACACGTGCATTATTTAAATTTAAATTAACATGTTTTATGATGACAGCACCAGAGTTTAACACAATTTATCCATTAATAGTAACTCTCTGTGGTCAAAGAACAACATTTATTTGTGTGAAAGTAGCAAAGTTACGAGAAAGTAATAATGCTTGGAGATTAATTTTAAATTGAGAAGAAGTGAAGATTTTGGCCCATCACAGCCAACAGCTGTAACTTAAACAACATTTTTAGAATTTGCGGCAAATGCACTGAAAATTAAATATAAAAACATTAGTCTGTTTGCTTGAATCTTTCTTGAGATGTGTCTAAAATGTGACTGCATGTGAGAAACTGAACTGATCAGACACAGTTTAGAAAAGCACCCGTGTACATAATGTCGTGCAAATTTTGTGGTGAGGCATAGATCAGGGAATGGCTAAAAAAAAACACTTGAGCTGCTGAACAGCTCCAACGGGCCTCCGTCATTGTGAAATGGAGCATGTTTGAATCCAGCGGGACTCTTTGACTGTCCAAACTAAGTAACTGGACCAGAAGAGCCCTGTTCAAGAAGGAGACGAAGAACCTAACGGCCTGTCTGACAGCGCTTCAGGTGTTCTCTGCAGAGATGGGAGAACCAGGCAGGAGAATAATACCACCCGTACAGCCCAGCTGCTATATGACACTGTTGTACAGACAGAAGTCAAAAGGTGATGTGTTCCCTGTTCTGTGAAAAAGCTAAATATCTGCTTGTTTACAGTTTTGTATATCTACATACATACAACAGTACATTATTGCACCCAGGAATGACTCGCCTGTTCTCTGTGCTTACTTGATACTGGGTCAGACTGGGACAGAAAGCAGACAGGTTACACACAGGGGGACATTATTCTTGCAGTACGAGCAGAGATTTAGGAGACTTCTATAGAAGTGAAAGGCCAAAGAAAAAATTATTTTGAGTATATTGATTTTTTCCACTAAAGCCAATAAAATAAATGACTGGGACTGAGATGAATTAGTACAGTTAAATGGTATACAGTGTAATACCCATTCAGCAAATATATATACACACATACTGTATATATATTGAGAAACTCTAGCTGCTAAAACTCTAGCTGCTGTCAGTCATCTCCAGCCTGCTCTCATTTATGTTAATTATCTTGACGTATTACAGTTACCGTGACAGCGATATATATATTGTTGTTTAGAAGTGCTAACCACAGCATCTTTATTATCCAATGGTGTAATATTAATAACCCCTAAATCAAAGGCGAATGGTAGTATCCACCTTAAAGGACCATCTTTATTGAAGTCCACTAAGTGAATTTAATTAGTAGAAGTGCAAAAATTACATAACAGGCAGTGATTCAAATCTGTGTGTGTGTGTGTGTGTGTGTGTGGAGGTGCGTGTCACCTTTTGTGGTAGATGCAGAGGCACGGCAGTCTGGCTATGGTGTCTCCTTGCTGCAGTTCCTCTAGACAGATCACACACTCACCGGCATCCCTCGCCAACACATCATCTAAGGTGGCAAGCACACACCCACACACACACACACACACACACACACACACAAACAAAATAAGAGCAGAGCGCATATCAGTATGCACAGAAAACAACAACAGTTTCATACACTGACAGCATATCAAACGCAGCAGAGAGCAGCGGGCAGAGCAGGTTGGCGCAGTACACAGTCCTGCTGTAGTGGTTGGGAAGAGTTTCAGAATGAATTAGGAGCCTTGAATCTGCTTCTACAGTAAAGAAATAACAACGTCCGTCATATGGAAACTGAACACTGAATCATTTCCACCCACATCCTCAGAGTAATGAATGCAGGCTCATTACAGTCTCGAATGGTCTGCACACTTTGATTGGTTAGAAGGTTCGGTTACAGCTTGTCACCAGTTATCTGCTTATTTGTAGTTTGTTATCATTGATGCTAAGCTAATGTCTGAGTGTGTATTTTAACAGCCTGACTGTTCTTTGTCTATTTATTCACTGTAAATAACCAGTTGAATTTAACATTATAGACATTATACTGTACCTTATTGATTGTTTTGAGACACTTTCACATGAGTTAAACCTTTATTCTTCATTTATTTGTTGTGTATAAGTGCCCAGCACTACAAGGATTTATGAGAATGCTGTAAAACCTACTAATAAATCAGACGTGATCGAAATTCTCTGATTGGTTAAAATGGTGAGCCTCATACAAAAACGAGTGAACAAATATTTCTGCACTGCTGCCAGGCTGTTCAGTAAGTCTGGGTCACAGGAGGCTTTGAAAGCACCTGTGTACATGACTATGATTAGGATAAGTTTGAAAACATATTTCTAGTTATTCATATTAAACCAAATGAGAGTATCTGAAGCTCATTTAACACTGTTTAGAAAATACATTTATATCTGCAAAATCCTTTTTTACTACCGCTGGTAGATAAATGTGGTAGAGGAAAAGTCCTGGCATCTCATGAAATGATAAAACTCAGGTAACTTAACTGAGTAACTATACTTCACATCTTAGCTGAACAAAGAGTGAATGACAATGCAACAGCAATCTGCCACTGAAGGGACCGGCATTAGCATTTCTTAAAGTGAAAATGTCAGCGCTTATTGCCTTGATACCAAAAAAACATACAGCTTTTAGGGTGTGTTAAAATCTCAGTAGGCAATTTCTTTCATTTCCTCCAAATGAAGCATGAATGTTGTCCAGAGACGTCTTTAAGGCTGCGTGATTAATAATACAGATAGAGACAGACAGATGAGGCCGAACAGGAGAGGGCTTGCATTGTGAGATGGAATAAGAGACAGAAGACATGTGTTCTGACTGCAAATCAGCTTAGTTCCTCAACAAACTCCCATAACCCCGCTCTCCACCCCCTCCTTTGCCGCTTCTCTATATCTCTCTCCTGACCCCTCTGCTCTCTTCTTCTTTGTAGCACATCCCTCTCTCCCTTTGTGCCCCATCACCCTCCCGAAAACACAGAGCATCTCTGCGACAGAGCGCTCTGGATTAAATCACAGGAATCTACATAGCCTGGTAACAATACAGCAGCTCTACCCCTCCGCTTCCACTTCGTCATCTTTCCTCAGCACCAACATTTGACCAGGGAACAGTCTCTGAGTTGCCAAAAATCGATGTAGTTCTTGTAAGTAACTGTAATTCTAAAGTCCTTGTCTGACCTGGGCTTTTCTAATCAAGTGAAAAGGTGCAGTATTGCTTCATTCACCTGTAAAATGTGAAAAAAAAAGAATTATATGACCTGGAATAAAATTAATACCTGAACTCATCACCATCCCACCTTATCCAAAACGCTCCACATTAATCACAGCTGGATCAAAATGCAGCTGCGAGGCTTTTAACTGGATGAGACGAGAGCATCCCGTATAACCCCTGCTCGAACTAACGTGGCTCCCGCTGAATCTCACAGCTGATTAAGATTTATGGTTAATTTATAAAGCTTTTGATGATCCTGCAGCTATAGTATGCACCAGCACGTGACCTGGAATCCTGTTTCCCAGAGCTGAAACTAGGTCATTGCAGTACACAAGGTAGTAACATACTGTCCTACACTTTTTAAAAAAAGCCATAATGTGCATATGAGTGTTGAAGAAACTGGTCCATTCACTTTATAAAAACTCAAAGATTTTTAAGGGGGGGATAATGCTATCATTAAGGTTTGGTTAGGTTTAGACACAAAAATCTACTTGTTAGATTGAGTGGGAAAACAGCCCTCTGTCCTTAGGAGTAACTACACCCTCAGTTATTTTGCTGTGCTGTACTCATAATCACATATGGTACTCTCTGCCACTCTTGAATTCAGCTGAATCCTCTGTTTGTGACTTAATATGAAAGACTCAGAGGAACAGCTTCATACAATAGTATGAAGCACACAGCAGAACTGGTTAACCTGAGCAAACCAGATAAAAGCCAAAAAGTGATGGTTATTCCACAGCTGTACAGCAGTGTACAACTAGAATTACTGCCTTGCACTTGTTACCAGTCAAATTGCAGTTTACATGTCTGTCTAGACATATAATCTGATCAGTTCATCAGTATTGTCCGTGAATGTTGTGACATTTGTAATGAAATTTCCCCCAGGCGTTCCAACACAAAGCAATAGTGAGACTGGAACAGACACAGTGACCTTGACCTTTGACCTCTAACAACCAGAATCTAATCAGTTCATCTGTGAGACCACCAGGTTTAACTAAGACTAAATTTTTTTTAAGGCTGATGAACTTTTTATAGATTTATAGCACTACTTTTTGCAAAGGTTCCTACAATATAATGCATTCTTACGATTTCATAGATGCTAAATTCATTTATGTAACTCAACAGCGTGAACACTGTCACATTGTCCATCTTTGCCTACTGTAGGTTCAGTGTTTGCATTTCCTTCACCAGTCTCCTGTTGTTGTTGCTTCTCATTCATAACTGTCATATATCCTGCCAACTATCCACTCCCAGGTGACTTGCTCTGCAGTCACTTCTGTGTTCGAGACACCTGCATCATCTGACCTTCCCTCCCATCTGCACACCTGCACCTGTCCATTGTGCCATTACCCTCTAGGTAAATATACCAGCCCTTATGCTGTAGTCAATTGGCAGGTTGTCTTAGTACTCATCCAGTCTGTGCTTTCCACCTTGTTTACCAGTTTTGTACTTACCTGATCCTGACCTGGCCTGCACCCATTTTTGCCTGCCTCTGTATCGCCTGATTTGTTTTATCCCTTGAATGCCTGCCAAATGCCAACCATGCCTGACTTCACTAAAGATCTTTTTGACTTTTACCTGCCTGCTCGAGTACTTTGCTTTTGAGTACTGATTTATGAATAAAATACTGTTTTAGGACAGACAGAAATCTTAATTTATTACTCACTTATATAGTAAATGCACAGGAGGTTGTGAATAATTAAAGAAGGAATATATAGATAGGTTTTGGCCATTGGTCAGAAGATAGTTTTTTTAATCTGCAACACTAATTTTATGTATGTATGAAGCATGTAAAAAAAATGAGACAGTGATCAGGACATGAGGAATTGAGTAGTAAAATGACTGTAACTCTGCTCTCAGGTTGTGCAGACACTAGCAGGTGTCTCAGTCATTAGCTCTCTCCTAACCTGCCACCATTTCCCTCTTGACTTTCAGATGTCTCTTTTCGTTGCAGGCTTGCCAACAAACATTTGGTATCCAATATATTCGCATCAATTACAGTGGCAAGAAAAAGTATATGAACCTTTTGGAATGTTGTGGTTTTCTGCATTAATTTCTTATCAAATGTGATGTGATCCTCATCAAAGTCAAGAGTATTGAGAATACGATGTGCCTAAAGATAATAACACAAACAAATCTGATCTTTCATGTCTTTATTGAGAACAACCATAAGAACCTCATTGTGCTTGCAGAGAAGTATGTGAACCCTTGGAATAATGACCTCAAAAAGCTTACTGGAGTCAGGTGTTAGCATACCTGGAGACATGTTAGGATATACAAAAATTTGGATATTTGGAGGTGTGGACTAGAGATACTTTGACTGACAGAAACCACTTAAACCTTTTCAGTTTTCTCCACACAAGAACAATATGCTTATGTGAGTCATGCCTCACCAAAAGGAGCCTTTAGATGATCTACAATGAAGAATTGTTGCCTTGCATAAAATTGGAAAGGGTTACAAAGTTATTTCAAAGACTTTAGACTAGACGCTAGACTGTGGCTACACTACCAAGAACTGGGCAGCCAGTTAAAATGGCCCCAAGAGCACAACACACACTCACAAATCAGGTAAAGACCCAACCCGATAAGATCTGTGTTCAGAAGTCTACAGTAGGTAAAACTGAAAAAGCAGAGTGTCTATGGCACAACACCACAAAGAACATTGCTGCACACCTGAAGTTTACCAAAGAGCACATTGACACTGCACAGCAGTATTGACAATGTTTTGTTGACTGAAACTAAGATTGAGATATTTATATAGAAAAAACTGCACTACATCTGGTGTAAAAAGGTCACTGAATATCAGTTGTGAAATTTAGTGGAGGAAATATCATGATTTGAACCTGCTTTGCTGCATCAGGGTCTGGCCAGCTTGCAGTGATTGAGGGGAAAATGACTTCTGAAATGAATTCTTCAGAATAATGTGAGAATGTCTGTACATCAACTGAAACTCTGTAGAAGTTGGGTGATGCAACAGGACAATGACCAAAAACGCACAACAGAATGACAAAACAAAATCAGCCTTTGTAGTGACCAAGTCAGAGTCCAGACCTTAACCCAAAACAGATGGTATGGAACGACTTGAAGAGAACCACACACGAAACATCTAAAGAATATGATAGAGCTAAAGCAGTTCTGCAGGAAGAGTGGACTAAAATTCCTCCTGAACAATGTGCAGGTCTGATTCACAGCTACAGGAAGCGTCTAGTTGAGGTTATTGCTGCAAAGAGGGGGTTAACTAGTAATTCATTCCAAGGGTTCACATACTTCTTCCACCTTCACTATGAGGTTTTTATTGTTGTTCTCAATAAAGACATTACTTTTTTTTATTTTTTCAGGCACATTAAATTTGTTAACACTCTTGACTTAGATGAAGATCCAATCACATTTTATGCCAAATGAATGCAGAAAACCATGAAATTCCAAGAGGAATTTTTCTTGCCACTGTATTTGTTCGAGGAATCCCTCACTTTGATTCTGTGAATCACCGCACTAAACTCTTTCTTTCCAGACTCTTTCTGCTGCAAGAAGCAAACTCTCTTTCTCTTGCTTTCTTTGTCTCCATGCCACCCCCCTGACTATATCTGCATGTGGCCCCCTATCACTCTCTGTGCCAGGGGATATATTGGGGAGGAATTTAAATATCAGCACGCAAAGTCAAAGCCCAGAAAAGATCCAGTGGCCAGCTCACGTGGATTCGGAGTACTACCTGTAACCCACACCTGCTTCATATAGTACAGAAAAGGAGCCAAGCACAAATGACACATTTAGAGTTTTCACTCGATTTGCTACATTTAGATTTATACAGGAAACCAAACCACACTTTGTAAATTTGCGCTTCTTCAGGGAGGCAAAGATCAGATTTTGAGGAGTCTCTCAGCATCTACACCTTAGTTAATATGTTGCTTTTAGTGTACCGCACTGGCTGCAGTGTGCAACTTTTCCAGTGTTTTCTAGATTTTTCTAGATATGCTACAATACAATCCTGACGTGAAGAGGTGTTGTCAAAGATCGCCATGACCCACACTTATTGAACAGCCATTAGAATTTGGTCCTAGTTGGATTAAGGTCCTGGTTCAGGTCTTGGATACTCCAATCCATATTTGCATATTGTTTAGTCACACTCTGTTCTAAAAGTATACTTCAGAATGCACAACAAGCGCTTATAGTAGGCTTTAGGAAATATGAAGAAAATATACTTAGAGCCAGTTTATGTCTTTAATCATTTTCCTTGTGAATATACCAAACCTAAACATAATATATCTCAGTACATCATGTACAAGTTCATGTGGAGCCATAATAAAAAACCTGCAGCACCTACCAGGCTGCCATCCCTACTGTAGGTATATTCTAAAATACAGGTTATCCCACACAGCTATGGCGCAGGCAGTGCTTGATACTTCAACAAAGCAAATTAATAATCAGTCTCAGCACAGATAAAGTCTGCACACTTAAATTCCTAGTTTTACAAAGGCCCTAATATGTGCAGCAGAGAGGTTCTGCACATATGCAGACGACCTGAAGCTGTTCATTAGATCCTCAGGCTAAACTCCCACAAAGTCAGCGCAGTCCTTCAAGTGACTGATTATATTCTTGCATCTGTTGAACAGTAAATGTGTGCAGGCCCTTCTCACAGATGTGCTGATGTGCAACTGTGAGCAGGCCCAGGTGACAGCCAATAGACGCCCAAGCATGCTGGGAAATGAGATAAGCCGTGGTTTGTCCTGTTTTGTGTGTCTCAAAAACCCAAGGGAACAGAGAGAGAGAGAGAGAGAGAGAGAGAGGTAGACTGTGAGAAAAAAGACGTAGAAATTACTGAGAGATTACACAGCAGGAACAGAGGCGGACAGACAGACCGACTCAAACAGGAGAGAAGGACAGAGAGAACGAGAGAGAGTAATTTGCTGGAAATAAAGAGTGACAGAACAGACACAGCTGTAGAAAAAAAGAGAGGAATTATGGGAGTCCTTCTCCTTTTACCCTCAGTGCTCTCGTCCGTTATCAGGCACCAGGGTACTCCATCACTCTGGATCCCATCTTCCTTAAGACAGTTTCACTCTCCTCTCTCTGGCTGTGTTATTCAATCTTCTTTCCCCTCGGTCTGAATTTAGCTTCAGGCTAGAAACTTACATTATTTTTTACTGCTCTGGCCTTGTGGGCCTCGTTGACTGCTATTTGTAGAGCTGTAAAATTACTTCCCTCCTCTCCCTCCCTCTAACAACTTTACATGATTTAGTCTTTGCGGTTACATTATCATTATCATAAGCAACACAACACTTCCGTCACTGCTGTGCCTGCAGTATATGCACAAACACAGATTCCTACAAGGTGACCTTCAGGCTCCTTATCAGATCTACATGTGCCCAGTCTTGATTTAAACAAGTAGCTGTCAATCAGCATGTTGCTAGGGGCAATGAACAGACATGTTTGCTGCCAATCACGTGTCTCCAAAGCAACCAGGAGCGGCAGCCCAGGCCATAATTAAAATAGCAGCCTACACAAGGAAATAAAGAGTCGACTGGAAGGTAGACAGTGAGTCTGCAGCAATGTTATTCTATCACTGTGGACACACAGTAACTATAAACATGAATGATGCTTATTTAATAGACCTCTTGTCAGCAACAACCTGAATCATCCCACCGGGTTCCATTGGTGATCATGAAGCTTTGAAAAAGATGAAATCTGGACATTTATTTATTGTACTGAAGCTGAGACACTTAATTAAAAACTGAGGTAAAGAGTGTTTAAATACTTAAATAGTATTACATATAATATGAATATTACTTTATGTATACTTAATGTATTTTATTGTCGTTCAATTCAATCAAGATCAGCAAATCCAAAAATCAGTAGACCCCGACCGGTGCAGTAGTTGTGGGTCTTGATACTAATATGATAAAGACTTGATAATAATATTAATAATATTAATAATAATAATACAGCCTAAAGCCATCACCACCCCAAAAACCAATGAAGTAGTCATAGTGGTAACAAAAACCAATCAGTCGTCTGGGGAGGGGGGGTAACAAGGAGAAAGACAGCAAGGAGCTCTACAGAGCCACAGTTAGGGGTGGGCTAACAGATTAGCACACAAACAATCAATAGAGGAGAAAACCAGTACAGTAATGCTGGCTCCCACACACTTCATGTGTATGATGACACACTAAAGTAAAATTAAAGAAGCTTTCATTTAGTAAAAAAGAAAAAAACTATAGGGACAAACCAATTCAGAAGTGAAAGTTAAAGTTAGAAGGACAGAAGGTAACCTTATATCTAGTTATCAGTGGTGGATGACACAAAGTGCAAAATTAAGATTAATAAAATGATTAGTCAAGTTTTCAACAAAGCCAGTTCTTTTAATTAATCTTAAAATGTCTATTCTTTAATTTTCACACCTCTTTTTTTTAATAACATGTTGAATAAATGTTAATTTATAATAAGGTAATTCACACAACTCACTTTTTTTTTAAACTAATCTAGACTTCCCAGCATGTACAGAGAGTTAAAACCCTTTAAACTTTAATAGCTGTATTTTTTTTGTAGAAAATATTCAGTTAAAGTTAAAATAAGTAATGGTTAATTTCATACTAATAAGACTGAGCATGATAAAGGCCAGTGTTGAATTCAGTCCCTACCTTCATACCTACAATTTACACAGATACTGGAAGCAGTATAAGAAGTTTCTTTGTACTCACACTTACAGCTGTACGTTCTGATAAAGATGTTGTTAACCTGTATGGGATCTACCTGGTTATTGAACTTGTTTTCTCAGGGGAATGTTGGTTTCTAAGTTGAGCCTGAAATGATTTACTGCTATCTGGTCTGCACCATCGTTGAATGGAATTAATGCTACTTTTGAATTAAACACTGAACTCTTCTGAAATATGCTACTGGCTTCATTCAGAGTGATGCTCCAGTGTGATGATGACACTAAATGCTTAAAAACAACACAGACATAATGGCCTCAGATGGGACCAGTACCATCTAGTAAAGCTGCAGATGTTACTGTACGATGATTGCCGTTACGGGATCTTTGCTGCCTCAGTAGCGTTTGTCTTTTCAGAACTGAGTGACTGACTGTCACGTTGTGGAAACTCATCCACGGATTTTAATCATTTTCCTCTCATTCATATTTATCATGTTTTTTTTTTTTTCAAAGGACTAGCTCAACAACTTGTGTCAGTCTGTAGACCCACCCACCTTGTCATCAATATTTCCCAGCACAGCAGCAGAAACGGGATACTTGGCACAAAATTACAGAACCAATAAGTATGAAAAAGTACATTCATCTTTAAAGACGGGGAACCAAATCCCTTCACTGTTGGGCTTTAACTTCCAAGGACCAGACAGAGCTGCTATATAAAGAAAATATAACACCAGAAACAAACAAAGGTGTTGCTCACCATTATAGGAGAGGCGAGGCTTGCTTAGACACATGATGAAGTGAACTTCCATTTCACTGGACGCCACAGACTTAGAGCAGACAGGACATTTGAAACCTAGGAAAAACAGCAAAGAACAGATCAATGAAAAATGCAAAAATATACATCAACTTTGAAAAGCATCAGCTTCATCATGATTCATACATTTCAACAGCCACAGAAAGCATGCATCTAAGGGTAAAGGGCATTTTGAAGATGACTCTCCATGAAAGAATAATTGTGTTTCAGTTTTAAGTGATGATACGCATTTATCTTCTAAGGTGATCTAAAGTCTTGGGGCCTTGATGATGAATTACCTATCAGCAGGCCACTTAAGTGTGGCTGTTTTTCTTCAGGGCCTCTGGATCCCATCTAATGACAAACTATGACAAAGTGGGTGTGGATGCTGTGCCACATGTTTCTGTGACGGAAAGCCCAGAGCAGCCTGGATGAAACAGTCCCCACAACACAGTGATATGTTCATTTCAAATGCTAGGGTTGTTTTTTACATTGTACTTTATATTCTCTATAATTGACACAAGACACAATATGAACCAAAACTCTACAGATGTGGTTTGTGGCATTTTTACCCATCTACTTCCACTTTTCTGAGGAAACTACTGCACTTCATACACATTAAGTGAAGCAGGAGTAAAGAGTTACATTTGGCTAAAGGTCAGCACAGTGATTTGAGATAAACAAAGGCGATATGTACACATGAACATGCTAATATAAAACAAGCCACTGTAACTGTAACATAAAAAGACTCTCAAATGGAAAAAACATTGGGCAACAACTATGCAAACAAAGGGTTTTGGTTGGGTTTAGGCCAACTGACCTATGGGTTAGGTTGAGGCACTAAATAAAGTACAAATGATTAATGTTTGCCTAGAAAATTACAGACACATCACTGGCTATAATAACACCAACAGTTACAGTAGTTGTTTTACACTAGACTCCTGCTTTGTTGACCAATTCAACCACCCTAACCTCCTCCTGACCAACATTTTCAAGTCTAAATACTATGTGTCCGTGTACGTGCCACTACTTGTTGTCAAATGTGTGGTGGCACCAAAGTACATATTGGTCATTTTTGGCTGCGGGTACAAATGATTTTTACAGCTGCACAGGAGGACACTGTCACCCATAAGCATTTTTTGCCATAAAGAAGCATTAGAATGGTAGAACAGTAGGACAGTGAATGAATTGTTGTGGGCGTATGCTACAATTTTCAAGTTCTGGACGTCAAGCGTGTGTTTGTGACTCTGGGTCATGGAGGCTTTTGACAGTACGTCTCCACATTTTTTAGCATATTATCTACCAAAAACATATTTAACATACTGTAGCTTTAATATGTCTACATAATGTTTCTTAGATGTTTCTGTGTTCTGGACAAGATGGACACACACAGCCTGCCTTTAGGTGGTTGTTTGGTTGTTGCCTCCTGATTTTGACGCTGGCGTCACACCAAGACGGGATTAGTCCGAGCTACTATAAAGGAGGACACCTTACAGCAACCAAGAAACTTTTCAATGTACTACAGTATGTACCGTGTACGCTCCTATATGGCATGTAAGTGCAAGTCCAACCTATCCTTACTATCCTATCACTGCATCTGTACTTTTGCATTACAAAGATTTCCACACAGTTCTTATCTTTATTTATAAGACATTCATCTGTGCATGTTTGCCCACTTTTATCCCTTTATACACAGTCACCCACACTACGTCTATTGACTGTTTTGTAACGTTCAGTAATCCCCTCCTGTGTTGTTTGGATGGGACCCATTAGGCCTAACTATATTAGTTTAACACAAAACAGATAATTAGATTAACTGCTGGGCCACATGAGCCGAGTTTGCACTCAGACGAAAACAGGCACGATTGTGCTGTGATAAAGGAGGACTTCAGTCCAAGCTGCAGCAATGCTTTACTTTAAGCACTGGTCCTGCATCACGTTGATTGAGATGTGGTTTAGCAGTAAATTCAGTTTTTGAATGTTGCACCACTGGTGTCAAACATAGCACACTCTTCCATCTACCTTTTGGTTTGTATTGTATGTATTCCTCACACTGTGGGGACCACAACCTGCTTCCACACTCACCTTTTGGGGATTTGTCTTCTAGTCCCTCAGTGTTTATCATAACATTTAAGAGTGATGATTTGGTTAATGTCATCTTAAGGTCAGGTTTATTTTATTAGAGATATATTTATTAGAGGATTAGAGGGTTAGACCAGTTCTTGTGGTAAAGCGTGTAAGGTGTCAGTGACTGGTGTGCAGGAAATTGGCTCAATTATAAATGTGGACAATTTTAATTAAAATCATAATAATACTATATAATAATAATGATAACAATAATTTATCTTGATGGTCTGGCAAGAGGTGTCTTAACCAGAAATAAGTATCATTTTGGAGATTAATACAGTGGCAAGAAAAAGTATATTTTTTGCAATTCGCAATTTTGTTTTATTTTATCCTAAAACCTGATCTGATCATCATCTAAGTCAAGAGTGTTAACAAATATAATGTGCTTTCATGTCTTTATTGAGAACAGTCATAAAAACCTCATAGTGCTAGTGGAAAAGAGTATGTGAACCCTTGGAATAATGACCCCAAACATCAAACTGGAGATAGGTGCTAGCATAACTGGAGTCTTGTTAAGAGAATTAGTTTGGAGGTGTAGATTAGAGCTACTGACACAAAACACTCAAACCTTTTGAGTTTGCTCTGCACAAGAAGAATGTGCTCATGTGAGCCACACCTCACCAAAAGGAGCTTTCAGAGGATCTACAAGAAAGGAATTGTTGATTTACATAAAGCTGGAAAGGTTTAAAAACTGATGTCAAAGACTCTAGAAATTTACCAATTTACCAACAAGTGGGATGGCCATTAAAAATGACCATAAGAGCACAACAAACACTCATCAATAAGGTAAAGAAACAACCCTGAGTTACAGCCAAAGATTTGAAGGCATCATTAGAACTGGCTGAAATCTGTGTTCATGAGTCTACGGTACATAAAACATTGAACTAGCAGAGTGTCTATGATAGGACACCATGAAGGAAGCTGCTGCTTACTAAAAAGAACATCACTGCACACCTGAAGTTTTGCGAAAGAGCACATTGATACTGCACAGCAGTATTGACAAAATGTTTTGTGAACTGATGAAATTATATTGAACTGTTTGGAAAGAACACACAACACTACATCTAACTGCATATCATCATGAAAACATAATCCAAATCATAAAGTATGGTGGAGGAAACATCATGATTTGGGCCTGCTTTGATGCATCAGGGCCTTTCCAGCATGTAGTGATTGAGAGGAAGATGAATTCCCAAGTGTATCAAAAAAATCAAAATGAGAATGTCTGTACATCAACTGAAACTCTGTAGAAGTTGGGTGATGCTACAGGACAATGACACACAATCACTCTAAGGATTTTATGGTTGTTCTCAAAAAGACATGAAAGATCAGACTTTTTTGTGTTTTTATTTTAGGCACATGATATTTGTTAATACTCTTGACTTAGATGAAGATCAGATCATATTTTATAATAAAGGGTATAAAACCCTAACCCTAATGCAGAAAACCATGAAACTTTATAAGGTACTTTTTCTTGCCACTGTAACTCTAACTAAGCAATGTGGCAAAGGACTTAAACATGTTAGCAGCTAAGATATCAGCAGGAAAAAAAGAAAATAACCTGAAATTATTTTTTATTCAAATCACTTCTATACTCCACTGATGAGAGAGAAGACATGAAAAAACGCCAGTAGAGGTATGATCTGTCTTCTTGTTGGTTGATTAATTTATTTTACATTAGGCAGCTTTACTATCTGGATTTAGGTACATCATAATACCCTGGCCACTGTGTCTCTTAAAGCTCATATAGTTGTAGTTGATTAGAATAAGAAAATAGAAATGTACCACTGAGCTCCTTATAAAATCAGTCCCAACAGGGCTGTTGATGAGCACCTGCTAATGCTATCTGGTGCCCCTTTTATTAAGGAAAGCCTGCACACAAAATCAATGATAGTTTCACTTATGATAAGAAGAAGAGTAGAAATACCTAATTTCCGACATATTGTACATCATTTACTGGTGCATGACACTCTCAACTCTTTTGGTAAAGGTGGGACATTTGCAAAAAAGTAAACCAAACAGTGCAAGCCATTAAGAAATCCCTTTAAATCTTAGATATTGAGATCCAGTTTTTTGACAATTTGTTAGGTTACACACACAGAAAAAGTCACTATATACAGACTAACCACCCCTACTTCTTCACATGGCAGATGACCCACTTTTCCCCTGGCTGCTATTTTCAGATGGTCCATAGGGGCGAACAGAGAGAGCAATGGAGGAAATGAGTGAAAAAGATGTGAAGAAGGAAGGTGAGAGAGTTCAGGCAATTGAGGAGAAATGAAGGTTTATGATACATGGTCCAGCAGGACTCGAGTTGTGCTGCCAGGGAGGGGTGTGTGTGTGTGAGTGTGTGTGTGCTTGTGTGTGCGTGTGTGTGCGCGTGTTTGCCTTCAGCTCCGCCAAGCACCACAAATCCTTGAGGACATTTCACATTCAAGAAGCGCATAAGGTCAGATAGGGACAAAAATAAATCACAGGACTGGATCATAAATTAATTATAGTGGTGCCTATGTGAGAGTGTGTGTTAGGATGTGTGGGTGTGTGTGTGTGTGTGTGTGTGTGTGCGTTCCGAGAGCGCATGGACATGTGTGTATTTGCGCAACCTGTGCCAGTAGTCCTGTATGGTGCCCTCCGAGGATTTGGTTTATGTCAAATTGGCACGTTTCGCTCAAATATTTTTTGTGGACTCTCGTCAGCGTGGAGTTCAGGTGATGTGTCAGTAAACTCCACACAGCATTTCACTGGCTCAAGAAACTGTTAAGTCCTTACTTTTTCTAGACTCATAGTCCAGTCGAGATCGTACTGACTGCTGCTGAGTGGACACATTTAAAAGTTACGTTTGGAAATATTCAGAATTTATTTATTTTTATTTGAGATGCCTGCCCAAAAGTCTAAGGATTGCTGGATGACTTAGCTACCATAGGCTACCTTAGTGACCCTGGTGAAAGAGACACGGCTGATAGAGCGAGCAGGAGAGACTGGAGAAGCCACGGGTTCCTGAGTATAACAACACTTGTACTCTGAGCTCTCTCTCCCCCTTGTTCCTGACCTTGATATCTGCTTTGCTCCTGTGTGTGCTTTGGTGCCAAGTGCACCATGCACAGTGCACAGACAAGAGGAGAGGAACAAGCAGACGAAGCAGTGCAAAGCGAGGTTGTTGGTGTTCCTGCGCTGAACAAGAATAACCAGCTTCCCTGAAGCAGCGCCGCCTCTGTGACACTTACTGTATGAACCCGTGAATGTATCAACAAGAGCAAAGTACATTCTTGCAGAAAATGCAGCAGCAATCAACTCTACTAATCAAACACCCCCCCCCCCCCCCCCCCCCCCCCCAACCAACAGAAATAGCATGCAGTGTGTTTTTAAAGTATTAAAGTTAAGAGTGTTCCAGCAAGAGATTCATACCGTAAAGATGTGCAGTGTTGACTGCAGATTTTTCAGGGGTTCAGATTTTATTTTGAAGGGACTTAAAGTGCAAGTGCTTTGACACTTTCCAATATGAGACAGAGCAGAGTTAAGGAAAAGAAGCTCCCATTTATTTTCCACATCAAGCAGTTCTTCTGCACTTTACTCTGCTGTACCCTTTCAGCCTCAACATGCAGGGCATTCTGTCAACTGTGCGAATCCTCTGACTCAAACTAAATGACCTCACATTGTTGAATGATTTTAAAAAAAATAGTTACTAAACTATGTTTAGCTCCATTGTCTTTTCCATCAATCCATAGACGGTTTCAGTTGTCTGCCTTCTATTGAGGCCACTGGCTCCATTGGGGGTGGGGGGTTGGGGGTGGGCTATCAAACGGTCACAACACAATTCTGGGTAGTCCAGAGGTGATTCATGTGGTACACAAGGTCTGCGACACAAACTTGGGTTCCTTTATTTGGAGAGAGGCAGCGCATACTCAAACAAAGCTTTTAAAATGTAATAATAATAATTAGAATTTATATGTATATTAATAATTATTGAATAATAAAACATACCCATGCATTGTAATGAGCTACTTCCACCACCGACAAATTAATTAACACGCATTAACCATTAGAATTTCAAAACACAGAAATGAGCTCAGCTCATTTCATTTCATTTGTCCTCCACAGTGGCTGCAGGTGCTGCATAGATTTCCTTTTGTCCAACGAGAGCGCACACTTGAACCAAACTAAATGTTGAGCTGTCCTGTTTTCAGCGAGGCTTCTGTGATGTTCCACTGATGAAAAACATCAGCGAATCAAAGTTGCACAGGAAAGCAGCACAATAATTATCATTCAGTGAGTGGTGGGGGGATAAAAGCCTCATAATGACTCAAATTCTAAATCAGTTTTTAGGCTTCCAGGTTGGTGTTTGTTTTGTTTTTTTCTTTCCTGCAGTTGGCTCGCCACCAGGACCAAATCCAACATGTCACATTTAATAACAGATGACTTTGCTTTCACTGTAGCAATGTGTGAGGACTAGTTTGGAAGGTGCATGATACCCATCCATTCACTTACTGTAAGCAATACATGTAGAAATAGCAACACTATTCTTCTGCATTACTGCTTTATTAGTACCTGGCCTCGTTCGAGAAAGTCAAATCATGGTACTTGAAGAAGAGAAAAAATAACATTTAACCTGCAGGAACACTGTCATATCTTTCTTCTTGGATTTTTCCAACAGCAGATGGATCATTGAAAACTCCTCTGTCAGATGGCGACTGTCACACTCTTGCCTCAAGTGGCAACAAGCTTTAATGATTATCAAAAGCGGGATATCTGCTCCTTAAAATCATCACAAAGGAGTCGACAAAGACTTCGATATTAACGTCAGTACATCTAATCACAAATGACTATTAATCAACAATAACTGAAACAGTCCATTAGAGCTGAAGTAATTAAAACACACACAGATGTGTCTGTAATTAACAATGAGTCATCCGGTAATCACAACAATGATATCAGCCTCTATCCTGGTGCATATTCTGTGAAACCATATTCACCCCTGTATTTTTACTTTTACTGTTGCTCTCCACTCATTAGGAAAGTCTCAAAAAGCAAAGACAGGCCCTGAGAATAAACTGAAATGATTTGTATACAGTACAATATATGGAATGAATGCTGAGAAGTTATAGGGGTTGTTGAGAGGCCCATCAAGTCCTTTCTGTTTGACCTCCAGTCGAAGATTGTTCCAGGGGTACTAAACCTGTGGACTACAAGTAGACCAGTGGCATACCTGGAACAGGTACAGTAGGTCTTTCCCACTGTGGGAAATTCGGGTTCTGCTTTTGTTTCCACTATCCTCAGCCTGCTTTGGAGACTAGTTCTGGGAGCTACATTTCTAGCACCCTTTAGGAGTTTGGATCAAATCAAGATCGAGGTATGTGCGGGTTTGGAGGATGCATCATCTTTCAAGTGTCACCTGTGATTGGTCAAACTCAAGAGCAGTCTCTTCTCACGTATTAGCTTAAAAGTACAGTGTGAAACATATGCTTACACTTACTAAGAGTCTCGTGGTTACAGGTTGTTACGTTCCTACAGTTGAAATGGGATGTTCTTTTAACTTATAGCACTGAGTGTCAGTACTAAGCCACAATAAAAGAGTCCTTTCTGGGGATCTGTTCAGTGGGAGATGATGGGCTCGACTGATTCTGCACTGATTGCGTCTCTCTTCTTGTTGAATGTCGGGATACTGGGTAATTGTTGGGCTTTTCGTTTGCATTGTGACATGCAGACTGTAATCTTTCAAACGGCACAATAGAAGTCGTTTTACTCAATCTGCTCTCCAGTCTACCTGTCTGTGGGAGGAATACCCTGTGGACACACAAGCAATCCACATCGTGCACACGCCCTCACTCACGCCTTGCATGACTATGCAATAACAACAGCGATGTGAATGAGGCAGAATAGATAGAGCCGTCACACACTCACACACACCTTTCAGACAAGGTCGCGGAACTCATTCTCTGGCCAATGCATATTTCATCAGTGCGTGGCAGCCTGAGACCCGGGCGCTGCCTCCAAATAACCACTGTCCACCGACGAAGACATCAAGACAAACGGAGACGCTTATGCCTTGGCAGCATTGTGAAGTGTCTGTCATCAGGGCGTGGAGCTCCAGATAAACAGCACATCAACACAATATTTTCACAGACTGGTCATTTTTGTGTTTTTAAAGAGTCAGTCGAACAGTTTGTGTTTGCGCTGTACATGTCTGTATGGTTACATATGGAGACTATTGATATTAATTTATGTGTGCATTGCCTAGCATGATGAGAGAAGATAAAATTCTTGCGCTGGAAAAGTAAAAGTGGGGCAGATGGATAAAAGCAGAGCTCTTACCTCAGAGCAATGCGACTTTGTATTTCAGGTAATTGCAGTTAAAAGTGAAGCTACATAGTCTGCTACATTCAGACATATTTATGTTGTGAAGGAAAACTTTGCTCCACCTGTCTGCTCACTGCTCCATCAGGCTGTTCCGACACAGAAATGCAGCAAGGACAGAAAAATGTCAGGATGTGTCATGAAGTGTCTTTCTATGACTACACTTAAAATAAGAAAGTCATGCTTCCATAACGAGGTTAGTGACTGGTGAGAAAATCCAATTACTGACCTGCTGTATGTACCTGCAAATATGCAGTAACCAGATTACCGTGTTCTTTGATCACCCATATAATCTGGTTTCTCTGAGTAACCTCATTACCTAACTGCATGCAAACACCGACTGTCTCAGAGGACTCCATAAGCCATTTACATGCTGTAATAGCAAGACTGGGAGCAACGCAAACACCTATTCACACATTCGTGCTCCCCATATAAAGTTCTTCATACAGTCATGGAGACAGAGAAAGCTTGATGTAAATTTGATCATCTGGTCGCTCTTGCAAGTTGGCCTGGATTCTCCGAATCCACGGATCAGTTCAGGCCTTTGATTTTTGAGCCATTGATTAGTTTGTACGTCGGTTCTTGTATTGTTTTCATCTTTTGTTAAGGTTGACAGATACTGAATCAAATCTGTGGGCGTCACAGAGCCACAGAGTGGTTAATATGCAGGAGACTCCACTATGACAGATGGGTTAGGGTTAGGATTAGGGTTTTGTTTTGACTTTGCTCTGGTTGTTAATTCAGGACCATATTTCTATTCGTAGCAGAGCTAAAAAGAAATAAAAGGAAAACCAATAAGCCTCCATACTAAAGAGAGCTGCAGAAGTGAATGCTAGTTGGACATGAGTTAGGATGAAGAGGTACAAGAAAGCCAGAAGAGACCAAACAACAAGAGAAATCGGAGGCATTTCTTTTTCCTGTGTACTTTAGTTAAATTCAGCAGAATGTGGTTTTCTCAGTCCCCCGGGCCACAGCTGCTCAGGCAGCTCTACAACTACACTTCCAGTTAGTGGTGTCTTATTCCACCATTACCACAGAGGGCAATAATGTCACAGTCAACAGAACAGAACATACACATTTATTGGCCAATACGACTGGCAGCTTTAGCTAAAATTGGCCAGATGCTGGGAAACGTTCTTGTGATGATGCACCTCAGACTTTTAGAATTTGCTATTGCTTCACATTCAGGGCGACAGTGGCTCAGTTTGCTAATGCTGTTGATGGAAAGGACTCTGGGCTAAATAAGAAACTGGATTGAATATTAAAACATGTTTTAACAGTTTGAATTTCTGACTGCAACACTCTATTAAACATGTGGCATTGCTATAGTGACTGAAAGAAATTCATAGATGTTGACAGTGTGAGCTGCCGCATGTACTTTATTTCCCTGTGCTATAGCGACAAGCGTATTTATCAGTCCTCATTTATAAGTCAGATAATGTTACTACCATACATATGTCTAAATACTTACTAAATACTCCTACATGAGTCGTTACTTATGATTTAACCTCTAACAACTGTACTCTTTGGTTATGGCACAGTATGTTTTGTGGTTGAAGCTACTGTAATAAAATCACTTCAGGAGTCTTGTATCACCCTGTCAGGGCTTGTTCTGTAATAAGTGCTGCCTCACTGTACCGCTTCCATTACTTAACAACTTTTAATTACCTAAAGGTCAGTGTTCTTATTTTGGATAACGCTAGTGGCTATTACCACACAGCAGAGTGTACTGAGAGCTGGAGCCACTCATTTGATGGCGATGGACATAGTGATTGATATGTATTTTCATCAGTTCTAGCTATTTAAGTTAGTTGTTATAATGATAGAAATGTTAAAATGAATGTTTGACCTTTTGCTGAAGAAACCAGACGGTGACCTAAGGTGTCACGTATACAAACAAAAAACAGTCTAAGGTTATGTTTTGTGAGCAGTATCTAATGCTCCATTGACTCTTTTTGCTCTGGGTGACTCTCAGACCAAGTTCTTCTAACTATGTGATTAGGTTAGGGGAGTGTATGACCTTGTTAGAGTCATATGCAGCGAAAAACACTAGGATTAAACATCATCAGTAAAAGTCAAGGCAGAAAAAGATGGTGCCCTTAAGAAAAGAGCAGAATATTAATAATATTAATAATATTATTAGAGGTGTGAGGATTCTTCAAGTCCTTGGTTTGGTTTAGACCTCCGATGTGTGTGTTGTGGTTTGATCTTGGTTTCAGAACCAAAAGAACGGCAAAGAGACAATAGCACACTATAGCACACCTAAACATTATGTTTGAAGATCTCAAAGTAAAGTTAAATTCAAAAGTAAATTCAAGCTATCACATTACATGTTCCTGAAATAAACTGGAATTGAAATAATGTTCACATAGAACCTGATCCCTGCAGCGACATGGATGTATTTTTAAATCAGGAGAAGGAAAGAAACCAGTCTGCAAACACTGACTCATTAAGTGCCTGATTCTATATCATGAGTCATATGGAACACCACCTCACCCAAGAAATGGATGACAGTGAGATGTGGCAAAACTGCAGCAGACAATACAATAAAACATGGACCAGGCTGTCACATAATGATGAATAATGTCCAGACGAGGGCGGCTGGACTGAAGATAGCAACAGTCATCAAGAGAAGCCAGATTAAATCAAACCAGAGCTCAAGATTGGAATGGCTGCACAAACAACTCTCTCAGATCTAATCAATAGCACTGTAAAATCCGGACTGTATTTAAACCTCTCATAAAATATCTTCAGAGCAACAGTTACTGAGCAGATGAAGGCTCTGTTATTGTTTCCAGTCCAGGTTGCTGTATGTGTTAACAGTAGATGCACCACATAAGTGTTAATACCTGCAGAGGACAGACAGACGTCGGAGTCTGGGGGAGTCCAGTTTAACTGAGCAGTAAAATAAGGATGACCACAGTCCGGGGGCAGAGGGACGGATGAATCATCCAGCCATCTAGTTTATGGTGCAGAAGTGAGGAGGACGAGGATGAGAAGGAGAGAACTGAGTGAAGGAAATAGAGGGGACAGTAAAGCAGAGAAGGCAAGACAGAAAGTTGATGGGGAAAATTGGTGTAAAAGAGTGGGCACAAGGGAGCAATAGAGAAGAAAAAGCAAAAATGCTCGGAGTAGATGGAGAGAGTGGAGCTGAATTGTGGATTTGAGAAAGAAGGGGAGCGACAGAGGAGAGAGCGAGAGAAGGAAAACGCTGAAATGGTGGGATAAGGAGGAGGTGAGTCAGGAGGATGAAGAAACGGCAGATCGAAACAAGAGAAAAGAAGATGAGAGACAAAATGTAAAGAGAGTGGAAAACATCAAATGGTGGTGTGGGTCTAATCTGATTTCCTCTTGTTGTAGCGCTGCAGAGAGACTGTCCAACACAACATATGAGCACTGAAACAGGTTTTGCTTGCTGTAACCATTCCTGCTGTTCACACAATAGATCCCCCCCCCAAACAATGTTTATAGACTTATAAAGGTAATGGGGAGCAAAATCCACATTTCTCCATCTTTAATTTTATCTGAAGACAATATAAGCATCAGGTTCGAAGCTCTGACACTCACCTACAGAGCAGTCGACTCCACAGCACTTCCTTCCTGAACACAATATTCCAGGTCTACAACCCCTCTGCGCTGAGCGAGATGGTGAAATGAGCTACCTAGCGCTCTGAAACAGTACAGAGTATAGGTCATCTGTCTTTTAAAAAGCACTTTAAAAGCAATTTATGCAGCATTTAATGTTTTAAATGTTGGTGATATATTAAAATCCAGCACCAACAAAGAGCTGCGGATTTGAAGAATCATTACACCACTAAAAGTCTGATGAACTCAGTCTACATCAGCCTCATAGTCGCTGTTTGAATACAGTTGTACACTGAGAAATGACTTTTCATCATTGCTTCCATTGAAAGAATCAAATTCCTAACTCGTATGAACAAGACGAATGACAACAAGAAGGCCTCTATCAGTATTCATATGGACACCTGACTGATTGTCACTGTAAATTTGCATTTATCGCCTCCCTTGTAGAAATTCAGTTTACTGCTTCTTGTGTTCCCTGCTGGTAGAACACACATATTGTTATCGCTCACATTGCAATTTGCATCTAATTGTTTCTCTTACCTTATGGAGAACAGAGCATTTGTCTCTATATCTTGTTTCCTCAGTACTGCAGTGTAACAAGTAAAGTCTATTTTTCCTGTATGTACAGTGGAATATATTAAACAAAGTCTCATCTAAAAGGCAGAAGCCAAGTTAGCGAGGTAGTGTGTACTATATTTAATAGCTGAAATTAAATTATCTCTAATCTGGCAGAGGACCTTCCTGAGGGCTCTCAAGGACCAACAGTGGTCCCCGGATGGCGCTTTGAGAACACCTGCACGAGCAGATGTTCTAGTACCACTAGAGATGGGTACTTCAAGACAGTAAAATGGATGATCAGAAGAGATGCTCAGTGCTCGGTAGATGCAAACAATTTGACTAGAGCAGGTTTAGCGCCACAGTAAACAGCAAAGGTCGCCATCAGCAAATAAAACCCACGAGTAATGCTACAATCAATATCACCTTGAGTGGAGATGGTGGCAAATTAAACAAAGTCAATGGATGTAGTGAGAGAAAGTGGAAAATGTAGCAGGAGAAATGGTGATACAAATGAATGCTGGCAGATTTTTAATTTCTCAAATCAAGAACGCTCGTTAGAAGAAAATGATACGCTGTGCTGAGGTGTTTCGATCCAATGCGTAATGACAGCTCTCGTGTCCTTTTCAATCTACCTTAACCAGACTGATTTAACCAATTTAACTAATATTATCTTGGGAAGGTAGACACATCTGAACACACTGCTTCATTTAAACATTCAGATGGCGAGCTAAAAGAAAGTGTTATTGCAAGAACAGAGTGTCCACATGATCTGATATACTGTTGTAATACTGTAAATGAGAGATTCCAGTTTTAAAACATTTAACATATGTAGTGTATAACACACAGAGAAACAAAGAATTAAGTAGCAGACTGTGAAAAAATGTAGAAACCTGAGATGTACCAACAGTAGAACCCAACAAAGAGTAGGTATGCATTGTACTTGATGAATGGATCCTTTCAAACATTGTCCAATCTAATCTATGAATTGAAAAGTTTGCTTCTGTCATTTTTTAAGTGTTACAAAAGAGTTTTCAACTGTTTGAAAAACATACCCTACACTGTACATGTGTTCATTTATGATTATTTACTGATTATTTACTGGTGTACTATATTCTTTGTATTGTAGCCTAAATAACCAGATCATGATTACGTAATTTTAATGATTTATGGGTTTTGTAGAAATTATTATTATTATTATTTTGCTGTACTGGCATTTGCATGGCAGTATTTTTTTTGATAATTTTACTACTAGATAGATACTAGAAACTGATCTGAACACATGCATGATGTGTACATTGAGAGGTTGCTACCATCTGAAATTGGTACACTGGCTGTTTGAGGCAAAGATACGTGTTAAAATTTGTGCAAACAACACAAAGAGTATATTTGATTAGCTTTCTGTCTGAACGCAACTTTAAATATATTTTAGTTTCAACACTGCCCTAGATTTGTCCCTCCTGGGAGACCAGATCCCGTTAATGTTTTGCAGCAGTACTTTGTAGAGCATAATACTGCTACTATTTGGCTTCTGCTGGTGCCACATACGGTGTATCTACACCAAAAGTAGTCTGGCAGTACAACAATAACTCCTCTAAAATGTCATGGGCAAAGTTATGCATGCTCAAAAAATCCAAAATTGTAAATGTGCTGAAATTCTGCAAATGCATAGAGTCAAATTCTAGTCGAGCTAAGCTAGGGGCATGATCAGCTCTGCATACTCTTGTAATTTTTTGCCCTAATTCAAGGAAAGCCAGAACTGAGGCAAGGAAGGTAGAAACCTATTAAACTGCAGATGCACGCACAGACATGCATACAGAGCCATGCTGAGATTTAGCCCGATGGCAGACAGGCTGAAGGCAGAGATTCTACTGCAGATGAACAACAAAGCCACTCTGGGGGTTTAACTCTGTGGCATGGCAGACTGAAGGCGGAGATTTAACACACAGAGGCACTCCAGGCAGGCGGTGTCAGGCAGACAGATCACAGAGGAGAAGAGAGAAGACACCATTAATACTACAGATGGAACGTCTGAGAACTACTCTAGTCACACTCGTTGTCATGCTGCAGAGCCAACCAGGCACAAGAAAAGACTGGAGGTAGGAAGAACGCAAAAAGTTAGGCCCTCAATGTATAATAATGATTATACCATTTTTTTATCATGTTCGATTCTAACAGATGCTTTGTCCAGTGCAGAGCAAGAAACACGAGCAGACAGATGATGTGACAGGTCGGACAATCTGGCTAAGCCAATAGTTAAGCTATTAGCAGGAGAGCAGACCGTGGAAAGATAAGCTGATAAACAGCTGAACCGCGAGATGTCTGAAGATCAACATCTCTACAACCCATCGCTACCCACAGCAGATCGTTAATAATAGGTGACTACTGCTCCCAACTCCTCTCAACTGGACGTGGACCTACGGGTCAAGCAGATTCTCTAGCTGGTTCAACTGCTGTCAGAACAGAGAAAACCATACTGTATTTAAACGTATCACTATAAAACATTTAACCATGTTGATACATATCTGAGTAACAAACGTGAAAGTCCTTTAGCAGCAACTGACATATCCCTTGATTTCTTTATGTTGGAACGTAGAGCTACATCAGCCTCATCACTTTTGATGCCATTTATCAAAGGATTCTTATTCTAAAGGCTTCCAACAAAACTCTAATAGGTGTTTTTAAGGCCTGTTTTGGCCGTGGCTCTGTGAAAAGCCATACCTTAGTGTTTGGTCAGGAGACCAACTGTATAATTGACTATATTAACTCAACCACTGTCACATTGCTTGCTATGACACTTTGCTTTGACTTTCTCCACATTAATCCTCCACTGATCTTCCTGATCCCCTCCCTTTTCTTCTAGTGTCACCATGAGGCTTCAAATTTTAGTTGTTTAGTGAAACCACTTGTCAACTATTGGTTTCTTTGCCAATTTGATAAACACATTCATGAAGTAGGGGTTAAAGAACTTTGCATTCAAACAAAGACATAAAGAGGAAGTTCAGTCAACCAATCTTGATATTTTTGTGCGAGCAGTTCAGGTATGTTAACAGCTGTCCAGGTATATTTGGCCACCCTTCATCTAGCCCAGAGAACAATGTTATTCCTTTATGTTCAGCTTTAATAATGCAGATCTGCAGCACATCAGTAGCAACTTTTACCCCATAGTGTGACAGCCCTTGTCCTTCATGCCTCCCCTGCTGTTTCGTTGTTCTGCAGGCTGTCTACAGGTAGAGATAGGTGGAGTCAACTAGGCAGCAACACATTTAGCGCTGATCATCATTGTTGCAGGTTACAATCAAACAGCAGCTCAGATCATCTGTCACCAGCTAACGTTAATTCAACAATAAACTGGTTGGTTTCCTCCCTTCAGCCTTGGAAACTGGATGTTGCCATTCATTTCTTGAGGATAGGAAGTGCCTCATGAGAAGGGAATACATTTAATTGTGTTTTATTGTTACTTTTTATCATGAGCTCAGAGGTGAACTTTTTCAGATAATACCTGATGAGAGCTATAGGATCTCTTGATGTGATAGATGAGTATAGCATTTACAGTATTTGTTTGTATGTATATGTACATATTGTATAGGACTTTTGGCATATAGTAGCATACACTTTATAGGTCAGTTGGATGATCATGTTTGGATGATCAGGGAAGAAGTTCCGGAGCATTCGGGCATTCGGGCCCTCACAACCAGACTGTTGAACAGCTTCTTCCCTCAAGCCATCAGGTTCCTCAACACACACACAAAAAACTGAACTGAGCACACACACACATACACTGGATTTGACATGTTCAACTTTCTGTTCTTGCACATAATTTTCACCATCGTTTTTATAGTACCTCAGATGTAAATTGTACATTTCAGCTACTGGTCGCTGCTGTTTTGTGTTCTGTCTTCAGATGTCTGTCTGCACTTTCTCTTTGTGTTATTGCACAGGATGCACTTTATGTGGCTAGGACAACGTAGCAGTCCTCAGCCCCATGTTCTGTCTTGTTAATGTCTTATGTAGCACCATGTTTCTGGAGAAACGTTGTCTCATTTCACTATGTACTGCTTCAGCTATATGTGGTTGGAATGACAATAAAGCTTCTTAACTTGACTTGTGTACCCCATAATATGCCTCGGATTTATTTTACTTTCCCTAACTTCAATTCAATTCAATTCAATTCAGTTTTATTTGTATAGCGCCAACTCACAACAGACATTATCTCAAGGCATTTTACAGTGTAAGGTTTAAAAAAATATTTAAAAAAAAAATGATACAGAAAACCCAACAATCCCATTTGAGCAAGCTTTAGGCAACAGTGGAGAGGAAAAACTCCCTTTAGAGGAAGAAATCTTCAGCAGAGCCAGGCTCATAATGGGCGGCCATCTGCCTCGACCGGTTGGGGTGAGTGGAAAGAAAAGAGAGAAAAGAACAGCAGGCAATAAAGACAACAACAAGCAGCAAGAACATTGGATGTGAACAATGTTTTATAAGCCGATGCAGGTTGTCCCTGTACATGTCACTGACTTAATGACAGTTTCCTTTTTGATCTTAATTTGCTCATGTGGTACAGTTCTGTCATCATATTTTACTGTAACCAGATTCACTGTGTCACCTCCATTTTGTTTTCCACACTTATGTAGGAGCAGGAGTTGCATTCAGATCGTTTCAAGCAATGCATACACAACCATCGCAGTATTAGCAGTATACATTCCCCTGCCACACACACACACGCACACACACACTGCATCTCAGAGAGCCCTTCCGTGCCTTGGTCTGACAGGAGGAAGCCTGATCGTCAGCAGCCTACCACTGTCATGACCATAAACGGCAGCCCTGGAAACTGTTGGCTTGATTACATCACAACTTACAACTAACGCAGCTCTCTCCAGCAAACTCTCCTTATTTTACCGGAAAGACCAGCAGTTTCCATGGGAGCAGGACAGAACAGGAGAACGAGGAAAATAGACAACAGAGAGATGGAGGGACGGGAGAGAGGATGGATGTTGGGGGTGTGGAGAGAGAAGAGAGCTTAAACAGAACACAAACAGAAAACGGAGAAACATGTCCATTGTTTTGTTTGTCACACCGGCAGGTAATGTGACCTTAGATGGAGGTAAGGCAAGGGGGAGGAGAGGAGGTGGACTGTGAGTGGGAGGGAGAGGGAAATGTATAATTACACAGAAAGAACAGGGCCACAGCTTGAAGATGGTGTGGCCTGTGCTTTGGGTCTGTACTATTCACAATCACTGGGGGTTAAATTAGGATGTTTGCCACGAAGCGAGTCTCTGAATGCTCAATCAACCCCTCAGAGCCCTTCTCTCCAGAGAACACTGTGGTGAATATAACTTTCTCTGAACAACAATCACACGGTAGCTTGACACTCACACGCCATGCTGCTCCCACTTCACCCATTAGGCAATCAATTCATGGGGTATTTTTGTAGTTCATTCATTACTTTTCCTGCACGTCTGTCCAGACTCGTATTCTAATCGGGTCATCTATGTTGTTCAAATAGATGTTTGTGCCAATTTAGAAGACATTCCTTCAAGACATGAGATATAACATTTGTGGGACGGACTAGGATGAGGTGACGGTGACCTTAAACTTTGACCACCAAAATCTAATCAGATTATCCTTAAGTCCAAGTGGACGTTCCCTTAAGGCATTCTCCAAATAATTGGGACAAACAGACGGACAACCAACAAACTAAACTAATGTCTCAGCTGTCACCGTCAAAAAGGCTGGAGTCTTTTAGCCTTTGTTTCCCATTTCCAGTCTTTATGCTCATAAGCTAAGAAGCTGATTCATTTTCAATGTGTTCAAATCGTGAAAAGGAATCATTTTGTAGTTGTTTTAGTATTTATTATTCTACAGTTCAGAAAAGGGAAAATTGAACCCAAATGGCTTCAATTCTCAGTTACAAACACTGTAGAACAAAAATCAGTTTACAGTAAACTGTTATTGTGACATTCCCTGATTTTCCACTTATAATAAGAAGTGGATGGAAACCCACCTAATGTCACATAATATACATCAAAGTATACTGTATATAACCAAGGGACTAATAATTAATTACACAGTGACAGATCTCCTTCAGACGAAAAGTGGTTAGGATAATGGATATTCATTAAATATTCATCATCTTCCAATTATTTTCTCAATAAATGCTTTAGTCAGAAACTTAAACTATCAGAAATCAGTGACAAAAAAAAAAATATGCACCAATATGCTGCCTTGAAATAAATGCAATCTGCCCAGCCCTAGCTTTCTTCATCTACTGTCTGCTACCCCCACTCTGTGCTCTGCACAGCCCTTAATGTGTTCAATAACAATTAGTACAAATGCTGCAAAACTTACTAAGGAAGACGAAACTGATGAAATTCTTTGATTGGTTAGAAGGGCGAGTCTCTCTTGAGTCAAAAATCTTGACAATCAATACTAAAATAATCACAGATTTTTACCAGCGTTTCAGAGGAAATTTGTAAATTAAATTTACACTTCAAATTAAGCATTACAAAAAGAATGCCTCATTAAACAGTGAGTGGCACCAGTCTCCCACTTTGCCTTCTCTCTAAAAGTCAAATTTGTAATAAAGAAAATGATTAACCACAATTGATTGGTAATCAATAAATTCTTAGTCAAGCCAAAACATAAGCCTATTTTTGTCATTTTCCCTAAAAAATAGGTCACATGATGACTCATTTCTCACTCACTTGGCCAGGCAATTCATCCACAAACCAGGGTGTCGTGTACATAAAAAATCCAAAGCTTTTACAGACTCCAGCTCCTCAGTTCTAATGAGCTGCTGCTGTTTTTTTTTTATTATAATTTTATATGATTTTTATATTAAAAAGTGGATACAACAGGGAAGTCATCCTCAGCACTTTATTTTACTAAAATAAATTGATGATATATTACATGGAGTGAGGCTTCATGGGGTTTTTTTTTGTAAATGTCATCTTGTAGAACAGCGGTTCGGCCTGTAAATAGCCTGTTTGAATGTCGCTGCTGCCCATCCCTGCTCCTCGTGCTCAGACAGCTAAGTCAGTTTGTCTTCTCTCTGCTTTGCCCTGACAACATTAGGCTCTGACCATAGCAACCGTCACGTGCCTGCCGACTGCCACGCTGACCATTGGACCCTCGCTCCTGCTTGTAATTGACCGTCTGTTTTCCTGCACACGTAGTGTTGAAATGACTCTTGGGAATGCCAGTAAGGGCTATTCAAAATAAGGTCTATGCCAATAATCAACTATCTTCCAGACTGTCAACCTTATCTGGACTCGTTTTCTCAGACCTTCTGTGTGTGTGTGTGTGTGTGTGTGTGTGTGTGTGTGTGTGTGTGTGTGTGTGTGTGTGTGTGTGTGTGTGTGTCTGCATGCAGCAAAAGTCAGCCAAAAAGGGAATATTGGGGTTGAGGCGACATTTGCAAAGGTGAGTGCCTATGCGAGAGCGTGCACATCAGGGCTTGTGCATGTGTAGAAAAACAGCCACTGATAGGCAGCTATGTGGTTGTCACAGCAACCCCAAAAAAAATAAAAAATACAAATCTCTAAACCACGCCTCGCAGTTTGATCCTCCTTCATCTCGTTCCACCCTAGCACGTATGCAGAATGTAGATGTGTGTGTGTGTCCTTATGTGCCTCCTCTGTGTGTGCACTGCTCTGAGTTAACAGGGAGGAAAAAAGACGACGGAAGGTGGTGTGCATGTATGTGTACATACTGTATACATGTGTGCGTGAGAGAGAGAGCAGCGCGAGAAACAGAAATAAATTGCAGCGCTGACCTATATTCTTGAATCCCACAACCAGACAGTTCAGCGGCACAGATGTTCCCCCCAATCCGTCTGTTCCTGAAACCCTTGGCCGTGAAATCCAGCCACAACACCCAACTGTACGGACGGAGAGTAGTTGTAATTTGTGTCTGTGTGTGTCCCACGTACGCTATGCATCAGTTATTATTTGTTTGTGTGCGCTGTTGCAGTATGTGTGGGTGGATTTGTGCCCGATTTATTTCGGTGCTTAAAGGAGCACTTCACTGATTTCAGGCCTCACCCCCCTGTGTATGAAAGTGCACCTACAGATGCCACGATTCGCTTGTCAATAATCTGTATCTGGCAGGAAGCTTCTTATCATCCACCCAAGTCCTAAAGCTGATGATGCAGACACAGGCCAAGCAGCAGCGGCAAAGATTACTTATTATCCACCACACTGATGCGGAAGACTTCCACTTAACTCGATCTTTCTGTGGTGAACATTAGTTTTATATGATCGATTATGCTTATATCACTGATTATTATTATTATTATTATTATTATTATTATTATTATTATTATGTCCAGGGCTGTATTCAAGAAAACATTCAGGAAAAGTGAGCAACACTGTGATTTCCTGAAAAGTACAGTAAATTAGTGTAAACTGTACATTATAGGCTAATTATAAACACTTTCCCCTGCAAGCTGCTACTCGGGAAATATGCTGCCAAGGTCGGCAGGGATTTAACTTGTTGGTCAGAAACAGAGTGTAAGTGTTGTATTGATTAAGCACTGATGCTGTATTGACAGGCTGAGTCAATAAAGAGCAGAGGGGAAGCCTGTTGGTTTGAAGGATGGCTGTGCTTGACTGACTGCAGGCTTGCTAAAACACTGGGTGGTGCAGTAAAGTCAGTTATTTGTGTTTGAGTTGAGCAGGATCTAACCTGTGTCTCTATCAGTCGGTATCTCAGCTGGTTCACTCCTCCTATTCTCTGACTACAATCATAACAAGAACAAAACCGTGTTGGGCTGTTTCCTTTAATCACCCAATCCCAAGTACATTATACTTAGTCGGATATTTACCAGTAGTTTCTTGTGAGACATACCCAGACACCTTGTCAGATGACCACCAATCCCCTTCCATATATATCAACATCACCTGCTTTCACACTGAATGTTATTGATGCTGCTGTGTATACATTAGTATTCAATTATTCAACTATTGGAATTATCAATTACCACCATATCCATTACTTTAGAAAAACTGCCGTACATCAACTGCTCCATCCTTCCCTGCTTTGTCTGTCTCTCTACTTCGTCCGTCGGTTACATCACAGTGATGCTCTGCCACCATGAACACATTTATTCTTTTCCATCTGTTTGATGATTCACTCACTCTGTCTGTCCTTATTCGTCTGTCTTCCAGCCTTTCACATCTGTCTGTTTTTGACATATTAATCACAGGGACTCCGGCCTTAAGCAGCACGTGAGGAGGATCAAACCCTTTTCCAAATGTCCAGCCTTCTATGTTTCACTGAAAGCAGATGTGATCCATGGATTCACAAAACCTTCTGCTTACAAGATGATGCTATGAAACAAGATTTGGTTTCAAATCTTCACTTGACCTCTGTGCAACTGCATCATTTACATATACAGCTGAAAAAACAGTTGACTATGTGGACAGGAACACCTTATGAATAGTAATGTTGCTCAGTATCTGCTAGATGAGACAATAATTAACTATTTCCTAAAATATTAGCAACTTCATGACAAAATGTGAATGTTTACCTTCTTCTGCCGCTTAACAGTGGCCAAATAAAATGTCAGACCCACAATTTCTAACAAATGAAATTACCCTGAAAGGCAGCTTCTTCTCTTGGGCCAGTGGCCCAGTGAGCTTTGAGCACCCTAGGACATTCCCTTTTCTTTTTGAATGGAGGGCAGCGTGTATGAACTGCACTGAGGTTCCCAGGAGCTCCTGGTGTAGCTGTTCACATTATGTTTTCTTCAAAAATCTATTTGCTGTTGAAAGCGAAAATGGAACATCCAGGATGTGTTAAAGCAAGGTTAAACAAAAAACAGTTAAAAATCCCACTTACATTCCCTCCTTATTTGGGGTATTAAGAAAAGTACAGGATTTGTTGGAAAAACATTATCTGCACTAAGTAACATGGTTGAAAGCAGTGTTCCAATGGCAGAGCTTTGTAGAGCTTAGCTACTACAAAATTAGGGTGTGTAGAAGCAGTGGTTATCTTCTAGTATCATCTGTTTTACATGGCACAGAGTACATACTGTAGTAAAGCTCTGCCATCAGCATATGACTCTAATAATCACTATATGACACTTAAGTAAGAATGGAAAACCATCATAGTAGTATTTGTTTGCATTCAATTATCTCCTCATCCCCCTGAAATATAAGTTAATATATTTACTGTTTCCAACTGATTAAATATTGTCTAGAAAATACAATTAACAAACCAATAAGATCAAAACTCTATTAGGCTAATGACACAAACTGTTACTGAAGCACAACTCCAACCATGGAGCTTATTACTGAATAGCTAATATCAACTGTAGTTGCAACAGTGAATTAGACTGCAGTTGCTCCCTGAGAGGTCTGATTCACACAGATGTAGGCATCCATATGCTCCGTCAGCAGAGGTACAGTGACACAAACACACACACACACACACACACACTCACCCCCAGCTCCCCCCTGAAAAATCATGTTGTACAGACCTGAATGAATGCTAAATCCTCAAACCCGTTCACGTTCCTGAATCAGGCAGCAGCCATCTAATCCAACCCAGGGGGGGCTTGTTTGACCTCTACCTGCACTAGACCAAAGATGGATGGGACGAAGACGCGACTTGACTACTGCTGTCTCCTCTCGCTCTATCTGTGTGTGTGTCTGGACATTATACGTGTGTATGAGAGGATGCAATTGCAGGGCGAGATGAGGCTATATTACAAATGCAATTGGCCCCCACTGGTCTGTGCTGTGATTAACATTAGCCTAGTAAGCGCATCTCTTAACATCTGAATGGATGTTCAACACACACACACACACACACACACACACTCGCTGCACACTGTTCTGCATTACAACTGGTCTTTATCTTGAATTTTAAAGAGACAATCTCTTCTCCCCTGTGACAATGATTTCGAGTCTTTCTGTGTCCCACCTCCCCACCCCACCTGCCTCATTCCCTGTCTTCACACACGCAAACACACACACACACCTCCCATGGGCAAACAGGAGGAGCGGTACCTGTGGCCTGCCTGATTAACATCCGTTTTGCAGAGGAGCACAGGGACTGAGGTGTTTCCAGTACAGTGATGAATGAAACGCGTGTGTAATTCTGTATGTGTGTGTACAGGTGGGTGTCAATGTAAACAACTGTCCCGCCTTGTATCAAGAACAACAACATACACGCCACACGCGAACATCTTGCTGCTGTATGTCCACTTGTAAAACTTTTCCTATCAAACATCCTAATCAGTGATCAATTAATTCATTAGAATGCTTAAATACATTTGTTTGCAACCTACAAGCAATACAGATGGTCTGTTTTCCATCTCCAAAGTAGTTCAGTTCATGTAAGCCTACATAGGTACACACTTCTAGCAGCAATTATAGCCCAGCTATTGACATTCTAATTTCTGATTTTGTATCACCCATACAGTAGATGATGTCCTGAAATCAGTTAAAAAGTCCACAGTTTGATTCTTGGATGGTGGGTCTTCCTCTCTGCTGCCCTGATTTCCCATCGCTGTCAATTATACAAAATCATAAAAAGAAGACAAGTAAAGACAAAAAAAGTCATGAGAAAAAAGAAGCAGGTGAAAAGATTTACAGTATCAAAAAATGGCTCTCACGCTGAATTCTGACCTCACACAAGAACTACAGGCTGTGAACGATGGCATCCACATTTTCATCAGGTACTACAGGATAGTCAGTCTTGTCCTTACATCCATATTCAGGCAGATTCCACAATTCCAATTTGTGCCTGGTTAAAGACCTGCAATCAATGTCAGCCTTTTTATCAACTCTACCTTTCCATAGTCTCAAACAGCTAATCCTAACAAGCATTAGCTGCCCAACTTAAAATCATAGTTGATCGGTAACAACCACAACCTTCCTCTAACCTCAACCACACCGTAGTTGCCATGTGATACCGTACATAGCAAGAATTTGAGATTGGCATTGGTTTTACAGAATTCAGTTCCATATAGTTTATTCCAACTTTACTTTCAGGCAATTCCTGTCTAGATCAGTGCAACATCAGCAGGCTCAACTTGTGTTGTAATGTGACAGCTCAGCTTTTCTTCCTCTAGATATTTTGGCTACTACTTCCATTTGCATCTTCTCTAACTGAATTCTATAACCCAGTTTGAGCCAAAGCCAAATAAACACTAATAAATATAGATCAATAAGAGAAACACTTCAAAAGCATAATGATAACTCGATGTGATCCTTAACCATCAAACCTTTCAACAAGACAGTGCTTTCATTACCATATTAAACAATGGGAAAATCAACCTGAGCATGATGCTCACTGTGATACATTTCAGGGAACTTTCACATCGCTATAATCTGAAATGGTTATGTGAGAAATCTGTTGCATTATAAACTCTACAACTCTACAGTGCAGATCTTTCTTGTGGTAAATGGACATGATTTGAGGATAAAGTGCTGTAAAGAAACAAGCCGAGGTAACACAAAATACAAGTTTTACTTGATAACTGTATTTATTGAAGCAAAACCATGAAACTACACTGTTCAGTCAGGGTATGGCTACAAAAATAATGTATTTCTAAAGCTCTGGAACTCCACAGAGCCACAGTGAGAGCAACTATCTACAAACAGGGAGGAGCTGGAACAGAAGTGGTCAACCTTCCAAAATTAGTCCAAGAGCACAGCGACAACTCTTCCTGGCAGCCACAAAAGATCCAAAGAAAACATCCAAAGAACTGCAGGCCTCTCTCACCTCGATAAAGGTCAGTTATCATGACTCCACTATGTTTTAGACACTGGCTAGAGGTGAAGACTGCTGGTAATTTTGTAATCATCAGGTCAAAATGGTATTAATTTGAAGGAGGGATTATTTATCACAATCTTTTTGCTTCAAAAAATACAATTGTGATTTAAAACCTGTATTTCATGTTTGCTTAGGTTTGTTTTATGTTAGATTGTGTTTGAGCAGCTGAAACTTCAGATGCTCAAACTATTTATACCAATATAAAAGTTTTAATAGCAATGTAATTATGTAAATAAATGTGTTCATTGTAATATTTAAAAGTGATTTTCATTAAACAATCAGTGTTTTCATTGAGTTTGTTGAGAACCTGAACCGTTTTCTTCCTAAACTGTAGCTGGGTGGAATCAGTCTGAACAGATTTGGTTTATTGGTTTATTGAGAAACATTCCCTCCCAACTTGGTCCTGTCCCACTGCACTATCCAAGGTTTATTTCCTATTTCAAATAGGTGTAATCGTGCCTTAGGAATAAACCCAACCAAGTTAGAGACAGCACCTTTAGGGAATGAGTCTATCCACTTCCACCCCACTAAATATCCCACATTACCATTACTCAAAGCCCTGCCCTTTTCCCACCTTGATCAAAGGTTAGCCCTCAGTGGCCATTTATCCTCTGGGGTCTTACCTACTTTATTTCATATAACTGATGCTTCAAATCTCTCAGTGTTTAAACTTTTGTGATTTTTCAACATGTGCACCTGCCATTTTCTGAGGACAAATTTTTTATAAAAATTAAATGAAGTGAATTCTTTGATCGCTATCTCTAGAAACCTCCAGTAATTCATCAGGAACAGGTGGGGAACAACATGATAACATAGGGGTCGGCATATGTTTGTCTTAATCATATGCAGAACCAACCACAAGCCTTTCCCGACACAAATCTATTGTTTCCTCAAGTATCAAAACACCTAACTGTCTGTTTGGTACCTCTAGGGCCTGGTGTACACCGCACTCTTTAAGAAACATGTAAATGTGTTGTCCTGCCATGTGGTCGCCAGAGGCCTCAGCTTTTTAGCCAACAGCCAAAGCAACAAGGTGATGTCAGTCACAAACGTGTTTTCCCTGTGTTCTTCCTTAATGTCCAAATCTTCAGCTTCTCTTTCTGACAAGTGCACATTCTTAAATGTTCTAATCTTCCACTGACACCCCCCCTGCCCTCCCTCCTCTAACCCTGTTATCCTCTCCCATTGATGTTAAAGTGCATCAGAGCCACTAGGCCTCGTCGGTAATAAAAAACAGCTGAGATGTTGACGTCTAACTTGCTATTCTCCTGCTGTGAGCTGGTCAGGTCTGTGGTAATGAGAGCCTGGGGACCTGGCTGAGCCTGCTCGTGTGTGTGTGTGTGTGTGTGCGCACATGTGAGAGAGAAAGAAGTGTGTGTGTGTGTGTGTGTAATCTTCCTCAAGGACTTTATTGCAGAGCGTGTGTACGTGTGTTTATGCATTTGGAAGGGAACCAGCTGTGCTTGTGTGGTTTAGGATTCGTTTCGTGTGTGTGTGTGTGTGTGTGTGTGTGTGTGTGTTTGTGTGTGTCCAGGTGTATGCAGGTGTGCATGCACACGCCTGATGGCCTGACAGGTTCAGTCGCCCACAGAAACATATTGTGGTGCAAGTGGTAAGCCGATAATAAGCACGAACAACCCCTTAAAGCCTGCTCTCCGTCCTGTCCCTCCCTTCCCTATTTTCTTCCCCTGCCTCACCTTCTTCCATCCTCTGCCTCCTCCCTCCCTCCCCCTCCCTCCCTCCTCTCTAATCGCTGGGCTAATTGACTCAGCCAGATTTGGCAACAGGCTTATTACTGTCATCTCAGACAACAAAGAAATGACCTTACAGATGGCGCATGGGTGAGAGTCGAACCGGAACACACCTGCAACATTATGCTGACCAAATCCATTTTCCCATTCACACACACACACTCACTCACTCACTCCCAGTGCAAACATATTACCTTCAATGGCTAAAACGACCTATTAACAGCACTTTTGTACAAGTGTTTCACTACATGGGTGTTTGAAAGTACTTTGATTTTCCTTGTGACTCAAGCTGCAGAACTTACTATCCTCCATTTCACATATTTTCCTGCAGAAAAATGTCAAGTGCATTTTAACCAACCCGGCCAACAAAGGACAGGAACCTGGGGGAAACACAGTGTTGTACATAACACACAGGTCAGCGTTGATGTCTAAAAGAGGCTGTTTCTGTGTTCTGGGTGTCTGCTTCTCTCTCATTGCATCTTCAGGCTTGGCTGAAATTCCCTTCTTAGAAATGAAATGTTAGAACCCCTCTGGTGTCATTCCTGTACCTGCAGGTAAACAAGGTGTGCATGGCTGCAGGTGGCTCTCTCTCTCTCTCTGCTATATAATGATTAATGCTTCAGTGTCTCCCACATTTTGTCTGATGGGTGTCAGCAGTCTGTGTGTGTGTGTGTGTGTGTGTGTGTGTGTGTGTGTGTGTGTGTGTGTGTGTGTGTGTGTGTGTGTGTGTGTGTGTGTACATGTGTGTAGCCCCCTCTTACCGCTGTGCGCGCTGAACCAGCGGGGTGCGATGTGCAGGGGCAAGGTGTCAGCCAGCGACCCCCGGGACCCCAGATACAGCACCCCGTCCGTGTGGTGCCCTCCGCCCCCAGTGTCCTGGTAACCGGTACCGTGGGAGGCGGCTGTAGTGCCCCCTGACCCTCCTCCGGCTCGATCCGTGTCAGTACCCCTTGGGGTGTAGAAGCCGAAGGGCACGGCGGGACTGTGCTCAATGCCCATCCCGGCAACGGAGCTCACCGAGCGGCTCCGCAGGCCCATGGTGCCGCTGGGCCTGTAGTGGCCGAAGTGGGCCGAGGGAGGCACTGCGCTGTCATCCGTAGAGACACCGGGAAAAGCACCCCGGGGCCGCCCCGCCGTGCTCTGCTTCCCCCCCATGCAAAGCGGGAGACAGATGGGTGGGGGTGCTGTGTGCAAACAGGAGGGGGCTCGGCTCGATCCGCAAAGGGTCGAGAGAGCCGAAACAGGCTGTCGCCCCCTCCCCTCTCTCCTGTCTGTCTCTCGGCCTCTCTGCCTGCCTGTCTGTCTGTCCGAGTGTGTCGGCAGGCTCGTCAGCTCTGACTCTCCGCAGACGCAACAGCCCGTTTCCCTGCTGAGCGGAACATGAGCCACCCCTGACGTCTGGATCCTCCTCAGCCGCAGACAACAAGCTCGACACAACCGGGGGGGGGGTGTGTGTGTGGGGGGTGGGGGGGGGGGGGAGGCTGGGGTGGTCGAGCGACGCCGAAAGCCCACAAAGACAAACAGATGTGCGGCGCGCTCCCCTCGCTGTCCCGCAAAATTAAGACGGCTGTCTCATCGCAGGCGGGACGCGGCAGCAACACGTTTATCCCGCCCGGCCCGGATCAGCGGCTCCGCAGTGAGCACTCCGCTGCTCTCGCCTCATCTGATCTCAGACATCGTGACAACTGTTGCTGTCTGTCTGACCGCCACGAGCGACGGTCTGTCTGTGACTAAACAAACTGCGTCGCAGTCCGCGCGGTCCGCTGCGGTGATCTCCCGGCGGCGGTCGCCTCTTCACCCGGAGATCGGGGTCACAGTGAAGCCGCTCCCCTGCGCTCTGATCGCCGGTCCGCTCCGCTCCTCTCCGCTCCGCCGCCGCTGCTGCTGCTGCTGCTGCTGCTGCTGCTGCCAGACAATGGAGGCGCTCAGTGCGCAAGCTCGGATCCTAAATACAGACAGGAGTGGAGCCAGTCCAATCACTGCCGCGATCATTAGGATTATATCAGCAGCCACATAAAATCAGAAACACCCTTTAAGCTGCTGAAGTTAAAGAAGATCTTCTAAAACTTTACCTTTTCCCCCTACAGAGATTTGAAGGGGTTCTTGAATTCAGACTATTCAAGTTGCTCAAGATCAGAGACGTTCAGGCTCATGGTCAGAAGTTCAAATTCAACATTAGGATGTTTACAGGGCTGGATCCAGGCTCTCAGTGAGGCAAGGGCCAACTAATAGAAGGAGCACCTGCTGTGTGGGGCCCCCGTTTAGAGAGAAGAATCACCTATGTCCGGAGAATGGAGTTGATGTAATAGATTACATCGATTAGGCCTGTGTACTCAGTCGATCTGTGGCAGCTGCCTCCCCTCTGTTGTATTTCAGAGAAGATGCTCGCAGCTAGAATGGCAACGACTTAGAGTTCCATTAACACTGTGTAAGGAACCTTTTGTCCGGACACAAGTGCATTGGTATTACAATTTAATAAAACAAACACACTGATGGTGATGGAGCAAATTATAAAAAACAGTGTCATTGTAATAGATTACTCAAATCAGGGCAACTCATGATCAACCTAATACACCTGATTTAGTCAACATGAAGGTCATTAGCGGGTGCAGCAAGGCAGGGAGAGACGGATACAAACTGGGACAGTGTGTCTCCCGAAGAAGGACTGAAGCTCATCCACACACAGCACTAGAACTACACCAGGCCTCCACTTCCTGTCATGTATGTTTTTCCCTCATCAATGATTGGAGGTTTTCAGTCATCTTTGTTTGTCTGTCTGCCAGGAGAATTATTCTAAATGCTCTTCTTCCTCATGGAAACACGGTTTTCATCATACGTCCACATAGAGCAGCTTTTCCAAGAACGAGTGGGGTGCTGTGTTTGAGCTGGAGTTCAGTCCTCCTGATTCTGTTCATCGTGGAGAGCTTTTTCTCTGGTTCAGATCTGAATGTTATACCCTGATTTTTCACGTGTGAATTGCCTGTTCGAACTTTTAGATGAGGTCTGAGCGTATTGAAATAGAGCAACTTGAATATTCCACAGTAGAACTTTAAATTTATATATAGATAATATATATTTATATACATTTGAGAATATGCCGAAAACAAATTGAAATTCATTCATTTACTGATATTACTCTTATGGTAATGATTTTGTTCCATGTGTGAGGAGGCATACATACATAGTTGTTTTTTAATTCCTATGACGGTGGCAACTGTCTGTACTCTGGTATTTTGGCATGTGAGGAGGTGTGGCAGTGGTCGTCAGACACTAGACAGTCATCATTTAGAAAGTATCTAAAAATATAAGCATGATCAGGTCAAATTTTTTTCAATCCACTTTGATAATGACAACAATATGTAAAAGTTATGCACAGATCCTTCCACCATATGCTAAATTACTGGGATTAGGCATGTTTTGTTTGGGATTACTTGGTCTAATCCTGTGTGTGTCTGTGTGTGTGTGTGCATCTGTTTGTGTGTGTGTAATTAGAACGGTTTTCTTGTCTTTGGCTCTTTGTTTCGTCACAGTAACACACAGTTACCCAAGAAGGTAAACTATGGTACAGTACGTGCTGCAATACGTGTTAATCTTTCCTGCTGTAATGACAGCAGGACTATAAATGGGGGGGTGGGGGACCATTGAGGCATGCACTCATGGCTTCCCTTAGCTTTTTGTGAAATGATACAACCTTTCTTAACATGCTCCTGCAACGTTTTGACAGGAAGCAGGCACATGCAGCGGGGTGGTTCTAGAGTCTCAAGTCCCTGCTCTTTCCTAAATGATTCCACAATAACACGGGCTGTATTTAAGAGGAAAGTGAAGCAGAATTTTCAAAGTTTCCCACAACAAAACAATGAGATTTTTTTTACATGTACAGCCAAGACTGCCCCAGCAAAACTCAGTACGTCTCTGAGTCTCAAACCCAACGAAATCCAACTGTTCTTTTCAAGTGTAGTGGGACAGCTGGTCTCTCAAAGTGGGACACAGTGATACAGTTTATATTAAAGCAAAGACAACAAAATAATGCAACGTCTAAAATTTTAAAAGTGAACTAAAAAGGTCATTCATACTTGGCATCATCAACTTCCCATCAAACATTATTGAATTGTAGGGTATTACTGTAAAAATGCTGCATTACACATCATTAGAAATTTGTTCCACTTCTTCTAAAACCGTCCACGTTTTGCTGCAACCTAACATGTGACTGTGCTCAAAATCTGGTTTCCAAGACAGATAAAGGGGACAGTGGCATTGTTGTTTTATAGTATGATCAAAGACAACATAGCCTTATTGAAATACATTGGTAATGTGTCGCCAACTTGTATTCTCATATGCTCCAGTCACTTTTCCTGACTGCATGCTGACCACTGTGCCCCAAAATGATGAGGTCACACACAAACAAATGGCAGGTTGAGTGACAGGTAGTGCTTTGTGTACACCTACTATTTGATGTGATTCTTAATGTTCACTTATAACACTTTGTCCACACTGAGCTGTGGAGATGCACCACTGACACTCCATGGTGGAGCAGTGTATTACATCTTCACCCAATCTTCTAGATGACCGAGTCGGGATGTTCTGTCCAGTTTAATGTCTTGTGAAAACCACCTGGTGGCTTTTTTGAGTGTCCCCCATCAGAAAGACACAACTCAGCCTAAGGAACAGCGCATCTTTCAAAAGATTAATAATGACATCCTTTATTGATCCCCCCGGGAGAAATTCTTGTTTGGACAGCTGCAGTAGATGATGACGCTACTGTAGGGTGTCGGTGTCTTGTCCAAGGACACTTCGACATGTAGCCAGGAGGAACCGAGAGTCGTACCAGGTTCATAGACGACTACTCTACCAACTGAGCTACATGTCACCCCAAAGTTATCATGTCTCACAATGATACAGCAATATTCTTTTTTTTTCTATCAAACTTTTCCGAGAGCTGAAGGGGAATTATAATAGGTTTAAAATCACCATGCCGTAGTGCAGCTACCGTCCAATGCCAAGATGTACTTATATCACATTATATTACTGTGGCATGTTTGACTTTCTCTTCTCTGTAGCAGCTGATACTAAAACCCAACAGGACACAGTAAGATACAATTCTGCAATTTTGTCTTACAGAAGTGTGCAGCAGGAAAGCTTTAAAGTGATCTACTAGATACTCCCTGAAAACCCGTCTATACGTGTTAAATTAGCACTGAATTGTGGGAATAGGAACATTGAACTGAACTGCTAAGGTCAGGTGAGCATCGGGGCCTGTAAATGGTATCAATTTTCACCAGAAGGAACCCAGGACCCACTCCCCCACCGCAGGGTCCAACAATGGGTTCTATGACTTCATCCCGTTATCTAATGCCACTCAGGGTGCTGTTGTCTAGCCTGAATAGGTCTGTGTGTCCCTCCACGGATAGGCCTCCCAGACCATCACTGAACCACCACCAAACTGCTCATGCTGTTTGGTGGTGGCCGCATAACGTTCTCCACAGTTTCTCCAGATATCTTTATGAAGTCTGTGGCCAGGGACATTCACACCAGTGGTCTGCTGGAGGTCATTTTGTAGGGCTCCAACAGTGGTCACCCTTTTACTTCTTGCACAAAGGAGCAGATACTGGTCCTGCGGATGAGTTGAGGACCTTCTGCAGCCCTGTCCAGTCCTACTAGAGTAACTCCCTGTCTGCTGGAATCTCCTCCATGCTTTTCAGACTGTGCTGGGGGACAGGGCAAACCTGGCAATGGCAAGTACTGATGTGACATCCTGGAGGAACTGTTCAACCTCTGTAGGGTCCAGGTATGACCTCATGCTAACTTTAGTACTTCCTCCCAACTGTCTGACACCATGTAATAGTTTAAACATCTGATGCTGTGCAGAGTGCCTTCTGTTGCTCTGTCCATCTTCTACAGGAATTAAACAGTGTGACACAGGTGACTCCTATAAGGTGTCACAGTTTGCACTGTGCAGTGTGGAATCTATTATTAAATATTTTTTACAGTCAATGAAATGCTTTCATAGCCAAAGCCCAAAGCTGTTCTCAGTCACATAAAAACAGATAAAGTAGCAAATCTGATAAGCTGGAGCCAGTCATCAAGTGCAAACCCTGCATTTAAAAGTGCAAATTTAATCTGCCAAGGATTGTTATTGGCAGGCACACAAGTCTACAGTGTCTGGATGAAAAATCCCACATAGTGAGGAAGCTTTCGACTGTCACAATCAATTCAAAAGAAAACATTTGTGATTTTCTTGACTTGCTTTTATTTTTTAGATCATCCTGTAAAATAATGCTTTATTAAAAGTGACCATCTGGTTGGACAAACATCTACAAACCATCACAGATTTATGTTCAGTGTCTCCCTGTTCCCTTTTTGAGTGAGCACGCCCCTTCTTTCACAATCTCACCCAGACGCAGATCTAGTGCAGTATGCACTAAAACACTATTTCATTTCAAGTGACATCGGCCTATGTTTAAGCCATGGACAGCAGATCATGAGAGGATTCTCCATGTAGTGTTATTGTTTACATTTCTCTTGGCAGCAGAATTTTCCCAGGATTCATCAAGTTATTGGGATCAAGGGTGTCCTTGAGACCCTGCATCAGCTGGATAGCCATGGGTCCCACCTCTTCACACAGCAGGGCTCTCTTCCCTAAACCCACTCCGTGCTCGCCTGTGCATGTACCATCCATGGCCAGAGCTCGCCTAAAGCAAAAACAAACCACATTACAACAAAAACTGAGCATGTGATCAGTATTGTAGTAAACTCAGTAATCCACTTTGATATGCTGCTGATATTACAATATTTGTCACTAAAACTATTTTCTTATAAATAGAGTGATTAGTCAAATACAGCAAATCACACGTATTTTAAAATGTGAATGGAACTACGTTTAAGCTCATGCAGGAAGTAATTCCTGCTCAGTCACACAATTCCAGCTATGCTGCTGCTGCTCCACATGAGGCACTTGCGCATCCAAAAATAGATTGACAGGAGCAGTATTCTTTTGTACTCAAAGGCCCTTAATGAGCCCCTCTGAGCCCTTATGTTACTGTATCTACTGTGACAGTATAGTTGCTTCTGATAGTTGGAAATGTACATGTGTATAAATTCAGCTTGAAATAAGTGTATAGTTACTCAGGTCAGTTAATGACCAAGGTAGGATGAACCACACAGTACATGATGCTGTGTATTCTGGTTAGAGGTACACTACTGTGCAAAGACACAAAGGCAGGATGTGAGGATGCTATTAATAGTTCTTATTTATAACACAACACTGTAAAAAAATGATAAAAGAATATACAGCAAACATTCTCACACTCCTTACACACACAGTTTAAGCTACTTGGTAGATATTGTTTTTTTTAAGTATCTGGATCACAGTGGATTTAGTCTGTCTCTGTGTCTCCTGTCTCTTCGTGTAATCCCAGACTGGCTCCCTGATGTTCAGATCGGGGCTCTGTGGGGGCCACACCATCTGTTGCACATATCGAGGTTCCAAAACAGATTTTGGCCTTGTTGTTGACCTGCAAAATGACTCTGGGACCCATCAGATGCCCCTGCGATGCTGTGACTGTGTGTGCGAATTTAAACGTCTTACAAGCCCAAAGCATTTGCACAATACATGAGCATGTGTAGCTCATAGGGCGGAGAGGGTTCCCCCAACTTCCACCAGGTCACAGGTGGAAATGTCCATGAGAAAGATCCTTTATCAGCATTATCATGAGGCTTGTAGCATTCCATAGAGTTTATTTAATATATGGACTTCATTAGGTTCATTTAGACAATGAGTCAAAATCCTAACCAGTCTAATTCATTTTCCTCTGTGCCATTATTCTTTGGGATGTTGCACTAACCCCCGGTGCAGCCAGTGGTTTTTACAGGTTTTCACAACACATTTTAAGAAGCTTGTGTAGGCGTCGAGCAATATTCTCCATTTATGTACAAATGCTGACAGTATCCAACAGTCTTTTCAAAACCTCCATACTTAAAGTTTAATCCTCTAAAATCAATATCAGCTAAGAGAGATGGCTGAGAGGTGATGTCAAAAGGGAGGTGGATTTTTCTAAAAGCAGGAGAGCCAAGTGAAAAGGATTAGGCAAAGTGTTGAGAGAATTAGGGAAAAGAGAAAGGTGTCGAAGAGTGAATGACAGAGCAGGGAATGTGTAACAAGGGAGCAGTGAGGCCTGTCTGCCTGACTTCAGAGCCTAAAACTTACTAAAGCTTCATTCATACGCACTTAAAACAAACTGCAATTGGTGTTCATCAAGAAGCTCGGGTCTACATTCACGTAGGTGTAACTGAATCTTATGTCGACTTTCACCAAAAAAAAATCTCGCAAGGCTAAACTTTGTGTTAGCACAGTAAGCGTGCCAAAGGATCAATATTCTGAATCCATGTTTGATCCAGTTTGAATAGAGGTTAAGAGATTCATTACCTGGCTAGCCTCTCACTGAACAGGTGGACGCTGTGCAGCTCCTCTGGGTCGTTGGGGTCCACCACCATCAGACAATGGAAGTTTCCATCACCTACGTGACCCGCTATGGGACCTGGAGATGGACAGACATTCTTACATTGACACTAACTTCAACCAACATTATTTTTTAGAATCATTGTCGTCATATCTTTAGTCTTTTTTTAGTAAGTACCACCTCTTGGACTGTGGGAAATTAGGAATCATGAAGTGTGTTTGCATAAGGACATGACTGAACACCATGATTCTCTGTTGTCACTTAGGCAGGTGAAGCTGTTTTGCTCATGTCCTGTGGCTGAATGACAACAGCAACCAATTTCAAAATTGCATACTGCTTTCCTTTGTTTTTGCTGACGCTGGGACTTCCTGCTGAGGCTACACCTTGATAGTGATAGTGAAAATGTGTTTTCACACATAAACAGATAACATAGACAGTCCAAGAAGGTAAATACAGTATTGTTAAATTAGAACCTTATTGGTAAAAAACTGTTATATCAGTATAATTTAATTGTACTCTTTGATTAACACAAATCAAAGATGAATCTAATCAAAAGAATCTATTCTAATTAGCACCACTTTTCTGACACACAAAGATTGTATTTTAGCCCTTTAAGGCATCCAGTTAGTCCCTCATTTTTCTGCACACAGTATAAATGCTCTGATTCTAATAATTATGATACATTCACAGGTTAGCAACAGCGCCACCATTAAACTCACAATCAATCATATCAAGCACTGTTACTATCATTAACACAGAGTCTGCTTCAGTAAAAAACATTCGTTCTCTCTGTTCACCTGTAAGTTTGTTCTCAATCAGGTCCTTCTTTGTCTCCACAATGATTTGAGGGAGTCGAGACAGAGGAACACACACGTCTGTAGCGTAGGCCTAAACACACACACAGACACACACAGACACACACACACACACACACACACACACACACACACACACACACACACACACACACACACACACACACACACACACACAGGGGAGATAAGGTCATAGAATTGGACGAGCATAAAATGTCTTTTACAACCACTAGGATTTAAAACCACAATAAAGTGAGACATAAAAGCGCCTCCGAATGGTTTCGGTGTTAGCGGAGCTTGGAGCCATCAGACAAAGCCTTTCAACGACATGAGTAATTAACTGCCATGTTGTTCACCATTAAAAGACATCACGCTTAAGCAGCATCCAGCAACTCCATACCTCCATACCTAACTCTAGTGACAGCAGACACACAGTCAGAAAAATATGATACTGCGAGATGAACAATAACTTTTAATCTCTTTAGAACAGTTCAAATGAATGATCACATTTATCTGACTCAATGGTCGTTTTGTCTATCATATCAATTAGTGGTGTTCACTGACTTTGGGTATTTTAGTGCTTAAACCAGCTTATAACATCATGGTATTTTACCAAAGGGGAAGTGGTAATTGACTTTCTTTACCTTGCAGCCAGGTCTTAGAGCCTGAGCAGCGTACCAGGCGTCATGACGAGCTTTCCACAGCTGGTTCCTTGTTTCTACGTCTTGAGCCCACTGAAAATCGGCACCCCCATTACTCTGGGTGATGTCAGCTGAAGAAACACAAACAGACCAAAAATGTTGCTGTAGTTGTGTGAGTAGAATTAGTCACTGCTGAAATCTGTGTACACTGCATGTGGTGTAAACATGCATACACCAGCTGCAGGTCTAATGTTAACTCTCCAGCAATTCTACCTGTCACTGTCATTTTTTAATAATGCTATTTTCTAGCACACAATGTTAACATGCTGATGTAATGTTTAGACAGTTAGCATGCTATAATTACCATGTTAACCTAAACCCTAAACTCTTTAATGTAATTACTTACAAATCTACTTATGCCAACAGTTTGCTAAGATCTTTAATCCGAAAAAAGAGCTGAGACTGGCATGAATTTGGTTTGTTTTTAGAGGTGTACTGACAGGAGCTGAAAGATGAATTATTGGACTATAGGACTTTTTAATCACATTTTTACTGCTTCCATTCTAGCCAAGCTCCACTTCAACACAGTTAGACAGTCTAAGAATATGTCAAAGTTCTTTGACAAAACACCTTGAACATGACATATTTTCAAGTAAAAATGCATTTATAGTTTATCATTATAAAAGTTATAAGGTAAGAGTTTTAGGTCCATGTGACTTCAGGTACTTCATCTACATCAATACCCTGTACTGTAGAACGTGGATGGATGGGGATGTGCAGGCTTACACACCAGTTGTGCTGACTTGCTCCTCAACGCTTCGCTCGGAGCCGTGGAACTCCAGGAATAGTGTTGGGGTCACAGGATAGGACAGACTGCTGAACTTGTTGCACGCATCTATCATCACATCATCCAGAAACTCTGGATCACACACACATTAACACACAGTCAGAGCACACAAAGGGTGAAGACAAATGTCAGTGTGTTGCATTGAAATAGGTCATTCTGAACAGATGGGTCATCTTTTGTTTAAAGGTCACAAACGTATTTTCCAACTACCAATAATTGATATTGACCTATTTTCACTGTTAATTTTATGATCCATTTCTTCCTGCTAGATTCTATTATCCTCCTCCTGCAGGAACTATTTTCTCTGAGGGATCAATAAAGTTTCATCTCTTCCTTGTTTTGGCCCAATTCTCCTGAACTCAGTTTATCTGTCTTTCTCTCTATGTGGCTGTTTTACCTTTCATGAAGGCTTCATGCTGGGGAGATTACATTAACACTTCACACACACTTTAGTGTTGCAGTTACATGTGGACCAAACTGGTTTAAGTAGTCCGTAGATACCACTGCAGTTAATTTCTATTTAATTGCATCTTTAGTTTTGACCACATACTGTGAGGTTAAAGATCATCAAAGGCAAGATCTGAAGAGTTTTCTTCCTCTCTGAGCATGTACGTAAAATGCTGCAAAGATTTAAGAGTTCAATTCTCTTAGGACATCTCAGAAATATAGAACTATATCCAATTCAACGGTGCAAACTACTCTCACAGTCAGACTAGCACTGTCCTTAGTACAGACCAAACCTATTTACCTAAATGAGATTTTGTTATTATGCTGCATTATCCCTTTCAGGTCTGACTGAATATTTATTTACAGTCTATTCCTCTTTGGTTTTAAATACTTTTAACACAGAAATTGAATAAACTGCAAGGTTAACTTTTTAGATGTAAAGTATATTTGAAATCAAGGTCCCAGAATCTGGAGGAGGAGCAGAGAGGCAGAGAATCCAAGCGGCTTGAAGTCTAGTGTCAGGTGTCTACAGTTGGTGATAATCTGGGGCCATGTCATCTGCTGACGTTGTTCCACAGTGTTTTATCAAGTCCAAAGTCAATGCAGTCTGCTGACAAGCTGTATGGAGATGCTGATTTCCTTTTCCAGCAGGACTGGCCATGTTGTTCACTATTAAAACCTGCCCACAGAGAAAAAACTACCACTAGCTATTGGCTGACTAACTCCCCTGACCTGAACCCCATAGATAACCTATCCAGTACTGACAAGAAGGATGACAAACAACCGTCCCAACAACACAGATGAGCTGAGGGCTGATATCAAAGCAACCTGGTCTTCAGTAACGTCTCAACAGTGTCACCGGCTTATCACCTCCATGCCACACCTTGCTGACACAGTAATTTGTACTAGAGGAGCCCAGACCAAGTATTAAGTGATTAAATGAACACACTTTTGGATTATTTTGTATTGTATTGTATTGTACTCTTGATTGTCTGTATACTTGGTTCATCTTTATAATATTCTAATATTTTAAGATACTGGATTGAGATACTTTAGATTTTCATGAGCTGCAAGTCATGATCATCCCAAAAGGGCTTGACATATTTCACTTTACATATAATTAATCAAGAATATGTGAGAGCTTCACTTCTTCTTTCACTACTGTTTTCAAGATATTAATAATTATTAATATCTGAGCTGATGAAGACACAGTCAAAAGGAGTATACCACCTACTGTATTTGAAGGTATGAGGTAGTAAATACTTAAAAAAAACATTTCTACAAATCTAACTCATATACACATATAAAATAACTCCATGTGAATGTCTGCAGTAGATTCAAACGTTCCTTAAACCTACCCCATCAAACTGATCATTCAAACAATGTTATAAGACTTTACTGAGTTACTGTAGGGGGAATGTTTGCTATAATGTTCCCCAACATTTGCAAACTGTTCCCTGGACTTTAAACAGGTTGCTGAGGCGACTGCAGTCAGGTGTATCTAGGTTTAGCGGAGGAACAGTAGCTCTCCATGCAGCCACAGAGCCACAAACACTGACTCAGTGCAGTCTGAGCGCTCTCTAGTGGTCAAACTATTACCACATTCCATTCCATTAGTTTAATATCTTCTCAGCTCTTATGCTGACTTAAACAGGATCTAATATTCCTTAATCTCTCTGGTTTTATAATATATTTCGATAATATTTTAAAATGACAGAAACACACTTATTGTCATCAATAAAACAAAATAACATATGTTTTATATCATAGATGACTTGGAAAATAATTGGCAGAAGAGTACCTGTTTGGCTACAGCATGATGGGCTTCTTTTGGACATTTGCACATGCAGGTAATTCTCTGGGCTCTGTGTGGCTCTAACAGTGGCATAACACAGCCAAGTGTTTTTTGTCTTTGTCTCAGATTCTCTCTTAGATAATTCTAAGCCCACTGCAAAAAGTCTTGGTGTTTGGTTTGATAGTAAACTTAACTTCGAACATCATGTCGCAAAGCTTGTCCAGTCATGTTTTTATCATCTTAGAAATATCTCCAAAATACATTCAATTCTTTCTTTTCATGACACTGAAGTAATCTTACATGCATTTATTTCCTCACGCCTTGATTATTGCAACAGTCTGTTCACCTGTCCTCAGTCAGAAATCTATTAATCGGCTCCAGATTGTTCAGAATTCAGCTGCAAGACTCTTAACTAGAAAAAGAAAATACGATCACATCACTCCTGTATTAGCTTCCTTACACTGGCTGCCAGTAAGTTTTAGGATTGATTTTAAGATTTTATTAATAACTTTTAAAGCTCTGCATGGCCTTTCCCCCAGCTATTTATCCCAGCTTTTAAAGCCTTATGAGCCTGCACGTAGCCTGAGATCCTCTGGTAGAAATCTTCTATATGTCCCTGATGTCAGAATGACTACTAGAGGTGACAGAACCTTTTCAGTTAGAGCCCCCAAACTCTGGAACAACTTACCCGAGGAAATAAGATCAGCTGACTCTGTAACATTTTTTAAATCTCTCCTTAAAACATACCTCTACCGGCGAGCCTTTTGCGATCCTCTGTAAGCTAAAACAAATCTGTCCTTGGGAAGACTCTCCATTAGATGTCTTTACATTGGAACTGGTCTCCCCAAGGACCGATGTGGTAGTTGTTTGTATTATTGTTTTGATTGTATAACTGTTTCCTGCTCCCCAACCGGTCAAGGCAGATGGCCGTTTAACTTGAGCCTGGTTCTGCTGGAGGTTTCTTCCCCTAGGGGGAGTTTTTCCTCTCCACTGTTTGCCTAGTGCTTGCTCAAGTTGATCTTGTTGGGCTACATGTGTTTCTTGTCTGTCTTGTGAAGCACTTTGTAACATATGTTTAGAAAAGTGCTCTATAAATAAATGTATTATTATTATTTATTATTTGTTCCATTTGAACTGGCTGAATGTTAAGCACAAACTTGAAATCCAATTATAACATATCATGATGATCATACCATTCTTTTATGTTTGAAAAGCTAGGATTCCATTTCTTTCAGTGTGTTGTTTTGTTACCAAGAGATCTTTTAATTTCACCATCTTCAAGAAGAAATGCTGTGTTATTGAAAAATGACTGTGTGGATGTCAAATGCTATTGCCTCACCGATGCGAGCGATGGGTACTCCAGCCTGCAGAATCTGCACTGTGCTGTCTACAGCAGCCTGGACAGACGGAAAAGAGCAGACGGCTGATACCATGGCCTCTGGTATGCCGTACAGTCGCAGTGTAGTCTTAGTAATGATCCCTAGGGTGCCCTCAGACCCCACAAACAGGTTTGTCAGGTTGTAGCCTGCTGATGTCTTCCTAAAGATTGGCAATAAGCAGAACAGGGATAAAAAGCATAAAGAAGCTTAAAGCTACATTAGATCATGTTCCAGGGAATTTACTGGATGGAAAAGGCACTGGGTTACCTGGGACGTCGACCTTTCCCAGCTGTGTGTATGATTGTCCCATCAGCCAGCACCACCTCCAGGTTTACAACGTTTTCCCTCATGGTCCCATACCGCACTGCATTAGTACCAGATGCACTGGTTGCAGCCATTCCACACAGAGATGCATCAGCTCCAGGATCTGAGATGACAAAGGCACGTCATATGTTAACTAAGGATTATGAAATCAAATTCAATAACAACTAGCAATAATAAGTTACCAACCAGTGGTGGTCGACCCCTGAGGGTATTTTAATGGCCAATAACAGGGACGCCTATTTTATAATGCCATTATTATGTTTCAAAATAAAAAATACATGGATGGCCTACACTATGTACTGTGACTGGCCGTGAGCTTTTATCAGCTGATCACTAAATAGGGGTGGCTGAAACCACAATTAATTAAGTTATGGTCCCGGTTCTGGTCCCTCTTCTCGGTTGTGTTCGATTCACTGATCACCATTTCATAACTGTGTCAAAAGTGGAAAATACTGTGAGAGCTGGTGTGACTGACCAACAGGAAACCACAGGCCGGTGTCTCTCAGGTAGGCATTGAGGGTCTTCCGAGTCACGCCAGGCTCCACTGTGACGTCAAAGTCCTCCTGGTGAAGATCGAGGATCTGCTCCATGTTTCTTAAACTGAAGGACACACCACCCTAAAGGCAGGAGGAAGAAACATGTAGACATTCAATACACGTACCCCACACACACCAAGGGACCCCAAATTTGTTTTAGTACTTTTCACATGTCTTTTTATTGTAAATATTTTTCTACTTCTGTCATCCAAACATGCTGTAACTATATAATTCAATATTTTTCATTCATTCATTTCCAGGCTAAAAAAATAGAACCATGGTTTTGACTGATGTTATCCAATAATCCCATATTACTTTTACTGATGCATTTATTTCTATCATCGTACATACACTCGGTCACAGATACACACACACACCTTCTCTCACCTTTACTGCACCTACTCCTCCCTCCAGGCCGGTACCAGTGCCAAAGGGGATGATGGGAAGGCGGTGCTTGTGACAGACCTTGGCGAGAGCACTGACCTCCTCCACACAACGCGGAAACACCACCACATCTGGGGGACGACATCTGGGCAGCAGAGATACAGCACAACACTCTTGACTCGCCATTTTACACTCCACACTGTATTGATGGAAAACACTATCACCAAGATCCTGAGAGTGTGTCTGTGTGACAGAGCGACACACACCGACCTATGTACAGACTCATCTCTGCCATGTTGCTCTCTGACAGCTCCCCCCATTGAAACGCCATCCTCGCCACATATTGACCTGAATGCAGAGAGTACGCTGTCCACAACGGCAGCCTGTTCAGACAAACGCACATACACACACACAGTGAAGGAGAGTGAATCATCACACGAGAGGTAAAACACTCTTTGCATCATTATTTTGTTCATATATTATGCATGTGGGCACTGCTGAAGAACATGCCATACACCACATGGTATATCGTGCTAATTGTATTTTTGTATTTGTATTACCATATAATTGTTCTCCTTCAGTCTACGTCATTAATTTTACAGGTATCATATCTTGGGTATTGCACTGTATTGAATAAATGTTTAACATGTACTGATACCAACTTGGAAGGTTGTTAAAGTACCCGCTGATGTACTGTTTTATATCAAAGACATATTTTATAAAATGTTAACAATTAACCAACTATCAATTGTTAAAGAATGGCTAGTCTGATAGGAATCACTAGCAAAATATACTTTCTACTGTTTATCTTTTGCTGAATCATAAGTAAGGTCTTCAAAATTCATAGGTCATGTATTATTACAACAAAATTACCTTTTAAGAAAGTGTGTACTTTACGAAGCAATCATCATCCCTATACATTCAGTCATTTGGCAGATGCTTTTATCCAAAGCAACTTTACAAGGGTAGGCAGGGTAAGCATAAGGAGGTCTTGCCTACTGGAGATTGGCCACAGCTTGGATTTGAACCCCTATGTCCCACATGGAAGATCGTGAGCTTACCACGACACTAACCAGCCAAGATAAACTCACGATTCTTACAGGTTTTACACATGTTCAGCTTCTGAAGTATAATGCTGCAAAGGGTATAGGGACATATTTATGCTGCCTTAAGTAAATCACAGTTTACCAAAGACTATTCACTTTAAGCACAAGTGATCGCTGTGAGCAGGGTTTGAACCTGCGCGGGGAACCCCCATTGGATTTCGAGTCCAACGCCTTAACCACTCGGCCATCACAGCTGCAGTGACAACGTGGAGGTTCTGTTTGGTCCCGGACGTCATATCAAGGTGACAGTGTCAGAGACTAATACCTGTAATCCTAATCTTATCTCCACTGAACCTTTGAAGGCAAGGAAGCCCTCTACGTGTTGTGTAATCACGAGCATGTAAAAGCTATGTAACACACGTGCACTGCTGGATCAGTGTCAGAGTTCTTACCTGCCGTGCGCAGTAAGGCTTTTGTTTGATTCTCAACCAATGCAACACACGTTTTTCTAACTGCTGGCAAATCACTGAAATAGCACAGCTGAGAGCTACAAAACCATAAAAAGATAATAACACGCCAATGATGGGCCAGACAATGAGCTCGAGGCACAGTAAATGTCAGGCTGGAGCAAAGTCCACGGCTCCTATTTGATGAAAATATACACAAGGGATCTAGCAAACAGGAAGATATGCCACTGTTACCATTTGAAAGAAAGACAGTTGCCCAATATTCCAAAACATGAATTCTCCTGGTGACACTTTAGTTTCCAAAGATAATGATGACTCTGTCGCACGCTGTGATGTTTGGAAGATGGAACAGCTAGTGGGAAATCACATCCACTGCACTTTCCTTTACCACAGAGACCCTGACCTCACCCTGACTCTGAAGCTGCTTAGAGCCTGTGGCAGAATCTGTGGGACCTAAGAGTTGATCTATCACAGCATTAATCAATGTTAATTCATGATAGAGCATTTAAGGGCAACTGTTGCTTTGTTGGTAGAGCGGTTATCTACAAACCCCAGTGTTGCCTGTTCCATTCCTATATATGTAGAAATGTCCCTAAAAAAAAGCCCCTTTGGTGCCTTATGATGGCTGTCTGTCCAGGGGGGCTAATAAAGTGTCAATTCTTATTATTCATTATGATGCTCAGACCAGAGAGAGGGGATCACTTAATTTAATGCAGTAACAATGAAGACTATCCACATGATGTAGGTCCATATGTGATCATCAGCTCTGCTCTTACGCATCTATTTACGCGTCCATTTTAGCCGCAATTGCAAGTAAAGACGCGCATCACAACCCGGTCGACTCGACCGGGTTTGACAGTGTTTTGCACCGGACGACTGGTTTGACCTCTGTCCGCAAAACGTGTGACCTTGCTGCTGCAACGGGCTTTTAACGTTATCAACCCGACAAACTCCAAAAGGCACAGGAAAACAAAAGCATTAAGCTAGCGGCACGGGAGAGTTCGCAGTTGCTAAGCTAGTCGGGACAGCAGCTATGTGGTTCACTGGGTAAGTTTTGTCCAAAATGCTGATAAAGTGTAGGTTTAGCGCAGGTTGTTACTCGCTCGTTAACATGTTATTGACACGACAACAGATAAGTTAAGCGTGGCTGAGCTGTGTCTAAACCTGGACGCTGCATTTTCAACTGCACATTCACTCAAACGTAGTAAACGCAGCGCGACAGCACCGTGGAGGACGTTTGAAACGAACTTACTCTCGCGGTGTTTTCTGCGTGAATGTCGCGGCGCCGAGGCAGCGGCCGCGGTCGGAGCAGCAGCGGTCGGAGCAGCAGCGGTCGGAGCAGCATGGTGCTCCAGCGGCGGTCACCGAGTGGAGGAGCCGCTAACATGTCTCACACACACTCACACACACACACACACACACACACACACACACACACACACACACACACACACACACACACACACACACACACACACACACGCGACTTCCGCCGCGCTCCTTCACAATCAAGTCCAGCAACACCACAAGTACCAGTGTTTATTCAACATAACTGATGAGCTCGCAGTAAAGTTTTAGTGCACATAAGCGATTTGCATTTAGTTAGTATCACCCGATAGAAATGACCAAAAAATATTTGTGAAGGTCAGGCATTTGATCACAGTCACCGTTACATGCGTTTATTTGTCCTACATAAGAGCAGGTGTCTGCTGCTCATTTATACACTGTCAACCCTTTGACTGCTACATGACAGACTTTACATCACTTCTCAGATCATTGCTTTGTATTGAAGTTAAATCCTGGAATTGAGTTTAGAGTTTTCCTGGTATTGGACTGTAGATGACTATAGATACACACATGCATTTTCTTCCTTTACTAAAAAAAAAACTCGAATGCACCATTTGTGCCATAATACAAAAACATTATAACTCTTTAGCAATACATATGTCTTACTAAATATAGTGGTGAATACATCGGAATCAGGTTGATGTGTCTTCTATTCAGAGAGTGGCGCTGCAGCTCCAGGCTTCGTGCTGCATTTACAGGTGGAGCTCACAGCTCCTGTCAGCGTGGGACGGAACTGACGTAGACATCGCACAGTAATGTAATTCACTAATAACATACAGTAATGAAGTCTGACTTGCAGTAGTTGTTGCTGTGTAACTTTTGTCCTTGCGTGTCGTTCTTGTTAGCATTAGTTAGGTTAGCGGTTCAAAGTACAGAGAACCGCACTCACGTCGGTCATAGAAACTTCTGAAGCTCAGCTGTCATTTAATGCTGCTGTGCGTTGATATTCAACTGAATTCAGCTTCAGCTGCATAATTTAACTTTACCTAACATGTGCCGAGTGTCAGTTACTAAAAGCAACTAACAGCTTGTCAGAGACCATCAGTCATCTTCCTGTTCCTTCTTCTTCTATGAACAGGGCAACTTTAAAATGTCAGAACGTGTAACGTAGTCTGGTAGAGAGACAGTCGCTCTGTTAATTTAGACATCCGTAAAATGACGGGGTCCTGTATGCTTCTTGCTGATCTTTTAAACAGTTAAATGTGTAAGTACAGCTGTGTATCCAGTGAGAGGCCATGTATCCTGTGGACCTTCCTGCTGCGGAGGACACAGACCTGACATCAGCAGCTGAACAGTACATCTCATCTTTAGAGTCAAGGCCTCATAATAACAAGTGGTTTGAATTACCACAGGCCTCGAAGGTACCATTATTATTTTTTTAATTGCTCAATTTTTCATAATGATGATGGAGGTTTTCTGTGTGTGGTAGAGTATAGACAGAAATTTCCACCAACCTGTGACCTCTGATTTGCCTGTTATAACAAATGTGAGCAGGGTGGAGAACTGTGGAAACATCTGCAGATATTCCCAGCAGCGAGCCTTGTGTAAGAATGAGTTTTACAAGAAATTAGTGGCATTCACGAGTTTTCTCATACTTCTATATTTCAGTATGAAGAGAACTTGTCTCCCTCCTGTTGATCCCTCAGGGTTTTTATTCTGGTTTCTGTTCAGTAACAATGATAGTGTAATATCAATAATGTAGGCGGAAATATCCTCTACTCCAATATCTCAGTGATTGCCATCCCCTTGACTTCCTCATTTAAACATTCATTTTAACATCCTGCAGTTGTCATCACTTGAAACACTCCTATGAACAAACCCTAACAGAGAAATCTAACCATTTTGATTGACATCAGTAAAATACAGCGCGTTTGTTGCTATACTCATTTCTTCAGGTCAGGGAGTTTGGATGTGCATGAAGTTGTCTCCCTGTCTGCTCAGGTGGCGATAACAGCAAACAATATAAGGCACTTGCAGCTGTTTGAAGATGACCAACCTGGATGTGCAGTGGCAGCGCTTCACTCCCCTGATGATCCAACACAAGGTCTGGAACTTCATGCTCTTACACAAACCCACAGACGTGTGTGCAGAGACTAATGCTTCCTCCTCTACCTTCCAGTGGTGGCTTTATACCTTTATGACAAGTGGTGGAGTGTGGATGACATCTTACGAACATCCAACAAATCCAGGAGTGGATTGTTGTTGGTAACTGTGCAATTATGATAAAGTGAAATCAAGCTTTTGAATTCAGTTTCATTCAGAATTTTTTAACGAAACATACCTCAGAATCAAAATTAGTGTACTTACAAAAAGACAGCTTTTTATCTGTTGAACTGTTTATTTATACCAGAGCCATATGTGTGTGAGGTAACATGTACTGTGGTATTAATCTATCCTGGGGAGCTTCTTGCTAGTGAGTCAGTGTGTTGTCCCCAGGTGCAGTCCATTGTGGAGAGGGTGATACTGTTCCTGCTCAGTCAGGTGGTGGAGAGGTCTGCACAGGAGAAGGTGCAATTTTCCCTTCATCCCCGCACAGAGAGCTGCAAGCTGCTGTGGAGAGATGGTCAGGCGGTCGGCTTCTACACCGTCAAACACAAAGGTATGGTACCTGCTGCTGCGTCTTGTCTAGTGCAGTTTTAACATTGTTTCTCCTGCAGCTCACTATTTGATTGACCACATCCTTATAACCTGTAGCTTTATGTCTGCACAACTCTAAAATTTCAAATCTACAATATTTCTCAGCACAGTAAGTCACAAACACACACTAAAACAACTTCCTAATGAGTTGCATCTGTGTGAAACAGAGGGACAATTCACAGATGTTCAAAATGAGGAGGCAAGATTCTGTGAGAAGGGAAAGTTGTGTAATCCAAAATTAAAACCAGACCCAACATCAGTGTTAGGAATCTCCTGCCATTTCATTGTGGACACTTTGAGAAAACAGATATGATCAGGTTTGATTGTTTCATGTCTGTGCAAACTTTTGGATGTGTGATCAGGCAACCGCTTGCCCATGTTAATCGCAATAACGAGAATATGCCAGGGCTCAATTATGTCCATGTTTTCTAACAGTTACCCTTCCACTGATCATGTTTCAGGCAGCCTGTGTGACAGCTGGAGCAGTCGCTGCTACCTGCTGTCTGTTTTGGACACGATGCTGGTAAGGAGCAGCTGGAGGAGGAGAGGCCTTGGCCTTCAGATGCTGGAGGATTTCTGTTCCTGGTTCTCTACAGAGGAGTTCCTAGGAGTCAGCTCCCCATTATCACCCAGCATGGTGTCAGGTATAAGAACTATTCACTTTCATGGTCACACAGATGATTAAATGGAGATCACTGTGCATCAGCGTTTCAGGTTGTCGCTAAATAAATCACTGTTACTTACTGTTTTCAATTCTAATTTACATTTTTAATGAATTGGGATTACTACTTAGAGAGCTGTTTTCACTTTGACACAAAAGATTCTTTTTCTGTTGATCAGTGTAAGGAAAAAGCCCAAATCAAATCAGCCATTCAGTGCTGCACTGGCTGTGGTCCTGCCATATGGAAATAACTAACACAATTACTTTGAAATGTTCAAACTTGCATGAAGTCAGTGAGCATGTATTTATTTTTTGTGGCACATCAAACACTTAAAAGTCACGACACACCTAAAATCAAGAAGTTTGATTGCTGAGGCATTTCAATCTCATTTTGCGAATTTTCCTACGATCATCATAGAGATCCCACAGAGCCGAGGGGACCTCTTCCTTTTTGTTGTGTAAATGAGCTGACTCTACACTTTACTCAGGTTGTGTCTTTGTGTGTCCTATGCGCTCAGTCTGCAGGAGGTTCCTGCAGCAGCATGAGGAACATCGTGAGCGTCTGTATGAGGTGGAGGCTCCAGGGGGCTGGACTCAACGTCGAAACGTCTGGCTCAACATCCAGCTAGGCCACTACTTACATGGTAAAGATTAGACTGGCCTTATGTTGTTACATGTTTGTAGAAATGTCTTTATCATACAACTTCTCTTCTTTTACACCAACAATAAATCAAAGCAAAAGCAAAAAACATCCCGATGGACCAGAGAAGTAGCTGCAGTGGACGACTCACCTCACCTCACTGCGTTACAGGACCTTATGGGATTAATAAAGTTTATTATCTTATTCTAGATCTCACAGCTGCTTTTGATACAGTGATCCTTTTGTCTTGTTTGAAGCAGTACTGCTTAGTACTGCTCTTAACTGGTTCAGGTCATATGTTATTAACAGATGTTATGCCATTAATTTTGGTGCCTGTTTCCCCTCTTCAAGCCACATCTCTTGTGTGTCCCCCAAGGGTCTATTCCCGGTCCAGTTTTGTTTTTGTCATTTGTTTTCGTGTTCAGTAGCAAATGGACTTGCTTAAGGTTGAGCCTGCTGTTTAATTTATGATCTAAATGATTCTTTAGTTCTAACTGGCCAGTTGGGATTAACAGGTATTTAATCTATGGGAAGTCTTTAAAACATCTTGGGGCCATTAAGCTCACACACAGGTCATGGTCTCATTGGACCATCTTCACACAGCAGCAAGAAAAAATATGTGAACCTTTTGAAATGTTGTAATTTTTTGCATTAATTTATCATAAAACGTTATCTGACACATCATCTAACACAGAAACACATGAAATTCCAAATAGTTCCCATGCTTTTTTTGCCACTGTAAGTTGGATATGTTTACAGCAGGTCTAGGTAATAAATTCAATTCAGTTTAATTAAATTTTATTTGTATAGCACCAAAACACAACAGAAGTCATCTCAATGCACGTTACAGTGTTTAAGGTTTAAGACCTTGCAAAATATAACTGTATACAGAATCATACAAAAAACCCAACAACCCCACTTGAGCAGCAGTAGGCGACAGTGGAGAGGAAAAATTCCCTTTAGAGGAAGAAACCTCCAGCAGAACCAGGCTCAGGGTGGGCGGCCATCTGCCTCGACCAAAAAAAACAATCGGTAAAAGAAAATCTCACAATATCTAGAATGCACCGGTTAATAGTTAGTGATGAATGCATCTGTCTGCATTTGGATCTTCTTTAACAGGAACACAGCATCTAGGTAGTTGAGAGACAAAACAAAGAAAACGTGTTACATAGAACATAAACATAAAAAACACATTTAAAACATAAACTGATCATGTGAACATACCCCTCAAAATTTCATTTCATTGTTGAAATTTGTGGTAAACATTTACATATATGATCTAATACTGATAGAAATAGTAGCTTTTGGCCACATTGGCACTGTTTACAGACATTTAGGTTTTTATCGAGACTTATAATTGTAGACTGGATCTGACCTCACTGAGCATTTACAATATGAACATTCCACTCCTAACAGGCTCCTCTGAACAACAAATCTTCATGATCCAAGCCAAGGAGAGAGCTCCCCAAGGATGTAGCCCTGCAGCCCACACGTATGATCTGGACTCTGTACCTCCTGCCAGACCACCACAGTCCCTAAATACAAAACAAGCTCGGAAATTCAAGCTCCCTCTGGGTACAAAATCTCACAGAGAGAAGCGAGAGGCAGAGGACACACACAAAGAGGCCAAACGAGCCAGACGGACATGAGTTGGATGGACATGGACTCATTAGTTTGCAAAAGCAGGTCTCAGAGGAAACTATTAATATGGAATAGGTAGATGTTAAATTCACCTGAACTGGATTTACAGTATGACATTTACACACCTTTTTATACTGATATATGGACAAATGACTTTATTATAAGTACCACAAAACATACAATAAACAATATGCTCCTAGTAGTACATAGAGTTTGGCATTAGAATTAGCCTTAATTTATAAATTTAATAATACAAATTATTAGATAGCGTAGCAAGAAGCCCTGCATGCCTTTGTGATTTTGGATTGTTATCTTGATTTACATGAGTCGGTGGATTTCTTCTAAAAGGACTCTATGTTCAGTCGCTTCCTTACTGAGAGGGAACAGGCAACTCAAGCCAGCAGTCAGTTAGCTTAGCATAAACAGGAAATGAGATGGGGAAAAAGCGTGCAAGGCTCTCTCCAAAAGCAACAACACCCTCCTGTTCCCATCCAGAAAATAGTTCAGCACATAACCCCCTGGAACAGCGTGAGCCCTTTTTTAATGCTCTGTTTTTTGTGCAGATTAAACATATTTTTTGTTGTTGTGGCTGCAGCCCCGTGTTAAACCACATGAACGCTTCTCACGTAAATCTTTGCAAGTTAAAAGAGAGTCCCCCCCCCACCCCCAACAATTCCATCTAGTCGAGTGAACATGTGTTTTGGTTTTGGAGAAGGCATATGACCTCATCGTTTGTGGGGTCACTTTGAGAGTGGGGTGTGCCCAGTTTTGAACCATCCATCTAAATGTCTGTATTCTCAGCACGTTTCCAGTTGGCGTTGGCCTTCACCAAGGCTCTTCTGTCGTCGCCAATCTTGTCTGTGATTTTTATTGGTAGGCTCTCAGGGCACAGCTGGGAGTCAGAGGACATCCAGTTTGTGGACCTCAGACTCTGCTTTTTGCCGACGATGTGATTGTGTTGGTTTAATCCGACCGTGACCTTCGGTATGCTCTGGGGCAGTTTGCAGCCAAGTACAGTTCTCTGTCAGAACTGGTGGATTGCTCATCATATTTCTGGCTACACTTGACTGTTGTGAAAGCAGATAAATACCCATTCCTTTAAGGTGATTATTGTGAAGAAGAGAGAGGAAGGCACTTGATTAGCCACAAGCAGCGAGCAAGCGCTCAAATTTGTCCATGTTCACACAGTTTCTAGTCTTGTCAGACTCAGCTTCATCCATCTGTCAGACCGTGGTTACAGCCAATCATAGCACAGCCTTCGATATAGTCAGTGATCTTGCTTTTAGTTCCTAAGGTAGTGCCTACTGCCAAGTTTCTGAGGTACTATAAGCTGTGCTACTGGTCTGATGTGGATTCTGGCATCCCTACGAAAACGAAAATGATTTCCATTGCAGGCAAACAGTCACATTTAGACAACATTTTTATATGAAATTCTGACCAGTATCAAGTCATCTTACATATGAAGCCCGGACCAGTTTGTAAAAAAAGGGCGTCTTCATTCAGCTTGAATTGAAGACACTTGATCTCGACGTACACCACAGGTATAAAGTTTTTTGTAGAATAGAGAAGAAAAGTCTATTTTTCCACAGTGGTCACCACTACTGACATGTGGCTAATAAGCACAAATGTTATGCACATGTAGTGGAGAGTGTTAGTACAAGTTATTAGATTAAAAAAGAAAGAGTGTTTACAACATAACACACTTTGTTAATGTACAATCCTAAACAAAACCTAAAGCTAGACTTGTGTTTCTTTTGAAACTGGCTCTCTCCTCTGAACAACAAATTAAAGCGTGTGATCCAAACCAAGGACGTAGCTCCCCAAGCAGCACAATGTCTGGCACCAGAAGTAGCCCTGCAGTCCACGCTGACGATCTGGACCCAGGACCTCCTGCCAGACCACCACAGTGCCAAACCCAAAACAAGATGAGAAATTCAAACCCTCTGTGTACGGGGCCTCACTGTGAGGGAAGCCAGAGGCAGAGGGGAAGCAGAGATGCCAAACGAGCCAGGAGGTTAAACCATGTGGTTCTGGTTAGACATGAGGATGTAGTTTAACTGCACTGCGCTATATGCGGAGAGGCTGTTTCTGTTATCTAGCCTCGCTTCACTGACATAAATGGGATGGCCACAATAATAGAAACACCAGCAGTTTGGAAAACAGCTGACGAGCTGTTTGTTCGGTAGTCTGAACATCAGGTTCTTAGTGATAAGATGATGTAAGTAGTTATGAGACCACTAATTAGGTTTGATTCATGCCTTTGTTTGTTTTCATTATAATATATATTTTTTAAATGAAACATTACCTCTGTGTGGCCCCCAGAGTCACAGCAGCCACTCCTACCAGACTTATAAGCAGGTAATATGTAGGCCTGTTATTACGCTATTGATCTACACTGTAGTTTTGTACTTTTAGATTTAGTTCTGTTTAACCTTTAATGTCAGTTTGACTCTGCTTTATCTTATGTCATGTAGTAATATTAATGTCCATCTTGATTTAAGAGATTTACTAGTTTGACCACCCTTCTTTGACTCTGTCTTTATTAATTTGACATTATTTCATTTTGGACTTCCTGTTACTGTTTCTCAGAGCGTGTTCGTCACCGCATGTCGGCGCTCGGAGCAGGCGGTGTGCAAACCGAGCGCACCCCAGCTGCCCGGCTACATGTAGGAACAGGAAGTCCGGAAACAGGAAAAACCCTCGAAGGAAAAGTCACTTTATAGAAAATGAGCCGGATTTATCACAACACGTCTTTACAGAACAAACCAGTACACAATGAGAAATATGACCGTGTGTGGTCCCCCTCTACGTATGAAAGGTAGGGCTCAAAAACGTTTGTTTGTGGGCTTTAATCGGCCGCTAAAGCGTTAAAGTACTGGGCTGAGTTTCAGGTACAGTAGCGCAGCATGATACTTTGGTTTCCCTGCTGTGTACGGCCGACACCGGATACCACGATACGAACACATAGTTTCCCACAAGTTTAGCAAACACATAATAATTTACACACGTTATGTGACTATTTAGTGTGCTGCTCGCCGCAGAAATGAAAGTGCTGTGAATTGGAGTAAAACTGGTGTGTAGCACTGCTACTTCCTGCTAATTAACGCTCTGTGTCTGTGTCGACATGTCTCAGTGCGACTTATCTGATGTCTAATAAAGAATCGAGCTTGATATTGTTCAGTTTATTCTGCCTGTCCCTTCGTCGAAAGCCTTTTTAGTCTCCTTTATAATGGTATTCACCATAAAAAGCAGAAATGAACAAGAAAAGTATGAAATGGTAGCAGCTTGATTTGCTTATTGTTTCTTCCACACAGTGGTCAGGGGGTTCTTCTAGAGGGACAGCTGCTGGATGTTTCCAGACATGTAATCAGTGATGTCCAGAATCAAAAGGTATCAACACTGTTAGTCCAGGATGGAGGAAGCTTTTTCAAAATGTTATTTAGCAGTCCTGAATCATTGTTAAAAATGTTGAGAATAACCTTTGAGCTAAAAGAAATAATGTTTACCGGCACATTGCATTTTGTCTGTGTTTATTTTTGACAGCCGGTGGTTTGATTCATTCTCTAAAGTTTGACCTTAACCTTGAAATGTCAAGTTTATTCTCTCTTAAAATACTCACGTCACATGTTGGAGTTTTTATACTACCAATTACAAAGGGTACCAGTAGTGGTTGCAATTCAATTCCGATAAAAGGGGCCACCACCTGTCCCATACTAAAAGAGATACAAAACAACTACAGGCAAGGCAGTCGCACCATTTCCCGATATTTTGTGTGTGTTTTACATTGTTGTGTGTCCGATGTCACTTTACACATCTGTGATTGCTTATTCGCTTGAACTTTTATCAGACGCAAGCACAAAGAAAATATTTTCAACTTTATTGTATTTTGTAAATCCAAACAGATGTCTCGAGTCTACAGAAAGCTTTAACTCAGTTTGTTGCTTTGAAGAAACATCCTCCTCCATCAGTCTTAGTATTTTGGAGAGACCAAACATAAGCACAGACAGACAGAACACAAACCACACTTTGCTTTGTTGCTTTTTGTCCTGATCTTTTGCAGGTCCGTTATTACGTGCTGTACATCAAACCCAGCCGCATTCATCAGAGGAAGTTTGATGCTACAGGGAACGAAATGGAGCCAAACTTCAGTGACACCAAAAAGGTCAACACTGGCTTCCTCATGTCCTCCTACAGTGGGTTTGAGTTCATTTTTTCACAGTTCCTTTCCTCCACAAATACAATTCTTGTTGGAGTGTTTTGTCCCTGTGTGTAGTTGTAATTTAAGACTCACTTTACACAGTTAGCAGACAGACCCAATAAAGGAACATTTATGATTTGCTGTACCATTGAATCATAATAGCAAATGAACAAAAAGTCTAATTTGTGAAGAATGACAATGTCACATTTGAAGTGTGTTGATACTTCATGAAAATTATTTATGAAAACAAATTAGTTAATTGAAAGATTTTTTTAAATATCAGTAAATTCATCTTCCTGTTGCATGTGACTGTGTCCACTAAAATGAATTCTGACCCATTACGTTACTCTGCATGTGACTAAGAAACCCCCCATTTTCATCAGCTGCATCTTCTGTCCTTGCAGAGGTTGAGGCTAAAGGGGAGTCAGACCGTCTGTCTGAGGAGCAGCTGTCAGCGATAGTGAACAAAGCAGAGCTGATGAAAATAACTGAAAAGCACCAGCCTGGTGGCACCTGGGCCTTCTGGTTTCCAGAGTCTGAGATGGACAAAACAGAGCTGGAAACGGGACAGGATGTACGACTGAAGACAAGAGGAAACAGCCCATTCATATGTGAGTGTGTATTGTCATGGTATTTTTATTGCTGAACTGCTTCCACAACAGATTCTTCTTTCTGATATCACTGCATAAGATGTTTTCTTTCTTGGTTTCATGGTCTTCACATTGTCCCAAAACAAACTCAATTGTCCTAGCAAAATGTGCAGTTTGCTTTTAGATTTGCACCATCACTGCTTCTTCTGTGCCTCTTTGCCCACCAGTGAATATGGCGAATAACAAAATAACAAAAATTCCAGGTGTGCCACAGTATTTGCTGTTTGAGCCTGAAAGAAAATAAAGCTTAAAATGACCGAAATGTAAAAAGGTTTTCAAAAATCTACTGATCAAATGGTTAGGGTCGGAACTGTAGTTGTTTTACATGAAAACATACGTGAAATGAGTTTGAATAAGACACAAAGCTAAATGAATAGATGATGCAGTCATCGACTAAGATAGAAATAATAATTTTAAATGTCAATAATAATTGTGTCCTTTGCTTCATTGAAATCATTCTTGCAGACCTTAGTTCCGGACTTCGTTATCCAAAATCCCCATATCTTGTACAAATCTCCCACTTTACCAGTGGCCTGACCATCTCATTGCCTCCACCATGCTTGAAACATTTTGAGTACTCTAGTCTGCAGCTCTCAAATGTTGTTCTTTGTTCTTCTTTTTCAAACATCTGAAATTTCATAAAAACATAATCTTCCTCTGTTAGGTGTCAGTGTTCTTTTGTCCATCTGAATATTTTTATTGGTCAGTTGGACATATAGCTTTTTTTTTGCAACACTGCATGGAAGGCAAACATCCTAGAATCACCTTTTTACTGGTGATATTGACACTGGTCTTTTGGGGGCACTATTTAACCAAGCTGACACTTGAGGACTGTTTCTCAAACTACACTCTCTAATGTATGTTTTTCTTATGCTCAGTTGGCAGCAGGAGCTTCCTACTCCTCTTTCTATTCTGTCACCTACACAATCCACAAGTTTGTACTATTGTTTGAAGGGTGTAGAACATAGCATTGAATGAGATCTTGGCAATTTCTTCCATCTAATGATGTTCATTTCTGAGATCAAGTCTGAGGAGTTTCAAAAGGTGATCTGTAATGAATCCACAATTACTAATGCTCCAGATACTCAACTAGTCTAAAGAAGGTCAGTTCTATTGCTACTTTAATCAACAAATGTATTAGTTAGCCTTCTAAATGGATAAAGCTGAATTTGCAAACACATCATGTGCCAGTGGAACACAGGACTAGTGTTTGCTGGACCTGACTATGTAGATATTCTAATAAAAACAGATGATTCCAGCCATGATAGTCATTTACAACATCAACAATGTCTCCATTGTATTTCTCAATCAGTTATTTTAATGGTCAAGAAATCAGCTTTTTCTTTCAGCGTGTAGGCCATCGCCATATCTTTTTATATTTTAAATCAGATAATTTATTATTGAGACGATGTGAGGACTGTTATCATTCTGGTATAAAACCATCTCGTCCACCAGCCATCTTCATAAACTTATAATAGTTCAAGTTGCATCACAAACTGTGACAAATACATGCAACACAGCGAAGTACTGTCTGATGTTTTTGTTCTGAGTCTTGGAAAACAAACAGCAGTAATGGAAAGTATAAAGGTCACTGTAATTAACTGTAGTTAAAGCTGTAATTAGTATTAGTATAAATTGTACAATTAAATTTGACTTGTAATGGTGCTTTTAGTCTCCTTAGCCAAAGTGGATGGTGGCACAGTGACCAAGTGTAACTTTGCTGGAGATGAAAAGGCTGGGGCCTCATGGACCGACAAGATAATGGCCAACAAAGCAGAGGCGGGCAGCTCTCAGAAGGCCGGAGGGGAAGGAGACGGAGCAGAGGAGGATGAATGGGTGAGAACACGTGTTACATCGAAGCTAAGCTCACAGGATGTACAGAGGTAAATAAAATCCTCCTCCGTCATACCCACATCAAATCACTTTTCCCACTTTGTTCCTTTCTCAGGAGGACTGAGAAATCCACCCATCCCATCAGCCTTGAGTTGAACTGCTTCAACTACAATCTGTTCCTGTCTCTTTGTCTTTGTACTGGACTCCCTCAGTACACCTGGGGACAGACTCTGTTACACGCAGGAACCCAGCATCACATCTGCTTCAGTATGGGACTGGACAGCTCCACAAAGTGGATCTGGTTTTTATTTGTGATGCACTCTGCAGAATTCTTTTTAAAAGCTACTTTCTACTCATGTTTCCCTGGAATATGAGCTGAGTCTGAGTTAATGTCAACTGCTTCAATCCCTGATTTCATGTCACTATTCAGATTTCAAAAGGCTTCAGCAGGGCATCAGCAGTATTTGGGAAATTTAAAGTTGTACTGTGTGTCGCAAAGTTCTGCCTATGCCCTGACCACATTATGACTTAGAGAAAGAAGAAGATAGTTATGTATCTTGTAATTATACTTTAATCATAGGATACATACTGTAAGTAATTTCTGTTTGTTACAAATTTGCATCATAAATATGTTGCCCAAGAGAAATGTAACAAAATGAGGGAGTTTGTGTGTCTTCGGCATCTGGTGAATACAAAGAACAGCTGAGACAAATGTTTCTGTGGAAAGATGTAATATAGAGTGACTTATATGACTTATAATAGCCATGGATAAAATACCGCCAATGAAAAACATCCCATTTCTGTATAACATATATATGTTCATGACTCAGTAATTACAATGCAAAGCATCCTCAAGCACTCTTCAAATTTACACTCCAAACTTAGCTAATGTGCTACATCAGGACTGTGCGGGTGTGATCTGATTCATAGCTCGACCATGACCAAAACAACCCGAGCACTGTAATCAGATCTTGATTCCGACATTCCAACTTCAAATCAGTGAGCAGAGCACAGATGGGAACAGAAACACGCACGACATTCTCACGTCAGTCAATCCAAACGTTGTGCTAACTTTGGCACAAAATAGTTTGTTCCTGAAGAACTCCATCACCCTGACGATTAGAGGTTTTTTACAGCCCTTAACGCTCATCATCGGTTTTGGAATTGTTGGATAATTTATAGGAAGTCAGAGACAACTGGTCCCCACCTTCCTTTCTGTCGCCAACTTTGTTTTTGTAGAGAAGAAATAGTCAACCCTAAGAAATGCACAGATTGTTTTTTACCCCTGCCCAGAAATTGTAAGTAAATTTCTAAAAACGACTCAACAGAGTTGAAACAATCACCACATGCTGCTTTACAGGGAGTGCAGGGAGGTGGCACGGAGACTGGATAATATCTAATAATGAGCGACACAGGCTGGGGCTAAACAAAAGTGACGTGCTAAATGAAAAGTTTAACAATGTTGGTGTTTTATTATTAAAAATAACAATTTCAGCAACATAAAGAAGAATTTGCTACCTTTATTATGACATCTCACACATATAGACATATAGCTCTGTCCTTCGGCTCTGACTTGTGCAAAATAAAGAAGCTAGTCTGGAAATTAGCAGCAACAAAACACTGGTAGATTCAGGCAATGAGTTTCTTCACTCCAAATATATATTAATCAAATAGGTTTAAACAATGATAGTTTCAATTCACTTTCCACTGTTAAAAAAAAAAAAAGTTAAAACAGTGATTGTGAAATAATTTTGATCATTGGCAACAATGTAAAACGATGATTGTAAAAACTGGATATTTATATACAATTATATCATTTTATTTATCATTTTTCCAAAGATAAAACTAGACTTGATAGTTGACTGATTACATTCAAGTGAATATCCTACATAAATATTGCATGAGTATGTACAGAAACACTGTTCTTCGTTTCTCTCATGAATTGTCGCGCGGCACTGCACAGATTTGAACCTGTCATTTCATTCTTATTTTCCTAGCAGAGTGAGACTCGCTCTCGATTCATTCTTGTATTTGAAGTGATTACGCTGCTAGCACCGCTGACCTGTGAGGCTCTGAAATAATAAGCGCTACTGCAGTTGTTTTTATATATTTTTTTCAAACCATTCTAGTACATTATCTTTGTTCTCCCTGACCCACTGGATGTTGACTTGGGTTTGCTCTATGGCCTGCTCCACCGCCCTGGTAGCAGACCTCAGGTCATAGTCCTTTGCAAAACGCTCCAGCTGTACACACACAGAAAGATGACATAGTGAAGTTAGGATGGACGTGACACAAGCATAAATACTAAGACTCGAGGAACAGTGCAAGGATTTTAAACACTTTAGTCCAGATTTGGTCCACATGTGTCTCATTAATAGGGTTTCTTCAGAAATCGAGCGTGTTTAGTAAACTTCACATATACATCAGTACAAGTTCCAAGTATGATGTGTGTAGTCAAAGCCTGCTTACTCAGATCAGTCCCTAAGCCTCAGTGTCTCTGGTGCTCCAGCTTAAAACCCGTGAAAAAACACAAAATGTGCCGCACCAGCACTGGGACGTGCCCCACACTCTGCAGTTCATTTTTAAATTGATGGAAATACACCAAACCCACGGCTGTGAGTAACACTTGCTAAAAATTGTGGGACTTGATGTATGTGTGTGTGATTGTGATCATGAAGGAACATTTCCCAGTGCAACATGTGCAGTTCATGTGATGGTAATGATTTCTGGACAACAATTGAGCTCTATGGCATAGAGGTATATGAGGATTTAAACATGCAGAGAATACTAACATTAATACTGTTTGATCTGTTGTATAATATAACACAAGAGATTGCATAATAAAACCAGCATTTTAGGCTATGTTCTAAAGGCAATAAAAAAACAAAACAAGAAGACACTATCAACATTAATAGAAGTCCTGATGATAAGATATCAGGGTGGATCCAGTTACTCATCTTGTATAAACTAGTGCGTGACTGGGCATCACTGCATGCTGGTATTATCGATTCAAGCCAATAAAACATGAGTGATTACCTCCTCTAGCTCAAACTTTGTCGAGAACCTGTCGGTTACTGCCTGAATCACCATGGCTCCGTCCCTGGTGGCACAGAGAGATACAAAAGGTGGACAAAATATTACATGGTGGTTTCAGCATTACATGCAATACAGTGCAGCGAAGAAGTCCGATAATCTGCTGATTAGTTGTTGTTGTTGTCCAGGAAATGAAACCCTGTCCTGTTATGTATATTTAAACTTTGATACCAATCATTTTAGCTTCCTGGCAACAGCACAAAATGTCGGAGCGGTTTATTCCACTACCAGAGGACCTTTGCACCTGATGACGCTGTGCAGCGCTGTCATAAGCCGCTGTTTATTAGTCAGTTCTTTTATGATCAGGCTCATCTGTTTAAGTAACAGGAACACAGTTAATTTCAAGAAGCTTCTGTAAACAGCAGCCTCCAGGCAAGACGAGGCCAGTTGATGGGTTCTGCCCCCGAGTTCACAAAAGAGAAAAAGAACACTGATCGCTAGAGGTTTGAATTTCATGTGTTCACTGTCTAACATATGTGTCAGGCTTCTCCACCCCCGACAAGCTTGTGTGCTGGGGTAAACCATAAATACTTATAATTTTCTTGTAAATCTTTTGGAATAAAAATGGCTACATTTAAACACTGACACTGGCACTGACACAACGACTGCCTACCATCAACCTCAAACCAAAAATAATACAGTCTACAGTCCCTTCCAAAAAGTATTGGAACAGAAAGGCCTGTTTATTTTTGTTTGCTGCACAGACAGCAGAGTAGACATTTAATGCTACAATCAGACTCACAGAACACCCCTGTCACATGTTTCAATATGTTTGCACATTTAACATTTGGGGGAGGCTATATATTGGGCAAACTAATCAATATTAAACACACATTACTCAGAAAATGAAATGAGAGGCAGTAGACACGGGCTAAACAGGAACCTACCCCAAACTGATGTAGTCCCAGTGTGCTCTGATAAAGTTCCAGACCTGCGCCTGCGCCGCCTCATTCTTAGCTATGTAGATAATAGTAGAGGCAACATCCATCAGACGTATTTTCTCAGGGTTCAATGTGTAGTCCAGGTATCTGCAAGATAAGCAAGACACTAGTTCTTCACTTAATTGCATGTTTGGGATTCACCTTATCACGGGTGTGTTTATTATTTCACAATCCTAATACCAAATCAGCACTTCATGTATAAACTTGATTTCTGGCTTCACCTGCCGAGCAGCCAGGTCGTCTTGGTGCAGGACAGAGCTTTACGGAGCTGCTCTTTTTCAGAGGTGTCGTTGGTGGTCTGAAATCTTTCCCAGGCAAACTCCCACTCTTCCTTCCCACCTGCAGCCACGGCTTGGCAGTAGATGACAGACCGCAGGTTGGGATTGATGCTGAATCACACAAACATTCCCACATTTATATTTTTTACTGCATCAAAAGTCTCATCTTCACATTTTCCTAGTTATGCTATCTTGGTCTGTTTTTTTATTCCTGACCTTAACTCAACTGGAGCAGATCCTGATGAGTCAAGTCACATTTTATTAATATAGCCTCACATCAAAAATTGGACACTGATGCCTTTGCAATCTGTAAAGGCATTTCTTAGGTCCTTGATTATGACATAAGGACTCATCAAGTGCATAGTGCAACATATACACATGCAAATGTATCCATTAACACATTTCCACACATGATATGTACATGCATGAGTGGTAAAGGAATGAACAAATACTGTAGACACATATAATAAGGGGTGAGTGTGTCTTTAATTTAAAGTTGCACCTTACTGATTTCAAAGGGCAGAATAGTAAACTTGATCAGTTTTTCACTATTTCGGATTAGCCATGGAGGACAGGATCCTCCATGCTCTCAGCACTTTGGGACCTGTGGTTAGCGAGCATGTTGTCAAGTGCAGCTTTAAAGAAACCTACTATACAATGTAGAGTGATATCAACAGCCACAAGCATTTCACACAAAAACAGAATTAAAGGACACTTACCTTTACTAATTACTGCAGAGAAAAGCTACAGAATATGATGAAAGCTATTACCGTTAGACCACTGTTTTATAAAACAACAACTTGGTATTCAGAATCATGTTAGTTTGGGATCATTTAGACAAGCGTGACGTAGAAAGGAAATGTAACTATCAAATTCTAAATTATATATACTTATCCAGTCTGCCCATACATGTTAGTGCCGTTCATCCATAGGGAAAACATACTTGAGGCCATTGTCACACATTTTTTGAGTCCATTTGAACAGGCCACCTCTATGGCGATGATCTGGCTGTACCTTAGGATGAAGCACAGTTTAATTGATGCTCAAACTTTGGAGGTAGACCACTGTCTAAAACATTTAAAAAAATTCAAACAGTGGAGTAAAAGTCATCATTCCTTACTGTGAGGAGTGGTCTTTTGGGACTTGAGAATGGTCTGTGTAGTTACTGAAGAAGTCGTACAGCCCTTTAACTTGTTCCTGGAGGTACGCCTGCAGGAAGAGAAAGTCCAGATCAGATCAGTTAATGTATCAGAGCTCAAATCTTTCATATTTGAGGATCACACGTTTACATTTAGATGTAAATGAAACATGCCTGCATGGGTCCATACACCTCAGAGCGGTCAAACATGAGGAAAAAGTATTCCAGGTTCCTAACCGCTGACTCCCAGGGAAGGTACTCTGTCTCACTGTGAAGGAAGCGCGTTGTATTCAGAGCCAGAGTCACATCAACAAGTTTGGCCCTGTGGAAAACATAGATCAGTGTCACTACCACAGTTTGAAGGCTCTTTCAGAATGAACTGATGCTTTATATAGTCCTGGTAGGATTAGCAAATGCGTTTGAGGCACACAGAAGCAGAGTGCCCAGCTTACAGTCATACCTGCTGTGAATCTACATACAGTGAAATTTGCACTGCCATCCTTCAACATTAGGAGAGTTGGCTAAAGGTTAGCTTTGGATGGGGCGTGTTCAGCCCGACCATTGTTCCAGCCTGATATATTTGGCTTGTAATTAAAATTGCTATTTCATGGTGCTCCTCAAACAACAACATTGCCCTTGGGACAGACATTGTTAGCTGATGCCAGCGTGTGAATGAACTGCTTAAACTGGATCCAAGTTTGCTGAGAGCTCAGCAAATGAAATAAAGTCAGTACCTGGCCAAGTTAAAGGCATCATCAATAAGCTGCGCTCTGTTCATCAGGGGGATCGGCTAGACAAGAAAAAAAAAGTTGACATTTTAGTTATGTAGACATCCACTGTTGCCCTGTGCTCAGCAAAATGTCAATGACAGCAGAACATGATGTCTACACTTGCAAACTGTAGCTGGCTGTTTATTTGAGTTCTAGGCTTTGTCTCAGTCATGTTTGAGAGGTATGTTTCATGTGATGTATTCAGTTTTAAAAAAACATGACTCAACTGATGAATTGCCATAATTTTGTACAGTCATTGGTGAGAATGATTCCTAATGACGTTGGTCTCCTGACAAACATTCTTACTGATCTTCCGATGAATCGTTACCAACATTCAGACTCTATATATCTATAAAATATGGTACAGATATTTTGGCATCTATAACAAGAGGCCTAATGATGTCTGACTAGCTGATAGCATTGGAGGAAAGGCAGCAGATGAACAAATTAAGTCATTAGGATTCATCTTCTGAGGACTGTGAATTTCAAACATTAACTATCAGTGTACAAAATTTGAAGGAACCACATAAATTCATCCTAAATACAGATACATATAGTTAACTGGAGTTATTCACATGGGTTGGCAGACCATAGTAGGGTTTGTTATGTTCATCTTGTTCTTAGTAAAACACTTTAACTGAATGGGGCCAGGCCTCTGAGAAGCTGTTCTGACTCTGATGATTTTTGGTGAGGTTTTTTTGTTTGTTTTGTTTTTTATTTTGTGAAATGGATGTTCATTATAATCAGCGCTTGGAAATGGTCAGTTAAAAAAAAATGTAAATACACATTTTGGATTTGACAGAAGGGCATGAAGTGCATCTAGTGCATGATCAGGCCAAAATGAATTACCGATCCTTTCTGAACCTTTGTCAAAACATTTCTGACTTTCCCTTGAGTTCCTTGGGTCAACTCCAGCTCTAATAGATCTGGTTTCTTTCAGCCACATCATTCAGATGTTATTCAGAATTTCTGTTATCCTCTCCTACAAAGGTAGTCCTATCAACACAGTAATGCAAAGCTGCTGGTGTACTGTCCATCTGAGCCAACCTGCCCTTTCATAAACATTGCAAACTAAAGCTTTATCCACAGTCCAGTTGTTGAGAGCAGCACTACACTTATTTAACAACACAGAAGTGTGGTATCAACACATTATTTTACATTTATTATTCAAGAAGTGGATAAATTAGTCAAGATTTTATTAAATTGCCACTGAGGGGGCTAATTGATTATTTGGTTGTTTACTCACACTTGGTTTGACCTCCAGCTGAGTCAGGAGGTGTTCCCAGTTCTCTGGGTTGTAATTGACTCTGTAGTATCCTGTACAGTTGACGTTAGCCAGGATCCACTTGCCTGGCTCAGAAAGGAATTTTTCATTCCTCACTGTTCAAAAGATATTGGGTGAAGGTAAGTTACATCTTGACTCATACAGACTCCAGCGACACAGTACAAAACAACATGAAAACACTACAGCGGTAGAGAAAGAAGGTCATCTTGTGCATCTGGTCTTCTGCCCGATCGTTGACTACCAAAAACCAAATGTTCTATCTAGACTTCTGTAAGGCTAATAACGGTGAAATTCTAGTTTTGGGAAAATGGGTTTTAAGAAAAACAACATTTTCATTGCATAGTTCAGTGCTGTACATTCTGTTACCTCGTTCATTGCTGAGCAACCAGACTGGATCTGTAGATGTGTCTGGCATGACTCTGATCGGGATGTACCACCAAAGACTAAATCGAGAGAAAGAAACAGGAAAAGACCGGGGAATGTTTATATAATGACGTGATGACACGTCAAAATGACAATATGAAGAAAGCATTTTTAGTACAAGATGCCTAATGTTCAACAATTTGTAAATGCAGCACGGAATCCGATCTTTATAATAAACAGATATCTGCTACAACTTTGTGCCAATATCTCTGAGTCCAGTGATGCCATTGTCTAGATATAACCAGCTCACACAAAATTATTATATATATATATATATATATATATATATATATATATATATATATATATATATATATATATATATATATATATATATATATATATATATATATATATATATTTATATATATTATATAATTATTATATTAATTATCATTTATGTGCAATTATTGTGCAACTCACCATAACAGGGCGATGAAGCACAGTTACAAAACATTGGTTCAAAACATTCTACATGACCTAAGGTGTAATTTACTGTCCAAGTGCCACCAGACTTGGCACTTGGTTAACAAAGTGGCATTGATGTATTACGTTACTGCACAGTACAAGCCAAAACAGACACAAGAAAATAACTCTTTTAATCAATTGGCAACATCTACCCTCAAAGGAAGGTTGTTTGTTTTGTTTGTTTGTAAGCCTTTTAGAATTTCATAATTTTCTGCATTTATTTGTCATAAAATGTAATCTGATCTTCATCTCAGTCAAGAGTATGAACAAATATATTGTGCCTAAAGTAATAACCCACATTTTTTATAAATCTTTCATGTCTTTCATGTGCCTCACATAAAGCCCCAAACGCCAAAAGAGGGATTTCGTTTTTCTGAAGCCATTCTGTTGTGTTTCAGCTGATGCACAGACATTCTCACATTAGCCTGAAGAATTTTGATACACTTGGAAATTCAACTTCCCCTCAATCACTACAAGCTGGACAGGCCCTGATGAAGCAAAGCAGGCCCAAATCATGATGCTTCCTCCTCCATACTTTACGATTGCGATGATGTTCCCATGATGATATGCCAAATGTAGGGTTGTAGATTATTTCCAGATAGTTCAATCTTAGTTTTATCAGTTCACAAAACATTTTGCTAATACTGCTGTGGAGTGTCATTGTGCTCAAAATTCAAGCGTTCAGACAATCCACAGTCCCAAAGTGTCTTCATTTGTAGATTGTTTGCTAACTGTAGACGGGTGAATTTCTAAAGTCTTTGACATAACTTTATAACCCTTTCCAGCTTTATGTAAATGAACAATTATTGAATGTAGATCCTCTGAAAGCCTTTTTTTGGCGAGGCATGGCTCACATAAGTGTATTCTTCTTGTGCAGAACAAACTCAAAAAGTTAGGAAAAAAGTGTTTTTTGTCAGTCGAAGTAGCTCCAGTCCACACCTCCAAACTAATTTTTTTAAACTTATGCTAAAATCTGAATCCAGTTATCTTTTTGAGATAATGAGGTTATTTTGAGGTCATTATTCAAAGGGTTCACATACCTTTTCCACTCACACTGTGAGGTTCTAATGACAAATAAAGACATAAAATCAGAATGTTTTTGTGTTATTACTTTAGGCACATTACATTTGTTAATATTCTTGACATCATGAAGTCAAAGATTCATGAAGTCAAAAGTGTACAGATTTATGATTCAACTTTGGTCTTTGGAGGCTAAGGATATTTTCTTCTTTCAGCCTGAATAAAGGAGGAGGAGGAAGTCAAGCAGGTTTTAAACTGATATTTTCACATGACAGGTATATACATGAGTGATAACATGATCTAAAGTGCAAAGTGAAAACTGAACTTTGACCCAATTCTTCAGCTGCTGTTTTATTTTATGACTACTGCTGTGATATTAGTAATAGCATAGCATCCATTGCATAAACCTCCAAGAATGGAATATAAAATATGTTTTGTTACTCACTACCATTGCCACTTGAAAATTCACAAACTTCCCAGTAGCAGCTTGTTGCTAACTTTGTTTTCTGATTTGCGCTGGACAGGTAGGGTTTTTTAATGTTTTATTTACAGCTCTCTCTTTCATATGGGAGGAGTGAGGCTGACCCAAAACAACCTCTCAGTTGAATGACAATTCACTCTGGGCTCATTAATAGGAGCAACAATGTTTATGTTTGACATTGTGATTTGATTAATTGTTTGCCCAGAAGTAACTTCCACATTTAATTAAGTTTACCAGTAAACTATACATGAAGTTATCTATAATTCAATTAACTATGGAAGCATTTATGAGCTGTATTTCTAATTCAACTAGACTCTAGTGTAGTTTGGGGAGTAACATGTAATGACATGTACTGTATGAAATGTATTTACCTTTTTTTTTCCTCGGGAAAATTATTGTAATTGCAACATCTATGTCATCTGGAAGATTTGAATATAATTTCTACAGTACAGCAACTACAGTAGATCTTGTTAGGTGTTTAGCACAAACCTAGATTCAGAGGAGCTGTTGAACAGGAAGTGTTTCTGGTAGACTTCTCCAATGGTAGTGTTGATGGTGATGACAGGATAGCCAATTTGTTTTGTCCAGGGTTCCATCTTCATGGCAATATCATTGAACTGACCTTCCCCAGCCTGCAAACAAGGCAAAATCAGCAACAAAGAAAGTGCAAAAAAACAAACAAACAAAAAAAATACAGACTAAATAAGAGACTTAACCAGTATTATTTTCTCCCACAGGTTCTTCTGTTCTGCGCTTTTATATGCAAACTCTTTGAGGTACATCTAAAACACAAAGACACAGAGAACAAAAGAGAAAGATTAGGATTCATACAGTTTCATCTGGAATTACAGCGAGTTTTATGAAGATATCCAATCACAGCAGTGGAATCAATGAAGCTGTAGTGCTGAAATAAATGTTTTGCCAGGAACACTGTGCAGTGATTGCCTCAATGTTGTACTTCTGCAGCTGTCCGCTCCTTTAGGAATTTTGATCCCTCTTACCCACAACAGTGTCTTCCTTCAGTAATCTGTCAGCTCCACCCCACAGGGGACATATGAAACCCTTACTGATTTTGCTGGAGGCATTGGACAAAGACATTGTACACTGTTAACCTGTGTCTGTCGTTTCCCATTGCAACAGACACAAACCAGATGTTGGAATGTTTGACTTCAGAATAAGAACAATACAGTGTTACTGTCAACAGATCTTTTGGATTTATGATTAAAATTCTGTTAATTGACGTGCACATAAACAACTGACTACATGACCGCTGCAACCTCAGATAGAGAGACAGTGTGATGGATTAGCTGGAGAAGATATTTATAACTAAATGTGTATGTGTAAAAAGGAACATGTAATTGATATAATTGGCTGTGACAGAACACTCACTTAGCTGAGAGGACAGAAAATGTTTGCTCACATTAAAAATGTACATACACACTGAAGGCAAACCTGCACATGAAACAAATAGACTCAAACTCAGTCCAGTTCAATGTGTATAAGTGACCAGTCCCTACACACAACCATGGGCCTTTCCTGCCTGTCTAGACTCATGTTCTAATGTTTTTCTTATTTTTATTTATACATGAGTCCAATCAGATGTTTGTCCCAGATGTAATGAAATTCCTTCCTAGGCGTTTTAGAGTTGTATCATTGAAGAGAATGGGACCACTAAAATAATCAGTTCATTCTTGATCCCAAGTGACAATTTGTACCAAATCTGAATAAATTCCATCAAAGTGTTTCTGAAACATCACATTCAAAACAAGAATTGAATGAAGGTGAGGTCACTAGGATGTTGACTTTTGAACTTTGGTCACCAAAAACTAATCAGTTCATCATTGACGGTTGTACCAAATTTGAAAAAAGCGTTGTTCACATACAGAGTTCACAAGAATGGACAGCAAGAACTGGCAGTATGTCTCATCATGAACTCTGTACTTTGTGGTTCATCTCAAGTTCATAACTACCATAAGACACATTTCCAGCGTTGTACAATCCTGTCTTTAAAAGTGAACCCTAGAACCTTGTTAGTGTTGTAGCACTTGCTGTCACAGTGTAAACAGATTTATCCTAAAATAAGAATTGTGATTAACACACAGTCGAAGGATTTTATTTTACTCTGTGACATAAAATATGAAAGAAACTACATTCCAACACAATTTCAGCCAAAGTTTAATGTTAAAAGTTGTTGCTTACCTTGACCGCTTTGTTGAAAACTTTTTCACCCACGATGTCTGACAGCATTCTCAGTATAGTTGCCCCCTACAGAGTGAACAGCAAATACATGCGTATGTCAGCATTCACAGTACAACGATACAGGTGACCCACTGCTAAAAGGGAAAGACTGTATCTAGTGTAAAATGCAGACTTTTGGATTTGTGCTTCTGATTTGTGCTACTATTTACCTTACTGTATGTTATAGAATCAAACATCTCAGTGATCTGTGAAGTAGTCTGAACGTCTTCTTGTGGAGGACTGAGAGGATGGGATGAGGCCAGAGCATCCTCCTGAAACGCTATATGGAGATCATTCATAGCGTACATGTCTTTCTGGAGAAAACGGAGACAAGAGCGCATCTTGCATAACTCGTCCAATACAGTACACGAAGATGGGACATTTTTCCTTCACTCTGCTAAGAGGTAAGGAGTGAGATGTAACGAATGAATAGGATGTGAGAATACTTCAAAGCAGGATTCTCACTAGCTCCTCACTACACCTGTGTGAATGTTTGGTTGGAAGGAGAGTCAAAAGAAGTAGGTCTCAACTTACAACATTGAATGAAGGCTCAACGTTGTCCACTGCGAAGTAGGACATATAGGTGGCAAAACCTTCATTCAGCCAAATATCATTCCACCATTTCATTGTCACCAGATTTCCAAACCACTGTCAACAAAATGAGAAGAATTCATGTGATGAAACAGGTTATGTGGCTCAAGGAAATTGACTTTACTCCTACATCCTGTATGAAATTCTCTCTGACCTTCACCAATAAAATAATGGATCTCATAACATTTTTGTTTTATTACAAGGAAAAAAGAAAGGGCTTTCCCCTCTAACCTGATGTGCCAGCTCATGTGCAATAACAGTAACGATTTCTTCCTTGTGCAACAATGAGGAGACTCCTTCCTCATAGAGCAGGCCACCCTCCTGGTATGTGACCAGTCCCCAGTTTTCCATTGCTGCAGGATACAAGTCTGGCAATGCAATTTGATCTGAAAGAAATTCAAATGAAGAAATTGTCTCATTATCCCTGTAAATTTGCTTACAGTAATAACATGTTACACTATCAAGGAGTCAGACTTTCGTCTATCAACACATTCATCCAGTTATATGCATACCTAGTTTTCCTAGCGTCCTTGAGTATGTCATGTCAAAAAGATCCTCATAAAACATGAGAATGTTTCCAGTGATGCTAGCTGCATATTCAGTGGATTTTGCTTTAACAGCATCAGGGCGAGCATATATCTGTGTGGAAAGAAACACTGAGATAAGAAAAAGAGTGTGTGTATATTTACATAGGTATGCATGTGTGTGTGCTGTACAATGTCAGGAAACATAAGAATGGCTGTTGGATAAATTCAGCACCTTACACATACAAGTAAACTGCACTCATCTTGAATGTACACATACTTTAACGTCCACATTTTCAGGAGTAGGCTTAGACACTGTGAATTCTTCGAACTCTGAAACGGTGAAGGCAAACAAGTACGTAGACATCCTGGGCGTTAGTTTAAACCGAGTCATTTCCCATTCATCGTCTAGAATCCTGAAGTCTGAAAGAGTGGAAAGGTGGCGTGTTGAAATAAGGAAGCACATCTTTTATTTTCCTCCTATCTTTTATGGCTATGTGACCAGAAGTCCAATAAACCTGTGAGTAACAATACAGTAAATTGCACTTATCAGGAGCTTGTATTGTTACCTTCTACTTTTGCATTTCCCAGAGCGTCTGTTCCTCTTCTGTGGATGATGGTCACATCGAACTCAGCCTTCAACTGTGGCTCATCAAAACAAGGAAACACTCTCCTGGCATCTGTTGGCTGCAAATTGGTGGCAACAAGGAATCTATGACATAAAAAGAGTCAATGCTTCATTTTCATATATTAGCATTACATAAAGAGCAAAATTAAATGAATTAAAAGCACTTTTAAAAGCATTTGTCTTTCAGATATTGGCTGAAATAGTTCGACTGCTCTAAATAATTGTTTGGTGCTGCCGAGCCTGTGAGTTGTCTAATGTCTAGATCTAACTTATTAACAATAAGTCATCTTGTAATCATCTATGTCAACGATAAGACAGTTTTCATTTTTATTGATTATGTGAAGTTTTGACTTTTATTAGACAGTTATGGAGGGGAGTGGAAAGTGACTTTGTGTTTGAGTAGTGTAGAAATAATCATTAGAAAAGCAGTATCTACTTTTATGTCCTATTGTGCGGCACAGGTTTAAACAGGTCTAGGGCTGAGTAATAAAAATAATGTAGCAGGTAAGTAGTTACTTTTGCTGTAGTGTAATTAGTAAAGAATATAATGAGTACTTAACTACTCAATTGGTTCTAACCAATTGCCGAACGCTTGTTGACTAATTATGAGATAATAGCAAATTAATCCTGAAACCAAAGGCTGGATATGATATACTGAATCTGATTTTCACACTTTCCCTTTCTCTTAAACTGTCTTAATCTAAACGTGCCAACACACACAAAAAAGCCATTATCTCTACAATTTAAGCATTTTTAAAATTCTTTCACTGTGTTTTCCTTACCTTTCTGCATTTCTATCACCTTCGTAGGCTGGGCCACCTTCAACATATGAGCTCAGATACAACCCTTCCAGATTTACTGATATTTCTCCCTCGAAATCCAGAAACAAACTGTAGTTTTTTCCTGCCTCTAAATGTTCATTCAACGGGATCTCAAGAAAGTTGCTTTCATCATCGTGGCTGATCATTGAGGAATGCGGTATCTTCTCATTTGTCTTTGTGTTTTTCACCAATGGATTAGAAACTTTAAGGTCCTTGCTGTTCAGGTAGATGGTGCTTGTCCTCTCGACGCAGCGAAACTCAACGGTAGAATTTCCAGTAAAGAGCATTGTTTGGTTGGGGCTGGTGACATTTACCTCTTCAATGATTTTGGTGTAGAAGTGAGGCTGGATGAAAATTGTGTAACGCTCTGGTACAAGATTCGGTGGCAGCCTCATGACGGGTGGTGGTGCCGTGGTGGTAGGAGGTAAGGTCGGACGAGCTGTTGGATTCATTCCAGAGATCTCGGTTTTGTACAAAATGATCATGGTGATGATGCCGCCGATGACAGAGATGGTCAGGACGATAAAAGTGGCTGCGAGAGCCTTGGATAAGAAGGAACCTTTTGGCATGGTGGCCGATTTCTTCGCCCAGTCCTAAAGGTTCTCCTCGACTATTAAGGTGAGCCTGATGTGGTCCTTGTATATGCCTCTGGTTTGTAATGGCTCATGTACACACCCAAGTAACTTCCCTCCCATAAACAAGGCTTGGCCTTAGGAATAAAGAGTCCTGTACTCCTGTACACAGGTTAAGCATTAACATTGAAAGGGCAAAGAGTGAAGGGTTATAGTGTGAAGAGGCCGATGTTCATTGGCATTGTTGTCAATAATCAGTCAGACTGTGCTCTCAAACATCTGGAGGTAGTTACTATGGTCTGGCCACTAAAACAGGGGTTCGGTAAGCCACAAGGAAAACTTCATCTTCACACTGCACTCTCTAACACATCACAGATTTACCCATTTCATTTTTTATGAATACAGCATGCACCGCCCGAACCCTTATAATCACATGCTTTGCTACACACAAGAGCTGCTAGCGAAGAAAATCCTTCAAGGGAACATCAGCGTTGTCGCCTCTTCTTGTAGGTGAAGGTGTTCAGATTTCCCAGTCGCAGCGTCCTGCCCTGTAGCTACTGCCAGCCGCGGCCAAGAAAAAACAATGCAGGGGGTGGTGTAGGTGGCTTCCAGCGATGTGTGTCAATGCACAGACTGACAAACTCCCAAACAAACGAGAAGCACGCAAAAGGAGGAGTGCTGAGTGGGCCGGATAAGAGTAGAGAAAGAAAGAGGCGGAGGACAGATTTTGGTAATCACTAAGTTCGGCCGGAAAGCGGCAACATAAGGGAACCATGACCACCGTCAAAAACACACACATACACCCTCTACACCTCAGGAGAGGAAACACAGGGAGACAAATATGCTAAATGAGAACAGCATAGAAAAAACGAGGGCTTGAGCAGGGCACGGCTGTGGTTATTTGTACTGAGAACAGATGTTCCTGTTGGACGGTCAGTGAAATGAAACTGGTAAACACTGAGAGGACACAGTTAAGGTAAATCATGGTCACAGTGAGGCCAGAGCAGAGTGCAGGCAACAAACACCCCCCATCCCCAGTATACGTTACCTCTGATTTAAGGATGTAATGTTTGACACTTGTGAGATCACTTTTTGGTGACAAGCATTTGAATTAACTTTACAGCTCATTTGCCCAGAAACAAGTCTCTGGTGTGTCTTTAGAGTGTTACATTAAACTCCAGAAAAGTCAAATCCTCAATCATTTTATGTTTTGAAAGGTATCACATGAACCAGATGTTACCACACCTGTCTACATGTCAGGACCTGCTACTCACACATTGCTCTTGTGTTGTCTTTATGAAAGAGTTACTCCAACAAAATCAGATCAGAGCTGTCATCAGTTTAATGAGTCATGTTTCTGCGTGAAGCTTTGAGCGGATGCCTGCCAAATTGATGACAATAAAAACTAATTCGAGCTACTCATGAAGCTTCTCATCACATCAACTGAAATCTCTCATGCAGACATTGATATATTCTGCAGAGCATGATTACACTTAAGTCCACATATGCTTCTCTTACAGCACATGAGCACAAGAGCTGGAGTGATATGATTCATTGGTTCAAAGAGACAGTCTCACAGCAGCGCAGTAAGCGCGCACACGTGGTCCTGTTGTGAGATGTTTGGGAGCCAAATCTTTGAGAACAAGGACCTCTACTGATTGAAAGAATAATTGCAAAAGCAGTCATACAGCGTCAGTTGAGACTCATGGTAAAAAGAAATAAAAAAGACATTTTGTACAATGTTACATACAAATGTAAAATATATGGAATCAATGAATGCAAACTTTGTCCAAACAGCTGGGGTTTGGTCAGATACCTGCTACAATGCAGGCAAACATCCATGACAGCAAAGGAAATGTGCAAAAAGAAATCGATGAATTCCTTAATTTTAAGTCAAACACTTTGAATGTTTTAAAGCCTCATACAATCAAATTCCACTAAGGTTGCACATCAACAATAAATCAACCCAAAAGGGGCACTCAATAAAAAAAAAGAAAAAAGAAAAAGACTAAATGTTTTCGTGCAAACTGGTCCAGCAGTGGAATGAACCCTGGTTTAGCTCCGAGTAGGAATACAGAACCAGCATGGAGATTTGATCCCGGGTCAGTACCCAGCATTTAAAACAGCTTTTTGGTCCTGTACAGTGTCTTCATCAGCCACAGATTGTTGGTTTCCTCTCTTTGTGTTGGTCAAATCTTCAATTTTCTGATTTAGGATCCAAATGATTCAGATATTCTGTGATAATCTGATCCGCTGAGGATAATTTATACATTTACTGCAGGTAGACTATTGAAGTACTTTTGCTATCTGTGCAATTGTAAGGGACACAGTTCCTTTACAAGCTGGTCCATCAGTTAGAAACAGTTAACAGCTGTATTTAAATCAATGAGCAAAATAGTAACTAGCTAAATTACAGTACAGTAAATGTCAGTCTTGGTGTTACTGAGAATAAAGGCTAAATATTTAAGCCTTCAGGAGTGTAAGGTGAAAAGAACTTTTGAAAATGAAGTGGTAATATTTTGTAATATATCCTGAAAAAGAATTCAAGAAAAAAATGGAAACACTGACAAAAATGTAATGTTGCAAGAATAAAGCTGTGCTATTTCCAGATTTTAATACCAGGGATAATGTTTGTCTTCATTTTCACTGTTCTTTCTTCTCTTTAAAAAACTGTGATATTAACACTTTTTTCTCTCCATCTTTAGATTTAATCCTTAATAGGCTGCCCTAGTAATCATTGTCTGAAGTTTAAAACAGGTGCTCCACAACTAGAAGAAGGCATCACACTTTATACTTAAGGCCTGTTTCCACTGCTAGCTGTGTTTCCAGGGTCTACATTTAGCTCCTGGGCTGTAGTCCCATTTAAAAATGTCCCTGGTCAGTGAACAGTTCTGAAGTTCTGAAGGTCCAGGAAGAGCTGAATGTCATTGGTCAAATACTGCACAGCATTTTACACACACACACACACACACACACACACACACACACACACACACACACACACACACACACACACACACACACACACACACACACACACAGCCTGTTTAAAAACCTGCTGCACACATAACCAACTGATTGTTGCACTTTGACACGTCAGCAGACTAACTTGCTAAAACTTCCTGTTGTCCTGCTGTGGAAATGCAAATCACAAATCTGTTAAAGACCCAAGTGAAGCTTCCTGGACTTTACATCCTGGGAAAGAAAAGTGCCAAGAACTCACTGTCTTTTGTCTTCTTTTCATAATACATGTGTCATACAAGCTTAGCTCAGCTGGAGTTGTATTTTATCTCATCAATTTCTGGAATTGATGTCTGGAAGGTCAACTCAGTGCAATCAGCATGAAGCAGTGCTTTTTGGAAATATTGGACAAATGAAATAAAACAATTATATACACGCTGTTCATCACCATTTAGTCAAGAGTTGAACAGCTGGGAAACTGAACAGCAGCTTACTGTGGGAACCTGCAGTCATTTGATTCACTTCAAGTCGCAAGTGTCCCTCCCACTTTATGTCCAGTTCATCCAAATGGGATAAAAATGTCTTGTAAAACCTTCTTTCTGGAATCTTCCACCTGATGATCAGCTGTGGGACACACTCAGCTGACTACCAAAGCCAGCTGTCTAGATGCTGAACACAGTAACAGGACTGTTCCAGGATGGCAGACAGTTCCCCATAGTTCTCCTCTCTCCATGTGGGAAGGAGCCTCTCATTGTTTAGAGCCTGAAGCTTGGGTGTCCCCTCCCGGAGGACGTGGTACAGACAAGGCCACCGGCTCTGAATCCTCAACCTGGTCCTCCGGTCCAGTGTGATACCTCGGACAATCTTCTTCGCTCGAAGCTCACGCAGGGCGGGCAGCTTTAGACAGGAGAAGACTAATCCCCGACTAGGCGACACATCAAGGAACTCTAGAGACTGAGACTCCAGAGTGTATGAGATGCCCAGGTTCCTCAGCGGCACCAGAACGTGTAAAGTCAAAGACTTCAGGTTAGGCAGGGACTTGGTTAGGGTCTGCAACGTGGAGGGAGTGACCCCTTTAAACACCCAGAAGTATTTGAGCTCGAGGACGCGGAGCTGCTGGAACTGGCTGAGCAGTGACACTGACAGGTCCGACCAGTCAAAATGTAGCCGCATCTTGGAGATGCGTGGGCAGCTGTGGGTGAGTTTGGTCAGCAGCTCCTGGAAACTCGTCACCTGCAAAACCAAATCACACAGATGAACCCTGTGGAGATTATTTTATAGATCAAGTGACATATTAGTGTGTACATGTTAATATGGACAAAACATCAACTTTTTCCTGTCAGTGTGTGACACAGGATTCTCTGCATATAGGCTTAAGATAGGCTTTAATTTTTTTACATTACCTGGTCCATTTTGGTAATGCTGTCCTGGTGTGAACTGGAGCTGGAGTGGACCCTGAGGTCCAGTGGTTCAAGAAGAGTAAAGGTCCAGTTGAGGTCCAGGTGGCTGAGGTCTCTGCAGTGAACATTATCCAGCAGGTGAACCAGCAGCTCACACCACTTGTTGCAGCGATCCCCCAGGTCAAAGCTTGCCTTCAGCGTGAGCAGGCTTGCGCGCCGCGAGATGAGGTGGTGGGTGTAATGGTGGACCCAGGATTTCCACCTCTCAAACTCACGATTGGAAACGAGCAGCCCCTCCTGACCCAGGTGGAAGACGCCACGACGGGAATAGTCAGCTACACGCCACAGCTTCCATGAGCGGACAAGACAGCTCCAGCTGAGGCAAACCAAAGCACAGCTACACTTATCCACCTCGTTCAGAAAGGAAAGGACGTGCAGCTGGCACTCCACGGGCAGGAAGTTGAAAGGGAAGTGGTCGTCGACCGCTTTCCGCCGGCTGTTCACGGGAACCAGGGTTCTTTTTCGTGGTGACATGATGTCAGCTGAAGAAATTATTTCGGTGCTCAATGGTGGAGGTCAGAGTCTCCACCGGGTGGTCTTATGGTCCGGCTTTGCCATGAATATATCTGTGAAGATAGTGAAGTCATTTACAACTTTGACTTTTATTGTTCTTAGCAAGTGGTTCAAGGTAAAAGAAGTAACAAACACCTGGTCTGCGTGATCTGTTTACAGCAGGCAATGCTACATGCACTTTGTTCACTTAGCTCAGTTCATGTTCGGGAAGTTGGACGTCTTCTTCCAAACCAAAGAACTAACAGTAAAGGTACGGCTGGGTGTAAAAACCCAACTTAAAAGCCACTTCCTTTTGTTCCGTTTTGGGGTTTAAATAATATATGTTAATACTATGTAATCTGGTTGCTCATTCTAAGGAGATTATACTCTTTGTCAATCCACTACAATTAAAATGTGCTAAAAATGACATCACCTGGAAGAATATTTCAACTAGGAACAGGGAGATGTTTTCATTTCAGGAAGGCAGAGGGAGGAACCATAGGAAACAAGTTGAAAATAGGTATAATTGCCCTCTAAGTTCTTATCTTATGGGGGAAGTTGATGAGGTTTTATCTCAGGGGAAAGTGCTGTGTCAGTTTTCTGTTGCTCTCATGTTATTCACGTTAAGCTAAGCAACCAGCCAACTTCCACAAAGGTTAGCGTAACGTTAGCACTTGAACAAACACCCAGTTGAAACAAACGTGCAAGCAATGTGATGCTCATGTGACACCTTAATCGGGGTATTAAAATACAACTCAGCTAAACGCCACGTTAGTTTGTAACATGACTCGGGTTCTTTTGGCAGCTCCAGTATTTCTTTTCCTCTGCAGACACTTAGCCCGCAGCCTCTGTCAAAATACCAACATCTTATTCCCTCAAAGGCCACAAAGGGACTGTGTGGATGTTCCGCTTCTATCCATATATCTATCTGCCTGTCGAGACAAAAGTCGTGTCGTTACCTTTATGTCGGAAAGGCTGTTTCCCGTGTTCAGTTAAAAAGCTAACCTGCTAGAAGCTAGCAGGGAGGAGACAAAGGAGTTTAAATGTTTAGCTAATTACTTTATAGTTAAAGATTTTACATAATTCTTTTATATATGAACATATCAGTAGCTGTAAAAAAAACGTTTTCTAAATACAAACGTAAACAAATATAAAGAACAGTGCTCACTAACTAGGCCGGCTAGTTAGCTGCCGAACAGCTGAGTTCTGTTGTTGTTTTTGTTGTGGCTCGTTGCTGATGGCGTCATCAAACTGCGTTGGGTTGCGTGTTTTCGATGCAGGCGTTGCGCCGCCGGGGCGGAGGTTATTGTTTCAAAAGACTTTAGAATAACAACGTTGTTACTGTGAAGCAAATAAAGAACATTTGCAGACACAACCGACGCTGACAGACGCGGATTATGTTTAAATTTTTCTACTCTTTGTATCAGTCCTTGAAATGTATATTTATCACCACTTTTATTTAATTTAATTTATTTTATTCTATTTAATTAACCTAGCATGCGTTTAACCTGTGAATGTGCTTCAAATCCTATTTATTTATCCTATTTTTTTTTTTTATTAATAGTGATCATTGACATAATACCAGTAGATGGCACTATATGTGCACAAAAAAGTGCTCTCGCTGATTGCCTTGAAGATGTGTCCTCATCTGACATCCTGTGGAAATGCTGATACAGACAGTTTCCGTCACATGTCTGCCCGTAGACTTTGCTTCAGGGAGCCAAATTAAAATCTGGTCCAAACATTAACAGGAGCAAACTGTAGCCTAATTGTAATTGATCAGTATCTGGCCAGTGTGGTCAGATGCAGTGTAGTTCACCAGAAGATGATTTCAGAGGGAACACACTGTCATGGCTTCATGGAGCATAGAGTTTGACTTAAAATAATTGTTGACTTGTGGATATGTAATATTTTTTCTCAATCTAATGCAACAAACTACAAAATGAAGGTAAATGGGGAGCTGGTCTTATGGTGCATGATATATCATAGTAGTGCGATATCAGGCTATAAAAAGAGTATTGTCTTCCTTCCTGTGGCTGTGGTTTGGTGGCAAATGAATGTATTTCTGTATTTGCCATTTGCACAGCCAGAGAAAATGAGGATGTGGGACATGCAAGACAGACGCGAGAGAGAAGATTTGAAAAATAAACACACAGAAAATAGTTTTTCAGGCTATCTGAAGAAAACCTTGTGGCAGATTATGTTTACAAACCCACTGAAAAGTTCATCTTTAGGTTTTGAACATGTAAAGACACAACTCCCTCGACACACATTTCTGAGGAGCAATATTTTGACAAATGCTTTCAGTGTTTTGCATGTGCAGGTGGACTCACAGGATCACAACACGAGCCGGTGCAGGGAGCATACTTGCACAAGTGCACTTATCTGGCGACTGTGGAGGGTACAGTTGGCAGTAATGTGCCAGTGAACATCTGCTCTACGCAGATTCCCAAATATTCAAAACAAGTTTTGTTTAAAGAGGCAGGAGGTGAATTTAGAGAGTCTGTCAGATCTTTCACACAATACGTGACACATGTTGAACGTGAATACAAGCTTGTTTGTTTAGATTATAATCAAAATGCCACAGAATATGTGTAAAGACTGCTGGTTGATATGAATGCAAATGTATCAGGCAAAAAAATATTCATTGCTGTTAATATTGCTTGTGCAACAACTTCCGTTTTGCCACATTTGTCATTTTTAAATGTAAGAAATGCAAGGTACAGTACGTCTGTCCTACTGCTAGGTAGTTACAGTGGTAAAAGTTGTAACAATGCACAGTACTATGCAGGCATTATTGCTGCAGTTTTCTGCAAACAGTAAAAACTGTAAACATTATGGGTCTTTAGAGAACCTCACACAGACAAGTCACATTGTTCCCAAAAATTAAATGTGTGGCAAATAGACTTGTAAACATATTATGGATCATCTCTCTTGTTTCAACAATAAAAACACATAGAATATGCAAGTATTAAAAGTCCAAAAGTATTCATCATTGTTATTATTATTATTATTATTATTATTATTATTATTATTATATGAATACAAGCATGATGACAACTTCAGTATATTCATATATTATGTTACAATCTAACAGTATAAAACTATTGTAACAAATATATAAAGCACTCTATATCAATAATCTAAAGAAGACACATTACTCAAAAACAAGACATTTTCGATGGATTGCATCTTGTGACATCAGAACTCGCCTGTGTGTCCGACTGTCCCTGAAGGCACCTTGGTGTTTGTTTTGATTCCCTAGGGCTGTGTCAGAGCCGACCAATCAGAAAAGAGTAGGGGGCGCGGGCGCATCATGTGACCCCTCCCTCGCAGCCCCGCCCACTCGCCGTGTAAATCGGCGCGTCTCTTGGATCGAGTTCAGTCGGAGTGCAGCGAGCGAAGAAGAAGAAGAAGAAGAAGAAGAAGAAGAAGAAGAAGAAGAAGAAGAAGAAGACGAAGAGAGAGACAGAGCACAACACCTCCTCAACTAACCAACATACTGTGACTGAATACACGACATTAGTCATTCAAGGGGTGTAGCGTCCAGCTCTGAATATTTTCGTTTCTTTAAAAAAAAGCAAAATGAAGACCAAATTCATCAACGGGGTGTCCTCCTCCCCCTCCATGTCTCTGGGTCTGCTGGTGACCGAGAACGCATTGCAGGTCCAGCCCGACGCCCAAGACGACTGCAAGGAGCTGGTCCACCTCGACCAGCCCGACCCGGACACCCGGCGCAAAGCTTATCTGTGGTGCAGAGAGTTCCTCCATGGAGCCTGGAAGAGCCTGGCTGAAACCGACTTCCGTATCACCATCATCAGGTAAAGGGTGGGTGTGTTTGGAGGGACGCTGATGGCGCAGTTATAAAACCCCAGCACCACAACACACACCTTCACAGCTTCTGCACTAGCTTTTAACGATGGAGCAGCTCCAGTGTGTTGTCTTCATTTATATTTTCTCTAACAAAAATCTCCTAATTTAATGTTCTCGCAACCTGTAATGTAATTTTTTTATATATTAAGGGTTATAGTAGAGACTTGTAAGTGTTACTAACATCAACAGAATCATTTATAATCTAAATCTGAATAAGTGTATGAATGTACATTAGATTATTAGACACAATCCCCACATCAAAGAAATAATTACACTGTCCGTTGACTGTCTGTCCTCCAGGGGTGGTCTGAGCAACAAGCTCTTCCTGTGCAGCCTCCCCGACAGCCTGGACACTGTTGGGGACGAGCCTAGGAGCGTCCTGCTGCGTCTCTATGGGGCCATCCTGCAGGTGGGAGCCACATCTCAGAAAACAAAACAAACCCACAGCTGAACGCTGTTGTTTTTATTGTACAAACCGAGTTACAAGTAAGCCAAGCTCTGCACAAGGATGTGTTGCAGTGTCTGAGAAATTAGTTTCCCTCAGTAGCGTGTGTAGTATGTAGTTATTAGCCTGTAAGTATTTCAGCGTAGCTGCTTTAAATAGAGATTGGTTCTGCTCTACGACACACATAAACATTGTCTTTTCACTAAAACTATGAGAATGTGCTTTTACCACAGTAGCGACTCGTGTAACTGGGGTCAAATGTTACTTTATTGCTTCACTTGGTAGAAACCAGACCATGAACTCGAAAGATACATACAAATGTGTGATGTAAAAGCGCCACTACCACAGGTGGTTGTTGTGTGCGTTGTGTGTCTGCAGATCATATGTCATGTTAGTGTATGTATGTGTAGTTGTATGTATGTGTGCAGGCGTGTTAGCCATTGTTGTACATGGTGATGTACCCCCATGGCTGTACATGCATGTGTTCTTTGCCGTAGGCTTCCCAAAGGAGCGTGCCTTGGGCACTCTTGTTCCCAGGTGAACCCACCAAAAAACACGGTACAGTATGAGATCTCTGAAATCTCAGCCTAATACAAAAACGTTTAACACACATTAATGTAGCACAAACCTGGCCACAAATGCCGGGAAGACACAGTATGGCGGAAAACCAAGTGTTTGAAACACCTCTCCTGTCTGTCTCTTTTCTTCTCTAAATTCCTGCCTTAAGATTTTGAGATCGTTAAGCAGTCAGCTGAATTTCTGACCTGGTAGACAAAGCAAGGAGCCAGATAATGAATCTGCACATTTGCACCTCGCTCAGCTAAAAAAAAAAACCAACCTCCTCAGCTTCATAATTAGCACTAAAACAAATAGGTCATATATTTTCCACAGTGGCTGCAGTTAGCAACACGAGAGGCAGAGGCGTTTTTATCTCCTAAGGTGACGTGGCAGCTGCTCTACCGGACACATTCTAACAGATCTAGTCCAGAGATCAGTTCAGTCACCAAATAGCTCTCACACCACCCCACATTGATTTTACTTTCAAATATTGAGTGACAGGACACTTACAAAACGTTTGTGTACCTTTCCTGAAAACAGCAATAATCTGCTGTGATTAATTTTTACTGTGATGTGCACACAGGCCTGACTAAACCTGCATTAAGTATTAACTAAAGTCTGTGTAATTGCTAGTGGGAGTAGAAGCAGTTAGCTTTTATTGCTAGGGACGTCTGACAGAGCAAAAGCGCTGTGACCTTCACCAAGGTAACTGCCACCATCTCCGTCATGACCGAGCTGCCTCTCGAGAATTAGTGATGTCTAATCAAAGGGCTAATGTGATAAAGGAACTCATATGTCATTGTCAGAGTGCACAGGTACTAATGATTAAACAAACCCTAGCTGCACTGGGGACAGTGTTTCTCAGCAATGAAGATATGTGGATAGCATGTTGGAAATGAGAAGATTCATCAAATACAATGCATGAATAAATAAATAGTCATTTTTAGCCACAGCTTTTATTTGTTGTTCTTAGTACAATCTAACACCCACCAGCTGTTTTTGGGGTAATAGAGAATAGTTTTTCTCTCTCATCCTTGAAGTGACTCTTTCTTTGCACACTATCTGGCTTCTGTCTGTTGCATCAAGTAGGGAGTCAGGGGGCTCACAGTGATTAGAAGCCAAAAGACTTGGTGTGTCTTTGAACTCATACTGTACTGTCTGGATTCCAGACATAGCTAGGTTTTCATCTTGCTCACCAGTGGCTCCACACATATTCACAGATCGTTCTTTCCTGTTTCTTTTGTTGATAGATGTCCTGTAATAAAGGGGAGTCCCGACAGTCCAACAAAGAGAATCACTTCCAAGTAAGTAACTGATGGTGTGTGCATTCAGCCACCACAACTCTCACCATGTCACATGTCTGGCAACATTTTGCTCACCTAAATTTGGGATTTCATTCTGATTTTACTGAGGCAGCAGGTATTTCAGGTAAAGAATAGTTGGAACGTATGGAACCCCATGAGCTTCTGAAGAATTGGTTAAATCTTGTCTCCGTTTAATGAGCTCTGAGACAAGCTCGACTGTAAAAACTGAGCTTGGTGACTCTACAATAACAGATTTCGTTCATGGGGGCAGTTTATACTTTAAACAAACCAGATTAAAAGGCTTTTCTTGTGATAAAATTAGCTTATCTGGCTTCAATTCAAGTTCCAACACTACAGTATATTCAGAGGCACTGATTGTAGCCTTAGCCTCTGCCAACACTCATGGCCATTGACCTGGAAATTCCCTTACCCTGCACCCTGTCATGTGATCACAACCCTGACACCCATGTTTTAAGGCTGAGTCACAACTCTATGTGATGTCTTTGGGGTGAGATCATCAGTGAGTCAGCTGCCGTTATCATTCGGGCATCTTTTTTATGATAAGCAGGCTGCTCAGATGAAAGGGAGTGCTGCCTTCACTTAGCTGTGAGGCTCGTGCAGATAAGACCCAGTGTCAGTGTCTCACTGTCCTAGATCCACCTTCTCTAACAGTGCTGTCTGGTCAACGTAAATCCCATCTTAATTACATAGGATGAAACTGTAATAATTCCTGTGGGGATATTCTAGATGTCACAGCAGCATAATATCAGACATAATAGACACAAATTAATAATAGATGATACACCATGGGCAATGTTCCAATGATAGTAACCACTAGACATATTTACTATTGACCATATATGCCTACAGCAATACACAAATACAGTATGTTAGAAATATAAAGAAATATAAGTACTGTGAATTCTCACTTCCTCAATTTTTACCTGCTGTCAAGAGGATTATGGACTTTTCCACTGCACTACATCTGTCACACTGTTACATTTAGTTATTGTTCTGACCAAAATATGTATTAACTAGTCGAGAGCCGTAACCAGTTACATTTTTAAGTGATACTTTTTTTGATCCACTTTCCACTTTGCCTTTTTCTGTTAAGCCAGCAAAAATGAAACTGAGTCAGTCACTAAGTTTATCACTTTCTGGGTCATGTGCAAAAACAGGAAGCTTCATGGACGGTGCTGCTTGTTGGGAACGTTCAACTTCTCATATTTTACATTAAAAGCCTTCCAGCTGCTTAAGTTGAAACATATGCTGTTTTAGTGACCAGTAGCTCAATAAGGTTAAAGAAAAGGGCAAAGTAGATCATAATTAGTAAATGAAAACAGTATTCTGTATTATAGAAGCCATATATTACATACATGTGATATATGGGTTGGTATCTACAGGACAGAAAGTACGAACCACTGTGCGTCAGTGGATATTATGTAACCGTATATGTATTTAAGGCCTTATCATTGTCTTTTAACATGAGTTCACTAGTGTGTCACAGGTTCTGTTAAGTTCAGATGGGTTTGACCCGTCTGTACACACTAAGCTATCCCCTTACTGGCTTATTGACACACATTACAGAGAAGATAAGTCTTAAGGTCAAAGCATCAGCTGTCAGAGGTTCCCAGTGCACCTACGTCAGTACAAGGTCAGCTGTTTAGTCTATATGTGTAGTATATAAAGCCATAAAAAAATAAAGGCTTTTTTTCTGTCACCATTGTGCAACTCTAGGTATGGGCTATTTCTTTACATAAAGGCAAAATTTAAATGTGGGCATTACACAAGAGCTCAGTCTCCACTGTTACTGGCATCATTCTAAAATAAAGTGCTCATGTGAGGCTCGTTCTTGTATATCCGATGTTTGTACAAGTTTTAAGCTAAAAGAGATCATGCACAAACTGAATTCCTGGCATGGTACTTTGATCTGTACTCATGACTGTCAACTTGGTATGAAGCAAGTCTATATTAGAACAAGCCAAGCAAAGCTCTGGTACACAGAAGAATGTAGGAATTCTGGATGCCAAGATGATGTAGTCAGTCAGTGACTTGCTAAAGTGCTTCAGAGGAGTGATACATCCTATTAGCTGACTGTGCAGGAGTCTGAGACTTTGCTGCGCTTCAGGCTGCCAGCTGGTCTGTTGTCTGGCAGTATGTGTGTCAGGATGATTATGGTAATGTGGATAATTCACGTTGGAGATTTAAAACTGCATGTGATCAGCATTCTGCAGATAAGGCATTACATAACAATTGGGAGCATTCACTGAGCAAATGCCCTGGGAATGAAACAGTGTGCTGTACTCAAGATGTATGAGCATTTCTAAATTGCTCAGAGTTTCCTGCATATTACTAATGTAATCCTGGTAAAGATTAAAGTTGACTTCATCTATTCAATTCAATTCAATTCAATTCAATTTTATTTGTATAGCACCAATTTACAACAGAAGTTATCTCAAGGCACTTTACAGTGTAAGGTTTAAGACCTTACAGAAAATATTTATACAAAAAATTATAGAGAAAACCCAACAATCCCATTTGAGCAAGCTTTAGGCAACAGTGGAGAGGAAAAACTCCCTTTAGAGGAAGAAACCTCCAGCAGAAACAGGCTCATAGTGGGCGGCCATCTGCCTTGACCGGAATCTACTGAATTAAACTACCTGGATTTTAATGTTAACATTCCCAATAGTCAGGGTCTGACTTCTTTTAATACGCTATATCTAATGAAGTAAGAATGTGGCGATTGTTTGCAGAACAAATCAAGTTGTTTTTATTTATTATTTGTATTATATTCTTCCAGCTAGATTTGCTTGAGCTTATTTAAGATATTTTGCAAATAGTTGAAGAAGCAATTCAAAATAGAAATGAAACATCTTGAAGAACCCCATACAAGTACAGTTGCTACACTGCTGGTTGACAGCAGTTTTTAAAACGGAAAGGACCCTATGAGCTTTTATCTGATTCCACACGTTGTTCCCTGTATCCAAAAGTTTTAAACTGATCTGTAGGTGGTGCAGTACAGTTTTATTTTGAGAAATATGGTTTCAGCATGGTTTGAAATTATATCTAACATCTAGGAGGCCTTAAAGTGGGCAGCATTGTGTGCTTTAATCTGGCTTCCTGCTGGATGGTCATATGAAACACATTCCTTGGCTTTTTGCCCAAGACCCCAGCACTTGGATCCAAACTTCTGTCTCTGTCTGCAGCAGTTTATCTGAAGGTTATCCCCTGAAGAGGGTTGAAATAAAATTTCTGGGGCAACCATAAAGGGTTATGTTTGAATGCAGCAGGTGTAGTATTACTAAGAACACTTAACATCCCAAAGAAAATGTGGAAAAAACAACTAATTAGTACAGTATAGCTTTGTTTAAAAAATTAAATCATTTCATTTAGAAGAAGGTTTTACCAAAGCAGCATACAAATATACAAGGGGACAACATGGGCTTCAGTGTCTTACCCAGGGACTTTAATTGGTGGACACCGGAACCCAGGGATTGAACCAGCAACCATAGGACCAGTGGACAACCTGCTCTACCTCTCAAGACACAGGCCGCCCAAAATAAGAATTCATAACAGCATTATTTATGTACTTGAACCATTTTTAGTGATGATATGTAAAATTATCAAGCTGAATGAGATCTCCGGTTCATAATACAAAAGTTACTTTACCAAGAACTCTAGATGTAGTTCACTCTTGGGTTCTCGCTTTCTTTGGTTTAGTGTTACTGAGCTCAGAAACTCAAACTACAGCTTCAGTGCAACTCTGTCCTTAGATACTAGTAGAAATGCAGCTTCTTAGTTTCCCACAGAGTACATCAGTTGTAGAATCAGCCTGCCCGTTCTGTTAATTAGCGAGTGACCACTGTCATCTGCTAATGACCTTCTGCCTAATTGGTTAGAAGCCCGGTTTTCTGTCTTCTCTGCAAAAAAATCGAGTGAAACTGATTCACATCTATCAGAAGCCAGCACACAGCAGTAGTCTTTCAGGACAATTGTTTAAGCTGGTATGAAAGATGGTTTCCTAGTCAGCCTTGAGGCCCTTGTTGAGCTCCAGACAATAGGTACTGGTGTGTGAGATTTGTGTGCCTCTAAGATAAAGGGAGAATGTCTGTATTCTGTCCGTCAGCAACTGCAGCAGTGACCGCTGCACCGGTCTAACTTTTATGGAGGTTTTAATCTACCTCGTGTTCTCATCACTGCTCTGACAACCACAGCATTTCTCCTCATTTAGACTCCTCCATCTGACTCCTCCAATCCCTTATTTCTTCTAAAGCCTCTTTCAGACATGCACTTCACCCTGCTAAGTCCCTGGCATTTTCACATGTCAGAGTCCAAGTTCTTTATCCCAGAAGTTGCATTGGCAGTCTGCCCACCTAGAAAAACCTCAGAAACGTGCGTGACTGCACTACACAGTTCAAATAACTAGACTGAGCAATAAAAAAAGAAACCTTAAAAAATATAGCATGCACAGGGGTATGGCGTACATTTGTGAATATAATGTTACATGGTTAAATCTGTTTCCTAAACTGCTGCAGATACAAGGCTCTGTCAACAACATGGCCAAACCTAAAATAAGATGTGAGACATACCTGACTAACTTTCACATTTTCAGACACTGGGACTAGAAAAAACTTTTAGTCTCATTTCTCATTCTGTTCTTCTTATACGTTGTTCATCCATTGATGGAATAACCTGGTCATTCAATATATTCAGTTAGTCAGGTGAGACAAATAACTTTGCTGAACATAGACCTGACCAACTGCAGCAACCCCAGGTCATAGCACTGCCCCCACAGGCTTGTACAGTAGGCACTAGACATGATGGGTGCATCACTTCACCCTCCTCTCTTCTTACTCTGATGCTCCCATTACTCCAGAGTCCAATCTTTTTGCTCCCTAGCAAATTAAAGCCTTTTTTACTGTTTAACCTCACCAACAATTGGTTTTCTTAAGGCTACACAGCTGTTTAGTTCCAGTCCCTTGAGTTCACTTCGAATTGTGCATGTAGAAATGTTCTTACTTTTACTAATAAATAGAGCCATGAGTTCTACTGTTGTGGTTCTACACTTTGATTTCACCAAACGTGAAGTGATCACCAATTTTCTTCCTCCAAGATAATGGTTCCCCACTATCCTTCCAGTTTTTAATAATGTATTGGACAGTTTTAGTAGTTTCATCAACCTCCTTAGATGTTTTCTTTGATTGATTCATGTCAATAATTTGACCCTTCAGAAACAGATGAACATCTTTACCACAGGATGTGTCTTCTGACATAGTTGTTTAAGAAATGAGAAGCTCAAATCACTGAAATGTTTTTAAGTTTCTTAATTTGTTTTCAGGGGGCGGAGGCAATGGTACTGGAAAGTGTGATGTTTGCCATCTTGGCCGAAAGGGATTTAGGCCCGAAACTCTACGGTATTTTCCCTCAGGGCAGACTGGAGCAGTATGTACCTGTGAGTATGTGTGTTCTTTCTATGTTGTGAAAACTATGTAACTGACTCAAATATAACTGGGTAAATAGGTGTGTAAAACTTAAAACCAGACCTAGTATTGGTGGCTCTGGTTTAGTAAAATTTTAGTGAAACATCTGAATCTATGGTATCTTAATTCTCTTCTGGGCAGGTATAGTTACCCATTAATGCATGCAGCAACTAAAATATTCAAAGTCATGGGTATAAATAAAATAATCAGCTATAACATTCTGTTTACAGAGCCGTAAACTGGACACATGTGAGTTAAGCGACCCAAGCATTTCTGCTGAAATCGCTGAAAAAATGGCCAAGTTTCACCGGATGAGGATGCCCTTCAACAAGGAACCCAAGTGGCTGTTTGGAACCATGGAGAAGTGAGTCATTTTAAGCCTTGTCTTGACCTCCCTGCCCTGCAAATACCTGAATCATATTTGTTCAACACGAGATTCACTGAGCAGATTTGAAAATTCTCCTCAGTCAATAGCTAGTTTCTCATTCCTAAGATAACACTTAACAAAATGATTACTTATCTGTGAGTGTGATGTGGCAGTTAGCTTATCATAATGAACTTCCACTTTGATTTCAAATGTATGCGTTGGGTGTTTACAGGGTTGATGTTGTGCAATATTCAACATGGTTTGTTGATTTTAGTGAATTGTCTTTGTAGTACATTATGTACTATTTTTTAAATAAAAGTTTTCATAGTTTTTAAAACGGTCATCAAAAAAGTTTTGATGATACTTTTTGTATCTGTAGCTGTAATTATTGAGAAATAAAATTGCACTGAGCTCTGGGAGCTACAAGCTACTACATCAAATATTTACTCTGTGTTGTTTGTTAAAAAACACATCCCTAAACAACTATGAGTTGCTTTTTGGTGTGTGTGTTTTGTGTAGTAGAAACTGTTTGTTTGTTTGTTTTTCCCCTGGGGCCTCAGGCCTACGCAAGAAGAGAACAAACATTTGTACATTGTTGTGCAAAATGGATCAATTGTCAAAAAACTTTCCTTTTTCTTTAAATTCTTAATCTCATATCTTGTCATAATGTAGGTGAAATCACTGCAGCAAAAATGTTCAAAGAGCACAGGCTGAGTGGAAAAAAACTGATACAAATGTTTATGAGTATCATTACGGGAAAAACGTTTACAAGGAGGTATGACTGATTTTTGTCGAGCTGCCAGGGAAACTGGAACACACCCAATTTTTGTAGCCACAGTGAAACCTGCCCTAGTTTGGATTTGTAAGTGTGTTACGCACAGCACACATGCTTGAGTGTTTTGTGTCCGCAGAAAAACATTGACATTTTCAAATCATTTTATCTTCACAAAGTGACTTTAAATTTAAGACAGTATCAGTTTCATGACTGAAAAGATTTTATTCTGTTATTTCAGTGATCAGTGCCAATAATGGACTGAAAAGTATTTACAAAAAGCACAATAGTTGCAAAGAAGTGCTTTTTAAAACTTTTATACTTTTAATTGAACAGAGAGAAATACTTCAAATAACAGAATGTAGCATATTGAAAGACAAATCATAGTGTCACAGTCGCATAAGTGGAGAAAAATCAGTAAACTGCTTCTGTAATGTCAGTATGTCAGCCATGTTAATAGCCAAAGTTTGCTTATGTTAACAACTGTAGCGTTAGCCCACAAAAGCTACTATTCATAACAGACTAACATGGATGTATTGAAATTAGAAAGGGTGGGTTTTGTTGCTTATGTGCTCAGTGGATTTATTGAATTGAACATTGAAAAATGTCCCCAATCCAAACAGACTGTGTACCAACTGTACAGATGTAAACTGTAGTTAACCTACAAAACAAAGCACAACCACATGTGCAGAGTGTGTTACTGTGGTTGAATTGCAGATTCAGAAACTTTGAGACCTTCTCCTTTACTTCTCTTTATGAAATAAGATAACTTAACGTCTTTCTCACGATACTGTGAGCTAATGCTATTTTAATATAACTATAATTCCTTTTTGCTATTGTTGAAAAATATTTAACTCATATCTATCTTGGAAAATAGCAAATGAAATATACTTTGGTTTTAATTACATTAGGGGTGAAAAATAGAACTTCTACTTGTCAAAGTTACGTCATTGTTTGTTTCAATCGTCATGGTCACTGACATATCGGAGAAATATTTTACATAACCAAATGAGTGGTGATGCATCGCCACATCGTGCCTTATTCAGTCTCATGAATGCTGCCTGAGATGACAAAAGTTACTTACTCTGTATGAAGACGTCATAGTAGAGTTATCAGGACTGCTTACCTCAGGCTTTATGGTCAGAAAATGATAAGTCAGAGTGACTGTGTGTGTGTAACATTCTCACCAGGTATCTCAGTCAAGTAATGAGGTTGAACTTCCCCAGAGAGTCTCACCTGCGACACTTCAATCGCCTGATCAGCTACAATCTGCCACAGGAGATGGATATGCTTAAGTATGTTTTTGCAAACAGCACACACAAACACACACACACTCACTCACTCACTCACTCACTCACTCACTCACTCACTCACTCACTCACTCACTCTTTAAACCCCCGCTGATCCACACTCTTTTGATTTCTGACCTTTCTGTTTCTTCAGGTCTTTACTAGAGTCCACCCACTCTCCTGTGGTGTTCTGCCACAATGACTGTCAAGAAGGTAAAGTGCATCCCTGCTTGGGCTACATTTGTTTTTGTTTTTGTTTTTTTATAGAAAAATAATTGTGTGTGTGCTGCTTTCAGGTAACATCCTTCTGCTGAAGGGCCGCCAGACTTCAGGCAAACAGAAGCTCATGCTCATTGACTTTGAGTACAGCAGCTACAACTACAGGTATGTCTAGTTCAGCTGTAGCTAAACTAGCTTAAGCATGATATTCTAGTAAAATCTTATGCCAAGCAATAACTTGATCCTACCAGAAGTTACAGTACCATGGATTGGCCACTACGCAGAAATTACTTAATTTCCCATCACTGACCCTCGAGAGTTTATGTGTGTCACATAAAGTGGCTATATTATTCACTTGCCAAAATGTACCAGTGGTTTTCCAAGTAACACCTGATCTACGGACATTTCTGATGGCTGAATCTCCCTCAGCTGCTGCCTCATTTGTTTCCCTTTAAATTAACCTTGGCTCTGCACCACGGAGAGAGGAGGAGGGTGTGCATTGGGACAGATGGTGAAGCAGAATGTGCAGTGTGAGAGACAAAGATTAACAAAGTAACCCAGGAAATGTCTGTAAAGATCCTCAGTGTCCTGGGTTTTCTTGGTATAACCCAGGAAACCAGAGAGAAAAGAACATGGCTGGGCTTGTATCTGCGTACAGTCAGCAGTTACCTCTGGCAGCTGCAATTCATGGTCTCCACCTCCTACTGAAATATTCACTGCAGCTGTTATGTAACCAGAATTTGGCAGGCCGCAGTGGGGTGGGGGGGACACAGGATGAAGGCAAAGGAAAGACCTGTCAGTGTAACTAATGGAGATGCTGGTGCAGTGGATTTTTTAGTACAGACATGCACAAATGGACTGGGAGTAGTAAGAACTGAATGAAATAGAACGGTGTGATCACACGTCAGGGGGAGGGGTTCTTTTCTGCACCTTTGTTTGTGAATTCTTGAGTTTCTAATTTCTGGGAAAAAGAGTAAAACGCAGTGGCCTTGGCTCACAGTGGATCACAGACAAAAGTCTCTTTCTCTTTCCCCAACATAAAGAAACACCCCCACCCCCCTGCAGCTCTTTTCAGCACGGCCCCTTTAAGTCTGCTCGTACAGTATTCTGCACTGTGAACATGTGACCCTCTGAATGCAAATGGCCCACTGCACACACACTGCAAACGTGAGACGACATGTGCTGACATACAGTGACTGTATGTACATGCCCATATGGATGCTGTATTGAGTTTTTTTTTCTTAGCTTGTAGTGGAAACAAAGGGAGATGAATCCAGTTCATAGACTCTTTCAGAGAACAGGGAGGTTTTGTGTTGTTACAGGTCTTCCTGGGTGGTGGTAGCAATATGGGAATCAAATGTAGGACATGAGCACATACAGTATGGCCATCCGTTTGTTCCGGTCTAAATCTCACAAGTAGTGTCAAAGATCAGATAGAGGCCTTCGTTTATTTGAATAGAAAACCAGGGTTGTATTAAACAGACCTCCAACAGAGCCCACATGAAAGCAGTCATTTCTTTCACTTGCTGGTCATTGGGTGGAAAAGGGTGAAGCAGCATCAGCTGTGTTTATGTACATGTAATCCCTTTAACCCACATGGCTTCAGTGCTGTAGGCTGCACTCAAAACAAAGCTTTAGGGCGGGTTTAGATAGTGTGTGATCCTCCCTGAAAAACAAGGTCTCATGTTTTCCTAAGTGAACAAAGTCACCAGAGGTGGTGGTTTTTAAATACATGGTCAGATGGCGTGAACACAACCAAATGTCAGCAATTTAATAATCATTTTAATGAATCTAAAGGTGTAATCAGTGTCTTGCTGCTTCTCCCTCTGTTAACCTTGCAGGGGATTTGATATTGGCAACCATTTCTGTGAATGGATGTATGACTACAACTGTGATGAGGCTCCTTATTTCAAAGTAAATGCTCAGGCCTACCCTTCAAAGGCCCAGCAGGTGTGTATGATGCGCTAATACACCTTCATCTTAAGTATTTGGTTTTACTCATGGACCACTGACTGGGGTGATTTTATCATGTCTCCGTGCAGCTCCACTTCATTGAAAGGTACCTGCGTGAGTCTGACCAAGGGTTTGACAACTTGAGTGAGGAGGACCAAATTAAGCTGAAGGAAGAGCTCTACGTTGAGGTGAACAGGTGAGTTCACATGCAGAACACGGTGTAAACTGACACCATATTGTCAGTACAAGACAGTACTACAGAAACATACTAGTGCATACTAGTAAGGTGTTCATGTGTTTTAAATGTAGGTTCTCCCTGGCGTCCCACTTCTTCTGGGGCTTGTGGTCAATCATCCAGGCGCGGCTCTCCACCATCAAGTTTGGATACCTGGTGAGTAAAGGTTTTATTACTTTGAAAATAAATGAGTACAGCGCTCACAGCGTTAAATGTGGTAATCAAAGGCAGTGGATGAGACATAAGACGTATTGGAGGAAGAAATGGAGGTTCATGTAGTGTCAATATTTACTGTGTTAACAGTAGGTTAAAGGAGATCAGGTCACAAGGATATCACAAGACACCGACAACACCAGTCCACTAGTCATACATTTCAGTGTCAAACACACTGTAAATTCAAATGGTTGGGGCCTTTTTTATTTTCCTTAGGCCTTTCTTTTGAAATAATTTCTCTAAAATATCTAAATATTTTAATAGACGTTCTTCTTGTTGTTTTCTCTTGACTGTGTTGTAGGAGTACGCCCAGGCCAGATTTGATGCTTACTTCCAGCAGAAGAAGATCTGGGCTGTCTAATGGGGCGAGATGATTTGGATGGATTGATAACATGTTCAGCCAAAAGGCAGGAGGACGACACACAGGCTGAGAAAGGGTCTATCATCCACACTTACTTACACTCCCTGCCTTGTTGGCTAAAGTCGGTGTTGTGCTGAGCAAAGCCAAAATGTGATCACATGGCTAGGTGTTTAAATACGCCCCACAATCCATTGCTACTCAAAGTTTACACAGCATAAAGAGCCAAAAAAAAAAAAGAAGAAGAAACATCAACTAACCTTCATTACTGGTCAGAACTGCTCCCTGCTTGTGTCTTGTTCAACCTTAACACTAACACGAAGGTTCGAGCAGGAGAAAGGTGGATTACGGTTAAAGCTACATCGGAAATCTTGACATTGCATCAATGTATATGTATTGATCATTCCCTTATGGAAATGTTCTTTGAGAAAGAATCAAAATGTGAACTCCTGAGTAGATTCCTGCTTACTGAAGCAACCACTTGCTAACTATGTATATTATATATAGATATCAATGTGCCAGTAACTTGGCCCTACTTGTTACTAATAGGCTGACTTGTTGGACAGGCCAAACTAATGTCTACACTTAAGATATCACTCACTTGCTGTTTGATTTTCTTTTTTAAATGGATGTATTTGACTTTGTCAGGCCAGAGTAAATTCCATGATGTTGTGTTTCAGAAATGTGAACAAGTTCCTTGTTCTGGGTGGTTGTCTAAACTTCACCAAGTCAAAAAGAACTTCAGGTATTTTCTTTTAGCTAGGTTCTTACTAATACGACAGAAGTTTGGAAGGATCGTCATAGTTGATCCACATCTCTGAGAGATTTTTGCTAAGCTCTTGAGCCACGCACCTTTTCTTTTTTACTTGTATCTATTATTCCATGCAAGAAAATATCAAACTGTACACATGACAGTGGTTCTCTATTGTGGGAATGGATTCTTTGGTGACGTCACTGGTTTTTTGGCGCAAGTGCCTTCTACCAAGTTGCCTCATCATTGTACCCATCCAGAATAATGGCATGAATATTTGTGTATGTAAGTAAGTTGCAGCTCGATGGCTGGATAGTAACTCTGTTAACGGGGACTTTAGGAAAATGTGACTTCTGAAAAATTGCTTCTGCGAGCTCACTCTCAGCTCAACTTGTCAACTGCTCTACGAAAATTGTTCTGCTAAAGAAGCCAAATAATTCCACAGCACAGTCAGTATTATCTCATAGGTTATGTTTTTGCACTTTGTTCTGTGCAGTCGGCTAATTATTCCAGATTGTTTGAAAGGAGAGATGTGAGAGTGAAAACTGTGACTTTCTTCTTTAGCCTCACATCCTCCAAACATCACGAGAGCAGCTCTAATCTCCCTCACCCGATCAAGTCTTCACAAGTGCAAAGATTATGGACACATATCCATTTATTTTCCTTGCGAGGCACTTTTTTGTGTTTGTTAAAAAATGAGCCTTTTCATGTTAGCATTCCTCTTTTGGTATGAGTGACCATAAGCTGGCTTCCCAGCTTGCCACTACAGCATCAGTGCCTGTGCCAGTGACAGCAACACTTTACAGGATAGAAATCAGTTTTCTACACATCTCCTATATTGGAGGAGAGTAAAAACCCAGTGAGGAAGGACAAAAAAAATGGACTTAAGCAGCACACTAGCAGAGCAGCAGATTGCATCTTGTGTAAGTGTCTACAACCTTACCTGTCTAAAACCTGTCGGTCACCTGAACAGGGTAAACTCGACCTTTTGTGAACGTTGACACTTTTCATTATTGTTGCTATTGTTGCTTTTATACTTTCCACTCTCAAACATATATGAGCTCTTTCTTTGTAATCCATATGAATCCATGTTGTAAGTAGTTTATTTTTATAATACTGAGTCATTGGGTTCAGACAGTGGTAGAAAAAAAAACCAGGCTTCTGCTAATGTCCTCAGCTCTGTCCTAGCTTGCTAGCAATATGAGATTGTTGAATTTACCACCTTTATCTCCAGCTAGCCTTTTATTGTCTCCTAATAGCTCATTGTAATACAAGAACCCTATAAAGTGGGATTTTAAACGTGCTTGTGGTGGCTACATTCATGCTATGGTGAAAGATTGAGGCTACAGCAAACAGGTAACCACTGCAGGGCATAGGGATGTCATGTCGCTCGCAGTGGACAGAATGCATCATGGAAATTTTAAACCCTCTTCAATGTGTTTTTAACACTTTTTACTCTAGTGGTGTGGGTGACAAGATTATAGATTGAATATGGAGATTTGAAAAGCTCGACAGGCCTGCTAAGCCATGATTAGGCAGTTGCTGTTTAGAGGTTTTTAGAGGTCGCCACACAAATCACTGTCTGCATTATTAGACCCTTGTTTGCTATACTGTAGTTACATGTTGTGGATAGATACATGAATAGAATTGCACTGTGCTCCGTGACTGCACTACTAAAGATTCAGAACCGCCACAGATGCTGACATGCTGTATATATTCATTCCTGTGAAGCTGTAGCAGATTTATGCATTTGGGGGTTTTCCCTGGGGGTTTGAGCAGCCACCAAAACGTATATGTGAGTCATGTGAAGTGTGCTGTAGGTGTTACCTCATGCTTCTTATGAGACCGACTATACAGTGAACACAGAGCTGACGCAACTGATCTAGATCATAAAACTAAACTACACCAGTCACTCGATACTGGAACCATCCACAGATATTTGAATGTCACTGTGGCACTTTTGATCTGAGGACCGAAAGAAAAGTAGAACTTTATGTACTTGAGTATTTTAATTTACCTTTGGGGGTTCTTGAGCTGTGAAGTTTCTAAAATGTTTATTATATGTGTAACCAGTGTATATTTGACATGCCAGTGTGTTTTATTGCATATTTCATGGTTTCTTTTTATTTTCGTTGGTTAACTTATAGTTTTATCTCTCTCCTGAGACACTGTTATTAAAGTTTGAAAAGTGTTACTGGTACATCACTTGTTAAGCAGCAGTCTTTCATTTTGTACCTGTTGTTTTTTTTCAGTGGCTCTTTCTTCTACCTGAACGTAATTTGTATTTGTTGTTATTCAGAAGTTGTCTTTCACTTTTGACATGTATCCATTGATCTGACATTTGACTGTTTTGCTATTTTCATCTCAACTGTGTTTCTCTTTTTCAAAATTTAAAAAAATATATTGGTTATAGAATAAATGTACACCATGATCTGCGGTTACAGTACATTATATACATTTCTTTGAGTACACATCGCACCAAAATACCTGAAAATGTGACCTAAATGGTTGTTGGACAGGGTTTGTTCCCACCCTCTCATGTCTGTTTATTCCTGTATTTCGATGTATTCATTTTTCAACAACAACAATATAGAAGGTTGTGCTAAAAATAATTCTAATAACCAAATTTATACCTAACAATCGTAGCATTCTTGAGAATGTACACTGTGTTAATGTCATACAAAACCCTGTTCATTAATACATCACTGATCATTCCTAACTATGCAGCTTTACTGAATACACACTGTACAGTATGTACTCATAAAAACATACTTTGTAATGTGTAAGATGAACTACATACAAATGACCATAGCTGTAAAATGTACTTTTCTGCACTGCACACATAAAAAATAAAGAAACAGTGATGACTGACTGACAAGTGGTTTCATTTGGTTGTGCATACATTTATGGTAAATAGAACCTGATGAGACCTGACTGGTTAGACAAACCATGGTGACGGAGGGAACTGTTGTTTAAACATAAATAAACAACAATAACTTCAGCTCATTTTACAGGAACAATTCTAGTTCTATTGTCTATTCTAGAAATGGTTTTTAAATCAGAATATGGGACTTTTAACCGTATATTATACAGTAAACTGACCAACTACATCAAGCCAACATGCACCATCACATGTATGTTTAATGGTCGTGTTCAGCTTAGAAATATGCTTGTTAATATTTGTGACTGTGATGATCCGATCATGTTTCATCACCAATTTATACAGAAACCCAGGAAACTACAATTAGTATAATTCACTTCTTTTTTCTTACTGTTATGAAGTCATATTTCATTGTTTATATCTTGGAGTACAGTTAAATGCATCATAAACAAATGGAAAGAATATGGTTCATGTGTCAATCTGCCTACAGGCCAACCTCAAAAACTGACTGACAAAAGCTTCAAGCTTCAGAAATATCTCCAACTATAATGCCAATCATTTTACTAGTCATGGTCCTCAGGAGATGAACTGCGCACACTAGTAAACCCTTTTCACCCTGCGCCTACATTCTAACATGTCCATTTAAAAAAAGATCACAAAATCTATTGGTCCAACATTTTGGACAAATATATTCATGGTTCCCAGAGGATACATTTGCAATAACTTTAGATGCATCCAAAACCTGAGTGGATCCGAATGGACCTGAACACATGGTTTCAGGTTGGCGTGTTGACTCATGTTGAGTGTCAGTAGGTTGTCCGTGGGTCTGTTCTCTCTCGCCTACACTTGGATTTCAGTGGCCTTTGTTACACAGGAAGAAAAACAATAAATGTACCTCACAGAGCTTCTTTTCAGCCCATTTAATTGATGCTTTTCCTCACTGTAGGCATGGGAGGAATCTCAGAAGCAGGTGTGGTCCGTTCATGAGTAACTTTCCACTGACACTTTTGTTTTGACCTTTTTCGATGAACAGCAGGTGCCTTACAGGCTAACGCCCAGAACAATCACACTCTCATATTACCTAGACTTGACAATCAGGCCCACTCAGATCCGCCTCAGTCTTGTGACTGTACCTGGCCTTATTTTTAGATACTGCACACAGTTCTACGTCATGAGCTCAATATGATCTGCAGTCGCCATGTGCTTGAGTGTAACCTCTTTATCCAGATCAACCATAATCCATCTGCTCCAGCAAATCGGACACAGTGCGGCCCATTGGGCTGAAAACCCTATGAAGGAAATTTTAAATGTCCGTCCCAGAGATCCCGAACTCCACTTCCTGTCTTTTTGTGTGACTTTTGGAGATGCAGCTCAAATGAACTCTTGAAATATGAACCTGTGCACATGAGAAACTCTAAATGTCCCTTTATCACTTGTATTCAAATAATGTTGAAGAGCCAGAACCAAGCATGGATCCATTTTTTGCATAGCTCTCCACTCCCCAACCGTAAATATTTGAAATGCTGCAGGTCAGTTTTCAGATGTTAACCTCTAAGAAGAAGAAAAACAAAGTAACACACAGCTATCAATATCTCTGTGTCAAGATGTGAGCTGTTTATTCGCACTGGCTGCTCAGAGAAACATTGGTGAAGCAGGAATATTCACTATAATTCATTCTAAATTCACTAGTATGAAGCTGAACCTTTAAGGCAGGACTGCGTGTCTGTTCTGTGCAGACCTCTCTCTCTCAGCTATAGTGTTTCTGGGTGGTGCACCTTCTGTTTCTATACACATAAGAAAAAACAGACAAGAAAGCACAGTGCACCTACTGTATGTTAGCGCTGTATGTAGGTCAGATAATGCTTCACTGGTCAATATTTATTATTTATTCATATTTATTTGAGTCACTTGAGTTCGTTTGGAGTGTTGGAGGCCGAAGTTCAATTGCAGCAGAGACAAGTGACCTACGGCAGTGTTCCTTCACACAGCACGGGTGGAGCAGCATTGTTTGTCTGACTGCCGTCATCAGCTGGAGTGAATCCAGTTGAGCCGGGACTGAGCTCATTCAGCCATGCTCCATTCTGGTCCATGATACCTTATATTGTGGACTTTATTCTGTAGTAAAATAAGTCTGAATATGTATCAAATATGATAAAATAAGTATACAATAATATGTTTTCTGTAATTTCCTCTGTTGTGATAGTATTAGATTTTCATGCAATAATAGGAGAGGAGCTCAGTTTATCAGTAGAGGTCTCCTAGCAGAACTAAGAGATGGTTCAGAGTCACCTGATCCATCTCTAACTATAAGCTTTATAAAAAAGGAAAGTTTTAAGTCTAGTCTTTAATGTAGAGACGGTGTCTGCCTCCAGAACCTGAACTGGGAGCTGGTTCCACAGGAGAGGGGCTTGATAGCTAAAGGCTCTGCTTCCCATTCTACATTTGGAAACTCTAGGAACCACAAGTAAACCTGCAGTCTGAGAACGGAGAGTTCTGCTTGGAAAATATGGAACTATGAGTTCTTTGAGATAAGATGGAGCCTGATTATTAAGGGATTTATAAGTTAGGAGAAGAATTTTAAATTCAATTCTGGATTTTCTTCTATTAATAATGAATTACAATAGTCCAGTCTGGAAGTAACAAATGCATAGACTAGTTTTTCAGCATCACTTTGACACAGGATGCTCCTAATTTTACCAATATTCCTCAATGAATTCCTTATGATTCTTTTATTATGAATATGTTATTATGAGTTGGATGTTGTTTTTCCTTCAGAGAAGGAAAGAGCTGCTACATAATCAGATCAGACAGACATTTACATCTCTTCAAGTGTAGATATTCTTCTTGTTTAAATGTGTTTAGCCTGACATAAGGACACTAGTGACGTATGTGGAATGTTCATTGGGATAATTCACACTGAGACGAATGGGAATGTGGAATGCTGCAGTGAGTCAGACTCGGCCTGGTGGATCTGCAGCCAACTACGCTACTATCCACACACAGCCAACAAGAGCACGTCAGCCTAAGTGACACCGTCGCCAAAAACAGCCTCTATTCATATCGTTGTTTGACGGGACAGCAGCAGTTTGTAATGGGAACATTTCTTCAATAAATGTTTGATGCATGGGCCAAAATTAGGGAATAAATCATCTTCAGTATGATTCATATTCACGGGCCATGTATTGAGCTGGTAAGAAAACAATATACACCCAGCAGAGCCAACAAGTACAAGCTTTGCTCCTGTACTTTTAGTACAGCCAGTAGTTGATCAGACTAAGTGTTGTGCGACTCAGAAGAGTGGGAAAAAAGCTTCTACGTGTCTGGTTTATATTATGGTGTGCAGTAAATCAAATCACTGTGTTTGGAGCACTTATCAGTGGTTGGCTTTCGACTTTGCCCTGTGAGAAAATACACAAATGAAACAGCCGCGATGGACTGTTGGTCCCCACCACCACAACATTAATTAGTATAAACTGTTTATTAGATCCAGAGTCCAGCCACGTCTGATAAGTATTAATAGAGTAAACATATTTCTTCTTAAGCCAGTGTCAACTTAATGGAGTAATTACTGTCGATGTGAAAGCCAGTTCCCTCCTCCCTCTGTAAATGCAAATCATTTACCTTTGATCACCAAGATCCCAATCCACATTTCAAGACCTCTGTCAACAGGACTGTGTCTGTGTGTGACCCCGAAACCCTCAGTCGCAAGGGAGTGTGACCACACGGCAGCACTGCAAAGGAGTGTGTGCATTTAAAGGAGACCCAGACTCTCAGACTGAGCCAAAACACACGTAGAAGAAGTGATGCAATCAAGACCCGCTAAGGTCGTTCTCACGGCTGGACTGATGACGAGAAAATGTACAATTAAAGAAATCTGGTAGAAAAACTGAACCCGGAGTTCCACAGAAACTAGCTATAGAGAGTGTGTTCTTGACCTTTCTCTGGAATTTAAAGGGCAGAAGCATAACATGCAGGATCCTTTTCAAACGTCATACATACTTTACACTGCAGTACTTCATACTATACGTTTCAACATTCAATTGGTACAGCGATGAAACCCAGGGTCAGTGGTCTGACTCCGGAAGTGTCCTTGAACAAGACACCAAAACTCCCAACATGTGCTGTCTGGCAGCTGTCCAACAACACTTTCCCCAAGGGTGCAGTGACAGAGCCGAACAGACTTTGAGCAATGTTTTTAATCTGTCCTCGACTTTTCAGCCAGGTTGCTTCAGTTGCTGTCCCGACTGGGCACAGTTCAGCCCACAGGAAGACTCCCACAAGCTGGCCAATCAGAACAGGAAGAGAGACTGGTACTCAACTCAAACCAACCTTTTTAAAATCGAGGCCAGAGAAACTGTTGCATAAAGATTTTTCTAGGATCTTTTGAACATAAATCAATGATTAAATGATCAACTGCTACAAACCACAGTGTAGTGCAGAGAATACCCTGGTTTTCACTGAGATAATGGCACTAAAACGTAAAGCTTGACATTGAAAAATGTGCAATCGTGGCTGAACCTGCTGCAGTAATCAGTGGGAGTAGTTCACAAAGAAGTGAGCCAAGTATGCTGCATTAATGGAAAAGATAACATTTCAGTGTGAATATGTGCTCGGCCCTTCCTTTAGTGTTTTGCTGCAGGCTGTGCACTGAGAAATGTCAAATGACTTCACGCTAAACAATGATGTTTTGTCCGTGAGCATGATTCACCTGAAACTCCTTCCTTCAAACATCGGTCTGACTGTAAATAATGAAGCAGGATGCGCAGAAAGAGAGACGTGAGGAGGTGAAGGGGTAAAGAAGGAGGGGTGTGACAGCTTACGTGGATGTTTACGGTTTCGCGTGGGCCTGAAAGGAATGCAGGCTCACAGCAAGCGCGGCCTCGGGGAGGGGGGGAGGACACAGGTCACCGGTTACTGATGACTACTTCTCGGGCTGAAATTCCTACTTTCAGTTTACACCAGACTTGGCCTCCTTTTAGTCTACAAAGAAAATCCTCTAAATCCTCGCTGATCGTTGTTTGCAAAGAGCAAACATCACACCAGTGAGGAGGAGCTTTAGTGCGTATCAGCCTGGGCTGCCGGAGCTGGCACAGTGAGACAGATATGGGGGCAAGAATGCAGTGGAGAGGAATGTTCACAGAGAGACAAAGAGTAGTGGGAGATTAAAGTATTGGCACGGCCAGTCGGGGGGTGGGGGTGAGGGATTTGGCTCCTGGCAACTTGCTTGTTTACATCTGTGTGACCTGTCTGCAGATGTGCTTTTGGGTAAATAAGATACGGACTGACTGCAGCTCATTTTGCACTTCGTTCCAACGCAGCCACATGCAAACATGCAAAAGGAATGTAAATGAGGTATAAAGTACTGTAAGACATGTCGCATTTAAAACAAGGGAAGGGAAGGAATGGACAGTTTGCATGATGCACAGCACAAACTCCACTTAACTGAAGTCTGCACTGGTTTAAACTTGGAAGCATGATGAGTGTGTTTCTAAATGTTCCATTCAGTGGCTGAAGTTCAGATTTCAAAGGCATTTTTTCTACTCCCACACAAATCATCCTCCAGCATGTTGCTACCTGGTAGCTGGAGAGTTGTCCAGCACTGCCACCTAGTGGCTGCCAAACATTACTGACTGCAACATGCAAGGTGAAGACATTTTATTGTGATATGAAAATTTAAAGGTGATACTGGGGGAAAGTGGGGATAGATAGGGGGGGATCTGACATCTGAAAGGCAAATAACGTATTCCACAGTTGGGTCCTAGTAAATGAGAAGGAACTGAGAGCGGTAACTCCCTGTAGGACATGAGGGGCTGGAGGTAAAGCACCCAAAGCTTTACAACATCATCGACGCAGTAAGCTTCATGATCAGTATCTCTCTACTCAACAGCTCCTCTTGAGTCTTGTTTATAAAAAGCTTGTGTTTGTCAAGGCACTTAATTTAGATAGTTCAGTCAGATATGTATTTCTATTTTCCACAGAAGGTTAATTACTGGATATCATTACCACAGAAACCAAAATTAAATTACTGCATGTTAATTTTTACAATAACAACTGGAGATCTGGTTTAGCAAATGCTGTTTATTGTACAAACAGTGTAACATAACAGTAAACTGCTTCACTTGTACTAATTTAACATAGCAATCAAACTGCAGAGTGGAAATTACACATTTACATGCACTCATATGTTGTATTAGACGTGTATCCACTCTTAGGTGAGTCCCTAATCCCTGGGTTGCACAGCTACTGTAGTGTCTTCTGGAGGAACTCGACCAGGAGGTGATGAGGGAAACCAAAATCCATCTGAATCACCACGGAGCCCTGCAGCACGGAGAGAAAGGAAGACAGAAGCAATGTGGCTAGAACTGCATCACAGACGTGGGCGGAAAGGAAGGGAAGGAAAACACTCACATTCTGAGGAATCACTTCAGGGTTAAAGATGTCAAATAAGTAGGTTCCCTGGTTGTCCAGCATCTTGGTTATTTCGACTTGTAGAACTGCAACACGCACGAGAGACAGAAAACCAGATTAACCCAAAGACTCGAGACATTTCCTCTGCCTTCTAAAAGGCTCGGTTGGTTCTAACTGACTAGCTGGGAGTCCCGGGTATTTAACCTGATTACTTGTGAAACCTGGAGGTGGCCTTTTGCCATCAGCATCACGTCATAGTGTGAACAGCTGTGGAACTGCACATGGAGGGGGTAAGTGGTGATAAGTGGTGTCGTCATCGCGAGTGCCATGTCTACATTAAGCTGGGTAAGTCCTACAGTGTTCTTTAAATCCACACCATGTCTCCATCCACTTCAAAAACCAGATAGATGGTCTGAACCAGGTAAATATCCTCTAACAGGTCGTGTGTGGAGGACACACAACCAAACCAGCCACAGAAAACAACCAACGAACGAAGGGTACATCACTTCCCAGTGCCAGCCTATGCATTGTTTATAATGAGCAGGTTTCCACTAACTGACTAACTTCCACTGTTCAGATTCAGTGTTTCTGCTAAAGCTCCCTTTTCCCCAAACAGACCACAACGGCAAGCAGAAAACTGCAGCTTGAGTCTGGACGGACGGTGAAAACAGAAACAGAGATACACAGCTTAATGTGGATGTGCTGTGAGTAGCACCTTTAGGATGACGGAGAACTTCCAAAACTGAACTTTGGGTTTACTCCTTCATCACAACATACAGTAATCCATCATGTTAGTGTGGGGATGGTTCACCGTTGTTAAAATGCTACATTGATGCTAATTGTATGTCAGAATGATGATGTGTCTCGCTGTCCACTTGACATCTGATGGCCCTAAATGCATTTTAAAACCAAGCATAACCAAGCATGTCCTACCTGATAGGGCCTTGGGAATGCCTATCTTCTCCACAGCTTCCCGTATGAACTCCAGTTGCACGTCATCTAGCTATAAACATGGGGAGACGTGAAGAGTAACGACCAGTGTGATTTTAGCAGAAGGACGGGAAAAACATTCTAGCAAAGTCTTTGTGTTTCCTTACTGACATCAAGAAATCAATTAATACAGGTATATTTAACGGCAGGTGTTAAGCAGAACAGATGGCTGCTCCCTAAATGTTGTTCAAGTCAATTTGTGCCACTTTTATTTTGAAGGATTTATCATTTTCATCTCCTGTCCTCCATGTTCTGAGGCTCTGTCATGAGCATAAGCTGAAATTCAACTGCATTGACTGTATTTTTAGTGACATTTTGGGCCTTTGCACAAACATCTGTTCATGTTCTTGAGTTGTGAGAGAGTGGAGAAACAAATCATACCTGCTGATTCTGTGAGGGCAGCTCAGCTTGCAACACGACAATCCTAGAGAGGAAGAAGGATGATCATTGAACACCAAGCACACAGCGTGGCCTAAATAATGCACCTGACAGAACGTGGCCCAGTGATACACAATGACAGTGTGTGAGTGATGAAGAGGTGTGAGGCAGCGTGAGCTCTGCAGGCAGCTTGTGAAAAGCGTAAAGAGGAGTCTTACTGGGGTCGTTTACCCTGCAGGAACAGTTTCTTGTCAGCGTAGGAAGCTGTCACATCCACGGCCACATCCTGAGCACACAAGAACACAAACATCAGTCAAAAACACTGAAGACCGCACTGTACAGTACGACACAGGCGACGCAGCCACATATGCTGGGTTGGCTCTCTTCAACAACTCTGTCTCAGACATCAATCACTGTCTCCACCAGCTGGATCACGAGGTACGCCTGAAGCAGAGCACTCATAAAGTGTGATGTGCGATTGCAGGAAGCACCCATGTCTCGCGTCCCAGCAAACTAACAGCACACTCATCTGAGAGAGGTGTTGCATTTGTAATGTGCACTGTGCAGATGAGAGCTGTCGAATGTAAACGACTGAAAGCAGAAAGTAGGAACGACCTGTTTGACTGAAGGAGCCTTATCTTGATGAATCATTTGCATCATCAAGATAATAAAGGGAAGTTAAGAATCCAGGATGTAGGCATGCAAATGTTTCTATGACTACGACACCAGAAGATTCACGACGAGGTGCAAACCAACAGAAACAAGAAGGCAACGTATTTAGTTGTCAGCAGATCACTCCTTTGTCTTTCATTTGTAGTAACTTATCTTCTCAATCTTAACAAGCCCCTGTACAGTAATTAGGAGTCCATGTAGCCATGCTAAAGCGCAGCCAATAAATATTTACTGATAATTTGCTGCTGCTCGACAGGGACAACAGTGACTCCCGCTGGTTCACACATGCAAAGATTCAGTGTAAGGAAATGCTGAAGTGGCATCATACCGTTTTAAAGAAGAGCGCGCCCTGACCTCCACAGTCGAGCTCCCCGGAGGCCTGCGCACACACTCTTGTACCCAACTTGGAGGTGTTTAGGTAGGGGACAGATGAACTCCACACTCTCAGCTGTGAAGAGTCTGACTCCAATAGACACTGAACAAACACACACACACACACACACACATACACGTTGAGTAGGCCATGCTAATCTAATTTGATTACTGTTAAGGTTATTTTATTTCTTTGTCTTCATTATTACCTTTCTAATAAACTCAGGGGTGGCACTGGAGAGACTCGTCTTGAAAAGTTCCTGAAATCACACAGATCACATTATGAAAAGCCCAGTTAAACATCTGAACCTATCTGCCTCTTGTCTCTGTAAGTGTACAGGGAAAAAGCTGAACTCCATCTGGTTCTAACGCTGTGTGATCATTAACACATCTACTGTGATATTAAAGGCACCCTGCCTGGATTTGACAGGTCGTGCTGAAGGTGATGTACTTACAGTGAGCTCTGGTCCAGAGATGTTGAGTTTTAAATATCCGTCTTGTTGGGCAGCAGTAAGTATGGGATTAAAGACCTGGTCTGCAGTTAAACACAAAGTACTGTCAAACCAGACATGATTACAATGCTGAATACAATTACACTGTACAACACTAAACTTCACTGTCATCGACGCTATGTTTTATGTTTTAAGGTGCAGACATTCAGATACAGAATTTGTTAATTCCATCCATATTACACTGTTTAAAAATGCAGTAAAATGTATTCAAATTCCAAAATGTTGCTATAGTCAAACTCTCTAGGAATTGGGTGGCTGTAAGGATGGACAGACAACCAGAAGACATGATGCATCGCAGAGGCATAAAAATCTAGTTACAGGATGTGACAGACTGCTGTCTGCACACACATTGAATATTAATCCTGACGTGCAGAACCATCTGCTGTGGATTTAGGACAACAGACTTCCAGAGGTACAATATTAAAGACATTATTCTAGTGTGGAGGTTTAGAATGGCCGACATGTAGCAAGGTTTTGTCTACAACAACGGCAACATGACGGCACAACAGTCGGCTTCCATCTCTGCAAGTTCTTCAGTGTTCAGTGATTTTTGTGACTCAAACCAACAAGATTACTGGGACGTGCCACATCACAGCTGACCTGACACCCAAAAGTAGAGCATCCTGTTTTCAGTCAGAAGACCGGGGTGGAAAACAGAGTCGCTGATGACAGAGGTGGCGTTGTTGTAGATGGTCAGACCCTGGAAGATTCAGAAAAAACAAACTCAAAGTCAAGGGATAAGCAGAGACGCTGCGTGTGTGTGTCAGTCACAGCCGAGTGAGTAGGTTCATTTGTTGGTGGTTGAGAAACTCTTTTTACCTTGTGGTACGATTCTATGTAGTTAGCAGTGATAACAGGAACAGTGTTTATACCAATGTCCACACCGATGTCACCAATTCTCAGGAATTCCTCTGGAAACACACACACACACACACTTCTGTTCAGAGACACTGCAGATAAAACATGTTGTACATATCAGAGCACGCTAAGGTTGAAGGTACGGACACATGCACCCACTTGCTGTGTCTTGTATGAAGTCAGCCAGTATATTTGCCACCTTGTTGATCTCCTTACAAATCTGCATGTGAGAATAGACTGGTGAACATGCCGTCAGGTGTTTAACACTGTGCTCACATTAGGCTCCGCCTCTCTCCCCCCCTCTCACCTGTCCCTTGATGACCAGTTTGACAGTGAAGGTGATGAAGTCGGTGAAGAGCTTCTTCAGCCAGTTCGGTCTGAGCAACAACAGCAAACACACATAAAAGGGATCAGACACGGTGCGTATGTACCGCACATGTTTCTTGAGTTTGACAACTTACTCTCTGTCTCCCTGCAGATGCAGACGGAGCTTGTGGAAGTTCAGATAGCAGTCTGATGTGTCTGCTGCCACCTTATCGTTACCGCAGTCTGACAGAGGAGACAGACAAAAGAGAACATACTGTAAACTGGGAGAGACGGTGAAATAGATACACTTGGCACCTCTGTATGTTGGGAATGTTTCTATCACTTTCATCGTTTCAGCTGGATTTTCAGACTAAAACCTCTCTGAACATTGTTCTCTGACAGCCGAGCTGCTGAAATGCAGATTTGAGAAGCTCTCTAATGTCTCCAGAATAAATGTTCAAACGCCCACACCAGTCACCTTCAGTCTGTACTGGGCACCCAGAGCAGCAGAGCTTCAATTTAAAATTGCCAAATAAGAATAAATAAATCAACATTTTTTACATTTAAGCTTGAATACATTTTCACAGAAATTTTCAAAATAAAAGCATAGAGTCACAGCTGTGACCAGGTTTGACCGCTCAGACAAACAATACTAAATCATTTTCCAAATATATTTATTCCTGTTTGGTCGCTTTTAAATGTATGTTTTTTTTTTTTTTAATTACTAACACATTAAACCAGAGCTTAAATTCTCATGTAAACATCCAAAATAAGATACTTACAAAGTCTGGGGTTGATTCCAAGATCAATCTGAGACTCGACCTCAAAGTCAATTGAATGTGAGAGGCTGACACTACATGAAAAAAAGGGTTTCATGATGCGTTCACATGTTGAGTATACATGTTGTTCATTATATATCATACACACACACACACACACACACACACACTTACAGCCAGCTGCCATATCCATACTGGATGGTCCCTTTGAAGACAGCGGACACGTTGCTGATTTCCATGGCGATGCCTTCACCTGGACGCAGCTCAAACACGCTCTGGCCAATCGACAGATTGTGAATCTCCAAACTGGGAGAGTCAAAGGAAATAAAAGAAAAGAATGCTGCGTGATTTCACGTGCTCTCGTCCGTCTCTGTATGTGCGCACCGCGTACGTGTCCACTCACTTGTCCAGGCCGTATAAGACTCTGCCTATGAAGAGCATGGATTTCTCTCCCTTCACGCTTGGATACCTGGCGTGTTTGAATGCAGCTTCAATCACTTTGGTAGTTTTCTCATTCACTTTCAAAAACACAGAAACAGAACTCATTAGATACTGACACACACAAAGAGATCAAATCATTTTTATTGTAGATATACAATATAAATATATATAATGTTCTGTTCTTCAGTCTCTCCTAGCCCATCACATTGTCTCAATGTGAACTTGTGTTAAAACTAACAAACACAGAACAACTGTATGGCAGGTGCAGCCCTTTTTGCAGCCAGTGCACTGGCCCCCTCAGCCAACCCCTAGGACCACCCCTGCACTTGCTGCTTCTCATTGGGTCTCTGCCTTTAGTCTGTCTGTTATTTCCTCGAAAGCAAAAAGGTTTTAACAGGCAAAAAAAAAATTTTCTCGGCTTATCAAAAAGATAAGTTGTTAAATTCATTTCATTAAGACAAATCAAGCAAACACCAAAGAGACAAATACCAAAACCAGGTCAAAATCCCAACTCACGCACAACAGCAGCAGGGTAGGTGAGGCGGCACACGATGCCGGTAAACCTGTAGGCTGAAGCGGGGTCCTGCAGACAGCCATGGGATGCCCCGAGCACAGATAGGACCAGCAGCAGCAGCATGGGCAGCCGTGGCGGTGGGAAAATGTCACCAGGCATCGTACCAGTGGATGGTTCAACTCTCTGAGAGCCGGTGGAGGGTTTGAACCCTTTGGACTGTTTGCAGTTCACTGATGTAACTGACTCACTGCACAGTGGAGAGAGACAAGTTCAGTCGGTTCACTCAGTCTCTTCACTTCCAGACTCCTTCTTTTTCGGTCCCCTCCGGCCTTAAATTTCCAAGAGCTGTGGCTGCTCTGCTCTCACCTATCCCGACTAGGATTGTCAACCTTTGAGCCGGCCTTTTTGGAGATCTGTGGTCATTGCTGAGACAACACTTCAGCCCACTAACCTTATGTCGTCTGCTTTCAATGAAGGACTCTGTACTGCTAATATCTAGCAAGGACCCCCTGTCCTTCATCCAATCAGAGTTGGAGAAATTGTTTGATCCTTGCTTGATAAACGGACAAACACTGACTCAGAATTTGTCCCTTTTGAGTCAACTGGTCAAAGTGCAACCCACACTCATGTATTCAAACATCCAGTGTTAAAACAGGGGGCTGAACCCTCTTCAATATATAGATCGCACTACGCAAACTAGTGATAAAAGTAGCAATCGCACTGAACAGAAGCGAAATAGAAACACTGCATACCAGCTGGTAAATCTGTATCAGGTCTAAGCTGATTCCACTTTGCCTCCTGTCAGCAGGAGAAGAACGTGTGTGTGTCGTGAACAAAGACTCTTTCAGAAAGAGTCTTCTCACAGTGAAACTAGATACAGAAGCTGACTGAAGCACTCTGCTGCTAAGGAGTGTGTTTGTTCTCTCGGCTGAGTGAAGGTGGTTTTAAAGCCTTAGGAGAGAGGATAGGGGAGGTCCGGTAGGACACAAAGGCTAACAGAGAGACTCACATGCAGCATGTAGTAGACCAGTGCACTAGTCTGGGAACAGTGCTCTGTCCTCTGGGCGTCTGGTTATATGATGTGAACCTTCCACCTTAACTGTGTTGGAAGTAGGCGGTGAGGCTCACCGTTCTAACCAATCAGATAAATTCAATGATTTCTGCTTGATTTAGCTTCTCACTTATCTTAAGTTAATTCAGAATAAAATGTCAAAGGCTGTGCAGAGCGTGACGAGCGTGGTGGAGGGTAGAAGAGCACAGCAGAGCAGGGAGATGGTGCGCACAGTGGAAGGATTCCAAGTGTTGTGCCAGTGCTATCTTAAAGGGTTCTGATGGTACATATATGATTCTGTAAAGTTTGGCTTATGTTACAAAGTCAGAGGCCAAAAGCTCGAGGTGAACGTGTATTTACATGCTGGCTGGGAGTGAAACCACTGGTTTCAGTTTGGCTTTGTTCTTAAGGGTTTATCCAAAGCTGTTGGACAGCAACAGATATCGAGTGTTTTTTTATCTCTTCACAGCACCTCACACACTGTTTTCACAGCCTGCCCCTGTATGCAGCAGGATTTTAAATACACTGTTCTGAGTATAATTCAACCCTTTGCCAATATTATACAACTTATGTATGCTTATTTATGTGTATTAAACTTTATTTAATAATAACATCTCAGTGTATTTTTTGATTATATTTTGTAATGGTTTACTAGAGATGTATGCAAAAATGTATTGTGTATCCTTAGTTGAATACTGTGACCCAGAATACTATAGATGTGTTATTGGCAACACTAAATGAATTTCGATTTTACTGTTCTTTTAGATTCTGCACTGACACCCTGAGTACCAAACTCTGAAGTGGACTAGTAGAACTACTGACTGAATTATGATATTAACTTAAACAATAATAAAAAAAAATAAAAAAAAGACAACCTGACCTTCAGGTATTGATACGTGTTGACAGCAAACCGTGGCTGTTCTGAAATCAGCAGAAACATCGTCCTAACGTGCAACAAATAAAGGCAAAGAGGGATTATTAACTCTAAGAACATTTATTGCATCCATTATTGTACGTTGTCCTCCACACACACACACAATTCACTGCACAGCATCCATCGATAAGTAATATACACAGGGAATCAAACATAAAAACTCTTTAAGACGTGGATCATAGGACGAGGGCAACGACTTTGTTATGAGACAAAGGCATTTAGTCCTTGCACAGTAAAACATGTCCTGATTTGAGATGTAAAACACAGAAAGAGATCTAGACTCCAGTCACACACCGTAACTGTGTGACCTGTACCTGCATTTTAACACTCGATCAACACAATGACATAATGAAAACAATACAGTAAAAGCAAAGCAATATTTCCTGTAACCTAAACACTGATCTGACCGGTTTTGTTTTGGAGTTGGAGAAATTTTAACTTCGTCTCATCTCAGGAAAAAAATAGTGCAAAAAAAGCCACAACTCTATGCTGTGAAGGTATTACATTATATTACAGATCTTCACATGAAGAATAAGAAATCACAGATCTTCTATGTATGAAGACGTTTGCATAAGAAACATATAAAGTGCTCAGTGTACATCTGTATTTACAAAAGTAGAAGTTTAAATAAAGGCCAAATGAATTTGAAACCGATGTGTCATCTGTTACATAGCCAGAATTCCCTTTTTCTATACTTTACAATTTCTACCAATTTTTTCTCTACCTCGCTAAATTATATGGACAACTCAGATGTGTTAGGTTTAGAGTTGCTGATCTCAACTAGTCATCGCTGTCTGGACACAAGTGCAACTGATCCGATCCACTTGACTGGTTATCCTAGATAGGCTTGATTAATCGAGTTGGATATTTAGTTATGTTTAGTTCCCACTTTAACTTTTAATCTGGTTCTGGAAAGTCGTTCTACACATATATGTTGTTTATATTCTTCATGTAACCAGTTCAGATGAGTTGATTTCACATCAAAGGAGGCCATGGACTGTTAATACATCTCCTCACAAGAAGAATTAAATAGGCACAATGAGTTTTCTTTTTCAACCCTCTGCTGCCACCTGCTGTTTAATGTAATGATTCCCAAACCTGGGCCGTGACCCAGCACTGGAGTTGCAAAGTTGTTACCTGACAGGACATCGATCGTCCTGCCCCCATCTACACCTACTGTTGGCCCATGGAATGATGCTATGTGTAAACAGGCTATCAAAGCTGGAAATCCTGTATTTGACGGAAGTCATTACTGGAACATTATTTTTGCTGGTGTTTTCCAGTGCTTCATATTTTTTTAGATTGTGTCATTTCCCACATAAAACAATGCCTTAGGTTTCTGCTGTCTCTGTCGATGCTGTGTTCTGCGTGATCAGTTGGCCACACCCTGAGGAAGCTCAGGTATGAGGGAGGAGAAGAAGGTTTTGAAGAAAACCCAGGCCGTCCACACGATGGATACATTGTGAGGAGGAACTAAAACTGCCGTCATTGGTCCCTGTCCATCAGATCCATCTGCAGCAGCAGCGGCAGGTTCCTCGATTTGTCTGTCAGCATCTGCCTGGAGAGACAGAACACGATAGATACATAAAACCATGATTTATGGTAGAGACAGTGTTTCAAGAAAAGATCCACATGTAGGTTATTCAACATTACAGTGAACAGATAGCATCAGATCAGATAATCATGTAGGACATAGTTTCTTACTGGATTTGGGTTTTGGTTCCTGTTCTCATTCTGCTGGTTGTGCTGGACCTCAGGGGGCTGCAACTGGTTGGGTCCCTGAGCCTGGACTCGCCTTCTGAAGGGAAACCAACCAGCAGTGTGTCTGCAGAGGAGGAAATCAAGAGAGGAAGTAAATTCATGAAGTGTATTACACCAAGTTCCACTAATGCCTTTTATAAACTCTAAATCTGTCATTTACAAAAGTATTCACATCCTTAGTTGTTTTTAGAAGCACCCCTAACAGCTCTGAGGCTTCTTGGATCAGTCACTAGCTGGATTTGGGGAGTTCTAAACCAAAACCCATTCACTTTAAACAAGCTACATTACAGCCCTCCTGGAGAGGAGGAGTAAGGTGATTCTGAGGCATCATTTGGTCAGTTTAAGTCATGCAAACTGCATAAGTTTGAAGCCCAAATTTGCATAAGTGCTTTAGTTCCTTGTTATGGAAATCCTGGATCTGCATAAGGAGACCACAAGCAACAACCAAACACACAACGTTGGTCTTTAGAATGTGAACATTGTGACTATCCGGCATGTGATCTTTGCCCTGCAGTTTCACAGCCTCTTTTCCCCTTCTCCCTGTATCAGCAGCAACTCTACTAATAAAGATTCTAAATTATATTATTAATAAGCAAAGCTAAAGTCACCTTATTTACTCAAACATCTGTATAATTTCAAAAGGAATAACTAGCAAAGTTTTTTATGACGTGCGTCAGATTGGTGGGTTATGGTTGAGTGATTTTGCTGTCACCTTACAAACACTGAGCTAATGTCCTGCTGAGGAACAGAGCAAGCTAACATTAGCAGTAAGCTATTTAAACACTGAATGTTCTGTGGCCAAAGACAAAGACAAAACAAACACTCTGAGCTCAGCTGCTTTCACTTGCTTGTTCTTCTGGTTTTACAGGTTTCACAGGTGTGTATCCTGAAGGCTGTGTACACAGTCGTGAACTACTTTGCATATTGTGTAAATGATACAAAAGAACACAGTGACAGCACATACTGTAGTAGGAATGCTAGTACACTACCCCAAAAAGTAGTATTTTGAGTAGCTTTGAATGGTTAATATGGTGAATTGCTGGTAAGCTGATAGCAAACAGTATACTTACAGGTACATGAGAAGGAGGGTGCTCATCACCAACAGAAAGCGACTCAGGTTGGAGTAATGGTACACGATCACGAGCAGAACGCCGAACCTAGCAGCAGAGTACAGCCAGTCGAGCCAGTCGCGATCCACGTCCTCCTCGTCCTCCACGACAGGCCCTCCCTGCGCGTTCATCCGCATGTTCTGGTTGGCGTCCCCCGCGTTGATGAAAGCGCCATCCTGTGCCGGGTTCTGATTGGCCGGCAGGTTGTCAATGGGGTTCTGATTGGCTAATGGGGCTGGAACAGGTACTTGGTGAGCAGGAACAGGAGGGTACTGGCCAGTGGTTGGAGCAGGTGCAGAGGGAACAGTCCCTGCTGCTGCCAGAGCTGCATGGCTGAAAATGCCAGAGAAGTGATTAAAAACTAGTCCGACAAAGTCATCAACGTCCTTAGCAGAACACACGGTCGAAGAAAAATCGCAGAAAGTAAAAGAGTATAAATAAACACTCACTACTGCATGTAGTACTGTCTGGCATAGACATGCTGGAGCCACAGTAGCTGCTGAGGGCTGTACAGGGAGAAGGTAGGAAAGGTTGGCTGAGTCATCTGCGGTGCACCAGGCCTGCAGTAGGGTAAAAAAAAAACAACAAAAACAAATACATACAGACTATTAATGTCGTTCATGTCTTTTCATCATTAACATCTATGTGCTGCAGTTTTTTTGTGTCAATACGTATTAGTAGTTGCAAATCAAGGGTGTGTTTCAGTAAAGGTCCTCTTTCACTTCCCCTTGGCACTTTGTTAAATGACTCCTGCATTACCACAAGTTATTATACTTGGTTTTAAAGTATTTGTGTCAGATCATATTTGTTGATTCCATGTTTCCTAAAGTTTGTAAGAATAAAACACAAGCTTTTTCATGTGGCTTACATTGTAGCAGCAGCAGGCCACACAGGAGTCTCTGGTGGAGATGCTGGGGTCTGTGTGTGAGCTGGAGCAGCAGATGAAGAAGAGGTCTGCCTCCTCTGCCTCAGCTCTGGTGTGCGGGGAGTCTGGACTGAGTCTGCTGTGGTTTTTGGACTGGAAGGACGAGGCTGTTCTAGTTCTTTGGTCTGCAAAGGAAGAACAGTTTGATCTAGTTAAAAATCGCTTCAGCTTCTGTTTTATGCACAAGGATGTCTAAACATCTGGAGGTTTTGCAGCATTAATTCAAGCAGAGCAGGGCACTTGTGAAACTGTAGTGGGTTATCTTTAGCTGTACGTTTGATCTTGAAACTGTGACTGAGTTGGAACGATGGTGACTCAAGCAAAACCGCTCTACTCCACGGTGGGATGGTATTTGTGCACCTGTCGCCTCTTTAAACACACAAAGCTGTTTAACTTCTGATTGAAAATAGCCTAAATCTAAAGCCTGGGAGCCATGGAAAAAAGCTGATTACTACACTACTACTACACTTTGAACAAACAAGGTCTTATAACTTCAATATACTTTAAGTAGCACTTAATAATATTAACCATGAAAAATAAAACTAATAAATCTCAATAAGGAAGGTGACAAGTGAATCAAACTCATTTTTGATCGTTTGTGCTTGTTTTACAAGCAGGAACCAACAAATGAAATATAAAAACCTACAGAAACTCAGGCTTCATGTACCCATTGACTTTCATTTGAGGTGAGAACACACTGTATATGTCCTCAGGAAATCTGCATGTGAGTAAACATCATTACTTCTCACCTTAGGCCTAGCTCCGAGTGATCCCCGAGGTGGATTTCGAAAGGGGCAAACCAGGTGCAGCGTGAGAATGGAGTTGGTCTGAGGGAGCTGAAACAAATATCTGATTAGAAAAGCTACATTGTGAAACGCACTGATCTGCACACTGATAAAGCTACAGAACTTTGTGGAGGTGTTCCGAGACAGATGTGGACAAAAATGGTGGATGGAGAAAAAAAGGAAAAGAGGGATAATGTGTCATATTTCACACATGCATAGATGACAGATTCCACCGCTGATCTTTGAACAGGATCACATGAATAAGCATCTAAATCTGATCTTCTAACTTTCTAACAAACATTTTTCTTGTCAGCAATGGAACTTAACAATGTACACTGCAATATACTGAGGTACTTCCAATATTTACTATATCCTTATTCAATGGACTACAGTAGCTTTGTGTAGGTGTACAAATTTATTGTGACACATACCTGTGTGAAAATATCTCTAATGTGCAGATGGTCAGGCAGCAGTTTGCCACCATAGATCAGCCTCTGCTCGCTTACAGCCTGAAGAAAAAGAAAACAAGTAGGTTCTGTTGAGTCGAGCATTTGGGATCAGGTTATGTCAGCAGCTTACATATTCAGTCTGGACAGCTGGTTGCTTTGGATGATTACAAATAACACTGAGGATTTTTTTTCCAGTTACAGGAATAGTTGTCCTGCTCCAGCTGCTGAGTGGTGGAAAATTTGTTTTATATTGATAGAACTAAACAAGAAAAACTAAACAACTATATTAATATGGAAATGACACTGGAGCTGTTTAGAATACAAATCAATTAAAATTAATAATAAAAATCTTAATTAAAATGTTACAGTATGTGCAGGTTAGTATGTTTAATGTGTTATTTCTGTTCTTTTCTTGTGTGTATATTTTCATGTGACTGATGCTTTTCCTTCTTAATCTCTGGTTTATTACTAATTATTATATATAATCCTACAGCATAATTATGTCTTGCTATGTGCTACATTTTAGATACATGCCTTCTCTGCAGATTAGCTACAATCAAGTTAATAACACATGAAGGTTTGTCTTCACAAAAGCATATGACTGATTTTCCCCAAGATCGTACAGTCACTTGTTCTGTTACTGTAAAACCTGACATTCTCCTCCATGGCCCCAGCTCATCTTTGCACTGTCCATCTGCATCCTCTTCATCCCACTGAAACATACAGTGTAACTCTACTACAACTACAGTGGTAGATTTGACTCTGTGACTGATGCTGTGATCAACCTTCCCGAGGTTTGTTTGTCATTGTGTCCCATCTAGTTTTACCAGAGTATTTTATGTCATAATATGCATTGCATGCTTTACTATTGCTTTAATGTGTAATTTAACACCTGGCCGACAATTCAAGACAAGTTTTCCAGGTAACAACGGCGCATTTTCAGTGATGCTGGTCATTGTGCATTGTCCCTAAAAGAAATGTAGACTCCTTAAAAACTCCTCATAGGGCCTGATGGAACCCTACAGATCTGATGTGCAGGTGTTAGTGTCAGCACACAGACAGTCTGAAACTAACAGAGGACAGTGGACAGGGAGACACTGACAGAGGACAGACACTGACAGAGGACAGACACTGACAGAGGACAGACACTGACAGAGGACAGACACTGACAGAGGACAGACACTGACAGAGGACAGACACTGACAGAGGACAGACACTGACAGAGGACAGACACTGACAGAGGACAGACACTGACAGAGGACAGACACTGACAGAGGACAGACACTGACAGAGGACAGACACTGACAGACACTGACAGAGGACAGACACTGACAGAGGACAGACACTGACAGAGGACAGACACTGACAGAGGACAGACACTGACAGACACTGACAGAGGACAGACAGCTGTTAACTGGCAGCTGGCTCGTGTCGTCACATTCCAGAACACAGTCTCGAGCTGCACTCGCATCAGGAGCTAGTTCCGCTAACATGAGCTAGCCTGCTAACTTATCCGCCACACAACAACTCACCGGTTTAGAGGGGTAGACAGCCGACAAACGCGTTTTTAGGTCCTTTACGGTCCAGCTCAGGTGAACACCGTCGACAGTTTGGTCCTCCTGCGCCTGGTTGGGCGTTTTAATGAGAAGACTAATGGTCTTTTGTTGGGGCTCTCCTACATCCATTTTTCTTCTCTTTCGCTCTTAATAGTCTCGCGCTCTGACAGATGCTGCTCGCTCACGACCACTGAACTCGTCAAAACAAAATATAAGTCGATGAGAAACAGTCTGTCATCAGACAGTCTACGAGAAGCGAAAGCAAGCAGCCTTGAGTAAAGAGAAAGTCGCAGGACTCCGCCGTGTGTCGGAGTCTCCTCCAGCTCACAGTCATACGGGACTTCAGCGCTGTGTCCAAACACACTGTGGCCGCTCCTGATTGGCTGCGTCCCCCCCCCGTGCTCAGACGTGGAAGCTCAGGGCAGAGCCGCCCTGTGAGCATGCGCAGTTATTAATTGTTGATTCAGAAGATCGTTTATTTCTAAAAGTCAGTCTAGTAAGTAAAAACAGTAAGGGACAGTTTTCTGTTTTTATAGCCGGGACACTAGTAGCGCAGTGGATATGGAAGTAAATTAGTAACTATAAATATATCAATTAATATCACCAGTAGTTTCTATAACTTCAGTGTCTGCAGTTAGTCGTTCCTGAAAACAGAAGCAAAGTGAGACCTCTTCACTTAATTACTACTGGAGTAATGAAAAAGCACAACTTTGTTGAAGACTGTGGTGACGTCAGGGCTGTTACATCAGATGAATGTCAGTGGTTTGGCAGATTTGACAATTAAAACTGACTTTAATCTATAATTATAACAGATTATTATTATGTCAGATTGTCCACCCTGCTAGGGCAACTTCACAGGGTGGACACTAACAGGGATCAGCCATTACACTGTACAATAAGAGCAGTTTAGTAACATGATTATTATGGTTTTTAATATGATCTTTTAAAAAGTATGAACTCCCACTCACATTTTTCATAGTCCTCCTTACAGAGTAAACATGGATGTTTTGGTTAAATATTTGTGTTTTATATGTTCCTAAAATGCATTTTAGGGAAATAAATATACTGATATTTCTCAGGAACACAAAAAGCACCAAACCAAGAATAACCGTACTACTTTATTTCTGCGTACATGTCAAAAACAGGCAAACTTTATAATATTATTATACACTGTGGCATGTCACAGCCGACAAATGAAGGTGATTCAAGTAGAGATTGATTCACAACAATATTTGACTAGTATGGCAAACTTGATTGTCCCTTCAAGAGAGAGAGGTCAGAGGTCAAGGTAGGTGGTGTAGAAAAACACATGTGGTGCTGATAAGCCTGGTCTCAAGGACGCTTTAGCAGGCCAGGTGCTGCTGTCCTCAGACATGCACAGAAAGACGCAGCAAACAGAATCAACTCATCAGTTAACAACTCTACAAACACTTAAATACATATAAATATTTAAAACAAATGTCTACCATGTTCACAATTCAATATGCTTAAAATCATACAGCTCAGTGATTAAAGGTAGAGCCGAGGCAGCTGAAGTGGGTCTGCCTCTGCTATTTATGGTTAAATATGCAGCACACACACACACACACACACACACACACACACACACACACACACGGTTACACATGGCCACACATTATTTTGCATCTATCTTTCTAGTGTTCCTACAAACCATTATTAATAAAACATTATTTTAAATATATTAATAATAGAAACAAAAACAAAAACAAACAACAACCAGTGTTTATGGTCACATAATTGGATGATGTCAGAATGATCTTTTTGTTAACTGTCTTTAATGGCTTAAGTTTGAAATATATATATAAAAAAGTATCTGAATATATTTTTTAAATATAAATTTTTAAATATATATATATTTTCTGATTAACTTTGTTTTTCTGATTTTGAATTAGAGGACAACTGGAATCACACATTAGTTACAGGATAAGGCGATCGTCTGCAGTCATCGAGGCATTATTATGTGCATTATGTATTATGTAAATCAAGATATGCATGTCCAGATAATAGCTTGCTTCATTATATTTGCAATAGAGTTATGGAGACGTGTCACTGGCAGTAAAAGGTGAGGACGTTTTCCTGGTTTCCTCTGACCAGTAGGACTGGAGGTCTCAGATCACGTGACAAGAAGTCCAGCCACGCCAGGTACAGCATACTGGGACATACTCCTCTCCTCCCGACAGGCATGGTGCTGTCAGCAGACACATTACAGAGTGAGAGCAAAGGAGATTTAATGAGGTGACTGTTTGAATACAAATACAAACAATGAGTTAAAAAGTTTTAGAGGTGAAGTGACAGTAAAGCAGGGGTTATTGCAGAGGGTGGCCAGACTTTAGTCAGGGGTGGCCTTGGCCCCCCTGGCCACCCTCTACATAAAACCACACAGAATCCTTAGGCAACGGTTGTAGCAGCTCATTAGTTGTATTTGAATGTATTCATGAATGATAAAGATTACAATTTAAAAATTTGATTCATGCCAACATAATTGGAAAATGGCAAAAACAGGACTTCTTAGGATGGTGGAAGGTTGTGAAAAAAAAAGTCACAGCCAAGCCCAGAGTCAAGAGCTGTTTGCACAGAGTGGTGCGGTGTGGTTGGCATGCAGTGTAATTACAAGACTACTCCTTTTACATTGCTTTGTCTGCCTTCTGGGAAAGTAGCACCCCTATGACCTAAAAAGAAGAATTGCTGTACTCACATAACAATTAGAGCAGCTTCTCTGGAGTAGTCCTGCAGAACTTCATTTAGACGGATCTGGCGGAGAGACTGAATTCCAAAGAGAAGTTTACAATTTTAATGGAGGACAATAGAAGATCTATACGAGTGCATCCCAGTTACCTGGCTGGTGCAATTAAGGCATGTGAGATGAGCCCTAGTTAGCTGTGTGCAAATAATTTCACATGAGTGTGTGACTGTGTCAGACCTTGGCCTTGTTCTTCTCTAAGTCCTGCTCAGTGATCATCCAGGGCTCCTCCTGCTGTCTTGACGGCCCAGAATCAGCATCCTGCTTAGGGATTGTGTCTTGTCTGAACCGACCAACCATGCTGTCAAACTGATGAACGCTGATGGGAAAGACATGAAAGCTTGATTTAAAATGCTAAGAGAACATAATATACATGTGAGGGAATTTGGGGTTGCTTCATTCTCATATATAAGCTTTGTAAGCCTTACTTCATGGGCTGGGGATTCTGGTAGATGTCAGGAAGCACTTCAACGTCATGGAAACCCAGACGAAACTTCTTGATTAGTGCCAGTACCCTGGAAAAAAAGGCATATGGCCAATGTAAGAAATAGTCTTTCACAGCACTTTGATTGGTCATCAGATGAAATACAACAATAATTAACAACTTCAGTTTGGTAGTACTAGGCCCAGCTGTTTATGCTGGTTCACTGACAGGGTTTCCTTGGAAACTTAAAGCAGCTTTATATATTATGTTTACAGTAAAGCTTTATGGCCTCATCTTTATTGCAGAGGTTTCAAAGTCTGCAATTTTAATGTTTGGTTCACTCTCACAGATTTTCCCAAAATTATTTCAAGACACAGCAGCTGTTTCCAGCAAAAAGATGTTAGCTATAAATTATTAATTCTTTAAGGTGTTAAAAAGTCAAATGTGTTCAAAGATTGTGTCTGCTGCCCCCAAGTGGTGAGAGATTGTAATTACATGTTTAAATTATTTTGGAACTCGCATTACCAAATATTTGTTATTTGTACGGAAATGCAAGGCAGAAAAGAAAAGCATTTCCTTTTCATATGTTTTTTCTATTTTGTTTCCAAATTTCCATTTCAATGCCTTTTTGGCAAAAGTGTAGAAAAAAAATCCACTCTTACTCTTCTTTCTGCTGCTCCTTCTTGTCTGCTTCTCCTCCCACAAACACCCGTACCTTACACCTGCCCCAGCGCTTCCTGCGAGTCAGGAGATAGGGCAGCAGCAGGGTCAGACCTGGTGAAGCACAGGAGCAGAGCGATGAGAAAACGTCTGGTTACATGCTTGAGAGAAGAAAAGAAGGAGGTGAAAGATGGATGGGGATGTAGTCTGACCTCCGTCATCCGACAGCCAGTATACATCGATGGTCTTCTTTCCCTGTTTGGTCTGAAACACTGTATTTGGTTGAGGCTCTGGATCAATGGAGACAGAAGCTGAAAACACAGAACACATCAAATTGTTGGACTTGAGTTTGAAGGTTCAAATTAACATTATTGGTGCAATGCAGGGTTAGTCCATATTCCATGATATTTAAAATAAATGTTATACGTACATGAAATGCTTGTTTGAATGCAAGAAGAGGAAGTGTTGTTTATATTCTCTGGTCCTTCATCAAAGACTGGATTGACTGAAACAGAAACAGAAAACTTAGCTGTTTACAGTGATCTACTCAGAGTGGAGTGAATTAGAGTTGGAGTTGAAACTGTATTTCCCAGCATGCCTTTTTTTTATCTCAGTGTGCTCTGCTGATTCAAACTAAACCACTCACCGTGTGACTGAGACGGACGAGTGACATCCAGTCCCTCCCTCACTCTCAGCACGCATACGCCATACTGCAGGTCGAAGGCATCACTGAAATACACAGACACTAGTACTTTTATTGCCAAAATGTGAGTGTAAGTGCCTGTATTAACAGTTTAAAAGTATAAAGGCACTGAATAATATTCATTATTGAAGTATTTGTTAATATAGTATAAGGTGAAAGTATTAATTCCCACTGTACTCACTGGAGCATTCCAATGTAGTTGTGTGCAGCCTGAGGGGTGTCACTGCGCCAGTCTTTCTTGAAACCCATCATAAGAACATTTGGTTTGATTCGACCCAAACCCGCCCCCTGGTGGACAGACAACAACAGGAGAAGAAATAAAAGAAGTCAGAACTGCTTCACGTCTCTCCCTTTGTGGTGTCTGGCTGTACCAAACTTCACAATGCTGCACTGAATGTAGCAATCACAGAGCTGGTTGTTATCTCTGGCTTTAACAACCCAACTATGACCTTTCAACCAATGTTGCCTGAACTTCAGGCAAGTAGGAGAGTATTTCAGATAGGATGATAAAGTTATCAGTTCTTTCCGAGGTTCAGCCTTCAGCTGACTGAGAAAGGTCTCACCTGTAGCAGCATGTTAACTCCTGATCGTACATCCGATGCCACCACTCCTCTATAAAATGACTTGATCTTCCGCTTGTTCAACCAGGCAACATGACTGTCACTGGTCGCCTTCTGCACTGCTGTCAGCGAGGGACTATCCTAAAAGAATAGAGGGTCAAAGAAGAAATGACTTCACTGTTACACTAAGAAATTGAGATTATTATGTTGCGTTCAATTTGTCAGCATGAGATTGAATTTGGAATTTGTTTAAGCTGCATAGCTCTGCTAACAAATGACAGCATGTATATTTAATATTCTACATGGTACAAATAAAACATTATATAACAACTGTGATAAAGCTGAGTTGTACTCACAGTGACCACATTGGCACACAACATGAGACTGAGACCTTTGGTGAAGCAGTTGATGAGATCCACTAGAGCTGGACGACTGCTGGGAGGACCGGTTAACACCAAACACTGTGGCCTGATAGAAGAGCACAGTCAGGGGAAATGCTGAGTTTTGTTTATGATAAGCTACCTATATTGAACCTCCACAGGAGAAGACCCACTCTGTATCAAAAAATAAGGAGAAGAAAACATCCTGGATTTCTGCTCGAATCTGTCTCTTTATCATTTTCATACATTTTATCATATTCCTTTATGATCACTGGAAAAGCCAACTTGCAAACACAAGCAGCCTCACTGACCTGTAGTTCTTCACGTGGTCCTCCACGGTGTTGAGGCCCACACACTGGTTCAGAGCCATGTTATAGGAGCTGGCCTGCACCGATGAGCCCCAGTTCACAGCTACACACAGAGCAGAGCAGCAGAGTTACGGGGCTAGAAGGGGAGGTGGACGGCTGATTATGGTAGTTTGGTGTGTGCGTGGAGTTTACCAGGCCTCTTGTAGAGCGTGTATCCCAAAAGGAAGAAGACAACTCCGAAGGCAATGAGTGCTGCCCACCAAGTCAGCAGGAACATGATCACCACACAGCACACAGCACCCAACAATGACAGCCACTTACTGTAGAACCTGAAGGAGGGACGCCAACCTGTAAGACACACATAATGTAAATGTTGCTAAACAACACACACACCATGTATTCACATCCTTGTCCATTGATCCGTCCACGCATACGTCATTGAGCTTCCCACCTGGTGAGTTGGTGATGGAGGCGTGGAAGCAGCTGAAGTTGATGAGAGAGTAGGAGCATAAGAAGAAGTTGGAGATGATGGGAGCGATGGTGTTGAGTTCCGCTGGTGGACAACAAGACAAAAGACAGAAAATTTGTTTTTGAAATTGTAATTTCAAAAAAATATTTTTATGAAGTCAGAAAACAATGATTTTCAACACTATTAATAGGCGGTATTGTGTTTTTGCAGTAGAATATTAAATATTTATATGTTGTGATTCCACCTCTATGGAATTACAATATGTGGTTAGGGTTAGGGGTTAATGTTTATAGCAGTGTATTACCCTGCACTGCGATTTAGCATAGACATAACGTAGTGCTACCAATGTTTTGTAAAAATAAGAATATTGTGATGCAGTCACATAAAAGTAAAAGTGTATTTATCACAACGGTTAGCAATAAGTAATGGTCCATAAAAAATGTGTCCCCCGTCGCTCTGACCCTGAAGTCATGTTCAGCATTAAGTCAAATTGAGGTTGCTGTTATTTATTTTCTTAATATTTTTGTTTGGCCTTATGGTAAATAGATCTACCAGCGGAACGGTTCTTATTCCCTTTTGCACTTTGTACTACTGAAAGTTTCAAAGGGAAATTCCTCTTGGCCATCTATTGGTCAGTGATCCTGTCCTAAGCCTCACCAATGAGAATGAAGCAGGCAGCAATGATGTATGTCAGCAGATAGCCTCTGAGTGGTTCATCGTTCTTGCCATAACCTTTACCAAAGAAGCCGATGAGAGGGTAGAGTTTGTCCTTACACAGACACTATCAGGAAAGAAAAAAAGGCATGAAAGAGACTGTGATACATGTAGAGAACTAACAGAGTAAATAAGAATAGTGTGTGTGTGTGGGTGTGTGTGTGTGTGTACCTGGAAAACTTTGGGGGCTGACACCAGGCAGGCCAAAGCAGAGGACAGAGTTGCTCCAAATATACCAGCAGTGATGAGAGGGGCAAAGGCAGACACCATGCTCATTGACTACAGACAGAGATGTGCGGTTTACTCATGGAGCTCATGTCTTACAGCACAGGAGAAACAAGGTGACCTACAGTTAGATCATTTATGCTAAATGATATTATACATCATTTCTTGTTGGAAATTGCTTCTGGCAATGAATAGAACCATGACCACTTTGTGAAGTAACAGCAGGCTGAAGCACTCTCATACTTTAGTGCCCTCATGTGGCAACAGTTGCAAACTGTGAGGGGTTTAAAGGCTCAAAGACTACATTACCCACAAATCATTTGAAGTCATGGACTTAAAATTAGACTGATTCTTAACAATTAAACAAAAACAGTGTGTGGTGAAACTTCCTACTGAGTAACAGACAGTGGAATAAAGGCGCATTTCACTCATTTTCACTCTTGAGCACATGTGCTTGTATTGACCTGATAGTAGTTAATGATGCCGTAGGGACATGTGCCATTCTTGACACACTCGCTGAAGTCCCATCCATACTGACAAGCTGTACCAACACAATTCTCCATGGATGAGGCAGAAGACAGGGTGTCATTTATATTACCAGATGCATCCCGTACCACACAGGACCCTGGGAGGAAACAAATCCAAAAACAAACTTTTTATATGAACAACCTGAATAAAGAACCAGCCTTATCCTGTAACATCGGGCATAGGGCTAAACCTCTGCTGTTATTTTGCACCTCTCTGCTTACCCTGGGACCTTTGATTCAATTTGCTGTTTTGTTGGGTGAGAATTTTTCTTTTGTGAATAATGTTGTACACTGAACTAGTCATATACAGTTTATTATCAACAGGGTGATTTGACAACTCACTTTTTGGGTAAAAGGCAGTCTAAATATAGATTTGGCATGGGCATACTGTACCAATGGTAGCAGAGATGATAAGGTAGGATATGGTGGTCCAGAATATAGCCATCAGTGTTCCTCGGGGTATGGCCACTGTTGGATTCTGGGAAGGAGAGGAAGCAGATGTTTGAGGGAAACAGGCAAAATAACACATGGTATTTTCTAAATAAAGATTTTCCCTGTACAACAGAAGCAAAATGTACAACAGTACAGTACCTTTAGATCTCCAGAGATGTTAGCTCCTGCAAGGATACCTGTGGCCGAGGGGAAGAAAATGGAGAACATGCCAAAGAAGCTGCCTTCTTTCCCTCGCCAGCCAGGCACAAAGTTAGTGGCAAAGATAGACGCTGTTGAACATGAAAGAGTCAGTTTACTGCAGAGCTCGCTCATCTTACAGAAGCTTTTATGTGCTGCCGAAAATGTACCAGAGTTGTCTAACATCTCATGAGTGTGTGATACTGAAGAGTCACCTTTGTAGCTAAAAAAACCCTTGGATTGTTTCTCTGGTGTTGAAGGGATGATTGTCCCAACGATGTAACTGGCAAATGACACCATGATGACCAGGAAGAACAGAATCTGTGCCTGTGCAAAGCAGAAGATACAGTATGTACAAATGAGCAAGACCACATTAGTTCCTGGAACAAAACACAGAGGTGCCCTGTAGTTTCCCAATCAGCAAGTCTAGGGAGTGTTTTTTCAGTTCAGCACCTCACTAATGGTATTGGCAGTGTAATTTCAATGGCTATGTGGCAGCGTCTGTCACAATATGAGTGTGTATCACTCTGTCCGCCATTATAAAAAACCCTTCATCATGCAGTCACGTTAGGGATTTTGTATCTGAATTTGTGTCTCACTCAAAGCTTCGAGCAGCATCTGTGGGGGACTGTTTGGGTCATATTGTGTCTTTATTAGCTCAGTTTATATTTTCTGTATCAACAATGGTATCCTTGATATGGTAAATGGTCCGCACTTATATAGCACTTTTCTACCTAGTTGGTACTCAAAGCGCTTTACACTGCTTCTCATTCACCCATTCACCCATTCACACACACAAGCACACACTCTACCTATTGAGCCACAGCCACCCCCTTTCGATCTGTCAGAGAGCAACTGATAAGCATTACTTCGCCTTTAGTGACCCCTAGGGGTGATCTCAGTGGCCTGCCCACCTCACCATAACACCTTCACCTAACTGCCTGCGCAACTGATCCCTGTTTAAATGTTACTGAGCTGCAATAGTACATGAACATAAGGCACAATAGTGCTTCAGAGGGTAGGTACCCCTACTGAATCAGACCCAAAAAGTTCAAGTCTGGTCCAGATAAAATATTTTAAACATGTTCAGATTCACATATAGGACAATTAAAGCAAAAATAATGAGGTGGCTATGCTGCTTCTGCAAGAAAGACACAGCACTTGACTCAGGTGAGGACATGACATACTTTTGTCAGGTTCTGGCTAAGTTTGGCTACACTTAGGATTGGCCTGACCTTTCTGTCCAAACTCCCACCTGTTCCATACTGTGTAGTGTGGATGCTACCTTGTGGCTGGGCATTGAGAGCAAAGATCTGTCTCAGAGTGCTGAGGTGGGGTTAACCAACAGCCAATCCTATTAGGGCTAATCAAAATTAAAATTACAAAAAGGTCACAGTTTAACATGACTCCATGTATTTGGTCGAGCTAACCTTGGATTCCCATGCCATGCCAGCCATTGAGATACCTAGTAGGCAGGTGACGGTGATGACGCCAATGATGCGGATGTCATTGGTGCGATCCACCATGACAGCTTCATTTTCCTGAGGAGAGTCCAGAGAATTGTCAGGAGGGTTTAAAGACAATAAAAGCTATGTGGGGTAACAATCTATGATATCACTATATACAGTGGCTCAGACTCATGAACACATATCCTTCTACTCACACGCATGAGGTCTACAACAGTCTCAGCAAAGCCCACAGTGTGCATGGCCACAGCTACAGCATTGGCAAAGGCAAATATCAGACCGATGGATCCACCCAGCTCTGGACCCAAACTACGACTGATCAGGAAGTAGGTCCCACCTGAAAACATAACACGCAGTGAGCACTGTAGTATACCACATGTATAAAAAACTTTGATATAACAATATTAATTATTGGATTGTGTACAAATATCGCACATAGACACAGACCTCCTTTGACTTTGCCGTTAGTAGCAATGGCTGAAGTAGAGAGACCAGTGATCCCAGTTATACAAGAGGACAGCAGGATGATCACCCAGGTCAGACCTGATATATAGACAAACAGAAAGATGAAATATGACTGTGATGAGATGCAGGACACTACAGAATAAACTTACCTAATCTTTTTTTGTTAGACATACCTATACCAGCTTGAGCAGTAATCCAAGGCAACCTCAGGTACAAGATCACCCCCCAGATATTCAACATGCAACGAATCTACAAAGGAGATAGTTACGATTGGCCATTACATCAGTCAGCACCTGAAGTATAGTACATCATCTTATCATCACTCTCTAACTACTGTCAAATATATGTCAAACTCATACTTCAATCATACTGAATTGTTATTAGTTAATATTCTGAACACGTAGAGGGTTAAGACAGACTTGCAACTGCTACCGCGACACACTAGAATAGTTTCACTTTAACTAGTGTACTTAGAATTGGAATCATAATTAACCAATAATTTGACATGGCCTTGCCATAAAGTATCTATTGTTTCTGCAGGCGGACAGCTTTCCCATAAACCAATGCAATGATGCAACAAATACTAAGAAATATACCTGTAGTTATCCTATTACGGTCTCAATGGAATGCATTTTATTGCTGTTTCTTTACCTTCCTGACATCCTTTAGTGTTTTTACACATAGCGAACCACTGGTTAATAAAGACAACGAGGGTAAGGGGGCAAGGGGGCAAGGGGGCAAGAAACACCCACAGATTTAAGTTTCCATGAGCTGTAAAGTGCAGAGTGTGCTGTATCTTGTGGAATTTGTGCCACAAATACTATGTACTTATGGCCGTGTAAATCCTGAAGATATGAACCTGAAATAATGTTTTTGTACAATAACCAGTTAGTAGGGGATCTACTTGTAGTCTACAAAAAAGCCTTTTCCTCACATCGCAAAGTAAAACAAAGATGTTGGAGATGTGGAATTTCTTCTGTATCCTTAAATGTTATATCGTATGTTATATCAATAGGTGCTTCTAACGTTTTGGACACTCTATTTACTAAAATGAAATTGTATTTACTAAAAATCATTAGAAACCCCTAATAATGAAATGAATAAAAAAAAAAAACATAATGTACTTTAGTAAGGCTAAATACAACCAATAGTCAATAGTCAATAATGTTAAATGTCTTATGTCAATCTCTATTTAAAAAAATCACAACATATTCTATTTTTCTATTGTGGATCTTTAAATTGCATTTTCTCATAGGCTATCAGTGCTGCTGCTGTTAAAGCTTTATACATGCTGACACCCACAGTGGCTTAACCCGACGTACCATGACTCCCTGCACCCAACCAAAGCGAGTAGGCTCAGTTGGCGGCTCCTTATCTTCATCTTCATCTTCCTCAGAGCTGTCTCCTCCGACTTGTCCAGCTGTTGTCTCCTCATACATGGGAGGTTTGGAGTCATCCTAGTCAAGTCAAGTTACAAAATTTAATTTATTTATCTAAAGCAAACTTTGTAACAACAATAAAGAGTAATTCACAAGTGTTTTAACACAAAACTAGGTCAGTGTAAAATTCTAATTCATTCATTCATAAGCTTGTTTCACACTTTTGTTTTTAATGCACTCATAAATGGTGCTAAAAAGCACAGACTCCTTACCTCTGGGTTAGCATGGAGCTGGTACAGAGATGGCCTGAAGCGTCTCCGTCTGCCCCACACCTCTGTGTTGGCGTAGAAGTCATAGTTCGGAGGGGCGTCCAGAGTCTCGTAGCCTGTCAGAGCATCAGATCCACGGGATGCTACACTGTTCCCATCACCATAACACTGATAGTAACGAGACTCATCAAACCCTCCAGGTGTTGCCTTCCCATTGACTGACAGAGGAACCCTGGGTCTATATGCAGCCAGGTGAACACCATCGTTGACTACTGGCAACTCCATTTAAAAGGCAGAATAGCCTTTTCTGTATTTTAAGAAGGCTGTAGGAACAAAGGTAGTCTGTAAAGTAAGGTGACCTGAACAGTTTAGTAACAACTCTTTTCCTTCACAGCTCAGTCAGTCAGTGAGTAAAGGTGATGGAGCCATAGGGCGAATGAGCGAGGCTTTATTGCAAGGGTTGGTTTTATATTTGACCTTAACCAAGCAGGAAGAACCTGAGGCCATGTAAAACGGCTCGTTCAATGAACAGTCAAACAAGACTCATTACAGGAACTATTAAGGCTCACATGAATAATTTCACATTGCAGGGTCAACATAAAAAAAAACTTTTTAGACTATGGTGAGCCAGGAAATACAGCATCATCGACTCATTATGAAATGCTCCTCTGAAGATTAAACTTTATAAAGAAAAGCTCCAATAATGCAGATTTATCAGAAATGAGGTATAATATGTTACATGCTGTATCATGTTAGGTCTGTGTTTTTTTTTTTTGTTTTTTTTTTTTTGTTTTTGTTTTTTAGTTTAGTTTGAGTTGAGTTTGGATCCATGTGCATAAAAGTGCAGTTTGTTTCTGGTTATATAATCACAAATATAATAAATGTTGGGATAAGTCATAAGTAAACAGCATCACTATGAGATAACCTTGACCATGGCAACATAAGAGTGTATTTTAAACAAAGATTTGATTATTCTTTTTGCCGTTGTTCTGTAGTGTTGCCATAATGCAAAAGAAATGTTTGACAAGTCTTTTATTATAACAAGATGCTTTTTACAAGCAAAGAAGATATTTGAAGTAACAGACACTGAGATGTCCTGGAGATCTGCATATTAAGGTTTTACCACGGATCAAACTCTAAGAATCAACAAGTCTCCAAGTTCAGGTTACACATCATCAGGACCAGGAAATCAGATTTTGGTCTTACTTTGTTCTTCGTTGTAACTATGATACATGTTGTTTACAAAGTTACACCACTGAAAGGCATGCTGGGTACAGCTCGCTGGCTTACCGCATAACCTGTTATCAGCTGGAGAGGCTCCGTCACTCCAGTAAAGAAGAGAAAGCAGATGCTGGATAACGACAAACCTGTGTTCAAGGAGCTTGTAGGAGCATATTTATAATAATAATTTTAAGTACTGGTATATCCCTACATAAAGGGAAACAGAAAGTATACTTACATATTTTATTTCAAAAGAAATATACTAATGGTACAAATGAATACACTTAATTAGGAGTCAAGATAGTTTAAGAGGTGCACAAGTTTCTGACACAGCAAGTAACTAATAGTAGGACTGGGGTACAGTGGAATGATGACTACTGAGGGTTTAGTAAAATTCACAGCTGTTCTAGTGAGTGGACCCAGCCACAGCAGTTTAGCCTGTAAGACAACTGTAGATAAGAGGCTGGTTCAAGCTGATAAGTATTTACACACTGCTTGGAATCCAAAGCAGCTTTAAAACGTTAAGAGAAAAATACCTACATGTCCCATTGTGCAACTTAGTACCATTTATTTTACTGTTTTAATGTATTTATTAATAACAAACAACAAAATAATCTTATGTTAATCTCAGTTATTTAATCACAGTTAGTTAAACAGAACTGTGTTGCTGCCTTTTGACCTGATAGGTCTAGAATTGGAAAACACACCAGAAATACACCCCAGAACAGTGCAGTTTACAGTACATCCAAATAAAGCAGGGCCCACTATACTCTGCAGACTGATGTAGGCCAAGTATCTTATTTATTTTAGCAGCACATATAAGATAGGCATTGGCAAATGTCAAAACAGTGTATAGGAGCATAACCACAGGAAATATGGCTGCTGGGGTTGCTGTAGTGTTCATGCCCCTCCACCGTGTTGGCCGACAGGGCTTATTTTGCTGGTTTGTGCATTAACACTTTGCCTGAAAGTCTATAGTCAGTTATTCATTGATTTACTCATCTGCCAAATTTTGGACAGTCTCAAGCCTTGATGACATGACTATGACGTCATCAGGTTTCTACAAAGCTCCCATAGAGACACAGAAAACATTTTACGACTGTTTTTCACAGTTCTCTTTGTGAAGAACAAACTGACCTTTACTTGTAATGTCTGAGGAGTGCCCCTTTAAAAATCTGTTTATTTGGTGCTCACAAACTTTGACCAACCTCCCTGTCCCGGCTGCAGTCGAACAGAACAGTTACACGTGTCCTTTCATTACAGAGAAGAGACACGATTTTCACAGAAAGGTGTAGGCTCATTACTCTGAACTGCTTCTTCAGTTTTCAGACCTTGTTAAATGATTAAACTGGTCTGTTACCTCTACAGCGATGTGAGCTGAGATTTAAACAAGTGAATTTAAACTTGATGCTTGGACCAGAAGCAAGTCCAGTCCACGTACACTGTCAATGCTCCACGTACACTATCCATGCTCATGTACACTGTCATCTTCAGTAAGTTTAGTTTTCTCATAGCCTTCTCCTGTGATTACTGTTATGTTTTATGCAAATGTAGTTTTTCTGCTGTACCCTTTCATGTTCAGCTGAAATGTAACGATGGCTCACACTTGGCTTGAAGCGATACAAGCTGCTTAATTGTCCAAGACTTTGGTTCACATGGTCATTTACAACAATGCTTAACCAACACGTAGACACACAAACGCAAACCGTAGTGTGTTTAATCAGATACAAAATCACACCTTCCAGGTAAATGTGAGCACATACCCCCCCACACACACATACAAGCATATACTCAGACACTCAGTACAAGTTTCTAAGCATTTACATAACACGTGTGTACAAGGCGAGGCCAAGGTCAATATTGATCTGTATAGTTATTGCGTGATGAAAATAATCACGTTGCTCTTGCATATGTAATAAAACAAAGTCATGGAGCTAATATAAAGTCTATTACTGTAAACAGCACAGATTCTCTGACTGTATGGAATTGTACTGGAGCAATGAGCAGCATTCCTCTAAAGGTCACTGTTTTGACGATGGTGATGGTGGAGAGCACAACAATCCCTCCACAATTGCCCCGAGACATTCAGTTGGGTTGAAATTTATTGTTGGTGCTTTGGTTTCATGCAAATTCTTTGCAAAAAAGTGTTAAAGCAGCCTGGACACTACACAGGTAGTGTGTCTGTGGGAGCGAGGCCTGAAGAACAAAAGTATACTAAACTAAAGGTTTGTGAAAAGAAGTTGTTGACATTTAAACCACAAGTACTTTGTTTTAAAACTACATTCTTGGGTTATTTAGCCCTAAGACTCAGTCTTCAGAGTTTGAGTCAGGTTTCCAAAGTCAGCCAGTGTGCAAACACACCCAAATATGGATTTATATCTGACTTGTGGCCTTTGGATGTGGAGTGGAAAAAAACATGCCCCCCCATGCTCAGTGCGACTTGTTTGTGACACATTCAAATACACTTTTAGGAGCTGAATTTGATCATTTGCTGCTGTTTAAAAGCCGACTTTTTTCCAGCTAGTGGAAGGTGTTTACCTCTTAGCACAACAAGAAAATCAAACTACAGTAGGCTCAGCTACAGTTAAATATCACTTGGCTGAGAAAATGTCTGACCAGATGGGAAGCTCTAGTTGCACTGCCATTTATTTAGAACAGCAATGTGAAAACTGGGAGATCCAGATCTCTAATCCAGAAAGTGAGTCCAACATCACTGACCTTACACACGCACACATTAACATTGTGTGTTATTTTCAGGTGGTGACGATGTCAACCCTGTTTACCCATTATTTTTTTCAGTGAAGATTCCCAGTCGTGCAGGTGAAGTTACCTGGAAGTTGAGTCATTGCAACTGGACTGTCAGGTGCAATTAGTTCCAGGAGTCTTATCATTGCAGTTGCCAGACAGCAGGAAGTCGGCGTCCAACCAAGAACTTCTGTACACATTAAACTGAAATATAATGTTAATATGTGAGCAGGACAACTGAGAATCTTCAAAAGGAAGTCCAGTTGCCATGACTCAACTTCCAGACCCATTATTTTTGTTAGCAACTACACAATATAATCATTTTTGGATTACCTCTACCTGTAATATCTACTTTTTAGCTCTAGCAGTACTGAACAGTTGAAGTTTCTGATTCGTGTGGCGCTTTGGCGGGATCTGTCCAGAGTTAGAAAATACATCTAGCTGTACATGTAAAACTCACAATGTGGCATTTTGTTTAGCTTTAAGTTGTTTTTACTGGGGTCACATACTGGACCATTTCTTAGGCAGGTGCAATTACTTCCAGGAGTCTTATCACTGCAGTTCCCAGACAACATGTTCCAACACCAGGAAGTCCGTATCCAACCAAGAACTTTTGTACACATTAAACTAAGATAATATGTTAATACGTGAGCAGCACGAGAGTTGGTAGGTGGGCTTTTTAACTTTTTAACAAAGTCAGGCTAGCTGCACTCACCCACTGCCTATTGTCCCCCCATCTTAACATTTAGTATATAGACATGAGCAGCATCAAATGTTATGCAACTCTTAAAATAAAGAGCAATTATATTGACAGGATTAGAGCAGCAACTGAAACCAGTCAAAGTAGATGGATGGAGCATGAACAGTTTTAATGGACATGTTAGTTGCAGAATCTGACTCACTGCTACAGATCAGACACCCTGTTGAAGGAAAAAAGAAAAAAGTTCAATTGGGCACAATAAGAATAACTCAAACTAGCATTAAAAACAGTGAAGATGGATTCAGTTACTCACCAGTGCACCCTTTTCCCTGTGGGTGGTCTTCTTTACCCTGTGCACTCTGAAAGGAAAATTGGTTGTCTGGGACCAGAGAAAGGAAAGTAAGTTGCCAGGGCTATTGAACAGATCAATACTCCCACTTGGACGCAGTCTTGGTAAGAATAGAAATACTGAAATGGTTGCTCATTTTTCCCTTTGTAGCGTGATGGTCTGATAAGCTAATTGAATCATTTGATACAGAGATGGCAGTGGCCCATGCTAGCAGAGCAGTCTTTATAGCTTATAGTAGGATACAAGTGTATGCATTTGACAGGTTTTGGCCAAGCTTGCTTTCAAGAGTGAATCTGGCTTGAAATTCTGCCTAGACAATTCAGTGAGCTGTTGAAGCCAATAGTAAATAGTTGTCTCCTGTTCATGACCTCGCCATTATGTCTCATGCATCAATAAGAAGCTTTGAGTAAACGACTGGTCTAGCCACTCGTTGTCTTTCAGTGTGAAAGGGAGGCCTGGGAAAGACAACGCTTCCACTCCGACCTATGCTGTGCCGAAATGGATAAGAGGGAGGGGGATCCCTTTGCTGCATCTGCACCACATTGCCCATTGCATAATTAGCAGTGGAGAAAACATTATGGCCATGACGTTCAAATGGCGACTGAAAACCAGTGGAAGGTGGAGGGTGTACTGGACTCTGAAAGGGTGCGGGATCTACAATTCGCAAGTCACCATACGTTGGTCTGAACTGTGGATGCCAGGTTTGAGGTTCACCATAGTAGTTGCTCGGTTGGATGTGTCCAAAACCGGGGTAACTTTCATATTTTGATGGGAACAAAGAAACATGGACATGATCTGGTCCGCTTTGAGGTCTCCAGTAGTCATAAAGTGTAGGACGCATGTGAGCAGTGTAGTATCCACTGAGAACAGTGTCAGGTTGTTGATAGTATGACATTGGCAGGAGTGGAGCTGGATGCGTTAGACCCGACTCTGGCAATATGTCATGTTCAGTGGGGAATGAAGGCTTGTTAGGTTGCTCAGATGAAACCACGTCACTGTCAGTAGGCTGGGTGTCAACTGGCTCAGGAATCTGCTCTTCTGCCTCTTGCTGTCCATTTTCATCATCCGCCTCTGGTCCAGAAGAGTCATCACTGCTGGACGGCTTTGGAGTTGGAATAGGAAGAGTTAAGCTTAAGTGAAAGCCTGGCTTGGAATCTGTATGGGGATGTTTTCCACCGTGGATCTGGATGCTGCTTGGCTTAGGTACCTCTGAACTGAAATCCAATTCAACATTACCACCACTGTGTGGGTGTGAGTGTTCAGTGGTTGAACTATGTTCTTCCCTCTGGCCCTGAGCGTTGCCAAAAGGAAGATTCAATCCGAAGGTAAAGCCCCTGGGCCTGGGTGGTGGTTGCGGCTGGGGAGGGCTAATTTCCTCTGGCCATTGGGGGCCACCAGCAGACTGTGGCCAAGCTTGATAAGACACACTATGTTGGTATTGTGGCTGTTCATGGCTACTACTTCCCTGAGGGCTTTGCCAATTGTCAGCATCATCCTGATCTTTAGACTGCAGCTCTCCGTGGGACTGCCTCAGTTTCCGAATGTACTGCAGCGGGCGGCGATTCCCAGGACCATACATGTGTTGGCTCTCTCCTACATCCTGCCATGCTTCAGTACGCACAGATCTTCTGGCTGGGAGAAAAGACAGTTCTTTCAGCAGTTAAACAAAGTTGTTTTGTTGTTTAAGACTGAACATACAAATTTACGATTTGCCATGTCACCTTAGAAATATTTAAAAGTTTAATAAATGCATAAGAAGCCAGTTGCTGTTAAGATGTAAATATGAACAGTTTACTCTGAGCAGTCAATCTGCCGATGCTACTGCTGTTTTTTAAAAGCTAGATTTAACTAGATAAAAAGGTAGTAACATTTGCAGTACATCAGTGACATTTACTGTGGTGCATAAAAACCATTTAACATGGAGCATTACTCAAGGCTATTTGGACATAGGCCAACTCAAACATAACAGGCTCATGCTCACCTCTTGGAAACGTTGTAGCGAGGTCCAGCACACTCAAGCACACTAGCCATATACTGTGAAGCAATTACATATAAGCCATTTAACATTGTACAATTGGACGTGGCCACATCAATATTTACATGAAAAAACTGCTGACACCTCCTAGGAGCAATTTGGGAGTCAGTTTAAATTTTGAATATGTTACCTTGCAAGTTGAAACCCAGCAACCATAATTGTTGCAGCTGCACTCACAGTCTATGCTGGAACTGGAGCTACTTGGGCTGAGCTGGACTTGTGCATGCAGAGCTGCCCTGTCAGGTCTGGATCCAGGGGGGGGGGAAAGCAGATCTTGCTCAGAAGCAGAAAGAGAGTGGAGTGTGCAGGGTGTGCTGTGGTACACCTTCAAAATGTTTCAGTGGTCCCAGGTGTTCTCAATCGTGCATTTTTAATCAGGTGTTAAGCTGAGACAGCTAAGAGGGGGGAAAGCATACACACACACACACACACACACACACACACACACACACACACACACACACACAGGTGTGATCACTTGATGTGATTGCTCTGGTTGACACTGCTTATCTTTTCCCTGGAGATGTTATGATCGGTGCTCGTAAATGTCAGTCTCTTTCCAGGAATCTATTGTCTTGTTAACGTGCTGCGTTTCTCTGGTCAGCTGACACATTGCAAACCAGGATTCCTTTGATGTCGTTGAATTTGTGGTGGGACAAAGTTTTCCACTTGAAGTCCAGTGAAAACAGAAACACTGCAGTGCCGCACTGCTACACATCACACCTCATGTAGCTTCAGCATGATGTTTCAAATTCTGCCCCACACTTTTTCACCATTCATCTATTTTAAGTAACATTATGTATTTTGGTCATGCTGTAGACAGGCAGAGACCAGAGATCCACAGTCTTCTTCACAGGTGTTGTAGAAAATACTACAGATAACTGCAAAAATATGATAGTAAATCAGAAAATCAAACCTTTCATGCAGGTTTTATTTTCCACTGGCAGAATTAAATAAGCAGTGCAGCACCTCTACAACGACCGGTCAGATGTTATAAAACCACGTTACCATGCACACTAGCCTAACAGCTTGTGTTTGGCACATCAGTCACAAGAGAAGTTCAGCAGAGCATTAAAGATTGAACCTGGGCCTTGGTCATGCTTTCTAAGATGAGCCAAGCACTTACCGGTTCCTATGCCAAACAATGATGGATGTGCAGCTGTCCTTGTTCATTTGAACTTATTTTTTTATTTGTCTATTTACTTACTGCTGAGGTGAGGTGGTGGATTCTTGCTCGATTAATGACTTTGATTTTAACTTTTAAGCACAGCGTCTTGTTTTTACCTGCAGGTGAAACCTAAAGTACAGCCCCCTCTGGATACTAGAAATGACAAATAGTGACACTGTAGAAACGCATTTTGACCAACACTTTGCTCCCATCAGAGCCTCATTTCAATTCCACACACCCATCAAGCCTTAACCATTACACATGTCCTCAAAAAGTACTTTATAGAGAGGCCCATTTCTGCCATGAAGAGAAAAAATACATGAATTAAATTTTAAATGATATGCATGAAAATAAAACTTCTACTTGAGTCATAATCAAGAACTACTATACTGAAATTTTGACAATCACATTCCTATAAATGTACATTCGCCAGGATGCTGATCTTTTAGAATGAGTTGCTATTAAAAGCCATATCTCAGACTGGCCAACAAAAAGAAAAGATTAACATGAACAAGACAGCACAGATGGAGGAAGATGGAGGAAGATGGACAAAAAGTCTGTTTGTGAGATGGAGTCTCAGATTCAGGCATCAGTCACGGTGTGGTGGTCTCAGGTTGCTTAAGTGGTAGCAAAGTGGGTATACGGTAACAAAGGATCTTGAACAATGAAGCCTATCACTCCGTTTCGCAACTTCTAGGCCAAACCCTGTGGACAGCACTTGATTGGAGCCAATTTCATCCAACAATGGGACAGTAATTTAAAGCACAGCTCCGAACTATAAAGCAAAGAGGCAGTCAGCCCTATTCTGTCTAGAATGGAAATAAAGGGGCCAGCACAGTCACACGATCTTAACACTACTGAGCTGTTCAGGGAGCTGCTTGACCGCAGGGCACATTAGATCAGGGATATATATTTAGTGTTTACACATGCATATGTACGTAGATAACTTCAGATAACTTTAGCCCCATTCGTGTTGTTTAACACATCTCCTTTTCAGATGGGGAATGGTCAGCCACAAGAGGGCGGACTAGGGCATAATCACTGACAGACAGTGGATGAAATGTCTTCAAGGCTGTAACTGCTGCAAATGGAGGATTGTTTGATGAAAGCAAAATCTGACACAGTTATTCTTCAATTAAAAATCAGTATTTCTTTGTCAGTGACTCTATTTTCTGTTGATTTTGTTATATTTCTTACTATTTTCATGTATGTTTTCATGCAAATCTTGATTTAAATTGCTGCAGGAACAAAGTGAAGATATAGAAAAGCTAATTTACACCTTAAAGCAGCACAGCGTGGGAGAGGATGCAGCTCATCGAGTCTAAAGCTCTTTTTTGTTTCTCCCATCATCAGTAATCCCTCGGTTTTCCAATGTTCGACAGTCATTTGTTTGGCCTTTGCTCTCCCCATATGCATTCCCCTCTCCTTCTCCTCTTGATTGATTGCTCTGCGCTCTGTGTCATCCTTCGGTGAATGATGTTGTTTGCCTCCCTGACAACCAGTCAATACCTCATTTTGTTTCGTTTTCAGGTGTCCCGTGCCATGTGCGACTGTGTGCTTTTGTGTGTGTTTCTGTTTATTCTTGTTTACGTGTTTTTTCTGAGAGAGCACTCACTGACTCCCTAGTTAATTGCTTCACTGATTAGGACCTCATCCTCATGCCTGCTGTGTTGATTTAAAAAGTTTGCTCACTATGTGTGTGTGTGTGTCTCTCTCTCTCTCTCTCTCTGTATGTGTGTGTGTTTGTGTGTGGTTATATGTACTTCCATGCACTCCAGTAGTGGTACCTTTATATATGTGCAGAGTTGTCACCATCAGCAGCAGCAGCACAGCGCAGTGAGGAAGCTGAGTGGGTGTTGCGCTGGAATAATGATGACAAAGAGCCACCTGTCAGAGCTCAGGCTCTTTCAGAATGTCATTTCACACTGAATGGGTAATCACGTCGGCGGTGTGTGAATTGGAGGCTGCGGGATTAAAGGCTTCTCAAACTTTTTAATGTCAAGTATCCTCTTGAAGAGGCAGAAAAACTCACATGGGGAAAATAATATGGTACGGGACATGTGTCTCCAAGAGGGACTTTCGAATTATGAGATTTAGTGAAGCACAAAGAGGTGTGTGTTTCCACCTTATTGTAGGAATGATAAGGTGGAAACAAGAGGACGAGCAGAGCTCTGTTCAGTTACCAGATACAGAACATATTTAATGTGATTGGTCCTGAGCCGAAGGCATCTAAGCAGCTGGGATGAGTGGAAAGTGATATTTAGTTTCATTTGTGCATTCAAAGCTGTTATCAATCTAATGTCTGTGCTTTACAAGCCATGAAAAGATGCTCCATGCCCCCCCTCACATGATGTTTTGCGGGTCGTATCTTGCCCAAATACATACAGCTTTGCTCAGTAATTTTGAACATTAGAATAAATTAAATTAAATGAAAAAGCTCTGAAACCTCCTGATTAAACAGCAATAGGTGAAATTCTCTGATTGGCTGGAAGGGCAAGAGCTTTTAGAAGAGGACATCCCTGCTGTGCTATCATGCTGTTCAATGAGGCTGTTTATTTTCTGTGCTCCTGTAACTCAAATTGCCCCACAGGGAAACGCGGGAGAAAAATAATGTCACATGCACCAGTCACAATTTCACAATAATTGAATATAACTGGATAATACAGGTACGACAGGAAGCAGTGGGAAACAGCTGGTGTGTCTGTCACAGTGGAAAAACATATTCCTCTGAAACACTAATGCATGATGTACTGTAAGACTGGGATCATCCATCAAGTCCAGTCTATCACAGGGCTGATATTAAGAGACAGACAACCATTCATTTAGAGTCACCAATCAACCTAACTACGTCTTTGAAAGGTTGGAGAACAGATGTAGGGAGACCATGCAAACCTGGGTCCTTCTTGCTCTGAGGTGACAGTGTACTTAATTATAGCATGTGACAATCCACTCCAACCTTTATTTGAAGCACTCAGAGCACACTTTTTAAGTAATATTTATGTCGAATTTGTGTCAGTATACTCTGAATACACCAAAATACAACAATTCAGTCCAGACTGGCCATAAAGAGAGGGACATGATGGGGTCCAGCATCCACAGTCAAAAGTGTGCCTACATCTGAAGCTGAGTCTTCAACAGTACAAGTATGTTCTCTTTGTGTTTCCCTGTTGAGTTTCAATGGAAGGAAAGTAATAAAAGGAGGAGTTTTGTTCCAAAAGGCTGCAGCTGTGAAAGATGAGGCTAAACTGGAAGGTTGAAGCCTGATATTGTCTTCAGAGAACTAATACATTTACTAGTGTTTGAAGACATGTTTGTCCTTTAAGGTTTTAAACCTTCTGTCATCCTGTTTCTATTCTCTTCACGACAGTAGTTCCAAACTCAAAGATTGCGAAAAGATTTGTGTAACAGGTTTCTGTGGTGTTTGCTTTTATTTGCTCTAGGTTGCTTGGTGTCCGGTGCCTGACCTGCTCCCAGTAGCCACTAGGAGGCAGGGGCTCAACACAGCTGAACAGTGTTTGTCATCTGACTGCAGGAGGGCCAGCAGCCTGCAGCCTTCACTCACTAGCTCCAGCGTACTGGTTGAAAATATACGGTGATATTTGATGTCAATTGTGGTCTATGCTAAAATACATTCCAGAGTTTATAGTGCTTTACATTAAAGTTACAATATGGCTTTAAATCTAATTTATCTTTTTATTTCAGAATTTCATGGGAGTCCGTTTAACTCTACTGGAGAGCGAAACCCTGGAGAACATCAAGAGGGACTTTGGAAAATAAACAGAAAACTTAAGTTACTGACAGTTAGTAACTAAAGTTTAGTTTTATTCCGGATCAAATTCACGACGAGCATGTTTCAAGGAGATTTGTTGAGGCAGGGCTGGGAAATCCCGGCCCTCCAGGGCCCCCGTTCTAAAGCAACCGTGAAAACTGCAGCCTCTACTGGCACAAGAGGTAAATACAGGACACTGTGCATTTGGCTACGCTAGTGACAAAGCAACACAGTTGGAGGGACAGAAATGACAGAGGATATGTACCTAACTGAGATCAAAACACTTTACCTTTGTTTGCCTATGAGAAACACAAAGAAGGAACTAGACAAAGATCCCAGACAGTTTCATTATACTGTATGAACACATAATATGTGTTTTAATATCTACTACAGAACATATGAAGCAGTCTTTTATTGTGTGTATTGTACAGTCAGACTCGTGTGCTGTATATTTGCACACATGATTTTCACTATTTTGCTTCTGTACTCCAACCACAGTGGAAACAATCAAAATTGTACATTGTTAGTTTTACTCTGAACGTTTGGTTAAAATTATGATATGATGTCTGTAGGAATTACGATCAATGTTAATCAACAAACCTCAGTTTACAAGTTGAAAAAGCTTTGGACAAATTAATAATCACACTGTATATTAAAGTGTCATTTACATTCAGTCATTTGACAGATGCTTTTATCAAAAGCAAACTTGACTACAGACTACAAAGGTACAAAGTGAGCAAAAAATAAAGGCAGGCACAGAACGCTGAAAGAAATGTGCTGTGAAAGGAAATGTTTCAGTTTCAAGGACTGTAGTGTAAATAAAATCATTTACTACATTAAAAGCACTGACAGCTGAAGAGAGTAATAGTGATGATCTCAATGTGATCTGTTGAATTCACAAAACAATCGGCAAGAGTCAGGATCTGAGTGGAGAGGAGAGGGTACCTACCAACAGGGGTCCAAAGAAGAACCAAGTGAGAAGAAGGTCTGTCTGATGAGTCACGTGAGACCTCACACACTGCAAGATTTAAAGAACAGGCCGCTGACATCTCGGTGCCTGATACAGTCAGAGGTCTTGTGAATTCCAAGTGTCAGTGGGATCACAGTATTAGGCAGGCAGTTTTAATGTGATGTAACTGATGAGTGTAACAGGTAACCCCTAAACAATCCCTCAATTTTCTTTGTCCACACACACACACACACACACACACACACACACAACACACACTAACACTTCTAAATCACTCTAGACAGTCACAAATGCTCTAACGAGCAGCAGAGACAGAAAATCTCAGACCCTCCATCAAAAATCACAGTCATTTTAAATCTGACTAATTCTTTTCCTATTTTAACTCAGTGAAGTAGAACCAGGGCTTAATATCAACTCCACTTTTCATCCAACTAATCAACCATCACATGGTGATAAAAGAAGGAGAAATGCTTCACATTCGCTGCTTCTATCAGTGGCAACAGCTCTAATGTTCTCTCTCCCCACACTCCTCATCTTCTGGAGCCATTACCAACGACAGCATGGCAACAACAACAAAAACAACTGCATATTAATGGCAGGAAGATATGCATAGAAATCTATATACAATTTGAATTACTGAACAGCAGGCAACAGTAATTAAGTCATCAATCTCTTGTGAAATAGCACAGCGTTTGGAGCAGTGTTGTTTGGGGCTAATGTTTTTCCACACAAGGGGAAGAGCTCTTGTCCTTAAAGTGGCTCTTGATGAAAAGGAAAAAAACAAACAAGCTGAATTTGTCAAATCAACACAGTTTTATGCTTTAATAATACATTTATATACATTATATACTGCCAATAGATCAAATGACTCTTTGTATCTCTACTAACAATCAAAGCCACAAGGAACGATCTCCAAAGCTGCAGGAACCCCAGGGACCTGTGGGGTGTTTTAGCGTCTTTCAGCTCATTGTTTCTGTTTTATGGCCTTGAAATGAAACTGCTTTGTGTCACAACTATTTTCTGGATAACTTTGGTCACTCCCTAATTGAATCATAGTTTCATTTTCAGCCTTTGGTCCTGCCTGTAAAAAACCTAGCACCTGAAGAGTTCCTGTGATTATCTACTGTACCTGTGTGATGTATCTTGGCGTCTGTATTGAAGATCCTCTATTCTGCTGTTGTCCCAAACAAGTTTTAATAAAGATTCACCTTTCTGCCCAGTCATCTTATGGTTCCGCCTCTGAGAACTTCACAGTGTATCTGTGTTTACCAATAGTGTAACCTGCGTGAGTGGCGACGTGGGTGGACCCCCACAGAATTATGAAAAAGACTTTGTTGTCATTTAGCTGGCAAATCTCCAGATAGGCTGCAGAGACTGTTAATACCAATTAGCAGGACAAGAAAGTCAAAGCTGTGTTTGGAAACTTCAGAGAAAATAAACAGACCAAGGATTTCCGGTGTGGTTCTGAGGGCTCACCTGTCCTCTCCACACTAATGATGAGATCCTCTGATCTGTTAAAAGCCACATGTTCACAGTCTGTGATGGCAAATATTGTTTCTGCCCTGTCAACTTACCAGAGAAATCCCACCATCTAATCACTTTCTCTTTGCCAGCTGGGAGATTATTGTGGTTTATGACGTCTTCTGAGAATCAGCTCTGCACCTGAGATTTATCAAAAGGAGTTGACTCCAGTGCTGGAGGTCTTACCTGATGCACACGTGTAATTGCCAGTGCTGTGTTGATTCCAGATGAAGGAGTCCAACTGAGATGATTAGAAACACATCCTGCTCTCATGCTGTGAAAGTACATCAAGCTGAAAGAGGCAGTGTTCACACTGTGCTTGCAGGAAGTACCCCCACGTTGGACACCTGCTGACAGCATGGGGGCAGCTAGTTGAACCTGAGAACGTGAGGACTGTCAACAAACTGCCAAAACCAGTGAAAGTGAAAGCAATGAAGAAAGCTGTTTATCAAATTTGTCAAAGTTCTACAATTCACACAGGATGTCTTGACCACAGGAGAACGCGCTCACATAGATGGATGGAGACGCATGAGAAAGGATTTCTATGACTGAAAGACAAAAAATTCATTTGAATTTGCTGATAAACCTCTAGTGAAGTAAAGAAACAACTCTGAGTGACAGCCAAAGATCTGAAGGCATCAAAGAAACTGGTTAACATCTGTGTTAGAATAAACCAAATCTCCAAAGCAAGTCCACAACAGAATGACTTCAAAAAATCAAAATCCTCCTGAATGTTGTGCAGGTCTTCTGTTTTCGTATTCACACTTCCTGTTTTGTGAGTCTACATTGGTGGCTGATTAGTGTAGTAGTAACATCACCGCCTACCATGTGGGAGACTGGGGTTCAAATCCCAGCTGTGGCCTACCTCCGGTAGTGGTCCTTAGCAAGGCCTCCTCAGGCTTACCCTTGTAAGTTGCTTTGGATAGAAGCATCTGCTAAATGTACCTTAAGCACCAAATTTGTGCTGCTTATAGCAATTACTATGCTGGATACTTACATTTGATAAGAAACATTTATATAAAAAAAACAATTTTGATATTATTAACTAAGCAAAACTATTTTACTAACTTCAGATTTATGAACCTGCTCTGAACCAGCCCTCATAAGGCTTTGGTGGAAAAGACACATTAGATTCTTTTTGTGAATATAATATCTATATTGAAAACAACTGTGTATTTACTTCATCATCCTATTTTTTGTAAACCACCCACCAAGACAAATTTTTTGTATGTGAAAAACTATAAGGAAATAAACCTATTTCTGATCGCCTACACCATTCACTCCTCTAACCTCGGGGTGGAACTCGCCTCAGGCTAGTGAGAGACTGCTGCTGGAGGCCAGGTACAAATGAACACAGCATTTTGTGCATGCTTGTGAATAGAATAGACAACAACAGAAAGAGAAGAGAAGAGAAAGAATGGATCTTTCCTGGTTGTGGTTCCCTTTCTTTCTGTCTGTGTTGAGAACAACTGTAATGAGGCAAAACAATTTCCCACTGGTATTGATAGAAGTTTTTTTTTATTTTGAATCTTGAAACACCATAACAAATGTATACAGTCATGTTAGTGTTTGTTGTACTACTTGTACTACTAATAGTAATTCAGCTTTAAGATTAGGGTTTGTGGAAAAGGTCAGTGTGTCTTGTGCTTTAATTTATGCCTGACTTTTTCAATATGTAACCCAGATTGTAGTCTTTGTCTAATCTTGACTGAATACAACCACTGACACAGTAAATTAATAATATAATTCATTAATAATAGCCATATATTATGGCATAGAGGTAAACACTTGGGTTATTAAGCAAGAAACACAAGTCAAGCACAAAAAACACGAACCTGACTGCTGACACTGTTGTAATGCTTCATAATAGAAAACCGTCTAAAGCGCAAAATGCTCTAAAACTTGAAGATCTCATTATCTCTGCCAAGCTGTTCTGTGAGTCTGACTTGTCTGTCTGAGTGCTGACTGTAACAGTATGACCTCCTGATGTTTTTTCAATGCACCCTGAGGCCAGACAGGCTCCAACTGGTCTTTTATGGTGAGGTTATCTTGCGAGGCATAAAATGAACACGGGCCCCCATATGCAGGATTCCAGCCTAACAGCACAAATCTCAGCAGCCGGTCCACAATCAGCACCTTGAACAGCATGACTCCGTGATCCTTCAATCCCATTAAAGATCATTATCATCAGTTTATGGAATAGCCACATTAGATGTTTTTGTAACTGATCTGGATTTTGTAGATTATTCAAATGGATTTTGAATCCTGTGACTAATACAAAACGAATGTTGCACTGTCCTGTTGCGCATTTTATCTTAAGAGTAAACAGCATCAGAGAGTTAATCAGTGTCTCTTTTTTCATTGTTGTTTTTACTGTTGATTAAATAATTATTTGTGAACAGCAGCTAGGTGCACAGGGGCAGAATTTGAAAACTTAGAGAGAATTAATGACCTAAGAGTGACTTTTTTCCAGCACGTTTTCGAAAGGCTGCATTGGTTGAAACTGCTCAAACTGTGTAAAAATACATTTTTGGCCATTCAATCCACAAACTGCCCCAGAATGCATCAGGATTTTAGGCACAGTGCTGTTCCAGCTGGACATAGTTTGGCCCATAGGAAGTCCTTCACAAGCTGCCCAATCAGAGCAGGGATGGTTGCCCCAAAGAACCCACATTATGCAAAATCCCCTTTTTCTTTTTATAGCACTTTGCTTTGATGTTTTTTCTCCTTGACTTAGATTTTGTTTGCTTGCCTTGTTCCTCACTTGTAAGTCGCTTTGGATAAAAGTGTCTGTTGAATGACTAAATGTAAATGAAAAAAAATAGAAATGAAGAACTTTATGGACACCATAAGTGTTAAATGATCTCTAAAGAATTATGTTAACCCTGGACATGTGTTTTTTTTTCTAAAATGAACACCATTGTTGTCCTCGCTGACCACGCTGCGTGGGTACTCAGGTGACTGTGAGTCAGAATTAAATCCTAAAAGATCCCTGCCGCCCAGCGTCAGTCACATTCGACCAAGATGTCACGACTCAGAAGCACCACTTTCCCTTGCTGAAGAAGAGATTTCTTTATTTAATCAGAAGCAAATGCCTCTGTAATAAATTACAACCTCCAAGTGGGGTTTAAGGGATTTGAAGCTGAGCGACAGAGAAGCAAGAACGGCGGCGCTAAGTGCGGCACGCATTCAGGGCAGATGAGGCCGAGGTGATGAAGAATGTGAGAGAGGTCAGACTCCACTTAGAAACTGAACTATTTACATGAAAGAAAAGGCAGATGGTGAATCAGGTGATGCTGGTGTCATGGAGGATCATATCTAAAAAGTCATAATGTTTTACTCTCTCTCTCTCTCTGCTGTTTTTCACCTCACACCTCACACTCACAGAGAGCAAACATCTGCTGATGGTTTCACTCTGTATGAATGGAGCTACAGCCGATGTGACTACTCATGAGCACTTGAGCCAAGACGTGTTACAAGCTACCCAAATAACACATATTACTCCTCATGATGTTGTCATCTACACAAAGTAAGTATAATCACCTTACGTTTTAACAGTTCCTAGAGCTGTGTGAAAATCAGGTGGAGTTTGGCGAACACAAGTCTCCTTGGAAACTAAAATGAAAAAGATTTCTCCATCATTAAGAGTCTATTTTAGGCTTTCTCTTCATTTAGTTTCTTAAAAATTTTGCAAGGTCACAGTCTTTTGATTCTTTCCTGCTTTTGTCTCATTTCTCACGTTCTTCACCTTTTCCTCCCACGGTTAACGCTCGTCTTCTCTTAACTCATCCTTCAGTTTCGGCGTAGAAAAGGAAACATTTGTACAATCTGTCACGTTTTTTTTTTTTTCCTTTATAAACCAGTCGTGCACATGAATTTAAGCAACTTTCCATCTCTCAGTCAAACACAACTAGGATCTCACAGTTGTTTGTGCTTTTAAAAATCAAGTCAGAATTACAGTGGATTTTGAATCTTTAGATTTTTTCTTCTTGTGTGGGGTTTATTCAGTTTTTATACAGTTAGTATTTCTAAAAGAAGAGAAAGAAAAGAAAAAGGTAAACAATAAGAAAAACCAACCTACTGCAGATGTTATCACACCGTTTACAAACCCAATTTTCAGAAAAACCTGGACATTATTCAAAATTCCCTGCATCTAAACCTGTGATTTGATAATTAACTTGAACATTTACATATCAAATGAGCTTAGAACAGCTTGGAAATCAGCATTTAGAGGATTTAGACGTTTATCTTTACAGGTTTCTTTCCCCCCAGAAAAATATCAGCAGTAGTGCAGATGCTGCTGTATTAGGTAACACACAGTAATAAACACAGTTTTAATAGGTGGGTATATTTAAAAGTACAGTGCATAGATGCAGAGTGATAGGAGGCAGAGTTCAGATGGATTATCTCACCATTGTCTCTCTGGATATTGTCCTTGTACTGTCCAGCCACTATAGTCCAGTCCACTCATTTGACTCTGCCTTCATTACCCTTCATCCCACAAATACATCATAATATTTGTATAGGTCGTACTGACTTTGCATTCGTCCAATACTTGCCCATACTTGTGAATGTAATATGTAAAGAATGCTTGAAGGGAATGTCTTCTGTCCAACTTTTCAATTGGACTCAAAGATGAGCTGTTTAGACTTTGGTGGCCAGAGGTCAAGGTCACGGTCACCTCATGTTTATCCTGTCCTTGTTGTGAATGTAATGTCTCAGGAACACTGAGAGAATTTATTGTTTCAAGGATGAATTGATTCGATTTTGGTGGTCAAACATCACCCACACATTCAGAAAGGGTTTTTCTGAATGTGTATTTCTTCTCTGCATTGTATGTCCCAAGTCTTTTACATAGACTCTTAACCAGGACATTTTACCATCTTGTAGCACATTTCCTAGAAATCATTCTGAGACCTTTAAAGAAACCAGCGGGTTGGAGTTTGCTGTATCATCTTCTGCAATCCATGAACTCATGCCCCAACACAACCTTCATTATCTCTAATTATTATAAAGAATACTGTTACAGAGCCAGTACTTTGGTAAAGAAAAAAGTCTTTTCCACACATGAAGCAGATTCAAGCTGTGCATCATGAACAGAAGGGGGGAGGAAACGCACCCAAACTCGAATTAATTCTCGCTGAATGAACTCTCCATTTATTTAAAGCTGATGCAGACTTAAAAAAAGAATAGAACTGAAAAACCTGAGGTTGAATTATAAGGTTAGAATCTGCCTGGAAGATTTGACTTTCTAGCTGACTAAACAATTCATCTCTCTAAAAGTATAAACCAACATCCAAAGATTCAAACATCATGAATATGTAAATCCATGCGCTGCCACATTCGCAGAATGCGAAGAATGAAACAAATGCACATTGGGAGTGATCACGATTGACACTTTTGCACTTTGGAGAGAACTTTGGCACCAAACTTTCCATGATCCAAATCAAATGTGATCTACTATATGAAAAACTGGAGCACTTTATAGAAACTCATCTACATCCACCTCTGTCAACCATAAAAATAAATTGTGTTTCTACCTCAGGCCTGGGAAAATATTTTGCCTTTACCATCTTTGTTACCATGGTTACATTTGCCTGTAATGACCTGCCAGGTTGAATTTACACAAAGCAGTTAAGTAGAAGGAATATATAGTTGCTTGGATGTAATTGTGCTGTTAAGACTGGGAGAGAGGGAAAACATCCGTACAAATGGATGTGGTTAATCGCAGGAGGGGCCGGTGTGCATCAGGACAAATTGTTTGGTGATTGGGGCAGACTCCGAGCTCAGCGAGCGCTTCTGTTCTATAGAAAATACTGTGTGACCCAGTTTTCCATCTCAGACATGTAACACAGAGATCAGGCAGGTATTTCTAGACACAGGATGGTGTTATTGTAACTTTCAAAAGGTTCAGAAAATAAGTTTTGCAGAGAAACGCCTCAGGGAAACAATTAGGAATATTTTCATTGCAATAGTGCTTTCAGTGCTGCGCTCTTATTCATTTTTGACACTCTTTGCAATATATTGCTGTGTTTGGATTTCTTTATTAAATGAAAGGTTTCATCATGCAACAAATTAGATGGGCAAATTACTACATATTTGAATTCTAAATCAAACAACAGTACAGCTGACTATCTAAAGTGTTTGCTTTGTTGGAGAAGGTTCCTCCAACATACAAATGATTTTTGATACATTTGGGTAATATCACTATAACTTCTGCAAACATGGAACATGTGTATAAACCAATAATTATTGTGACTTTGTTTTTTGTCTTTGGGCTTAAAGAAAAGCTTTGGCATTTCAGGAAATGTGTTGCTGTGTGTGACGTGAGTAGCGGGATGTAACTACACTCCAGTATTGCACTTACATACAAATCTGAAGTCTTTATCTTTTAAGTGTTTTTCATGTCTATCTTTTCATACTTACCTTAACTATCAACAACTCAATAATCAATACCTGATAATGGGCAGTAACAGTACCAGATTCCAAGAACAACATCTGAGATCTATGTCCAAAAGAGTGGAAGTCCTAGGACCAGCTAAGATATTCCACAGGACCCTTGAGCTCCCAGGCCTCTGGTAGAGGACTCGTAGTTGAAGGACAAAGACTGACCACAGTTGGCAAGTAGGGAATTTTATTTTTGTTTAACAAAAATATCTGACATTTTAATACCACTAAGGGGACATCTTTGTTTCAGCATCTTGTCCAATGACACCAAATAGCCATGGAGGAACCAGGAGCAAAACCACTGACCCTGGGGCTCACTGACAGTGATGCAAACTGATAACTGATTGGCACTTTTAACACTATGTATTACAATAAATGTTCTAAAAGTACAGGGTAACTGACCCATATGTCAAGGGTCTTAACCTGTCACGCAATCAAATGTAACAAGGAGTGGCGCAGTGACACTGTGTGAGGTGAAAACATTTATCGAAGGCCCAATGTACTTGAAAATGCAGGCAATCCAGAGTACTATAACCCCCCACTAAAAAATTAGTAATACTTTCCTGAGTAAAACTCAAATCTGAGCACACTGAAGTGATACACACATGGTTAGTTTCAGAGTGGCTTACACTTCCCAGGTATATAATTTCCATCATTTCCATTATGTGTAAATGTCCATAAATCCACTTGAATTAATAAAAATGTGCAGCTCTCTGTAACTCTCAGTAACACTTACCTGACCATTATTAGATGTATAAGTTTTTGTCAGTATTTATATAATTCAGCATTCTTTACATCCTTGGGTGCACAACAAACTGTGCTTATCTGCTGATTTTTGACTATATGGCAATGTTATACGGTTGTTCATACAAAAAATGTGCTTATAAACCTCTTTTCTCAAGTTTCAAAAACTTGGAAAAGGTGAGTAAGGAGTACATTAAGTGTTCAAAATGTGTATTTGGTAGAGTCACAGAATTCAAAAGCTCATTATAGAATTCTGCTTTTCCAGGCCGTGTTAAAGATGACATCTTACACCCTGTTGCCCTATACCAAGGTAATCCTCTGTGTGCTTCAGAGAAATCTGTCGACCATCTCTGTTAATCTCTCCACTGTTGTATGGCCCAGGGCTTTGCCTAAGCTCTCCACCAGCGATAAGTCCAGAGAGAAAACTTGGTGGAATGAAAATCTTGCCTGTTCTATTATCATATTTTTATCACTCCTCCAGGTTCAAATCCCAGAACTACTCAAGTCTTTGCTCACAGGAAATGTCACAGCAACAGTAGGAAACATGGTGAACTGAACATCCCCTGAATTTATTAGATACCATTGCATTCAAAACTTTTCAATCCCTGTTGCATGAAATGTACAAACTTTCAGCTCTGTGCAATGAACAAGTCAAACAAGAACAGTGTAACAACTAATGTTATAAGTTGTTGTAACATTAGTTGTTCTGATATTGAAGTTTCTGAAATATAACAAGCATCGTCAGTACTTAGTAGAACAACCTTACTAGCACCACCCTAATTCTTATTAAATCCAACCAAGCCTTGGTCCATTGCGTCACCAAGCCACCACCATGGTTCGCTGTAGACTATTCTTTTTAGCATATACTTCATTCATCTGCCCACAGTCATACTGTAAATCAATACATCAAGCTTCTCTGTTCACAGAATTTAAAGAGATTTTCCTCTAGTCAGAGAGCACATGGCTGCTCCTCTGATAATTAATTATTAGAGTCGATAACAACAGAGAATCTAAAGTCTGAAAACTGATATTATAGCAGAGTTAACACATTAAGAAGTATCAACAATAACTAAATAGGAAATCAACTCTAATCAACCGTAGCTCGTTTGGCTTTTAGGTTTCATGAATTTCATGAATTACAAGGAAATTGCTCATTTTATGTTCAATAGAAAATTCAGACAGGACTGGGTCAGCACGTTAGAAACCGCTGTATTATTAATACCCAAAAAAGCACTGAGCCATGACTGCCGTTGGTATGATTTTAAGGATGACTGATGGAGTGATTGACTGGTGATAACGATAGCTTGATAGAATCAGTCAACAGGGCAAGATGGATTCTCACCAGTGATTTTAATATAAAGGTGACAAGCGACAGAACCATCACTTATTATTTTGCATTTCAGCTCCGGTTTTCGTTATTATATTAGGGATGGTGACGCTTGCTTCCAGTCTTGGCACAGCCAGTGACATTTTGTCAGTCCATTAATGAGGCAACGTGGAAAGTGACAGCAAAACTGTCAGTGTTAACTGAATTCTGATAATGATGAGTGTAAAAACCACCAGTGTGATGATTGGACACATTATACGCAGGAGCTTGCTCACCGGAACCAGATCGGCTGTCTAGGGCTTCACTTTTTAATCAACATTTGTCACCTCAAAATGATTTAGTTTAAATTTTTTTCCTCCAAATATTACCATGTATCAAAAATTTGACATAGGGGATAAGTCGTTGACATTTCTCACTCAAAACCACAAACAGCAGCTTTGTGATGGCACTTGAAGAACATAAGGAATTACTAAAATCAGTAGGTTTTAGCTTAGCACAGAAATAGTACTACATTTCTTTATAACTAGTACAACATTAAATTAGGAGGAGGACCGTGTTTGACCATGACTTTTGAGACACACTATCATTAACTATCATTAATGTCACACTGGGGTGAACTGAAATGAACGAATAGTTGAGAAACGTAATATTAATAGATACATTTTTAGTGATCCACAGTATTAACTTTGTGAACTATTTTCAACATGTGTGTCTTTAAAACGCATCTTGACATTCAGCACATACACAGACCTAGTGTTTCTATTTCAACATCAAAAACAAACAAACGCAGACAGGATAGCAGGATACCAAAACAGATAACTACTTTCCAATTACATGGAATCATGTAGCATGTTTATGCTTCAGATTTAAGAAATTGTTCATATCTGAACCACAGCTGATAATACAGCATATAAAATAACTCGATATTTATAAAAAATACATTATTCTTTATCAGAAATTACTGAAAAAGCAATAGGCTTCATCAGTTTTCTTACCGTCACACTAGAGGTGCGGCCTTAGCCCCTATACAGCACTATAAACTAGAGTAGACAGAAACTGAAGCTTTATCAGAGCTGTGAACTCAGGAAGAACTAAGTTCCTTATCTCTTGGTCCACCTTTTGGTACACTATAAGTGGACAGAGTTTGTTCTAAAAAGTGCATGTGGAGTTAAACTTTTCTTGCAGAGATGCTGGTATCAGTCAGAATTGTGGTTCCTTCTCAGTTTGGGCACTAGGATCAATTGTATCATTGTATATCACAGTTATATCACAGATAATACTGTAATATAATGACAAGACTACTCAGGCAACTGCACTGAAGTCAAACATAACAGCAACCACGAGAGGGTGAGACATCGCAGGACTCATAACCAGGGTATTATACTTCTCATCATACGTGAAAATGCAAGACAGTGATGACCCAGAGATTTTATGCAGGAGACAGGTATATATGTGGATCTACTGATGCACATCCCACCTAAACATTCTGTCCACATGTGTTTGCCTGTTGTACATCTTTATGTGTACTCTTTATGTGTCTCTTTGTCTCGCTCTGTCCCTCTCAGAGGACGTGCATCCAGACAGTGTTAAATGAGAACTCTGCCATACCTTATCATTTTAGAGCAACCTTTCAGGCCTATAACGCAATCAATCTACATGTACCGTGTAATCATTATCTACCCTGACTATAACTGACTGCATTGAACTCTCTGCAGGGTGTGTTTGGCTGCTGTGATTTAGTGGGAAAGTCAAAAGTCTCTCTCTAGTCTCTTTGCGTATGACATGATAGAAAAGTTTCAACTTGCTTTTATATGGCCCTCGATGGCCCTTCAATAACTCAACCTGACTAAAATGATCAACTACCTTCATGTAGTGAGAAAGTAGAAGAACCAACGTTGTAAACAGACAAGAATGCAGATAACGCAGGACATTCAGCAGCATCATTACTGGAGCCAGAAACAGCAAAGCTTTGAAAATGATCAATACAATGCAAAAGTGAATTCTACACATACGAGTTCATGAGGGGGGAGATACTAAAATGTGATGATGTGCTCTGGGCTTTTTAGCATCACTTAAAATCCCACATTAGCTGCCGCATTTAGAAAATGCTGGAGGCGTTTGAAGCACTTTGGACTCAGGCAGAAATAGAACGATTCAGATGACCTTCTCCAGATCATCAAACAGCACAGCGCCTTTATTTGGAGCTGTTTCTCTGTTGAAGGAAAGTTGAAGAAGACAGCTCACCCCCACTGACCCATCTGTCAATAAAAAACTTTTGTCCCTCTCAAAACTCCTGACATCCTGTGTGGTTCAGCAGCTACTGACGGATGACATGAGAAAGAAAAGCTGTCAAACTTTCTGGAAGAATTTTTTTTTTTTTTCCCCACTTGAATTCAGCTTTTCTTTCCTTACTCCTGATGGAGTCTCTGCCACAGTGGAGTGGAGCATCTGTCCTGCAGTAGTCTCGGAAGCAAAGAATATCCTGTTCAATGCGTGTGTCACTAAGAGGTCGTATATTAATTAAAAGGCAGCCTGGAATAGGAACTCAAGATCCACTGGGGCAAATAATCAGCTCTGACAGCTGCACAGTTGGGAGTGTAGGAGTGCAGCCCACACTCTGGACAAGCTTCCATTCTTTCCCGTGGTAAAATCCTGCCCACAGTGATTGCGCTTGAAGCTTTTCTTGTTGTCTATATTAGAGATGCTGATGTTACAACTGGATGGATTGCTATGGAATTTAATACAGACAGTGTCACAGTGAATGAATCCTGCTGACTTTGGTGATCCCCTAACATGATGAGGTCACATTTATCTAATATTTACATTTGTGATCAAATATCGACAAACTAGTCACATTCCCATCAGCCTCAGCCCGACTTCGTGCTCACTGCTAATTACCCTGAGGGGTGGCAGACTGGCAACATTAGCCTTTAGCTTTATTTAGAGTTTGTCATAATGTGTTTCATGTGTCTTTTATATCTGGTGTTTGCTGACCAACTCTCTGACACCTATCGAGCAAAGCCAGCCAAAATTTGTGCTACAGTTGCTGTCAACTGAACCGGACCAGATGAACTCTCCATCCCTCCCCACGCACGTCAATGTAAAACTTGGCAGGTCATGACCCTGTCAGTAGGTACTGACCACTGCAAACCAGGAACACCCCACATGTCCTGCTGTTCTACAGATGCTTTGACCCAGTCATCCAGCCATGGCTACGGGGCTTTTCCTGTTTAACCATACCCACTGTGCTATGGTTCTCTGCAACCTGTGTTTTAAAGCTCTGTTAGTCTTTCCTTACCTAGGCCAATATACAAAGACACTTTAGCATATATACAACTTTAGTGTTTAAACAAGTAATTCATCTTTTATCTTTATCATACTTCCATTGATTGGATGCTGAGACTGTTCTGTACTACAAATGAGCCTTCTCAACACAACCTCAGCCTGACTTGGTTGGCCTGACTTCGCCTGCATACCCACTAGCCACAACACTTCCCTGAAGAATACTGAATAGACTGCTTGGAGACTTTGGGGCTGACCGGTTTCAGTTATTTGCAAGAGTCACAGTAGACTCAGTGCCTCTCAGCCTGGCAGCTTATTAGTCTGTAGACTTTTTTTCCTGCTACCTGTAGAGAAAAAATGCTGCTGTTGTTTGGATCATAGCTGCACAGTTTTTATTCTCAATAACTCCGTTTGGCATTAAGGCAGTAGGTTGCCATGGTGGATGTGTGCCTCCTCAAGAGCTCAGTCCGTGTAATGCTATTAGGATTTGGTGAGAGTGGAGAAAATATTTTAACATTTTAAAAGAAAGTAGTAGCAGGGGTAGCTGCAGCAAACGCTCGTTCAGTTACCACACACAGTTCTAACCGAGCCCTAACACACCTGTAGTGTGTCTTAGAAATCAGAGGTTTGTTGTGGAAGAAAAGGAACCTGTTTGTTTCTTTGATGCACACAGCAGCATATGCAGTGAGGTTAAACCTTTACTGTTGACTCCTGGACATGAACTTTTAACTGCGCCCTGTTTTCTCTCTGGTCTCAGTCCATTAAGCTCGTCATTGTGACTGAAGTGGCCACTTCAGAGAGACAGCTCTGATCCATTATCTCTGGGGCAGGTAACCCTCCAACCGATAGATAAACATCCAACAGCAACTGGAATTACTGCCTATACTTAGAAAATGGTTTGAAAGAAGAAAGAAAGCCTCAAAGTCAGATAGTATCTAAATTTTACTGTTTACTTTGCCACTAAGTGGCTCCTTGACAGAAACAATCCTACAATAGATGATTGGTTTGGGTATTGTTTTCCTATTACGTATGTTTTTGTACCGGAATTCAGGGTAATATTATTATTATGATAATAACCTGAGTGCGGCACCTCTGTAACAACTAGAGAAAATTTGTTCTTTTCACTGAAGACAATCTAATCTCATTTAAGTCAAATCTCATTTTGTCAGCTGAATCACAGAGTTCTTTCTTTTTCCTTTTTTTTTATCTGGGTCATTGCAAACTGAGCAATGCAGGGTAATAACACAACAGGAACTTTTAGTACCAAAATTTGTAGCTACAAAATAACTTAACTGAAAATCTGAATGTAATGGAAATAAAGATGGTGATGAAAAGAGAAGGCAGAGTAACAAAAACCAGCAGGACTTGTTTGCGTTTGCTACTGCGATTCTCTCAGCTCCAGCGCTGCCTGTCAGTGAAGTCAGCTAAAGTACTTTTGAAGCAGATACTGGTACAACGTCCTCGGCTACTATCCACTGTGACTGACTTTTTCGCTGACAGCACTGCCAGCAGCCCAGCAGGAGAGATGCTCTGTGGTGCACTACAATTTTATAAGTGCTGTAACTCAGACGAGCAGGGCACACACTTTCTATTTCTTCAACTGTGTGGAAATTAAACACTGCAGATGATTAGCAAACATGAGATTTACAGGTAAACATCATTCCTGTGGAGGCTGTTATAATAGTTTAGTTAAGATGACTGCAGTGTTCTTGGGAAACTGGGCTAGTAGGTAGTGAGTTGTGAATATTTTTTATCATAAATAGTGTTGAAGCAATAACCTAGCTAATTATATATATGTAATTATAAAAACAAAATACACCCCAGTCAGCCACAACATTAAATCTCATGCTGATCCTGTCCTGCTGGGGTCCCTGCTGACCACTGAGCATCAGGGAGTTTTCCTGTGTGGCTGATTGGTGTATGCATAGATGCATATGCACATGTAAATGTAAATATGTTATGTTTGCTAACATAATGAGGACATGTTAATGATTAGAGAAAATGGCAAGTTGCATATACTGAACATATCAGTAAAATGTTCCTAGACGTGTTTTTCAATAAAATATTTGATCTTGCAGAAAATCTTACAGTCACAAGCATTTTCATTAGCTTTAGGCACTCATAGCACTTGGTTAACGTTAAAGAAAGATTACTGTCTGTAACAGTTGTGTCACACCCTACATTAAAAAGTTAAATAAGTCAAAGTTATTATTGTCACTCCTCAAGTCCTCCTGCAAGTCTGACGATAGATACTAAATAGCAACACTGTGCATATTCTTCATTCATATCTTAATATATTCCTCTGTGTGTGAGTAAGCTGACAAACCTGTCTGCAAGACTTATTGAAACACTGTAATTTTGTAACAAACTGAATTACCTTATCGTTGGGAGTATAATCAACTTTTAGAAAACAGTCATTTAGGAAGTGTGTTGCTTCACAGATAAGAGGATTTGTCCAAAGGAAAAAAAACAACAACTTTGTTTTTGTGTTTTGAGGGAAAGGATAAGCCATAATTGAGGCACCATGCACATTAAATATTAAAATGTACTGATTTAACTTCAAAATAAGGAACTAGTATGAACCATATTTACCACCACTCACAAAGCAATCTTTGTTTTTGCCTGACTGAACCCAAGAGATGTTGTAAAGTGGGTGTAAAACACAACACATACCGTCAGCACCTACACAAATACACAATCAGACTGAGATATAGGCGGAAAAAGGAAAAATGGAAAAGAGCAGCAGCACAAGGGGACCAAACTTTGTAGCACATTGATGGTGAGGTTAATTGATTGCTCTGAAACTGCTGAAACCTTTGTGTGGTCAGAGATACAGATAAAACACAATGGAGCTTTAACTCAGGGCACAGTTATCTTTTTTCATTTATTCCTTCAGGCAGCAAATGCCCCAGCCTCTGGTCCCTTCAAACCCAAAATATATATTTTGACATGTAGCACCTGGAAGTTCTCCAGATCTGGATAGATTCAGATGGAGTGCTGCCTCGTCTCATCTTTCTCTCTCTCTCTCCCTCTCTCTCTCTGTGCTCAACAGCTCAGTCAGGATCACACCCCAACCATAAATCAGTGCTCGAGTCAAGGACAGCGCACCCTGCAATTAACATGAGATTGGGAATGTGTGGGGGAAAAGAAGAGCGTCTGCATGTGTACGTGTGTGTGATGGAGCGTCACGACAAAACAAGAGCTGTCACATAAATACTCCGAGGATGAATAGATTGTCTTCAAATGTGACGTATGAAGAATAAACACCCTGCTCAATGCCAGAGGTTGGCTGCTGCAGTGCCTGGAAATCCTTCACGCTGGTTTATAGTGTTTTGTTGTGCCGCATAATTCTTGTGGCACATTGTCGTCATTTCTGAAACTCTGCAGCTCATGTGTATTTGCCATGCATTGCCCCACAGCTATTAGAACTAAAGAGCAGTGTCCTTTTTTTGAAGACTAGGGAGCACAAAAGAGACCAGACGTCCTTCAGTGGGTTTGATGTGCCGTCACACATAAAAGGTGCTATCTTTGCCAGCCACCATTAGGTTCTTGAACATTTCAATCTGAGTAGTTTATTTAATGGTCTTTAGTGATTTCAGTGACAACGTGTGCTTACAATGTCACAATAAATGGCTCTGAACACACTTGTTCCCAATTACACCATCAACTCCACATCGCTGTACAGCACGCATGCACTATATTCAAGTTGCTTTACCATTGTTGTTTCCCAGCTAATTTAATGTTTTATCTTTTAACCTTTACCTTTTGCTTCTTTTTCCTGTTGACTCTGCCTGTTGTTCTGACAGCCCCTGCCTTACTTTTTCAGCAGTTAAACAAGTAGATATACTATTACAGTGCTGGGAAAGGTTGAGTCTAAGGATAAGGTCACAATCACTGAATCATTTTGTCTTGTCAATGTGAACATGAAGTGCTTTAATTAAAGAATTACATCACCACTCACACTCTGCTTGTGGTCTCTTGGCAACCTTGGATACCTAAAAATATTGTTCTTATGCAACTAAACAGCAGGTGTAAATGCATTTCTGTAGCAAACATATGTTATGTTTTAAAACAATCTATTTTTCAAATGAATGAAGCGCTACATTAATTAGCATAAAGCAGGTCGCAGCTAGGTGGTTGGGGTGGATGGACGATGTATAATGTCCGGGACCCAAGGACTGAGGACCCAAGTTCAAGTCCAGAATCCATTATCAAGTTTGGTTTAGGCAACAAAAGCACAGGGTTAGAGAAAGGTCGCGGGTTTGTTCAATAACGTCACTGTTTCAGTTTCTCTTAAAGGGTTTTAAAGATACCACTGTTTCCACAGCTTCTATTTTTGGTTTTTGTTTTATTTCTAACAATGGCACTGATTAAAGGTGAGTTTCACTTAGGAAGTTTTCAGTTATCTTCTAAATATTTTTGGCATCTTCTGGATGAATTTAGAAAAATATAGTACCAATGTTCATGATGCTTATCTCATCAAATAAAACTCAATAACTCTGGTCATTCTCTGACCGTTCATGTAGCACCCACAGATCCAAATAATAAAAAAAGTCCACCTGTATAACAAGAGATGGAGAATTAATCAAAAACTTCAGAAAACAATCTAAAGGTAAATACAGTTCAATTAAGAGCTTGAAAGCTATAGCTGGGATGGTATGACTGACACATTGGTATTGCTAGTACAAGCTATACCAGTGTTGTATGGGAGCGGGTGGGTTAGGATTATGGGTAATGAGAAAGTGTGCAGTAATCATATACCTGGACCCTACTGCAGGGTAGGAGTAGAAGGTTTTGAAATCACAGGAGAGTCAGTGAATATGGAGTCAGAAAACAACTGAATAACTAAATGAACATAACGTAAAGTGTGACAGGTTCAAAAACATGTACTAATACAATGAGATATCTAAGGTAGATTTGATACAATAGTCCTGTCACCCGTCTCTTTATACAGGGGGAGGAGGTGGAGGAACTATCAGAACACAAATACTTAGGAGTGTTTTTAGACTAGGTCCTTCAGCAGTGGTGGAGAGTGTCATCTTCTATGCTGTGGTCTGCTGGGGCAGCAACATGAAGGTGGCAGACACCAACAGGCTGAACAAACAGACTTTCAATGCTGCAGACTTCCTTCTGTACTCCTCCCAAGAGGCCAGACAGTTGCTTGGACATCATGGCTTGGTTTGTGCTCTGGTAACTGTGGGACCTTATGTAGACAGGTGTGTGTTTTTTCCAAATCCTGTCAGATGGACTCAAATCAAGAAACAACTCAAGGATGATCAGTGGAAACAGGAAGCATCAGAGCTCAATATTGAGTGTCATGGCAAAGATTTCAAACAAACTTCTTTCACTTTGACATGATGGGGTATTGTTTGTGGAATTTTGAGGAAAATAATCAATTTAATCTTTTTTGGAAAAAGGCTGTAACATAACAAAATGTAGGAAAAGTGAAGCATAGCAAACACTTTCTGGATGCACTGTAGGAGACTTTGGGTCAGATGTTTGCCATCATAAGACGGGTCTTGTTTCTAGCATAACTAGAAAGGAAAGATAGAGGAGAAAATGATTCTGGAGAAAGTGAGGAGTTGTCCCGCTAAATGTCATTTCATCAGATGCAGCACCTCATACACACTAACACAGACATTATCGTTCCATCTTTTGAAACCTCTTTTTTCTCGATGTTTCTCCTGTTGTGAGTTTTTCAGCTGCGTGCCGGACATGCTGAGAACTGTGTTGTTCGACCTGCAGAGAGCAGCAGCGGTACACCTGCCCACTACATGCTTACATCATCTTCCACATGTTGAGCACCAGGACCTGAAAAGAGTAGATTGCACAGTCACAGGCATTTTATATGATGTAGAGATTGGCTGTGTTGATCACGCCTGGAGGCCTGAAGCATCCATTAAAAACTTGAAACTAAACCCTCTTCTTTCTCCTCTTCTCTGCTGCAGGAGAACCAAGTGTGATACTGGCAAATCATCTCAGCAGTGGTCATTCGCTCCGATACTTCATAAAAACGGAGCACAGTGCAGTCAGCTGTCAGACTAAGCAGTTTCTTCTCTTATTTGTGATTGTGCCATCTCTCCTCTTTCTGCTTTCTGTCTACTTTGAGAAGGTGGACAATCCTGTTGTTCGGTTAAAGGAGCAGGTGTTGAATCCATCAGTATCCAATGGGGGAGGATGAGTTTCAGTGAAGGAGAGACACACTTTATATGTTTTATTTAAAGCACATTGATTAGTGAAAAGCCTATTATCTGCCACTTAATCCAGGCATTTGTTGCAATGGCAGGTAGTCTAATAGTACCATAATCCCACCAACGTGCTCTGCTAACTTGCAAATATGCAAAGTGCAGCGATATTAAATAAGTGCATTTCACTGTGGGGCACTCTGCTCTTTTCTAGATGACTGGCTGCTCTCTGATGAACGTCTTCTTCCATGATTGTGTTTGGCAGCCACACGTTTTGATTCAAGTCTCAGGTGTGACCTCTGGTACCAGGTCAGTACATCTGTGTCAGTGCTTACCAAGAGAGAACTGGTGATACGACAGACCGTTGACCGCTGACATGCAATGACACACAGGCTAAGGAGAAAATAGACAGTGCAGCCAGTATGTACAGCATGCAGTATTATTCTATGAGAAACAGGTAACAGCAAAGCTCTTTGCATACAGTAGGCCATCCAACTATCCAACACATCATCGTTCTGAAGTTCAGTTTGACCAAATAAGCAGCTGTGGGTCAATGGTAAACTGTTTGATTCCTGGTTCCTTTTCACCACAAATGTACTCAAGCAACATACTGGACGTCAAGCTGGGTAATCAGCATGTGTTAAATATCAGTATAACATTATCTAAAAACACGAACACTGTGCAACAGGCAAAGGTAAAAATGTTCTATTCAATGCTCCTCTGACTCTTTGCCAGGAGGCTTGGCTTCTGTTTTTCTCTTGTTTTTATTTCTGTTGGCAGAGAGGTCAATTTCAGTATTGCACTTTTGTTTTTTGTGTTCCTCTCAGTTTAGTTAGAGGTTAATGTCTTGTTCCGTGCTGTTTTGTTTGCTGTTTTTGGATAGGGCTCTCACTGAAGTGATGTTAGTTGTGGAAAAGCTCAGAAAGCTGCTGCTGGCTTCGTTTCATACGGCTCCTCTGGTGACTTGGACAACTTTTGATTCAAATCAACGTAAGTTATGTTAAAGTACTATGTTTTGTAAGAAACTGCATAATTAACTGCAAGCGTACTGTATCCCCAGTCATAGTGGAGCACATGCTAACACAAACTAACAAACAGTCTAACAACTAACCCTAACTGTCCACTGAAGTATCCAAAGGATGAATATGAATAAAACCTGTCATGTTCTAGTTTCCTGTCAAGTTCGAAGCCCTAATCAGTGACGCCTGCTGTGTTTCTCCCCATGGACAAGTCTACTTTCAAACCACGGACAGTGTTTGTGCTGACTGTACATTGGGAACAGTTGTTGTCAGAATGTGTATGACAAGTAATCAATAAGTCTGAGGCTGAGTTGCCTTGTTGCCTGAACGTCTTTTATCCTCCATCTGTTTTCTGTGGAAGGGATAAATTGCTGACTCGCTGATACAATCGAAATTCCTTATCTCCACATAAAGATGCAAATGGATCCAAATTTGTAAGGAACGTTTCAGTTTCCTTTGACACTAAAACCTTGAAAGGAAAATTTGACATCCTTTTTTTTTTCAAATCCACTTTCTGTACAGTAATAGTAATATCTTTAACTGTAAGCCTATTAGCATTTGTGTTTGTGTGGGGCTCATGATAAAGCGACATTAAAAGAGATTACAGAGGAAATATTATGGTTTTCCATATTTTAGATGTACCTTCACAGCTGTGATGGCATTGATCCATATTAAAAAACAGCAAAGTTCTAAAAGATAAACTGGACATCGACAAAACTTCTCCGCCCACTCTTTCCCAACTTTCCCGGCGATATCGGAAACAAAAAGGACACAGTGACTGAACCAGCTCAGGTTAGAGGTTTTTCTACTAATCTGATCAGGACTAGCTGTACCTTGGGCGTTTAGAGGACTGTCTGTATGTTGAGAGGAAAGTATTTTTTTCAGTTATCAAGAAAGATTTAGTGTTTTCTTTTCTCTCAAAGAAGTAAATGTGAGACTCAGTTTGAACAGAAACAGCCTTACTTTGTTTGTTCCACCTCCTGACCAGTATCCCTTCAAAAACTTTATACTACCCACTGAGGCAGCACTACAGTACTCATGAGGAAAGATTAGAAACGTAAGCTGTAAATTATCCAGAACTATTTCAGTAGAGCCTTATAATAAAAATATAAACCTGAAAATATCCATAAATTGGCCACTTTGACAATGATTTGCAATTAGATCCTATATTTGCAAGACTATGATAGAAGTTCTTACTTAGAAATGTAATATATTTATATGAACGTGCAGTGATGAATCACCCTTCGGTGATCTACAGTGTTTGTGCAGAATGATTATATTATAAAGATAACTGTAATTACCACCTGAAAGCTAAACTTCAGAAACACCTTCAGGGAATTTCTTTGGCAAACATGTCCACTTACATTTAGTTATTAACTTATGGTTTTTGATTTGACAACGATGGCACAGTCATGTGGTGGTTAGCACTGTCAACTCACAGAATCCACTGGTTGACCCGATGCCTTTCTGGATGGCGTTTGCATGTTCTACCTGTGTCCCCGTGGCTTTTCTCTGGGTACTGCAGCTCCCTCCCACACACCAAAGACATGCAGTTAGATTAACTGGAGTGTGAATGTGAGTGTGAATAGCTGTCTGTCCCTGTACGTCAGCACTGTGATTGACTGGAGACCTGTGCAGGGTGTATCTTGCCTCTTGCTTAGTGGCAGATGGGATATGCTCCAGCACCCCTGAAACCCAGGAAAAGGAAAAGGAAAAGGAAAAGGAAAAGGGATTAAGATAATGGATGGATTAATGATTTCACAAAGATTAACTGTCTTCAACAAATGCAATAATTATTTTATCCTCTGTGCAGTACTGTTAGTAACTCAAAGTAATGTAATTAGTCAATCAATCAATGACTGATAAGTAATGTAACTAGCCCAACATAGTCTAACCTACATTACTATTGAAATATACAGACATGGATGAAATTATTGTCACCCTTTACTCAAAGAAAGAAAAAGACAAAAAGACACAGGTCACTGAAATAACTAAAAACTATTTATTAGTGATAATAAATAAAAAAATACTAAATAATAAAGTAAAGTACGTAAAAAAAAAAAAAACTAATGAAAATAGTTTGAGCATAGGGACCAATAAACTAACTAAATGATAGACCAACATGTTAAAGGCAAAGGCTGTGAGACCATCTCCAAGCAGCTTGATGTTCCTGTGACTACAGTTGCACATGTTATTCAGAAGTTTAAGGTCCACAGGATTGTAGCCAACCTCCTTGGATGTGGCCACAAGAGGAAAATGTATGACAAATTGAAGAGACAGAAAATACAAATGGTAACTAAAGAACCCAGAATAACTTCGATAGAGATTAGAGGCAAAATCTAAGATCAAGGTACATCAGAGTCAGATCACACCATCATTTACTGTTTAAGCCAAAGTGGAATTAATAGAAGATGACCAAGGAGGACTCCACTGGTGAAAGCAAATCGTAAATAAAAAATATGGCCATCTCCAAATGGCACAGAGTGTCTTAAATCTATGCAGGGGGCATGAAATCTCAAGACTTTTAAGGCATTTTGGAGCACTGCTGCCCAGTGTCAGAAAGCTTCGTCTTTGTTACAGGTCATAGTCCTCCAACAGGATAATGACCCCAAACACAGCTAAAAACACCCAAGAATGGCTAAGAAGAAATCACTGGACTATTCTGAAGTGGCTATGAACCACAATGAACATATGTAGAAGGAGCTGAAACATGCAGTCTGGCGAAGGCACCCTCAAATTCAATTCAATTCAATTCAATTTTATTTGTAGAGCGCTTTTTACAATTGACATTGTCACAAAGCAGCTTTACACAACCAAAGAACAGTACATGAACAGTGTATGTGTATGAGTCATAATAATGTGATTGTCCCTGATGAGCAAGCCGAGGGCGACAGTGGCAAGGAAAAACTCCCTGAGAAGGCAACAGGAAGAAACCTTGAGAGGAACCAGACTCAACAGGGAACCCATCCTCATATGGGTGATTACATGCTGTGTAGGCAGCAGTCCAGTATAACAGTTAAAGTCTTTTAAGTTAATGTGGAGTCCAGTTAGTTATTGCAGGCAGACTTGTTCCATTCCTTGACTATCGAGCGTTGAGTCGAGACCTCCTAGAAACAGCTTCCGACGTCCGCCGAGGCCGGGACCGACATCACCCTTCAAACCTGAGACAGCTGGACAAACTTCTGTTGAACCACAACTCAAAAGCAATGTCTGATTCATGATTCATGATAACTAACTCATTCATGAGTCAGTTGTTGTTAATAAGTTATTTCAGTGACCTTTGTGGGTTTTTCTTTCTTTAAGGGAAGGGGGTCAATAATGTCATCCACCTCTGTAGTTTCAGGTGCAGTCCTGAAATACATATTCAATTCAATTCAATTCAATTTTATTTGTAGAGCGCTTTTTACAATTGACATTGTCACAAAGCAGCTTTACACAACCAAAGAACAGTACATGAACAGTGTATGTGTATGAGTCATAATAATGTGATTGTCCCTGATGAGCAAGCCGAGGGCGACAGTGGCAAGGAAAAACTCCCTGAGAAGGCAACAGGAAGAAACCTTGAGAGGAACCAGACTCAACAGGGAACCCATCCTCATATGGGTGATTACATGCTGTGTAGGCAGCAGTCCAGTATAACAGTTAATGTCTTTAAGTTAATATGGAGTCCGGTTAGTTATTGCAGGCAGACTAGTTCCATTCCTTGACTATCGAGCGTTGAGTCGAGACCTCCAAGAAACAGCTTCCGACGTCCGCAGAGGCCGGGACCGACATCATAGTAGCTTGTGACCAATCCAGTCTCCAAACGCATCCCAAAGGGCAAACGGTGGATCCAGGCGACGAGATCTCCAGCCAGAAGTTGGGCATCAGGACGAGTCAGACAGGTCCAGAGGGCAAAGGGTGGAATGACGTGTAGCTCGACAGAGAGACAGGAAGAGGGAAAAGAGAGAGGGAGAGGGAAAGAGAGAGAAGAGGAGAGATTGCAGTTAGTTGTATTCACAGTCAGATAAAGTTTGAGGTGAATGTATATTTAGTGTAGTGCAGCAGGGACTCCGGCAGGACTAATTATGACAGCCTAACTAAAAGGGTGGGTTCAGAAGAAAACACGGACATGAGGGCGCACTGGGATGTAGAGCAACCAAACACTTCACCATCAACAAACCCGAGTGATCAGTGAGAGTTGGGAAGACAGCATCTAAACATACCAGTTCACCATAATGCTCTACGTCCATGAGTCCTTCCCAGATCTATTTACTCAAATGCTTGACTAAATAGGTAGGTTTTCAGCCTAGACTTAAACACTGAGACTGTGTCTGAGTCCCGAACGCTATTTGGAAGGCTATTCCATAACTTTGGGGCTTTGTAAGAAAAAGCTCTGCCCCCAGCTGTAGTTTTTAGGATACGAGGTACTGACAGGCAGCCAGCATCCTTTGAGCGAAGTAGGCGTGGTGGATCATAAGACACTAGCAGTTCACTTAGATAATGCGGCGCAAGACCATTTAATGCTTTAAATGTCAAAAGTAGTATTTTAAAATCAATGCGAAATTTCACGGGGAGCCAATGGAGTGTAGATAAGATAGGCGTGATGTGATCGTATCTTCTGGTTCGAGTGAGGACTCTCGCTGCTGCATTCTGAACTAACTGAAGCTTGTTTATGCACCTGGTTGAACAGCCAGACAGTAAGGCATTACAGTAGTCCAACCTAGAGGTGATGAAAGCATGGACTAATTTTTCTGCATCATTTAGTGACAAAATATTCCTTATCTTGGCAATATTTCTGAGGTGAAAGAAAGCTGTCCTGGTGACATTATCTACATGAGCTTCAAATGAAAGACTGGAATCTAGAATTACACCAAATATATTGGGAAAATGTCGTAACATATACCAGTCATTCATCCATCATCTGCCTCCTCCTGCTGTGTTCAGAAGTGTAGGAACCTTGACTGACCTTGACAACCTTCAAAGGTCAAATACAAAACCTCACTAGACAGTGAACATGTGCTCATCCTCTTAAGTGTGTATGTCTGTCTACAAAAGTGTGTGTGTGTGTGTGTTGAAATTTTCTCATCTCTTCTCATAATTAATCAATAATTACAGAACAAGCAGCCCAGGATCACATGTGCATATGTGCAACCCATAGATGAAACAGTTTAATCTCTCTCTCTCTCACACACACACACTCACCAAGACCGGCCCACTACCACATGTTACAGCACACACGTTCGAAGGACTGAATTGATCAAATCAGTGACCTTTCATGGTTTTTATTTTTGTGTGTGTGTGTGTGTGTGTGTGTGTGTGTGTGTGTGTGTGTGTGTGTGTGTGTGTGTGTGTGTGTGTGTGTGTGTGCTTGGTTCTTACCTGAGAGGTTTCAGGATCCAAAGTGGCAGAATGAGACAGTCAATATGTTTTCTGTCAGACAATAAAGTAGCCCCTTCTATCTCTCTCCCTATGATATGAAATTTACTAGACATGATATATTATGAGTTTGGGGAATCACACTGTGGTGCATTCTGGGTATTTCCCAGTTATTACTGTGGTCAGTAAGTGGTGTTTACGCATGAAGCGAATAATTCAGAAGCATTTTTATATCATAATATACAGTCAGGGTTACAAGTGCAAGGTAACAGGAACAGTTTGATGACACAGTCAGATATTACCCTCTGAAAAGGATGCTATTGTAAGGTAGGTTCATATTTACTGGATATACACTGGAATTGATCAGGTTAATTTAGGGCCCAGAGGAAGCTATGAAAGGCTTTCTGAATTTACAGATTTCAAAGTCTATATCTGAGGGGAAGGAATAAAAACATTCACATCAGTGAGCTTTTAAAGTGATTTGTGCAGGTATTAAAAGATCTTAGAGAGATTACAAATCCACAGTTGAACTATATTTTTAATGTTTCTGTATTATAGTTATATATTATTATTTATGTGTTATAAAATCTATTTTGTGACTAGCTTGTTGGTCTATATTTGACATTTTCTATTCATCTATTGGGACTGGTATTATGTGATGTTTTATTTTATGAAGTACTACTTATTTTGAAACTCCAGGGTTGGAGGCGGGCCACGTAAGTGTCTAGCTTGCATAGGATAATTTATCACCCAGTATATATAGACTCTATGTACTCTAGACTTTTGCACACCTTTTGTAAATCCTCGTGATAAAGTCCTGGTGCTGAATTGTGTTGGTAAAGTAAAGCAGAGTATTCCAACAAGTTAAGCAGTGTTGTGTAGTGGTTTATTCCACTTCTGACTGTATGGACAGAATGTAAAAACAACTCTACAGAGTTAGAAAGTGTATTAAAAGAGAACACAGTGACTTGTACACGAGACGCACAAGCTGGGGCTATGTAAAAACCAGCACCAGAATGAACCTTTTTTACCTCCCAACAGTTACAGAGAACAGGAAACCTGTTAATATCTCTCAGATTTTCACTTTAAAGGAATGAAAGTTGTTTATGATCAGTTAATATTGATATATTGGCTAAATAGGTTTAAAGGTAATAACAATCATGCTTTTCAGAACCAAAGAGGAGGATGAATCTAGAGCATAATGCTGCTGACAGTATTTCGCAGGTTATCTGAATGGTGTTACTTCACATTTACACATCGGCCTACTCCAGCCTGCTCGCATTTTCAAATTCATTTAGTCTCTCCTTTCTTTTCCTCTCATATCTAGTGTCATTTGTTAAATCTGATGTGCCGCCTTCTCATCTTTCTTTCATATTTCCATTCTTTGATTGATTGTCTGTCTCACTGTTGCGACATCTACCTCTCTCTTTGAGTCACTGACAAGACGAGGACGGGATTTTCCTTTTACTCTTTGGCAGCACCAATTTTCCTCTCCCATGAGATGATGTGAAAGTAATTGCACGTCTTATCCTGCTCTCTATGCGAATGTAATGCCTGGTTGGAATAGCCCATACTGTAGGTGGGTTGATTGCCTTCAGTTTCTTCAAACAAGTCCCTGTTGTATAAATGTTCTGCTGATCACCATTAATAGAAATTGAATTTCTGGACAGATGCGACAGGGAAATTCATAAAGTAGTGAAATTATGTATATAATAAAATGGTAGTTTGGACTTTTGTAGCCCATTGAATACACTATGATCAGTGATGCTAAACAGTTCAGCATAGCAAATGATTTTAAATTCATTTTCTAAGAGTCCTCTTAAAGACACATATATGTTTTTTTTTGTTTTTTTTTAATAATTTTCTAACGGGACTATGGCAACATTAGCATTCATTTGGAGTTGTGTTTCTGCCCACCTGGTCAATGTAAGTCTTACAATCACTCTCATTTGTGCTCTTTTGTCCTCCTATCAACTGATTAATACTCCTGGTTTATTATAATGCACATTATTGTAATGCAATCACACCTCCTGTATGCTATAGGTGCAGAAGCCTGTACAATATTAAGTAGAGCAACTGATTTGATTTGAAGTTACATCACTGTGTGGGAATGTGTTTGGTAGTGGTATGACAATGGTGTGAAAGAATAAAAGAGGCAAAGAGGAGCTTTAAGAGTGACGAGGGAAGAAAGACAGAGTTTTCTTGTTAACCCAGTCAACCTTTCTTCGAGGCTCTAAAGTGTGTCTCCTCTGACTCATCACAGCAGAAAGTGTCAGCGCCTAGGTTTCATGGGGCTAAAAGGGAAAAACAAAGGAGTCCCACGTGCAGCATTTCTCACAAAGCATGATGACTGTATGAGGGAGCCTGAGGAAAGGCAAAGCCAGTGGGAGCTTAGTGAATTGTGACACATTCAGAATCAAAGTCATTATACCTACAGTAATGCTGTTGCCTGAGGAATGCTTATCACTTCAATTCTTCATATAAAAAATGGATTTTTCATTTTTTGGCGCAATGAATAATTTGGTTTTTTAAGTTGTTTTTTCAATGTCTTATCTTTCAAATGCATAGGACACTAGAAAATCGTAAATGAGGAGTTTGAGTTTGTGTACTCCATTGTATAGTCAAGTCTTAATAAAGATATTTAGGAAGATAAGGAATAGGATATCGACCAGTAGAATCTGCACACTGGTGGCGATGAAGTAGTAAAACATGGAGTGGGTGGAGCAGGACCGTTTACTGGATGAACTTATGAGGAGGAGCCGTGAGGAGCCAAAGGAGTGGTGAGGCTAACACAGAGAGGGAAAGATCCCAACAAGCACGATGGAGGACTGAGAGGTGCTGCAGAAGAAGCAAATGGAACCAAGGCTGAGGCACATAACAGAGGGTCCCATGAAGCTCTGATATGATGAGGTTATGGTGGAGTTTGACAGGGTGGAGGAGCGATGAGTCATGCAGCGCTGAAATCACAGCTGACAGAAGAAGAGCCAGAGACGGTTTTAAAACTTTGACAGCTAAGAATGGATGGTGGCGGAGAATGATTGGGCAGAAAGGTGAAACTGTCTGTCTGTCTGAGTTAAGGTGACGAAAAAGGGAGAGTTAAAAAACATTAGGTGTCTTCTTGACTGAACTCACACTAACAATATGTAATATATAGATCATCACACATTAAAGAAACCACTAGCTTCCCAGACTGCAACACCACGGCCTGCAGATTCTCTTTGAAAATGTTTGTTTTCGGTCTGAACATCTGTTTCTGTTTGGATCTGTGTCATACGGCCCACTGCACATTTGACAAGTAGTGAAGTTGTTAAGAGTACAAACTAAATATAAGATGGACCATGAGTTTACAAAGTCTCCTGAACAGGTTTAGCCTTGAGCTTCAGCCTAGGTTAGTTAACCTGGTTCTTTAAAGTAAAACGTTCAGGTTCAGGCTTCACTTCGAGATAAATGTGAGATTATTTATACATTCTCTGTTAAAGAGATATATTTGGAGTTTGAGCAGTATAACTACAACTCCACAGAGTGTATAGTCTATTTACACTGCACTTTAAATCCTAAAGATACGATGATTAAATCATAAACCATCATAAAGACACTCCGATGTGTGTTTTACACAGGTAACCGGCACCTCGGCTTTAGCGGATGTTTAATGTGACATATAACAGGCATGACAGATACATCGCCTTCAAAACATTACTGATGAATATCCATCATGACCTTTTGCTTGTTTTGCACAATTTAGAAATGATTTGCTCTCAAAACATAATGAACATGATAAACTACAGTATTATAGTCACAGATTCAGTTTCGTGTAGCAACATGTGGGTGATGAGAAGCTGGTGAAGAAACACTACTTGGACTGCTTCTATGTGTGCAGCATTAAGGACTTACTGGATAAAGTTTGAGTTGGACTGTCAGGTGATGGCTACTTCTGCACTGAATGGAGGACAGGCTGCTGCTATTATCTATCAAGAACCACTGCATGTTTAAAATGCCAAGCAGTCAGGTCACCTGTACAGTCATGCAGACTCTTGCAGCCAGAAACAGGTAGAATACTAAGTACATGTTAGGGCTAGATATCATAAGAATTTTATCAGTATTAGTGTTAAAAAGATACAGATGAATGGGAGGTTCTTCAGCTGAAATGAGGATCTGGCCCCACTCTGTTATCCTATGTGTTGCTGAATGTAATAAGTTATGTAATAGTAGAGTAAATCTTCTGATCACTTTGCTTAAGTCAGTGGGAGAGAGATATCAATGCTGGAAAAGTCACAGCTGTTGAAAACAAACACACATCTATTGTAGACATGCAGTTACATTCAGGATTCCAGTGGGAAAATGATCTGTTTTACAACTGTAGGCCTGTCACAGAAGTGTTCTTTAAAAGACCTAATTAAAATGCCAGGTGCTTAAAGAGAAAATGTAAGTAATTTATTGCACAAAGAATATTGAAAATTACAAGAAGAGTCAAGTGACTCGAGTGAATTCCTGAGTGGTGGACTGGAACAGTGATCTGAAGAGGAAAGCGAGGTGAGTAAAGAGGTTTCTTGTGTGGACGAATAATTTCTCAGAGAGCACTTCCTAAAAGGAAGGACACAGGAAAGGGACCCACAAACCAGGGAGCCAACTTCCGGTGGAGGGCTTACTTTACTTTTATCCAGGTCAATTAGTCAAAACACAATTGAAGCGGTTAAAAGAAAGTGCCCACCTTGCTTGCCTGGGGTTTAGCCTCTTAGCAGTCCGCGGGAGATGATGGCACTAACTCCAGAGTCAGACTTGTCACCCTCAATTCAATTCAATTCAATTTTATTTGTAGAGCGCTTTTTACAACTGACATTGTCACAAAGCAGCTTTACACAACCAAAGAACAGTACATGAACAGTGAATGTGTATGAATCATAACAATCAGATTGTCCCTGATGAGCAAGCCGAGGGCGACGGTGGCAGCGAAAAACTCCCTGAGAAGGCAACAGGAAGAAACCTTGAGAGGAACCAGACTCAACAGGGAACCCATCCTCATATGGGTGAAAAGAAAAGACCCTCAAGAAAAATTGAAAAAGAAATTCACACTTCTCGGCTTTAAGGAATACTGTAGGTGATTCTGAAGGAGAAGTTGCAGCACTGTAGAAAATCAAGACAGACAAAGACAACTTTATTCAGCATCTCCCAAAACATCATTGACCAAACTCTGGAAGATGGCTGGGGCATTGGATGGCCTGAAGCCAGCCTCTGCTGGGGTGTTGACCGCTGTCTTCCACTCCCCTCCCTCTCTAATGTGCACCAGGTGGTAGGCGTTTCTAAGGTCCAGCTTGGTGAAAATCCTGGCTTTCTGAAGAAGTGAGTAATGGTAGGGGGTTATGGGTTATGGGTTTTTAACAGTAATGTTGTTTAACCCACCATGGTCTACACATTTCGCCAACAAAGAAGGAGCCTGCTCTGACTGGTGAAGAAGAGGGGTGGATTAAGCCAGCCTGGAGGGCTTCACAAATGTATTTTGTCATTGTGTGTCTTTGTGTTCTGGAGGAGACAGAGAACAACCTAACTCTGGGTGAATTAGAGCCAGGGAGAAGATCGATCCCACAATCGTAGGAGCGATAGGGTGGAAGTGAGTCGGCTCTTGTCTTGTTGAAGACTTCCTCAAGGTCTAGGTACTCAACTGTAACCTCGGAAATGTCGGGGAAGGTCTCTGTTTCTGGTGTCGGATCAGTTTTGAGTAGAAGGGCAGATTTCAAAAAGTTGACAAGGCAGTCAGGAGGATTGCAGTTATTCTTGACGAGGCTTCAGAACCTGAATCAATGAGCAGGGGTACCTGGAAAAGTCGCTGACCACAGGATAGGTGACTCTAGAGTTCTTAAAGTGTTCTAGGTTGGGTTCAGGCTTCACAGCACTGGGTCAAGGTCAGGGTAAGACTGTTTGCCTGGAGTCAAAGACAGAAATGCCACTTCACACACTCAAACAACATCTACATTAAAATTTAAACCAAACCAAAACCTTTTTATAGCAGTAGCCTGAGTACTTTTTATACCATAAGCCCAACGTCATGCAGGAGTTTGGTCTTGAACTGCCTGTGGCTTATCAGCTCTTCCATCCACCCCAGCATCCTCCTGGTGCCTCACTTTCAGTTAAAAGATATAGCACTTCAATCATTAAAAAATGAAATGTCTCACTAACTGACAAAACAAATTAGTAAGCAAGTAGTCTTTGACATGTCTTGCTCATGGTTCCTGCACAAATTGTACACCGCTGCACTGTTTTATGATCGAGAGCTGATGGAAAGATGTGGCATCTTCAGTGTTTCTGTGGGAGTCAGTCCTGTTTTTGAGATTTTTAGAGCATACGTCAGCTTTTTTAACATAAGTTTTTTTATCCTGTTTTTCAGGACTTTGTGACATCTGTCTTAAGCGCTTGGAAAGTTGCCATGGAAAATGACTTATTTTTTTATAGCGGCAGGATTGATGCAGCTGATGTAACACTATGAGACTCCCTCATCAGGCTTAACTTCTTGCTGTCTGAACTGTACCTGAACTACTGTGCCACCCAGAGAGTATCTTGTATCACATACACTCATTCTCATGCTCTGGATCAGCTTAATATGATCTGATATATGAACGACACAAATATGTACTTTATCATTAGCATCCAGAGGAACATTTTCCTTTGCAGCATTGCTGTCATCAGAACCTCCAGTATGAAAGAAAATGATGAACTGCTCAAAACCTGTAAAAATCATGTCACAGTGACAATAAGCTATTAAAAACAGACCTCTTCATCTCTGGTAAAGAGGCTAATCAGAGGAAACTGGAATAAAGAATGCAACAGAATAACACCAGGGAGATGTGGAGAGCAATGGAGAGACTGTGGGAATGACGTATTCTCCTGTTAAATAGACTTGATGTGGATCTCAAATCCACCCTCCAGTAGCTACATGCTTAGTGTGGTTTAATACTGAAAGGGTTTCATTTTAAAATGTGCATAATGTTGAACACGTGTTTTTCAAACTTTAAACAAAACTACAATTTTTCTTAAACTTAGCCAATGTGCTTTTTCTGTTTAAAGTTGACAACGGGACATCCTCAGTAGAATGCTGATTGAAATTAATAACTTGCAGAGGGTCTTGGTTCTGTGTGGCTGAAAACCCAAGGCAGCTCATGCATTAAGAACTTAAATTGGCAAAACTTTTAAGAAACACAACCATTAAATGCAGTTGCATAGACAGTCTATACATAGATGATCTATCTATAAAGTGTACACAGTATGTCATTTTTACTATTTTAGTCATCATTATTCTAAAACCTACTCATACATGTATTTTCTGATTTTCAACGGTTAAGATGGTATATAAATAATGTTGAATTTAGAAGGGAAATTTCGTAACTGTGTTGAACCTCTTGATATCTCACATTCTTAAGTAGGGCATGTACTCATTTTCAGCTGTGCAAGAAAAACGTCAAGTTATTTAAAAGTATAAAAAAAAGGCTTTTTAAAACAAATCAGTCATTTCTGCATGTAATATCTGAAGTGGTACAAATAATGGAAGATCCATTGCAGGCTTTAAAGGGCAGATTTCCTTTGTTGATGACAAATGTGCAAGTTGGTAAAATTGCATACAGTAAAAATAGGTGCGCTTTTTCTTCTGTGTGAATGAAACTGTACTGTAACACTGCTGGATTACTAGATTTTCTTTCCTGTCTGTTTGACAGCTGAATGGAGAAAACGATTTAAACATCCTAACAGTACATCTTGAAATCCCCTCTTGTTGCCATCGTTTTCCCTGCATATGGGGATCTCTGTACAATAGTAGGAACCATCTACTGTCATGCACAAAAACTTCTCTGAATGATTATTCAACAATAACTCACTTCAGCTGAAAAAAATGCTTTTTGTGCAATGAGGAGCCTGGGTAATATTCTTTCATATAAATTGTGCCAAACTGTTGAAAATGTCTGCACCAAACTGTACCTCAAACCTGAATGAAGCAGGAACCAAGCAAGACTTTTGGATTTTCTGTTATTTCCCTTGCTGGGGACTGATGGTGGTAGAGTTGAATCATTTGACAGCTCTCTCTCAGAGGAAGCAGATTATAGCCTTGTAACACAAGTTTCATTAGCAGGTTTCCTAGGTGTGCAGAAGTGACAGCCGTCCACATCATGCAGACTCTTCATGGAAGCCATTTGACTGGTGTGGACGACAAACTAGAGCTTAGTTTTGCTTTGTCAAGGAAAAACTTTAATTGAAAAAGCTGCTGCATTTATTGTCATAAACTAGTGATAGGAATGAAGATACTTTGCTGAAACAGTATGTTCCCATTGGGTTAGCTCAGGTCTTCACAGCTTCACTTTTATGGCCAGTGGCATTATGTTTCTGTCCAGCTGATCAAAGAAGAACTGATTAAATTTTGGTCAAAGGACAAGGTCACTGGCACAAATATCCACTTGGATGAACTGATTAGAACATGAGAGTCAGAGTCTGGATAAACATCTGTGCAAACATCACCTAAGCCTGATGGATTAACTAGTTTAACTCATTGTTTTGATTCAGTGACTTAAAACTTTATTGTTTTGTTCATGGAAAATAAAGTAGACCTTAAAGGTGACGCTACATTTGACTAAAATTCGGCCACAAAAGAGGCTATTGCTTGCTAGTATGCTCACCTTAACTTAATTGTGTGTGTGTGTGTGTGTGTGTGTGTGTGTGTGTGTGTGTGTGTGTGTGTGTGTGTGTGTGTGTGTGTGTGTGTGTGTGGGTGTGTGTGTGTGTGTGTGTTTACAGCTGGCTGCACTTGAACAAGTTGGCAAAGAAATCCATACATGGTTTGATGTTAGAGATAGTTGTTCAGGTTCAGAACTTAAAAGAAATGGAAACAAGAAGAGAGGTCCCTGTAGTGCACTTCCCTAAAGTATCTTATTTCAAAACCTTTATATTTGCTCTCAGCTGTCAAAGGCTGCAGGGATGATTTGGCAACCAGTTAATGGAGAGCTACGAGGCCTTAGCGTGTCTGCTCACTTGTGCTGTACAGTGTTTGACAAAAAGTGGGGAGGACAGCAGCACTAATGAAGGCTTGACTCATAAAAGGTGAAAGGTGATGATGGCCACCACCGTGCTTCTAGTCACATTACATCCACTGGGGCCAGCACATCAGAGCAGATTTAGAGAAGAGGAAGAACGGGCGTGAGCATGAGGGATTACACAGACATGCTAATACACATGCAGAAAGCTATAGCAAATATATAAAGCACACACACACACACACACACACACACACACACACACACACACACACACACACACACACACACACACACACACACACACACACACAGTATATTTATACTGTATATACCTACACACGTTCATGGTGTGACAGGCATGAAAGCCAGCTGTCTGTCTCTTAATGTGCTCTAGTGGAATAAACCTTTCTTGTGCAACAGTGCCAGAGGGGTAAAGGAGCAGGAGCAGGAGACCAAGTAAGAAATAAAGAGTGTGAGGAATGTGGCAACAGAGGCTAAAAGCTAAAGTCGAATCTTGAACAGGAATTGAAATCCTGGGATTTCTCAACAGAATTCATTTCTTTTATACAGGAAGCCCACCTACAGCCCACTTTTTCCTCTGGTGCCACCAATAGGTTAAACGTTTCCCATCTAGTAAAATGCCACAAAGAAGATATACTGTAATCCTGTGGACCTAATGGTTATTCTTTTATTCATCATAGTTGATCTTCATCCAGATCTTTGATGCATGACCAAATGCCTCAAAACACAATTCTCAAAAGGTTTCACTGTATTCTGTGTAGTGTTAAGTAGCGAAGAGTTGACATTTGAATATGCTCAGTCACTATGATAACCATGCTACAGTAGCAGTTTTGTTATATGAATGTTCACATGATGATGAATTTAGCTGTTTATGGTCGAGAGACCTTTAGATTATGTTAAATACTAAGAAAGGAGGACTAGCTGCCATGGACTGGCAGGTTATGGAATGGTTCATTGGCTGGATGCAGTTAGTTATGAATGGCTAGAAAAAACAACTGATTCTCTTTTCCAGCTTTCCTCAATAAGACCACATTTCAAAAGCACATTTTCAGGAATCTTCAGCTGTTCTTTTTACTGCAAATGTTTTAATACCTTCACCCTTTACCCCCATCATGATATTTTCTGGTTTATCTCTGTGAAGATATATAGCAGTTGTCAGGGCAAGGGTGACCGATCCTGGTCCCAGAGGGCCACTGTCCTGCTTGTTTTCCGGCTATGCCTGCCCTAAACATTGCTAATTACCTAGCTCAAGTGTTTTATGCCAGGTGAGCATGGTTAGCAGGACAGTGACCCTCGAGGACGAGGACTATCCACCTCTGTGTTAGTGAGTAAAAAGTAAAATCTATAAATGATACAGGCAAGCTGTTGTCTCCACAATGGATTACAGTAGAGTACTGTACAGAATACAGTGGATTCTCCTTCCCTGTGACTACACAATTAACGCGGATGCAGGTAACAAATAACACTGGCAATAACAAACTGTGCATCATTGTATTGCAATGTTACATAACAACCAAATAAATATTCTAAAGTGACTTTATATTAATGAATGCCTGCTCTGTGGAATTCAAGTCTTTGTGGCTTAGAGCCAGATTTATGTGGATCTAAGCCACAGAGGTTTACAGAGGACAGAGAGATTTACTGAGAGTTCTTTGGAGATCATGTGTGAACTGTGATCAGAGATGTGGGACCTTATATCCCCAGGTGTGGGCCTGTCTGAAGTATGTCCAACCAAATTTTCCATAGGTGGACTCCAGTCGTAGACGATGAACCCGATTTGGGGGTTAGGACAAGGGATGTGAATACTTTTGTTAATGAAAGATTTCAGTTGAGAAAAAATGATGTAATCTCCTCATTATGCCTTATTGGGTGTTGATTCATGCGACGTTTATTAGCAATCTTTGAAAAAAATAAAAACACTACAACACACACTGAAATAAAGAAACCGTACTGAACCAAAGAACAAACAAAAACCACTTCCCAGATCTTTTCACTGCTGCTGCCTCTTTATGTCTGTGTCAGGAAGTCAAATGCAGCCGCCCAGCAACATCATTCAGCTCCAATATAAATCAAGAGCTTTCAATTTGATTAGACTGATTGTAGAACTTTCTGCTCCACAGATTACCCTACAGTATCTGGCAGAGCATCAGGCCTTACACAGTAACAAAAGCACAGCTGTAGTCACTTTTGATAAAAGTGCCTCGGCAAAATGTCTTTGATTTATTGAACGATATTTCAATAGAGGTCCAGATTGTAAAAAAGATGCAGATAATTTCAGAGCTGAATTTAATTTGGGAGCAGTTAATCACTCAAACGGGATTCAAAATGTTTCCTTTAATACATTTAACATCAAGCAAGAATCATTTCCTAGATGTATGGAAAACTAAGCTGTGTCTCTCAGTGTGTGGAGATAAAGTAATGCTGCAATGACGAGTCTGATTAATTATTAACCAAAACCTCAAGCACTCATGCTCATGGTCTCTCATCCCTTGTGTTCTGTTACTGGATGATACTCATTAGTGTAGGTCAACATGTCTACTAGTGTTAATCAGGGTTAAAAGCTTGTTAGTTTGCACAGCAGGCTATTTATAGTGCAAATAGCTTTCATCCTTCATTTCTACGTTGCAGAGTCTCTCCTGTCCTGGAAGGAAAAGACAACATCTTACTGTTGCCTGCCAGCGCAGCAAATCAGGATAAGTCTTTGAAATCCACAAGACACGTTACTAATCAAATACTCAGTGATAAAGGTCCACAATACACAAGTGAGACGTAGAAAAACAATATGACATTGTGCAAAATGACCCACCTTAGTATTACTGTGTGTCAGTACAGCACTGATGTCTTCTACTGGTATGAACCCAGCAGAACTGCTCTTAGGACGAAAGATCAGAATCACCACCTCCAGTCTCTGAAAATGTGTCTGGTTCCCCGGTGGTCAGATAAAGCCTTCATCAGATGCACAGGCTAAGCAGCAACATGTCTACATGCAAACTTGAAACTGGAAGGTCAGGTCCTCCTGAAGTTGTATAAGGAGAAGTCATGGTTAGCACCGTCCATCTGTGAACCTTGGGAGAGAAAGAAAGATGAAACAGGTCCAGTGCCTGTAACAAGTATTCACCCCCTTTGTGTGTTTCAACCATTCAAAAGTTTGGGGCTCTTAGAAATGTTGTTGAAGATAGAAAGATAGTAATAGTAGTTAGTAATCATCTGCTGTTGGCCAGGGTGTTGTAGAGCCTGATCTTTGCAAAAAAGTAGGGAAAATTCCCAAGGGTTCACAAACTTTCAGTATTGTCTAGTCATTTATGAAATCAATAAGACGTTAAATATGTATTAAACCATAGTTACAAAGTACTCAGTTGTCATGAGCTAAAACACTTACAGTACACACAGTATCCTCAGTTTTCACTGAGCTGGTTCTACAATTGTCCTTGAATTATGATAAGATGCATCAGCCAGTCTGAATCTTTAAATGTTATCTGCCTCTTCACATTTCCTGTCACCTGCTGAACTGATCTACTGATTTGATTTTACACAAGTCACTAGATGTCCTAGACCTATACAGAACTTAAAATGAATTAATACTGCAGCAGACACAATCATTTCATCAGTCTCTCACAGAGCAGAACACTCAGGTTTACAAGGCAATTCAAGTCACTGTTTGCTGAGTTACCATTTGACCAAATTTCATTGCAGGGTCAACGGTTTAACTCTGGATTCCTAGTGTCCTTGAACAACCCCCGTAACAGTGGCATCAGTGTATCACCACAGCTGTCCAAACAACAGTTTCCTCTGGACAATGAAGGACGTGCCTTCTTGTGCAGTGATTTGCTGGTTTCAAACAGCCACTCCGAGTGGTTTCTCTTTCCAGTGGTTCTGCCCAATTCAACATGCTGAATCGGTTGAAAATCTGCCAGCAGGGGTCTGACTATGCCAACGGTGCAGACACTCACTGATGGCTCTGCATTAGTTTTACGTGTCCCAGCCTTAATTCATAAGAAACTAAAAAGGTTACTGCCCTAGACAGTAATTTGTAACTTATTACTTTTAATAAACAGTTGTAAGTAAAACAGTAATTGACACTGATTTGCTCTGAAACGTTGTAAAGAAATTTAAGATCTCCAGAGGATGAAGCTTCCTGACTTTGCTGATCCAGTGACTTCACCTGTAGCACTGTAGCTCTACAGCCTCAGCTAATTAGCAAATGTTTTCATGGCAACATGCTAAATTATTCCAACTATTCTGCATTATTCTCTTCTTCCACTTCTCCTTTCGCCTGGTCCTTTTCAGGGGTCATCACAGCGAATCTTCTGCCTCCATTTAATCGTATCCTCTGCATCCTTTTCTCTCACACCAACTAGCCATTCTACATTATTCTAACAATCTACATATTATTATTATAAGCATTTAGCGATGACTTCAGGTTTCCCACACTAGGAAAAAGCTAACTTGATTTAATCATATTAATGATTGCTTACTGACCTTGTTATGTGTGTGTGTTTATTATAGAGTCATGAAAATGACTTGACAGTGTTGTTTAATGCTTTTGCACTCTGCCATTTTTAACTTGTTAATGGATTCTGAATAAAGCATGTAACGCCTTGCTACAAACAGTAGTAGTCCATCTTTATCTGAAACTCTGAAGTACAACATGAGTCTAGATCTGTTCACCTTGACTTTTCATTGATGACGATGTGACTCTGTAACTCAGTTACAGACAGCGTGAATAAATACAAATGCCGGCCCAAGGACTCTATCAAATATTACTTGACACCTGGCTTTGCCCTGATGCTTTTGACAGGTTCACCCTGGAACCCAGCAGGACCTCCCCTTTCAATCCATTCATGTAGAGTGCTGTGTCCTCCTCTACAGGTAACAACGCTGCCATTTAGAAGAAGGCTTTTTATCCAGTCTAAAAGCAAAGTGCAGAAGGGCACTAAAAAGCATCATCTAAGTGCAAGGTGCTGCAAGTTAGAGTGAAAAAGCCTTTCGAAAAGGAAACAGCAGCTCTCCAGCAAACTGTTGCTGCCGTCTTTAATTGAACATTAAGCCTGTTTTTAAAAAGCAAATCTTAAAAGACGAGCCAAAAAATAATAAACCTGCTCAAACGTACTTAAAACAACTGCTGATGCAAGTTCTGAGCTGATATGTTTGATCAGGTTGCGGCACTCTCATCCTTTCTGTCAGAGCAAATACTTGTCAAAACAGAAGGCTTTTCAATTGATCCATGTGCAAGCTGATTTAATTAAGCCCTTGTAGCAGCCAGGCGTGGCCCCACATAATCAGCCTGATATTGTCTGAAGAACTCGGAGAGAGGGTGTACACCAACATCAAACTGAGATGTCACACCAACATGACAAGGATGTTTTGGCAGTGCTCCCCGGACAGCCTTTCTTTGAGTCCTCTGTTGATGAACAGCGTCCCGTCACCAAGCATCCAGCTGTATATGCTGCTATTGCCATGAGCTCATTTCCAGTATGCTCGAGCAGTCGTTTCCTTTTACATATCCCATCTTTAAAATACAACAAGCTAATCTGAAACCCCAGAACTGCTGCGACAGTACTTCCAGGGGCTGTAATGCTCACTTCAGAGTGACAGCATCTTTCTTGACTCATGAGCCTGTATTTACAGTCACGCCAACAATTTGTTATATACTTCTGTTCAAGTGGTTAGTTTCTTGTCTTCTATGTAGGCATGTAGCGATTTGTTACTATGCACTGTTTTCCTTAATTGCTGTCCTATTATAGAGAATCAGGAGGAGTGCGAAGGCTAGGAAACATGTTTACGAGGAGATCAACATGCACGGTTGTCTTAGTGCCTTAAACCGCCGCAGCACAAAAGCAATGAAGGCAAAGTAGTCATTATCCTAAGAGGGAAACCTTCCTGTTTGCTGAGCGTGCAGAATTAGCTGTTAGCTCCAGGGATGTGGTCAGAGCCCTGGCTCTTATGAATGGTGTAGCAGGTTTTAAGATTCGCCTGTTCAAGGCTGTTAAATGAGTGTAAACGTTTGTCACACTCTGCGATAGATGCCACGCTGATCAGTTTGACATCTGCTGGAGTAAGAGTAGTAACAGCTGACTGAAATAGGGCATCTTCCCTTCTCAGCCCTTTGGGTAGTGTGTGTCTTTCTCAACAAGGTCTGGGAGTTTGAGGTTTCTGCACAGTATCTGCACTTAGCACTGCATTTTCCTACTGCCCCAAAGTCTGCTAGTCTGTTGGTTAGCCAGCACGTTCCTGTCCATCTGGCTTTAGGGGTCCCACGGGATCTTCGTCCTGTTATTCTCCACAACCCTCTGAGGAGTCTCCAACCTGGAAGGTCTAGCCCACATTCAACACAGATGTTCCAGCTGCTTGGCTGTGCCGTCCTGTGTCTGTCTGCATCATGCACACTGCCACCATGTCTCACACAGTCCTTCTAATGAGAGGAGTTCTAACTGCAGCAACATGGACATGAACAATATAGATTTCAAATTCCTCCAGCAATGAGGTTTGCAGATATTATATGAGGACAGGAAATATGCTCAATATGTTTAGTAGAATAGTTTAGTAGAGGTTCAGGTCTCAGTGATGCACATAATGCACTTTGGTAAAACTTAAGATGCTGTAACTTTCAGGCCTTTTGATGCATGAGAGAGCCCATCCCATCGAGTCTGTAGACAGTAGGCACGGCACAGGATCTCAGTAGAAATGAAGATTTTTTGATAAAGGTGAACTCCAAAGAGTCTTTCTTTGATACCCTGTCTGATTGTGTTGAAGCAGCTCATCAGGTTCACTCCACTAAGTGAGTTAATATTTTAAAGGGTGACAATGATCGAGCCTCTCGAGCACTTTTAAAGATCCGCCCCATGCTGCACGCTCTGAACAATCAATGGCTGTTTCGCCTTTTTTTGCCCGAAATGAGGGAGAAAAAAAGATGGAAGCGAGTCAGACATACTGACAGTCAGTCAGACAAGACTGAAAGCAGCAGAGAGCGGAGCCTTAATATTTCACATCTAATGCATTATTTATACCAGAGGCCAGTCGGCTGAATCTGCCAAAGTGCTCTTGGGTGAATGGAGAGTTTGCAATTCTGCGCCACGTGTGTGTATCGGCGAGAGTGTGTGTGTGTGTGACTGGCGAAGCAGTGGATGAAAGACAAAGATGAAAGCAGCAGCCTAGAGGCTCGAGCTGCAAGATCCATCTGTTGGTGGTGTGAAGCTCTGAAGTTACTTTAGCTCTCAGGTAGGCACCGTAGGTGGCCGGTGATCGGAGGTGTGTGTGTGTGTGTGTGTGTGTGCTCCTGTTCATAAAAAGTGAAGGAGGTGGGGATCTGATTCAGATAAGAGGCTTTTGGACAAAGGAGAAAAGTGTTGCAGGTCTGAACAATAGACACACTAGTACTGTACGTATGTGAAGGGGAATCATCATCACCACTGTCGGCAGGGACACGAGCTCTCGCTGCTCCGTCTGCACAATATTCAAATGAATGGACAAGTTGAGCCACTGGATGTTTTTAGCCTCACATGTATGTATTTGCCATTTATTTCTTTTCAAACATTAATTATGTGTATTTCAAGAAAAATCTGCAGATCATTTTGTAAAACCCAGACGTTTTCTAAACATTTTAGAAATCCCTAAAAACCTCTCACATCCCAATGACTCGTTAAACCGTGTAGATGATGAAATATTCATGAGTGATTCGAAAGATTAGAAAGAATTTCAACCTGTTTCCTGAGTTGAGGCTCTTTTTTTATAAAAAACTGTTGGGAAAAGGGTTAAAAAGATTTATTTTTATATCATGTAGTGGTTTTGTCACTAGACATTCTGATGATTTCATGAGGGTAACAGGAAGTGAGCCTGTGGTCACAGTTAAAACACTATATTTGCCATTTAAACCAGATGTGACAGAGACAGATGCTGTAGTCATGTGCACCAACCATTCTGCTGCTCCAGGTTAATTAGCTCTTAGAGAAACCAGTGACTGTACATAAATATAAACCCCACTCTTCCTCCAGTCCCTTCCAGGTGCTGTACATCAGTGGCAGCGCAGAGGAATCCACAGATGATTGAACACACTCTTAAAAACGCGCTCAAACCCGCACACGTGGTTCCAGCATCAAACACACACACACACACACTTTACGCACTCTTTGCACAGAGGCACCTGTTTCATTGTCATCTCTTGGTGATGCTTCCCTCCTCCCTGCGCTCTCCTCTGCGCGCTTCAGCTGCGAGGGGCCGGCAGAGGCGAGCAGATCCCGCCTCCTGCTCTCCTATTGGGCTGTAAGAGGACCACAGCCAGGCGGGGTGGGGTGGGGGGGGGGCTTGCAGCGTCTGACAGCTTTGCAGCGGCTGAGCGCAGCTTGACTCGCCGGCTGCTCAGCGGGGACTCTCGTTCTTCTGTATATCACAGATACTCTCATAAAGACGCGGGGAAGCATTGAACGCCTCTGGGGGTCTTAGCGATGCCTCAGCCGGGACCTGAGCGCGCAGAGGCGGACTGACTCCCCAGCATCGCGTCGCTGTCCTCACCTCTGGACACATTTCTCGAGTGCGTCTACTCCTCACGCTCCCAGCCAGCGCGCGTCGGGAACAAGAAGCCCATGGAGGGATGTCGCGATGCTCTGCACACGGAGAACTAAAACTTTGGTGTCGACATGCGTGATCCTGAGCGGCATGACCAACATCGTGTGCCTCCTGTACGTCGGCTGGATCACCAACTATGTGGCCAACGGCGGTCCCAAAGTTGCAGAGAGCGGCGGCGAGGCGGACAGAAAGTTGGAGGAGGACGGTAAAGGGGAAACGTGGAAGATCATGAAGCGGCTGGACCGGCTGGAGAGCGTCGTCAACGAGCACATCAAGGGTGAGCACAGCGGGGGGTGGGGGGTGGGTGTTCAGGTGTGCATCAGCCTCTAGAGAAGAGCAGGAGCAGTTGTATTAGTGTAAAGGACTGATCAGCAACACATTAGTCAGCTGCAAGAAGAATAAAACAAACACACAGCCTCTATAGGGAGTCCTGCTGCTTTCTGTTTCTGCTCCATGTCAGTGCAAATGGATTATATTTCTTTACTTAGGTTGTAAAACACAGGTGGCCTCCACCCATCTCATAACAAAAAGCCTATAAACTCCTCAATTTGAAAAGTATGAAGTAATTAAACACTCTGAACACTGTCCATGTCAAAGTTTTACCTGCTGGAGCAAGATGTTGCAAACTGCAGTTTGCCATCACACTCATTTGCAAAGGGCTCCACCGTTGGCTCCCAGTACTTGTGATGTCCCAGATGCTGCTCAGACTAATAATGGGGGAGCGCTGAGAAACAGATTCATGTGGAAACAGCATCACGAAGAGCTGCGCGGAGAGTGATGTCACATGAGTCAAATGCAAACAAGTGGGGCGAGAAAAATCTGTAGCTAAAGTAGCTTCAAGGCCAGTTGAGTGAAGCTGCATGAACTTTTACCTCCAGCGCAACATGTCCGTATCTCTGATTGAGCTTTTGGTGATCAAGATGCAGATTCCTGATTGGTTTAAGGTCACTTCAACACATCATGCCTTCCTGTGGGAGCGCTGCTGGTTCATCAAAATGCTACATTCTGACGTGCAGCCTCAGATCCATTGACAGTTAGTGTCCTATTTGAATGTACTATTTGTATTTGTAGCACCAGCCCATTTAGAGCCGTCTCTGGCCGATTCTTTAAGCCTAAATTTGGAAATCAGATTAGGTCATTTGTGTAACAACACTTTTCAGGTCAGAGCTGGACAAGTGGTTTTTTACAACAATCATATTATGCAAAGGTTTTTTTTTTTTAATACTCATGATGGTCTGTTTACTGTCGATGGGAGAGGGCAGTTTTATTCACTGATAAAATGTTTCAGTGATACACACACACACACACACACACACAGGACTAATAGTATTCCCTGTGGGTCCTCCCTGTTTTAATTATCCTCCTCGGAGTTGTACATCATTGAGTCAATGCGCATTAAGAAGTGGGACAAAATCCTTAATCCTCTTCTAAATGGGACGATCCAGGATCCACTAAGCGATCGGAGGATTTAGGGAGTAATATGCACTGATTATTAACACCGGAGCGCCAGAGCCGGTGAAAAGATAAGAGTGGAAATTTATCAAACGTCACAGAGAAAGGCTGTTGATCAAGGATTCATTTTCAGTTCCAAACGGGCTCGTTGAGAGCACTCTGATAATCAGAGAGGCTGCATTAATACTGTTGAGGGAAGAAAAACCTGATTTCAGATGCAACTGGTGCCACCTTGTAGTAGAGGGGGTTTTGCACACTTGAGCAGAATAAGACTTGGATTGCATTAGTTAGATTGCATTCATCAACCAGTCAGCAGCAGGGCTCAGTGATGTTTGTCTGTCGTGTGCTTCTGCTCTAATTAATTTCTGTATGTGCTCAGATTTTGGAATAGAAGATAATCAGTTGGTTTTCACTGATGCCACCGCAGATTCATGTTAGTCACATAGACCACTTCATTCTTTCACACCGTACCTGAGTTCTTGCTGCTGTCGTGTCAGTTGCTCAGGTAACGAGGGGGCAACAAGTGAACATAAATCTGGACGTGAACAAAGCTGTAGGGTCAGATTGTCAGCTCACAACAGGGGGCACTGTTTCCACTCGGGATTGTAAAGCAGCGTCTCCCAGTGACACAACGGGTTCAGGTTCCTACAAGTGGACAAAGATGAGTAGGAGCCATTGTCTTGTCCACTGTTGTGCAGAAAGATGTTTGTGTGGTATGAAGCACTCTCATCACTAACATGGAGACTGGCAGACTGATACTGAACTGTTCAGGAGTGCGAACACACTCTGCATAGGCTCCCGGGCTTAGGCAGAAATGTAGCTTCCGCAGTGCTCGGGGGTCACACGTCTCACTTGGTCCTCGGAGCCAGTGCCAGGTTACATTATCAGCCGGGGGCTGATGTGTTTATGCTTTGTCACCAATACAAAGAGACCAGACTAGAGAGACGGCACGCAGGTTTGAATGAGGATAATACCACATGAAGAGGAGCAGAGAAAATATTGTGTGTTTGGATTTAAAAAAAAAAAAGTTTTTCAGTGATAGTGCTCTCACTGGCATTGAAGTGGAGGCTGACTCAGAGTGCTTGTATTGTCTGAAAGGTTGTTATATGAGCATATTAATAATACTCTGAAGCACTAAATGTTCCTGTCCTTCTAAATAATACAGTGGTGTTGTCACATGCAGTGCATTAGCTCATTGTTGTGTCACTTCACGAGTGTAAGACATACACTCCACGCTATCTAATAAATGTTTTCATTATTAGAGAAGTGTTTTTATTCCATAATGGCTTTTTTTTCTCTAAATGACTTTTCATAATGTGCTATTTCATCAGCATTCACCCTTTTAACTTTCAGCCAATCACACGTCCACAACCTCTTTCAGCAAGTCCACAGCTTCCAGGCTGCTTCTTAAGTGTCTACATGCTGACTAAAGTCTGATTCACACACACACACACGTGTGTATATCCATGATGTCAATTTCATTACCACCCCAGTCCGTGAGGGGCTGGACACACTCTCTTTGGATGTATGCATGCAGCCCTGGTCTGCTCGGGCTGTCTGTAGCACTAGTGCCTATAGAAATACTATAAACAGATGCTGGTAGCCCAGAGGGATCAACAAGTGACTGTGGAGGCAGTTGCTGAAAGACACTGACAGCGTGTGATTGGCTGAAATGTGAGCGGACAGGAACTGGTGACAGCAGCATTCACATGGGAAAGGGCGTTATGAACATTTTGGCTGTGAAAAGAAACAAAAGAATCTAGATGTGCTTAGATTGTAGAGAGGCAGCTTTGATTTATGGTTTTGTCAAAAATATTGTATGAACAGTGGAACTACAACCGTTTTTCTATTTGATATTTTTCATATAACTCATTAATTAACAGTCTACACTTGACTGTCAATTGAAATCCACTGTGGTGGCGTACAGAGCCAAACTGCGCTGCTGCTTGAATAATTCTAAGCATGTTCATTTTATATAGTGTCATGAAGGGAAAACAGCATTATACACTGCAAGTTGACTTTGACTTTGACTCCATTTGCAGTCTATTTAGGGTTAGTGTTAGGCTTTAGGATTAGGGCGGTTGTCTTATTTGTTGGTCAGGTTAGGGTTAGGGAACGTTCACCATGTGTTCACACTTTCACTTTCAGTGTGTCTCTTTCAGAGCATCAACAAATCATCTTCCATGATCTTCAGAATTCTCTTTACTTTTATGCAGAAACAGAACAAAATCAGATGAGTTCAAAAACGTTTTTGACTCGCAGAAACAAGTCCTGGCTCTACTGGATGGACCACGTGCCCCCTCTGGCCAGTACCATATTACAGTACATTGCTTCCCATGCTGACAGGAGCTCAGCGTGGAAGAGATTCAGGTCATGAAACAGTGCATATTTTAACACAGTTGTTTACAGCCTATGTTTTCAACACTGCACAGCTTCTGGTTGTGACATAAGCACACTTTAGAGCGTGAGAATAATTATTTCCAAGAAACTAAATTGATTCTTAACCACAATTCTTGCTTTAGATTAGTGATTTGGATCTTGGAGGATCCGTCCTCTCACACATGTTGTTGTTTTGATCTGTGTCCTCCATCGTTTGCTTCTATCCTGCCGAGCACAACTCTTATTTTTAGTCATGCCTTTATGAGTCAATGCAAGTTGATCTATGTTGACAGTCTGCTGAAGAGGGGGAGTGTGCAGGGTGGACTTCTGAGACTGAGTTTGTGTGTGCGTGTGTGTGTGTGTGTGTGTGTGTGAGAGAGAGAGAGAGAGCATGCTTCTCAGTGTAACTCTTGTCTCTTGTGTTTCATCAAAGATGCATGGCAGCGGTGTGATCTCTAATGTGAATGTCGTTGACTGCTTATAGAGCCTGCGTATCGTTACATGAAGAACACCGTGACTGTAAATACCCTGACAGTAGTGGGTTCAGACTTCGAGGACACTGGAACACACAGATACACGTAGAGAGAGGGAATGGAGAGATGAGTACTTCCCTTGGCTTGTTCTCCGATTTTCTCTAGGATGCTTGAGGATAACACTAAACAATGTCGTTTAAAGCAAGAACAGGGAAAGAAAGAAAGAAAACATGATGGAGGTGGGCATTTAAAAGTGCCGGATCATCCCTAGAGGTTACATATGAAATCAAGGGTAACTTCTGTTCGTCTGCTCTCTTGCTTACATCTGCACTGTCACCCCACTGAAATTCAAAGGAAAGGTGTCAGGAAGGGTGTGAGAATTTAGCAGGAAATCTACTCCTGCTATATATTCATGTGTCGGATAGAGGAGGTGCGACGACACAATTTCAGCAGTGTCATTTTCTTCAGATCAAAGCCTGATGACATTGTTGCACCTCCTCCGTACGGTTGCAACGCTCTGATATGGGTGCACAGGTTATTAAGCTGTGTTTCATTTCAACCCCATTACAGGACGCAGGAGATGTGTAAGGCAGGGTCCAAAATGAACTTCTTGTCTTCTCCTATATTGTACGCTGAAATCCATAAGTCAGCTGAACTGTTACATACTCATGCCTTTCAGGTGATACGACAAAGGGTGTGTTTCATTTACAGACAGAAAAGAAGACATGACCACAATTTAGAATAAGGAATCAACTAGTTATTATTTATATGCTACTGTTGCATTACAGTGTTTACAATACCAGTATATACACAAAAAGAAATACTTGTTTCTCCTCCTAATATTTATTATAGATGCAAACAGCATTTCCAGTATTTCTACCAGTATTATAAACACTACCGCTCAAAAGTTTGGAATCACTCGCAAATTTCTTTCATTTTCATGCAATTCACAAACAATTAAAATGAATCAGATCATTTTTGAAGAATGATCGACATTTTTTGAGAGACCTGTTATTGGCAATTGTTAGTCCTCTGCCTCAATCTCCTTCTATGGCTGTTAATCATTTTATAAGGCTAAGTGATTATGAGAAAATCCTTTCACAGTTGTGTTGCTCAGCTACAGTTGTACTGAAGTAAACAAGCGAGCAAAATATTCTTTAGGTTAGTTTAGTATCAGTAGTTGTTTGTTTACAGTTTCCAGTAGCCAGAAAGAAAGAACTGTCATTAGAGACCTGTCAGTCTATTGTTGTCCTTAAAGAGGAAGGCTACTCTAGACACTAGGAAATTGCGAGGAAACGTAACATTTCTTATCATGCTGTTAACTACTCCCTTCAGAGACCAGCACAAACAGGCTCTTAACAGGGACAGAAAAGGAGTGAGAGGCCCCAAAGTACAACTGTTCAAGAAGACAAATATCTGCGAGTGTGTAGTTTAAGACAAAGACGCCTCACAGGTCCTCAAGTGGCAGCTGCACTAAATAGTACACGTCAAACAACAGTGTCAGCATCAACAGTGAAGAGGAGACTTCAGGATGCTGGACTTCATGGCAGAATTAGGAAAAAGAGCAAAGACATTGGACACTGGAAGACTGGAAGAAGGTGTTGTCTACAGATGAGTCCAAGTTTGAGAACTTCAGATTAAACAGAAGAATATTTGTGAGACATAAAGCAAAAAAATAAAGATGCTAGAACAGTGTTTATTACCTTTAGTAAAGCATGGTGGAGGCAACGTGATGGTCTGGGTGCTTTGGAGGTGGTGAAATAAGAGATTTGTACAGAGGGAAGAGACCTTAAAGAAGGAAAGCTTTACAAATTGACAACTACAATGCCTAAGGTCTGCCACGCTGTAATTGCTGTTTTGTTGTTGTTTGTTTTGATGCAGGAAAAGTTTGAAGAACACATTCATCTCATTATGTCCTGTTCTTTTGCTATATTTCCCATTCAGACTAATTTGTATTTCCTTGGTAAACAATAAAATATCTATAAATAATTATAAATAATAAGTGATCCCAAACTTTAGAATGGTAGTGTATGTGAAGCATGTGTCTGATCAAACCTGGGAAAATCCGCAAATACATCTTTCTCTTTCTGTTTTGGCCTAGTTGTTGCTGTGTGTCCTGCACCGTTGGCATTAGAGCCCTTACAGTGGGGTTCAGCTGATTGAGCATGTTCAGTTGGTGGCGGACATAGTGGTGAGGCTTTGCAGGATTTACAACTATATTAGTAGTAGCTATAAACTGTCTCTGCTGACCAAGCGTGGTGTGAAAATAGTAAGCAAACGCTGCCAAGTGATGCTTGGTGTTGATGTAAATCGACGGTCCTACGTGATCTTCTTTCTGTTTCTGTTGGTCAGATGAACATGCCAACCTGACCATCGAAATCCAAACATTTCCAATTTCTAATTTCGGCCTAAATTGGAAACTTTCTTTTTGTCTATAAAGTTTATGTGTTAATGTCACTAAATCCCTTAAACTGCTTTAATTATTTGTTCTTTTATATTTCGTTCTATGCAAAGACAAACAAGAGGATAATAGTTTTGGGCTTGATTTATGGATAGAAAATGATCTGAAACTTCAGTAGGAGCCACATGATCAGCCTCTTGGCATTTTGGCTTTGCAGACAAAACACATACACCCTATTTATTCAGAAACATTTTATGGATGCAGAGAACACAGCACTGAAAGCCACCATTTTTCAGTTGCTTCTATGTTATTTGTCTCACCTCAACAGTTAGACCAAGCATATCCAAAGTCTCATTTCCTACTCTCAAAGCCCATTTGAGAGTAGGAGCAGAAAACGGAGCCAGACTTTCTGCGATTAAGGTCTTAAAAGTTAATTTGCCTGTTCCGGCTAGTGTGAACTGGCAAGTTAACCATCATCAGGTTGTGTCATAAGCTGCCAAAATCCACCTTCATCCTTCTCGCTTGGTTGATCAAACTCACTGAGCGTGATAGAATGAAAGTTTTCAACTCTCCAGGCTGAAGTCTGACTCCAATTAAACCATTAATTCTGTATTTGTAGAGTAGTATAAAAATCTAATTGAAATTGAAAAGAGCAACTTATCAGCTGATTTTACCTTAGATGTGTCCCATCTTAGTCAGAAACTGCACATTTCAGTTGTGTTATAGTGAACCATCTTTTTAAATGTCTCCAGTTAATTATAGGACTCTATGAAGTGATAAAGATGGACAATGTCTGCAGTATGGTACACCATGGTTGTACCTCTGTGATGTTTATACTGATGAAAAGATTTTTTTTTTGCAATGTTAGTGCCCTGAGTCAGCATGCAAGCAAAATGAAACTATAGGCCCCATTAAATCACAGGAAGACTTCCACAACCTGGCCAATCAGAACAGAGTGGAGAGCCTTTATAGTCTCAAGGCCAGATGAGCCATTGCTTAAAGAGGCTTTAACATGTATTTTTAACTTAAAAATCAATTAATCTTATATCAGGTGAGCTAAATCCTAAAATATACAAGAAAAAGTATGTGAACCTTTCGGAATTTCATGGTTTTCTGCATTAATTTGAAAATAAATATATAATATATAAATATAATGTGCCTTAAATAATAAACAAAAATTCTGATCTTTCATGTCTTTATTGAGAACAACCCCAAAAACCTCATAGTCATAGTGGAAAAAGTCTTTAGTTTAGTTTAGTTTATTACTGGTTGCAGCAGCAATAACCTCAACCAGGAACTTTCTGTAGCTGTGGATCAGACCTGCACATCGTTCTGTCATATTCTTTGGACGTCTCATGTGGTTGGCTCTCTCTTCGTTACCATCTCTTTTGGGTCTCTAAGGTCTGGGCTCTGACTTGGCCACTCCAGAAGGTAGATTGTGTTTTCCTGAAGCAATAAAACCATAAAAACCTTACAGCGTAAGGGGAAAGAGTATGTGAACCATTTAAATAATAAAGCTAATTAGAGTCAGGTGTTAGCATAAGTTAAGAAAATGATTTGATTATTTTTGAAGAAAAACAGCTGGTTAGTGTAGTGGTAAGATCACAGCTGTCCATGTGGGAGGCTAGGGTTCAAATCCCCAGCTGGGTCCTTAGGCAAGACCTCCTTATGCTTAACCTGCCTACCCTTGTAAGTTTAGATAAAAGCGTCTGCTAAAATGTAAATAAGATATGTGGCTACTCTACCAAGATGTGGGTGGGTAACACCTGTGTTAATGAGCCTACAGTATGTAAAACATTGAACAAGCAGAGGGTCTGCGGCAGGACACCATGAAGGCCGCTGCTTACTTCACAGCTGTATTGGCAAATGTTTTATGGATTGATGAAACTATATTGAACTATTTGAAAAGAACACACAGCACTACATCTGGCATAAAAAGGGAACTCTATATCATCATGAAAACATCATCCCAACTGTAAAGTATGGTGGAGGAAACATCATGATTTGGGCCTGCTTTGCTGCATCAGGACCTGGCCAGCCTGCAGTTATTGGGGGGAAGAAAAAATTTCTTCAGGATTGTGTGAGAATGTCTGTGGTTGGGTGATGCTACAGCACAATGATTCAAAACACAGAACAGAATGGCTTCAGAAAAACAAAATCCACCTTTCAGAGTGGACTAAAATTGCTCCTGAACAATGTGCCGGACTGATCCATAGCTACAGGAAGCACCTGGTTGAGGTTATTGCTGCCAAAAGGGGTTTACATTACATAATCTTTCCATTATCACTATGAGGTTTTTATGGCTGTTCGTAAAAAAGACATGAAAGATCAGAATTTTTGTTTTATTACTTTAGGCACATTATATTTGTCAATGCTCTTGACTTAGATGAAGATCAGATAGTGTTTTATGACAAATTAATGCAAAAAACCATGAAATTCCAAAAGGTTCACATACTTTTTCTTGCCACTTTATATTTAATTGCTTAAATTGCACAGTATAATATTATCTGTCAAATTAAGTGAAATCTAGTGAATTAAGGGGCCATCATTTTACATTAAAGGTTTTAAAGAACGATTAAATTCCAACAGGTTCACATACCTTTTCTTGCCACTGTATGCATTAAGGCCAATTTAAACAAGTTATTTTTTATTACACAAGGACTTTCACTGATTAAAATAAAAACTGTACACTTTTATAGACTATCTACTTAAACACATTTGATAAGAGAAGGATTCTGAACTGGATTCATTTCTGATAAAATGCTGTCAAACTCCATTCCTAATTTAATTATTTTAATAATAATAATAAATAATGACCTACTTTATTGATCCCTTAGGGAAATTGTTGTTTTGTGCAGCTTCAGTAGATGACAGCGTTAGTGTTGGGTGTCAGTATCTTGTCTAAGGACACCTCGACATATAGCCAGGAGGAACCGGGAATCGAACCAGTAACCCGACTGCTCTGCCAAGTGAGCTAACCGCCGCCTTAAATTAAGAAATAAATAATAAAATAGAAATCAAATGACATTCAATATTACAAAGTCGCCACATGCTTAATCCTCTACTTATATAAAGAGAACAGTTGGAGTCGGATTTGAATAACATGTTTAAGTGCATTAGCAGGATACACATCCTTTCAGCCCTGCTTATTAGAATAAATGTACTTATAGTCCATGTTAACACATTATAAGTTGAAACATGCATGTAGTTTTATTGGAAATGCTTCTGAGCTCCTTGACGGTCCTGTGAAATCTATAAGCACAGCCATTTGTTAAGGAGGGGAACTGTGCTTATGGTGGTCAATATCTACCCTGTCACCTTACACACACTCACACACATCCGCTGGAGAGTCCTAATGCACCTTGCTGCAAAGCCTCTGCAGTGATTTGTGGGTTTGACCTGACATACATGTGCAGGCTGGATTGCACAGACACACGGGAAACACACCTCTTCCAAATCCCATGAGCAGAGAAGTGCAAGCTGCTAATTGAGTCAGTCATGCATACACTTGTCTCATCCCATGGGGACTGTACAGGGAGGAGTGTGTGTGAAACACCATAGTTTAAAATCTATGCATGCACACACACACACACACACACACACACACACACACACAAGTTCTTGTTCTGTCGTCCTTCCTGCATGCTGTCATCGTTTGCACGACACGACTTTCTCATGGCAGCGGGCTGCGCAGTGGAGCCCGCTCACATTTCACACACGATGTGTCCAACGCGGAATCTAACACTTGGTGAAGTTGCCACTGTCACTCACTGTCCTCTAAATCCCACAGTGTATTCCCCTGAGGCTGCATTATGACACCACAGGGAGCCTGTGTGCTGCCCCACAGCCAAATTGCCCCAGTGACGCTTTGGGAAGCCTATCGCAGGCTGTAAGCCTCAGTAAAGTTGCCATCTGTGGGCTCAAGAAATGCACTTTCGGTGTCAGGTCTCTTCTTAAACTAGTATTTCATAAGCACTGGGTGGGCCCCAGGACAAGAAATATGGAAGCTGAAACTGTAGTAGAACATGAAGCGTGAAGAGCCAGTGCCATGGTGTAGTTTTACCTCGCAGGAGCTGAATCTTTTCTTGTTTTTGTACTTACATATCAGCCACTCATCTGCATTTTGTTCCTATTTTCTTTTCATTTTCCATAATCATTTTTTCACAGTTGTGTGATTGCAAAAGAAATAACCTGTGAAATAAGCTATAAAAGTAATTTAGAGAGTAGTTACTTGTAAAAGCCTTTACTGTTTGCTAGCCAGCGACATCTTGATTCTCCTACCTTGCCACCACATATGAACGTCTCTGCGTGTCTTAAGTTGCCTGTAAGTGATACAACAAGTCCACAGTCTATCGTTTAAAGTGAAAGTTGAATTGTGCCCACAGGTTTATACTGTCTTTCTGGTATGTTACCAATTATATAAGGTTCATTATCCCAAAGAGATCACAAAGAGCCACAACTGTTCATGCTGTGAATAGGTGTGACCTTTGTTCCATCTCAAATCTACAAATGCATAGTTGTAGTTGTAGGTTGTTGTTGTCTTAGTCAACCTGCTCCTCCAGAACTAATTTAGATGGCATCATCTACATTCAAATCTCCTCCAAGGGGTCTCATTTACAGAAGTGGTATTAATTCAGATGATGTCATCTGAAGGAGTGTTTCAGCTAGAAGCAAAGAAATATTTTAATATAAGGAAGGCAGAGGGGAGTTTCAAATCATTATCATCATATACTTTCCCAGACTAGAAGGATAGGAAGCAAGTTCAAAGTTGCCCTTTAAGAGACACAGTTGTAATATGATGGATTGTCATATATGTATATATGAATATACTGCTTGTGGGTTTCCTGCATATGCCAGCTAAAACACACAACACCTACATAAACCCAACCTTGGGTTAGCTTTCCTCCCTCTTCAAGAAAACCCTTCACTGAAAAACATTATGTTCAATCCGAAAACAAAATATCAAAAAATAGACAAAACAGTCATACTTGTAAATTGTAGGTTAGAAAAAACTAAATCAAACGTTACGTTTTAAATAGTCAGTGACGGTTTGACATCCAAGCAGCAGTGAGGGAGAGTCCTGGTAAAATGTGCCCTATAGCCGTCCTGCAAGGAGAACTTGTAGCCTCAGCCACTGAAGCACCACAATGGCCTGTAGGACACAATTTTCTGCAGAATGCACTCATAACACGAAAAACAAGTGTCCACAGTGTCACATCAGCTTATACACTGACATTTTGACTAATCTGGGAATAGAGAAGTTTGCTAAAGACCTGAGCTGAGTTTGTATCTGGTACAGGAACCTTTCACGGCGTCAGTTCAGTTAGTCAATACAATTATTTTTTTTACGACACAGGAAACAGACTCTGTATGTTTTTCTTTCATCATCATACATCATACCTGACACCTGGTTTTCATTATGCAGCTATAACCACACAGCAAATCATTCCATGTTCAAATCAACATTTATTCCATGAGTTGCAGTGCAAAACCATCCAGTGTCTGCCCAGTATCAGCGGCTCTAACAAGCTGCTTCACTGCTTGTTCTGAAGATTTATTTTGAGATGGGCTCATTGTTATGTTTCTGAACAACAGAGTTCTGTTGGAGATGAAATGTACCATGACACAAAGCTGCCTCTGGTCACTAGTCACCTCTGGTGCCTGGATGTGAGACTGATGCGTCACCGCCTCAGGCTGTCCTGCAGAGGACTTTCTCTGTAGCTTACTTTAAGCTTTTATTGTCTGAACTAAGCACTGAACACATTTTGAGGCTTGATGATATCACTGTTGATGATGTCTGTGAAGAATCTCACTCATCCAGGTCATGGTTGTCCCAGAGGAGCTGCCTTTAGGACCCTGATGGCTAACTAACAGGTAATTAATTATTAAATGATAAAACCACACAACGTAGAACATTTAGGACGTTTCACATGTTGGCTTATGACTTAAACATCAGTATTCTCTGTTGACCTTTAAAATAATTCATGGTAAATAGTTCTGGAGCAGCAGCACAATGGTATAGAGGTCACCTCACAGCAAGTAGGACCAGGGTTCAAATGCACAGGTTGCTGGAGTTTGTGCATGCTGTCTCTAGTTACATCAGTCAAAGACATGCATAGGTCACTCTAAATTCCTCATAGGTGTGGATGTTTGCCTGTCTCTATGTGTCGGCCCTGTGATAGACTGGCGACCTGTCCAGGGTGTACCCTGCCTCCTACCCAGTGACAGCTGGGATAGGCTCCACCAACGCTGTAACCCTTAAGAGGAAAAGCTATTAAGATAATGGATGGATGGATGGATAGTTCTGGAGCTTTTAGCCACCTCACATGGTCCTAGTTAGGGGAGAAAGATGTGATGTGAAGATAAAGCTGTTTTTTCCCTGCTACTCAGCAAACTCCATCCCTCGTTGAACCGTACGTGACACAAAAGTAATAAGTGGTGCATGAGGTAGGACTGCATAGTTACACTGTTACATCATGAGTCACACTGGTTCTTTCCTGAAATAATACAGAATGCACTGCACTGCTTCTTGTATCGCCAACATAAACAGTTTTTAAAAAAAAGCAAAAAGATTGCACACACTACATCACACGGTTAAGAAGGTATTGCCAAAATGTTTGCCCTTTTCCCCTCTGAGCTTCCAAATAAATGCAAAATTAATTCCTGCATAGTCAAGTGTGCAAACTCCTTTTCTTTCTCTTTTTTTATGTATGAACTCTGGTTGGGCACACACCAAATAAAGATTGGTAGACGACACACACATGCAAACACATCCTGCATAGATTTGCAGATTACGAACAGTTTTATTTGTTGAAACCAGGTTTCATCATGTCCCAGATGGTCAGGACAGCTAAACTGACAGCTGGTGAAATTACTGTTTTCTTTTATAGTGGCAGAGGGGAGCGGAGTCCAGACCATTATTATTTAGACATTATTTTGTTCCCTCTCCGCTATGCTTCAGCAGATGTTACATTGTCAAGTACCAAGTCTCAGCTCCAATTTGTGGAGCTTGATGTCAATATTGAAAGTTATATTGAAACAGTTTGTTTAACCCTATTAACACGTGGTTCCCAAAGTGTAGCGTGATGAAACTAAACAGCCTCAAATTATAGGAAGTGCAGAGAAAAAATGGAAGAGCCCATGACCCAAAGCACCTTATCTGTCAGACAGGCTGCTGGTTCCAACGAGCAAGAGCTGAAGGTGTCTGCAGTGAGCGAGTAGAGGATACAAAGTGTCTCCTAATGTCTGTGGCTTGAAGACTTTGCTTCACCTTTTGTGTATCTGTCCATTTAATTAATAACTAGTAACTGTCCAAATAGTTATGGTCTGGATGGTAAGTACAAATCTGGACAGTGTATGACATTGTCACAGACTTTACCGAGACACATTTGTCACTGTCACTTACTGTGTGTCGACCAGCAGACAGCAGCGGCAGGAGTGTCTGCTCTTCGGTCCCCCGGGCTTAGTGGAAACTGCTTCTTTAAGTTTGTGGACACAACTTTTTTGATACTTTTGTTATGTGGCTCTGCTGGTGATGTGTCTGATTGTTTTGTTGTGTTCCACCGCTCCCTCTATATCAGTCACAGCACGGGCCTGGTGGAGCCACGGTGGCCTGTCGGAATGCGGGATTTACCAGCATGTGATTTACTGAATCTGTCACGCTGGTACTCTGTGATATGAGGAATGCTGGTGCCCTCCGGCTAAATAGCTTTAGGTCACACTCAGGATTGCTTTCCAGTGGGAAAAGGTTATCATCAAGGTCATGGGATAAACACCTAAATAATGTGGTTGTCTGCAGAGATTCCTGGACCGGACCACACAGCAGCTTTATGTGACTGGATATACTCTGTCTGACATACATAAAAATAAGGACAGACATATAGAAAATAAATAAATAATTATAAAAACAAATATGATTTATCAAAGATATTCAAAGTCAAGTTGGTTCATTTGAGAATTTGTCTTTTTTTTTTTTTGGGATGTAATGTGAGGGCGTGTTTTCCAGGTTAGAAAAGTTAATGATGGAGTATTTCAGGCATTTTCAGATTCAGTTAGCTTACCAGGTAAAGCAGTTTAGATAATCTGTAGAGACAGCCTTAATTTGTCTGACAGCTCGTGTTTTTTGACCGCTGAAACCTTTTTGGTCACTGTGTCAGATTCACCTCACAGATTTCAGCAGTCAGATCATTATCACAGCCCAAAAAACAACAAGGCCCAAGGTTCAGTACTGTAGTAATAAAGTAAGTTAAATGAAACCATTTCCTTGAAAGTGCAATTCCACTGTTCTATTACTTCGGATCACAGATTTATGAGAAAAATACATGTTGACACTAAATTTCAAGGCACATTTTGGTGAAATGACAGAATTCGGAGCTTGTCTAAGTCACTGCAGCGGAAAATGAATTGTAGGACTCCAAGTGAATCCACTTATTCCTGAATGGCACTGATTTTCTTAACATTCAAAGAGAAATCTGCAGAAGCACCTGAGCTCATCCCACAGCTCTGTTCCAGCGCAGCTCACCACCACTTTAGCGTGGGCTAATCTCCCCCAAAAGGTTTTCGAGCTCTGCACTACATGGCAAACATATCGAAGCCTTTCCGTCTGTGTGAAAACAGTTTTGCTTTGGGAAGATTATCTAAGATGTGAGAGTTTGCCACCCACTGTCGCTCTCTGCCATCTGAGGCCCACAGCAGCCTGAAGCTGCCCAAAAGCTGTTCAGCAATGTCTCCCTGCCTCATATCCTCCAAGCCTCTCTGTAGCAGATTTCAGGTGTTGCCTTAAGGATAACATTCACCCTGATCTATCAATTAAGTGTCTATACTGTATGCAGTAATATATGCGTAATAATACGTATATATTTGTTGTTGTTCTTTTTAACGCAGAGACAAATCCAGCATTTGCTTTGAAACAAACCACTTTATTGGTGTGATGCATCTGTACAGCAGTATTATTTGCCCGTGGTGGCTGTTCCCCAGCTCTGCATCACATGTCTAGTGTACAGTACTAGTGCACTAGTAGACATGTGCCTCTCTGCTTATACAAATAGATTGTAATAATTTAATATGCTTTTTCAGTATATGTACAGTATACAGTGGCAAGAAAAAGTATGTGAAATGTCATGGTTTTCTGCATTAATTTGTCATAACATGTGATTTGATCATCATCTAAATCAAGAGTATTAACAAATATAATGTGCCTAAAGTTATTACACAAAACAGATTCTTATTATTCGTGTCTTTTTCAGGAACAACCATAAAAACCTCATAATGATTGTGGAAAAAGTATGTGAATCTCAACCACCTTCCTGTAGCTGTGCATCAGACCTGCACGTTGTTCAGGAGGAATTTTTTTCCATTCTTCCTGCAGAACTGCTTTAGCTTTGTCATATTCTTTAGACATCTTATGTGTGTGGCTCTCTTCAAGTCATTCTATAGCATATTGGGTTGAGGTCTGGGCTCTGACTTGGCCACTCCAAAAGGTGGATTTTGTTTTTCTAAAGGCATTCTGTTGTGGACTTGTGTTTTAGTTCATTGTCCTGTAGCACCCCCCAACTTCTACAGAGTTTCAGCTGACTTACAGACATTCTCACATTATCCTGAAAAAATCATGATGTTTCCTCCACCATACATAACGATTGGGATGATGATTTATGATGATAGTCATGCAAATATTGTCACAGTGACAATGTGAACACAGGTACAGAGTTTGCAGTAAAGATGGTCAAAGCCATGAAGAAGTAGCCAAACAAAAATATTTAACTGTGAAGGCCTTAGGAGAAAATAAAAAAGTGACCTTGAAAATATAATTTTCAGTCCACCAACACTGGAATATTTTACTTAAAATAAGAACAACATCAATCTCCTGTTAACACTAGGCTGAAACTCACTAACACCAATTAGTTTTTTGTAATGGCACAGTACATGCATTAGTTATTGATATGTATTTCTGTCCAGTCCAGGACTAAAGTTGTGGACCAGTCAACCTCCTTTCAGTATATCATTGAATCACAATCCTGTATTACCATGCAAGGAGTGTGACTACAATGTGCCTAAAAGGAATTAATAGTTTATTCAAGTTAAACTACTTTTACTACAACACCAACAATAAATAAAAACTGTAAACACTTTTTAATGTGTTGTTTACTTGAGTTCATTTGTCAGTGTCAACTTTCTGTGTTTCACACAAATTTACCTCCAAGCAGAATTATTTTAATTTCAACCCACTGAAAATGTCCAAATGTGAACTATGATAACACTGTGGAAATGTACTTTCCATCCCACTGCTGCAAGTGCTGTCTTGAAAGACCTTTAATCGAACAGTATTTTCTTTTGCACTGTTAATAAAATGTGGTCATTCAGTTTCACATGTATAATTTACCACCAGTAATGAATTTCCGAAGAATATGTCAACATCAGAGTTTGTCACTTTGTGTGCGTGATTTCAGGGAACCTGTGTTTAGTCTCCCACAGGTACCGACTCTCTCACTGTGCTCTGGTGAAGTATCGGTGCCCTCAGGCTGTTCTGCTGCAGCGTGGAGAGTTTTCTGTGCTACAAAGCAGCCAGACAAACGACAGACTGCCGGGACAGCGAGGCCAGGGCACTCCTTCACTCCAGCTATATACAGTATGCCTGGTCTCACTACACCCGATCACTTCTAGACTCAAGACGTTTTGTCCTTATCACACCTGATCCCATGTCTGTACATCTTTTTTTATTTTATTTTATTTTTACCCACATTCAGGTGTACATTCTGCAGCAAGTAACTCTTTACTACTACACATGCATGTGCGACGTGATTTTTTAGGGGGCAACTGTGGCTCAGTTGGCTGAGTTGGTAGGGCAGTTGGCTACAAACCTCAGGGTTGCTCCCCCCAATTCCTGGCCAAATGTCAAAGTGTCCCTGGATAAGACAATACATGTCTGAAAGTGTAAGATATCAGTAACAATTCAATTTCGATTTTACTAATAAAACAGGGACATACAACTTGGGCATCTGACATTCCTCTGAGTCACTGCATTGGACATCACGCTGTGGACGGTTAAGGGAAGCCAAAATGTAGACTTAAACTGCGTTGGAACACCTTAAACTGAACAATGATGAGACAAAAGCTGAGTGCTCAATGTGCCATTAGAAAGCAGTCTTCCGCTGATACAAATAAATAAATAAATAAAACAATAAAAAATCCATTTAATTAGGAGAAGGAGAGTAACAAGAGGGAGGGTGGACACAGTGGTAAATAAAGTGCAAACTTGTATAAAAAATAACAATCAGTGAAAAAATCACTTTCCAGGACCTGTGCCATCAAACCTCGTCCACACACAGACAAAAGACGAAAGACGAAAGACTCCGGAACTTGGCACCATCTGCTGAAAGCTTGAAAGATGGTGACCTCTGTCAGAAACGTCTGGATCAAACATCAGCAGGAGCCAAATGACACAAAGTTCTGGGTTAAAAGAAAGGGAGAGAGCGTTAGAGGAGAAGTCCCAGGACAACTGATGTCCCAGAGGAACTTTAGTGAACACAGGAGCCACGTTTAAAGGCAAATATACAGCAGCACACACAACCTTGCTGGAAATATTTATTATATATTTGTTTCATATATTGATTTGATGATGATTGACTTAATTCCTAATGTTAACATTAAGTCTGTTTCCGTCGCACTTGTATTGAATCACAGATTGAATTGAGCTGTTCACCAGCTTTTCCACCTCACCAGTGCGTGTGGGTACTGCAGTTGTTATTGGAATATCCAGTGTTTCAGATGGACGAAGGCCCAGTTAGCAACAGAAAAAAAGGAAAGGGAAGACTTTGGTGCATCCCATCCTAGTTCTAGTTTATTCGACTGTGGTTTCTTAACACATTTGGGGTTTTTTGTGCTTGGTTTTGCAGTAGAAAAGTTTCCAATCCTTGCGCTTGCAGCTGAATTCTGAGTGATCTTAGTGAACCATTTGAGCGTACCGATTACTGTGACTTTCATAGACAAATGCACTTTTTGAACAGTGGCGGTGATTGAACGTAATGGAAATGAAATGAAGCGAGGTGCGGCTATGTAAAGGCTATTGTTGCTGCACCAACACAGCTCTGTGCTGCTTCGCCCCATTTCTGCCAGACTAGCTGTCAGTCACTTCAGGGTTACAATGCAATCTCTCTGCACACATGGAGTTGGAATTGCTGTAACTTCCCAAGGTATGAGGTGGGGCCTCGTATGAGTGGCAAATTGAATCCGAGGTGAAGTGAAATTTAATTCTCCTGAAGGTGAATAGCACAGAATAGGTCATAGCACAGCGCTGAATAAGGTTTGCTTACTTGGAGCTGATCGGCTTCTTTACAGAGTAGGTTTCACATTGGAAGAAGGCACGATAGCACTTATTCCTCGATGTTTTTCTCCTGTTCCGAGTGATTCTGGCCATTTCCTCTGATAGCATCCTGCAGTATTCTGGGGGAATGAAACAGCAGTGGAGATTGCGGAATTATTTCAGTGATGGGAAATTCTCAGCAGCAATCACTGTCAAACCACCAGGCCTGTCACATAGAATGATAAAAGACAAGAGGAAGGAGAGGTGGAAGAGAGAACGACACAAGGGGCCGAACAGGGCGAGGGGGGGTAATTGGGAGAAAAGCAGGAGGAGGCATCGAGAGGAGAACAGCGATATGGGGGATACAGGACGCCGTATGGGGTGTGTGTGTGTGTGTGTGTGTGTGATCAAGAAGGAAGATAAAGAAAAAAGGGAGAATGGAGAAATTGAAAGAAGGTGAAGTGAGAGAGTTTCAATCTGCCTCTGGGGAATTACCTTTCTTGTTGATGTTCGGGCTTGGAGATAATCAGGTGTTGCAATTCCACTTCCCCAAGGATCTCACGAGCAGATTACAGAACAATGGGCTGCTCTCTCTTTCTCTCTCTCTCTCTCGCAGACACACACACACACACACACACACACACACACACACACACACACACACAACCTTCTCTCATACACATGCAGATGCACTGTTACCCTCCAAACCTGTTGTTTTCCCTGTTTCATTAATGTCTCAAAAACCTCAGGGAATGGGTCAGAGAGACCAGCGTATCTTTCTGTGTGTGTGTGTGTGTGTGTGTGTGTGTGTGTGTGTGTGTGTGTGTGTGTGTGTGTGTGTGTGTGTGAATCCAATAAGACCGCTAGTGTGAAGAATGATGGTGCACACCTGCCACGCAGTTACGCATGCATGTAGAGTATGTATGTGGGTGCGTGTTTGAAGCACTGAGTTGATCTGTGATGTTTTGTTTCCTGCCCGTTCAGCTGAGAAGAACACACACACACAAACACTTCAATACCCTCCCCTGGCTGCATATGAAATGTGAGCAGCAGGATCTTTTTGCCACTGTAATGCGCGTGTGTGAACGTCCATAGAGTCACACACTCAAATATTTTATAGGACCACCTTTAGCTTTCCCAAGATCTTGTATTAATCATAAGAGAGTCGGACCGCTGCACAAAGACTTCTCCAGCTCTTTCCAAAGATTCTCAATGAGGTCTGTACTCTGTAGTGGCCAATCCATGCTCCCTGAACGACTCTTTCACAATTTAAACCTGATGAACCCTGATCTTGTCATCTTGGATTATGCCCGTATCATCAGGGAAGAAAAGATCCATTGATGGGATAACCTGGTCATTCAGTATATTCAGGTACTCAGCAGACCTCATTCTTTAGGGTACATAATGTTGCTGAACCTAGACCTGACCAACTGCAGCAACCCCAGATCATAGCACTGCCCCCACAGGCTTGTACAGTAGACACTAGGCATGACTTCACCCACCTCTCTTCTTACGCTGATGTGGTTTGAATGCAAAAGCTCTCTTTTGCTCTGTATTGCATCAAATCGTAGTTTATTCCATGTTAGAAAACCGTATTGCTTAAGCTCAGTAATGTTGCTTTAATGTTTGGCTGTGGGCCTTAAGGAAACACTTGCACTCTTCTTTGTTTTCTTTCTGCCTTAATAGACCAGATAAATGCTACACAATTTCCTGAATCCTCTTTGAAGAAATAATTTAAAAAGCTTGCAATCCACAGTCTTTTTAGAAACCACATTTTCCACCTCCTATTGTAATAGCTCTTAGAAAGCATACAATGAATATGCACATAATGAATTTTTGATTGCAATAACAGTGTGATGCAACCTCTTTGTTGCCAGGGTTAAAAGTTTTCTTTGCTGCTAGAGCGAGACGGCAAAGGTCACACTGAGAAAGTCATCAGTTTGGCTAACTGAGCCACCATGACACTCTTTAACTGGATCAGAATGTTGTGGCTTAATTTGCATTTCAGTTTGCATCTTAATAATGTTCCCAGCTCTACAGGGCTTCCTTCCACTGTTAGTACCAGCTAGGACCCTTTATAGGATATAACATATTAAAATAGGCTGAATATGATGCAGAAAACACTATTAATGTACGTTAAATTCTTGAACTGAAGATGCACTAATCCTTATCTTCTTAATAACATTACTTTTTACATGACCTATTCAACATTCTTGTTGAATAGGGCATGAACCATAAGCCCTACACTGCACTGATGTATCAATTTGCAAAAAAAATATGGGGATGTGTTCATGAAACAGAAAGATGTGTAAGTAATTGTCTCCAACCCCACAGATGATTCTGTTTTTTAGCCCTAAAAAGATAGCCCTCCTTTCTCAGATTGATATCACTGTGAGGAGGCCATCCATTTCTCCATCTTTTCATCAGGCATGCCTGATGCTAAGGTCAAATCCTCCTCAGCTTATCTTTCTGCCCACCTGCCCATCCGGCTCCCTGTTGTTAGAATCCACCGTGGCTTCTATTTCTTCCACCTGACCGTAAGAGTATGTGCAGCTGCAGTTGTTTATGGGCATGAAATCAGCCAATAGGGCTTGAAAAATGATTTAAATGGACTTTTAGGTCATACGAGTCTTTTAATAAAGTGCCAGAGGAGGGAAGTTAAGTCATATGGTGATGATTTAGCTGTACCAACAGCACAAACGGAGATCTCTTCTGGCTGAATGGCCAATCCACAGCTGTTATACTCTTCACAGCTTAGATGCAGGATAAAAAAATTAATTTATGATCAGTTTCTTTCATCTGGCTAGCTACTGTCAGTCTGTTGAACAAACAGAATCAAAGAACAAACCTTGTTCCCCTAGAGTGGTGTGTTAATGATAGGCTCAGGTATTCTGTTTGTCTAACTCATGAGCACAGGTCTCTGAAGCCTCCACATTCTTCACACGTCATATCAGACCTGGAATCCACTGTAAGTGGGAAAACACAATTTCCGAGGCCATTTTGCTGTCTGATTTCAAGCAGCTACACCGATGGCATGCTCCGAAACATTACATCAGCATGCAGTCCCTTCACCGAGGGCTGTCATTTCCACCTTTTCTTTGCTCCTGAGTGGAACCTAATCATGCAGAGAGAATGAAGGTGACTGACAGAGATGATAGAATCTCGCACGGGGTGGATCCGTCTTCTTATTAAATAGCAACAAGTGGGTAATAACTTAGTCATACTCAGGGATACATGCATATTAGCCTGAGGTGAGCACTTTCCAGACATGGCTGGAGGACACAACCTGTTGACATGGTCTGGGTACAGTTCTGTATCTCACAGCTGGGAAAAATAATACATCATGTTGTGTATTATGAAATGGCAGAGAATAAAACAAAAAACATTTCAAGGTGCTGAGAAGTCAGCAAATTCAATTTTAATACAAACAAGAGCAGGAATCAATTCAAAGGTGAACAATTTACAAAGGTTTTCTCTTTCAGGCTGTTTTTTTTTTTCATGTCGACACTAAATCGACTCTGTGGATAATTTCTTCACTGAGACGTGATGAGGCATTGATATTGTGTCGAGGCTCTTTCCTTGTGAATAACCCTCCTCGATTGACTTTGAATTGACCTGAAACTCGGCGCAAATAAATGATGGAAATGATACGATTGACATCAGCTAAATGGACTTTTACTTTGAAGGATGCATTATATTGGGGGAAAATAAAACGGTGAGCACATCTCGCGCAGTTGTTTAGTCTGGCTGACACTAATCACTCTCGTCTAACCAGAGGAAATGAGAAGCTAAATCCTGCTTAGTGACATATTTCTCTTTGTGAAGCAAATATGACCTGTGTGAAATTCTCCCTGGAAATATGAATCCTCTTAATGCTCTTTTTATATCTCACACATTGATTTTCGAGGAACTCTCCTTTCATTCCTGTATCAGTTTTGCACAGGTTTTCAATATGACATATGCAAAAGACCTTCAAGGGGGCCTAGTTTGTAGTGTTATTATGAGATTTACAAATTTACAATTTTAAATACATGTTAACAAACAATACATTGAAATCAACAATGGTTTAGGTATTTCATACAACTCAACATAATAATATGCAGTAGTTGAACAAGGTAAAAATGTAAAAACACGAGCAGTGTCCAATGGAGTCTCCTTGTCTGGTGATTAGGAAAGAACGAAAGGCTTCAAGTGGTTCATGTTTCATGAGTATTCAAATAATCCCACTAAGGATACTGTGAGGAAACTCCTGAACTCCATAATCCTGTCCAAGTTCATTGATGATGTTGGAAACAGTGAAAAGAAATCTTACCTCACAGTCTGTGCTCTTGCTGTTTCTGTCATGGTTCGACCACTTGACCAGCTGAGTCGCTTGGTTTGTTTTTCTATTTGTTTATCTTCTCACTTGCAGGGGCTCGTCTCAGGTCCCTGGTCCGACAGATGTGTTCTATTTGTAATTCTGTTCATGTGTATTTATACCTCGTGTCTTCCTATGTCCTTTTTTAGCTAGTGTGTCTTGTTTGCTCCTGCTCGTCCTTCCTCCTATTCACCCTCACCCCGACCTCTTTGGTTTGTTTTAGCATTTCAGCATCTTCCTTTTTAAGTATGTCGTAAGTTAGTTCAGGTTCCTGTTCTTTGTAGTAAATTGTTAGATCCTGCCTTTGCAGCATTTTCTGTTCTTAGTCTTTTTCTATCTATCTATCTATCTATCTATTGAAGAAGATACTTTTGTATTCAGTCTAAAATTTAAGTAGTTGAGTATATTCATGTGTTTTATTTGTTCATTCTTATGTCCCTGACAGTGAAAGTAGCATTAAAAGCCCAGTGTTTCACTTACTTTTTCCACCACCACTCTGTATCTTTAATTAGTGTGTTCAATAAAGACATGGACGATCATGTGTTTTATCAGCTTAGAAATATTGTCTTTCTTTATATTTATACATTTCCAGATCAGATTACATTTTGACCAATTTATGCAGAAAGTCGGGCAACTGCAACTTCTTCTACTCAATATTCAGTGCAGAGCAGCAGACTGCCAGCAGCAACAGGAAGCACAGTTTTCCTGCAGCAGTGCTAGCAGCAGACTTCAACAAGTTCAGTTCTTATAATGTAATAAGTGCTCAAACCAAAAAATATGTATTTTGGCTTTTATAGTGCAAGAGCAGAAACACTGCAATCTGATAAATGTTGGGGTCAACAATCCAAAAATAAAAGCTATAAGAGTTTTTCAGTTTTGCTTAGTTTCTTTGGGAAATTTCAGTATTAGTTATTTTTGGCTGACTGTGGTGAAGCTAAAAAGGCAATGTCATGTGCACAAGTCAGGATTGATCAAATCTAAAATTAAATGTGATGACATGATGTGTTTTTTTGTGTGTTTAGTTGTGTTTTTCTTTTTGGCTGCCAGGACACTGTCAAATCAGATCCAATCACAGTCACATAGTTCTGAAGTCCTGAGTTTTTAGCTGAGGTTTTGCCTATAAAAGGATTTTATTTTTCCTTATGTTGTAAAGAACTGAAAATGAAATGTACTATGGAGCTTCAAGCATCAATAGAGACTTCTCATTGCTGTGACATATCCAGCAGTCACGTCTGTGCACTCTGTGTTTTGATCTGATTTCTTATGAATTTCTCTATTAGAAGAACATTTAAAAAAGAATTTGTTTTGTGCTGTTGGCCATCCATGATGGACTACACTATCACTGGTCACTGCTCGAGCTCATCTCCATGTTGTTCGGGTCTGTCTCTCAAATGGATTTCACACTGTGAACACAGCAAGATAATAATAGGACCTACACGACATGGAGGATGCTCATGTTGTTTGGTCTGCTGAAGTGTGTTGTCTCACTGTATCTTGTTTCCATACAAATTAATATCCACACTGGTTAATGTGTATGGGCTCAGGATTTCACGCTTGAGTGAACTTCGCACCGTAATGACAAATCAAAACAAGTGAGATGTAGATGAACAGTATGGGGCCGTGTCCGTCCTTGTGTTTTCTCAATTACTTTCACACTCTTGATAGAATAATAATGTTTTTAAGGCCTGAGAGCTGGAGAAAGTGTGAAAGACAGGTTAGAGAATGTTGTTCTCATTGCTACTGGGTTTTTTCTTTCACAATTTATCACACTTTCTGGCCCAGCAGAACACCTGCAGCCCAGAAAAAAAAAATCTATTCGAGGACAACATGGTTGATTTTTCCCTCTGTGAAGCCTACACATTTTTTTTTTTAAATTTCATAATGTATTATTCATGCTTAGGCTTGGTCTCAAGGTCGAGGGAGATATCTGCAATCAGAGCAAAAAAAAAAAAAATCAAAAATAAAGGAAAAGCTAAAGAAGGAATGGCAGCATTGTCAATGCAAGGTCTCTGTAATAAAACCAATATCAACTGCTACAGTTTAAAAGGAGAAAAATATAAAAAGTTAAAAAAAAGTATTTACACCACTGTTTAAGTGTTTAGGATTATTTTGGATTTCCTTTTCCTTTTTTTTAAATTAATTGCAAAATACTTTTTAATAAGATCACCTTTTAAACTGATAAATATGCATTAGCAAAGACAATTGGACCATTGGAACACAGGACTACTGTTTGTTGATGCCCCTCTTTACATCTATGTAGACATGATATAATAAATGCTAGCAATAATAATAATAATTCACCCTGGACAGGTCACCAGTCTATCACAGTGCTGACCTGTAGAGACAAACAACTATACACACTCACATTCACACCCTATGGGCAATTTAGAGTGACTAATTAACCCTAACCTAATCCAACATGCAGTTTGTTGGAGGGAGGGAAGAAGTCAGAGTACCCAGAGAGAGCCCACGCAGACACACAGAGAGATGCCTGTCAGTAATTATTAAGTTTACACTGGAAACAATTAACTGGATTGGTTTCAAACCATCAGTCAGATTCTTTTGATGAATAAAACGCAAAATAGCATCAATCAATGTACATCAGCCAAACTATGTACAGTGGCAAGAAAAAGTATGTGAACGTTTAGGAATTTCATGGTTTTCTGCATTCATTTGTCATAAAATGTGATTTGATCTTCATCTAAATCAAGAGTATTAACAAATATAATGTGCCTAAAGTAATACAACAAAAATAATTCTGATCTTCACTGAGAACAACTAGAAAAACCTCACAGTGAGAGTGGAATCGTTCGAGAGGAACTTTAGCCCCTTCCTGCAGAACTGCTTTAACTCTGTCATGTTCTTCAGATGTCTCATGTGTGGCTCTCTTCTAGTTGTTCCATAGCATTTCTATTTGAGTTGAGGTCTGTGCTCTGACTTGGCCACTCCAGAAGGTGGATTTTGTTTTTCTGAAGTCATTCTGTTGTGTGTTTTGGGTCATTGTCCTGTTGCATCACCCGACTTCTACAGTTTCAGCTGACGTACAGACATTCTCACTTTATTCTGAAGAATTTTTTGTTGCACTTGGGAATTCATCTTCCTCCTAATCACTGCAAACTGGTCAGGCCCTGATGCAGCAAAACAGGCCCAAATCATAGTTTACCATAGTTTACAACTGGGATGAGGTTTTCATAATGATATTCAGTGACCCTTTTACACCAGATGTAGTGCTCTTTAGCAAACTTCAGGTGTGCAGCAGTTTCCTCTGTGGTGTCCTGCCATAGACACCCTGCTAGTTCAATGTTTTATCTACTGCAGACTCATGAACACAGATGTTAACCAGTTCCTTTGATGCCTTCAAAGCTCCATTTAATGAGACGTGACTCACATTAGTGTATCATTGTTACTAGCCTGTTTTTTGTCAGTCAAAGTAGCTCTAATCCACATCTCCAAACTAATTTTCTTAACTTATGCTAACACCTTTTTGTCACTGTAAATGTATTAACACTGTGGTTTATCAAATTTGATTTGATCTGAAATCTTTGATGAGATTTAAAGTATGTGGGCATGTGTGCTTTGGTTTCTGTGACTACCATGACTGGAGTTTGAGTCAAAAACAGATGAATGCCAAGAAACAATCAGGATGATGTAAGTTTTCTTGCCAGCTGGCTGCTAATCTGGCAAGTGAGAATGAACGGGAGCCCCGTGATTCATTCTCTGAATAACACATCATGTTCAAACAGCACTATGATCCTCAGGACAGCTTTGGTTGAAGTAAATGGAGAATGGGGAACCAGCTCTGTGTCTTAAATGATGGAGCAGCATTAAACACACCGTTCGTGTTAGAGTGTTGGCGTTCTATGAAGTTTGTTTTCCCAAAAACACCTTGGTGAAGAACTTTCTTCAGCTCTATTGACTTCTGGATTTCTGGATTTCTGTTTGTGTGTGTGCACATATCTTTGCTTGTGTGGATACATTTTGTCCACATTTTGTTCTTGTGAGGACATTTTAGTTGGTCCTCAAAAGTTCAAAGAATGTTTTGGGGACTAAGACCAGGTTTTAGGGCAAAGGTTGGGGTATGATTTATGGTTAGACATTTGATTGTGATAGTTCAGGTAAGGCAATTATGGTAAGGGGCTAGGGAATGCATTATGTCAGTGAGTGTCCACACAAGCGTAGTGACACATGATTGTGTGTGTGTTTTATCTCTGTGTCAGGAAGAATATTCCCCTGTTGCATCCAAATGCCTGACTTGCTTCACCAGTCCGAGATGTTATTATGCAGGAAAACAAACCTTTTGACATTCTCCCAAAGTATGTCAGCCTGTGTTCTCAGATAAAGCCGGGAGGTTTTCAAATGTATGAATATGTGAAGTGTCAAGTGAAGCAAGCCATTATATTAACACTAATGACTATATTTTCTCATCTATTTATCTAGATTAATAAGTCATTTAATCTAGACTGAAATGCATCTGCTCCATTAATGGTTTGTTAGTTTGTATAGACAGTGCATGTCTAAAAAGAGCTGTATACGGGAGAAACACTGTCCATACTGTGTGTACAGTGTGCCACTTTAAAAACAGCTTGTGGCTTCTTAAGAATAACTACTTTCATACATTTATGCCCTTCGAGTCGGAGGGGATATTTAATCCTTCCTGGCATATTTTCCACCCATCACTTTTGTGATTGACACAGTTTACTCAAGAACTCCTCCTCAGCCCCCCCTTTACCATCGCTGCTCTGCAGCAGTGCCAAGTTTTCTGATAGTGTGATCATATTAAGATGTTGTTACTTTTAGCCCTATTAACTGTGCATACTGTACAGTAGTAATGCTTACAACAACAGACAACAGCTGTTGCTCTGGACAGAGTGGTATAATATGGAGTTATTTTTTATATATATATATATATATATATATATATATATATATATATATATATATATATATATATATATATATATATATATATATATATATATATATATATATATATATATATAACTTAAAGGGCAGCTTCACCCTCTGTGGTTTGAGTTTGGGGAAATACATGTGTATAAATTATATTAAACTTACCTTTTAGTTTATAGTCTAGCTGCTCCTCCTGATAATCTGAAGTAAAAAACCAAATCTAGTTTCTTCTGCTAGTAACTGCATCTCCATAGCAAGGAGCTATTTTTCAGCATTTGGATCTTCTGAATATATGATATGGAGAGGATCATTGCTGATGACAAGTGTGTGTGTGTGTGTGTGTGTGTGTGTGTGTGTGTGTGTGTGTGTGTGTGTGTGTGTGTGTGTGTGTGTGTGTGTGTGTGTGTGTGTGTGAGTGTGATGAGCTAGAAGGCTCGAAGGCATGAGGTTTGTTTGGCAAGAGTCAGATCAAATCCAGCACGTCAGCTGTCAGTGTTTCAGCTTCCATATAACTCAAGAGCAGAGAGACTCCTGACGGGAAAAGTGCGCTCATGAACCTTTACCAGACTCAGGAGCTCTGTATCTTTCTCTGCTGTAGAGAACAAGGGAGACAATCCGGAGAGGGAAAACAGCACGGGGGTGAAAGATTTAAAGGAGGCAGGGGAGAGTGAGAGTTGACAGGGGAAATTCTGTGGAAGGAAAATCGAAGAGGATGCTCTTGCTGCAATATAAAGAGTAAAATAGGCTGTAGTTTTGACTCATTACCGCCTTTTTCCCCTGAATTCAACAGTCACAGCTCTTTACTTCTAAACCAGACTCTGGTTAGTATTTGAGCTGAACAACTAAATGTAGGTATATGCACACACATGCATCAGTTATGAGTTTATACTTCTAGGTCTAGGCAGAATGCAGTGGGGGCTTGGCTGATTAGACCTGGCCACTAAATGCCTGCTTACAGTATAATGTCACGTGAGGCTGTTTGGCACTCAAACTGTGCCACAGTTCCCTGTTTTTTGTTCACTTCCAACCACAGAGAATAGTTTCCTCCTGTTCTAGCGTATGTTTGCCATCACAAGTACCCGTTCTTCTGAGGAAAGTCTCCCTGGGTTCGCCACTCAGCTCAGGCTGTTTGTTTTGTCTGGTGCCACTTCAGCCTGCAGGGTTTCATAGTTTCATTTGCTGGATTCTCACTGCAAATGAAACAGTCGATCCTGATTTTGCCTCTGTGAAGCCAAACTCAATATACCTGTCCTGATAAATCCTATTTTTTCTTTTTGAAGCATTCAGTATTCTCTTCTCCCTGATACTTGGCCTAAGTTTCTAACTTTGGTTTTCTAAAAGCACTGTATGAAACTCTCAAATACCATCACACAGAAATGAATGAAACTCTGAGATATACTGTATATTTGATTTATCACATCACAAATGGACCACTACATCAGAAGAACCTCTTTGGTTATATTACCAATAGTATGTGTATCTATGGGGCGTCATGGTGGCAGACAGGTTAACACTGCCGCCTCTACACAGCTGTTCCAGGACAGACAGACAGGAAATAGATGTTGTCTGTACAAAGCAGAGCAACATAGTGGATTTAGATTACGGTTAAACAAAATAACAACTGCTGGTTCAAGACATACAAGACATGTATGTATATGAAGAACATGATTTATGAGGATGTTGAGCAACCTTTCCTTTGGAATCTATCCTCTAACTTCTCCTCTATGAACACCTGGAGACACTACTTCACCACAGGTCCCCAATATCTTATCACAATAACTTTAAACTTCCCTACGGGCAACGTGCCCAGAGCGAAGGGAGGGGGTTGTTGCGTGGGTCATCGTGGGCCAAAAAGGGGCACTGGACTACACAGACAAAAGGCAAAACCCAAGGGCACCCTTCACATCTACGAGAGGAAAGAAACACAGGTGGCAGGTATAACAGAGAGTAGGGGACAGATTTTTGACACAGCTTGATCTCACTCCAAGGTGAAGATTAACATGTGACTGGCTAACAAAAAAAGCACTGAGACTCTTGATACTTGATGTTCTGATATTTAATCTCCTGGGAACACTTAGATTTTCTTTTATCAATATTTGCATCTTAGAGCAGGAGGATGTGATATCTAACACTAGCTCATATTTTATTTATTATTGCTGCTGCATTGTTATTGTGTGCACAGTACTGTGCAGGGAAACTCTAAAGTAAGACAATGAGAGGAAGAAAGACGATGGAAACAAACAGCCGTCTGATGAAAGTGACTCACTCAAATGATTAAGCAATTAATGAAATATATTATTCACTATAATAATCTAATAAACTTGGCAGCACACTGAGGAACAGTGTGGCTGTAGGAGGCTTTAGGAATTACAAAGGTGCAGTCACAAGGTTTTCACATGACTGCAGCGCAATGCACTGATCACAGGGCACAGTTCACTTACAGTACATTACTTCACCAGCCGCCCCGGGCAGTGGAGAAACACATGAAATGTAATGGATTTACAATGATCTAGCTTTGAAGTTGGAAAAAGCACTAGAATCCTTTACAGTCGAATGTTTTACCTCCAAGAACGTGGTAAACACTTCACAGTGTTATATCAGTGTCAGGGGCTTTTAAGTTATATATCCAGGAGAGAGAAACATTAATGATCACAGCAGGCATCCTGCTAGTGGCAGAGCCTGGGTGTGATTTTACTGAATCTATTCATCTGACCCTTGGACTTGAATATATTTGAAAAGCCTCTGATCTTTCCTCTAGAGTCACAGCGAGGCATGGATTTCCACATGTTCACATGATAGTGTGCATCAAACTGCAATTGAATGTCTAATTTACGTGAAGGGTTAGTTTGGATTCACTTCACACATGATTCCGTCTAAATTAATACAATATACTAATTAGTTTGTCCACAGCTATTTAATTACTGGTTTGACCAAACTGTAATACTATACCTATTGATGAGCAGCTAGTTTCAAAAAGAGCAGTGTGTTTGCAGTGGTTAGTTCAAAGACTATGCATTTGTAAGCACTGGCTCAGCAGAGAGCACAGTTTATATGCAGATCAGTGTTCCTTGACTAAAGAATTTCTGCAAGGCCCGCTTCACACTTCCTGGTACCAAACCCATCATGTGGCTGCAAACCTCTGTCACTATCATTACACCTTTTGAAACACTGATACTTTACACTCCCTTGTGTGCCACGTCCCTTAATGCCTCACAACATGGATATGCTCTGTTCTGTCCCTGAATGCAGCACACGAGAGCATGAGCTGAAAGACCACTAATGCCACTCTGGACACAGTATTACTTTCCTCACCTTACAAGCGCAGTGGGTTGGGCAGATGAGGAGTGAGGGGTGGAGGTTCTGGAAGACAGAACCGTGACATGTGAAACTGTGAATGTGTGTGTGTTGCAGTTTTGGAAGCATCATATCCCCAAAGTTTATATTCCACCGAACTGTAATTTATACTTCTGCAAGTTCAGTTCACTATTGATAAAGGATTTTAAAGGTTTGACAGTAAGCTACAGCACTCTACTTGTCATGACATTCATTCATTCCTTAGGTTTCAATAACAGGAACCATTATTTTTTATTTTAGCTCATTTTTATCCCATGCACAAAAAGGGAGGAGTTCTGTAGTTCTTTCTTAGTTTCGTCTCACTTTAGCCCCCTAACTCTGTCCTACACTGTTATTTACTGGCAGCCCACAGTCGAGGGTTATGTTAAGCAATGCAGCTGGGCTTTGAACATGCAGGGCCTTTATGAATGATCTAAACTGAATTAGGTTATCACCCTAGCTGTCCTCCAGGTCCGATGGAGATGCAGACACTCAAATTGCAGTTGCAGGGCCCATATTAATGAAAAACACTGGACGTATAGGCTCAAAGAAAACCAGCATAGATGTACATTCCCTGTGAAAGTGCCATTTGAAGGCATTCTACGATGAAAAATAGAGAGAAACACAATCATAGTTTGACATCACATGTGGCTGCTCTGGAAATGCGATGATTATCATTTCATTGGAATGAAATCACAGACTAATGCTTTTCTGTTTCTCTAATCTGGGCCTTGAGCTGATGAGGCACAAATATCTGGTTATGAATATGAGTGTGTTTGTGTGTGTGGGTGTAGGACCATTCATCCATCTGTGCTGTGCAGATTACTGACTGTAATTTTAATCCTTGTGCAGATAAGCAAACACTGACCCAGTATCTCTGTACTCCACCCCGCTCTCTCTCCCTGTGTCTGCATCTTTCATTCATGTTTTCTCCTCACTACGATGCTAGCATTGTGATAAACTGAGTGCACGGCAGTAAAGCCAGTGCTGTTTCAGTAAAAAATAAATATGGCAGTTGCATCTCACACGCACACACACATTTTCGTATGGCAGCGGGCGTGAGGACACTCATTGACATAATGCATTCCCTGCTGTTGCATAGGACATGCTAATCTACTCTGTTTCAATGTTTTATTCATCACATGTACTGTCTTACCCTAACCCTAACCATCCCAACTAACTGCCTCACCCTAAACTTTTCCTTAGCCTAATTCTAATCATAGACTTACCCCCAAAATTGCTCTTTAAACATCCTTCTCATTGTGATGACCACCTAATATGTCCTCACTTAGTAAAACTTTCCTCTCTTCAATGGCTAAAAATTCATACTGGTCCTCACAATGTTAGCCATAGAAACACACACACATACACACATACACACACACACACACACACACAGACACACACAAACACAAAAGCAGAAGAAAAATAACTTTCCTGAGCAATCACTCATTTTCACAGCAGCTTCCCAGGAATTAAATGATATGTAATTTTCCACTGTACTGCAGGCGAGTGGCACAGTCTGCTCATGCCCTGAAATGTGACCCAACTCAAATTTTTGAAGTGAAGAGAAAATTCACTTCATTAAGTGACGCTGAGGTCATTTGGAAGGAGGAATGAGCTTCAAAGAGCCTCGGGACGGATAGAGAAAGGAGACACTTCTTCTTCCACTAATTTCATCTTACATCCTAAACGCCTGTCGCTTGCTCACTTGGCATATGCTGTGGTTCACTCACGAATGACCAACCAGTTAACATATACAGTATGTGGGATTTTAGAGCTGATTCCTGGCCACATGTCAAAGTGTCACTGGACAAAACACTGAACCCCAAACCCTTGGCACCTAAAATGCAGCCGCCTCTCCACAAAGAATTTCTCCAAGGGGATTAATAAAGCATGAGGTTTTCTTATGGAATATTTAATAAAATTCTGAGTCTTGGAGAACCTGTGATGACGAGCACTGAAACTGTTCCAGAGATGCTTTAATATTAGTTTTACCTTTAATTTGTGAGCCATACTTTGAAGTCACCACTACTGTGTTGTCTAAAAATAGTGATATTTTATCTTCCTTCATGATGAGTCACATGTGATGTGGCCTAAAGCAGCAGCTGAAGTTGTTTGTGTACATATTTTCTGTAGTTGTATGGACAAATTGTAGTTGAAAACCATCACTGATAAGTAACTAATTACATTTATGGAAGTACTGTACTTAAGTATTTCCATCTTCTGCTTCTTCATACTTGTGTAATTGAATTTTAGAGTCAATTATGGTAATTCTGGGGTTGTGACACACCAAACCAAGACTCAGCCATCAGTGATCATCTGAATAGTTTTTGCAGTGTGTCCTGCACAGATCAGAGCTGAGAATCTGGCAATATCATACATATAATGATACACAGGTTTGACATTTAATATATAGCAAACTCAAAGCAAGTCAGTGTTTTTTGGTCACCTCTAGTTCTTTAATGTCTTTGTGTGTCTTAGCCCTTAATCAGTTACATTTATAGTTACTACATACCTTCCAGAATGTGTTTATAAATATAGCATAAAGTATTATCATACTTTGATAACATTGGATATGACATCGGGGATCTGACTTTGATCAGATCCCCAATGTGAACGTCACCAATCACATGTAAGGTAATTCATCTTCTAATTACTAGATTCAAAACATCAAAACAGTGAAGGACGGTGTTAAAACAAGCTCCGCTGTTACATGCTGCAACATTCAAGTAATCAACATGTTACATATATTAATTATCAAAAATGGAGTATTGACACTTCTACTGATAATAGTTAATACTTGCAGTGAATATTACCACACCATCATCACATCTTTAAATGACGTTCTCCATTCATTTTTCATGTACATACATATGAAAAAATCAGATTAATAACTGGGTTAGGCGAAGTAGAAATGAGTGCATGTAAACCCAGTCCAGGCATAGGTTGTGGTGAGAAATGGCCACGTATGTAACAGGGTTTCTCAGAAGAGTAGGGCTTTGTAGCTATGATTTTTTTATGGCACCTTTACTGTGAGTGTGTGAGAATTTGCAGACTGGGGCAGATAAGAGAGAGAAAGAGAGGGTGACATACTATATGGCACATCCTAATTCCGAAACCACAGCATAGCACAACCCTGCTCTGCAGCTTTGGACTGATTTGTGGATTGGAGTGGATGAATGGTTGTTTTCTTCTCAGCTGTTCACCCAAACAGTCAATTTGCAGGATGGAGGAAGTAAAAGTTGATATATCAACCTTATTGCTATTTGCTTAAGTTTTTTTATTTGGTTTTGTCAAGTTAGTTTTAGGAGTTTGTCAACTTCTTAAGGAGTAAAGGTTCAGTAGAGAACCTACTACCTACCAGTAGGTCAGTAGGTTTACTATAACCAATATGTCTCTAAAAAAATGTAATTAAATAATTAAGCTCTAAAGAAAATTAAAAGAAGTTAATGTTGGGTTTAGGGCTAGGGTTTATGTCAGGCTCACCATGATATTTCTAAAGTTATTATACACAGTAGGTTTATCTTTCTTGTCATTTATTGTAAGCATCTTGTAGACGGGGAAGACAGTGAAGCACATGTTCCTCCTGTCAGCCAACAGAAGAGGCTTTAATCAAGGTTACTTTATTTGCTTACTTTCACTGCAGATTCAGTCTTGTTAGCCTCTGCCTTTATCAAGCAAGTAAAATACATTTTGTAGCCAATTAAACAACAAAATAATGTTTCTGCTGAAGTGCAGAATCCACTGAAACAGCAATAACGGCAAAAGAATAATTTGCTGAACATCTAACCCACCTGCTACAGCACAAATTCTATACAGACTGGCTCTGACCTATACAGCGCTTTGGCTTTAGGCTCCTGAGATGTAGGTGGATTTAGATGAAATGTGTTTTCATGCAGAGAACACCTTTACGTGCATGTTTGGCTCCCAAGGTTGTTTCTGCTTGAGTAGAGCTGATGTTGCTCTAAAGGTGAATTTGTCTGGATTTTTCTTGGCTTTTAAAGGCAGCTCAGAGACAAATTTGTAAGCAGACTGTCTTGAGCACAGTGAAGCAAACACTTAGAAACCACTCAGCAACCGAGGCAAATCCCAAGGTCACGTCAGAGGGGTAAAATGTCGATTTTCATTTACAGAAAATATGAATGATATGTTCAAGCTGTCCTTTCGTCAAATAAATTCAAGAGGTATAGTCATTTATCACTCTGCCTCTGTTGGAGGCTCTCCGAGCTAAACCAACACTGGATTACTGGAGCTGTACACACAAACTAGGACACACACAAACACACACCTGTACAAATACAATCCCCAGTAGCATACCGATATCCTCACGGAGAAACGAAAATAGTCTCAGACACACACTCTGCAAATTATTTGCTGGATCTCAAACATGTGTACTCTGCATAAATAAGCATTCTCCATATACCACCTGTCTTTAGTAATGTAACCTCAAATACATCACTGGCTCTGTGTGTTTCTGTGTGTGTGACTGTAAGCGTGTGTAGAAACACCTGTGTGGTTTGTGACTAGGTTTTAAGCGAAGCCCCCCCGTTAATAAGCACACAGACGACAGTGTGTATGTTTCACTTTCGCTTTCAGGCATTACTTTGGCTACTTTTATTGTTCAGGGCATAATGTTCTGATAAGAGAACCACTGGATCTGCTTCTGCTGTGTTTTTTTTTTTTTTATTATTATTTTGTCTGTAGACCTCCTACTTTCACACACACCCAGCATTTCCTCGTAGCTCTTTCCTCACAACACAATTTGTTGTGTTTTGAAAGACTAAAACAGTGGAAGCTATCTGCCAAACTTGTCCAGTAGATGTTTGAATTACCATTTTACTGAATATTAAAATTAATGTGAAACCCGTGACACCTTTAAATAACTGTCTCTTCATAGATCGTGTTAGTAGTGCTGTTCTGTGTTTCTCTAATCTTCATTCCTCTACCCTCCTACCTGCCCCCCTACCGCCCCCACCCCACTGCATCCCTCCTCCTGGGGGCTGTGGAATGCCATCTGCCCAGGTCAGGTTATTCTCTGCTGGGCCCACTCCTCTTCCTTCGGGGCCCTGTCTCTGAAGAAGGGGCAAAAAAGGTTAATTAGCCATAATGTGTACCTCCAGCAGAGATGAGATGAAGGTAACACCATGCCGACACTCTGCTGCTGTGGAGAGATTTGCTTAACATATGTACAGTGAGTTGTACTCGACCTTCTAATGGTGTGAATCGGTCTATTACTATATATAAGGTGAATATGTACTATTCTGCTTTAGTGTTAAAGTGAGAAATATCAGTGTTTGAAACCTTGATGTTGAATTACATACTTTATGTACTTGAATATGATGAGAGGAACTGTTTATTTTATAATGCAGGCAATGCAGCGAGGAGGTGAGGCATAAAGAAAGGCAGGCAGATAAAATACAATGGGAAAGAAGACAGGGAGGAATAGAAGCGTTCTGTTGACACAGAGTTGGCAGTGCAAGGGAAAAAAAGAAAGGCAAGACAGGAGATACGATAGGGAGGCTGAGGCCAGTGAGACGCTGAGCAGACAAGGTTTGTCTTGAAGGCATTACAGCTGATTGATAGAATGAGAGCTTTTCTGGCAATCCAAGACAGGGTGTCATGTCACCGAAAGAGAACAGGAGACTCGGGAGGGCGGACGCAGAAGGATACTCAAACGTAAGAGGTATTTTCTGCCTATATCACTGTCTGCTAGACTATACATGTCTGTGTACAAGATGCCTGCTAGCGTGTGATCCTGACTGACTGTTGATTGGGATTTAGAGTGCTCTTACCGTACAGTATTTAGTGATGCTCATTAACAGCATGAAGCATGTGGGTAGTCATTGTTCCAAACTTTTCTTTTTTTCTTTTTGGACTCTGTGAGGTGTGAGCAGTTCCACTGGCATATGTTCAGCTGTCATATTGTGACATATGGATTCTTTTTTTTCTGGAGACTCGGAGAGGGTAAAACTCTTCCAACATTTTACAAAAAACAAATCCCACAACAATGAGCAGATGCTAATGTGCTAGGACACGTTGTGACGTAACCTGGTGTCAGCAGCTGTTATGTCATTCGGCTTCCTCACCCACATGACCCAGCCAGGGTTGATCAGGGGACAGCTAGCACACAAGTACACTATATGTTCTGCAGGTCACCCATGTTGATCCACGACCTTCTTGAAGCCTTTTTCTGCTGCATCTGGTGTGTTGTTCCTGATGGCTCCCATCATGTTTAGATGTTTGAAGCCTCTACACAGGGACTGGTGAATGGGCAGACATTTTACATGATATCCTCTAGCATGTCTGCAGACTTTTTCTTTTTGTTTTCAACGTCAGGACCATGTCTGGCCTAAGTGTGTGCTTGGTAATGGTATCTAGGACCTTGAGCAGTTTTCGTAGGTCAACCTTAAAGTGCCAGTGCCAATGGGTGGCAAGAAGCCCACTTGATGATCCTCAGTGTTACTGTGACCATTTGCTTCCCTGACAAATCCGATTGTCTCACTGGGTGCAGTTGATTACTGCTGGCAGTCTCTGTGCAGGTGGCACCAGCTGTTGCCCTCAGCACCTGTCGTGCTGCTTAGTGGTACCACCCCTCTCCTTGGGCTTTCAGATAACACAGCTATGGATTTCATTCTCTAGCACATACTGTAGGGCAGAAAATGTTAGATGGGCCAACTGAACCAGGAACGTCATCCAGAGTGACTCAGCCTTCCAGAGCTCTGACTGAGTAACCTTATAGTTGAAGGCTTGTTTCCAGTGGATCTGTGTGCTACACTCACTGTCCCACAATCTTACCCAGCACGTAGTTTCTCCAGAGTGATGCCTCTCCTTCCCCTGGGCTGTAATGCAGCAATGTTTCAACCGGCGCACTGTGTTGAAGCCATGATTGGACTTGGTCTCCCCCCATCTGTGCCCTCTACATCCTCTCAGTACTGAAGTAAATACCAGCACCACAGAGCAGCACATCCCTTGACTGGGTAACTAAGCACCCAGTTATGTGTAGCAGAACTTTTTATTATACGGTTTATTTTCTCTTTCTGATGTCATCAATCATTCGTTGCCATTCAGATTTATATTTTGATCTACCTCAGGGTTCACACCCACAATAAACAGCTGGTTTACGCAACAGTTCAGCACAGTAGGGTATATTAGCCTGTCAGCACATCTGAAAGAACAGTCTCTAAGCAATCACTGAGTAGCAGCAGTAGACAGATGTCTGCTCCAGAGTGATAACTTGATAAGCTTGTGACAGCCTGAATGTCAAAATCATTCAAAATGTCATCATGGACAAATGAGTTCATCTCCTCTCATTCTCTGAGTGTTGCTGTGCTGTGTTTTCCTCTCTAAAGATCTACAAGTCACAGGAGGTATTGCTGCACAGCTGGATCCCATTTTCCACCTCATTGAAGATCCCCTTTGTTTTGTGCATGTACGTTGACATAAACGCTACACTTTCACAAACCATGCTGAGCTTTTCAGGTTTGGTAAGGTCAGCCCAGCACCCACAGATGCTGACGTAGAGATGCCTTAACCATGTTGCTTGGAAACTAAATGGAGCTCGGCTCTGCCTTCCTGTCAGAGAACCTATTGGCAAATTGAACTTAGTGACAGTCTTCTGTTGTCATCTCCAGTTTTCCCGACCCAACATGAGCTTCTTTTTTGAGGCATGATTAAAGCTAAAGATCTTAAGTGGTAGTAATTATGGAATTCCACCAAGTTTTTGAAAGTATTTAAAAGACATAACAAGGCAAAATGAAATGCATGGTTATACATATTTTGATAATTTGGTAATATTATATAAATTATGCAGTACGATGTTGTCCCAAAATACACACATACTGTTACGAATGGACTAACGGGACGAACGAGTGAGAACAAAAACATATATTTATTAACAATAGGGTCAGGGGACACAGGGAACTAACAAACTAACAAAGTATCAAACGAAAGAGACCCGAACACACGGTGGTAAGTACAAACAAAACCTAAACCCGACATACAAAGTAACAACACAAAACCTCACACTAATGTGGACAAAACTAACAGACAAAGCAGAAGCACAAAGTAACAAACCAAAATCATCTGCACAAGGCAGAAGAACATTATTAAACAGACGAACCAACAGTACAAAGTATCAACGAAAAACCACGCACTAAAGCGGACAAGAAACCAACAGACAAACTAGACGTACAAAGTAACAACAAAAAATATACTGCAAAAGGCAGGCCAAACAATTCAAACTAACAAACAAAACAGAGGTTCCTGATGGACAAACAAACGAACGAACAAACTGACCAGAATTGTGGAGCATGAACCAAACAGAGTGAGCAATGAATGAATGTCAATGAGCAAGTGGAAGTGACAAACCAGCCCCGAACTGAGGACTGAGGGGTGCTTTTAAAATGGAGGGAGTAACAGGTGCATCGAATGAGTCAATTAGTCCAGCAGTGAGTGGAGGGCGGAAAGTGGAGGAAGTCCATATATGGTGTGAGACAGGAGGGTGAGACCAGAACAAAACAAAACCAAAGCCGCAGACAGGGGCAGAGGGAGGAACTGTAACAGAACCCCCCCGGCAAGGGGCGGATCCCAGACGGCCCCAAACAAACCAGAACGGGCGGGGGGAGGGAGGCCCGGAGGAGGGCCCGAAACACCAGACCGGGCGGGCGGAGGGAGGCCCGGAGGAGGGACCGGGCGCAGCAGACCAGGAGTGCCTCCGGCGGACGGCCAGGAGGCGGCAAACAGACCAGGAGTACCTCCGGCGGACGGCCAGGAGGCGGCAAACAGACCAGGAGTACCTCCGGCGGACGGCCAGGAGGCGGCAAACAGACCAGGAGTACCTCCGGCGGACGGCCAGGAGGCGGCAAACAGACCAGGAGTACCTCCGGCGGACGGCCAGGAGGCGGCAAACAGACCAGGAGTACCTCCGGCGGACGGCCAGGAGGCGGCAAACAGACCAGGAGTACCTCCGGCGGGCGGCCAGGAGGCGGCAAACAGACCAGGAGTACCTCCGGCGGACGGCCAGGAGGCGGCAAACAGACCAGGAGTACCTCCGGCGGACGGCCAGGAGGCGGCAAACAGACCTGAAGAGACGACGAACCAGAAAGCCGGGCCTCGGGCGGACGGCCGGGAGGCGGCGAACCAGAAGACAGAGCCTCGGGCGGACGGCCGGGAGGCGACGAACAGGACTGGAGAGACGCCGAACCAGAAGACGGAGCCTCGGGCGGACGGCCGGGAGGCGACGAACCAGAAGACGGAGCCTCGGGCGGACGGCCGGGAGGCGACGAACCAGAAGACAGAGCCTCGGGCGGACGGCCGGGAGGCGACGAACCAGAAGACAGAGCCTCGGGCGGACGGCCGGGAGGCGACGAACCAGAAGACAGAGCCTCGGGCGGACGGCCGGGAGGCGGCGAACCAGAAGACAGAGCCTCGGGCGGACGGCCGGGAGGCGACGAACCAGAAGACAGAGCCTCGGGCGGACGGCCAGGAGGCGACGAACCAGAAGACAGAGCCTCGGGCGGACGGCCGGGAGGCGGCGAACCAGAAGACAGAGCCCGAGACCCTTGAGCCGGCTGGAGAACCGGGGACCGGAAAGCCAGCCGGAGAGCAGGCCGAGGACCCCCAGGCTGGGGGCCAGGATACGACCCACGGGGCAGGAGACCCGCAGGCGGACTGCCGGATGGCGAGCAGTGAGCCGGGGAACAGCAAGACGGCTGAGGACTCCCAGGCGGACTGCCCGGCGGCGACGAACAAGGCTGGAGAGCCCCGGGCGGACTGCCCGGCGGCGACGAACTTTGAGCCAGCTGGAGCTGAGGGGCCAGGACAGGAGCACAGTTCTCAGGGGCCCCCCAAGGAGACAGGAGCAGGGTGGTGGTGTCCTCATTGTCATCCCACCACATCTCCTGGGGTGACAAACAAAGTTCAAAGGGTAGAGACGGCGGCGACGGCCTCTGCGTCGACCCGTCCGAAGACTGAAGAGACGGCGGCGACGGCGACCTCTGCGTCGACCCGCCTGGGAACCTGGCGGCTGCAGGGACCGGAGCAGCAGCTGACACCAGAGCAGCAGTGACTGCAGCAAGCAAGGTGGCTGCAACTGCGGCGACAGCTGAAGGACCAGGAACAGAAGCCAGATCCGTGACAGGAACAGGAGCCGGATCCGTGACAGGAACAGGAGCCGGATCCGTGACAGGAACAGGAGCCGGATCCGTGACAGGAACAGGAGCCGAGACCAAAGCAGCCTGGGCTGCAGGACCAACAAAAGCAGCGGGAGCTGCCGGACTGACAAAAACGGCATCGGCTGCCGGACTGACAAAAACGGCATCGGCTGCCGGACTGACACACACGGCATCGGCTGCCGGACTAACACACACGGCATCGGCTGCCGGACTAACACACACGGCATCGGCTGCCGGACTAACACACACGGCATCGGCTGCCGGACTAACACACACGGCATCGGCTGCCGGACTAACACACACGGCATCGGCTGCCGGACTAACACACACGGCATCGGCTGCCGGACTAACACACACGGCATCGGCTGCCGGACTAACAAACACGGCATCGGCTGCCGGACTAACAAACACGGCATCGGCTGCCGGACTAACACACACGGCATCGGCAGCTGGGGGACCAACTAAAGCAGCGCTAGCCGGGGGCCTAACATGAGCAGTAGTGCTAGCCGGGGGCCTAACTAAAGCAGCATGGGCTGCTGGGCTAACTAGCGCAGCACTAGCTGCGGGACTAACAAAGGCAGCTTCAGCTGCACAACCAACAAAAGCAGCATCAGCTGCAGGACCAACAAAAGCAGCAGTAGCTGCAGAACCAACAAAAGCAGCAGTAGCTGCAGGACCAACAAAAGCAGCAGTAGCTGCAGGACTAACAAAAGCAGCTTCGGCTGCAGGACCAACAAAAGCAGCTTCGGCTGCAGGACTAACAAAAGCAGCTTCGGCTGCAGAACTAACTAAAGCAGCACTAGCTGCGGGACTAACAAAAGCAGCAGTAGCTGCAGGACTAACAAAAGCAGCAGTAGCTGCAGGACCAACAAAAGCAGCAGTAGCTGCAGGACCAACAAAAGCAGCAGTAGCTGCAGGACCAACAAAAGCAGCAGTAGCTGCAGGACCAACAAAAGCAGCAGTAGCTGCAGGACCAACAAAAGCAGCTTCGGCTGCAGAACCAACAAAAGCAGCTTCGGCTGCAGAACTAACAAAAGCAGCTTCGGCTGCAGAACTAACAAAAGCAGCATTAGCTGCCGGACAAACAAGCGCTGGGGACCGGGGAGTACTGGAGGAGGAGAGCAAGGGGGGCTGACTGGGTGAAGAAGTCACAAAAAACCTTCTTTTACAGGACCTTAGAGCGGCCATCACTGCTTCCTTGAGGTCCTGAAACTCAATGTATCTCATCAAGTAGCCTTTCTTAATAAAGGTCTTGATGGCAACAGTGGAAATGGCCTCAACCCCCGCTAAGGTCTCACTTGAGTCTAGCCACCCCACTAAATACTCCGCACTACAGAGTAGATCCAAATACTCCTCCTCGAGTATGTCGGCCAGGTCCCCATACCTCTCAAACCTGGGACAAGGAGGAAGAGGGAAGCGACCAGTGGCGGAACGGGGTGATTCCATGGTCGCTGATATGGCTGGTTTGTTCTGTTACGAATGGACTAACGGGACCAACGAGTAAGAACAAAAACATATATTTATTAACAATAGGGTCAGGGGACACAGGGAACTAACAAACTAACAAAGTATCAAACGAAAGAGACCCGAACACACGGTGGTAAGTACAAACAAAACCTAAACCCGACATACAAAGTAACAACACAAAACCTCACACTAATGTGGACAAAACTAACAGACAAAGCAGAAGCACAAAGTAACAAACCAAAATCATCTGCACAAGGCAGAAGAACATTATTAAACAGACGAACCAACAGTACAAAGTATCAACGAAAAACCACGCACTAAAGCGGACAAGAAACCAACAGACAAACTAGACGTACAAAGTAACAACAAAAAATATACTGCAAAAGGCAGGCCAAACAATTCAAACTAACAAACAAAACAGAGGTTCCTGATGGACAAACAAACGAACGAACAAACTGACCAGAATTGTGGAGCATGAACCAAACAGAGTGAGCAATGAATGAATGTCAATGAGCAAGTGGAAGTGACAAACCAGCACCGAACTGAGGACTGAGGGGTGCTTTTAAAATGGAGGGAGTAACAGGTGCATCGAATGAGTCAATTAGTCCAGCAGTGAGTGGAGGGCGGAAAGTGGAGGAAGTCCATATATGGTGTGAGACAGGAGGGTGAGACCAGAACAAAACAAAACCAAAGCCGCAGACAGGGGCAGAGGGAGGAACTGTAACACATAAACTAATATAGTGAAAGAGTCAAATTTCAGAATCAAACCTAAATACCCTAAATACTGTTGGGGAAGGTAATGTTAGTAACTCTATTTCAATAGTAAAAGGGGAATTTGTACCAAGAGGAAAAGCAGTAAAGATAGTAATAATTTCATTCAGTCTTCCAGTTCTTGTCATGACTTCCAGTGACAATTCTTCACCTGTGCAAACAAATTCAGTCCTAAAGAGTAAAACTGTGAGAACTCTGAGATCTCCAATTTTACACATCCGTAAAAGAAAAAGGATCAACGTTTTACCATTTATTTATTTTTAACAACATTCATTTTTATCATCTGTTTTGCTGCAGGGGTTGTTACAACTGCATATTTTCACTTCAAAAAATCAACCAAATTTGTAATTTGCCCAGGGGTGGCCAAACTTTTGTGTATCAACTGCTAAACACAGTCTGTAATAGTAGCAGGCAATCTGTTGTAGTGGTGTCTTTAATGGTTTTTACTTGGCTCTTTACAACCTTGAGTAATAACTTGACTTCACTGCAGAGTACGTATTAAAACCCTGGAGCCTTCATAAGGTTCAGTTCATGTAAATGTTAAAACCTTTCAGAGTCAACAGATTGGTGAGAGCCCGAGGCTTTATGGGTGCAGGGGATTACACGTGCACTCTTCTCTCCCCTTCCTCCTCCTTGTTGCTTCCTCCTTCATCCCTTCTTTCTTGAGTCAGTTCTCCGTTGTATCTCTTTCTCTCATGTGTTTCCTTGCCTTATGCTTCTCTCTACTCTGGTGTCTCCAGCGTCGTATCCTCTCCCTCCTCCCTCTTGCGGTCTTTGGCATGCTGCCACGCTCATGCCACCAGTAGGTCACGGTTGACAGATGGCTGGATGGCGACGGCCAAGGCTATAAGACAGTGGGCAGAATGAAACAGGATGGGGCCCATACATTATCGAGACTCAAGGCTGTGTCTCATTTTTAACCTTTATTTTCACAGGGCAAACCGATGCAGAACATGTCTACATTTGAACGCAACTCTGCTCTTCTTTACTTTAGAGGTGCCATGACATTTGAAATTCCTGTATGTTCTTTGTCTTCACTAGGGGGCTTGTCACATTTTGGAAAGGTGAAGTACCATCAGAGAACTTTTTTATTTTCTTCCCACAGTCTGACAAGTGCCTGCGAAGGAAACTGAACCTAATTCAAAATGTCACTGTGTTCTACGAAATAAGATTGTTGCTAAGATGTTGACTCAGTGCTTAAATTCCCTAAATAAAATATCATCTTGGTTGTCACCAGAACTTCTCCATAGAAACAAATGTCAGATTGAAGTTTTTCTCATTTTCCTTGTCTAATTCAAGAAAACATTTATATAGTGTGTGTATGATGTGCTCACTTGGTAACATTCAGCTAATGCCCATAACACTTAGATTAGATTGCTTCTAAATGTCGCATCCTTTCTGGTTATCTTTAAGATTTATGACAGCACAGCCTTGTGTCACCATTTATAAGCCACTACATCCTTCTTCGACACCTATAATACAGATTTGCTCTAAACGTTCATCGTACCTTTGCTACAACACCACATCCAGAGTAGTGGGAAATGCAAATAAAACCAATGATCCTCATTATTCAGATTTTCTGATAGCTTTGAAACCACACATTCCACATTTGGATCCCTAATTATTACACCATAGCTCATCTTAGCTCTGTGTCCCATTAACATTGCCCCTTCCCATCAGGCACTCTCAGCTGTAGGCAAAGAAGCCCAGTCAGGCAGTTTTAATCAAGCCCATGTCTTCTCCCCCCAGCTCCAATCTGTCCCCTCCATGCAAAACACTAGCAGCTACTTGAACACACAAGCTAGACTACCCACATTAGCCCAGTTAAAATTATATTATGTAACTATGAATGATAAAAAACACAAACTTTATATTAGTCAAAAGTAATAAAACACACACACAGTATTGCTTCTGCAGTCAGTTGGCCTGGTATTATATTGGATGTTGCTAACATGAACTAAAACAGTGTTGTTGATGTCCTGCTTGTTCTAATCGTCGTCCCTTATTGCTTATTTGTTGTTTAACGGTGAATATTCACTCTTTTTTAGCTCAGTTTTAATCTTAACTTATTACTAGAAAGATCAATTCTCAAATATTGGCCCAGGCCTTTATAGCTCTCCATGGTAACAAGTACCGGGCCTTTCTTTGCAGTAGACCCATATTAGGAAATGGCCTGTATTCCTAATTTCCCATGTGAACCAATTATTGCAACTCGAACTTCCTCCATGTTTACCTGTTACCTGTTATACACACTGTGCCATATTGGCCTGAATAAAGAATGATATTATTTCTGGAAATCAGGTTCAGGTCAAAAATATAGAGGTCACAAGATGGATAGCTTAATGTTAATAAGCTAGTCAATTTGAAGTTTCTATTCCAGTTTAACTTGCAGTAGTTTCTGGAGGTTTTGCTGGCACGAAGGGAATAAATTCATGATGACTGAAAACCAGTTCACAGCGTCTCCTGATGTCTTTATAGTAGGAATGACTCATGACAGTGAAGAATTACAGCCGTCATGGATAAAGAGCTCAAAAAGACTGAAACGAAGAGTCTCAGGAACGTTAAGTGTCAAGGAAAATGTTTTTGATCATATTCAAGAACCTGGCAGGACACCGTGAGCCTGTGATTGATAGATAAACTACACAAATATGGGTTTATGTACTGTGTTTCTGTTTCATGTTTCACTTATGGTATCTCAGGGAAACCTTCCGAGCAGAGCTTAAGTGGTTCCTATCCTCAATGCTTCATACAACTGTTGAAAAAGGGTCATAATCATGGTAGTCCCATGTTTAATGCAAAAACTGTGCTTTTTAATGGTCTGATTCCATCAGTACAGTGTGGTCGTTGTACTGCCATTTTTCTTTGTTGACATTAAAGCTAATGTGAGGGAAGCTGAACACTTAGTTTTTGACGTTATAAGCCTTACGGCCTTGTCTTGAATGGTAGGTTAATAATGTGAAAAATCAGCAGTAAGCATTGTTTTTCATTTAGCATCAGCCAGCAAGTGGAAAACCTTATTGTTAAATGATCAAACTGAAATTCCCAGCAGCACAGTGGTGAATAAGGATGACTATGTTGACATTAGAGATGTGGATATGGAAATGTACATTACATTCTACGTTTGATGTAATAGTTGACTAAAGGCAAATCCACCCCACACAACCAAGTTTGTGCAACCTTTTGTACTGTATGCTCCTGCAGGCCACAAGGCTCAACCATTATTTAATAAGACTAGTGATATATATTATTGATCCACTTGTGGAAATTGTGGTTGGACAGCACAGTACATATCAGTGCTACTGCGGGGTTTTGGTGTCCAGGGACACTTTAACAAGTTGCTAGGAGGAATTTGAATACAGACTTTCAAACCAAACCAATCTATAGCATGAGTTGACATAATTTATGGTCACCAAAGCAAAGTTCACAGTTAAATCATTATCTCTGAATTTGTCACTTAACATTATGCACAATCTTTTGATCCATTTTTAGCATAACAATTAACACACATATCCTTAAAACCCCACAGCAATCTTTCCCTCATGTCTCTCCAACATGAACCGTACCATTAGTTGTAATACATAGTAAAAGAAGCTCCTTGTGTCTTTTCTGTGACACACACGACACATTTTCTGATGTTATAGGCAATTATAGTTTTTAGTGTAATAGATCCTGCATGTCTTGAGCACCAGGGTGTAGCTGCCGGAGATGCAGTCCACTCTGGAAAAGTGCTGATGGCGCTAGACTGGGATCATAAATATACCACCAGGCCTGACAGGACTGCTGGGAGAGAGAAGTAGTATTTGAGTTAACAGATGTGGAAGGTTTGGCTGTCTCCTAGCTCATTTTCCACGATGTGCTGCATCACTGAGCCTGCAATGCCATCCCTTCACACACATACTCAGAGCCACCTACTGCACCGTACACCACTTCCTATGAGTTCTGCTTGTCTCAATTAAATCAGGTGTATGTACTGTAGGGGAGAGACACATGTTCAACCCACAACAATGTGTGCCTCTGAAACTCTGCAGATGGTGGAAACCAAACTAGGCAGTATGTTTCCTTGCCGCACTTTAATGAGAATCACAGCAGCTTCTTAGTCAGGTTTTAATGAACTCACTTGGAGAATGAGCTTGGCCAGATGTTTCTCACCTACTCCTGATCCCAGTTAGTTAGTTAGAGCGACATGTAATAAGCTACATTTTAATACAGTAGTATGGAAGGGTGATTCATACTCACTGAGAGAGGTATTCTCTTCTAAAGGTTTGAGGAAGACTTACCGTTCCAACCAATCAGAGAAGCAGAGAAGACAGGCAGAAGTTGCTTATTGTATTTTCAAGTAAGAAAAATAATAAGCACATTTCCATTGAGTCTTGGTTAAATTGTTAAATGAAACCAGGAGTCATTAAAGGTTTTTAAATAACCTTTTCAACCAGGTTATGGTTTAGATTATCCCAGATGTAGCCAGCCAGATGCTTTTGATTTAATTTGTCAGACTTTTGATTTCATGCTTATTGAGGTTATACAGTCGCTATACAGCTCTATTGTAGAACTAAATCATAATACTCTACCATAATCAATGATGGCTAATCTTTTTTTTTTTTATGAATCAGTTAGTAAAGGTCAACAATTCAAATTCCTTGCACATTTTGTTATATTCAGCAAAATAATCACTCATGTTCCCCTAGCTGGCTATCCAGTGTTTGTGCTCAGAGAGGTTAGTGTGGTTGCTGACTCTGTAAATGAGGAAAACAGAATGTGGGTCGGACAGGGTAATGGTAACAGCTCAGTTGGCCTTCTATGTGCGTCTCTCTCTTACTCTCTGAATGTATGTATTTGTAGGCTCTTCTGCTTATATGTGTGTGTTTCTATTAGCTCTCTAGTCACATCCTCTCTTCCTGCTATCTGCACTGCTGAGGTCATCTGTGTCTGTGCTTCCCCCAGGTTAACACATTATCTAAATGATTTAATATAACTGCAGCCACCCCGACCCTCTCCTGTCAACGTGCAGTCGAGCAGGGAGACTAAGCACTCTAGGATGAATACTGAATACTTAATAGTATTTTTCATTGCTGTTGTAACAAAGGTATTATGTATTACACAATTTATCTGCTCATTCACTGTGTAGTTATATGTTTAATACATGCAGTTTGTCATAGCACCAGGGATAAAACTGGAATTCAGCTGAAGTGACTGGTACAAGTTTGAGGGTTTTATTCCACACAGTTCCACTAATGTGGAAGTGTGATATAGTGTACATATGACAAATGGGTATGAACCTATACAGCTCTATCTTTAGGATGAGAATCACAGACTGTTGGAATTTGTATTTTTTTGTGGAACAAAGCTAGTCAGTGTATCTGTCTCCAGGGAATGACTGTGAACGCTCAGAGTCTTCTGTTCACTGTTTTCTTATTCATTATATTCAGCTTGGTATTGATTCAGTCACACAGCAGTAACTGGGACAAACACTTGTATTTGCTGTTCGGATTTTCAGGAGCCTGCACTCTTTGCCAGGAAATTAAATATAGTCTGGAGCAAGTACTTCAACTATTCAAACATTAAAAGATTAATTAAAGGTACCATTTCCTACCCACAAGTGTCTGCATTGCTACTCGCTCTATTGCAGGATCTTTTAATGTAGCCGCAAGTGACCCGGCTGTGTAGCCAAGTGTTCAGAACAGTTCTTTAGTGTCCAGAGAGTATGCTGGAATAAATTATGTCTGTCAGCACTGTAACATGGGATTATTTCAATGTGGGTACTACGGTATATATTCATGCGGTGCCTCTGCTTCTATAGGACCTCCACTGTTGCTCCCTGTGGTTTTGGGAGCAAACTGAATATTTAAAGGGAAATATGATTAAAAGCAGAACTCCAGCTCTTTAGTATTGCACTGTGGATGCAATATTCTTATTGCCAGTGCAACATTTTCGCACTGCGCCCAAGTTGTGAGTATTGAGCAGACCGAAGCAGACATGAGGGGAAAGAGCCGCGAGAGTTGAGCTGAACACGGGCACACGGTCGCGCCATTCGTTTCTAGCTACCTTGACTGAGCACGCCTTTAAAAGTTCATTATATTCACCAGCAATCTGTGAGAAGATGGCATTCTCATGTTTATGTGTGAGGCTAACATCATTAGCTGAGCTTAGCACAACGACTGCAAATGGAACAAAGCTCCAACGTTTCAACTTTTCTTACTGTAGTAATTTACATATTTGATCACATTTTTTAATACTTTTGTATGTTGCAAAGTTATTAGAGCAGCTTTAATTCATATCTTTAACATATTTCTCAACAATACCAGCCAACAATGGTCACTTTTGCATTTTTCTGTGTTTGTGTACCTATCGAATAAAATGCACATTACTTATTGAATTATTGAGTATTTTTGAAAATGCAACAGTCTAAACTCACCGTTTAACCCTGTTTACAGTCTTTATGCTAAGCTAGGCTAATCATCTTCCTACCTTACTCCCAACTTAACTTAATGTACATGGAGTATTTTAATTAATGTCAGATTTCTGTATTTGTGCCTATTCTCTCTCTTAATTATGATAAAATCGCACTCACCAAAAGGACAACTTTTTAAAATTAATACTGCTTAATTCCAAAAACATTGGCGTGGATTAGCCTGGTCACTGCAGTGTATTACAGATAATAACCACCCTTCAACAAATATAACATTAACATGTGTAATAATGATTTATATTCCTTTTATTCTTATTGAAGGACAACTTCACTGATGCTCCACCTGGTTCCTATGTAAGTAAGTATATGAATGGTATTAAACTTCCCTTTACATGACATAATCTGAAATGAAAAATTGATTGATATATATATATTTACTTCATACAATAGGAAGCAAGTGGAATATAAGTAATGTTTCCCTTTAATTTGGCTTGGGGATATACAGCACAGAATAAACCAAATGTTTAAATGCAAAGGTTATTAGAAGCCCAAACTTTCAAATAAAAGTCCAATGGCTGAATACCAGGGTAATTATTTAATAACAGCAAACACATAAACTTATTTTCACATTCATAAAAATAAATACAAATCACAGAGCCAGCTATAAAACTGTTTAATATCCTTAAAGCATGTCTGGCTGAGCAGTGTAGATGTAGTCGAAGTGAATTCACCGGAGACATCATGTCTTGAACTGTGAGTTTGTTAACGAAGCCTGGCTGCTTGTTTATAGTAGTTTTGGCCAAGGACACTGTGCCGCCTGGAGCGTTTCCCTCCGCCAGCCCACAGCTCCTTCCTCGTCCCTGCGTCTCACACACATGCACAATCGCAAACAGAGCGCGCTCACAGACACGGAGCACAGAACCGGTCCACTGACCCGCAGTGTCTGTCAGATACACCCCGCTGTGTCTCATGTGGATGAATCAGAGCGGGAGAGAATGAGAAGGGACAAGGACAAGTGACAAGACTATTTGAGTAGACAAGTAAAGTTTTGTTTAGTTTTTTCCTTTTTGCCCGTAAGCAGTTACGACAAAAAACAGTGGTGGTTACTGAGGCAAATATGTAGACTCTCCAGAAAATCTGTAAGATGCGATGTTTAGACGGAAGTAGAGCTCTACCTCAGACTGACAGACGGACAAATGGAGAAGAGCCAGGAGGGTAAGCTGCAACAGGAAAAGGGAGGATAGGAGAAAAGAAAAGGCATTGTTGAGAAGTAATGAATGTGTGCAGTAATGAGATTTTATTTTCTGAAGGCCCGTAGCAGTCACCCTGTCATTGTGCATCACACTGCTGCCTGTCCTTACCCTTTTAGCAACCACGACAAGCAAACAGAATGTCCTTCAGAATCCCTGTCTCCCCTTCACGCATGCAGCTTTAAGAAATAACACCACGATTCAGCGACGGGCACCACATGAGACATCGCTTAGTGTCTTTTTAAAAATTACATTTCATAAAAGCCTCCATGGTTAATGTGGCTTTTCCCATGTTAAAATGTAATGGCCGGGCTAGTCCTTGGACTCATGCACAGCTCTGCATGTTGAAAAGCCTCAGCAGGACTTTGTTTGGATGCCCTGGCAGCTAATGTCACAGCTTGCGTGCGTTTGAAAACTCAAGCAACTGCCCGTCAGCTCATGTGGAGCAGTCGAAAAAACGTACTCAAAGCACCAAACAGAAGATTCGGAGTGATATTCAAATCACAGCGAGCGCGGATCATTGTGATGTTACAATGCCCACAACCCACCATGGCATTTTCACTGCAAGCGAAAAAAGAACAAGACTGTGCAAATGTCAAAGGGGCACAGAGTGCTATATGACCTTTACCCGAGTCTGTCTGCAAACAGCAGGACATGCAACAACAGTGAAGCTTCATGTGTTTCATGTGTTTCAAATAAGATCTGAGGTTCTGGTTGAGAACTGATTAAGTTATTGAAGTGCTAAATAGTGAGATGTAAATTAAAAAGAAAAAGTAAAGAGGTTTCTGACAGCAAACAAACAAACACTGATGACACCTGAGTGACAAGAGATTGGACTCAGGTGAGAATATTTTGTTGAATAACTGATTATTAAAGTTAAGTTCATCTCATTATTAAATTAGATGCCTTTTAGACAGCATTTTGACTTATAATAACAAAAAGCTTCAACCATAATGTAACATAATATTAACAAAGTATTTATTTTAAACCGAACCATGTTGTTTTTACTAAACCTAACCTAAAGTTGGTTTTGTTCTTCAATGTAACCAAACCACAAAGACTTGGGTCTTGGGTGATGCAGCAGTTACCGTAATCATAATTTTAAAAAACATGAATATAAAATGATGATTTATGAATAGAAGCATTCATTAATATCCTTTTGGTCACATAGGGTCAGGGTTGGGCTTAACTTTGCCGATGTTGGCATGTACAAAGATAAGCCCAAACTAAACCAGTTATAAAGAAGAAGAAGAGAATAGGAATAAAACATTTCCTTGACAGCATGTTGTATCTAGGGCTCCTTTTTTAAATAATCCTGCTGGATTCTTGTCAACAGTTTGGTTTGGCATCATGTCTTTGGCTCAGTGCCACTGCTGTCAGTTAGTTCCAGTGTTTGTTTCTTTTATTGTAGGCAGAACTGCTGGCAAACCAAACTGTTGCTGAATTAAATGAGTTTGTTGCTGTTGTTGCTCTAACACCTGCCACAGCCTCCTCTCCGTCTTGGTGGTGTTGTGCGCTTGTGATGGTGTAGCAACTTCGTTTCACATTAACACCCTTTGTGGGTTTCTGGCAAAACTTCTGACAAATCCCAGATGTTTGATTCACGTCGGATTTGTTACAGAACTATTTCAGAGTGCCTCTCTTTATCTCTTCGTCAGTGCTCAGACTGGACAGTTTAAATGACAATGAGCAGCAAAGGATGCAGTCAGTGTTTTTGTTCAGAAAAGCAGAATCACTTCCTGCACGTGGTGTGTTCGCTGACTCCCAGGTATTGATCGGCCTCCTATAGATTTAATAAAGTTTGTGCCAAGGTGAAATGAGCAGCTTAACTTCCAGGCTCGTCAAACCCTTTACTAGCTCCCTGGAACAATGTCATATACTGCCTTTAATTTATGTGCTTGTGCTGCATGTGTGTGGCAGCAGAAATGACAGTGTGTGTGTGTGTGTGTGTGTGTGTGTGTGTGTGTGTGTGTGTGTGTGTGTGTGAGAGAGACTCGTGTTGGCAGCTTATTGGTGTGATTAGCGTGACTTAGCATGACTGTGAGACGCCGTGAGCTCATCACGCTTCATCAGAGATCCTCGCTGGACGGTTAGGTGATTGATTTGTAAAGTCAAAGGAGACGGATCCTCATTTCGCAGAAGATGGCGTGCCTGTTTGTTGAAGGGATAGTCATTTCACCTCATACAGTCAAACTCCTGACAGTGCATTGTGCCTCTGCAGTTCAGCTCCTCAAACATCATTTCAAACAGAAGAGCCTTTAACTCAGTTAATTTGGGTTCTTGTGTCCTCTTGTTAGGTATCCATGAGGAATTTGTCTTCTCACCCTGGAGCTATGATTTATTTTACTAAATTAGTACTCTTATCATGTGGAACCCAACCAGGAATAAACCCATTGTGGGCTTAATAAACTAGGACATAGTTTAACAAGCTTAATACAAAATGTAAAAATATGACAGAAATCAGTTTTGGCAGGTTGTTTAGGACAAAAGGCCAAGTTGGCAAAATGCACAAAGTGCTGTGTTGGCTTCAACCTCAGCAGTGTGCACAGGCAGTCTGATGAAGTAGTTGAATTATTCCTTTAGTGCCATTTAGTTAGTTTGTTAGTTAGTTAGTCTTACCATCACTGTGGTCATCTTTTGAATGACTTGTACTAACGTTGGTGATTTATTGATGGCACCTTCATCAGTTCCAACTTCCATATAACTATCATCCAATACTTACAATACCACTAATACCCACAAAACTAATGGCATCCCCTTATGTTGGACCCACACTACAGGATAAATGGGCAGATTTTGGTTCCAACTTGCTGACAATGACAATGACGTCACGTTTGAATCATGCTGAATCATTACTTTCTGCAGTTATACTCCTATAGACCGTTGTCTGTGTAGATAAACATCACATAATCATGCTGTGCCCAGCTTCAGTTAGTGTGGCCGTGTTCGTGTGATGTTTGGTTTCTCACCCTCGCCGCTCTCCACGGCTCTCGGGTGCTGAAACTAGCACTGGATTTTATCTTCCCTTATTCCTATTCATATTTTTTTTTATCAAAAATGATAAATAAAGCTAAATTATGTTCTTTCTGAATCTTGTACAGTGTCTGACTTTTCTGAGTTTGACCATGAAAAAGTAAAAAAAAAAAAAAAACAGCTTTTCCAAAAGCTCACAGCACCCTGAGCTGTGGTCCTGCCACACACATGTATGTTGTCCTCAAATTCAAAAAGCTTTCTATATTTGTTGGTGGTCAGATTTAAAGGGTATGACCATTCATTTTGATTTATATTATATAGTGATATCTGTCAGACTACAACCTGCTCTGTACACTTTCTTTTTATAACTAGTGGATTATAAGTAAAGTGGATCTCTCACTAAGAGATTTGGCAAATGTGCAGTTGACTCTGGACTACTTGCTCCAGCTTGTTGCTGTTCTAAGCCTCCTGTGCAACATAAAAAATATATTTGGTTCACATCTTGCATGACATGAAACTCAACACATGTAAGGCCACCAGCAGGGAATGAAAAGTCTAAACAAAACATCTTCAGTATAAAAAAATCGTTTGTCTGACTGTGTCGCCTGGTGAAGAAGCAGCTATTTCCTCATGTGCTCACTCCCTTTGTGGACATGTAGTGTCTGTGCCAGCGCCTTGTGGTCAGCTCTTTTGGTATGAATGGATTCAGGGGCTCAGCTGGCTGAGCTTTTTGGAGAATTCCTGCACCTTTGTAGCAGCCTAACAGCTACTAAATCCTCTCATTCCCACATCTCTCTTTGTTGCTGGTTTGCCTTTGTTTTTTTCTTGTCGCTCTCTCAGTTTCTCTCGCTGCCATTTCTACTTTCCAGAGATTACAATTTTGTCTTTGATCTTCATGAATCTTGGTGTGGGTGGACAATTAGGCTAGTAAACCTTGACGTGATGTTTATGCGGTGATGTTTTTAAATGTGTCATTCCTAACGCTGACAGCTTAACTCTTTGCTGTACAGGGATTAGATATGATGGGATTTGAATAGAAAGGTTTCCATTCTCCTCTCTTATTCTCTTAACAACAAACCTGCTGTGAACTAATTGGCTGAATCACCAGTAGCTGTTTTTTTCTCCTAGGGTGTCTTCTTTTAGAAACATGCGTGCCCTTCTGTTCCTCTGATTATGCCCCCAGAAGTCAAGCATATTGTGCTGTTAGAGCTTACAGGCCGCCACAAATGCAAATGCCTCCAATTTGTTTTGTTGTATACCTTAAACAGCTGCATAGCAGCACATACTGATGTATATTTCAAGTGAGGGATGCTGGACAGAATTGTTCTGGGGAAGGAAGTCGTTTGCATAAAGATGACACTCGTTGGATCTAATTTATTTATTCCTTCCAACCAGAAGTATTGTTGTATAAGAGGTCTCAGAAGTGGATACACAGGGATTTTTTCTTCTTTTTCTCCCAGAACAATTTCAACGTCAGTATCACTTGCTGTCTTCCACTTGGACACTGCTCCTCTTTGCAGCACTTGGATGTGCAGAGATGGAACTCTGACATGCGAAAAATAAGTTTTTATTATAGAGATACAGTACAATAAATATATATACTATACATACGTGTGTGTGTGTGTCTGTATGTATGTATGTATGTATGTATATATATATATATATATATATATATATATATATATATATATATATATATATATATATATATATATATATATATATATATATATATATATATATATATATATATATATATACACAGTACTGTGCAAAAATCTTAGGCACCATTTGTCTAACGATGACCAGTATTTATTTCTCTTTTTTTTTTACTTTAGAAACACAAAAAGTGGTTTCTTGGCTTTTGCCTTTCCACAAAAAAGAAGCGTACTTGGCATCCACATGAAGCTGCCAGATGCTGAACCAGGTCCTTGCTGGACTTCTCATCACATCTTCCACTTCTGTTTTTGTCCTTGACCTTTCCAGATTCCTCTACAGGTTACACTTATTATTTGTCACTTTAGCCAACATAATGTTAAAATAAACATGTTTATTGAGATTATATTATGAATTTTATCACTCTAAACATATGTCTTATGTACACTAGCTGTATTCTATCAAGTGAATATAAATAGGTATATAGTTATAATAGCACTGCCAATCCAAAGAAAAATGTAATGCTGCATAAGACTTTTGCACAGTACTTTATATACAGAAATATATCCCAAACCTAAATTTTGAGAAAGGCACATCTTCCTAACCAGTGAGAGAAGAATTCCATTTTTGTAATTTATTAATAACTAATACTAATATAATAGATCAGAACAGGGCAGAGTGTAGCAGATGGAGGAGGATATATATATATACATACATATATATATTGTACTTATGTATATATTTTTGGCATTGGAAATTGTATAGGGAAACATGTTTTCCTCACTGTGCATATGACAAACATTTTGAATAATGGGTTTAGGCAAGAAGTTTAAGGTTAGAGAAGGATTGTGATTTTGTTTAATAAAGACATGTATAAAGTGACTTTTACATTTTCCTTTAAGCCAGACTACAATCTTTCCCTGACCCTAACCCAGTGCTTGAACCCAACCTTTCTGAATGCATTTGAGACTCTCCATTTACGTTAATACAGTAGTTAACACATCCTTCTTATATTTATAAAAACATCATTCAGTTGGTATTACTTCCACCACAATAACATTTTAGTGAGTGCAGCTTAATTCAATAGAATTGGCTTAGGAGCCTGGGTTGCTCTAAGTACAACACTAAATTGGTAGTGTACTGTTAACTAATGTACAAAACGACAAGGCTTTCTACATTTGATTTCAGAATCTGCTTTCTTTTCATCCAGGTAACTTTGTACACCCAGAAGTCCTGTAACAACTGTTTTATTCAGATAAAATAAAAAAAACTGCAAACCTGGAAACAGGTATTTGTAAAATGGAATAAAAACCAAACTTAGGTCAACCCCTCTCCAGACACACTTCACAGTTTTTGATTCACCCAGCTCTCTGATTATGAAAATTCATTTTACTCTCTGATTTATTAACAGATATCATGCTGCTTTATATTTTGAAAGATCTGCGGTTTTCAAGTGCAATAGGAGCAGTTACACTAAAGCAAATGAAAGGAAAAACGCTCTCCCAAAGCTTTTTTGTTACTAAGCATGTATTCCAGTTACGATTCTTTCATCTTAAAATGAAAGAGATGCAGCTTTTTGTCTCAGTAGAAAGAGCAGATTGAGCAGAATAAGACCGAAGAACTTTAAACGTACTGGCACCTGATAAGAAAATGCTTTTTTTTTTTTTTTACTTCCAAGAAACGCCTTATATAGCAATCACATTGTCTTGCTCATCTGCGTGGTTGAGACAATGAAACCTTATCAGTAGTGCTCTAATATAATTAGTGGAGCAGTGGAGCCTTCTGTTGCAGCACGGAGCCATATGGACTTACAGGAAGACCCACTCAATCTGTATTGATTTCTGGAAGTGGACGACTCGGAGAATCCAAGAATCTGCAGTCAAGCTGCGATCAAGACGTAGTTTAGCCTCCCATCACGTATGCTCCGTGTGGTTGGGTGTGCATGTGTCTCACTCCTTCCCCTGTGTGTGTGTGTGTGTGTGTGTGTGTGTGTGGGCATATGTGTATTTCCTGAGAGGCAAGATGGATAATGTCTCTGGCCAAGCTAGAGACGGAAATGATCCATTGTCCTCTCTCTCTCTAACTCGCTCACACACACGCGGACACACACACAGCAGGCAGGAGGAATGACAGTCGTTTGTAGAAACCATCAAACTATGAAGACGTTAAGATGTGGAGAAAATGATGGTTCTAAAAAGTTGTTAGTGTTTTAAAGGAGGCAAATGGCTTGATAATGGAAGCCGACGCTCTGTAATCTGCAGCCTGTCAGGCTATTGGTTGGTGGACAAATGGAAGACAGGAATGCAAAAGACACTGCGTTATTCTGCTCAGTAAACAGCAAGCGGAGGGTTATCAAGCAAGCAAGGGGGTGCAAAAGTAGATAAGTCAGCTTTGTGTAAGGAACATGCAGATATTCAATTTCATTGCAGTGGTGTATCCCGTCCAACTCAACAGCTAAAGAGCTGCTTCCAGACGGCTCTTCATTACCTCAACGGGGGCAAGTTGACTGTTTAAAGTCACTGTGTTAACAGCCACAGCAGCACCAGATTCAATAAACGGCTATTAAATAATGCTTTGTCATCAACTCTTATGCATAAGAATCAGTTTAAAAAGCTTGTTTTAGACCCAGGTGCAGACAAAAGTGTCACACCAGGCTCAGGAGGTTCTTAACATTGATGATGGTGCAACATGAAAAAAGTCAATATTGACTATTTTCTAACTCCTACTGTTCCTATTTGTCCTGCTTCAGTTTGGTCCTACAGGTCCCATGAGACTGTCCTGAAAAATAATAATAATGCTGCCACTAGCGTTCATAGTAATTATGACATAATCAAACAAGACAGTTAGGTAATGTCATTTATAGAGCTTGAATAGGTGTCTCAGGAGGAGGTCCAGGTGGATAGGTTGTGTTTTATGCATAGTTGTAACCATGGTTAACATTACATCAACAAAGAACGTAGTTTAATCGAAACCATACAGACGTGACGCCTTCACCAAGTACTAAAATCAACCTAACTGAGCTGTTTTTGTGCTTCAACTTGTGTACTTCAACTTGAACTTGTGCAGTTCACTGTCATAACTTTGTGATATCACTGACTTCACAGGACTACACAGGTGATCAGGTCTTCTGTGCGTCTCTGGATACTGTGGTTTTGGTCTCTACAACTGTGCAGGATGCTGCACACATCTCTTGTTCACCAAGAAACAGTTTGGGTCATTTTTACATTTCTCTTTTATTTATCTGTCGAACAAACAAGGTACACTGTGTTAAGCAGTTAGAATGCCTCCAGTTTTTATGCTAAGCTTGGCTGAACATGTCCTGACTCCAGCTCCGTACTTAACACACAGGCATGAGATTAGTATCGATCCCCGATCTCACCCCGAGAAAGAAATCAAATAGGCCTATTTCCCAAAGTGCTCGACTACTGTATTTTTCTGAAATCCATACGAGATACAGTCTGTGAGAGAATACAAAACACTCCTGGTTCTTCATAGCATTTGTTCTCCAGCAGGACCACTGCTCCCACTCACACACATGCAGTGTTTCAGCACTGTCTGTAACACATTAGAATAAGGTTGTTGCAGAGCGTTTGCATAACGAGCACCCGTGTCTGAATGCCTGAAGCCACGATTCTAACACATTCAGTGAGATGATGCCGGCGAAGTTACAAAAGCGCTTCAAAACAAACGGCTAATGCAGCTCAGTGGGTGGTGTCTTTTGTGTCTCTCCATCGCCGTCTCTCAGTGGTTTCTCTGCGCGGTGAGGACAGATGTGACTTGTCCAGGTGTGATGCATTAAACAACATTTTTCATACCACAGGTGAGAGGAGGACGACACGGATCACCATCTGCTCACTACTTGATTAAATTGATCATGTGTGAACTTTTGTACAAGGCTGGCAGCCTCCATCCTTCTCTCTCTCTGTCTCACACACACTCTTTTTTTTTTTATTCCATCAGTATGTGTATCATTGTATCCCAAGCAGCTGCAGCACAAAACCTACAAAAGCTTGTCTCCCTTCACTTGGGGAATGTGCAGATGGGTTCACTTTTCGCCCCAGTTGGGAGCATTTTGTAAATGACTCTTGTGTGAGCACACTCGTGGCAACGCCATCAAACACATAGCAAACAATTGAAAAAAAAAAAGAAAAAGAAAACACTTTATTGTGAGTCATCGCTCGCTGCGGTATGAAAAGAAGCTGCCGTGTGATTCGAAGGGGCTCCGAGTCAGTAGAAAAGGCAAATGAATTGCCTGTGTTTTCCCTCGTGCCTCTTTAAATATTGGAACACAAAAAAATCTTTCAGAGGGAGATAATGTTGCGGGGCTTGCAGAGCAAATGAGATTCTCTCCACGAAAAACAAATTCTTTCAAATCCTCGGGTGTGAGTGGGTGTGTGTTTGTGTTACAAGTGCAAAGCCTGTTGGGAGAGGTTCTTGCGATGCAGCAGCCGCAGCGAGCGTTTCAATGTGGGGCTGATGAGCAACTTGAAAGCGCACGGAGGAGGTGCCGAGGTCTAATTGAGTGTTTTTACATCCACGCTCTGTGTTTTGCAAATCGGGCTCATGTCCCATTTAAGGTCTTGATCAGTTTAAGCGGTTTATGCGAATCGTCATGTCCCACACACAAATCAATGGGGCTGAATAAACGGCACATTCCTGATTCTACCATGTGATTTAATGCAGAGAGCAAAAACACACACCACACGACTGATGTCTGTAAACACATCACTTCTGTCTCCATCAAAATAAGAGGTGATTGCGAACAGGATATGAAGTGCACATCCTGAATATGCCTTTCAGGGCAACTACATTCAGTTTCCCTGAATTGATGTGCTCGAACGTGGGCATGTTGCATTGAAGAGTATTTTGGGGCGACTCTTTGGAAACGAGCTGAATTGAGGCCACGGATGCTGCAAAAAAGAAGAAAAGATTCATAAAAGAATAAGTAGATGCTGGAAGCATCTGTTATGCTGATGCACAGACAGGAGAGCAGGAATCTGTGCTCTTTAAACAGGAGCCAGCGCTGAATCACTGTGACAACGGGCTGCTTAATAATGTTAACAATGGTGATGGGCCTCAAAGATAAAACCTCTGCACACCTAAACGTACCCCTAACAAAGTCACAGCGTTTCCTTTTGTCTCTTTTTTGACCTTGTTCAGGTTTGTAAGAAAGACAAATCCTGGAAGTCTTACTTCATTTAAATGCAATGGATCTCTTATACTACTGATAAAACCATCAATGGTGGAGTGAAATAATGATGACACTACCTTCACGTGCACTACTTTTCTGCTTTTATTATATGAATTATTCTTTATATCTTATGGGGGCGGCAGTAGCTTAGTTGTCTAATAACCCCAGGGTTATACTGGGAGTGGCTCTAGCAGCCCCCCAACTCTTAAGAGGAAGAGCAGTTAAGATAACAGATTCATTCTTTTACCCAATTCAGTGAAGAACGTCAGGAAACTCTCACCACTGAGCACTTGGTTGAAATATTACACACCAGGTAACGTGTTCTCTTAAAGGGGTCAAATTATGCTTTTCATGTTCTGATGTTACATTTATTCTTTTTTTACATTGGATACTGATGTTACATATAATCAGAGGCCCCGACCGCTAGACTGTGGCTGGAGGAATGGTGCTGTTCCAACAGGTCACAGTTTGGCCCACAGAAAGATTGACTGGCCATGAGCTGACCAATCAGAACAGACTGAGATGGCGGGAAGTGGGCCCTTAAAGTCTTTTTAGTCTGTAGGCCAGAGGTGCTTTAAAACATTATTTGAACTGAATTAGTATATATTGACAATTAGCCTAATGGCAAGCTGAAAATAGTAAGTATATCAGTAAGACATTGGGAGACAGTGCTTCTGATTTCTCTGCATGCAATGTTGTCGTAGACTAGGACACATTATTCTACCACAAAACACATCTGGAATGGCTGAAAATCTCGGAGGGAAAACACAGCGGCAGAGGCTGGTGCATCAAGATGTTTTGCAAGTGGTAAAAGAATTAAGGCGAGTTAAATTTAATATGCACCAACTAGTGGTTGAAGATTAACGGTGAAATGCATTGTGAACCCAGACTGAGCGGAGTGTTGAGTTTCCTGGAGTGATGTCTCAGTTTGGTTCATTTTAGTTGCTCTTTTTTCTTCCAACTGCAACTCGCCTCCCGCTGCGAAACTGTCATCCAACACTTCATATCCCTGTCTACCATCAGTCACCCGTCAATCAAACCTCGACGAACAGCCGAGCTGCAGAGCGGTTGCAGACGGAGCTGGTACCTGGCGGGTGTTTGATGGACAGCAGTGTGCAGCAAGTGGCCAAGTTTGAAGTCAAATCAAACAAGCACAGAATTTTACATGACATGTCAAGTCAATAAATAATAAATCTGGTATTTCAGCAGGTTTACAGATACAAATGCAAATTAATTTTAAGCATATTCATAAGCTGTTAGATTCTCTGATGAGCTTTTATCTCTGGTTACATCACAAGCTTTACACATAAGTATACCACTACTGGTTAGGTCAGCTGGGGAGTTTCCACAAATACTGGTAACCAGAGTAAAAATGAGATGGAGCATTTATTCTTCGATTGGCCAGAAAAGAAAAGAAAGTCTTTTTATAGTCTGTTCATAAAGAAACACACATTAAACAGTTAAATGTTTATTTAATGAAATAAAAAAAAGGATCAGTGCACAGACTACACACAGTGCATGAGTATTTAATGTAGTCCTTGTAGTCAGGAGATTCAGTTTCTAACACTTCACTGATGTATAAAATACATAAATATTAAAATGAAAAAGAGAAGATATGGTGTAGAGATGTCACACATGCACATTAGTTCAGTCTTCTGGAAAAAATCTGGTGATTTGTAATAATTGTGGAAACATTTTCAAACAATTCCTCCACAAGGAGTAGAGAAGCGTGTCACCTAGTGAAGCTGTTCGTCTGGTCGATGGTTTTTTGTTTGTTCTTTTATCATTTTTGGACAACAGCTGAGATTGATTATACTCTTCCCTATGGTGTGATGGCTGCTATGTAGTTGTAATCTATGTAGTTTTATTACCATTATATATTCATTAGTAAATGATTATTTATTTTAGTAACACAGTTCATACACGTGTACATTAGCTGGCTGTACTATTTGTTTGTGGTAGGAAATATTCCTGGTCCTAGACCTCAGCTCTGGCCGCAGTGGTTTTGACTGCAGTCAGTGTGCTGGGGGCTTGAGAGCCAGCACAGGGGTTGAGCTAACAGCACACCAATTCTGCATAAAGTGACTGGGGGGGAGGGTTGGGGGTTAAGGTAAGACAATTTGTTGTCCAGCAGAGTAGCCCACTCCTAATCCATTAGATTGTGGGGAGTCTGTGCCCGAAGCCTTCAGGGTCCACAGGACAGATGTGTTAATATGTGAATGTGTGTGTGGACAGGGAGCTGTCCTGGTGTCTGAGCTAATAAGAGTGTCTCTGTGCAAGCTGATGTGATGGAGCTCAGGGTCACCTATGCCCAGGGATAGAATACCTTCCCATTTATTCTGCCGTTCTCCTCACCACTCTCTCTGTGTCTACCTGTTCAAAACAACACATGATCAAATTTACAATAAAAAAAGAACATGGCCAGTTACTGGGATTTTACAGTAACTGTAACGTAGCTCACTCCACACTCCACATGGCTAATTTGCATACATCAACATGGCCACATAAACTACTAACGAATATAATCACTATACAAATACATAAGGTACAACTACATTTAAAGCTAGAATATGCAGTATAAGCTGATATTTTGGAGATGTCTGTTTTCCTGTGCACATAAGGAGAGGGAGAGAAGGAGAGACAGGTGATCAAGACTACAGTGCTGATCATAAGGCAGCTTCTCTTTACATGTCTTTATATTTTTATTTGATTCTTATAGTTCATACAGAAAGTGGCTTTCTCTATTTAATAGAGAATAATCCCATTACCATTGTAAACTATGTGGCTCCACATTATAGTAAGTTCTTTATCTTTCTGGTCTTTCTTATCCTGTCATATTCACAGTTAAATAGTTGAAGTGGACCATATTAGGACAGGTTTCAATTACAGACAAACATCTCTTCAGTTTGCAGTTGTAGGTTCTGAATCTCCCCTGAATAACATGAACAAAACAACAAACTCTTATAATATTAGTAAATCTTACCATTTTAAAATTGCAATTAAATATGATGAATCACAGTTTATATTGTACTCTGTGATTAATGCGATTACATTTTTAATCACCTTATACTTAATGAAACTACACAAACTGACTTACAATGTCCCTTAAAATATACAGTGTTAATTGTTGAAAGGTACATATTAGAAATCCACATATATAATGATAAAGATATATATAATGATACATAACATAATGCTATTCCGATTCCTGTTACTGGCTCTTTGTGCACTATGCCTTTCTCTATGTATGCATTTGTCTGTGTTGTTTGTAATCACAGCTGAGCAGACATAGATGGACAGCCAAGTTTCTGTGCCCAACAAGGTTAAACGTACAGGACAAAGATCTGCTGTTGACTGTTGCAGTGTCGTCCTGCCTGAATGCTGCCAGACTGCACAGTGAGCAGCACTTGTGTGTCTCTCAACTTGAGATCAGAGGTCCTCCATGTGTTTTGGGGTGTTACTACCTGGTGTGTAATTGTTCAGTTAGCTATGCAGATGCAAATGACTGGCCCAGTTACTGCTAATACACGCCCCCGGTGAACATACACAACATGCACTCTTACGTACCTGTGGAGGTGAATGTTGTCTTTGTAGCCACCCTTCCTCTGCACAAGGCATCTGATAAGCACAGTAATAAGGCAAGAAAAGTTACAAATAAACTCTCTACAAGGCGGTCTGTGAACAGAAAACCATTCCAGGTGAATACTGTTTTTATTGGAAATGTCTGTTTTCCTCTTGGCTGCACATAAGGAGAGGAAGAGGGTAGAGAGGGAGAGTGCAGGATGTAGAGAGGAAGAACAAGGTGGGAAAATGGTCAAGACTACATGCTGATAATAAGGCAGCTTCTCTTTATATGTCATTATATTTTAATTTATTGCTGGCAGTTCATGAACAAAGTGACTTTCATTTACTGAGTATTTTGCATTATCCTATTACCTTTGTAAACTATGTAATGTGGCTCAACTATATAGTAAATCCTCAGATTCATTGATGTCTTTCCAGTTATATACATAGTTAAATAGTTGAAAAGGACAATATTAGGTCTAATGTGGTCAGCACAGAGTAGCTAAACAAACTGACAGGTTTTAATTACAGCTCGCCAGTATTCCACTTGATAGGTATGCTGTGCTTGTAAGCCGTGCAAGAAAGGGTAGCAGGGTCAGACTAAATGAATAATGAAATATGTTGGGCACAGTACAATGCAGGGCAGGACACAACATATTGCCTTTGCTCTGTGATGCTTGTGTCCTGCCCTCACGAGAATGTGGCTACACTGGAAAACCTTTCACCGTGTCATTCCCGATGTCCTCCAGTGCTGAATAATTGCGTCGGTGAATTTCTTTTAACTTTTTTTTTTCAAGCCATCTTCTACTTTTTGTCAGATTGCAGATCTAAAGTTGGAACACAAATCAGATGATTTAAAAAAAAATCTTAAAACACATTTGTGGCCAAGAAACATGTGGCACAGAATCAATAACGACACTTTCGCTGCGCTTATTGTGAGGCTGTGAGTGGACGTGGAAGGAGGCGGCATTTTACCCTCAAGAGCATTGAGCATGTTATTGACAAAAGGGAAAGTACTACTTTTCCAACTAATAAAACACCCATTCAGCTCAGGAAGGAGTGAAGGTACTTCACAGCCCTTCAGTTGGACTGTTTGTTGGGCAGAGCAGAAAATAGTTACTAAGTCAAAAGGAAATTATAAACTCAAAGTAAAATGAAATGTGTTAAGGAATCAGTGTTCTTGTTTTGTAAGTTATTAGTAGTAGACAGTGCTGCTACTGCGATTTGATTGGTGTGGTCAGTGCAGTCGACTTACAAGAGGGAGGTCCTGAGGGAGAGACATGCCTGCTTGGATCTGCTCCAGGTCGTCAAGTTTCTTCCCACAATCCCACAAGAGTGAATATGAGTGTTGTCAGTTTACAGACTGGATACATGTCAAATCAGCCCCAGCTTGTTACTCTCATGTATTTGAGTCACAGTGCTAACTGTCCAGGTACTCTGTAAAGTAATATGTACTTGACCATTTCTAACTCCATAGAGTTGTTTTTACTACACTTGCCCAAATTCTGAAGGTTTTTCCGATCTAGGATTAATGTTAAATATATGAAGTTAATTAAGTCCCCTGAAGTATAGTGGCAGGAAAACGAACGAAAATGAAAAGTAAAGTACAAATGTTGTACTATGTACTTACTTTCTGTCAGTAAATAGCTTATTAGCTGCTGAGCTGCAGTACATTAAACAGCATGCCAGCTTATAAATGTCACGTTGCTCTGTTGAGGTGCTGGAGTGTTTTAAAAGCAACAGAAACTGCAATGCAGGCACCAGAGAAGTGAGTTAGCTGTCTGTGAATCACAGACTTCAAGTGGTCATTGCATGCAAAGGATATTCAATAGAGTACAATAATGCTTTGTCAGAGTCATTTCTAAACTAAAATATTTAAAAGATCTTTTGATAAAGATAAAATGTTGCTGTTTGCACACTTTCCACCAACCCATGAATTGTTCATTGTCTCTGGTGATCTCCATCATCCAGGGTCACCGACAAACAGACCAGCAGCACTGTTCTGCCTCAAATTCTGTTGCTACTTTGCCCCCACACTCCCCTACACTCAGTAAAAACAGGTGACAGGGAGTTACACGGCGATAGTTTTACATGTGTGTTCCAAATCATGACTCACATCTATGTTGGTTACATTGCTCTTGCAAACTATAATTCACATGTTCAAATTGCCAAGTGTGCTGGTTTGTTTTTTGGTCCAAAAAGACCTCAAGCATGTTTTCTATCCTTGTTGTTATCCTTCATGCATGGGAAGAGGCTGGTGCTGCACATTGTAAGCCACAGCACTGATTTAAAAAAAAAAAAAAAAAAAGAAATGTTACTTTGGGCATGTTTGCGGATTTGTGTCCACCTCGGCAGAAATAGATCAGCGCGGCTGCCAGAATGAGTTATTTGGAATGACAATGAAAATCCCTGTTATTTTGTTTCGCATTTGTGTTCCCTCCTGTTCCCTCGTACTGCTGAAATTATTACTTCAGCCCTCAGCAAACAGGTTTTGTTTGATAACCACACGGCGTACTAAGCGTTCCGTCACAATCATTTTTCCTGCAAAGCTCCCTGAATAGAGCTGAAGGAAGTCCATTTGTCATAAAATTTCTCCATGGAGTACCATCAGGTAGTTGTCACGGCACCTGGCAGCGCAGTGGTTAGTGATGAGGCTCAGGGAAAGCTGCTAAAGAAAACTCCTCTAACATTCACCGTCTCTCTCTCTCTGTCCACAGAAACACCTCAGAAGGATGGTGAAGATGCGTTGTCTTCGTCAGATTCTGCCACAGACCACGCCTCCTCGCTGTTTAAACACTGGGGTCATGACCTGGGGCCAGAGAGTCGAAGGGTCGCGCTGAAGAAGTTCCGTTACCATGGCTACAACAGCTACTTTAGCGACAGGATTTCCCTCACTCGGCCAATCCCAGATTTACGACCAGATGGGTCAGTCCATCAATCGATGTGTCCGCTGTTAATTAATTCTACTAATGAAATAAATGATGGTGGTATTTGCCTGTGTAGATCCAGCCAAACAAACCTCTGATTGCTCCCCCTCCCCAGGTGCAGAAACATGTCGTATTCATCAGATCTTCCGCAGCTCAGTGTCATCTTCATCTTTGTCAATGAGGCCTTGTCAGTATTGCTGCGTTCCATCCACACAGCCATTCAGAGGACGCCGTCCCACCTGCTCAAAGAGATCATACTGGTGGATGATCACAGCAGCAGCTGTAAGGAACTTTCCATAATTGATGGGATCTTAAGGGGAAGTGTTCAGTATTAGTTTATAGTGTTTCACACATCATCCTCATGTATATCTGGAAGTTGAGTCATGGCAACTGGACTTCCTTCTTGTTTGGATAAAACATTTCACTATTCCTCCAAGTAGCTTCTTCAGTCTGAAGATAGCTGGTTAAGTTGGTTGGAGACCACAAATTTATTCTCTAGGTTGATTTTACCTCACACCTGGTCCAATTAGTTCAGTTAGGTTAAACAATGGTAGGTGTGTGAAAAGATTAATAGTCGCATCTCTGCCAACCCCTCCTACCCCTAAAGTGGGTCGTTCGGTGTGGCCGACCTGGTGAATGGGTGAATTGGACATGATCTTAGTCTGGGGATGGATAAAAGAGCAGCATGATAAATCAAAGACAGGTTTGGTCATAACAAGAAGGAGGTCCAGTTGTCATGGCTCAATTTCCAGATAACTTTAAAAAATATGTTAATAAGATATACAAGTTATATTTAACTTTTAATTTTACAAAGTTTATTGGGACAAATAAACTTCCTGGCCGCGGGAGGTATAGTATTAACTTATCTCTCTGCCATATCCATAACTGTTGAACTTTGTTAAATGATGTAAAAAATATCTCCTGCAAGGCTGACAACACTGCAGCCAAATTATAGTCAGATAAAGAATTGCAGTAATTAACAATAGCCAAGAGAATTTTCAATCATTTTTTATGGACAAGAAAGTGGATCCTATAAATTAGGTGAGCTCCAGCCCAGACTGCCTGTATTTTATGTCACGCTTATTTCAAATATTGCTTTAGATTATGCATAACATCAAGATATGTGCAAGCATCAGTTGCATCACTGGTGTATAAAATCCTTTTCCAGCTGTAACAGGTGAGGCCCAGGTACTGCTTTTCAGTTAGAGGCCTGGTGTTAACAAGTGCATCACGTTCCAACGGAACATTTTTCACTGCTGTCACGTCCATAATTACCATTATGAGAAATCGGTGTCTGTTACTGTTGCCTGCAGATTTTATGGGACTCTCACTGCTTCTGTGTTCTTGAATGATACAGTATATCAGAGTCTAGTTAAGGTAGCCTCACAGGGTTGATTGTTGATTGGTTACGCAACTAGGGAGATAAATAGATTCAACATTTACCTGAAATTATTCCCTTTTAATGCGTCATAAATGTTCAAGCTAAAAATTCTCTGGGAAATGTGATTTAATGCCTTTGCTTGGCAGCGAACAATAATTACGTGGTGATAAGTCATAATAGAGGTAATTCATGTAAGATAACTTGGTGAAAGTGCATCATCATTCAAATTCATTGCTTGTTGTTTGTACACATGTAATTGTGACTAATGGGGGTCAGATTCTACTTTCATCTAATGAGGGTTAGATGAAGGCAAAAGTGAAAATGCAGTCAAGAGTAAATTAGCAGATGTCAGAGATTTATTTATACATAAAGTCCAAAGTGGCTATCAAAGATCCCAGAGCAATGCAAACCTACTTTACATTACAATGTCAAAGATTTGAATTTACTTTGTGTCAGTCTTTCAAAATGTCTATATTATGATTTAGACCAACTATAAAATGTATTCAAAATGATAAATCCATCATAAATTCACAGTATATTTTCAGTTATGCTATTGCTATTGCTGTGCATAGATACAGTCACACATTGTACACTCCCTGACTTTTCATCTGTGCTGTGCTTTTTTTGTCCAATTTGTTTTTAAACAAAACACATGAGCAAATAATGACTTTCTTATTATCTGATTTCTGTGTAGTCCCATTAAGCAAACAGCAAAGTAACATGACCAAGACCAGGAACACAAACATGGCAAACATTATATTAAACATTAGCAAGTTAACCTGGTAACCAACCTTAGACGGTGGCTAATACACTAGTAGACAAAATGTGAAGGAAATTTTAGACATGGTGCAACAGCATTCTGGAGCAATACAAACTGATGGTATACAGCTGGAATATATAGTAGCTCGGAGCACAATAAAGCACAGCACTGTAACAACAATGGCAGCTTATATTGTCTCTTTAAAAGTGTTGCTCCTGGCACTGACATCCAAACCCAATTTCAAAAACCTGCTGAAAAATGAACTCTTCTAAAACTTTCTCTGCATTTAAAAACTTTATTAAAAAACTTACACCCCATGAGACTAAAACAGCTCTTTCTATAGCACTTTACCTTTAACCTAAGTTAAAGTTCTTCTCCTTGGATTAGATATTTTGCTTGCTTTATACCCCACTTGTAAGTCGCTTTGGATTAAAGCGTTTGACAAATAACTACTTTTAAAATTTAAACACTGAAACACACTGCATTACTATTGAGTGAAATTACTGTACTTACAGCAAGAAATATTATTACCTAGCTTGTTTTGACTTCTAATAATGCAAAACACAAGATGATAAAGAACCAATAAGCAATATATTTACTATACTAAATAAAGAAACGACCACTGCATGATTACAATGCTTACAAAAGCCAGTCACCTTTCATTCAGAATGCTTGTTTCTGTTTGGACCTGTGTGATCCTGCCCAGTGTACATTTGCCAAGTAACATTTGGACACTGCAGGTTGCCACTGCATTTTAAGACGGATGTAGAGATGGCAAGTTTTTTCTGAACAAGTAGGGCTATGCATTGAGCTTTAGCTAATGTTAGATAACTTCTTATGGCTACCAGCAGAGATGGTTATTTTAGGTAATGAATAAAAAAGTACTTGCTATTATACTGTGTGGTGCATGTGCAAATAAACAAATAAAGTACCGGTAGTTAACACAAATAAATATGTAGCCTAATTTACATGAATGATTCAAAGCAAAACCACACTGTTCACTGTCAATATTAGAGTGTTAAACTTTTGGTCATACAAAACAAGCTACTGTATTTCTACATTGTTCCACATGCTTAATTTTCTTTCTCACACTGTATAGACTAAACACTTACTGGTCAATGTTGCAAGAAATAATCAACCCAGTCAGTTATTTTAAAGTAATTAGTTGGAGCCTGTCTATCTGGAAGACAACACCCCACAAAACTTAATTATGTTCCAAAAACTGACAACATGATGCATGTGGTGAAATCCCAGTTTCCCTACGTTATTAATACTGTGGTAATTATGTACAAAATGTAGATGTAGTGAGTTGTCAGCATGTGGTTGTTTACAGGTATGCCTGCAGATAGTGAGAAAGAATCAATCAACTTTCGCTCCTTGAGAACACTGAACCATCATTTTTGGTCAGATTGAACTCAGTAGTTCTCACAACACCTCCCTGCCATTAATATTTTTTGTGAACTGGCAAACAGAACTCCTGTTGTTCAAGCAGGCAGTGTAAAACCATATTTCACAGCGTGAACTGGATGTCTGAAAATTAATTGGGGAAACTGCAGGTGTGCTTGATTTAATGACTTGATTTTTTTATGTTTGTATAAAATATCAAATATCCCCATCTCTGATTTTAAATGAGCCCATGTTTCTTCTAGGTCGGCAGCAAACTGTGGCTCATTAAAGGAAAACAGAGAGACTAGGGAATCCAGGCTGACGGTAATAATGAATAGAGAGGGGAAGACTGCAACTGTAGCCTGCGGGCAGGATTACAACACCGAGAAATCACAATGAGGAAATAAAGATGTTCGCTGTGCCACTGTGGGCAGTTTGTGTATATGTGTGTTGTATGTATGTCTACCTAAGTGCGTTTGAGCAGCTTATGAAGAAAGACAAACCTGATGCTTGAAAGAAGGCAGAATTGTATGATTTATTATAAAGTTGTTTGATTTTTGGCCATGCCCATGATAGAGTTAGGAATGGCAATGCACATCAGTTAGTTGTTTGTGTTTTTGGTTTAGATCATTCTCAACAGATTTTGTATTTGTTTGGTGGCCACTGGTTCTATTGAATTTTTGGATTTGGTTTGGACAGCCGGTGCTACTATGAGGTTTCGGTGTCTTGTTCAAGGACACCTCATCATGTAGCCAAGAGAAACCAGGAGTTAAACCACTGACCCTGGGATTTATAGACAGCTGATCTACTAACTGAACTACAAAACATCCCAAACTTGTGTTGGTCACAGAGTTTATTTTCCACAATTATCCAAAAGCCAAATTTTGTCCAAGGAACCAGGACGATGCTAACTGGCAACATCAACCCTACAGCACTGTATTCAACTACAATGTTGACCATGGAATCTTTTATACTACATGCAAAATATTAGCTTCTTAGCAATGTCATTGCAATTTGCCTGATTTTAACTAAATGCTGTCGGTTTAATGCATGTAAATATAAATTAGTGCTCACAGTGTTCTAGACAATAACGTTTTCTGGATAGACCAACAATGCTTGGCTTGTCAAGCTTCCTGTCTTCAATAAAAATATTCATCTTTCACCATAGGCATTAATGTGCTGTTATACCAGCCTCAACCTGTCTTAAAAACATTTTTAAACCTTGCTGCAGGGATTTGTTCTCATTCAACCACAAAAGACTTACTGAAAAATGCACTGATGCTGGAAAATAACAGTTAGTTTGCAGTTTCCCCATTCCAGTTTATCTCAAAGGTGAAGAAAGGGATTGAGATCAGAGATTTGTGTAGGCCAGTTGAGGTCTTTTACAAAATGAATATAACATTTTGCTGAGGTCTTGTTGTACTGAAACAAAACAGGACCTTCCCTAAACTACTGTCACGAAGTTGGAAGCATAATGAATGTAATCAGAATATCACTGGAGGCTGTGTTGGACTTTGAAAAAGTTGGAAAACGCCATAAAAAAACTTGTGATCCGACATTTCAAATAATGCATAATAGCATTTTTTACTGGCTGGTTACATTTAGTGTCACACCGGTGTGTCACTGAGACCTGATGTAAAGTATTTGTCCTCACTTCAGACCTAGATAACATCATAAAACCATCAGGATTCTTAAATTCTCTTAGACTCTCTCTTGGAGAGAAAACTCTCAGACACAGGTTGTCCACAGGTTTTTCACAATAGATTGGATCTCAGCCAATTAGTGGTTAGTTTAGCCTAAGGCTGATCATAGTACAGAGGTAAGATGTTGCAGAGTGGTAGTCTTACACAGCCTTTTAGCTTTGCCTCTGTGTTGCTACACCACAGTGTACTCAGTACTGACACTTAAGCATCTCCTCCTGCACATTATTTCTGACATTTGGATTTATGTAAATTCAGCATGTTTGTCTATTCAGAATGGGCTTATGTGCATTTCATTGTGTGACACCCTTAGCTGTGAAATATGTTTCATGTGTATTTTGTCTGCAGCACATGGATTATACTATGCTGTGTAAAATATTCATTTACACACCAAGTGTAAATGAATATTTTGTAAAACAAGGTAACTCTACACTCTACTCTAATCTCCTAATCTAAATGTATTTTTCTGATATAAATGTGGCTAAATGTGGTAGCACACTAGATACAAGCATTTGACAAAAGCACAGGAAAATACACTCAGCTCTGTTTTCCTCTGTCCAGGCGAGATGAGGGAATTTCTGTGGAACTTTGTCAATACGATCAATGCTGCAGGAGTCTTTACCAGGCTTGGATTTAACAGCCAAGAGTGTGTGTCTGTGTTTCCCTCTCTCCCCAGTGGAATTGAAAGAGCACCTGCAGAGCTTCGTGGAAGAGACCAACTCACAGCACGGCCCAGGATTCATCAAGGTGGTCCACCATGACAAGCAGGAAGGACTGATCAGGTCTAGAGTCAGTGGCTGGAGGGCTGCTTCCGCTCCTGTGGTGGCTCTGTTCGATGCACATGTGGAGTTCAACATTGGATGGTGAGCAGACACTTTACTTGGTGCCAGTCACCTACAGCAATGTAGTGTTAGTGAATGTTTTTTGACTTGTCACTAGGGTAAGTCTAGTGATTCTCTATGGCAGTGGTCCCCAAACTCAGTCCTCAGACCCCCCTGGCCGTTTTGTTTCCCAGTGGGTTTGGGAACCACTGCTCTATGTCTACAGGAGGTGAATACTCAATACTCAAAGATGATGTTCCATTAAAATACTAAACCCAATACTTAACTTATTAGAAGTATTTTGTTTTTGATGTTTTAATCCAACGCCTGACATGTTCTAACTGTACCACAAACCATTGGGGATCCACACTGTTGCACATTGTGGGATGTTTTTTCATTACCACGAACACTGCAGTTTATTCAGACTCAATCCTGTATTCTGTACAGTATAACATCCTACTAATCTGCAGCTGAATATTTTCTACAGGGTATGAATTATTCACTCATGTGTAATGTTGGCTAAAAACTACAGCACCCAGCAGTTAAAGGAAGTGAGTTAGCCCCAAGGATTATTTGTGGATTTCCATCGTCTGTCGTGGATTTGTATTTGCATTAGTTTGGCTCTAGCAATTAAGGCACCTTTATAGCCAACTTTTTAGAAGGGTTTCATTAACTCACTGACAATTTGGAATGCGTATGGGCTCTGACCAATCAAGACATATCTTCTGTAGCTGTATCCTGCTCATGCATAGGACTTGTTGTAAATACCATGAGAATCAAAATAAGAAGAACATTAACAATTCAATAAAATGCTGAATACATTTGTTCAGCAGCCAGTTTCTTTAGGTTTGTGATGAAATCCAAAAAGAGACATACTTTCACTGTGAGGCATTTGATTTTCCACAACACATCATTTTGTCTAGAAGAGTGGCAGTGGAGATCCTATGTTTATTAGTTGAATCCTGAACAGATTATTCTCGTTTCCCTTTTTGAGCAGTTTTAAGTCGTGCCTGCTTCTTGACACTATGTGAACCCATATATCTAATTTTATAGATGTTTTAGGTTTTAGATTTCATGATATACATTTAGAGACATTTTCTAATATCTCACTACCACTTTTCCAAACTATGTAAAATGTTATAAATCAGCCACTGTTTGGATTTAGAAATACTGCATGTATCATGTATATGTATGTATATATGATCATGTTGATTATGCTCATTCACTGATTATTATTATTATATTATACTACATCACTCTGCTTGTCTATGTGCTTATCCTTAGGATGGACAAGCTTCTGTCTTTTGAGTGAAATGTACAGAGATGCAGTGTTTTTTGAAACCCCCCTTGTATTCTAGCAATACATGGGATGACAGTATTCCATTTGTTCCTGCTTTTCTATTTCTGTCTTTGTAGAATTGCTCTTATTGGATCTTTTTTGTGGTTTCGATGCAGGTTCAGTTTGGATAGCCACAGGTTTGACTGTTTTATTGATGTGTTTGTGCTCCTTCTTCTATCCCTCTGCCCTTGTAGGCATGTTCTCAGCCCAGTGATGTAGGGTTCTGATAACTCACAGTCTGTGTCCCAGAGAATGGCGAGAGTCAAAGAGTAAATATTGATCTGTATTTGTGGGTTTCAGTGTTGAGGCTCCTGTCTTCTTCAATGTGTACCTCACAGTCCAGGAAGGCTATAAAATGTCCCTTAACATCCTCTTCTGTGAACTTGATACTGCCGTTTGCTTCACTGATGTGTTCCGTCAAGGCTTCCACCTCACGTGTTTTGGCCCTTGTTGACATCCACATACTGGGCTTAAACAGCAATGGCATAGGTTACATTCATTTTTGATTAATTTCATCAATTTGTTGTTCTCCTCTACTAAGTGAGTAATTACTTCAAATCAAATTACAGTGGCCAGTCTAATCTATTGTATAGTGTAAGATGCAGCAGAAACAGCATGCTGTGACTCATGTAGCTTAATCAGTCTTTCAGAATGGACTAATTCTTAGAGCTTCAGGGGCATTTTTGCTCTTCACATGAGATAAGGCTAATGCCTATGTGTCAATTACAGCTACTTACTGTACATTTACACTTAGTCATTTGGCTTATTCAGAGCAACTTACAAGTGAGGTAAGGCAAAAAACTTTAAAGTAAAGTGCTAAAGGACTAAACGAATTGTCTCAGTTTCAAACCCCTCCACATGATCGAAAATGCAGCAGCACATTTCATTTTTGATCAGCCAAAAAGACAAAGGTTACACCACTTTTTTAGATCTCTTCCTGTATCTGCCCTCATCAGGTTCAAAAGTCCTGACCATGCCTACAAAGTGGTCAACTCAACAGCACTGGTCTACATGAACTCCTTCATCCAGGTCTACAATCCCTCTTGCACACTGCGGTCTACAAGTGAACAATACTTTGTTGTCCCCTCACCTAACCTCAAAGATCTCAGTTCAACTTTTCAGCTCTATGGTTTCACGGTGGTGGAACGACCTACCCACCTCTGCACGCTCAGCTGCCTCACTCTCAATTTTAGGAATCTTGCTGAAAACAGAACTCGCTTCAATTCCAAATCTTTCTCTACACTGTGTTCCGATCCTGCACCTTGGATGGAATACCTTTCCCTCTGGTTCTCAAAGGACAAATAGTGTAGACAAATAACCGTTTTCACATACTGTATTGGACAATGTGTGGAGAATTTGATTCAGACATTTTGCAGAATTGTGTGTTCAAGCATGCAGCATCACAGCAGGAGAAAGTATGGGTGACAAACAATTTGGGAAATAGTCTGTTTGATTTTGGGGTGGGGGGTGATTGCTGTGTATAGAATGCAGAGGGCAGGAAGTGACACAAGACATATACCAAGGAAATCAATTGCTATATTACAGTCCCTATTCATAAAATGAAACGAAGCAAAAATGCTATAGAGCATTCGAGGATGTAACAAATGACAAAGGATGCCAAAGAAAAAGTTATCTTTTTCAAAAGTTATCATTCTCACCACACTAGTCCTTTTACACCGTCCATCTTCATTTTAACCAGTCTGACCAAAGTAACACCTGTAGTTCAGTACAGTAGACATGTCACTTTGATCACCACTGTAAAAACATAGATCCTAAAAGAACGAAGCTTACATTAAAAGTGCATGTTTCATTCACTGGCATTTAACTGAGGGTGTAACTTTTCTTTAGCTGTTTCCAAATGTGAACTTTGGACAATAGCCCAAGAATTATAGTATACATTGTCAACTTGTTCTTTCACACAATTAGTCCTGGTCAGATGGATTCTCACTTGGGAAAATAGTCTGTTTGGTTTCAGTGACAGGTAGAGCATGCAGGAGGCACAGCAAGATACCAAACGGACACTAAGATGGTTAGAAAGGATGCATTATGTGTATGTCCCTAGTTTTCTTAAGCAGAAGAGTGTTATAGAACACCAGAAAACATGGTAGATATTTTCCCAGACTTTCTGGTGTTGTGCTGAGTGGCTCGACTTAAAGAACACTCAATAGCTCAGTGCATATTCTCTGAACAATTGCCTGCTGTATTTGCACAAGGGCTCAATTGGACATTACTTGGACTTCGTTCTGAGGAGCTGATAGGTTAATGTCTGTTTCATGTCCAGGCAGACTGACTTGGACTTTTGTGTTCTCACATACAGTTCCTTCTAGAGAAGTTCAGGATTCCAGTCATTGTCTGAAAACAGCTCTCAGTCTTGACCTTTTAACAGAGTTCATGTTAATACCAACCGTGCATTATCTCAAGGAAATACTTTCTAATGAATCCATTAAGTACTAGTTATGGGAGCAGTGGTTAATTACTTACCTCATTAGCATGGCCGTTCTATTTAATTTATCAAGGCAGCTTATCCTTTGCAACACTTTAGTTTTTCTGAAAGAAATCAAGTGCTGTTCCGTTCTGTTCCATTAAACATGTGTCACTCCTACTGCCACGGGCACTCAATCACCTCAGGGTCCCCTCTTTAAAACACTTAGATACAACAGCAGTGCTGTGTACATGTTCATCATTTTGACAGGCTGAAAAACATCACACACACGAGAATACACACATAATGTACGCAATCATGTTTCACTATACTTGTGAGAACACTTATTGGCATAATGCATTCACTAGCCCTTTCCCCTAACCCTAACCATCACAACTGAAAGTCTAACCATAACCCCTATCCTAAGTCTAACCTTAACCCTAAAACCTATTCTGAATCTCTGAAACAGTCGAAAGTTCTGAGCACTGACTAAAATGTCCTGGCAACAATAGTATTTAACCAAAATGTGTCCACACGAGCACAGATACACTTCATTATAATGTCTGGGCTGCATCCAAAATAACATTTGTTGCTGTTCTGTGAAGGGTTTTAAAGAGACACCACAAGGTTCTTAACCTATCTACTTCTCCACCCACTCCAACCCGTCCTCTACAAAAACACACACACGCACACATACACATTGCTCTTGTTGTAGTTATGAGTAAACTTACTAACGTAATTCATTCCCTAGCCCCTTCCTTTAACCTCTACCATCACAACTAAATGCCTAATCCCAGCTCTTATCCAAAACTGTGGCCAAATGTTCACACAGCCTTAATTTTGAAACAAAAAATTGTACAACCATAGAAACCCATTTCTCTCATTCTGTCCACACACACTCAATCAGAGAGAGAACTCATACTAACCTCCCACATACTGCCACTGAGTGCGTATTGGTCTATGACTAATGAAATCATTCTTGGCAGAGATACAAAAGAGCTCAGCAACACTTTCTCTCGCTCTCTCTCTCTCTCTCTTTCTCTTTCTCACGTACGTTTCCACAATTGCATTTGTGTTCAAATTCTTTGTCTTGTGTTATATTACCATCATACATAATCAACGTGTTGTACATATGGCTCTCAGTCTTCTTCTTAATCTTCCTTCATCTTTGCTTTTCCTGTGTTCTGAAACACGCCCACCCACACATATATTTTTTTGTGAAAATTGAGAAATTGCTGTATAATTACCAACAAAGCACTGACTGCTCGAGATTTGCATAATTGTCGCTGCCATACATTGCAATTATCTGCAATGTTGGCTATTTTGATTCAAACACAAGTAATTATAGGCTGTTTTGTGTTAGAGGCATAGTCTGACTATAATCATAATACCCTTTAGTCATCACTGCCCTCTGCATTTGTGCTCTAGTCATTTCCACATACCTAGAATACATCAAAAGTAAGGTAATTACATGATGAGATATACATGTGAGTAGCTGAAGATCTGCTGAAATAGGAACCAAATGTACAGACTATATAGCAAATACAACATCAACAAACCCAGAGGAGAATACGCCAAAGCATTCAGTATAAGATGTATTTTTATATTAGAAAACCATTGATGGAATGATTGTGAGTAATGCTCTACTCCTAGTGACAAAGTCACATTATTACTGCAATTCCCCTCATGATTATCCCAAAGGTGCTGTTCTGGACATGACTTGAAGTTCCTGAAGATGTTATCTGTGTTATCTGATGTCATGTGAAATTCTTCGGTGCTAAGTGACTGGTTGGGAGTGCCATGCATTTAAATTCGGTGAAGTCATTAACACCTCTTGATGTACTCAGAGACCATCTGTGGGGTGTTGTTCCACTAAGTTACCACGTGTTGCTACAGTCTACATAAGTCAAAGTGTTAACAGCAGTGAAAGTGCCTAGGGAGGGATGTCAGGAGTGTATTGTAAGTAGCTAATAAGTGGCCAGAGATGGACCAATGGTTTGAAAGGTGAATCAAGGAAGTCACCTATAACAGGTGATCAGTTATAACATAACCCAACCAATTGTGTATTATTATGATTATCCTTCAGCTTCTCATCTTCCACACGTTGGTGACTATATTAGGTTATCATCATGTTGTAGTTGACTCGCACCAACTGTATTTCGAGTCCAAATCATTTCTAAATTGTGCAAAAGCATTTTATTTGTCACTTATTGTTTTAGTAAGCATTTTCACGTTTTTCACTGATACCAGACAGGTTTGAAAATTGGACACCAAATATATCAAAAATGAAATGAATATTATTCTAATATATTACAATTATACAACAATTTTAAACTGATATCAATTTAAGCTTGTAAAATTCTAGCATTCTTCTAGCATCTAGCTTGTTGTGCTGTAAAAGGTTGCCCTAAAAACTTAATTAATGCAGTTATACAAGAAAGAAAAAATAAAACTTCTTTCCAACAAAAAAAGCTTTTCAGACCTTTCTGTGGTTCTATCTTTGTATCTATGTTTTTTAGATCATAGTTCACCTTTACTAATTGCTAAAATAAAATTGGCAGAAGTAACAACACATTGTCAGAATCATGTAGCATCATGTTATTTGACGCCAACAGCTCACAGAAAGAAGAATTGGCCAAAATGCTCAGATCCAGGAAGAGCTGGCGGGAATCAGTGCTTTGAAGATTGGAAGATCCTGCCAGTATGAATTTCCTTTTGCTGGTAAAAATCACACTTTGGTTAAATGCTCATAGATGTAACAATATATAGTGACATTAAAAAAGGCACACGCACTAGACATGAGCCACTGTACTATAACACCGCAAAAATGAAGGAGCACATAGTGTGTCATTGAAGATGCACACACCTATTGAAATGGTCATCATTTGACCAGTGATATTATGGTAATTATCGTTCATTTAATCACCAATTGTTGGCTTAAACATCTACAACTACAGCTAAGAACTACTTAAATGATTGTCCACTTTTCATAAAATTACAAAGTTTGAAATTAGTGGTAACAGTACATTGACTTTGACTGAGACTTACATCTAAACAAATCTGCAGATTTTAGTATTCAGTTGAGAGAAATCAATTTCTTCTAGGTTGACCTTGCGAACAGTGTAATCTTAGCTTTAGCTTCCTTTGATTGGTCACTCATTGGGTGGCTACCTGTAATTATCCCTTCAGTAACTGGATTTCATGGTATACCTTTACGTGTGTGTGTATACAACTGTGTAAATACAGGCTTAACTAACAATCAGTGTGCAGGATTAAAGAGTCCCCCTTCATCTTTAATGTTGATTTTGTTTATGACGTACAGTACCTCTGTGGGGCTAAACTGGTAAAACATGCATGATTGCAAGGCACAATCCTTTGTGTTTCCTATTACAGGCTTTGGCAGTTTGTCCAACAAACTCTGTAGTATCACGTAAACCAGATTAATGTTTCATTCTCCAGAGCGCAGTCATGTAAAATCTCTTATTTTTTCCATTAGAGACAGAGACTGAACTAAAACTGATGGGTTTTTGCTTTTTTGTGTTGTTGTTTGTTTGTTTTTTAGTTTTTTGGTTCTTTTTTAATCCAACTGCCACAAAATATCAAATCTAAGGATGTGAATAACCTCAGCATTTTTATTGGTGTGCACTTTTTTTTTTATCTAATCCTAAATCTTTGTCTAACTTGAAATAGAACAAATCTGGCTACAAATGCTCTATATTCTTTGTATAAACTGGGACCCTAATTGTGAATTATAAAATAATTTTTGGTGAAAAATGAGTTACAGTTCACACAGCAGTGGGCTAAGATTTAAATATGCAAAAACAGCATCCAATTCAGTTTAATACTTTATCGTCATTGTCATAATAACACAAGTTTTAAATAAAGAAACATTAGAACATCATACAACTGCATAGAAATGACGTAAAAAAAACGTGTTAAAAAGGTGCATGGGTTTGTGTTTAGATGTTATGTGTGACTGAAGGTCTATCAGCCTGCTCAACCTTTGATGGAAGTGCTCTTTTCTCCTGTCAGTAGTCCCATGATCACTACCCAGCTCTCAAGCTCTGTGTGAATCCTAAGAGGCTGCTGACGTGCGAGGCCATATTCATAGCCACAGCCCTGCATTCACTGCCCACTGAATCCCACATTAGGTGATCAAGGGCTGTGCTTACTTTGTAGTCCAGGCTCTAGTTGTCCCTGTTTGGAATCTAGAATTTCAGGTGATCTCTGTTAGTCCTTTCCTTTCTGAATTCTCCTACATCAACCACATTTCGTACTTTTCATCAAATAATTTCTAAACCCTGGGAGTGGCTTACCAGGTTTTTTGGGATGCAATTGTATGTCTCCTGTGCCAGTCAGCGACCTATTACAAATGTCTTATTTTACTGATTCTGCCCTAACTTCCCTGAGGAGGCCTGGTCGGTGTTCCTTCAGGCCCACACTCTTCACAGGTGGATTGACCTTTCTATGTCAGTTGTGTTGACTCCAGATTCTTCCTGGCCACAAGTCAAGGTGTCCTTGGACAAGACACAGAAAACTTTGTGGAAGCGTTAATATCTATGTGCCGAATACAACAATTTCCCCAAGGGGATTCACATCATCAACATTATCATCATTATTAATCCAGTCAAAACTACAAACTACTCTCCAGTTTCCACACTAGACAAAGATCTTGCTTACTTTCTTAATTTTTTCCTAGTCTTATATCCAGGTTTTCTTTTCTTGTCTTCTAACTTGCAGGATCAACAACCTTAAGTGCCAGCTTAAGCAAAAATTATGCAAGAGTAATTTGTTTAGAAGAGGCCAGTTTATTGGCAAGTTGAGAAAATAAGTGCCATTCAAATATAACTTGAACCTTTTTGGGGTTCTGTTTGTTCTAGAGCATTGGCTTCAACCTACAGATTCATTTGCATTCATCTTTTGAACTCATTCTCTTTATGGTCTGCCCACAGGGCAGAACCTATCCTGCAGCGAATAAAGGAGGACCGGACTCGGGTGGTGTCTCCCTCTTTTGACAACATCAAATACGACACCTTTGAGATTGAAGAATACCCACTGTCTGCTCAGGGCTTTGACTGGGAGCTGTGGTGTCGATACCTCAACCCACCAAAATCCTGGTGGACACAACGCAACAACACAGCGCCTATCAGGTAAACCTTTCCAGACAAAAGAAAAAAGAAAGACGTCACGTATTGTTATCATGCGGCTGCATAGCACAGTGGTAACATCGCGTCCTTCATGTGGGAGACTGTGGTTTGGATCCTGGCTATGGTCTACCTCCAGTAGGGCTCCTTAGCCAAGACCTCCTTATGGTTACCCTGCCTTTGCCTTGTACCTTGTAAGTCGCTTTGGATAAAAGCTACGTTAGTTATATGAATTACTAATCTTATTATCTTATTATAATCTTATTATTTTTACATTACAATTTCTTGTAATCCCCATGAAGAGTCAGTATTGTAACCCATATAAATATACCTGGGGCATGTGACACAGCTGCATAGCACAGTAAGTGTTACACAAAAAAAACAAGAGCTTCATCAACTCAACAAAAGAGGAAAGATTTGCCACTGTTAAAATGTATTTAATGCAGCCTCCAGTGTCTACACTTGTTGTGCATACTTACTTAGTTTGTAAGGATCTTCAATACTATTAGCTAAGACATTACATGGATGACAGATAAAGACTGCTCAGACATGCTGCAGAGGTTGCTACAGGAAGACAGCACAGCACCAAGAGCAAAATTGCCAACTCACCAATATCTGCAAGAGGATAATATGTCTACTCTTGTGGTTCATAGCAAAGTAAATCAATGACGCAGTGTTTATAGATCTGGACAAAGACAAGAGGACATATCCTGTTCAATATATTTTAATGAAGGATGACAAATGGCCCCAATTATTTATTTTTCTATCTTAAGTACTTTTTCTCAACTGTAATTTGTAACAGGAGTTTCTCAGTAGTGTACCTCTTTGTGTTGTGAGTGTTTCATGTTTTTTGTTTTTATTGAACTTCTATCATCTGGAGGAAAAATAAAACAGACCACAATTTGGAGATACAGCACATGTTTTGAATTGTAGGTAGGGGTGTGAATACTTTCCAAAATGACTGCATACTGTTCTACTGATGTACCAACACACTTCCCATTCCATCAAATACTTTGTATGTGGCATCTTGTTGTGGCGTTAAAGGTACCATTTGGCGTCGCTATTTAACGCCCTAGGAGTGGGATTTTGACACCATGGAAACGATAGTGGATGCCTGTCACACATTTTTTCACACAACAATAATGAATTATCATTAATGACGAATAATTATATTACTATATTACCTACTGTATTCTATTAATGGCCCAGTTTGATTTTGTTTAGGCACAAAGACAGCAAGCTTAGGGTATTACAACAATTTCATGGTTAAGGTCCTAGACCAACATGTCACAACATGCAATGTCTTACAGAAGCCTCAAACATCTGCCTGCTACGGTAAAGACATGCATTGATGACCCATCTGCACAGGAAGGAGAACCTTTTCTCTTCCCTACATTGACTTTTAGCTGATAGGTTGTGGACAATGTGGATTTGAACATCATACTAAAAAAAAACCACACAAGCTCAAATGCATGTGACATGAAATGACATGAAATACGGTATCCTTGTCAGGTTCAAGATGTGTCCCTCTGCAGACTTTTGACGTAATATACTATTTTATTGCTTTTGGAATCAATTATTTATGATGATGGGTTATTGTTGTAGTTCTTCTTGTACATGTCAAATCAACACTAGGTGAGTCAGTACAATATGTCCAAGGATTTGACAAAGTGTCAGTAGCTGATCATTTGGAAATTAGAATGAGTTGTATATACTAGTAAACTGTTTTCATGTGTGACAGGGTTGGCCTACCTATCAGGTAAAGTCAGCTCCTGCCCCACAGATCCAAATTTACTGGAAGTAAATTGCTTTTGTTACAGCAATTTGATTAATTGGAAGTTAGGGAATTTGCAAGATGTATAATAATAACCAAGGCATTATTGATTTATTATATGTAGGACAGAAGTAATGTTCTCAGCAAATGCTGAGGCTGCCATAAAGTCTGCTGTGTACACCAGGGAGATTAGAGGTGACAGGCTACATACGCCGAGCACAGAGGGCAGTGGGTGAGTTTGGAAGCACTGAAAGTGGCCTGACAGCAAGATTTTTGCCCTAGGACGCCATAACACGTTCATTTATTTCATCAAGGAGTTGTCCTCACTATAGATAATATATCTCAAAAGTCCCAAGTGGTGTTTCATGCACTGTGCACATGAAAATATTAGTTTTAAGTGTCATTTGGTTAGTGTTTTGAGGAAGAAAGGCTTTACACATATTTCCTTTTATAGTCTCAAGCTCTCTTTGCAAGGCATTAAGGGTTCAGTGTCCACCTGTTTAACAAAATATTGTCTTAAAAGAGGATGTTCACAAATGAATAAAGGGTCTAGACAAAAAACTCATCACAGATATCAATAGTTCATAAAGCTGAATGTGATCGTCACCCCCATGGAGGACCGGAAAAGTCACAGGAGCATTTTTAACAATTATCTCAGTCCGATCATTTAATTCTTTTCTTTTTTTTTTCTTTTTTAACTGTGAGTAACAGCTGGTTTGAGATAAAACCTTAAGTTAAAGCCATCCTTCTGGCATCCGGTAATACAATACAATACAAGGATGCTTGAAGTGAACATGTTTTCCTTTTTTTTGCCTCCAGCTAAGACAGTGACATAATCATGACGTAGGTCTTAAATGAGACAATAGTGGTAGAGCCACACAAGTCAAACAACTTACAATTCAAAATTAAACTTTGCTTGTTTTTTTTTAGACAATCCACAAGTGAGCTGAGTCAGGGTAATTTTAGAATTGTTGATTATGCAATTAACAAGCAGCAAGTAAAAAGCCACGATGCAAGAAACACTATCATCTGTGGTTGAGTACTTACATTAAAAAAAAAGCCTACTTAACTCATGTATACTGCACTGAAAACAGATTTTGTTAAGATTATTGTTAGTATAAATGACATTTTCCTTTTGTTTTCATTGTTAACGAATTTTCATTGTTATCTTGAGGCTTTTAGGGAAGAGAATATGCTCAGCTTGTGGCGGGGAGAGCCTTCTCTCCATTTGCATTTTTGGGTTTCAGCATTTCTGGCTGTTTGCCAGTCTGTATATCCACAGGGAGGAGAAATTCACCCAAACAAGCTGTAACTGCAGCAGTGCCGTATTTCATATTGATAAGAGGAGATTTGTGGGACTGACAGCGTGAATACTAATAAGATTTATTTTTTATTCCTGTTAATTCAGTTTAAACGTGATGAAAGATCTGTTTGCTTTTTACCCAAAATTTCCTCGAAATGTTCTGAATTTGTTGTTGGGGCGAAGGCATCATTGTGACAACAGGGTCATTTGTAAGTGAAATGTACTACATAGTTTTTATCATGAAAGGCTAATGACTATATTTAGACTGTCCAGTGTGCAGCATATGTGAAAAATAGATCTTCAAGGCCTTGCAGATGTGGGGTTAATTGTGGATTATGTGTTTCCTGAGGAATATTTTTCATTTTAATCCCATAATTGCTATGTATATTTCTCGCCTTTTCTTTTGCCTGACTTCCTCTCTTTCCTCTGTTCACAATTTGTAGGAGCCCCGCTCTGATTGGCTGCTTTGTGGTTGACAGGAAGTACTTTGAAGAGATTGGCCTGTTAGATGAAGGCATGGAAATTTACGGAGGAGAAAACGTGGAGCTTGGCATCAGGGTGAGTCAGCTCAAGAGCCTGCTTATTAGTCGCGCGGCCATGCCAACCATATGTCATAACTATATATTTATGCACTGCAGCATATAGTGCACACCATAAACTAAAAATATATGTATCACAGTGTAATGGGTGTCCTGCATTGTATAGACATTAGCTGTTGTTGGTATCCACACTGAAATATCCTAAACAGCAGACATGTCCAGCATGCAGAAGAAGAATGACCTTTTCTCTGACAGAATGGGGGCTTTACTGGTCATTCACATTATTCATTCAGTGTGACTCATGCCAACTGAGCTGATTACTAATCATCCAGCCACTACCAGATAACACCGCAAGTTAATGTAATAAATGTATTTTTCTTTTATTAAATTTAATGACATTGTCTGGAATGTATTTAGTTATAAAAAAATTGTCAAACTTTTCCATTTTACACAGTTTTATTGCAGTTTCTCACCATGTTTAACAATAACATGAGTTTAACTGCAGTTACAACCTTAACAGTTACTGAGGTTTCAGCTCTGCAGAAGCATCTGCCTCACAAGACCGCAAAATCTTCCTAAGATGGTGAAACGGACTTAAGACTGAACAGACACAGGAGACACCCAAGAAAATGTGTTGACTTTATGTGAAGTGATGTACAGTGAGATGTTGGTCAAACTAAAGGAAGGTTTGGTCAAGGTTAGCCCAGGCTGGGGTAAGGCTGATCCAAGACAAAAAAAAAAAACAGATTAATGTTAAAGTGGAAACAGGTTTCTACAAAGTAATGTCAATAAAATAAAAATATGTAAGGTGAGATTATTGTTTGCGTTAATATTCAACCCCCTTCAGGTCAGTATTTAGTACACAGCATGGAGTCTGTGTGGACAAGTCTCAGTTAGGCTTGTACATCTGGAATTTTATGCTATTCTTCTTTGCAAAACAGCTCAAGCTTTGTCAGGTTGTGTGGGGATTGGGTGTGAACAGCCCTTTTCAAGTCCATCCACAAATACTCTATTGGATTGAGGTCTGGGCTTTGACTTCACCACTCCAAAACATTCACCTGTGTTGCAGTAAACCATGGCCTGTGTATCTTTTCTCTTATGCTTCAGGTCATTGTCCTTGCTGGAAAACAAACTTCTCCCAAAGATTTGTCCTCACAGGAATTAGCCTATAGTTGCGCATTTCATATCACCCTCTACCCTCTAAACAGGACTCTTCCAGAACCGGCTGCCATTTTGGTCTCATCAGACTAAATAACCCTCTTCCACTGGACCATGAAGTCTTTCAGATGTCTATTGGCGAACTGAAGTCGTAATTTAAGATGAATTTTCTTCACATGACTTTCTCCTCTCCATAAGTTTGATGGTGAAGAACCGAACAGCAGTTGTTGTATGTACAGCTATGTGTGAACTAACCTCAGTCATGGTGGTTAAGTGGCTCTCTCATTAGTCTCCTTCTTGGATGGTCCTTCAGTTTGAGTGGACGGCCTGTTCTAGGCAGATTTAGACATGTTCCATATTCCTTCCATTTCTTGAAGATGTTTATGACGGGGATGTTCATGTCTGGGATGTTCATCCCAGATTATGCTTTCTGAGCTGCTCTCTGAGTTGCTGGGAGTGTTCTTTTGTCTTTGTGGTGTAATGGTATCCAGCAATACTGATTAACCAGTGACTGGACCTTCCAGACACAAGTGTCTTTACAGTGCAATCACTTCAGACACATTCACTGCACTCAGGTGACCCCCATTTCACTAATTGTGGGACTAATAGCACTAAATATCTGGACTTCTGTTGGATTAGCTTAATTATTATTAATTAATTAATTTTAAAAGAAGCTGAATATTAATGCAAACACTGATTTCATCTTACATATTTTATTTAATTGACATTACTGTGTAGAAACCTGTTTTCACTTTGACATTAATGAGGTATTTTTCTGAAATTCTTTTGTAAAGAACTCCAACTTTTATTGACCATGACTGATTTCAAATGTCAATAAAAGGATGAAACATCCAAGAGGGTGAATACTTTTTAAATGCACTGTAACTCTCTCAGACTTGACCATGTCAAGTTCAGATTTAGTTCACAGCTGTGGACAATCGATGATAGGAGAGCTGAAAGAGGAGATAGCTGGCTGATTACTGTGCTGTGCCCTGTGTCCTGGAAAAGAAAATGATAAAATTCTTGCAGGTAGCCATCATAAGAAAAATATGAAGTAGACATGGAGGGAGACAGAGGATCCGAATTTAACTTAAAAAGAACAAGGCAGATTGAGCTAACATGGGATAAGCTAGTATTTCTGTGACGTAGACAGCTGAGAATAAAGAAACTGATAAGAAGAAAAAACATTTAATAAAGACCGATTTTTGTTAGTGTAGCAGCATTAAGTGATCAGCTTCAGAAACATGTTAGCATATTGCGCCCGGTAGATTAGAGGTCTGCAGTTCTGCTGTGTGCGTCTAGAAATTTGAAACATTTTCACTAATGTTCATTGTCAGATTGATGTAGTTTCTACATCAGTGGCTCATAAATTAGTCATAACTGACAGACCTGTTAGATTCAGTTATATATTTGTCACTGGTATTAATATTTGGCGCAACAATGTGTAGTGTCTGTAAATGTGTTTGGATCATCCACAGTGAATCTATGGGTGCACACTATGAGGGAAACCACACCAGCTTCTTTCTTTGTAGTGAAACGTAATGTTCACCGACATCGCAACTACAACTGCAATGATCACTAAAGGGCCCCGTTTCTCTGTGTGCTTTATGTTTTCACTAGAGCTGTGGTAGGCAGGGAAAATACCAACAACAACAAAAAAACTTTTCTGCTCTGCTGAATTTTCTTTTTCAATAAGTCAGGAGCTGTACTCCTGACAAGACAGCTGGTTCTGTGCATAGTTGGCTTAATGAACTGACCTTAAACCAGCTGCTTGATTGTAGAAGGTGGCTTCACACACGCAGTGCCCCCACAAACCTCCACAATTATGGAACAGCAATTACAGTAGGTCTAGCTGGGTGCAGTCCTGCTGTCTGCCTCTTGAAATGTAAAACATTTGTGGCCACTTCTTGATGCGTGGCCAACTTCCTTTTCCACTTCCTTCCAAAAGACAGAAAAAAACAGAAGAACATTAAAACAAGTAGATCCCAAAGTTTCAACACAGGAAATTGTGTCAATCCTCATAATGTCAGCCTACTTAACTCATGTATACTGCACTAATTATTCTGTTTAAAATGGTTTTGACCTCATATAAAATGATGTGGTGTCATGAATGTAAAATCTACCAAAAAGTTCCTAAAAATTCTGGGAATTTTTTATTTATTTATTCATTTATTGAATGGCTGGCAGTAATGTGTCTGTCTTTGGTTCCTGCAAAACCTTTGTGCAGGGTCTGGCCTTGACTTATTCCATATGGGGCTTAAATGTCAAACCACCACAGTATTACAGTAAGTCCAAAAATGGCCTTGCTCTGTGGTTCATCACAGTGCCGACACCGTGAGTGCTCCTGCAAAGTTCACCGAGGCTATTTTGTGGAGGGCATAAAATTCTGTATAAGCCCTTCTATAGAGACAAACAGCTTGAACACCTGTTGACATTAGCACGGAGGAGACTGGCTCATTGAGCTTAGCATAAGCACCCAGACCATGAACAGGCAGTTCAGGAGGTCCCTGCCGTGACCCTGGTAGTTTGTGTTTTTCTGAACCGCATTAGATGCTCCCAGCTGCTCTAAACACATCACACTTTAGCCCATGCATGGAAAGATGGTCCATGGTCCATGCAGAGTGCTGCAAACCCGTTCGCCCTTTTGCAGCTATGACAACAAACACTGAACTGGAATGAACTCGAGTTGCCGGAGAGCTACCGTTGAGCTTGTTGTGTAGTTGTTTGAACATCAGAGTTGGTTTAGAGAGGCTTCAGCTGGATATATTTAGCCCTCTTGATTTTTTTGAATGCTTGCAAAAAAAAAGAAGAGGAAGGTTACGAAGGGTATTGACATGTGATGTGAGGCAAACTCTGTGGCACGGCAATATTCAGAATCAGACATTGAATATAGCCCCAGCTATACCCACAAACACATCATTGTCAGTTTCTTCATAGAGTAACTCGAAAGTCAATATTTACTTTTTTTTTTTTAGAAGAAATGCCAGATTGTGCTGCTAAGCCCCTTATTTCAGATCAGTTATGTAAATCAGCAGTGCTATTTTGACAGAATCGGTTCTGCACACGTCTCAAGGGCATTACTCTAACTTATTCATCATGTGTTGAGTTCAACCCAAAGTTTAAGTCAGAAAACAGCCAGTTTGTTCTATTTCTAACTGTCTCGTACCAAACACAGGCGCCTTTTGTTATCAGCGATGTGATTTTTTTTCTCTCTCTCTCTCTCTGCTGCTTTCTGCAGAAGCACTCCATATCTATGGGCCGCACACTCCTATTGTGATAAAGATTGGTTTTATGAAGCTTCATCTGCGCCGTAGCGTGATATTGTGCATATTTAATGCTCATTGTCTCTCGCCGTCTTGTTTTTCTTTTTCTTTTATCACAACAGGCGGTCGCCGCCACCATGATTTATAATTCACAACTTAATTTTGTTGTTTCTTTTGGCCTCTCATTTTTTCACTGAGATTAATTCGGTGTGAAAGAATCACTTAGAGATAGTAAGGCATGTCCATGTGCTACGTTTTGTCAGGGTGACACATACAAATCAGCCGGACACAAGTGCAATTCACATGCACGTGCGACTGCAACTACTTTACATCATAATGATACTCTGTGAAGTTTGCTGTGTAATCGCTGATGTATGATCTTGTTTTATCCGGCAGAAAAAAAGACTTTGTGTTTAAAGTGGAGATAACAAAACAAAACAGAACTTTTAGAAAGTGCGAGGAGCTGCTGTTCTCGCCTCCTGTGTTTCACTTTCTTTATCATCTCTTTATAGTTCCCACTTTATCTCCCTTCTCTTTTATCCCTTCACCTTCTCTCTTTTATGTTTTACTCTTTTTTCTGAATCGCTCCTCTTTCTCTTTCCTTTCAACGTCCGCCTTTTTCCTCGTCTCAGTCTCTATCTCATTCTGCACACCCACGCGCTCAGGCATTGCTTGTTATACTCGAAGAATAGCTCCTTGTACTCTAACTCTGTGTTGGAAATCCTTTAAAGAGAACATAAAGGTATTTCTGAAGCAAACGTGTATTATCTCTGAATTTGGCTCCAGTCTGTGCTCCTGCCCGGGCGTGGGGCCAGTGCTACAGTTCTACTGCTGTTCTGCTGCAGCTTTTTACTTTGCAAAGATACAGGGAAGGAGGCAAGCCGGCAGGGGGGATTATAGCGCAAACACATAAACAAAGTGCAGGAGTGGAGGAGAGAGAGAAGGCTTTTCTGTTCAAATCAGCATTCTCCAGCACTTGTTTGGTTGGGACACTGAACTCCAAAGGTCTGCTGCAGAATTACACGCAGTGCCATCACTGAAATGAGCACAGTCTGCTTTACTTTGGCAAAATCATCACTTGAATATCATTTTCTGTAGAACATGCATTAGTGCAGTTCAAACATCTGAATTATTTACAAAACAGAAAGCAATTAAATGGTGGGGTTGAAAAAGATTTCAGTAAGTATTAGAGGGGTGAGTACTTCAGCCGCTACAGGAGTTCATAGTCCTGTGTGTGAATAGGTTTAGGCAAAAAAAAAAAAATGTGGCTAAGGTTGATTTTGTTTGAACCACCCCTTGGTATGTGCCATTCAAACATTATGTCAGGGGTTTTAATGTTGTGGCGGAAACGCAGAAATGTAATATTTAGGCGACAGTGTTGCGGTGGAGATGCGATCAATGAAAGAAGATGAAATGAAAGAAAAACTGATGAAAGCTCTGGAATTGTCAGGTGAACAGCAAGAGATGAATGTAAGTAAAATGTCAGGGATGAAAGCAGTGGACCACTCAGTTGAACAGATTAAAGTAACATCAGTTGACATAAAACCACTGAAAGCAGTTGAAATTATTTATCATGTACCTGTAGCACTGTAGAAAATAAACTCAAATGAGCTTAAGGCTAATGTAGGTTACTGTCAACAATTCAGAGGGCTGCCAGAGTCAAACCTTTATTTTATATTTCATGGCTCTGTCATGGTGCTAGCTATGCCTGTGCAGACACGTTTGACAGTCTCCACTGTCAACAAACAGGATAATGGTAAAAATAGCAAAAACACCTTGGTGGGCATTGTCAGTGTGCTCCTGTGTTCCATCTCACAGGCTCAGTCACAGTCAGGATTTAATCCCCTGGTTTGACAATACAGGTTTAAGTGGCCTGCACTTGGCAGCTACTGAAAACGTCCACGCTTTTATTTTTGAAGTCCCCGCACGTAAGTGACGATGGTGTGTGTTTTCTCACAAAGGTGTGGCAGTGCGGCGGCAGCGTGGAGGTCCTGCCCTGCTCCAGGATCGCCCACATCGAACGCGCCCACAAACCCTACACAGAGAACCTAACAGCCCATGTGCGCCGCAATGCTCTGAGAGTGGCTGAGGTCTGGATGGACCAGTACAAGAGTCACGTCTACATGGCCTGGAACGTTCCACTGCAGGTGAAGCGTAAAGCCTAACCATGCGTGGGAGGCTGTGTGTTACTGGGGTCCACTGGAGAGGACATAAATAACGTTTAAACACACCTGAGAAAGACTGACTGCTGTACAAGTTGTTCATTAATGTTTAATCACAGTGAACACTGTAGGCGGTTGGTTTAAAATGTGTTTCTGTGACACACTAAGCTGCTATGTTAGCCTATTCCAAGCAGGGTTGCAAGGCTCAACAGAACAAAATCTCCCTCCAACAAGCACCTTTACAATGCAGTACACACACGCTATTTGTAGGGGTGTAGCAGTTAGGAAGCTGACACCTGGTGACTGCTATCAGGCATATTACCTAAAGCAGGGCAGACAGTTTCTGTTGTAATCATTTATAATTTGTCAGAATGCACAAAACATGACGTATTCAAATTATTTCATTGTTTCTTCAACCATTTCGTGTCACTCTAAGGATGCAGTACCAATGAAAACACCCGTAGGCCCTGAATATTCCGCCCTTCTTGTTCTCCATCCTTGCAACACTTGCAGAGCTAATCACATTTATTCCTCTGCTCCACATATTGTAAATTTAGATATGTTTGTTTTCTTCTGTAGAACTCAGGAATAAACATCGGGGACATTTCTGAGAGGAAAGCCCTGCGGTCCAGACTCCAGTGTCGATCATTTAGCTGGTTCCTCTCCAACATCTATCCTGAGCTCCGATCCTACAGCAATACGGTCGCCTATGGAGTTGTGAGTTGTCAGTTTTAATTCTTAGTTTGAGTGAATTAGTTTATCACTATCCTACAGTTTGTGCTCATTCATTTGTGCTACACTGACACAGGAAGGAATCCACAGTTTGGGAGAAACTACACTTTGCCACTCAGTCCCCACTTGTTACATGCAGCCTACAGAAAGAATCCTCAAAGCAGAACATAAAGTATTCAGGAGTGTTTGAATTCATTATGAAATAGAACCACGATACTCCTTTGGCCTTATCAAACATTAATATGCTTTTGTTGTGGCAGCTTACCAAACGTGTGAACATATTTTCTCTTGTCACATTTCAGCCAGAAGGTGACAGCGTTTATAAAGACTCCTAATGGTTTTCTTAAGCAGCTAAGGTGTTTTTATTTAGATAAAGTACTTAAGTGTTTCACTTTATTGTGTTATTTTTATGTGTGTGTGTGTGTGTGTGTGTGATTTCTCTGCGTTTCATGCTTGCACTATATTTCTACCTTTAAATATTCTTTTCCATTCTTGCTTTTACTCTCATTAAGTACTAGTTTTAATGGGGAACCTTTCTTTTATATAAATGTGTATCTATTACTTGATTGGTCACTTGGGAATAGGGGAACCCATCAATAATACATGAGATGTTTGGGGCATGACAGTGGGTTTATGAGGGCTTTTTATCACTGAAAACAGTCGGCTGCCGGTGCTGGAAATGATCCTGATGATATCGGTCACTTGTCAACCCTCTTTCTACATCATATACCTACACTAAAGGTAGTCTTTCACATAAACATTTGTGGTAGTGACAACAAGTAGATGTCCGTTGAATTTGTAATATTTGTCCTATTTGTCCTTTGTCCACAAAATCATTGCCCCTCACATTTAAATACTTAAAAAAAAGATAGAAACAGGCAGGTAGAAATCTAGGGTGTAGTGCAACAAATAGCAGCAGATAGCAACAAAATGGCGGCTGCCATGTTGGAGATGCTGTCAATGGCATAGCATCAATAAAAACCTGTTAATGCTAAATAGAGCGCCAAATAATAACAGAATCATCTTCCGCATCTTAAGCCATGCGGCAGGGCGTAGACAAGGCTAGTGTTCTCACTCAGGGAAACGGTTAGATTTTGGGTTGGGGGGGTTGTCGCTGGTTGGAGGAGGCATGACATAACATAAAAACCTGGCAGAAATCCGTTTAAGTTTTGTTTGATGCAATGGTCCAAATGGTCCATGGTTAAAGTTGGAGACATTGGGATTTTTTTTTTGTTTAAGCTCAGGTTGTTTTTTCCTTTAAATTTTATAGAAACCACCCAACATGAACATTGAAATAGCATAACATGGCACATAAACCTGCTCATGACCAAACAGTTCCAGTATTTCAAGCTATAAAACTTTTCCACTAACATCTAATTGCTCTTATAGTACAACATTTGATATATACTGCATTGTCATAAGAGCTCACTTCAGATCACGGCAGTGAGGTATTGAAAGGGTGAATCTTTTTTTTTTTTTTTTAGGCCACTTCATTTCTGCACGGCCACAGCTAACAGCTGTGGGAGGACTTTGCGTAATTGAAAAATGACAGCTGTGTGTTGAAAGCTGAGCAGAATCATCCACCGCTCTGGCTGCTCCGGCTGATAGAGGAAGAAAAAAAGGAGTAGTTCTCAGCTGAAGCCTCCTCACTAATAATTCCATTTTTGATTGTGATTTTTGATGGCGATCTTATTTTAACCCTATAGCTTGTGTGTGGAAATAGTTTGAGTCGCCCAGCTTGACTGCAGTCTGAAAATAATCATCACACAGAACCTATTTCCTTCATGTTGTAGAAGTCTTATTCTTTCAGCTTGACTGACTCTCTGCAAGACTTCAAATCTGTCATCAATTGACGGAGGAAAAAGGCTGTTATGGTTCTGCTCAGACATTAGCAGCATCAACCGAGTCTCAAGCTCTGAAAACCGCCTCCGTGCCACCTCTTGTGTTTGTTGTTCGATAAACACTTCAATCACAGCAGTGCTGGATGGAGTTTGTTGACACTACTGAGCATGTGCGGGGGCTCGGCTTTGAGCGTGCCAGATGAAAGCGATGCCTCAGTGACATCTGAGAGATGTAGATATGAAGTTTACATATTTGACAAAAACAAACTCTCACAGGAGATGGCAGTTGGCAGAGAGTACAACAAGTATTCTGGTGTTGATACCATTTGCAGATTGCTGTTTATACAGTCATCTCTTATTTAACATGAAACAAATGCTGGAGGAACGCTCTGCTCACACAAGGTAAATATTGAACAAAAAGAAAAAAAGATTTTCAGGAGGCTTTACATCAAACGCTTCCACACAGTGTCATGAGGTGTTTCACCAATTGCTTTTAGGCTCATGGCTAAAATCCTAGATGTATTGATAATATCATCACACATGCTGTCAGTGAAACCCTCATCCCAGCCACCAGAGAGAAGTGCTTCAGTTATTTTGATTGTTATACTGTGTTTTGTTAGTTCAGCTATAGTTTTATAGCATATATAGTTATATCCATGTTGCTGTTGTGCCCTTGAGCAACACACTGAACCCCTACCACCACCAGTGCTGGTGCTTTGTGCAGTAGCTGAACTTAACATATGACCTTTATGGGTCAGGAGAAAAGAGCATCCTCCTGTGGAGCAAGTGTGACAGGAGAACTGCACGGAGACCCCCACAGTACTGGAGATGATGTCGCTGCGGACGTGCACGGAAAGGCAATGAGTGAAATGAGGCGGGGTATGTAGTCAGTGATCTCTCCAGGCGGTGGGACGACTGGGCACTTTGGAGGAGTTTTAACTGAACAGCAGATGGAGGAAAAAAAAGATGAAGCAGACTGCGAGGCTCTCCTGTCCCGGTCATCCATCATAAACTATTACTAATAAAATATTTCACCTTTAAGGACTCAGTTTAGCAGGAGTCTGGACGGCTGGTGAGCGTTTCGTTCAGCGTTTGTGTTTTGCTAATGTTCAGGAGAAATGGTAGAGCAGTCTGAGGCTCAGACCGCAGAGCTTGAATAGATAAACAGACATTTCTATTCAAATCGCCTCTATTTTCTAAAGGTCACTCGGATGGCAGAATTAAGATGGCTGCCACAGGATTGCTGTGCTAGTAAAGGTGTAAAACATGAGTCAGGTAGTTGAACCTCTACCATAACAGATCCTAAATGTTTTAAAATGTAGCTTTAACATTTCTGCTACCTGATTAAAAACCTGTCTCCAGTACACTAGAGCTGCTGTCAGTGCTACAGTAATAAATATTTTACCATCACAGTGAGGGAAAATGTGAAAGGGGTCACTAGCTGTGACGATTCTACAGAGACTTATCAACAAACTTGGAAGTTTCTCTGCTATTATTCATTTTTTACAGCTTGACGGCACATTTACTGCTTGGTCCAGGGTCACTGCTCTCATCATCATCTTGTTTTAGGCAGAATCATGCAGCTGTTTTCAGGGAAGAAGACCTCTGATAAACCCACTGTACTGTGCAACTGACCAAGCATTAAACATATTCTACAGCCAGCCAGCTAGAATATCCATCCACCCATTAACCTAACCAGTTTTCCTCTTCAAAGTTGTGGGGGGGCTGAAGTCTGTTCCAGCTGTCACTGGGGAAGAGGTAGACCATGTACAGGTCACCAGTCTATCACAGGACAGAAACGTTGTTATTTAATTCAGTATGTGCATTTACATGGACTCAAGTAACCAGGTTACTTGGAGTAAACACATTAAAGGTGTTTACTGATAAGGCCACATTAAAAATATCAGCGTCATTAAGAGCCAACCGGCTTGAACCGACTTCTTCTGTTCATGAATATTGAAATACTGTATGTCACAATTCTTCCATTCTCACTGTAGTTTGGAGAACAAGCACATATCGTCTTTTTAGAGCAGACCTATTGTTCACATCCAGATCAACGTGTATGTGAACGTACACGTTTGTACACGTATGAACATATTTTATATTTCTATAATAGTAGTAATTGTAGCCCTGATGCCTGACATACCTTTGTGGACACTTCTTGTAATTATTTGAAGGACAAACTGAAGTACACTTGTCATGCTGCGTTAATTTTCATATACAGTGTTGTGCAATTAGTCTTTAATTTACTGTGGATTACAGCCAAATTACAGACGTAGCCTAAGATCCAAAACGTACAGATGCTTTCCCTTTCCTAATATCACTCTGCAGCTGCCTACGAAGGTGAAGGTTAGTCTAAAGTGTTTGTATGACTTTCTGCTGGCAAGCAGTAATTAGCCTGCAGTGATCTCATTTGTCTTAACTTTAGCCACTCAGCTAGAGCTGTGTAGTGCATCACTTTTCCATAATGGAGCAATTAATAATGGAAAGACAGAGAGAGAAAGTCTGAGAGGAGGGAATGAGAGATGCTGGGAGAGAGAAAATGTAAGATGGCGAGAGAGAGAGAGAAGAATTAGCAAGAACTGTGTTGTGGAATAATTGCAGAGACATCAAACAATTTAGGAAAGTTTACTACTGATATCTAGATGATTGGCTATACTTACTACAGTTCATAAAAGCACAGTTTATCTATATTCTGCTGCCTACCTCTAAGTTTAGAAATAGACAATATGAATGTTTAATAATCACCTTTATATTAAAACAATTAAATAGTATAACTTCAAGAAGCCTCAAGTATTGAGAAAGGGTTAAAGTAACAGGTTGGACCTAAAAATATACTGATTTGCCCTTTTATCAGTCCATGAAATAATGCTGATTAAACAAAAGTAATACATTGCATCTTATGTGTTCTTAATAGCTTAGCTGTTTCTTCTGGCCTCTAGTCTTAATGCTAACCTAAACACAACTCCAGTTATTAAGTGACAGTGTGCAGAATTGAGGCTGTTAATATTTTAGTAATAGAAACTGTAGAAGTAACAGTTGAACTGATGTTTACTTCAAATAAAAATGAAATCATGTTGGTTTTTTTGAGCACTGGAAAACACACAGGTTTACCTGAAGTACTCCGCACAAGACAAGGTGAGATTAAAGATTAACTGTGTTTTCTTCCCTGTGTTTTTGGAACAAAATGAATAAAAACCTCATCAGCTTTTTGCAAATATTAACAGCTGTGAGCTTTGACAGTCAGAAATTGCAAAAAGTGAGGAAAACTATTTTTGAAAATGCTGTGGATTCAAAGACTAAACTGTGAGATGTGATGTTTTCTTTGTTTTACCCTTATTAGTCACATGAACAGCTGCTAAAACATGTTTTTATGATAACTGAATTTAACCTCATTACTTACTGACGATTAACCCACCTCCCTCTTTGTTTCCCCCCTTTATGTCACTTAATCAGCTGAAGAACAGTCTAAGAGACGACTTGTGTTTGGACCAGGGACCTGACTCTGACAATGTTCCCATCATGTACCTCTGTCATGGTATGACACCACAGGTCAGTGGGCTCTCATACTGTGGTCTATTCTTTTCTATCCTATCTCTTCAAACACACCTTTCAACCAAAAAATAAAGTACTGATCACACAGAGAGCTTTTGGCACAGGTTGTCAGCAGTAGATAATTGGACTTCTCCAGACTCTTTGTTATTTTAAATTAGAGGTTTGGAGAAAGCAGCTATTGCATGAAGTTGCATTGCAGTAGCAGGGATTGAGCAATACTGTATTCTCTTTGCAACACTCAAATAAAAAAAAACAATATGTTGTCCAAGTTTTAAACATCTACCCACACTAGTATCATGACATCAACACCATTATTAAAGCTGTATAAATTAACTTTTGGCAGTTGTTTGTGGCCACCTTAAGGGGGTTTAGTGGAAATATCTGTAATGATCTAAGAGCTTATTTGCCTGAAAAATGCTGCCACCTGCTAGAACCATTGTTGATAACAGCTTGATTGAGCTAAACCGAGCTTAAAGATGCTAAATTGCTATGTGGAGCTTAATAAGACTGCATGGTTGGACAAACCTTCCAAATACAGTTCATTGATCAACTGTTATGACAAATGTAAACTTTGCAAAAATTACTTGGACTGTTTCAGAAATGCGCTCCTTTCCATCATTCTGATGAACATGTGTCTGAAGGATGAATGAGCATCCTGGTCACTCTTGTGAAAAAGTCACAACAATCTACTAGGTCAGACCTAGTAACGTTTAGTTATTGGTGAAACAGAGCAGATAAAAGAAAATACACAGTGCTCCTCCGTCTGTCCATTTCCAACCATAACCATTTCAAATAACAGCACCTGTGGAATAAATGAGAATAAAACCTCAACAAATCTTAAAGGTAATTTTCACAGTTACAATCGGAAGAAACTCACTTTGCTGATGGAAAAAGATTCAGAGGGAAAGAGCATCAAGGGAAACGTCAGTATCCAACACATTGAGAAGGTCAGAGATGACCAGCTCCAGTTATGACGCGTCACTCTGCGTCTATACTATTCTATACTACTGTTAAAAAGCTTGCGATCACTTAGTAATTTCCTTGTTTTCCATGAAACCTATGTTAAAAATCTAAGTGACCTAAAATTTCTACATTTCTACAAAAAGTTCCATTTCCACCATGAGTAAGTTGCTCAATTAAAGCAAGCAAGAGAAAATGCTGGCAAAGAGCATATATATCACCATGCTAACCATGTTATATTAATTGCTATGTCTTGTGGTGTTTATGGAGTGTAACCTTTTAGCTTTTGAAGCTGCAATATGTAAAAGTAGTTTTGGAGTCATTGAAGCCAATACAGAACTCAGCCCAGTGCAGCTTTAAGCTATTTAATCCTACGAGGCAGTAAAGGCTGCACTTTTACCCCTTTAATAGAGGCACTGAAAACACCAAGCAGCTGTGATTTTTCCAATTTTCACTGCTTTGAAATGTTCTGTAGCTTGACAAAATTAAAAATGAATATATAGCTGTCTTACTATCCCAACTGCCATTAAGAGGCTTGCCTAATCACAACTAGGATCCCCTTCATACTGAGCCCGGCATCTAGAAGAGCTTTCGGAGGACACTCCGAGCCTCGCCTCCATTGTCAGTAAAGTTAATAGCTTTGACCGGCGCCTTGACGTCGGAAACATCCAACTTTCTATCTGGGTCATACTCAGCAATAACACGTCAGCTGCTGGAACAGCTGTGTTGGCATTTCTCTGTGACTCTGCTGCCTTTTTTTGCCTTTCACATTTTCTCTATCCTGGAGACCGTATAATCAGCAGGTACTGATAAAGAAATTGAGTTGCATCAGTAGAGTTTTATCTCCTGCTCTGTCTTCATTTATTTATTTATTTGAACACAAGAGATGGAGGTGGGCCAGGCTGTCGTAAAGGGTTCTTGAGCTTATTTCGCTCACAGTAAAAAGCTTAATTCCAACTGTGCTAGTTTTGCTTAAATTTGGGGCAAAGCTTGAGAGACCATATGAAAGGTTTTCACATCCACAGCATGAATTTTGCTCAAACTGAGAATGAGGCAGGAAGTTAGCAGTAAATGAAGATAATATATGTGTATTGTATTATATTACACTAAATTAACAAATACTTTTAAGAAGCCATAATTTACTGACTGCACTGTAACGTGTCTCCAGATTACAGGAGTTTTGAGGGGCTTTACTAGGATGAGTCAAGATGGCAGCACAGTATCATTACACAGTTCAGGATAAGCAAGGGGAACTAATCACTTCAAAGGAGTGCAAGGATAAAAGTTATTATCTATGCTGTACCTAGTGCTGTAATCATAGGAGGTATTAAAGAATGTGAGTATATAATGGATAAATCCATAATCTTTGCTGTTAATGCTTATTCCCACACATTCCCACATAATGGGCTGCTCTGTGCTTTAGCCTAATAAAATGTCTGGCCTCAGCGACGAAGCCTACTCAACGTGACATGGTAAAACAATGCCAAAGTGAGATTATCAGACTTAATAGTGAATTCCAAAAAGATGCTATGTTTAAGAGAAATAAGCATTAAGTAGAGCGTTGGGGATGCAGAGCGAAAGCCAGCAGGAACTGTTTCATAGCCAACATCAAAGGCCCACATATTCCTGTGGTCTTCTGTCGTGCCTTTATCATTATTCTTTATTCGTGCAGAGTATCTATTCTAATGTTATTCCCCCCAAGTCCTTCTTATTCCTCATTCTGATCCTTTTTTTCTGATTCATCCAATCCTTTAGATTACCTCTGAGTCCCATGAACAGGATCACTCCATTTCTTCCTCTGCATGTGTGGGTCCAACAGCTTGACAGATATGGCCTTGAATACCCGATGAGCTGTTGAACGTCAACGATGCGTAACGTTCCTCAATTTCCTCTTCAGTCACTTGACACAGATGAAGTGAGGGAGGCCTGAAAGGATATGCAGAGGACAACGAGAGAGCGCGAGATAGACAGATAGAGAGAGAGTCTTTTACAAACTCAAAGTGAGAGATATCGCAGTGGGGAATTCACTGGCAAGTGCTCAGTTAAGCGCTTTTTTACATATGCCAGTAAACGACCCCAGCTATCGACATCATGTCTCATTCACGTCGCATCAGCATGACTGTAAAGACAACTTGCCAGTTGAAAACATTACTTAAATCAGGCTGTTTTTGTGTTTCTGAGTTCTGAGTAAACTCTGATCTTCCAGAACTGTGCAGATGTGCAAAACAGTAAAGGTTATATGTTAAAAGTGACATTAACACAGTTCATATGCACTGTGGGAGGTTAGGTTAAATATCAGATACATGGTTTATTACACTTACTGCTGGTAAAAGGATCCTTTATTAAAGTTAAAGTTGCTTGAGTTGCTTACTCAAATTAAAGTACACACATATTATTAGTTATTATTATTACTTCCTGTGCACTAAAAAAAAAGCATTTCTTATGCACAATAGCACTGTGCTTTGTTATCAGATTGATATTATTGGATTATATTTGATAAATTAACATTTAAGAATCGTTTTGATTTTGTAGCTCATGGGTTTCAAAGCCTTTACTGAGGGCACATAATACATCTGGTTTGTCACAAGGTGATTAACAGGATAAGAAGTAAGACTTAAAGAACACATGATACTGTTCCACAGAGAGAAGCAAATGATCACAGCTCAGACACACAGCAACTTGTGTGTGATAGGGGGTTGTGAATAGATCCTGGTGTTCACACCATGAACAAGGTTTGTAATACCTTTGGGAGGTCACAAAGAACCCCAGGGTAAGAGGAAACTAAAGGCCTTTCTTGATATTCAGACTGGTCATAAGTCCACCATCAGGACAACACTGAACAACAATGATGTGCATATGTCGGTGAAGATTAAGTAGTTATCTGTAAGTTGAGTCATGGCAACTGGCTCAACTTACAGATAATGGTGTGCATAGAGTTGCACAGAAAAGACCACTAGTATCCAAAAAGATTATTAATGACCATTTACACTTAGCTCAGAGTCATGTGGATGAGCCAGAAGGCTATAGAAAGAATGACCAAAGTAGAATTCTTTGGCTCGAATGAAAGGCGTAGGTTTAGTGCTGTATTCCAGCATAAGAACCTTATCCCTTCTGTGACACGTGGTAGCAGCAATATGATGTGCTCCTGCTTTGCTGCCTCTGAACCATGACATCTTGCCACCGAGCTACTGAAGGTATGAGGTCATATGTTTTCACACACAAATATTTAAGATTGGGTAAAAAAAAACTGACTGTGTGACTTTTTTCACACACTAAAATACAGTTACCATGTAGTATTTACAGCATGCAACATGAACTAGGCACCTACACATGTAGAATTTAATTAGTATTTGTGTGTGTGCACAAGTAATAAATAATAATAAATTTATTTATAGAGAACTTTTCTAAACTGCTTCACATAAGAAACAAAAATCTGTACAGTGCACTTTTAAACATCAGACTCAGCATATTGCCCAAATTAGAGTTAGGTAGGAAAAGCTGTTGCTGTGATTTAAGCTTTTATTCTGCTTTGATGGCCTGTTTTTCACCATACAAACCAATTAATCAGTGTGTTGCAGTTTTGCATTATCATTGCTACTAGCCACCTCTTTTCAGAGCCCATCATTATCAAGTTGTGCAAAAGCAAACTGTTTCAGTAATAGTACATAGTACATTACATTCAATAGTAGCTCTAGAAAAGTATAATCATTGTTTTCCAGCAAGTTTACTCATTTCAGGCCAATGCAAGAGGTGTGCTTGACAGCATTTATTTGATTTATTTCACAGACTAGTGAGAAATTGCAGTGGAATTAAGCAGATAATAGAAATCTGGCGTGTGCCTCAATATTGGTGTAGCCTTGCTAAGGATATTGGTTTGTGGTCGAATCAATAAAGTTTGAAAATTAGACCTTTGAGGCTATTTACCAAGGCCGTGTGTGTGTGTGTGTGTGTGTGTGTGTGTGTGTGTGTGTGTGTGTGTGTGTGTGTGTGTGTGTGTGTGTGTGTGTGTGTGTGTGTTTTGTGGGAGCCTCTTTGACTCGATTGAAGACACCCCTAAGCCCTCACTTCTTTATGACATGAGTCCTTAGGAGGTCACAGCACTTCATGCCAATATGACTGTAATGAATAAAACTACGGATTAAACAAAGGGAATGGAAATTCTCCTAAGTATATCAACATACAGCAGAGGTGTGAGTGTGAGCCTTATAAAAAGCGAGAATTACTGCTATATTGAACTTGTAAGTTCAGGCAAAGATGAACGGGCTGGAAGAAATCCTGTAGCGAAACTTGAGGTTTGTAAGATGCCGGAAAAATAAAAGAGCCGGGCCTTGATAAAAAGAGAAGGAAGCCAAGTAGCAGAACAAGTTTAATCAAAGATTAAACTTTAAAACACAGCCGTGCCACTTGGGGAAAGAGAAAAGACTTTCCTCCAACAGTGACTTTTCTTACTTTAAAGAGACTTTAGAAGGCATTGATTTATCATTTTGAGGAAGTTGGTAGTTTATTAATGATTTAAAACAGTTATTTCACCAGGGAGGCAGTTGGATACAAAGAAAGCTCAAACCAATTAGCCAACTTTGAAAACTTTTGGCAATTACTGTGTGTGTGGGGGGAGTGGAGGGTGAGAGGGGCAATTACTGGACTTTCTAAAACTTTAACCTTTGACAAAATTGATCTGTGGGAACTTGTTTGTCAATGTCTATTCATAAGTGAAGGGGAAAAACATTCGCTGCCTTTCTTGAGGGATCAAACACCATTTTTCTTTAAAGTGAGTCTTATTCCAAAGGGTGACTCATCACAAGGCTTTTACCTAAGCTGAAAAAAAGTTGTAGACACTTTTCAAACAGGATGAAAATAGAGAAGTCTCTCTGGTTAATTTGTCAGCTTATTAAAAGCTGCAGTTGTAAAATGGAGATATTGTTCCGGTTGTTGTTGCACTGAAGTCATCTGTTTTTAAAATGACTGTGTCTTTAAGCCTATTACGACTGGGACCAATCTGATCAGGGTATGACACAGTAATGAGCTCCCTCTCTTTCTCTCTCTATGTGTGTGTGTGTGTGTGTGTGTGTGTGTGTGAACCGTAGTAGAAGTTTTTAGTTTATTGTCTATATCTATAAATAGCATCTTTATGGAGTGACCTCATTGTCTGCTCTCACCTAAACTCTCCTCCTCTACCTCTGTCTGCTCCGCTCGTCTGGAGGAAGCTTTTCATTATGCACTCAGGCAACTTTGCAGATGTTGTGCGCACTCTGCCTGTGTGTGTGTGTGTGTGTGTGTGTGTGTGTGTGTGTGTGTTTGCATTGTCTCGTTGCCACCAGAGCAGATGGCTGAGGGAAGCACCAGTGATTAACTTGTCTGACTACATCCTTTGCTGTCAGTAATAGGCAGGAGCCCCAGTTAGTACAATGTCACATTCAAACTGAAAAAACACATCTGGTTAACAAACAAATAGCTCAGTGCCATTTGAGGTCTACTGCAATTTTATCTTTGGAAGACCAGTTTAAGAAATGGACAGTGTACAGTGTTGTTCAATGTCCAATATAAACTATAAATTACATTTGGATTAAAAATAATAGCTTAGTTGAAACCTTTTCAGCTACTCGTTTTCCTTTCGTTCAGTATTACAGCATATCACAGTATACTGAATACTAACCCCCTTTATTGTATTTGCAGATTTTGCCAGTAAAAGTTTTGCCTTGTTTTGAACTTTTTTTTTTTTTACAGTATGGATTGAGCCACATTTTCATTTCGCAACCTAACCAAGCCCAAACATGGGCCAACTAATCCCGTTATATTTTAATAAAAATGTATTAACTAACACCACCTTCGGGCATATTTTCCTGTTGTTCTGAAGAAATCAGAATGCCAACACAGCCATTGGGTCAATCTTTCAAGGATTTACAGTAATGAATTGCAGGAAGCTCTGAACTAGCTGCTGACAGTCCAGCTGTTTAAATACCCTCCTGAACATGATGCATTATTCGCATGCCTGGTGATGTACTGGATGTTAACTGTGAACAAATGTTACATGGCACTTAAAATGCCAGTTTAGTTCACAAGACAGCAACTTTTTAGTTTGACTTCCCAAAGATTCTTGCTTAAATCAAACGTCATCTGCTGGAGGTAAACGCTAGAAAATCAGTGTAGCTTATGGGCTTTCTACTGTCCACATTTGTTAATGTGTACATCTGTCAAGAGAGATTGCTATCTGTCTAACACTGCACTGTGCTAATCCTACTATTAGAGGTTTTAAGAAGCTGTGACAGAAAATGAGATAGCATTGAGCAGCCTGTTGGGAGCTGAACATGAATCTATCGACAGATGCAAGTTTAATTGCTCTTATTAGAGAAGCAAACCCTCAGTCAGAAGCGCTGGCACGGACTCAAACGCACCCACACACTCATAGCATGTCAGTCTGCCGCGTTGTCTTTCTCAAGGTGCTTTTAAACAGCATCTTAAAAGCTCTGTGGCTGGTGTACAGTGTGGCAATAGCTCCTATCTAGAAATGTCCTGTTCCTGCAAGACTGTCATCATTCTCATCAATTACCTCCTGTTGTAACACACACTCGCACTGAGCTGGAGCCAGCTCTGAGCAGTGCTGCTCCTGTGCTTACTCTTCTGTTACTCCTTGGTCGTATCTTTTTGCGCTTTGTTTTAAATGCTAATTCTACTCATTTTCTTTATTAAATGTCAAGTTGCCTGTGATTTATTTAAATGCATGTTTGACTTCATGGTTTGAATTTTCAAACTACTACAGGTGTATTTGATTTACATTGCCAGACGTTTTTACAGGCTTTAAAACTGGGCCAACATTTGCATTCATTACCGTAACCTCATGTTTTGATTTTTCAGGTATGCAAAATTTCTTCTGCTAATATTTAGCCAGGATCTGCTTTTCCATCTTTCATCTGACCTCTGTTCTCTATCAAATGTTGCCACTGAATATTTCCTCCTCTTTTTCTTCTTGTTTTTCTTGTTAATTGGAGCAGTTATAGGTGACCTGTTTATTAAAATGATGATGTTGTTTGGAGATCCGGTAAATTTTGTAGGTGAGATGAAAGGAAATACATCAGCATTCAAAAAATAACCTAGTTACAGTACTCCCTGCTGATAATGATGAACCCACTATAAATTAGACATGAGCATGCAAATGTGCATTATTATTGCGTACTGGTGCATAAGCACCCAGCATCTCAATTTGGGTGGCTAAAGTAAAAGATAATCTCCATCTCCATCAATAGTAGAAATTTGTTTCGACAGATGGTGCTAAATACAGCATGCCTTCAGAAACGGCGTGCCACAGGGGTCTATTCTTAGTTCATAGCTGTTCAATCTATACATGAAGTTATTCTTTTTAAATAGTACAGTAAATTTATTGTGTAACTGAAAAAAGTCAAAAGGTCAATGCACAGTACCTCCACCTCCCACAACCTTTCATTCAGATGACCTAGTGACAGTGTATTTATACCAACTAGATTAAGGAAAACTTTGGAAAAAAAAGTGAAATTCAGTGTGCTATATTGTGCTGTAGTTACCTCTAAATGTTAACAGCCTTTCTTTGTCCTTTTAAGTGCTGACACACATTTTTACATTTTTTTATAGTTCTTATTTGAGGTCTCATAATTATCACTTCTCTGTTATGGCGTTCTACCAAAATGCACATGTACTGTATGCGATATGCTGATACCATCTGCAAAATGATATGGTACTTTGGTAAACTTCAGGTGTGCAGCAGTGTTCTTTTTAGTAAGCAGCAGCTTACTTTAAAGTAATAATTTGGCTACTAAATAATGTTTGTATTATTTTTGATGCAGTTTATTTTCCATATTGTGGCAGGGAAGCAAAGAAATATTCTTCTTAGAAGCGATTTTTTTGTTTGTATACGAAACAACATTTACTTTCTTTCCAGTTTTTCCTGCAGAATTAAACTGTGTCTTGTTTGTTATCAGCACACAAAATAAATTACTAAGTAATATAACACAAATGCAATATAGAAATTCTCAAATTCTACTTTTGTCTTTTTTGTTTTTTTACTCGGTTTAATTGTGTTTTCCTAATAGCGCTTATCAAAACTGTCTTTGTGCCTCCTCAGGACGAGATCTTATTATTCTGTTTGTTTCCCAGCAGAACGTGTACTACACCAGTTCCCAGCAGCTTCACCTGGGAGTGCTGAGTCCGACCATTGACGACGATGATAACAAGTGTCTGGTGGATGTGAACAGCAGACCCAGGCTTCTGGAGTGCAGCTATGCAGCAACCAAGCACATGAAGCTCACTTGGACATTCACTCAGGTAAGCCACACTCAAATAAAAAAATACAGTTGTTAAAAGTCTCAACAAACTCCAGTTGTTTGCATGTTTGATTCATTTCAGGTGTTCTGTTTAGGTCTATGAATCATTTGATCCCATTGGTTTGCTAATTGGTATTCTTTATGTAGCTATAACTGTTGTTTTTTGTCTTCTGGACCATAGCTCTATGGATTTGGTATGCTTTTTTAAATAATGTAGTTGAATCCATATCTCGTCTAGTCTTCTTAAAGCATGCATCATTATTCCACTATTTTATGCAATAGGCGTTTTAAAAGCACATCGACTTGGTTGGATAATGAGCTTTCACGCATCCACAGTTTCTGACTTTTAACAACCCTCTGTCTTATTTTTAATCTTCACACTTTTAATGTTGTCTTAAAATGTGACAGATAAGTAGGGGGAGCTGTATAATTAGTATAAAGAACACACTACTGTATTCATGCCCAAGGCATCTCTGGTCTCTGTGTGTGTGCATTTGTACCCGTCACTGCATGTGCATTGTTTTTGTCCTCGACATCAGATTGAGAAATAGGCTTATTTAAATATCATTCAAACTCTTCCTCTCCCTCAGAGAACAATACTTAACCATACTTCAGCTCTCTAGTTTCCTCACCGTCTCTAGCTATAAGGCACGTTAGCAGGGCCTTTAATTAGCATCGACCAGAATCAGAAATCACACTTCTAACTTATGTCAGAAGTCAGAGAGATGAAACCCACTAGGCAACCCATTATAGCCTGTGGGGTTATGAAAGAACTCAATTTTCCCCATAAAAAAGTTTTTTCAGTTCAAGTCAAACAAGGCCTGAGATTGAACTACTAGAGCAGATGAAAGGCTAGGAAGATTTAAGAAAGAAAGAAAAGTGAAATAACATACTCTAATTTCAACATCTGTTTACATTTCTCAGGTCAAACCTGTTCCATTTTGTTGAAAAAGCAAAAAAAAGTTCAAATTAGAAAGGTGCTTGAATAGTTAGTAAACTGGAATTGTCTCTATTCCTGCATAAAACATGACAAGAAAACAAAATGTAATTTTTGCTGAATTCCTTAAACTAGATACAAGAAACTAAAACATAACACATTTTATTTCTCCCTAAAGAGCACTTAAACTCAGGAATGCTGTTTAGACTTCTTGCATGAAGTGAACTTCTTGCTTTAGGTCTTTCCACAGCATTTCTATAGGATTAAGGTCACACTGCTTTCACCATTCTGTGGTACAATGATTTGGGGACTCTGGGAGGCTGTCTTGCTACAGTATACGATCGTCTTTCTGTTGAGCTTCAGTTCACAGAGGGATACTTGACATTTACCTGTAGAATTTCTGCAAGTTGCTTAGAAGTACTAGCTCCATTAATGCCATTCTGGTCCAGAGGCAGAGAAGCAGGCCCACATCATGATACTGACAACAACAAAAAACAACTGAAGAATAAGGGACGGGGAGTACAGGATCAGGTGGTTGTACCAAAACAAAGAAATAAATCTTAAAGCTCTTCTCTTTGACATAAATCCAAACAAAACTTTGAACCAAAAAGCCTATCTATCTACTATACAGGACATGGCATCAACCCCATAACCTGTGTGTGTATAACATTTCTTGCCTAGGTGATTCATAAGGACAGGGTAAAATTCAAAGCCAGCCAACAGGTGTGGACCAATCAGGTTCAAACTGGCCAATCAGGTTCAAGTTACACCTGGAAGAAAGACAGAAGAAAACACTAAGGCAATCAGTGGCACCCACCCTGTAACATAACAGCTGCAAAATATATAGAGAACGTGCTAGTATTGTTGCATACAGCAGGTTAGTGATAGTCTAACCAAATCAGATATTAGAGGAGGACTCCAGTCAAAAGCAGCAGAAATTCATACAGATAGATTTCTGGTCTTTAGCACCGAGGATGTTGGTGTAGGAAGGCCATTAAGAGTGCAGGTTGGAGAGCAAGCACACAGGTCCATGGTTTTTGAAGTCAGAGGGGTTCCCTGCTTAGAAATAAATAGATCTTCTACAAGATGGAGATGAGACAGAGAGGAAACAGAAGGAGGCAGTGGGAAGAAACACACAGGTGGGTATAGACAGAGATGAAAGGTGCAGAGAAACAGGCAGAAGAAAGATGACGGGTACAGAAAGGCAGGGTGAGAGAACGAGAGAGCGGAACAACAGAGGAGTGAATAAAGGAAGGACGAGTTTTCAGAGAGAGGCGGCGTCAGAAAGAAGTGAAGCAAACAAGAGAAGGAGAGACGGACGGGGGAGGTAGCGTTTCATGTGAAGCGGGCAGTCAGTATTTGTGAATTATTAATAAGTGGGTCTTTTAGAGTATTGAACTGAGCTTGACCCTGACAGAACAGCCGTCGATAAAAAGAAAGAAGGTGGATGACAGAAGGTAAGAAGGCAAGTAGTGCTTTGTAATAAAGGTGGATTTTTTCTTACATGGGCTTTTTTATGCCTTGTTATTGGTCTGTTTTTATTTGTCCTTTTTCTGGACACCTCTCACCTCAGGCTGCCCCATTAGAGAATGTAAGAGAAAAGTCAGAATGCAGCACCAGGAGCAGGAATACTCATAGAGTTTCCTGAGCCAAAATGGTTCTCACGATTGATCGCAATGTACTGTATGCATCCAAACTGAACAAGTGAACAGCAGCACTGAGAATAACTAGTAATAAAAATAGCTGACTCTGGTTATTTGATGTAGCTTACATGCTTGTTGCACTGCTCTGCTGTTGTGTTTGCAGTTTTCTCCCCCATGTATCATTCATGTATTCACTCAGGATAGATGATATTTAAACCACACTATTTATGAAAGATCTCACTGTAGCTTTGCTGATCATATTCAATTCATCGGTCGTTTATAACAGCTCCCAGTCGTGCAGCTACTTTTTGAGAGACCATGAACACTGCAAACACCAGCTCATGTTTTCTTCACACTCCACAAATACAACTGTGGCTTAAGTCAATAACATTTTGGAAACTTTTAATTGCAAGGCTGCTTCTGAATTTACAATCAAATTGGGGCTATTGACATATCTTGAAGCTACAAATATTACTTTCTACTTGTGCAGCGTGAAATATAAAATAACTGTTCAGGTTTAAGTATTTAGAAGTTGTGTAACCATTTTGCCAGCAGGCATTTCAAACATATACCTTAGAGCAGCATTTTCTGCAGACTGAACCTAATATTTCCAACCTTGTGATTTCATTAAGTTGCCAATTACCTTTTTAAAGGGGTGTTATGCGAGGTTGCCTTTTTTACCCAGAGTAGCAAAACACAACATACCGAGTACATAATTCATATATGTCATCTTTAAAGTCAATAAATACTGCAGCGACATTATTTACAGTAGCTGGGAGGGGAGCAGTGATTACATGTAGTCCTTGGGGGCAAGTACAGTATATATACAGTGGGATATACGGTGCTGTACTTTATGTGTGGAGGCATTGACGGGAACAATGGTTCTTTTGCTTCTAGTGTACTAATGATTCCTGTGGTTATCAAGATGTGGTGGTTGACTGGCATTAGTTGGCAGCAATGAAAATTCTGTTAGTGTGCAGTTTGCTTATTATGTACACCACTAATAAAGAGATGACCAGTCAGTCTCCAGGGACTGGAGCATGTGGTCATGGGTATGATCACATGACTTTTCAGTGGGCAGTGTTGCCAGCTCATCGACTGTATTGCTTTATTGATTTAGTGCCTTCTCAGACCCATTTAGCAACTTCTTATCAGACCAACCTAGCAACATTTTGGCCACACATTAACTAATTTCCTTCAGGTGAATCATAAATGTGTCCATAAATGTTCCCGCCTTTTTTCATATGCAGCCAAACTACAAATGAGATTACATTTTTGGAGCAAATGTCACCATATTATGATTATGTTCTGAGGCAAGGTGTTTTTAAAGAATGAAGCACCACATTTATTAATGGAAAATGAGTTGCAGGGAAGTGGTTGTGGTGGATGGACAGTGTAGAACTAACACACAGCTCAGGTCCACTCCAGAGTCATGGGTGTGGTTAAGTTTAGGCAAGAAAAGCACTCTAGTAGCTAAATGTTTTACCAAGTAGCTGCTGTGTTGCCAGGTAGGTAGGATACAGTGGGTTTATCCAACCTTCTTCCACTGATAACTGCCTGCTCTTATAGAAACAAAAATGAGAAGAATCCTGGTCCTGAGGAAAAAGGAATAGCTTTCATAAGAAAATTGTTGTTTCCTTTTTGTTGTTGGTTCAGTACTAGACATCAGAATGTGGGTTGACTCTTGTCAGTGGTGGATTATACCACAAATCCACTACTACTTTTCTCTGATGTTCATTCTTCTCTAAGTGCAGCCCTGGAAGACTAATGGCACACAAAATACCCAAAAACAAGACAAGGGACAAAGCAGTTATTATGTGCCCTGCTGGTCCGTCATGCAGTTGTATTTTGTTTTGCAATTGTGTTCTCATCTTAAGATGTAGGAATAGAGATGTAGTGATGCAAAGACAGGGAATCTGTGACGCTTCAGTTAGTACTTGATTCTCTGCTGTTCCACTGGTGTAAAGATAAAATGGGTGTATTTTAGGATGAAATGCTCATCTAGTTTAGCATTTACATGAATTGCATTTGCACAAGCACTTCACACAGTGCCACTTCTCTACGCTCTTTGTATGCACACAGTGCTTCTACTCACCAAATCTTTCGGAGTGAATGGCTTGATGATTGAGCGACAGATTGCCTGACTTGCCAGCTGACCGGCTGACTGGCTGTCTGATGGCTTTCTGGCTGACTGGCTGTTTGACCGACTGATTAACTAGTGTTCCCACCTTAATAGCAGGGATTCAGTAGTGCAGTCCAACCCTGCACTCTGCAGAGTGCCAGACGAGCTTACTGCTGAATTGAGGACAAGATGCTGGACGAATGCCAGATAATTGTCAGTGTGTATACACGTGCAAATGTGTGTAAAGTTTGTAAGAATGAGTGTCAAGGTGTGTGTGTGTGTGTTTGTGTGTATAACTCAGCTCAGTACACTTAGTCTTAGCTCTTCTCCTTAGGGAAGCCAAGAGGCAGAGCACAGACTTTTAAGTACACTTGAGAAAGTCCCACACTTAGAGAAATCCAATTGACTGGTTTCCAGCAGAGGGGGCAAGGGACATCATTGTGATGACTTTAATGACTCTGCCTCTACTGTACTGTACAGCAAGAACCTTTAGTGAACTCCACTATGACAACGTCCTCCAGCTCTAATGTCCCATTAGTGGCCCGCTACAGCAGACAGTTTAAAAGTTTAAAATGCCAAACACTGCATTGCAGAACTGATACTGTTTCTATTTCTTACAGCACAATGTTCCACAAATCTGGAAGTTCAGTCATGGCAACCGGACTTCCTTCTTGTTAGGTCGAAACGTTTCACTACTCATCCAAGTAGCTTCTTCAGTATGAAGATAGTTTGTTAGAGACCACAAATGTATCCTCCAGGTGGGTTTTACCTCACACCTGACCTGAATAGGCTCATTACGTGAAACAATGGAAGGGGAGAATATGAAGAATGTAACAGTCACATCTCTGCCAACACCTCTTATCCTCTAAAGTGGGTCATTAGTTCTGTCCAACCTGGTGCAGGTGTGAATTGGGCCTAATCATTCTGGGGACCTCTGTTGAGTAAGGGGGTGTTGATTTGCACATGCAAGGCTTCCTTCACCCTTCTCTCAAACCACTTGTCTTCTTTGTCCAATATGTGAACATCACTGTCCTCAAATCAGTGTCCTTTGTCCTTAAGATGAAGGTACCCAGCTGATTCAGTCAGTCCTGAGGTGTTGCTCCTCCTGTGTAGTGGCTGTAAAGCTCGGAGCATTCCTCACTGCACTGGGTTAGGGTTAGGGTTAGGGTTCCCATGTTCTACACTATATCGCTGATTATGTGTTTTAGAGTCTTTGGGGTGGATGGGTCGCTGAGCCTGAGTGTGTTGTTGGGTTTGAAGTAGTGTTTTCTAAAAATCTTTTTCAGCTTCTGAAACCCCAGCCATGTAAGGAATGATCTGTTTTTTGCATTGGACATGGGACTCCACCTGTTCCCATGTTCTTTATCTAGAACAGGATGCTTGTTGAAGGCCTACTTGGGATACCCACAGGTCTTGAGAGCTGAGAACTACTTACCCACTTTAGGTGACAAGAGGGGGTTGGCAGAGGTGTGACTTTTACATCCTTCACGTGAAATATTTTGACCTAATAAGAAGGAAGAGCGGTTGCCATGAGTCAACTTCCAGATAACTTCACCTGAACAACAACAATGTTCCACAAAGCTCTTTAGACGTGCATTCATTTGTTTCTCATTATTAGAAGCTTATAAAGTTAAGCAACAGGTTCACAGCTACGTTTACACATGAATGGACATCCAATGTTCACACTTTCTTTAAGTCTGTATTGTTCTCAAATATCCTCTGTTGATCAGTGTTTATGATATACTGTTACTAGTTTAAAATAGTTAAAATAGTTAAAGAACATCTTTCTTTTTATTTCTATTTTGCAGTAATTGACTTCTTGGCCTCATGCGGGCAGCACATGATTGTAACGTTTTAACTAATCATTTCAGTTCTACCACAAACTCAACTGACTGGCTTCTCTGCTGTATGATTTCGGTTTCAGATTTGACTTTGTGTGGACCCACTTTAGGCGATAACTAAACTTTCCACAGCATAAAAAGTGAACGCTGTACAGATAATAATAGTATTTAGTAGTAATAGTAGTAATAAGTTTTTCTTAGTTTTAATTTTTAGTACAAACAATAAATGCAACAAAAATCAAAAGAATACTCAGTAGTGTTTAATCCATGGGGTGAACCAAAACAGTAAAGCCTATAAAATCAAAGCCAAAAAGAAAATTACACTGAAATGCTCCGTGGGGCTGATGGTAGACAGTGATAATTCTCTGTTGTTTTGTATGAGCAACGTCTTGCACATTAAACGTAATTATTTCATCCCCCAGTAAATAGAGAATTATTGATTAGAGCAGCTTTAAAGTCTGGCCTCCCATGACTAATGGTTATGTTATTGTGGAGTTGATATCAGATATATTTCAGTCATGATTTGAAACATCTGCTGGTGAATCTGTTTTACACCCAGATAGTCCTATTCCACAACATATACATACAGTATACCCTAGATGCAGTCACCTAATGCCAGCAACAAAATCATTTCACTGATAGTGTTTAGAATTAGCTAATGCAGAATTGGAAACTGCCTTTTATCTCCAGCTGCAGATGAGACAAAGCCAAAATAAACAGACAGTGTCAATTGTTAAAACTGCGATTAGGAGAAGGTTTTTTTCAGTTCTCTATAGAGGCTTTTTCTACCTCCTTCTCTGAAAAGACAATTTACTTGCTGATTGGATCATGAGAGCATCATTTTCTACCTCTGTCACATGAAAGTGCTTCTCATGAAGGCCTGAAATCTGCATAGAGTGTGCAACCGGTTGATCATTAGAATTCAAATAGGATTCAACTCAGTTCCTAGCGCGGCGACCTGGTCCTATGTTTCACTGATTATCCTGTGATCAGCGCAAATGGCGGATTAATCTCTGACTGATCCTCTGTCCCTCTTTCTTTCTCTGAGTATGTGTGAGTGTAATCATGTACTATCCATGTGTGTACTGTATGTGTGAGTGTGCACACTTTGTTCTATCAAGTGATCACACCTACACATGGCAGCTGGCAGATATGTGTACAAACCGCTCTGTGCAGAGGCAGCTGAGCACACAGACGAGCAAACAGAGAGAATCGATATCTTTTCAGCGAGCTGAAAGCCTCAAGGAGAGCATGACTGTGTTATCATTCTACAGGTCCACTTTTATTTTATATAGGCAGTGCAGTTAACCTTTCTCATACAGAACTCCGAGTTGGAAGCAAGATTGAGCATGTTTAGTAGCACTGAGACACTCAGTGATGGTCATTTCTGTGCATGTGTGTGTGTTTAAATGGCTATCATTGTGAGGACCATGAAGGAATTTTTAATGGACTGAGGACATTTTTACAAAGTGAGGACATTTGTTCTCACAATGAGAAGGATGTTTAAAGAGACATTTCAGGTTTAGGAGTCAGGTTTTGGTTAGGGTAAAGTAGGAGGCTAGATAATAATTTAGGTCAACGATATTCCTCACCCTGACTGCCATACAAAAATGTGTGTGCATGTGTGTGTGTGTGGGAGATGTAAAGCATATTGATTCTAAAGCAATGCAGCCTGCTGAAGCACACACACACACACACACACAGTGAGTTTAACACAAATAGCTTTAGTAGCTTCTCTTCCTGGGCTCCTTGGCGTCTAAGCTTCTACACTCATTAAAACATATTACTGTTCTTGCCATATAAGTAAAGACCCACTTTAGGTGCCAGCCTATTGTTCAAAGACATGCTCGCACACACACAGAGAGAGAGAGAGAGAAACGGAGAGGTTGGGGCTCGTATTAAATAGTAGTAAAGCAAGCCTCTTATTCCAAATGACGTGTGGAACAAATTAATTTGTGTATACACACATACAGTAGATTCTACACACACACACACACAAACCTATTTTGTATTCCTACTCGGGTTCCTTCTGTTTTTCTGTTCATCAGACCGGCAGCGTTGCCAAAACATTAAATGCCAATAAATGAAAATAATATCCAGTGAATAATGAACATGTAACCTATATTGAATGAAGTGATAGATCAAAACAAAGCTATATAAGCAAAGCAAATATGTTTCAGCACATTAGCTAAGAAGGCGGATGAAAAAGTAGCCATGAAAAAGTAGTATGTAACTAATGCTAAATGTTTTATGTGGCGATAATGACACACACAGACCAGGGCTATATACTGTACGTCAGTTTTTAGTTTAGCTTTAAAATCACACACAAGCATTTTAGTATCTTTCAGCATATTGTTTTGGTTTTCCCTTCACAACTTTGCTGTTTGGGTTCACTCACACGTCTCTTATTAACTAAATGACATTCCTGCTCTGAAAAAGTCATAGTCTTTATCCACGTGCGCCATTCATTTTATGGGGTATTTTATGAGTGAGGCACTTATTTACAAGTTGCTGCAGAGTTATCCTCTCTCCACTGTATTAAACAGGTTCTAATTTGTAATTACGGGCTGTAAAATGTAAAACACAAGGTCAAATAGTGTCTATACAGCTCACGTCTGGCAGGTGATAAGTCTGTGCATCAGTGGATTTTTTTCCCTGATGGCCCGGGCATATTCCAAAATGTATTGAAGGAATGCTGTTTCACTGTATTTGGCTTTTTGTCACTGTAAGTAGGCACATTTTGTTTCAGAAGAGTCTGAAGACAGCAAGATGAAAGGCCGCTGAGAAAAATCAGAAACATTTTTGGGAAATACTCTAATACACCTTTTCTTTGCCAGAGAGTCTGGTCAAGCCAGTACAGTCCGATGAAATAGTACTTGTTAACATTTGTACATATCCACATATCCAGACCTACAACAGGCAACAGTTAACCTCACCTGAAATGAAGTGTGCACCACAAACACCAGCATTTTGGCACCGGGTACCCAGTAAACATGATGTGGTTTTGTGGGTTATTTTGCCTCCAGCTACACTCCACCCACACAAAACATCATATCATTTACTAAGTGTAAAGGGGTTTATACTGTGTTTCACTTTCTCCTTTTTCATTTCTTTCCCTTTCCTTCTAGGGTGGCTCCATCCAGAACGCAGAGTCGCAGCGCTGTCTGGAGCTGGTACAGAGCAGACAGGCAGAGTTTGGTTTCCAACTGGCCATTCAGGACTGCACCAGTCAGAAATGGACCATCACTAACATACTGACTGTCCTGCCACAGTGAACGTGATGACACCTTTTGCTAGGCTGCTGCAATGCCTTTTTTGTAATGGATGAATCTAGTATTCAAGGAAGTTCAAGTGAGAAACTCCACTGCTTCAAACAGACAAACTAATCTCTCTCAGATCCGAGATCAACCGTCACAGAGTTGTGGTACATGTACGAGTATGATGTGTTTGAGCATAGTTAGAAATGGACTAACATGCTGACCTAAGCAGCTAAAGTGTCAAAAAATATATGGGCTTCAATTCCAGATGTAGAGTCTGCAAAGGAAAAGATGTGCTTCAATCAGACATGGGCCATCAGTAACCTAATAACCATTTTATACCAATGACCTGAGAGAAGAGACACTCACAGATGGCGCCAGGGCTCTTAAACTTCCCACTCTGCATTTGAAATGAGAAATCTAGTCACTTGTCCCAGAGGACAGGCTGATGAAATCATGTAAGTACTCTGGTTATTGCAGGAGCAGGCCTGTTATCTATTTTGGGTCCCTTTAAGATAGGTCTGGACTCCCACAGTCTTATCGCACAATCACCGTTACAAATTGAGTTAGCGTGGTTTCAATATGTTACTGTGCAGAGCCAGAAACGTACTGCACACATTAAAAAAAAAACACTTTTTTGGACAGGTTTTGAATTATTACTATTACACACTGCTTGACTCAGAGTGCAGGCAGAACAGATGTTGTCAATTTCGTCAGTATCACAAAAAGTGAGAAAGTGTAATGGAGAATAACCACAGAGTGATTTAAACTGACATTGTGATAGAAACTCTATCCCTCGCAAGGTTCAGAGTGTGATTTGTAATTAATTGGCTCAGAGGCAGAGCCGTCCATCATGCTGGACAGAGCAGAACATTTATCCGGAAAAGAAGATTTCAGACTTCTGCTAGCGCTTGTAAAACCAGCACACATCACACCTCTGGCTCATGCAGCACTGATACATCTAAAGCATGAGTGAAATGTGTGGAAAACTGTTGGTGATGGAGAAGATGAAGCACACTTCAACAGCTGGTCCAATTTCAAGGCCAGCAAACCAGTCCGCTAAAACTAGACACTGACCCAGGACTGGTCCCCCAGAACTACTGCATCTAAGCAAACCGTACCAAAGCTGTAGATGTCCTTCTTCAACCAGAACAGTTAAATTGACATAAAAATAACCATTTAGCACAGTCTGTACACGCCCATGATGTGATTATGTCCAATCAGGATAAATTATTGAAACCTTCTTGCACAAAACTGTAAAAGGAATGTGTAGATATGAACTGTCCTATTTCAGGGGCCTCCTCCTTTAAAGTCCTCTTTTTTTCTATGTGAAGACCTCAGTGCTAGAGCAAGAGGCGCAGACAGAAGAAAGCTTGTTGATTCTCACCAGGCTGTTAAAGAGGATGGCAGCAGTTGACTGAGGCAGATTGTGTACAAATAGAGAACATTCAGCACCTCTGTTACCCTCCCCAGGAGTCGGGGTAAAGACACAAAGAGCAAAACCAGTCCAGTCACTAGGAAGTTGCTGACTGTTCTTCCTGATCATGGATCATGGATCACTCACCAGATTAATAGCTGAGGTCTGGAGCACAGTCAGCCTGCCTCCAGGACGTCCAGTCGCTGCCTCACATTTGTTCACCTGCTCATATATATTGCTGGTGTGCTGTGACGTGTCTGTTTCTGCCAGCTGGAGAAACTGTCGAGATTTCATGTTTCAGTTTTGATCAAGGTGAAAAACCATTAACTGGTTCAGCTTCTGTGCTAACTGAAAATGGCATGCGCCCTTGTCAAATCCACCAACATGAAAACAATTTAGTGCTGAATGAATGACGTGAAACAAGTTGACTTGCTATCAGCCTATAACGTGACTTCTTTTGATGATGTGTAATAATCATCTATTATGATGTAAAGTTAGATCACAAATCATCAAATAGTAACCAAACCAAACCTTCCTTGAAGCATCACAGCGTAATCCCTCTGATGTTGTGCTGCTTTACTGTGTGTTATAGTTTAGTTTAGGTTTTAGTGATAAACCTCAAACTCTGACTGTATTACATGTTGAAGACAGCTCCAGTTAAGCAGCAGACCTCCCAGTGACACTGTGATGAATCCTCCATCATGTCGTTTCAGGAGGATGTCAAGGCTGCTAGCGTTCAGTTCCCCAAAGGACACTTCTTCTTAGGAGGCGGCCCTTGATATGGGACCCAGCTTGTCATTATGTTGTCCACCTACACAGCTGCAATAAGTTCAAGCCCCTTCTGTGTGTGTTTGTGTTTGTTTTGTTCTTTATTTTGTTCTCGTAAAGCTCTCCGTCATCAGTAACCACCAGTTCAAATCCAACAGAGGGGGTCGTGAGCAGGTACAATAACATTACAACATATCTCTAACAGCTTTTTTCCTCCTCATTCCCTGGAATAACAGGAAAAAGGAAAAGACACGCTACAGTATTTGTCATTATTAGACAGGGGTAGAACTCAATACGTGCCTTAATTCTGTACATGTGACTATTATAGGTCAGAGAACTTTAGTTGAGAAACTATGGTTAATATTATTATTAATATTAGTGTTAATATTGGAGACAAATGTGTTTCACGATCCCCAGATTTATAAATAAGACGGATGAATGCACATTTACATTTAGTAGACACTTATCCAACACAAGTGAGGAACAAGGTAGAAGGCAGGTGAAGCGTAAGGTTTTGCCTATGGACCCCTACTGGAGGTAGTCCAAAACTGAAATTTGAACACCAGTTCAAATCTTACCACTACACTATCTACCACTTACATGACATTGTAAGTAAAATGATGGTTGTCACAATTTCATTATCCAATTCATAAACAAAACATAAACAAATGACAAATAATTGTTGTCATTTGTTGAAAGGTTAACTGATTTTGCGTTAATCATCTTCCCAGGTGCTGTCAGACAGGTGCGTTCTCAATTACATGATTATAATTAGACGTGGAAAAGTTGCGCTAAATGGAATAAGACGGTTTATTTTTATTTCATTCTAATCCTTATTTCACCAGCATTTAGTCCCTTTTTACCCAGTGTCTGTAGCTCTATATTCAAGAAGAGTAATTTCTTTACCCGCTCTAAATTATTAAGGTTTCACAAAGTTCGTAACAGCATCATAACAGGTAACCTATGATGAAAGCTCTGACTAAAACATCACTAAAACTCAAGTTTCACTGACTAAATCTAGACTAAAACTAAGAGAAAATAAATAACTAAAATGTGAATGAAACAAACTACAGTATCAAACTACAACCCTGCTCGTATGTATGGTGGTGATAACAGCAGATATCACTGAACGGTATGATAACACCCTTTAAATTTGTGTGTGGAGTTTATTCACAGTCTCTGATCCACAGCTGTGGCATTTAAGTGCTGTTGGAGAACTCGAGCGTTCAGCACATTCTTGCGGATGTTGGAAAGGTGTAAAATTGCTTGTCAACATTTGATTGAACCATTCTCACATCACACAAATAATAATACCTCACATATTCAGAATTGAGGCACAAATATATAACTCCATACAGACTGGCTATTTGCGACATAAAGTGTTTTAGAATGTGGGTGTATGTTTTATATATGTTGCTAATTTAACAATTGCATATTCTACTGCTAAATAATTAGTTCCACATTTACAGATCTCCAAAAGTTACACACTGTCAAAGCGCTTTTCAGCCTGCTTCGAAAGAAATCTTCCGTCTATTTAAAAAACAATAAGAACCTATTCATTATTAATCAGTATATTATGCATTCAAATGTTTTTTCTGTTTCAATCACATCATCTACACTGAGGTGTCAGTAACACCGTGATGAAGCAGTGGTAACTTGTGGAGGACTGGAACTGTGTGTGTTCAATCAGCTACTGTGTAGCATCTGTTACCAAACCTTCTGTTGATCCTCTGTTCTTTTTGTTGCTCAGGTTTGTTGATCCTGAAATTTTAAAAGTATCTCAGTTTTTGGGAAGCGGTTAACAAAGCAAGTCATGAAAATGTCCAAGCTATTTTATTAGTGTATTTAAATTGAATATTTATAAGTACCAACAATAAAAAAAATGATAATGGCAAAACAAAAAGTGACTTTGTGTTTTTCATATTCAGTGACTGTTTATATTGGTTTAGCACGCAAAGGCACATCGTCTGTCCTGTCATGGTGCGTTAGTGACTGACATAGTGATGCATAAGAAAGAGTGGTGATAGAAGAAGACTCAGCATTAGTACAATGAATAAGTGCTTGTTTTAATGACCTGTATTTCAAATCTGACAGCTAAATGTAAAGCTGCATTATTTTTTAGGCTACTTGGAGGGCTTCACTAAACAGCTATAAGCCAAACACTGACTTAATACAACTATAAAGTTGTTGTAACATGTGTTTTAAGGACAAGTTGTCTGTTAACACACACCTAGAAACTGAATTCTGTAGCTAGTTATTGGCATTTTTCACCAACTAGTACTTTGTGACCAAAACAATGAGCTAAAAGACACTCATTGCGAGGAACTGCAGAGTTGGACGATAATTCTAAATTACGAATGCGAGACTACAACCAACACCTTCAGTTTTGAACAATAACAATGCATCATATGTAATTTTAATATTAGATTATTAATTTGTTGAAAATTTAAAAAGTAAATACTAATGGGCTAAATCCTTAATCGCTATGTTCTGATCATTTGTTACCTTTCAGTCACGGTGTGCGCTGAAAAACTCTTTTAATAAAAGTAACTACACTGTCACAGTTACATGTTTAGAAGGAGGTGAATGGAGAAAATAATGTGCATTACTCTAATAATTAATGTTAAATGACTCATATCACCTTGTGTCCTTGCAGAGTTGCTGCCTCCATCTACATTTTGTATCTTACTAAATTGAAGCTCAAGCATTTTCCTGAGTTTCTCTGCTGAACTTGGAAGTTTTGCATTATGAAACATGCATGAGATGGCACAATCTGAGCCCAGCTAACAACAATCCCAGTAACGCATATGTTTACTGTACCACAAACTCTCCATTTGCATGGAAACTGGCTTCCAAATTTATGCAGGACTTGAAACTAAACCAGGGCTTGAGTTGACTCACTTCTCAGTTGACTTTGACGTTACCGCAGCTCATTTGCAGCTAGGCCTGCACTCATATGTTGTTGAGCAGTGAATGTGACCCACTGTAACATTTTAAAATTAGCAGCTGTAGTAACTATGACACCAGCAGAAAAACGTGACTTCATTTCAACATGAAATGTTTTTCTTTTTAATTCACGATTGTTCCAAAGCACTAACCACATGTTTATTATTGCATAAGACATTGTAAGGAATCGTGATGTTCAGTAAATCTGTTCAACTGTCTCTGTGCCTAAACCTAACCTAACGGTTTAGTCTTCTTGGTAATGCTTATTATGATAATCCAGCCTCCGGCTCCTGACATAAGCATTTCTTGATTCTAGACCAGCAAAGAGTTGGTGTTGCTGTAGAAACTCAAAAGAGTGTTAAGCAACACCATCACAGCTATTTCTAGTAGTTTCTATGAGAATGTTCTGGTGCGCCAGCTGTTTCAAGAGAGGCCTCTGTGGGTCATATGGGATGGTAGGACAAGGGTAGGGTTGGAGGACTTGTTGCAGTCATATGGGGTCACGCTTTGCCTTCCTACCCATCAGACATGCAGCTGGAACTCTACGTTTTCTTGCTCATCTCTTCCACATCTTTTCATGACTTCCACAGTTCCTCCGCTCTGCCGCTTCATAATGATCAGCGAAATATCAAACCCGAAGCACTCAGATATTCTTTTCTAACTTCCCCTGCTTTGTAGGCACCAATTACCGCAGCTTCATTTTCAGAACCTCCGTCAGTTGCTTTAGACCATTACTGTTGATTGTTAGCACAAGTTTGAAGAGTCACAGAAGTTACGAGCTTGAAGTTCTGTCAAGTCACTTCAGTCTTGATGGGTTCATGGATTTCTGGCACTTCCCAGCTAGCCCACACTTTTGCAAATGCTACAGCTAACGGTCACTTCTGTCCTTTTGTTGTTGTTGTTGTTGTTGTTGTTGTGAAGTTCATTAAATAAAAAGTAACAGTTCATTAACCTTTCATGAAGGTTCATTTTTTAACGTCCATTTGCTGAAGGGCTTTAAATTATTTATTTTGCTGCATAAATCAGCTAAATGTGTATTTTGCACAGGACTTTTGCATACAAATGTAAACCGGGGGCAAATATACAGTATGGGCCTGTGCAGCCTCACAACCTCTGAGAATCCACTAATTATCACCTCCAGGCAACATCCTACTCACTCGTTAGCCCACCGAGGAGCCGGCTAGATTGGTTCTCTCAGTCCTACTCATACCCTCTTTCACTGTCATTATCCCCTCTGATCTCCCACCCTCTTCCTCTCACTCCTCCTCACTCAGACGTCCTCCTTCCCACTTCTTAATTCACTTCTCCCCCGCTGCCTCCCCCTCTTTTAATAGATACCATTATACAGAGGTTCTGTCTTCGCTAAAGAGGCATCCATCCTTTAACACGGCTCCTTCTTAAAGGATTATAGTGATGCATGCGCATGCCCGGGCATCAAAACAGCTTCACGCTTTGTCTCCATAAGCGATGGAGTACTAACACGGATGACTTGTCATAAAAGCTGAAACCCTGCACCTATATTGTTTGGAGGAGTTGCCGTGAACACCTCATAAACAAGTCGCAGAGCCGTTCATAACATCAAAGGCATTATAAACCTAACGCATCCGATGAGGCGTAATAAACACACACACACAGCCGAGCACTAAACGGTGGCTGAGTGATTAAAGCCTGGGAGGCACTCTGGGGCCTTGAAGGGAGCGGTAATGATGCAGCATCACCCTTTGGTCACGCCTCATTGGCTCACGCTTCTGCTGAGCAACCACTGGGACTTAATTGAAGGGTCCACTTCGTTAACACCGTTGCCAGGTGACCACAGAGGCCTGATTGAAGGGCGCCGCTTCGCTGGATCCATGCCTGTCCATCAATCAGATTATTAGAAAGAGCTCTTGGCTTTTTATCTTTGTTGGCAGTGGAATGTGTTGAGCGGAGGAAGGAAGGAGTGTGGGAGGAAAAGTAAGGACATGGAGCGTAGGAAAGCAGAAAGGAAGGAGGAGGAAGGAGAGGAGGATGCAAGGGTGCATAGAGGCTTCCTTCTTCTAAGAGAGACAGGAGGAGAGGGAAGTCCTTGGGGATCTGATTATCTGATGAAGCAGCAAATGCTACATCAGCAATATCTCAGCATGGAAATGAAAGCTGCTGTTTCTAATTGGATGAAACCTCCACTCAGCAAGGAAACAATCAGAGCTCAAACTCACAATAGAATGACACTGAATTCTCATGCATTCAGCTTTACAAAAAAAGAAATCCTCACTTTGTGCGCGAGTCCCTGTGGGCCACACGTAGAAACCCCAAGAATCCCTCATATTAGCATTTTTTGATTCTAATTCTGTGTGTAGAGCCGTCGTGAAATTTAAAGTGGTAGTTATCACAGTTAGGCAAGAAGAGCTGAGTCCTCAGGCTTGTGAAATGGCCTCAGAAGTGGATTCTTCCAAACAAGATGAGATAATAAAATGAGAAAATGAAGCCTTTTACTTTGTTAATATAGTGGAAGCTTGGGAAGGATAATTCGGCATTACCATAAACTCTGTAAATGGGTCAATGGTAATTAGACTAATGAGAGGAAATCTTGTACTGTGCTGTGAACGTCTGTACCAAGGTGTTAGCAACAGATTCCCTCTATCACTGTAAAACACAGTGGATTCTTTCCGTTCACCATGACAGCTGCCTGGGAAGTGACACAAAAGCAGCATCACCACCATGCTGTGAAAGCTCTCTCGAGTCTGTTGCTGTCTCTTGACTTTTGAGGACGTTCCATCAGCACAAACCAGGAGAAAAACAAAGAAAACACAGATCGGAGGTGGTCAAAAGAGTCATCGCAGGCAACTCGGGTGTCTGTGCACAGGTGATCGGCTCTGACAAAGGTCAGCAGAGGTGTGAGGCGGATGAAAGCTCTGTCCAGTGTCAGTGGGAGGCATGGGCTTAATGAAGACTATGAAGACTGTGAAAAATCCCCTCCCTCTGCTGCTGCTCAGTGTGCAACGCCCACGCTTCTGCCTTTCAAACACAACTCTGTCTCCCTCGTGCAGGGATAACATGTGGGAAACACAACACATGTACAAGCTCTTAAACTGAGACATCGGGTCTCAAGCACACAGGCATGAAGGTACTGATGTACCGAGCCACTTTAAGGAAACACTACAATCCTTTTACTGTACCCAGAGAGCCTAGACGTTATTAGAGTTCTAACAACCCTGGCAGGGATCTGCTGACTTCCAGCCAAGTCCGACCTGCCTGTTGGCAAGTGGGCTGTTACATGGGAAGTGTGAGGCTGTTGTATTGGTTTCCAAGTGCAGCTTTATAAATTCTTATTTAGTTTAAGGATGTTAGTTAGGACACTGTGACCCATGCCTTGAAACTAGGCCTCGGTTACTGTACTCTGGTATGTGTCATTGACGTCAACACATCAGTCCTAAGGGTTAGTTATTGTTGAGTCAGCAGCAACATGATTCTAGCAAGCACAGCATCACTCTGCAAGCTATGGAGATCTGATTTCACTGGCCTAATGCAGAATCTAGAGGTTATCATATAGAGCAGACGGGTTACTGGAAACTACAATGATTTTTTTCCCCAAAACAAACTGATGTGGACTCAGCCGACAACAGAGCATGTGTCCTCTGTCTTACTGTCCACCTGACAGGAGTCCCTGAGTCGAAACACTAAGGTTTACTATGGCAGCTCAAATTGCTCAAGACTGCAAATGTGGGATTAGTGCTAGTGGACTGAAAACATCACATAACAGACAAGGTGTAAATGAACTCAGAGGGTTCCTGGAAACTGTGAACACTTTAATCCACTAAAAACAGGAAACTTAAATAAGCTACAATATTCGATTGTTGTACTATGCTTGTCTTTACACTGAGTGACTTTGTGCTGTTAATCATTTAGAACAGTGCTTCCTTACTTAGAACACAAACATTCCTGCATCTCTTTTGCTAAAACATTAGAAGTACTACATTTCATTACTTAGTAAATCTGCAGTAAATAACTGTATTTATACGGCTTCGGTGTGAGCATGTTGTTTGTGTCTGTATGCAATTGTCTGTGTTTTATTTTCAAAGCAGCAGCCTCAGTTTCCACTTAAAAATCAATAATAACCATCAGCCAGACTGTTATTTGTGTTAGATTGCTGTATTGCAGCTTGAACACATGTCATCCCATCCAGTATTGTTCCAGCCCCGGTGCTCTGTGGAATATGTCCGAGATGATGGATACCTCTCATGAGTAAACACACCCAACGAAGAAGGTACACAGCTATAGCACTACACTGCTGTATTCAATCCCTGGTAGCTAAGGGGGGCGAAAAAAAACTATATTAGCAGGTCTGTCATGTACCGAGCAGTGGGATATATTACAGCTAGAAGCAGTTTTAAAACAAGTTGGGCCACTGCCAAGAAAGTCTCAGAGCAATATCTTCAGCCATATGGATGGGAGAATGCATTCTGCTCTAGCTGGCACCAGGCTCTCAGACAATATTTAATATTGTATATATATATAACCTGCTGGGAAATCATGTACAGAACATCTATGGGACTTGAACAGTGACTGATGTGAAATTCAAAAATGACATAACTTTATTAGTTTCTTTCTACTTAACTCGAGTGTTATATCTGTTAGTTTATTATTCTGAGAAGATTTACTACAATATTGTAGAATATATTCTATTTTATACTCATAAACAAGGTGACATTTATTAATCAAAGCAATGGATGGAAGCAATGAGGTGTCTATGGCAGTCTAGCTGGTCAAATGAATGCAAATAATATTATTTTAATATCCTTTTTCATATCTTCATTCCATATCCTGGGCAGCCACAGTCTACACTAGCTGGTCACTTTATGAGCTCCACCTGTACAGTCTAATGCAATCATTTATATAACCTGATAATAATGTCATTTAGTAGTCTATGGCTCCATCACCTCAATAATAAACATACAGTAAATGAATCACCTTTCTGACAGTTTGTTGATTGTATTAGATTGTACAGGTGGACTTTATAAAGTGACCAGTGACACTCAACTAGTTTAACTCACCTGAACAGTACAACACTGCCACCTAACGGATGAACAACAACAGCGTGGAAGTAATCAATCTCTAACTTTCATTTATGACTACGATAACATTATATAGTATCACATAAATTATATCTTGAAATAAATGGGGAGATTAGCGATATTAAAACGGCCACAAATACACTTCTGAGAGAGGCTCGTTAAAGAAGTCGACCTACTCACTACTACTCTGCGTTCACCGGAAGTGGACTCATATTTCGGTTGCACACAGACAGGCGCTTCCTGTCGCTCAGAGTTCCGCAGCTTGTTCAACTCTTCGGTCATGTTTCGAAATGTTTGGAGCAGATTGGTGACAGAGACCGTTCGAGTTCACCTCTGTGTGAAACATGCTCCTCTAAAACAAAGGACAACAGCCGCGTCCGTGTTTGTCAGGAGCTTTACGGACGCGAAGGACGAGGTGCAGCAGCCGTTTGACACCTCCGTGCTTGAGTTCCTCGTATGTCCTCTGTCCAAGAAGCCGCTGAGGTGAGACAGGCGCAGCAGAGCAGCTCAGTGGGGGTTAAGAAGTTAGCTAGCAGGCTACAGTCCGCTGTTTCAACAAGGTTCTGCAGCACTGCAACACAAACTAAATGTTCTCCAATAGGTGTTTACAAATTGAATCCAACAGAGACACGTGAACGCCACTTTACTCTCATCAAAATGTGTGAACATGTGTCTGAATTCTTTACAACAACAGTGGAAAGTAACTAAATGTATTTCCTCGAGCAGTATGCTACACTTTTAACATACATGTTTTACCTTTTACTTTCATACTACTACAATTCAGAGAGAGTTGTTGTACTTTTTACTCCACTACATTTGCTTTACTGTTTTAGTTACTTTGCAGATTCCTAAAACAATATCAGTTAATACATTATGAATTATTTTCTATAAATCTGTAAAGTTACTTTTTCTCCCCCTTTCCCAGCTGCAACTGCTACAACTTTTGTACTTTTACTAAGTGTAAGACTTTAATTTTCACTGGTAACACAGGGATGGTAAATAAAATATTTCCCCTACTTTGTTTTAAAATGCTTAGTTTTTTTTTTATCAGTGATTCAGTCAGATTGATTCAGAGAAATTAATTCCTTTAAAATGTAAAATTATAAGTGTTGGGCTAAAAATGTAAGGTGCTTCTTACTTTTTAGGCTAAATGGTTTTGCCTAAAAAGTTGAGTGTTGAGTTTGTTGTTTGAGAGTTTTAAGTAACAGCTATTACAACTGTCAGTTTTGTATTAGTAGGCAGAGCATTTCATGTCTTAACTATTGAATCAGTCATTTTAGTAACTGCTAACAAAACACTCTCTGCTGTATTACTCATGTCACAGAATTGGATAGGTGACAGAATATAATGTAACACCTACTGAGATCAAATGGGACACTGGCTAAATTCTGGGTAGTAGCTGCAGCATTCAGGTGTTGTGGGAAAGACGGTGACCTGTGTACTGGTTCCAGCTTTCGTCTGGTAAACATTCCCTACTGAAGAAAACATTTTCTCTGAACATTTTTGTTCAAAACAAGTTTTTATTTAAAACAGTGTGCACCACAGACTAAATTATGTTCCTCTCGTCATTCTCCAGGTATGAATCCAAGACCAATGAGCTGATCAATGAGGAGCTCGGCATCGCCTATCCCATCATTGACGGAATCCCCAACATGATCCCTCAAGAAGCCAGACTCATCCAGAAAGACACGCAGACCTCAAACACACCAACACAAGAGTAGAAAGACCATCGCGACACAACACTGGACACAGCAGACGGGGCTGTTTTAAATACTGTTGGACTGAAGGACTCTGAGCTTCTCTAACACAGTAGCCACATCCTGCTCAGCTCAAACTTCACATTGTGTAACTGCACTGTCTCCTAGCCATCTGGCTTAAAGTAATTGTAATATATTATCAGTGATATTTATATATTCTAGAAGTAGACTGTGTCAGCGCCAGCTGTAAGTATGTTCTCCCTGTCCATGATGGTGGGACTGGTCCCCATAGTGTCCCTCTTTGGTTTGTTCTACTCTGCTGCTGTGGATGAGAACTTCCCTCAAGGCTGCACCAGCAGCAACAGTCTGTGCTTCTACAGCCTGCTGCTGCCGGTCACCATCCCTGTCTATGTCTTCTTCCACCTCTGGAGCTGGATGGGCATCAAGCTCTTCAGACACAACTAGACAAATGCTTATTAAACATTTATGAGTGATGTACCTTTGGATTCTTGTGCTCTATCAGGCTAATTTGGGGAAACAAACTGTATATGTTGCAGATTGTGCAGTAAGTCAACCACTGTTCCTGCAGAATAAATCAAGTTTAATGACTTAAGTGAGTGCTGTTTTCTTACAGAACTGACAAATCTCAGAACTACAGCTTGGTGTCACAAAATGTTTCAAACTATCACTGCCACTGAAACATGTGAAACAAGTAACATGAAAATTCAAACTACAACAAAAACACTTTAAAGATAACTTTGTTTTGTGATGGAATTTCTATTTTGGGATCATCCATCTGTAAAAAGAGGCGCAACCTCTACTAACTGATGTTTCAGTGTCTTTTTGTATCCTTCCATTTGATCCTCAGCGGCACTTCCTGTTCTTGATCTCTCTGCCCTGAACAAGTTTCATCAGAGGAGACTCAGGTCTAGGTGACTGTCCATTTCCCTTCGCTTTGAAAAAGAAGGATTCGTTGAGTCTCATCTGGACTGCTCTGACCTGCAGTCAAACAAAACGGTGTCTTTAGTTTATTATGATTTGTTAACCGACACTGTATCAATCTTACAGTATGTTAATGTATGATTGCCTTTTCTCTTTTAAACATAAAACTGAGTGTTTTAGGATGGTGGACCAGTTTATCTGCAGTGAAAAGTGCATCCAAAATCATGTGCTCTCACCTGGGCCAGGTCCAGCTTGCCAGGGTGACAGGCAGGCTCGTTGTCCTCACTGGACGTTGTGTCCACAGACTTCAGCTCAGACTCTGACTGAGGGCTCGGAGTACTTTCACCTTTACCCTGCACACTCACGCACCACAGCTTTTGAACAGCTGGCTTCTCCTTCTTCAACTCTCCATCTTTCTTTTCTGAAGAGCATGATGGAACCAGGTTGGGGTCTTTGCAATTTTTCTCTTTCACATGTTCTGGTAACGATGATGCTTTCTGCTCACCGTGTTTTTCTTCATCAACTTTAACCTCAATCCCTGACATGTTCTCTGACAAATGCCTCTCCGGGTCTTTTCTGGCCCTCAGTGGAAGACTCAGGTCCAAAGGTTTTAAGGTCTCAAAACTAACACTCGCCCCACTTTTGTGACAGAAGCTTATATAGGAGGAGAGCTCAGCAGTGAAGAAGTTTTCTGTCTGTGTGGAAATGCTTGCTGTAGACATCTGGGGAGGCAGGGAGGGCCTGTCTGTGTTTAGGAGACATGAAGGAGACTGCTGGCACATAGATGGATCATCCAGGTAATGACTGAATACCCTAGGCTTCACCTGTACTGCACCACACACTCGTTTCTCCTCAGTCAGGGTTTTGTTTAACTCTGTCTGTCTCTTGGGATTCTGCTGCACTGTATCAAATTCATCCTCTTCTTCTTTGAGGACTATCTGTGCTGCCTTTGGCTTGAGCAGGTGTTCTTTCGCCTTTTCATGATGTGGGTGAACACGTGGATCCTGCAAATCTGTTTTTGACTCTTCATCATGTTGTATCTGACGAACAGACAAGTGCTGTACCATTTCTTGCTGTGTGATTGTTTGTTGGGGAGTTGCACCAACTACGTTATCGCTGGTTTCACCACTAGAAGGTTCGTAAGTTAAAGTCCTGAACGTCTTCTGTGTAATAAAAAGGTCCTGGCTGTTTATGTCATCACTAGTGCACTGAGAGTCGTTGTGTGAGTGTGCCTGCTGTGCTTTAATGAGCTGAGAACAACTGTCAGTGTCTGTTACAGCTTCATTCTCTGGCAGGATGTTCTCTACAGGTGATGAAGAAACAAATTTAGGACGTTTGACACGGATGTAGCCTGGTGATAGATCAAATGCCACTTTCTTTTTTCTTTTAGTTTTCTTTGAGTCTTGAGACAGGAGAGACAGGCTAGGAGGATGTGATGCCTCAGGTTTTGATTTCTCAGTAAGGTACGATGAGCCTGAGTAACCCTGTGTGAACACAACACTTTCATCTAACCCCAGTGACAGTCTCTTTTTCTTTTTTTCTTTCTTCTTTTCCTTCCTTTCCTCCATTGCTTTTTTGAATTTTGAGGGTTTTTTTCCCTTCTTCTTTTTCTTTTTCTGAACGTCCTCGCCTGTGTTTGTGTGTTTCACACACATTTTGTTCTTTTCTAGTTTCTTTTTTCTTTTTTTCTTTGCAGGTGAAATCCAAGACTCCAGAGAGTAGTCCTCACAGTCGCTCATGTCTGTTCAACAGGAAGAGAGTATCAGCTCAGCATCTGTTTGGCTGAGACTATGATCTTTAATAAAAGAAAAAGCAAAGTTTGGCTGATCTCTTAATATAATTTCTGCTGCTGCTTAACTGTTATCACAGTGAACATACTTATCTAGTAGAAGTACATTTAAGTCTCCTGCTTTTTTCTAGCTGTTGATTTATCCTATTGTGTCTGTTTATTGGTTATACAGCGGCAAGAAAAGTATGTGAACCTCAAATCTTCATTATTATTATTCAGCATTAACAAATATAATGTGCCTAAAATAATCTATGTCTCAATAAAGACATAGTTATATAAGCAGTGCAGGTTGACTTGATGCCTCTCAATATGAAATCCTACGTTTCACCAGCTGCACATACCGACCTCAAACAACTATGACATTGAAGACACCATCATTTATAGCACTGCTTGTTTTTATTAGACTGTATTAGTTTTTAAATGGATTAACCTTGGGATTATATCTTCTCATGCTCATTTCTTTTTCTTCTATTGCGTCATAAATAGCTTTGCTAACTGGTAGCATTGAAGATTATGCGCAACAATGTAACGTGTGTATGAAGCTGTAGAAGCCACACCAGCTACTTGGGAAACTGTTTTTTACGTATACTGCTGTTCAATGAATGAATTCCTACATTTTTACACTACACATACATTTATATTAACTGAAATCAAGTACAAGTAAAACAAAGATATCTTTAGCTAAACCACACTGAAAACAGACAGGTTTAGCGTTAGCATCACCCTGCTTCATTTGTACCGTATGTTCTTGCGGTTCAAAAACTAGACTAACTACTTTAACTTACTTTATACCAAAACATATTTTGAGCAGTTTATTTACTGTTACATAAAACCACATTATACATGAAGGTTTTTTTAATAACTTCATAATTACCTCAGTGTGGAGCCAAGTGCAGTCGGCAAACTCAACTTCAAAGAGACCGTCAGTGCCGCGTAGAAACGATGTTGCATTCAAATGCTTCTAGTAGGGCCCGCTTTCTGACAACTTCAGAGAAAAAGACCCACTTTCTAGTGTCAGTTGTATTTTAAAATGTTCATGGGTCACAGTCAGCAGGTACACAGTTCCACTTTACACCGCATTACATTCACATTAAACACTGCATGTAGTTGTAAGTTCATGTATGTATGTAGCTTATTGCAAAAACGGATCAAAGTTTCACCACTAGATGTCGGACTCTACCATCTGCTACTCATCTTTTCAACCATCAGTCAAAACACTGGCGATGAATTTGGAAGTTACCTGTATGCACCTGAATGTATCAACATTAAACAAACAGTGGTGGTGAACTTCTGACAATGAGAGCATCTCTAAACAAACCTGATATTTTTAGTTCTCCTAGAAAGACTAGAAAGGCCTTAAGAAATGGAATGAAAGCAAACGCCTCACAGACCAGAAGGATTGCAGCATATCCATTATTGAGTCTGGCTGGCACAGCTGAAATGTTGCTGTGACCCATTTCTCTTTTCACCAGCATATTACAAAACCTCTGCTCTTTTTCTTTTAGTGCGAGCACATCCTTCACCCTCCGTCAGCTTGTCAAGTCAAATCAGATGGGTTGTGAAGTTGTGCAGGTGCAGTGGACTGTAGGTGCACATTTCATTTTAGATGATTCATTATTTTATTCCCTAAAAAACACACGATCATCATTGTCGCCGCTATCTTACTTTAGTCACAGTTTACTTCTATGCCAGAAAACCAAACGGAAATGTTACTATGTCCTATTTTGTGAAAGCTAACAAGCCAGTTTTCAAACAAAGAATGAAATCATTGCAAAATCTTACAACAAATCAAAAATTTGAATAATCAGTGTATTACAGTAGTAGTAGTTTTCACCTAAATTAATTTCTCTGGTAATATCCCTGGGCCGTCACGCTTCGAAACACTACATAACTCTCATATATAGATCATACAGACTTTCTACAATACATGTGCAATATGTATGTGTGGACGGTGACTATGCGACAGTGATTAGTAGTTTTTTTGTTGTTTTTTATGATACTATTTATATTTTATACTGTATTGTTTGCACCAAGAGCTCCTCCAATTTTGTTACATGATGTACAATGACAATAAAGGCTGTTCTATGCTTTTCTGATAAAGTTTTTATGAAGTAAAAATTAGATTCTGATCCAATGTCAGTTTTGGCTATTTGAATATGTAGCTTTTGAATTTAGCCTTTGTAGGAGGGTATACTGTACACAGGAAACTGTATCTAGAGGATGACACATTCATGCTGGTGTCTCATGTCTTTCTATTCATTTAGCAAGATTCACGATAGCACATATCCAGTTCCCAGTTTCACTGGAAACTGTGTTGCTTTGTATTGATGTTATATTTAGTCCGTGTGGGACCCAATTCTAAAAGTGTAAAATTTTGTCAGCACTCACAGCCGTTGTGGAGAACAGGATGTGCCAGACAATGTCGGTCAGTCCAAACACGTGACTGAGGTGGTGGATTACATAACGTGACTTACAGAAGTGTAACATCTTCCCTTCCTTTGTCTACAGCTTTTCTTCATTCACCCAGCATGCTACATTTCACCTGCCCGCATGTATCCAACAGTGAAATCTCAGAGGACTGAGTCCTGATTTGGGCTTATTCCCAAATCTGGAAGCAGGTACAACCATATAAGTTGTTAGTGTTCAAACATTTGTAATAAAGCTTGTGTTGTGTGCACCCTCTAACTTCAATACTTGAACTTTTGAGGTCAGAGGTCTCTGCCAGACTGTGGAATCCATTCCGTAAGTGAGTCAGCTCTCCATTTGATCATGATGGTGATCTAAGCAGTGGTTAGATTACCCTGATCAGCAGTTATTTGTCTACCTGAGTAGGACTCTGGACAAATTTTATACTGCCAGTAAAGGGAGTATTTCTGTTCTATATTGAGCACATTCACACTAATGATATTAGAAATGATATTTCACAGTCTAATAAATGTTTTTCTGTTAAATATTGCTGTGAATATTTATGCTGGGGCAGCAGAGTGGTAAACTGGTTATCACTATACTTAACGTCTCACAGACATTTACTTTTGAAACCTTCTTGAAGTATCTTTTATTGTGTCATATGCAAAAACTCCGGTTAGTTTTCTATTTGCAGGAGGTTATGAGTAAGACCTTTCTGCCCTGCAGCACTAAATGACCATCATACATCTGTGGGGGTTGATATGGTGATTAACACTTATGACTCAGTAACTACTTTGCCACAAGCTGAGATTTGTGGCCTTAAAATCACTAACAAGCCTCTGCACTCTCTGGTGGGCAAAAACTGGTTGCACAAACAGAAACCAGGAACAATAAGGACTCTTAATTATTACATTTGGAATAAAAATAGTACCTGCATGTCTCATGACGATCTCAAATCTGCTTATGTAAATGTAATGTTGGAGGAGTAATAGAAACCCTCAGCATAATATTCTCATTGTGCTCAGAGAGTACTCCTGTTGGGGGAATTTTATTTTCATCCACAGGGAGTTTTCTGCTGCCATGGTGATCACACAGAGCTAGTGCAGGCAGCCAAACCGTGAAGGCTCAGAGGGAAGGAGAAGGGCGAGGTATGGAGTTGCATTTCCCTTCAGGTGTTTAGCTGTTAGATGGCTTCCCTCCATATTCTCTTACGTGTATGTAACTGTAAGTTTGCCTGTGTGTGGCTTTGTGGATCTAAAGTCACATTACAAATCTGAACTTAACAATTCCCCTACACATATTGTATCTCTGTGGATTTTCTTTTTTCCATATTCTATTCTCTCTGTTCCTCCCGGCCTCAGTGATAGAAAGTAGGATATTCTTGTCTGGACCAAAGTGGTTTACCAACCAGCAGCATTTTTAAACCACACTGTTAATGGTATATGATATTATAGACCATATATCATCCTAAGAGCACATAAATAAAAATGACCTGATAGCTTGTACGTTCCAACATTTTTGGCAAGTTTCCGCCCTTCCTTTTGTACTGTTTTTGTGAGTTTAAGGACAAGATTCATACTGACTTAAGTTTTAGAGTGCCCGGACAATTGGAAAGCAGTTTTTGTGTTAGATTTATTTACCTAAGTGGTTTTTAACAGCAACTGCATTGAATGAAAGCTCAGAAAAACTAACAGCACTTTCAGGACACAGAAATGTAAGTTGTATAGCAGGCAGACTGATTGATTGCTTTTCATTTAATCTTCCATTTTGTGATCGGTTTGATCATTTGATCATCCCCTTTCAGCACAAAACAGCAAATGGAACAAAATGTAATTTGCTGGTAAGTTACACATTTTGTGCTCATGGCAGAGTTATCACTTGAACGTAAGCTGTATGAGGCTGAGAAGGAGAATCTGATGGCTTGTAATAACCTACTTTACAGCAGTCAGGCCATTTCAAATTGCCCTGTGAATCATTTGTCTCTCTGCGTTTAATCATCCTCTCTGGTAAAATCAGTTAAATTGGTGGAATGTGCCAAGGCTTGATCAAAGCAATCAGTCAGCTACGTGGCAGGAATTTCTTCTGTAGTAATGGTTGGATGGGATGTTGTCTGGTGGCAGCTAAATGATGTGTATTACTCATGGAGGCAGGACAAGTCAGTACAGAGAAAAGAGGGGCAGGCAAGAGTAATGAACTGCATGTAATGCACATGTGCTTACCCACAGCTTTCCCCTTCTCCTTGCATAGTAAATCTTGTCAATCACATTGGTCTGTAAAGCATTACTACTCACTGTTAAATGTACACATTCTTATATATGTTGCTAGAGATTTTTATCTTGGTCTGAACAGTGATAACGAGAAATGTCATTGTTAATCTTATCCTTTCATATTGAGTGACATACTGACAAACCCTCTTTTTATCCTTTAGAACTAGACTTAAAGATGCACTAGTCATATTTTAATGTCAACAATAGATAAAAGGATGTGAAGTGTAAAGTGGAAATGGTTACTGGTAGTTATGAGACCACAGAGAGTCATCTGTACTTCTCCTCAACTTTGTGTAAATTTGTGGTGTCTTTTACTTCAGTCTTTTGGTTTTTGGACCTGCAAACACTGCTCTCATTCCCATTTGTAGGTTGCAGTTAATCAACTGCATAGAATATTCTCTGTACTTGAATACACACTATATGCATAAGCTGGTTGTAGACATACCTCTAATTGGATTCTAATGTTGATAACAGAGTACTGTAAGGATTAGGTTTTTTTTGTCTGCCTACTCAGAAATCAGCATCACTCTTAGGTCATTGCAGAAAACAGTGTTTATGTTACTTGCATGTTTTCTTCAGAAAGATCTTTACAAATGAACTGCTATGTACAACTACTTTAATTGTTGGGCTGTAAAAAATGACACCTATGGTTGCATGATTTCTGTGTCATCACTGCTGAAGCTTGTGATTAGCACGATCAAAACATTATACATAGCAGATGATGTTTAACAATCTGTAGTCTTATTTAGCCTCTTGTTAGCAACCAGGCTTTTTAAAGACAGGTAAAAGCTTAAAATCATGAGTAAGGTATTTACTGACAAATTGTATGTCATAGATTATAAAATAAAACATGACAGTTTCTTGACCTGGTGTTAACTAAATAAATAAATGCTACCTTTAAATACTCATTCCTAAGGCACTCTACTGTGTATGTATAAATACACAGTGCACTGTACTAAAGTAATCACCACAACAACTTTTGTATTTTCAGCTCTTTCCACTAAGTGGCCAAAAGTATCTGTAACTGCAGCTTCAGGTGTTTAAAATGTCCTATCACACCCCCTCTCCTTCTCTTTTGGCTCTCCGTTATGTTTTCAAGAAACTAACTAGATGCTATCATTTTCATCCTCATCATTTTTTCAGTAAAATTCAATAATTCCAATTGTTAATTCCAATGTTAACTGTTATTTTTTCCAACTTCTCTTGTGGGTTACTTGGGACAAGTAGCATCTGTGAGATGTCACTTTTCTCAGGGAATGCAGTCACTACCTAACCTGAAATGCCAATCCACTTCTATTTATTTACTTTCCTGTAACTATTCTTAAGACTTAGGGACCAGCTTGGCTTACTGAAGCATCTGACTTGCAGTAGCTGCAAGTCAGATGCTTCACAATTGTTTGTGGCTTCACTTAGCTCTGTGGTTCAAGGTATAAGGATAATTCTGCTACAAGTCTTGCATATGGTAAAATGTGACAGCTAGATGAAGAAGATACCTTTTTGTGAAGTCTCCTGTCTGTCCCCTGTTTTTGCCATGCAGGTTCTTGCTTGCACATGCCGTAGGTAACTTGCCACGCATTGAAACAACATGAGGTAATGAGAATGACAAGGTTTAGAAGCTTATGTCATAGGTCGATATGTTCAGTGGGTGTCATCTAAACAGGCGGTGGCCACTGTGGTCTGTAATAGTATCATGGGAAAGCAAGTGGAGGTCAGTGTCTCTGAAGGGCCAACACAATCATCATAAATCTTGCAGCGCTGCTATGTAAAAAACTGACCACTTGAACTATTTGTGATGTATTAACAGGTGCACTGGCTGTGTTGAGCACTACACGCTTCACTGTGATGGAGAAAAACTGACGGTTCATTCACAGCTACCTGTAAAACTGCAGTTGAAGGGAGGAGGTATAAGCAGCCCTGAAGACAATAATCAGTATGTGCAGACCTGTCAGTGAAGATCACTATGGCAACATTCAGACAACTTACTGACATAATATTATCCTTCCACTACAACATGGACTCTTATTTTCCCGCCTTTAGGACGCCTCTAAAAGCTTCTGATTCATAGTTGAAGGGCCTTGATGTCCTTGGTGTCACAGCCTTCACATCTCAACATTGCCATTCCCAGCTCCTGCTACATTTAGAAAACTCATTCCCTTGTGATTACCTAATGTGTGGTGTGAGTTAGTAACTAGAGTTCCTCCCTCCAGCAGGAGCTGTGTGGTCATGTGGACTGATCACCCATAAGACACCTGTGGCTGGAAGCTTGACCCTGACCCTTGATGGTTATAAACTATGTAACACAGTCACATGCTGCAGAAGTTTAAGAACCTGTTCTTAATATTTGCACAGTTATGTTCTATAAATCACAACACTTTGTTTATCAAACAGATTATATTTAAATGTATTATTCTTATTCTACCGCCATGTTTCTAAGTTCACACAATATCACATATAAACTATTGTTTACTTCCTGCTATGATCAGGGAAGTATCTATCCAATTAGCTTTCTGGGGGTTATCAATCCAAAGGTTCACATACATGAATAAAAATGGTTAAAAAATGTTTGTATGTGTTATTAGTTTAGGCACATTATATTTGTTAATACTCTTAACCTAGATAAAGATGAGACTAGATTTTATGACAAATTAATGCAGAAAACCAAAAGATTCCACAAGGTTTCCTTCCTTTTCTTGTTGCTGTATGTGTTAAATATCAGTGGAGCTCCTGGTTGCAATTCTCATAACCTCTCCGCATCTTTGAATAGGTTACAATTCTCCAGATGTTCAAGGTGACACATACATCAGTCACGTCCAAGATAGTGACGTCAACAACATCGCCCACTGACACCCCTCCTGAACTCCCACTTACTCATTGATTCAGGATGTTTTCTGTGACGTCAGTTTTGTGTAAAGGATCTTTTTTAGAGGACAAAGTCATTAAAACAATGTTAATTCTTGAGGGACGTGCCTGTGTAACCAGGGAGACTCCCTAATGTTCAATGAGAGTCATAAATTCATCCAAATGTTGGCCCTATTGTTGTGAGGTGGGCTGGAATTCAGACAAAAAAGGTCACCTCAGATGTGGACTAATAGACCTGGGCAGCCCACAGAAACAGATTTACAAAAAAAAAGAAGCATGCTAATTTGAAAATATGGAAAGAAGCTCTCAAAGTGCAAGTGCTAGGGGAAAGTGCTACTTTACTTTTAGACAAAGATCAAGCTATGATCATTTTTGTTGGAATAACTATATATGCCAATTAAAAATGCTGTAGTAATACAATGATAGACATAAAATGTCACCAGGCACATCATTCCTAAAAATAATCTATGGGTTTATGTTAGTGAAATACAGGTATTCCTTTTTAGGTTTGCCATTTTGGTGCATGCACATGTGAGTTTGTGCACATACTGTATGGTGGTGTGGGTGTCATGGTATTGGGGTTCAACATGCAAAGCCATTAATTTGGTGTGGTGTAACGTGGTGAAAGGTTCAAGATCAGAGGAGGTGTCATTCCTGTCTTGCCCCTTTCAGGAGTTGGAGATGTGACATCAACAGCAATAATGAGGGCAGCTCATCAATGGCTGGACACAGGGGCTATAAAAGGTAGCTGAAGGAGCCCTGTGACTCATCGTCACTAATAGGAGCTACCCACCGACCGAGACTGACTTCACTTTACACCACGTACAAAACTTTAATTTTTATTGGATGCAGGAAAAGTCATCACCAGAGGTATGTTCAATATGGCCTGTTTTTTAGCCATAGATGTACAATAGTGTAGGCCACACATCTCAACTCAAGTTCATTCTGACTTGACTTTATTTATTAATGTAGGTTATTTAGTTTTTAGTCTGGTTTTGATCTATTTGAATGCTCAAAATACAACATAAATGATACACAACTTAAATTATACTAAAATTAAATTGAATTTGGTCATGAAGGCATGTGAGCTTCAATCACACATTTAAATCTCAGTTATCTATTTCATAAGGTACATCTTATAATGAGGAGGATTACTAGTGTACTGTATTTTTTTAAGTACAGTTTTAAGGCTTTTCTACTGTACTTAAGTATTTCATTTTCTCTTTCCTTATACTTCAAAGTAGCAATACAGAATACAGTATAATCAGATGTCTTACCTGGCGTGAAGTAATTTAAATTGTAATTACTAGAATCAAAACATATAACCATCAAAAAAGCATAAGCAAAATGCAAAATGAGTACTCCTTCCACTATTTGGTTTTATTTTGTTCAATATTTAGAATTAGAAGGAAACTTGTGATTGATATTTGTTATTTTTGTTCACTCTTATTTTGACAGGTCACCAAGGTCACAATGCAAAATCTGGACTATAAAATCCTGTTCCTTTTATTCTGCATTCTATACCTCGCTGCTCTCTGTGAGGGACGCCCCATAAGGTAATTCCAGTATCTATCTCTTCTTTTAAATCAATTAAAATGACTTTCCCTACAAGTTAATTCCCAAATTTATACATTTAGTTAATTGGTACAGTCTATTGTTGCACAGTTAAAGTATATCTTATGATTCTGTGTGCAGAAAAAGAACGGTGAGTGAAGTTCAGCTTATGCACAACTTTGGGGAGCATAAGCAGGTGCAGGCGCGTCAGGAGTGGTTGCAGTTGAGGCTCAGGGGCATCCACACCGCCCCTGCCCGGGACAGCAGCGAGGAGGTAGACTGGGCAAAGAGCAGATTACATCCCGAGGAATTGCCCAACCTGACACCAGAGGAGATCCAGTACGCTTTGAACTATTTGGAAAAGCTCCTCAAGTCAAAGCAATCATGATTTTGATTGATTTTATTGGATTTTATTGGACTTTTTAAAATTCGACCAACAATTTCTTACAGACTACTTCCTTCACACTTTCATGTAATTTATTTTAACTTTTTATTTATTTGAATTTTTGTAATTCATATTTATTACACTGATGAAAGGAGGTGACTTGACCAGTCAAATGTTTTGTCACAAATCTCTTGTGATTACCCTGTGCACTTTTAGCTATTTCGCTAAAACATATTTGTTTTACTTCACCAAACTCAAGGAGGTAAAAAAGTTGGACCAACAAGCATTCCTTTGACTTTAAAAATCAATTTTATGTTATTTAAATTATAGCCTATAGTCTAGCATGAGTACAATGTAGAGCTAGTTGAAATAATTTGACTTTGATTTGACCTAAACTTACGTGCCTACACGGCATATAGGCTAAGGTTATGTTTAATAATAGACTACCCACATCTGTGTAGAAATAAACAGTATATTTCTAAATCATTGTCATCTGATGAGCATTTATGTCATATGTCAGTTGTATACAACCTGTAAATGAATAAAGAATGAGTGAGTTGAACAGTTGTTGTTGTTGTTGTCATCTGTTCTCTCCAGATGTAGTGGACTGGCCCACGGACAGTGTTGTTATCTCGCGATACGTTGCACGTGATCTGCGCTTTCTCAAACCAAAACAGTCCACAGCCAAGTGCAGTTCATGTAGCTAAATTAAGCTAGGAGTTTCTACGAAAACTTGTCTTTTGTTTTATGTTCTACCCATTTCTTTGGCGTATACTGCCATTACTGGACTGTTTCAACAACCGGTCACAACTTCAAGTCGGAATGTAACGCCAGGAGGTAACATTACCTTGTTTAAACTGCTGTGGTGAAAGTACAAGCTAACGTTAGCTAACGATAGCCACGTAACGGGCGGCTTTGTGTTTAGCCTAGCAGACGCTAACATCACAAGCTAACAGAAAAGTCACAAATCCTGTTAGCTGCTCTGAGGTCCCCGTAAAGCAGCATATAGAGAGTCTTCCTGCTCACTACATTGTTGGGAAGTTAATTTACAACCACATTTAAATGCAAAAACGGTAGTTTTGGGTGTTATCCAGTGACTTAAATTGAACACTAGCAGATTTGAGAGCAGAGGCAGTGTCACGTCAAGTTTTTAATTCTTTATCTTTATTAACTTTATAAATGTACTGGAAGCTAACATCACTGTACTGACATAACTGGAATTTACCCCTAGATAATGTGGCGTCAGCTAGTTGGTTCAGGGGCTATGTTGTTTCAGAAATATATTAATCTTAAATTAAAAACGTATCCAGTTCTATGTCTATGAACTAGATAATGTTAACACTGCTTAAATCTCTGCTCTTTGCTGAAACACATTTTGCAGTTTATTAATTTTAGCTTGTAGGAACATCTATATACTAATTAATTTTACAGCACATGTTAGCTATATTGCAGCAATTTCCATTCATTTGAGGTAAGTGATTTGCACATTGGTGACAGTATAGATTCGATATAGTTTGATAGATACTCATGACAAGTAATGTCCTGAAGTTTATTACTACACTTAATCTTATACCAAAATTAATATAATTTCATCACCCTCCACAATAGTTATCATTGTTGTGTTGAGTTGTGGTACTGACAGATGTTACAATGGTTAATCCCTGCATGCATTATCTGAAGAGATTAGGAATTTAGTGGTATCAACTAAGCTTTTCCTGTATATGTAATGGACCTGCCTTAGCTAGCAGAGACCCTCGCTTAGAGGCTGCAAATTGATAGGGACCGCAAATTAGTTTAATGCCCTATATACACATTTGTAGACTTGCCTGTGTATGTAACAGTGTTTATCTAGGTGGTCTCTGTCATATAAACAAATATATAGATGTGAAGTAGTGTGGATTTTCCAATAATTCAACTTGAAATGTTAAGTTGTTTGAAGACCAATTTAGAACTGATATTTTGAAATAACGAGTTAAATGAATTAACTGTTGATAGTTCATCAAACTCAATAAATTAAGGTTTTAAAGTGACATTGTTTAAAAGCTAGCAAACATTCCAGCATGCATTGTTTGAGTGTTTTTGGGAGAGGAAATGCTGATGTTGACATTTCCTATTGAAACTTTGTGTGTGTGTTACTTTTAAAAGTAATTGTGGCTTTTTTGTTATAATAATAAAATTGACGCTAACAATGATGAATATTAATATTGAATTTAGTTCCAACCCCAGTGTCCTTTTAAAAAATTACATGTTGTAGTTGTGCTTCACTTCTTAAGCTTACTTAACTGAGGTGTTATTAAGTAAGCTTGATTCAAAACCTATAAAACAATATTGAACTATTTTTATTATCGTTCTTAAATTCCAACTGTATTTCGTTAGATTACATTTTCAAATCAACAGGGAAAACTTCTAAGTTGGATGAACTCAGAAGGATTTAGTGGCCATTGTTCTAAAATATCTAAAATATGATAGCAGGTGAGCTGTTGATGATTGTAATAGGCAAAACTGGTTGATGTGGGTGTGATATTGAGAGAAATTGACATTGTCTATACAGTTCCTCATGCAGTCATCTAAAAGCAGTTAATAATGCAGTTACTCTTAAGACTATGTTGTGTTCTTATATAACGTGTTGATTGCGCTTTGCACTTGCTTGGTTATGGTAAAATAAAGGAAACATTTGGGAAATTAGTGGTATTCCTTCAGACATGTATTTGAAAGGTTTTCATGTTTTAGTATTATTACCATAATAATCATTATTATTTTGTTGTTGTATATTTTAATTAAGAAGGGTAAACTGTCCTAGACAGTCTTGCAGACAAAGCGCAAGTGTCCGTTTAATGCTGCGTTGAAACGATGTTGGAAATATTGCTATTGCTGGGACAGTGTTGTCTGGTTTGTAAGAACAGTTCCAATCACACACTTGGACAAATCGAGGTTTTTTTGCAGCATCTTCGGGTGAGAGTTGTTCAAGAGATATACGTACCATATCATGTAGGGTACTGGACAAATGGCGTTATATTGCTAAGTTGATAGTGCATGTTATTATTAACTAACAGCGTCCGTAAAATACCCTACTTGTGCACGGAGCACTTAGAAGTAGAATCTTACGAGGAGCCCGTGAAGGCAGCATCGCTCTGATTCAGGCAAGCACGCGGCCATTCACAGTTTGAGGTCCCTCCGGTGACTCTGAAAGACTCGCCGGTTACGCGTCTCCCTCGCCCTGTCACACACATTTACAGCCTTTGGGTCGAAGCGGGGATTTTACCAGCCGAGTTAAAGTCCGGATCGAGTGTGTAAAACGATGCTGATGAAGTTGGAAAGTAATGAGCGAGGATGCTGAAGCTGCCCGCAAGCCCGCTTTGTTCGGAGGAGCGCAAGGCTTTTGTACCGCTGTCATCCCGCAGCTCATCCCCTGCTGCTTTGTCTTCACTTGGCCCTCTCATTCTGACCGGTAGGTGCACATCCGCTTTTAAAGCACCGACTATTAAGATCTGCCATTGTGTTACATGTGCACACTCTTAGTGTCCGCCTCATGATGATTTGTTGTAATTTGAGGAATTATAATATTGCCCTAAAAGGAAAATCACGGACTGTATTATCCTTGATGGGACACTGTCACAGTCTTCCGTGCTCAGTAGACAGTAAATTGTTATCTTGTGATATCTTTTTATATGTAAAGGGAATTTTTTGTGAGAAACTGCCAATATATTCCCATACAACATACAGTATACACATTTTTATTTTTATCATGTCTCAAATGATAGTGTTAGTATTACTATTGTAAAGGCGCATTTCCCAGTTTTCTGTATGATATTCAGCATCCTTTTGCTGTTTTTCAACCCAGACTGCTGCACTGAGCAGCCTCCTGCCTTTGCCCATCAGTGTGTGAGCAGCCCCTAAATAATAGATGGGACCCTCACCAGTTGGGGCTCTCACCTCATGCTTTTAATAGACTGCCAGGACACTAAGCAGTTTTGTGAGTTATTGTGTCTTCAATGAGCTGGTGAACTTGACTCATTTTTATCCCATTAAACCTTCACACAGAGCTTTTGTAAGCACTCCAGGCTCTTGGCCTATTCAGCAAAAGAAAAGGGTAAATCGTGGTGTCGAGGGGGTGGTGCCCACTAACAGGAAACTGGACGAGTGAAATGTTAGCCCCGTAGTCTTGTCTGGCTGTGTGAAATCTTGGCTGCTACTATAGATTTGCATTGCCATGTGAAACATGAGAAAAGCTGCCTGCCCTGAGTGAAATATTGCCTCCTCAGTTCCTTTGTTCCCTCTACCCTGCCGGTCTTCTCAATGGCTGGTTGCCTGTTTGGCTGCAGGACTGGATTTAGTTTTTATTATCCATTTTCTGTCAAGCATTAAAATCTCATTGCAGGTAAAGCAGGTGTTTATGCTGTATCAGACACTAGAGTGACTACACACAACACAGTAAAAGCCTGGAATTAAATCAGTCATGTCTTGCGAAATCACTTAACTGTTGTGGTTTGACGAAGAAGACCTAATTGTTTATGGCAATATTATCAGAAATATAGAATATAACCTTGGTGTAAAGGTTTGGTTGGTAAGATTTTCATATGTTTATAGAAGCTGAGAGAGTTTGAGCCAGAAGGAGGTGTGTGCACCTTTGTTGCTTTCTTCAGGTGATATGATAAATCTCATCTTTAATGACTTTGCCAGCCTCGGTTTTAAATGTCTCTAAAGCTGACATGTTGTAAACAGAAAAAGATTCAGGTCTTGGTCTTGCTCTTTGATTTCTGAAACATAACCCATCAGCGTTCAGAATTCAGGAGTTAACCAGCATCACGTGCATTAATTTTCTCTGCATTTATAATTCTGATCTTATTAAATCATTTGTAAATTAGATAAGTCTTTTGTTTTTGTGTTTTTTCTACATGATTGTGTCTTTGTCGTCACAGACCACCTGGTGTCTTCAAACAAAAATGAATCTGTGACCTTGACTGAGGCATTAGTAGGAATTCGAGGTGCAGTGCTCACACCTTGTTGATCAATTTTGCCACCAGTTCACAGGTTTTTGCTGTCTCCATTCTGCTCTGCCTGGCTGCCCACCCAGACAGTTAACCTGTTAGCCACTCAGTCAGTCTGTTAGTCAGCCAGCAAGCTAGTTCTTACATACACTGCTTTTCAGCCGCCCAGCATGTTCAGATCTGTAACTATCCAGGGAGGCATCGCTTATGTTTACAGCTTTTTTTATTTATTTTATTTTTTAGCAGAACATTATATAGATCCAACGTGACGAAATCTGAATCTGTGACGTAGGACAGGTCTTTATTGTGGCATCGTCTAGGAGGCAGTGAGCTGGTCCTTTATACTTCACTAACTCCATTTTAAAATAATGAAAGAAAATCTCTTTCTCTCCCTCCACTCCTTTTTGCTCCCATTTTCCATCTCTCCAATGCCATCGCCTACAGTAGATGGTCATCATCATATTTCATAGCAGCTCCTCTCAAGAGACAAGCCTCTCTTCATTACTGAGACCTAGATACTTTTCTGCCTCATACGATCAACACCATTGATCAGACATGCAGCTGCACTGTCACAATCAAATTGGAACTTGAAGCTGACTTCCTGCTTACAGTGGTTGTGATTGTTTTTATTGCTTTCACAGTGTACTACAGTTAACAGTTGCTTTAAAATAGGAATATTTAATATAAAATTAGGTTTAAATAACTTAAATTTACATTTGTATTGAATATATAGTGTGATTAATTTAGGAAATCAGCAAAACCAATATATATAAAAAAACATTTTAAATTAAACCATATGTCCCTATTGCAGTACTCCATTACTATTTCAGAGAAACACAAGGGGTACTGGTGCATCCATTTATGAAATTAGGATAAGATAGCTAATAATTACAAATACTGTAACTATTAATTCAGCTCGTACATAAAGAAGCAGTATGTTTAATACACTCACAATTTACTCATGTTGTTATAATCACACAGTATATCTAACTACTACTACTACTAAGACATTACTGCCAGTATTTACTTTACTACATATATTTCAGTTCACAGTTGATTGGATAGTAGTCACAAATTAATTTAAATTGGAGCTTTAAAAAATTAGTTCATTGATGGTTGTCAGAAATTTAATCAACTATTTTGGTAATCAATTAATTATTAAAAAAATTACAAAAATGTGATTATCACAATTGTTGTTGTTCTGTAGCCCTGTTAAATGATGATTTAAAAAAATAAACATCAAATTTATTACCAGAACAAAATTCACATACTTTAGCAGCCTAAATATAATACCAATATACTGTACTGTATAAAACAAAGTCACATGTACCTTATTATTTCATATCATATATTACATAAATGTATTCTCTAATTTATTTCAAATGTCTTTTTTGGTTCTAACTGATATCTGACAGTTTTAAGCAACTTTATTATCTTACTACAGACCTGTCCATCTTAGGAAGTATCAAACTGTTAAAAACCCTCGAACACCAAATTTTAATCCCATTCACTTTTTAATTTGAGTGTGTACCTTTACTGCATATATCCTGTGCGTGTTTAAGTAAGTCCTTTCTGAAATGGAGGGTAGCTCTCTTAGGGATGCTTTTCTGCCTCTGGGAAAAACAACAACACAGAATTACAGAGAACCGCCACAGAAATCATTACTCACTGAGTTATTGTTACCCATCAGTCAAAACTCTGAGGCCAGTAAACGGGCCATTTCTGTTAGTTGGAACCTTAGTGAGTTCCACTCACTCCCGACTGATTCACTTGAATGCACTAGTAGATACCGGGGCAGAGTGTGTGTCTTTAGCTGCACACTGAGGCTAGTTTGGTGTTGATCCTATTTCTGCATCACTCAGGCCCTGTAAGGGTTTACATGACTTGTCTGCAGTCTTTTACAGGCTCACGTAAAAAGCTTGGCAGTCAAGGATATGTTTCCATTTGTTTCCATTAAGTCTCACCAAATGTATTTAGTGTTGTCTTGTTTGAAAAAAAAAAAATCTGTTGCTACAATATTCAGGAACAAAGTAGTGTGGTGTTGACTTAAGTTTCAAAGAGATGAACAACCTGCTCAAACTTTCTCCTCTCCCTCATCAGTGACCAGCAGTGTGGTTTGTCAGTGTTGGACTACAACCACCAGCAGCAGCCACAGCAACAGCAGGTCAGCACCATGAGTCTTTATGGGGCCGGCAGCAGTGGCGGTGCTGTCGGTGGAGCGAGAGAAAGAGGAGGAGCCGAGCATTACCGAGAGCAACGACGCCGCTCCAGCGATCGCTCGCGTGAATCGTCCCATGAACGAGGAGAGAGCCAGCTGACTCCTTGCATCAGGAATGTTACTTCTCCTACTCGACAGCATGGTGAGAAAATCGAGTTTGTTGGCCCATTGTTGCCTTTGTCTTCATCTCTCAACACCACAAATGCATTTTATTTGATGCCTAACTTGGTGTGTTCTCATCTCTCCCACAGACCGTGAACGTGGTGATGGAGGCTCGTCCTCTAGATCCTCCAGTCCTCGTCCTCCTAGGGTTTCTCTTCCTTATTCTCACGTTGGAGGATCTCTGAATGGAGGACACATACCTCGTTCACTGGGCCCTCCTTCAGTTGATCATCACTCCAAGACTTGCGATAGGATCTATGTGTATGATCTCTGCAGTAAAGAGGGGCATCGCGGTGGACTGAGACTGGGAGAAAGAGTGACACTTATTGTGGACAATACAAGATTTGTGGTGGATCCTGCCATCTTCACAGCTCAACCTAACACCATGCTGGGCAGGTAATGACTGACTGATGTATTGTAGGTATTGTACTTGACATGTCCTTCCAGCATCCAAACCTACAGATAGATGCTCAGTTTTAAAGTTACAGAAACTGCTGTTCTTACACTCAACTGGTTGGTTTTCAGGATGTTTGGTTCTGGCCGGGACAACAACTTTACGCGTCCCAATGAAAAAGGAGAGTTTGAGGTGGCTGATGGCATCAGTTCCACTGTCTTCAGAGCAATCCTGGTGAGAAATCATATGTAGCTCATATATCAGCTACTACACTATACAGTATATATAGGCACAGTCTGCTTCTCTGTCTCTTTTTCTTCTTCCCCTCTTTGGGAGTTCAAAACTCTTCTAAAAACATTTTCTATTTCATAAGACCTATTTCTCGTGAAAAGTTAATGATAAGCTCTAAATTTTAATATCTATTTTATATGATGATGTGGTTTTAGACAAGAAGCAGCTGAATACAGTCACTCAAGAACATAAAGCTTACTAGAGAGTCTTAGATTGTAAAACTGCAATACCAGTTCTGATTTTAAAAGGCACTGCTGATGATCAATAGATTAGGGTGATCATATGTCTGATGAGAATCTGTGGAATATTAATATATGTCACATTTTAGTGGGTTTCTTTAATACAGCATTTGTATCACACATACCAATGAACAGTGGCTATAGAAAGCATTCAGACTTGTACTTATCATTGTGTTGTGATGTAATTTTATTTTGGTTTTGTGCATTACTCTACACTCAATAACCCATAGTGAAAATGTGACACAAAATGCCTTTTGAAATGTTAGTAAAGTCTAAAATCTTAGTATTCAGGTTCTTTCCTGTGGCACCAAATTGTGGTTTAGTTGTGTCTTGTTTGCTTCATTACCCTTGATGTGTCTGCAACTTGACTGGAGCTCACCTGTGGCAAATTACACAGACTGGACTTAGAGGGAACTCTCAGTAGATTGCTGAGGTGTGATTTGTCTTAATAACGGTAAAATGGAAGAAGAAGAAGTCTGGCCGAAATGAGTAACAGGACAATAGTTATTATGGTCAGGGAGGTGCCCAAGATCCCAGCAGTCTTTTGAGCAGAACTTCACAAATCCTTTGCAGAGATGGAAGAATCTGGCAGGCCATCCTCAGCAGTGAATGGTTTCTTAAACAAGAGATTTCACTTTAAGATTTGTAATGAATGCTATGGTGAGGACCGCAGCTGGAGGGCAGGAAGTGATTTTTCTACACTCTCACTCGTAAATACCAGTGGTTCGCTTAATTTAAGTTTGCTCGACATTTTGTGATACCAGCTAATGTATCAGATAAATAATAATGATTTCTCAGGAGGGAAGCTGAAGACTGCTTTCACTGCAGTTATTTGAGTTATTTACAAGTAGTCTAGTCACTTTCACTAAACTTTTGAGAGTGGTTAACCTAAATTAATTAAACAACAGTAACGTTAACATGGAGGGAAAGCAGTGTTTAAATACATCTCTGGTAGCTAACACTAGCCAGCCCTAATGAAACAACTTAGGTTAACAGCGATGGTGAGGTTTTAGCAAGTGTAAACCCACATTTAGCGTCACTGGTAGATGGGGTTAAACCAACACCACGTGTTCTGGAAGTTGAGTCATGGCAACTGGACTTCCTTTAGTTAGTTGAAACGTTTCGCTACTCATCCAAGTAGCTTCTTCAGTCATGTGTTGTCCAAAATAACTGACAGCAGGAGTTAAACTTAAAGCAAGGAAAGTCTCCTCACAGTTAATGTTAGCAATAAACTAACTAAAATAACTACAGTGAAAGCAGTCAGCTTCACTCCTGATAAAATTGAATCTTTATTATTTATGTGATACATTAGTTGGCATCACAAAATGTCACTCTACGCCAATTAAAGTTTTTCCCCTCCAGAATATCATAGATATACACTGTCCAGGAAAAAAGGCACCACCTGGATTTGTCCATCTCTTATGCCCTGCTTTTTATCTTCTGCCCTCCATCTGAATTTTGCTAATTATTATAGTGACATGATTTCAACTGAACTATTATAATTAGTTTCCAAACAGATGATAATCAAAACAGCGTATGTGTCAGAATAAGCTCCATTGTTACTGCAACATTAAAGTTATAAAAAAGCATCAATTATTATAATTCAGTATTATCATATACATTGATGTGCTTGTGATAGTTAAAGTATTTTTGGAGCTAGTACTTTTGTACTTTTACTTAAGTAACATTTTAAATGGAGGACTTTTACTTGTAACAGCATAGTTCTACACTGTGTTCCTGCTACTTTTACTCAAGTGAATGATCTGAGTATTGTTTGTTGCACTGCAGTCAAAAAGCTACAGATGCAGGAATGTAGTATGTGATTCAAAAGGGTTCAGTGTCGTAACACACCATGGTTGGCCAATGACCAGTGACAGTAAGAACCAGTGAGCTGACTGTTCACAGTCTGTGGCTTTCTGGCAGGTCAGCTGAGTGAATGAATACATTAGAAGAGCAACAGAGGTGACAAAAGCAGGCTATGATGATGTCCTCAATTTTTGTCTTCATTTTAGTAACATTCAAATACAAGAATTACTTCACAACATAGTCATTCGTAACTAAGAAACGTGACGCCATCTGTGTTGAGCAAGAGTGGTGGAACAAAACACCTGTCACCTATTAACAGAATTACATTGTTTGTATCCCCTCTCTTTCACCACAACATGACCACGAGACTATTCAAATCCTGTGTAATGATAATACTGTAAGCTGAAATATCTTTAATGTAGCAGCAGCCAGAGCACATGTCTGATCATCTGTGCTCATGCCTGTTGATTAGCAATGACAGGAACATCATGTGACGTTCACAAGAGAACAAATCGTGGCGGCAGCACAGACACAGGTCACAGTTCACAGGTCACATCAACAGTCCTCCAGTGTGGATGGATTAGATTCTTAAAAGCATTTCTGGTTACCTTTTGCTGACATAATGCTTCCACAATCACATATCCATCTGCTCTTTGTAAGTGCATCACTAAATGGCTAATAATTGCTTGATTGTGGTTACAACTTAATGGATAGTGGCAGGAGTGTGTTTGCCTTGTGCCAAGAAACACAGGCCAAGGACACAAGACAGCGAGTGTCTAGAAAGGTAGAAAGGTAGAAAAGGAAGTGCCAGAGATCTCTCTCGGGAAACAGCCGCTGGCAGCGTTTCCTTTGATACAAGCTGCACAGCACACAGAGAACAGAGAGGAGAGAAAGTGGAGCAGGGAGGGACTGTGATGTTGGCAGCTTTCCTTTTTTTTTTTTCTGTCCAGTCCTCCTCCCCCTTGTGCTTTCTCTCTCTCCCCACCGTGACGTCGCTGTTGCTACATTTAACTTTCATCACCGCTCGCTCTTCATCCCTCTCCCTCCTCTTCTTCATCTCTCTCTCACTCTTTCCTCTCTCTCTGCTGCCTGTGTGAGTGGAGCAGCATCAGTAATGGCGTCTTGCTGTTTCTCCAATGCTTGTGTGTGCGCCTGAATGCTGGCCATTCTGCAAATTTGTTCATTTCTCTTTGTGCGTGTGTGTGTGTGTGTGTGTACTGCTGCTGACAATGGCAGGACTACTACAAGTCGGGAATAATCCGCTGCCCAGATGGCGTTTCCATTCCTGAGCTGAGGGAGGCATGTGACTACCTCTGTATCTCCTTCAACTACAGCACCATTAAGTGCAGAGACCTCAGTAAGTATACCGTGCATGTGCCTGCTGCCTGTTCAGCTGTCCGAACCACTTAAATCTGCAGACTGATGTAGTTCCTTGTCTTGTTGATGCACTGAGTTTGGTGAGTGAACAGCGCAGATCCTAAATTGTTATTGTGGGACTATATGTATCACCACATTTCATTTCTAAAAAGGTGCATTTGGACATCAGTAGATGTATTGTCATGTACTGCAGCTTTCATTCTGATGTAGACACACAAATTATCATTGTAAATGTTTTGATTGGCTTATTGAGGAAGCCTAATGTAGCTGTTTGTTTACCTCAGCGTTGCTTGCTGAAATTCATTCCTGATGCTCCTGTGACATCGTGCACCTGCATGGAATTATCGGTCACAATGCAACGTGCTACATGTGTGTGTTGCAGATATTTAGGTTGTTATTCTGCATGTTGGTGCCTCTTGTTTGTGTCTGTGTGTGTGGGAGGAGCACAGGCTCCTGTGCGCGCGTGTGTGTGTGTTGGGATCTAAGTAGGTCATGATTAGCCATGAGATTTAATGCTTGTTATGCAGGCACACAACCAACCGAGGCAAGCAGGTCTCACTCTTGTACACACAGGATGTTCTTTTTGGTTTTTAATAATTAGTTTGTTGTTGTTTAATATGAAACAAATTTCTCAGTCTAATTAATCAGTGTCTGATCAGAATAAACCCATGATACAGACATACATATACACATACATATATTAGAACCAAATATATTATGTTTAAGCCGTGCAACAAAGGTTACATTTAGCTGGTGATGGGAAGTGGTGCAGCACTGCATGTGTTTTATTAGTTGTAGAACCAGAACTTTCCGTAAGAACACTGCCACGCTCAGAGGAATACTTTGCACTGCAGTGGGGATACATTGGTCTGTTTACTGTTCACAGGAACTCCCTCAAATCTCAAACCGTGTAAAGCCATAAACTTTGTCCAAACAGCCATTAAGACACGAGAGGGGGAACACGGAAGCTATTGCGTTTACTTTAACATCCCCACGACCTTACCTAGTTGCAATGAAGGAGAAGAATAATAAAACCAGTACCACTGTGTTGACTGGTTTCTGGTTGTGGATGTAGTCGGTGGTTTTTTGTTTCTGCCCAGAGGCTCATTTGACCTATTCTACAGCTAGAAAATAATATCAAGGTGTCACTCAAAGGTGGTGTTTGTTTACATTCTCTGTCTGTCACAGTCTGAGATTACATTTCTATTTATTTGTTAACAGTTGTCTTCTTCCTTGAATTTAAATGTGTTTGAATGTTTGTCAAATCATTTAACGTGTATTGTGTCCAATAATTCCCTGTGGTTTAACCCTATGGTATAAAGTAGTATTTAGTTACCCTGGTTGGAAAAGTAAATGAGCACAGTATCATTTCATCCCTCAGGTGCCCTTATGCACGAGCTGTCTAACGACGGGGCCCGGCGTCAGTTTGAGTGTTACCTGGAGGAGATGGTGCTGCCGCTGATGGTGGCCAGCGCTCAGAGCGGAGAGAGGGAGTGTCACGTTGTGGTGCTCACTGACGACGACGTGGTGGACTGGGACGAAGAGTACCCTCCACAGATGGGAGAGGAGTACTCCCAGAGTAAGATTACTATCACGTTGGCTTTAAGTTGTCCAGGGTAACGGTGCAGCAGGTGATCTGTTTTTGATAGCAGCATGTGAGCCTCATAGCTAGGTCACAATAATCTGATGCAGGTCATGCTCCAGTTACCAGAAACCAGGTTAAGATGTCTTCTGTTATGAAAACAGGTTACTGTGGCATGAACACTTCCTGAGGTTGCGGCACACTTTCCATGTCTGTTCTCACGCTAGCTTTGTTTTGTTATTTTTTAGATTTAGATTAACATTTTCTGTTGCTTCATGCCCTTACAGAAAAGGAAAGTAATGTAAACAAACCCACTTTATGATAAGGCATACACCTGTTTGCTCTGATGAATGCTTTTACTAATGGTTAATCATCTACCAGTGCTTTATTGACCTTCTTTCCACCCTTTGTATTTCCTGTTCATTGATTTCACCTACTGTTGCTATTGCCGGTAGCAGTGAGCTATACATCTTCCAAGCTGGGATCTACTAATTTGAGGTTAAATGATCTGACACCACCAAATCCACCTCCCACATCATATTGACAATAGCTTACAAACAAGCTCAACTAGCCTACTGTGTGTTGCAGCAGCAGCAGCACAGCTGGTGAAAAGCAGAAAAGAAAAGAGTTATGATGCAAGTCAGTATACAAGAATGAAACGTCTTCAGCGTGCGTGATCCATCTGCGCTGCTACAGTTGACAGTGAAGTCGTTCCTGTTCATCAGTGTGGCATGATATTGGTACACTTAGGTTGTAGCAGGTGTCACGTTATAACATGGTCATTTTAAATTCTTGACTGTGTCAGATTTTCTCTCTAAGCACAAATAATACCATCACATTACGTTGTTTGATGGTAGATTACACAGTTGCACATATTAATAGTTAGTGTAAGTTGGTGGTGAATTACTACTAACTACTTCTACTCTGCCAACAGTCATCTACAGCACCAAACTGTACCGCTTCTTCAAATACATCGAGAACAGAGACGTGGCCAAGTCTGTGCTGAAGGACAGAGGACTGAAAAAGATCCGGCTGGGAATAGAAGGTACAGCATCTCCTTCTTCTGTGTAGTCTCCACTACAGTATATACAGTATGCAGTATATAATGTATGGAAATAGATCATATAATCTGGACCTGAAGTCAGGATTATTGGAATTAATTCTTTTATGAGAATCTGGCTCAGGTCACATCATCTGACAACTGGACATATTCACTTCTGTAGATTCTCCTCAGTTGTTTATCTCCACAGTTACCCAACTGTAGGATCGTAGAAACAGTTTCACTGTCCTGAGTTTAAGTCATGACCCTGTAAACACCCGAGGCAAAGGTTTCCACTCTACTCTACTACTCTAATGAAATCAAATCAAAAATGTGTTTTTCTTGACACATTTTGATGAAGTCGCTCAGTGCTGAAAATACTTAAAGGACCAGTTCACCATTTGACCGTTTTCTTGGCCATGAACTTCACTTCTTAGGCAATCGTCTGACAAAAAGGTAGGCTGATCTATGAATAGTGGTGAACTAGGAGGACTAAGACTGGTTTTGTTGCTTTAAGTATTTATGCTATGCTTTGCTAACCAGCTGTTAGCTCCAGCTACATATTCAGTTAGAGAATGGATGTAAGGCACATTTTCACTCTGATCTACCTTGAATTCCAGGAGAAGCTGTATCCATTTCCTTAAATGCTGTTCTGGACCTGGCTTGATCATTTTTGGTGTTGTGTTTCTTCCAGGCTACCCGACCTACAAAGAAAAAGTGAAGCGGCGTCCTGGAGGTCGCCCAGAGGTCATCTACAACTATGTGCAGCGTCCCTTCATCCGCATGTCCTGGGAGAAGGAGGAAGGGAAGAGCCGCCATGTAGACTTCCAGTGCGTCAAGTCCAAGTCTACTACCAACCTAGCTGCAGCTGCTGCAGACATCCCCCAGGACCAGCTCGTGGTCTTGCACCCTCCTGGGCCGCAGGTGGACGAGTTGGACACTCTACCCCAGCAGCCAGTCGGCGGCGACCCCCAGCATCTGGCACCTGGGCCTCCTGTGCAGGAGAACAGCGTCCCCCCCCAGGTAGCACAGGCTTATGAGAGCCCGAACCAGCAAGCTCAGGACAGTCCGAGCCAGGCGGTGCACAGCCTGGCCCGCAGCACCCAGCAGCAGCAGCAGCAGCAGCAGCAGCAGCAGCACGGAAGCAGCAGCCACACTCATGCCACTTACCACTACGAGCCGGACCCCGACACACCGTCATCCTCCGCATGAGACTGGCTGTGCACATCACCCCCACCTCACCCGACCCACCCTCTTTCCCCGTGTTCACACTGCCAGCAACAAGTGCTTTTATTAACAGCATCGCACGGAGCTAAGTTCACGGCTTTAAACCACCAAAGAGGAAACACTTAAAAGTCTGAGCACCGACTGAGAATCCTACTCACATAAACAGCCAACGAGCACAGAGTCAGCTGTTGTCACTTCTTGCTTGGTTCTTACAGTGTGAACACGAACTTTGTTCCCCTTCACCTCCTCCTCCTCTTTCTCCTCCTCCTCCTCCTCCTCAGTGGTGAAACACTGCTGCTTCGCCTCGTGTTGCACTGCTGCAGCGACCGAACGACAGAACCGTTCAGCAGCCAGTGATAGATAGAAGCACATCAGCAGATCTCAGTTCACCCCGTGTGTTTTTATTTATCTGACTGAAGGAGAGTTCACTTCCATTCTGTGCACATGTGAATAAACAGAGTACTGTATTACATTCTAATAAAGCATACGTGACAGCTGTGAGTGTGCAGAGTGTGTGTTGTGGATTTCACTTGTCAGTGCCTCTTCATGGGTTGTCTGGGGGCCAGTAAGCTTTTTCCTGTGTGTGTGTGTGTGTGTGTGTGTGTGTGTGTGTGATGAAAGAGTTAAGCTTCTGTTTTACACAACATAGATGAAGTCTATTTCTTTTCCTTTGGTTTATACGTTGTTGTTTTTCCACTTTACTCCTATTTCATTCTGGACTGAGCTGCTGTGAGCACATGATGTCAAAAGATGTTGAACACAATGTTTTTCTAATAAATGGTATTCACATCTTTGTCAGTTAGAGCTTCGTTATTTAATGATTCTACGTGGTTAGGTGAAGTAGACGTTTCAAATAAGCAAAAAATAAACACATTTGGACAATAGTGCAAAACTGCCGTGTGCCCTCTCCACGATTTGAGATTCGTAAGATGTGTTTAAGTTCCCTTTCATCTAAAAGCCATAGCGCCTGTCTGGCAGATCAGAAATCCTCCTTACAGTAGATGTTAGACGTGGAACTGTCAGTGACCACTGTCATCATATAAATAAAGAACAAAAACACAAAGACCAGGTTCTGGAAATGAATCCAAAATGTCCAAGATCATCCAAAAACCTGAGTTTAGATAGTAAAGCATGATGCCTGGTTATAGATGAACAGTGTTTAAAACCGCGTTTATTCAATGATAACCTCAACCTGGCTTTAAGATGCTTGATAGGTGATGTACTTCTACACAACTGTAGACGCTGATCTGATCGGAGTGGAATGACGTAGTTTTGGATTTTAATTATTCCACATCCCTGCTGGCGCAGCTTTACACACATTACTGCTTATCTCCATCACATCCTGGAAATCACTGGAGAGACAAGATGAGGGAAGACATTCCTGAGACTTTTGTAGAGCAATACTCGAACCAGACCTAACAGATCCCTGGGCGAAGGTAAATTCATTTTTGAACAGATATTGAAACCGAAGTTCTCAAGAAAGTCTCATTAATGCAAAACCTGCGGAAAAACCCTCAGAGTTTTAACTCTGAGGGTTTGAACTTGATGAAAATAATGTTTCATTGCTGGACGAGACGATGACCTGACTCAGGAATGGGTATCAGAGATGAAATATGCATACGATTCTGATTATTTAATGCACAGTAGTCACAGCTCACGCTTTAAATTTCTTTTTGGACGACAGAGAATCAGCTTTACAGGTTTTTGAGACTCTGAAGTTACTGTCACATATTATTTATCTTTTTTTAAATTGCTAGGGCAGTGTGTGTGTGTGTGTAACTCACTGACCTCCTTCCCGCTGCGTGGTTAACACAGAGCAGCAGTCTTCAGTCTGTGGCAGAGCTTCCAGTAGCTGGATGGCAACAGCACAGAAAAAGCCCAGCAGGCTGCAGTGATTGGCAGGAGGAACAGATGAGGTGGAAAACAGCAACACTGCAAAGCAGCAGTTTTTTTTTTTAAAGAGAAACTCCACAATGACAGAAACAAATAATTTTATTTTAAAAATATTTCACTGCTGATACATACAATACACTCATCATACTCATATATATTTGCATAAAGTATACTCTTAACATGATAATATTTAAAGATTTGATACATTATTGTCGGGGGGGGGGGGGGGGGGTATATCAACAAGGGAAACACTTTATTGTAGTGTGTAGCGTAGAAACATTGAAACAGAAAAACCACTAGAACAGATACAGAGGGGACCTCGCCAGCTGCAGCCTGATTGGTGGAGGACAGGATGAGGGGCGGAGCCTGAGCTCAGCAGGTATTCATTGTCAGGGACAGCACAGGTGAGGTGAGGCGTCCCTGTCTGGACAGGCTCATTTTAAAAGAGCTGTTGAGCCATCGGTTGAGAACTTTCTGCCCATATGGAAAGAACATTTGACATAAATGAGCTCGTTAATTTGAGCCGCTCTTTATTTATTTGCTTATTTTAAAGCCCTCACATAATTGGCCTCGACACGTCTGTGGTATTAAACAGTCCTGACATCAGGGATATCCGTCTCCCTGCTCCGCCGTGCTCTTCTATAATCTGCTCTTCTACGGTCTTTGCACAGCCCTTCAGTTATTCATTTTAGGGGAATGTGGATCTAAAGCTAAATGATCTTTTCCAGTGTATGAAATCAGACAGAGATCCTCCAACATTTACTAAAAAAAGCCTTTTGATATTATTATTATTATTATTATTATTATTATTTTTGCCTGCATGGAGGACAGCGGATGTGGACTCTGCACCACTACTTTATATACAGGAAGCATGTTGTGGAGGGATGTTTTAAAAGCCTGTGTTAACAGGAGGTGTGATTATGGATCATGTAAAACATGTTCCACTGGTCATAGGAGCATCAAAACCATCTAGAAATATCAGAAACAGTGTGAGTGTGGTGTGAGTCCGCTGACATGACATCACTTTTTCTCCAGCTTAGTCTTCAAACATGGCTGACTGTCTTCCTGGGACCCTACACACAATCCTATTATTTTAAATGTCTTGGAGACATTTATGCATTTCAGTACATTTCCTGAAAGGCTTTCAACCTTAAAGATAAAAAGAGAGCCATATTTTCTTTCCATACGGGCAGGCTTGAACTAACTGACAACATAAAGGCCTGCGAGCACCAGGAAGCTGACGAGGTGAAGAGGTCTAGTTGAGGACACTCCTCATCGTGGAGGGAAAAGCAGACACAGAAATGAAGAATTCCATCTGGACGCTCCTGGCCGTCCCTCCTCGCTCTGTCAACCGTCACAGGAAGTGATTCGAGAACGTTGATGGGCTCTGTCCTGCTCTGCTGGATCACCGCCGCCTCCATCTCCAGACGTTTATCTGTTTCTAGACTCTGTCTGCGTTCTAGCCTCTGTGCTAAGTAAGGTAGTTTGTATGCACAGTTAACTGTAGCGACAGTACATCTGCGTATTACAGACCTAATTTATTGTTAATTGGAGGATTGTTTGTAAATCTGCTGTTTATCTGTCACTGCAGAGGCTTTTCTTCCAGAGGTATTTTTGTTTTGTTTGAGCTTCCTCCAACCCCAGCCAAACCACTTGCCAGAGGCCTGTCCTTATTCTCATCGTCTGGGGCTAAATTCAAGTCCACAAACTGATGATTTTCTTTTTAAATATCGAAATTGAAAAGATAAAGGAAATACCATCTCAGGAGGCTGTGCTGACTCAGAAAACTGACCCAGACTTCGTTCTCCTATCGAGGACGTAGCCGACAGTCTAACTGCGTCTGAAGTGCTTCATGTTGGGCTTTGTGTCAAGGGAAGGTGAGCAGGTGGAGACCCTGTGACCCAGACCACCAGGTTTTCATGTTAGCAGGCTGATGCTTTTTAGCCTGCCAGCACGTGTTTAGCTGTAGGAAGCAGCGTGTGAGGAGCAGATCTCAGTAAAATGGCAGTGAAGAACATTTCCTCATGGAGGAGCACTTGAGTCGTGTCTTGGTTTGTAGCTGAGCCGCTGCTCCCACCAGATTCACTTAACCTCGTTTTGTCCTTTGAAGTCGGATTATTTGTAACAGTCGTCAGAGCTTCACCCCCGCTGTTCGATCATCTCCCGCTGAGCCCTCGCTACCAACACTGGGAGAACTTCCAGGGATTTCACAGCTTAAAATGTGCAGGAGAATAAACAGTGGAGGAAAAAGCAGCAGAGGTCGTCACAGGTCCACTCGGGTTTAGGAAACATATCAGATTGAAATAGTAACCAGTGTTGGGCTGAGTTTAGGAACCAGTGTTGCCACTGGTCTCAGGTCTGTGAGTTTACAACTGTTATTGGTGTTAAAGAAAAAAAAACAACACTTACTTTAGTTTAGTCGACATGGCAAAAGCCCCGACTGCTGGATAGCAGCTAAACTTACTCTCTTGCTTACAGTATTATCTGCACTCAATCGTAACCCCTGAATTTTGTTTGTTTTTTTTAGTCCAACTACACATCATCTACACACGTATCTTCTGGATGATGTAACCAATCCCATGAACCATTTCTCTATCATAACCTTTTTTGATTGTAACAGGGTTTATGTCCGCATCCATTAAACTCTCCACTGCTCTGTTCTGCAGTTTCTACTGTTGAAAATCATCTGCAGCATCTTCATGTTTGAAAACGCTGCGACCTGCTGACTGGCTCTATAATCGTATAACCGTGATGCCTGATGTATCTAGGGCTCATGGTCTAATAAAATCTTACATTTTCAAAAACAGACTTATACTAGTACTTATCTTAATGTGTAAAGTAAATCACACGAAATACTCTTTCAGGGATGTCAGAAATCTCAGTGGGACTACAGCTCTCTATGTATCTATGTGCCACTCGTGTGCTCAGGGACTTAGTCAGGACTCAGATTCTATTGACCTAGAAAGAGAGTTGCATCTCCATTTGGGTCAAATCGTACCTTTACATCACATCTTGGCATCAGTGTGGACCTGTGAAGACCTCTACACAGCACGTTCATATGAATCACTGTGCTTCATGAGTATCACTTTGGGATAGCTTTTGAAATTCCAATTTGCATCTTCCACAGATGCTGCAGGCAGATCGGATTTGTTTAAAACTAGTGTTTAACACTGCGTTTTAAACTCTGAGAACATACAGAATCTGCTCTACTGTGAAAATAGAGCTTAGTGAACATGAGCTTTAGGAAGCTCAGCGGTAGCTTGTGCTGTTAGTGCTGTTAACATTCATGAAGGTTAAGGAAACAGCAGCTAGGTGGCTTTTTGTCAGTATGTAAATTAACTGAAATACATGTATGTGGAATTCGAGGACTAAAAGACTTCTTCCGAGCGGGTTCAGATGACAAACCGCCATGTGCTCATTTCCTGCTTCACTTGGCCATTTTCAGGCGGAGTGGACCACAGCCACGGAGACTTGAAGGTATAGTTAGAGATGTTGAGAGAGCTGTGGCAAAAAGGCAGAAATCAAGTGCTCCCCCCACCCTGGTACCCTCCAGGCTACATCGATTTTAACCATCGTCCATGAATGTCTCATGAGTCCTGTGTTGGTTCAGGGGTTGGCGATGACAAGGCCCAGAGCCACTGGTGGACTACGTTCAGTCCATCAGCGGACACGTTAGCACCACAGACCTGTAACTTGTGATTCCATTTGCTAGACGTAAGTAAAGGTCCCTCGCTACGGCAATGTTAGTGAATGCCGCATCTACAGACAACTAACAGCAAAAAATGATCATCTTAGCACCTCAGTGTTATATATAAAACCTTTTTGCCTTGATGAAATCCAGGTCCACCTACGGGGGGTGATGAATCAAAAAGGAGGAGTAAAACGTGAACAGCAGGGACAGCCTCCCAGACTGCACTGTACTGTACTCAACAACGCTCAGAAGCGCAGTCTTCTTTTTTGAGTTGGGAACAACATAAAGTATTAATAGTTTCATTTAAGATGAACATTTTTTCAGTGTAGTTGTTTGCAAGGGTGGAAGGAAAAATGGCAGCCACAGTTCAGACTGACCCAACTCTCTCCATCAGTGGCTCTGGTGCTAAGAGGGAGTCTCTTTCTCTCCATCCCTCGCTCCCCCTGCTTCTTCCCTTCCAGCTTCTTCACAAAGGCCAGGGCAGGTCGCTGAAGTCGACGGGGCCGCCCAGGCCGGCGTCCGCCTCCAGCAGCGACATGATGACGGCCATGGCTGCCTCGTCGTTGCTAGGGCTGCTGGAGCCGGGCTCGTCCATAATGTCTATGCTCAGGTGGGAGTTGTCACCTGGATGGAGGTTATTGAGAATCAGTGTTTGTAAAAATAAATATATGTATGTATGTAGCTGATGAATCAGTAACCAGGTGTTTGTGTCTGACTCACTCATGATGGACTGGTTGGAGTAAGGGTAGCCTACAGAATCAGGTCCAGCAATGATGCCTGTGCTCGGCAGCTCGGGGGTCCCTCCATTCTGAATCTACAGAGATGACACACATGCACCCAACGTATCCGTTTACTGAGAAACAGATCAGATTCTAACTGAGCTGAAGAAAGTTTCAGTCTCCACATGTGTGTGTGTGTGTTACCTTCTTGCCCCCTGGGGAGCAGGTGTCAGGTGGAGGAGTGCTGGTGATGTTCAGAGGGCTGGAGCCGCAACTGGAGGGGGAGGAACCCCGAATCCTGAGTGGAGAGACACATGGCTGCATTAACTCTACACTTCACAATGCTGTCTTACAGATCTGACCACCTCACTGACCCAAAACACCTGCACCAAGACATAGGTATCAGCCCCAACTTCAATAAGCTGTAGTAAAATCCAGAACCTAACCTTAACTATGTGACATACATGCTATTTATTTTTTAACATTTGCACAGGAATTTGTCAGGGTTGCCGTGACAATAAGTGCATGTCACATCCTTCAGTGGAGAAAATAGCACAGCGACTATCTGAGTCAGCATTCTGGACGTAGAACTAAGCAGACCAGCTCACACTGTCCTATTTTACACCATAAATAGCTTGTGGTGCGGTGGCTCACTTTCTGACATCTCATTTACAAATGAATTCCAGTGTACGGTAAAAATGAGGCCACAGAGATGTTCCATCAGAGGACCAACAACTGTCTTCAGCTTGACTGGCTTTCCATCTCTCTTGCTCTCACCTCTGGATCTCCATCACTTCCTCTGCAATCATGCGTCCGATCTTGCCGGCTCCCGCTCTCGTGCCACCAGGAATGCCAGGCACAGTCTGCAGCGCCCTCCTCCCCCCACCTACCAGTCAAACAACAATCAGGAAAAGAAAATGTGAATGACAAGGAGTGTGTTTGTTTTGGTTTTTTTCTAATGGGATTTTTTTTTCAGGTAGTATTTTACCCTCTGAGGTGAGGACACTGTCCATACTCTGTGGTGAGGCTGCAGATTGAGGGTAGTCCGAACCTTCCATCATAGGACACCTGGAGAGAGAAAAAACCCATGATGCATTGCGTCAATCTTTCACAAAAATCTGGTCCCTCCTCATTAACCTAAAAAGAAATCAACTGTGTGTGTGTGTGTGTGTGTGTGTGTGTGTGTGTGTGTGTGTGTGTGTGTGTATGTTTGTGTGTGTATATATATATATATATATATATATATAGTAGTATGTGTATACTTACGACACAACAGTGTTGGTGGAGACAATGTACTCCACCTCCTTGGTCCAGGGGTTCATAAAGCTGAACCATCGGCTCCTCAGTGTGATGAACGAGCCGTCTTTAATCTTGAACTTGTAACAGTTGGTGTTGATTTTCTCTCTCACCTGCAGCACTGTGGACACAACGGTTAACACAGTAAGTACAAAAACACCAAGAGAACATACGTCCTGTCTGTCTCTTAGCGAATACCTTGTCGGTGACACTCTGCCAGGTGGCCGATGTCATCCTGGTGGAAATACTCATAGAAGGAGGTTCCCAGCAGCTCTTGGGGCAGGTACGCTAGGATGGCTGTGGCTCTGAGGAAAGAAAAACACAAAACAAAACAAAACACAGAGAGGTTATGTTTACTTGCAGCTATCACGTTTCTCCTCACGACCATGGAACAAAAAGGACGTTTTTCCTAGACCAGCAAACAAATGAATGAATGTTCAAGTCATGCAGAGGTCATGTTGAGCCCCCCCCCCTCCTCCTCTCTCTACTGTGTCTCACCTTTGGTCAACGAAGACGAATTTGCCATCAATGGCGTGCCGGGAGACGTACTCTGTGGGCTTGACCCTGATGTCTGCCAGGCTGGGCTGGGGGACGATGTGGGGGTGCAGGCGGCCGATGGCCACCAGGCAGCTCAGGTTGCAGCCCTCGTTGTCCGGCTCATTGTCCTCATCAAGGCCCATCTTGGTGGGCGGCCAGCTCTTCAGGTAGCCTGTACTGTGGATGGTGCAGAAGCTCTTACGGTCTGCTGCAGAGAGACGAGAAGAGGGGTCAGGTTACCACCAACCATCAACCCACAGCCCAGGTTAACAATCTCCTATCATCAAGGTTAACTGTCTGACTTCCCTCTGTAAAGCTATCCAATAAATGACAGAAAGGTTCATTAATGTTTGTTCACATTAATGTTGGTTGCAGTAGGAAGCTGTCATTTAGTAGCAACAGCTCTCCTGAGAGTCAGTGGACTCCCTATAGACTGCAAGATCAATGTCCCAGCCCTATGTTTTAATCCTGCTTGATCAATCACACTGTTAACAACCAGATTGCCCTGTTTGCACTATCTGAGCTGGGCAACTCTTGTTGGTTCAGGAAAGTATCCAGCTTTCACTGCCTCTCCACAGGTGTGACCCAGGGTTCTGCTCTGGGTCCCCTTCTCTTTTCCATCCACACCACATCCCTTTTTCTAGCATCCACTTGGATTCCCTTGCTTGGATGAGAGAAAGGCACCATGAACCCAATCTCACCAAGACAGCAGCTGAATTTCAGTAGACGTGGATACAATAAAGAAGTGCAATGGGAAGAAGGACATCAATTCTGTAGCCATTTCTACATTTCCACCTAATTTAATAACCTTGACAATCACTTTTGTCTAACTAAAAAAAAAACTAGATAAATCAGTAATAGCACCATCAGTTTCTTATTCTCCCCTCTCTATTTGTTTACTTCTTTGTGCCTTATTATATTAATCTGTGCTACTGGCTTGCTTCTCGATAAAAGAGAGTCTCTGAATAAAAGACTGGGTAAAATATCCTACACAAAACTAAAAAAGTTAAGCTTGATGAGTTCAGCCACACATCATAGGACCAAATTCTATTTTCACCCTTGTAAAACACAAAGCACAAAGTTACAGGGAGAATAACGTGCATGTGAATGAAATATTCAGCAAACCACTAAAAAATTTAACATGAATGGTGACACTGCCCATCTGGTTTGCGTGACTCTGCTTGAATAGCCTATAAATGTTCTTGTAGCAATATTTGAAACATTTAGTTTACACCCCAGTTCCCTCCATCAGTGACTAAGCAGCATCACATGCACGTTTTATTGGTTCCTTGGCTACTGCAGCACAGACAATGAACTGGGCACAGATTTTTATCTAGATAAAAGATCTCGTGTTGGTCTAAATAACATGAGAAGTAGCTGAATACATCATGACTTAACTGGCTCTTGAGTGACTGAAAATGCTTGATTAATCACTACTGAAATCATTATGTGCATTTTTTTTGTGACGACAGGCAACCAGTAACAATGGGAACAGTCTTGTGATCCTAACTCTGCCACGCATGCTGAGATTAGAAGTAGCTATATACTAATAGTGGTGAGTAAGTGGTGTGAAAAGTGCTGCTTTATTTACAGAGTGTATATCTGAAGCGCTACACCTTTCTGCTTTCCCTTCTGTAGATGACCAATGCAATGTTTATTTTTACCCAACTGTGACATGCCAACAGTGATAGGAACAGACATCACGCACACGAGGAAGGGAGATGTAAAAATAAAATCAATTAAATTAATTAATAACATGAATTAGGGTCGGACTGTTTTGATCGCGGTAACACAGGTGCATCAGCATGTCAGTGTGAGGAGTTTTCCTTTTTACTTTTAGATTGATAAGTGTATATTGCGAGAACTAAATATGACAGTTCACAGATACTTCCTATGCTATCAGATGAAGCCTGAGAGGATCTGTCAGGAAGAATGGAAAAAACTGCTTAAATCCAGGCGTGAGAACATTATAGAGACGTACTCAAGAAGACACAAAGCCAAAAGAACTTCTACAGTTACAAAGTGTGAATACTGTTATGTGATTACATCTCTAAAGATTCAAAATAACATGTACAACGCAATAAAGTGCGTGAAGTGTGTAGTGAGGAGGCCTAAATACTTTATGAAGTTACTGTAAATTGATGCACTTCAAGAGGCCAACCTCCTTGGTTGTGTAATGGAGATGCACTTGTGCTAACTGAAGTGTGATTCCTTCTTCTAATAAGGATGTGCCTCTAAAAATAGAAAAATAGGCTCACCGGGATATCAGGGCTTTTGCTTTCATAAGAAGGTAACTGAAAGACTGAAAAAACAGAGCAGTAAAGTACTCCTCACTGCCACTCAACAATGAAAAGTGATGGGGGGATGCTTTGAACAGCACTGAGCTGCTTCTTCGAGGGCTGCTCAGGGAGACAGCTTTGCATTTTTTTTTTGTAAGAGGATGATTTGGTTGACATTTATTCCAGTTTTACCTCTATGTGGCAGAAGAGCTGCACTGTACCTTTTTTCTTAGAGCAGGTGGAAGGAAAGTCTTTATCTTCTACTTTGACAGAAGGTCTGTTGCACTTCATCCTGCAGAAAAATGACCGCCTGGCTCCGGAACACAGTCTGGATGGACCAGGTGTGATGTCTGTCTTCACTGGAAGACCAGCTGAAAATATAACGCACAACCCACATTCAGACAGGTTTTAAAACTGTAGTTGTCGAATTAATTTTTTTAAAATATAATTTCCTAAACAGGTAATGTTGGAAGCTTAGAGTTTTCCTTCTTTACTGCACCATTTTTAACACATCACATTAACACAGAAAAAGAGCGCAATTACATTTCTGTTCATTCTAAAAGGTGAAAAAAATCTCTTATTTAAGCATTGAATGACACCCATTTTCACCCCAGCATCAGTCTTAAAATACACATTCTCCCTCTGTAGGAGATTCTATTCTGCACCAAAGCTAGCAAACCTGGAGTCCAGTCCAGGAAACAAGGTGCATTAAAGATGCATCTTTAAGACTCTTTCATGTCAAAGTGAAAACATACCTCTACAAAGACTATACAACAAAGGCTCATATTAAACATTGGTTAGAGTTTGTGGAAGACTCTGTATTGAGCTGGGAGACGGTTTTGTGGTAGGGGTGGCCAATCGTGGACCTTGAGGGCCAATATTCTGCTTTTTTCCCCCCCAACTGTCCCTGCCCTACCCAACACTGTTTTTAGAAATCAGACTTAACACTCTTTTTGGCAAAGAGAAACACGCCATGGTGGTGGCAGCATCATTCTGTAGGGACGCTTCTGAGCAGCAGCCGCTGGAAAGCTTGGTAAAATACAGGGTAAATCCAGTAAAAGATAAAGAAATCCTGTAAGAGAACTGCGACATAAGAAAAGCTGAAGCTACTCACAAATGATTTCAAAACAAGAGTGTTAACTTTCTTAGAGTGTGTGAGTCAGAACCCAGAATTCAATCCAACTGAGAATCTGTGGCTGAACTTGAAAAAGACTATCCATTCACAAGTCTCATGCAACCTGACAGATGTCCAAAGAAGAATGGGGGAAAAAACAAGTCCAGATGTGCAAAGCTGATTGACACCTATCCACACAGGCTCAATGCTGGAATTTTTGCCAAAGTTGCTTCTACTAAACACAGTGTGGTGAATACTTTCCGTTTTATATTTTCACCATTTTAGATGACTTTGTCGAGATCTGTTTTCACTTTGACACAAAAGAGTCATTTTCTGTTGATCAGGGACAGAATGGCCATATCAATTCATCAAGGATCACAAATTGGCTCCTTACAACCACTGCTCGTTACTACAATGTGATGAAATTCACAGTAAATGAGTTTACTGACGCACTGAGGCAGCATGCTGATATTTTTGCCTTGTATGGCTTTTAAGAACACAGGAGATTAAGACCTAAGAGATCAACATTGAACAGATTCCTGATTTTGCAAAACAGATGTGGAGTGTTTGTGTGCGTTTTTGATTTTGCTTACTTTTAGCATCAATCAGCCTCTCTCGTGGGGCTGTGTCGGAAGAGGACAGCTGCTCTTTGACCTTTGCAATATCCTTGGGATGAAGGTAGTCAAACAGGCTCTGACCTATCAGGTCGTTCTAGAGACAGTTGGTGAGATATAGGAGAAAGAGAAGAGAAATAAGTGAGAGGAAAACATTTTGCAGAAGGTACACAACAATGTGGACAGCTATTAAGTTTACTTGTCTAAACCAATTCCTAAGTGTAAATTTGTCCTTAAAAAGTGCAAGGAAGCTTAAAATGTTAATTTGCAACTGAGCTGCTAAGACAAGCAGAATTTCCAGCTCAACTAAGGAAGTTGCGATGATATGCTGAAAGAAGGAAAGTTACTGCTCATCTTTATTCTCGATCTATAAAGACATAACCCCAAGTTACAGTGGCAAGAAATAGTATGGAGCCTTATCATTTTCTGCATTAATTTAAATCCGATTTTCATCTAAGTCAAGAGTAGTAACAGATATAATGTGCCTAAAATAATAAAAGAAATTCTGATCTTTCATGTGTTTATTGAGAACAACCATAAAAAACTCATAGTGATAGTGGAAAAAGTTTGTGAACCTAATAACCTAATTGGAGTCAGGTGTTGGCATACCTGGAAGAAAATTAGTTTGGAGTTGTAGACTAGAGTTACTTGGACAAAACCACTCAAACCTTTTGAGTTTGCTCTGCACAAGAAGAATACACTTATGTGAGCCATGTCTCATTGAAATAATTTTTTAGAGGATCTATGATCAAGAATTGATGATTTACAGAAAGCTGGAAAGGGTTACAAAGTTATTTTAAACACTTTTAGACATTCATCAGTCTACAGTTCAACAATCCACAAATGGAGACACTTTGGGACTGTGGCTACTCTACCAAGAAGTGGTCAGCCAGTTAAAATGACGCCAAGAACACAACAAACACTCATTAATGAAGTAAAGAAAAAACCCGAGAGACAAGCAAAGATTTGAAGGCATCATTGGAACTGGTTAACATCTGTGTTCATGAGTCTACAGTAGGTAAAACTGAACAAGCTGGGTGTCTATGGCAGGACACCGTGAAGAAAGGTGCTGCTTGCTAAAAAGAACATCACTGCACACCAGCAGTATTGTCAAAATCTTTAGTGGACTGACAAAACTAAGATTGAAATATTTGGAAAGAACACACAGCACTACATCTGTTGTTTAAAGGGCACTGCACATAATCAAGTATAGTGGAGGAAACAACATGATTTGGGTCTGCTTTGATGTATCAGGGCCTGGCCAGCTTGCAGTGATTGAGGGGAAGATGAATTCCCAAGTGCATCAAAAAACTCTTCAGCATGTGAGAATGTCTGTACGTCAGCTGAAATTCTGTAGAAGTTGAGTGATGCTACAGGACAATGACCCAAAACACCAGAACAAGTCCACACTTATGTTTAAATATTCACTTATATATTCCAATATGAGGTTTTTATGGTTGTTCTCAATAAAGACATACAAGATCAGAATTTATTTGTGTGTGTATTTTAGGAACATTATATTTGTTAATACTCCTGTCTTAGATGAAAATCTGTACTTTAAATACTTTTTCTTGCCACTGTAAAAACCTTGGCATCTTAATTAACGTAAATCGGAGCTTTAGCAGACACGTCGATGCAACAACTAAATCAGCATGTTAAGCATGTTATCAGTAAGATTTAGAGAAACTCAGCAGCAAAAAGAAAAAAAGAAAAAGAAAGAAACTACTCCAGTTCTTGAATTCTTCATGGTCATGAAATTCTCAGTCTGTGAAACTCCTTTTGATCTTACTTTTAAAAAGCACAAGAACGCTGTGAGCTACTGTGTGATCAGAAGAGTAGTTAACAGAGAGCAGAAAAATGCTCAGTGATTAAAACATACTTGGCTGTAGTTGAGAATCTTGTAGACAGATTCAGATACAAAAAGAATCTTGCCACGATCACATCCAACCACAAACAGGAAACCATCAGCAGCCTGTATTAATAAACACAGAAAACCCTTGATTAAATATGGGCCCTCACATATTTTCATCATGTATAAAGTAACTCAAGATTTGTCTAATTTCTTTTGACAAATCTTTGACTACAGATATGATTCAGCTCTACAATGCTGTTTATATTTTAAGACAATGAATACATAACTAGCAGACAAGTACATACTAGCCTACATGGTATAAGTATTGGGCTATACCATCTGTATTACAACTATGTAGCTCAGATTCAACATCATAAGTGTTAGAATTCTTCTGTAGTCATTGGTTCTGCACTTACCCTTAGTATTAAGTGCTTCAGTTCATCATCTGAGAGGAAGGAAGGCTTGTAGTTGGCCTCTGTGTATGGGTTTGCAGCACCTGTAGACAAGAGTAAACACATTGCTCACGCCTGTAGGTGTTCAGACTTCACCAGTTCATTAAAGCTCTCATGGTGCGAATCCCCGCTATTGTGTGAAACCTGCAAGAAGCTATTTTTGCATTTAGCGATTGCTCTGATGCTCTGATGAAGTCTGATGAAGACGGTGACTTGATTTTTTTTAATTATTGCTAATGGTAATGGCCAAAAAGCATTGATGATCAATACCAAATAAATTTTTTGTTGTCCCCTCAGGTACTGCATATACATTTACATTTAGTCCTTTGGCAGATGCTTTTATATAAAGTGACTTACAACTTACACTCACTCACACAATGAGCGACTTGGGGTTCGGCATCTTACTCAATGATATTTCAAGAGGAGGAATCAGGAATCAATCCACTTATCCTGCGGTGTGTGGACGACTGCCTATCACAGCTGCCCACTACTACTTAAGTGTCTTAAAAGTTCTAGATTTCTTTTTTGTCAATAAGCCTTCCATTTAAGAGACATTTTCTTCATTACCATCTCTCCATCAAGAAAACACTAACAAAAATAAAACATGCTGCATTATAAAACATTACATCTAAACTAAAAGGTTCCGTTCAGCAACTAATGAGTATTAGTTACTGATTAATGGGACAGCTTGTCACTGACACTGCATGTTTTTATAAGGCAAGCTAGCTGTAAACCACACCTCCATCGTTTGGACTCCTGGTTTGCCAACACCTGACTCCAAAGCAGCAAATGTTTAATATTTGTTCTTGATCAATAAGGTAAATAAAAAAAATAATAAAAAAAATAGACACAGCGCCCTCTACAGTGTCGGATAGCGACAATGCCAATACTTTTGTTTCGCTGCTTCTGCAAGAAGCATATTCTGGCTTTAACAGTGTTATTCTCAGGCAGTCACTATCCTTTTGGCAGCTTTTGACAGCTAGCTAACCTTTAAACCCATTCTTCCTTGTTGGAAATCACTTTATTGTGTTTCATCACCATTTTCACTTCACTCATCAGTGCTCTCTAAAGTTACCTTACAGCACCAACCAGAGCTTAGCTGCCACTCACATACTGAGTGTTCTCTCTGCAATATTGTATTTTTACAAGCTCATCCTAACCTCTAAGTGTCTTCATGTGCTGGACAGCCATGCGCAGGACAGTCAGCTTGTCCAGCTTACGGGACATGGCATTACAGGTGGGTACCAGCGACGCCAGCTCGTCGATGAAGCTGTTCATCTTGTCCCGGCGACGCTTCTCGATCTGGCTGTGAGCCTCTCTGTCGAGGAAGAAGAGAAAGATGCTCTTGCACTACACATAGTGGCACATAGTGTTGAGATCTACATGCTTCAATGTGTTAAGTTTATTAACCACATACAGAGAGGTCCTTACACACAGAGTGACATTTAGTTCATATAAAGGAGATTAGAAAGAAAGCAGGGGAACAAGAGAGATAATGAGAGAAGTTTTTATACCTGGCATTCTTAATCCGGCCCTGTTGGTCACTGGAAAGACAAACAAGGGAACATTAGAGAGGACAAAGAATGAACAGGAAATGAACCTCAACGCTTGAGTTGTAAATTTGTGAGACAGTGCAGAGAAGGGTGGGTAAAAGGATTAAGGCCAAAGCTAACCCCACAGGTTCTGTAACCAGCCTTGTTTGCTGGTTAAAACAGCATCAACACTTATGCAACGTGGGTAATGCTCTGGGGTTAGGTTTGACTGTACAAATGCTGATGTAACACACACATATGACGTAGTTTTGATTAGACCTCTTCATATTCTCACACGGTTACACAGTTATGTAAAAGCAGAACAATGAGGAGAATTCCCACCACACCCGTTGGCTCTACACCCAGAACATGTTTCCATTCTACAGCGGAGGAAACCTACTTTATCTTGATGTTCCTGATGAGAACAGATCAAGAGAAAATTCAAGGGTTCAGAATTTACATACATACGTTACTCTATCCTTCAAGCCCCTAAGTACAGTTTGCTACTTCTGTCCCAAGTCAGATTTAGCAAACACTCTTAATTGCACAAACTTGTCATCAACACTATAGCTCGTTTGTGTTTTGCTTACTGTCATGAGTACACGGCTAAGTGCACATTCCTGGAAATCGATCACTGTAACTGACACAGGGCAATTATCTTTTGAAGTCAACAGTTTAACAGTAACCTAATTTACATAATGTGTTAAACACACAGCATTAACAACCTGGAGAGTGGGACTGCGACAATCAACTTTTCCTGTCTTTAGTTTAAAAGTCCTTCATGAAGAGTAGGAAACAAGATTCTCTGCTTGACTTTCTGCTGCAATCGAGACAATTTCTATAGGTTCTTGTCCAAATTGCATTAACGGATTTTTGCAATAAGGTGAACTTTGCTCAACATTCACACTGTGTGAATCTGCAGTGCTCTTCTCTGGGTACTCATCAGCACTAGCAGCCCTCTTCTTCTTGAAAATGAATGGGTGGCTGTCGCTGGCTCAGCCTTTCATATAAATTCTCCAAAAGGTGATCAATAAAGTATGCTATCATAATCATTATACATAGAATTTGTGTGAATGCCCGACCAGCAATAACCTACTTATTATGATGACTATTTTTGGATGAAAATTCTTTGTAGTTTCAACCAAAACAAAGCTAAGCTCATGTTGCTGGGCTCACTTCCTTCAGAGGAGGTGGTGCAGCCTTAACCCTACATATCTAGCTCCACCAGTTCCACTAGTAGGTACCAGTTAGAGTATATATTCGAGCACATTTAAAATATTCTTGACACCTCTATATACCCAAGCAAATAGCAGATACTTAATAGCATGATCTGGCCTTCCATCATGTGCTGCATCTGCTCAGGTTATGCTACAGTGATCCAAGAGGTGTGTTAAGCAATTTCATCAGCAGACACTAAGGAGCTCTTTTTCTAACTGTTGCTACTCTCCAGAGTTGCCATCAAGGCTTCTTGTTCGCATGTAAGGGACGTGTCAGTGCACATATCCACAACTGTAGTATAAATAGAAGCATTTGCGTGTCCTACCAAGTGTGAGTGCAAATCCGTTGGAGGTCAAATGGAAAGTATGAAATGACAGTGAGGTTATTCAGTTATTCTGAGATTCTGTGGAAACATACACTACTGTTCAAAAGTGTTATTGTTCATAAGATTTCATCCACATACAGGACACCATAAGAGAAGGCTCTTGGTCAAAACTATCTGCTTTACTAAATATAATTAGAAATCACTAGAAATTGCAAAGGGAAACTAGATCATTTGAGCAGCAGGGAAAAGGACAAACGTACATACAGAAGATTACAGCACTAGCTTAGTAACCATGGTGAAGATGGCCTCTTACCTTCCCAGTTTATCTTTGTCTGGGTCCATGTCACTAAAGGAGGAAAAGACAGGAGACATGACACATGAAAACATTCAAATCACCAGAGCACTCCAGAAAAAGGTCTTCTGGTTGCATTTGGTTTAATTTTTCAGTCTAATCATTATTTCATGGTGCAAAAAAATCAATTGTGGGCCATTGGTATTTTAGATGATTAATTCAACTTTTGCTAAAGCTATTAACATCAAGTCATGTTTGAACTTACTCAAATGAGAAGCCATCAATTCTGCAAAGAAACACAAATTTATCGATCAGTTTCTGTCATCGAGGTGTCGAGAAATGTGATTTTTTTTTTTTTTTGCAGTGTGTAGGTTCTTTATAACCAGTCAAGAGGTGAATCAGGACAGATATTCTGTATGTGTTGTGTCCATTTCCTTTACAAGTTTCCTATTTCCTTTCCTTTCCTTTCCTTTCCTTTCCTTTCCTTTCGACTTTCTTTATTTTTTGTTTTGTTATATTAATTAGCGTCATCTTTACCCTGTCTCTCTTTATTTTTCCTCTTTCTCACACTTTCAATACCTCCTCTTCCCTCACTGCTTTAGAATCCCCCTGCTGTCCTTCTTTCATTCTCTCCACCCTGCCATTTCTGTCTTTGTCTTTGTCGCACCTGCATCCTTTTCTCCTCCATTTTCACTCAGATTCAGCCTCCTTCTCTTGTTATGATTTATTTTTGTTCCATGTTTGTCTTTACTTCCTGCTCTGCTTACTGGTAGTCTGTGCTGCTGCCCTTCCTCTTGCGGGTGTAGTCCATGCCCGGCGTGCTGATGGAGCTGGAGATGAGGTCGGTGGAGCCGGGGGACATGAAGTCAGTCATCGTAGACGAGATGTCCATCCTTTGGTCTGCCATCAGGTCATCTACAGAACCAAGACAAACCTCTCTGAAGATCTGAAAATTGTAAACTTCTGTATTTAGGAGCAACAATAAAATTAAAGTGCTGGGGTGAAAACTAATAAATCATGGAGAGATGATGTGTTGGACAGAAGGGGTCAGAAATATTTGATGGTGTAAAGTCCAAACCTTATGAAGTCACACTCACCACAAATGTTCATCACAGCCTCTGTGTTAAAATCATCTCCTTCCATCCACTCTGGAGCCCTCAACTGTGAACACACACAAACACACACACAAACACACACACAAACACACACACAAACACACACACAAACACACACACACATGCATTTATAGCTGACTTTCAGTCACAGCAGGAGAGGAGTCATTCTGAAACCAGCTTAAAAAAAAAAAAAAAAAAAAAAGCCAAATAAAGGAAAGAAAACCGACACAGTTGCCTGGACACGAGGTAAACATCATGACACGTAGGTCAAATGTGGAGGCAGAAAAAACAGGAAGCCATGTTGTTGTCATGGTAACTGCATACATAAAAAATATGTATGTCACAGCAATCAGTTCTCAAGCAGAGTGGCTGTGATGACTCATGTGGACAATTCCCCAATTTCAGCCTAGAACATACTTTAATTGTTAACTAGTTCTTATGCACATTACTGAATGAGACGTGCATTTACCCGCACTAGGCTAGGTTGATGCTTCTTTAAAGGTGATAATTCTATTATGTGTTTATTACTGAGGTGATATGGAGTGGTATTGTCCCACTGCATTGTAATATGTATTTTTAATGTGCCGGCCACCCTATTTACATAAATGAAATGAGTATCTGCCACCTTTGATCTTAATTAATACATAAACATACATAAATTGTTTTATCTATAAACTTCCAGAAAACAGTGAAAACAGACAACAGTCAACAACAAAGGCCAAAGAGCACCCGATCTAAACCCTGGAACAATCACACGTTTGACATTTCACTTGAAAAATTACCTAAACCATCAACTGATTTTCAAAAATAAATAAATAAATAAATAAATATTTAAACATAATTTCATTATTAACCTTATAGCTTCAACTATTATTTGATTAAAACAACTAAGGAGGCAAAAAAAACTAAGCTTAGCAACGGGCCAGTGCTACTGCTGCTGCTTCTCTTTCACTTTTAAACACAGCTCATTATGTAGCTCCTTTTAGACTAGCAAGCAATTCAAACAAGATATAAATCTGTATTTCACAGACACTCTTAAAATGTCTGATGACTAATGTTAATCCTAGTGGTTTCTAGTGCTTGTTCATTTTGCTAATAAAAGCAAACACCAATCAGCTACCTGGTGGGAACAATCTGGGACTACGCAGCCCGATAACTGTTGATACACTGTGTGTTCTGACATCTGTCAGTCATAGGCAGAATTACATTTTTCCCATGCAGACCCCTCTCCACTATAACATGATGTGGCTGGTCAGTGGTAATCCTGATGGTAGCAGCAAAATCATTTCTAAAATGTGTGTTTTCATAAACTGAAGCACCTGCCTGGATTGTAAAAGTGAACAGGCCTCCTGGATGGGCCTGTTATCGTCTGGATCAGTCTGGTCTGCTCCGTTCTGATCTGGTTCAGCGTGGTTTGATTCAGCCTGATCTAGTCTCGTCCGATTTGATGTGGTCAGCTGGCCCTGGTTATTAGCTGATCTCTAGACAGCTGGAGTGAACGATCTACACCTGGAGAGAAATGAAGAGAAAACTGTTGGTCAAGTGCAAATAACATAACATACACACCAAATAGAACAAATAATATAAAATAGGTTACATATGGCTCACATATGTTTTGAATGAGAAAACTGGGTCTAACTTAAGGAGGACACAGCCTATACGTTTTCCTCTCTAATCTTCTTGTCAGTTTTGAAGCTTGCTGGGCAGACTAGATGTCTATAACAGGCTCACACAGCCCCTCAGGTGCTGTGCAGCTCACAGTTCAGTTGGTTCTGAGAATGGCCGCAGCACAAATCGGAGTTGGTGTTAATTGACCAGGCTAAGCCTCGCTGCTAGTTACTGTTGCTATGCCTGTCACTTTTTCCATTCTTGTATGGTTTGCAGTTGCTAATGATAATAATGGTGGACGGCTCAAAAATCCTCATCTATTGTCTCTAATTTTCAAAGCGATGGATCCTGTAGCTCTTTGACTGACTTCTAGCTGGCTCATCTTCAAATAAAACTCTGTGGATGGGGTAGTAAATATAGTCATTGTGGAATCATTCAGTACATGATAAGGCTAAATGTACAGTATTTCTGTTTGGAGCAGTTCCTGTTACACAGAAGTTGCACCACCATGTTGCACCTACTACAGTAACCCTCCACGGACAAAGCTAACTCTACCACAATGTGGTAAGAAACAGAAAGTAACAATAATGTTCACCATTTTAGATGGAACCTATAGTTTTACATACCAAATGTGTTAAGCTCAATTCAATTTCTAAACACCTCAAGTAATCTCATCACCTCACAAGTACAGAGGCGTGCACCAGACTGCTGTCAGACAAACAAAACACTAATGTAATCAGAAAGAAAATGACAAAAATACTATTAAGTCACAGAACTGCAAATAAGGGCTGTGCCATATCTCATCATACATTAAATATTGTAGTAATTCCTCCCCATTATATAAATTTCTAATACTGTAATATTGATGATACAGTTAAACAATGACATGTTTGCATGCTTAAATTGCTTTGAAAACCTGTACAAAAAAAAAAAGATACTGCTCATCAAATGGTTAAGTCATTTATATTTGTAACCACAAAAACACAGTAAATTTTGTGATATACAGTAGTTTTCAGTCTATTTCATTGACCCCTTACGTAAATGTCTTAGTGTAAGGACAGCCAAATAACGCCATAGAAACCGGCCTCAAACTGTGACCAGCTTTTGTCACAGGTTTCAGAACAAACACTTTGGTGCTTAATACACAGTGACAACAAAATGCGAAGCTCAAGAGGCACTGCTAAAGTAGCAGGCAGCAGAGTGTTGGGTCAGGACATACTGGGTGAGCTCTTTTACTGGGACAAAGCACTGGGCTAGAAAAGGAAAACCACTATGTCATGACTGAATGCCGAAAGAACTGGTGCTGAAGTGAAAACTGGGTCAGCCTGTCTCTATGGTCTCAAACCAGCCAGCCTCAATTTCCATCCACCACCTACTTCTACTTCATCAGTGACTCAGCAAGCAATTCAGCTCCGTTTCCCTGTTCTACATTTTACACCCACTCAGAGAGTCGGGAAGCAGGCAGCAAGCCTGATTGTTAACCAGGGAAACATCCAGGAAGCAACTTAGCTTCCATCCTGACCAGAGATGAGAATAAGAAAAAAAATAATCTTGGTGTCAATACTGATTACTACTCTTGTGTGAAGTCAATATTAACAAATCACCAAGCTGCAAGAGGTGATGACAGGGGCTCAAGCTCGTTATGACTATCTAATTGACTTATGAGAATTTATGAAAACTCTTTCTTGTCTCTCTCACAATAAGAAGGGGAATTTAAGTGCTACGTGCTAGTTTGGCTTAGTCTACCTTTTCTGCTGGTAGCTTTTAAATGATTCACGTTCTCGTGCTGAAGCAGAGTTTTCAAATTCTGCAGATGACCACGTATTATTAAAGCCTGCCAACCCCACTGGAGTGGTGTACTTTTATCATTAATGTATTAAATGAAGTTTATGAGCCAGGTCTGATGTACTATGCACACAATGTACACTCACTGGCCATTGTACCATCTAAGGCAGTCTAATACAGCTGGTATATTGGACTGCATTGAATTGTACAGGTGTAGCTAATAAAGTGGCTGGTCAGTGTATTGAGAGGGGGTTCTCTGAAATAACTGAGAGGTGTTTTGACTAATAAACCAAAATCATAAATCAAAATAAACTTCCAATAATCGTCCAGCCCTACTTGACCTGAATTGGCCTCAGATGCATTCACGTCTAAGTTTCAGGCTGTCCACAGAGAAGGCGATTACGCAGGAAACATTTTAGTGCCAGGTGTGAACAAACCCTAAGGCTCACATTTAAAACCACAAACGATAGCTTAGTACACCCTACACCAACACCCACTTACATAGTTTAAATGAGCTGATTCCAGATTAATAGCACTGAGGTCAAATGTAAAGTCAACTGAAAAGCAAATGCAGCTTCTGTGCTATGTAAGCAGGGTTGAAATTCACAGGACAACTAACAATATGTTCAGCATATTTTGCCCATAGCACCAGTATAACAGCACAAGGAATTCTGCGATATGCTGCAAGATATTTTTATTCTAAACATCCTGATATCCGAGTAGCTTTGGGTGAGCACACCCACACAGGTGTTTTCAGTTAATCTTTCTGATTATACCTCTAGTCAGGTTGAACTTTACTGCAGCTATGCCTGGGATTACTGTACAGTGTGTGAGGTCACTAAACCCCATGCAATAGCAACTCTAATGCTTTGTAAAGCATTTTTGCACCTGTTAGGATGTAACACATCACACTACATTTTAAACATTTTACCGCAACAAGACTTAAAAGTACAACCCGCTAACTAGCAAGTTCCAAAGAGTTGTTTATCCAATGCAACAAACATCTGTATTTAATGAGCCTCGGGATTTATTTGATGTGTACCAGCAAGGCACAAAGCCAATAACTGTGGCCTTAAAAACCTCTTATCAGGTCTTAGACATCATGCCAATGCCCTGCCAGGGCTTTTTGGTGATGATTGTGGACATTAGACAGTCTAGAGATAAGCAGAAAACAAGGGCAGAGGGAGAGGGAGCGGGAGAGAGAAAGCAAGGTGAGAAGGCAGGGCTCAAAGTTTTAATAATGCAGCTATGTGGTATGCCCCCAAACCATGTGGCCATCATACACCTGGACCTTCCTTCTGACCATATAAACAATAACTCTCCATATTTTGTCATTAACACCTAAGGGAATAGTTTGACTATTCAGGAAAGACACTTGTTTTTTTTTTTGGTCTCCCGAGAGATAGGCGAGAGAATTGACACCACTCTCACGCCTGTAGGGTAATGTAGCTAGAGCCAGCAGCCGATATAGCTCAGCACAATGGAACTGGGAAACGGACCATAGACTAAATAAATGAAAGAATAAAAATCCACCAAAAAGCACCTCTAAAGCTCCCTTATTAACATATCATATACAAATGAAAGTGTGAATCTCCAGGAAGTTATCTGTTCCTCACCATCTACTCATCTAACGCTCAAGATATTAAATTTCATATCAAGTTTTAAGACTGCTCTCAGGACGTCGGGGAAGCTCATTTTATTGTTCTTCTTAATACACACATTTGGAAGCACCTTTCTTGGTGAACTTGGTAAATGACATTATCATCCTACAAATGACTAATCTCACTGCACTAGATTGCCTGCCAGATCTTTGAGGCTTGTGAGGACAGATCAAGCTGCACAATCACTATTACAAAGGTCCAGTCACTGATGCTGATCACTCCCTGCTTGTGTCGCGAGAGCTCAGTGTTACTGAGGTTTAAAAGTGGAATGCTGCTGTTAGCCTGGTAGCCACGCTAGTTCTGGCACTTTATTCATAAAACCCTGCTCACCCTATTAACCCTATTAACTTTTATTGACACTGACTTTAGTTAAATCCCAGCACAGCCCCACCTAGCAACATTTGTAGCCTTTCACCTAAAAAGAAAGATTTGTATTTTTGAGGCATATAATAAATCAACCACTAATCATTCATAGGCTGACAACCAATCAAGAAAATAGCATGTCATGCATTGTGAGATCCGAAAATGACAAATGACAATAACTAAAAATCACTCAGCTCGAGGTAGGTCTACAATCATCAACAAACTACTACGTACACCAAAGAGTCCCACCTATTGGGTAGTTGTAATCAGTGTTTATATTACCGAGGTAGACAAGTTGGTCGTCATGAGGCGGCAGTAGCTCCGTCTATGAACCCCAGGTGCAATTTCCCCACAGTGGGACTAACAAAAGGTTCTAAAATAAATATATAGGTTAGGCCAAATAACAACCTCTTTCCCCATCATCTCATCTTCACTGTCACCAATTGACGGCAGCGCTACTGACTCATCACAACAAACTTCTGCTATCAAAATGCCATTAAAGAAGGACATTAACACCGATAAGCACCAATGTCCACTGCTGCCCCCCGGTCTACCGGCAGAAATAAGCACACTTGTCAGTCCAAGTCTGAAGTTCACAGCGGATGTCTTTTCTTGTCATGGAAAGGTTAATACATAAACGGCTGATAACAGGGACAGGGAGATTTCTGAGAAGTATTTTAGCAGAAATTAGACCAAACATTTTCACACTTGAAAACACAAAACAAGAAATCTGATAAAGTAAAATAACATGTATATAAAAAACTGAAAGCACCTCTATGGGGGCAAGCAGGGGTGGCAAGTCAAAATGCAGGATTTCTCACAAGAATATCCTACTAGATAACAGTTTACAACAGACTGTATCCTCAAAAAAGACACAGTGTGAGGACTCATCCTGGTAAGAATGACTCAGAATATGAAGTAACAAGAAGAGAGCTATTACTCATTCTTTTAGGGACCTCCAGGAACAACCCCCTCTCTCCCTTGCTGCTTGCTTGAGCCCAACTTTGAGTTCCCTGCTGCAAATCAGCCAGCAAGAAGCGTCGATGAGCCTGATGCACAGAGAGTAACCAAATCCCAAAGCCCAAATATCACGAACATCTTTTGGCAACCACTGCGGAGACTGCAGAAACCGAGCGGTCGCCACATTTCCACTGCCAATGCCAGCGCCGTGTCACGATCTTCTCGAACCAATCACATAAGCCTGTGTTTCGACACAGCTAAAGTCTCAGTATGGGCTGCAACCACACGTTGTAAGACATAGGTTAGCTATGCATTGGGGGCTTTGAAGTTACCGCAGCAGGACGGATGCTGTCGAAGAAAACGTGTGCCATATACCCACCAAGGCCTGTTTACATAGCTAGCGTGCTAGCGTTAGATAGCACTGCTCACCAAGTCGCTCGCAGGTCACGTTTGGTTAACATTTAACAAGCCCACAGACCGGCACTTACCTCTGCGTGAGCTTCCTTGAAGCCCGGGTGATAGCTGACAACAGTTAAAGCTTAAGTATCACACAGAGGGCGGTTTCCCCATCGTTTATCCGTAACATTATTTAGTCGTTTTGACTGAATTTAGCATCCAGCGGCTAGCTAAGGAACGCTAACTGTCAAGACTTGGCCAGCGAGCTAACGTCCCTCCTCCTGCTCTAGAAAACCACACTGACATGACCACGACGCTGGGAAAACATCGACGATATCCATCATGGATTAAAGCCCAGCAAAGTCATACTCACAAAAGCGATAAGCCATGGGCTTGTTTTCATTGTATACTTACAATAGGTCCAATGAGATTAGTCCATCCATTGAAAGTCGCTGGGTAATATGTAATAGCAGCCCCACAGAACTGTGACATAAACGATTTTCAATCCGTGACCCAGTTTCTCTTCACCGTCATGCCTGTCGGACCACTAACCTAGTTTTTCAACCAATGGCGTTAGCGCTACCGCCGTAGGTGTCCCTCCAGCCAATCACACACGAGTTCAGACGGGGAAGATATGACGGACGCGCCACTTGACCAATGAGAGGCGCGCTAGAGCGGAATGCAGAGGCTACTTGTGCATGAGCGTGTGCGGGGCGAGCAGAGCGTTACGAGTGAGTCAGTGGTCAGACTTACAACACGAGCTGGCCCGGTGCCTGATTACATTACACTGCGTTTTGATGTCTTTTCACGTAATTATTTACACTGTGAACACATTTAGACATGAAATATGAGGGGAGGGCTATGTCAAAAAGAAAAATATTTAGCTGTTTTGAAAGGGGCTCAATCACAGTAACTGAGAAATAATGGTTTATTATGTTTCCTCAGTCTTTTGTACTTGTTTTATTTATCTAGCTTGTTATAAAACCTAATATATCTTTATTCTTAAGTGGAGCTCGCTCTTCTATTGTCTGGGTCAAGTTCAGGTCCATGATTAGGCCCTACAGTTGTCTGAACTGTGTATTTACCCCTCCTGCTGGTCATGGTTTGACCTCCTCTACTGTCCAAACATCACATAATAAATACTGCATCTGGCTATTTCATTCAAAAAGTAAAACATGTACATGTGTACATGTAATGTTTGTTTATTTTTCACTTCTGGGATAAAAAAAAAAAAATCGAGTAAAAGTGAAATCTTGAAAACACACAGTTGGTGTTTACCCACTAGGGGGCCTCCTCATCGTCCTGTTTATCCTCCACACTAATTAATTTAAAAAGAGTATAAAGAGTATAAAGCAGGCAAATGTCAATACAAGGATCCTCTGAGAAGACAAATAAAATTATAAGGAGTCCGACTTGATGCTCTTTTGACGTAAATATGTCAAAAGAGATTTATGTTGTGCTTTAGCACTGCACAATATACACTTTTTCAACACAAACCTGCAGTTAGGCTAATGAAATTAAAACAAAACAACCTGTAACCTCTCATATACGGGGCTCTCTGGGGCCTTTTAATATGTAGACTGCACCAAAGTTACTTACTTTGGCCTGCTTGTTAGATGACTGCTCAGTCAAAAACAGGAAAACATCCATGTGTACTTCATTTACATTCTATAACCTGGAGTTCATGATGTGCACAAACAATGATTCATTTACTGTGATTCCTACTAGTTACATTTTACAGTTACGTTACTCACATTATTGTAAGTGAGCTCACATTATGTGAGCTGTATTTTACCATGTTCTTTAAACTGTACTGTTTTCACACGTTGTCATCTGCAACACTTGACTGAGCGCATGAGTTGGCACTGAACAGGAATTTACACATTTTCACACATGCAGGACTTCCTCAACAACATGCAGGCAGGTTGCAGGTCTTCATCTGTACAAACAGGCAATGGGTGGTGACCCAGTTTCAGTGGTTTCACCTACTGGGCACTAATGGTGTCACTATACATTTACTTTCATTTTGTTTTGTTTTTTATCACCTTCTCCCTCCCAGTTTATGAATAGGGCTCTGTAGACTTATTTTTTATCCGGATATGACTCACACATAAACTGAATCTATAGAACTTCATCCTGCCACCTGTAGAGTATTCCTAAACCGTGAGGTTTTTTAATATAGAACACCACATTTACATTTGTTTTTGGCGACACTTGTGACACAGTGTGTTTCTTTTCAACAAGCACACAGTGCAAGATTTATTTGATTTTTGTGATAAGAGTGGAGTACCACAGAATTGTATTCAGTCTGAATCCACTATCAACTTAGTCATAGAGTTGATGTTAGTAACAACTGATATGATCTGCCATGTTTTTATTAAAGGTGCAACATGCATCTTAAGCTTGTAAGTAATTCACTTTGCTTCGCCCAGCTCTCCCTCTCCCTGCTCTGCTACTGTCTAATGCTCGCCACAAGGCTCACAGCCCAGGTTTTATTATATGTTTTGGAGCACATTGTCTTTACACTTAATCAAACAAATAAATAAAAGTCAAGAATTTGTGCCATGGTGTCTTCACTGGATGGTTCATAGGTGGTAATGACAGCACAAAGCACAGTTAGATTCCAGACAAAGAAAGACAGTAGAGTAGTGTCAGTAGTGCACGGTGTTGTGCTGGTTTTCCTAAAATTCTGTGATATTTAAAAAACACCTTGTTAAATTATATCATTTTAACATGATATCACACTATACACTAATAATAATAATAATAATACTTGATACTAACATTGTCAGTCTGGAAATTCAAAAGCCTTTATTTCACTTAAAATACATATGAATTCAGTCCAAAAAAAAAAAAAAGCCAAAATTAAGTGTCATGAACCTGCACAATAATAATTAGTTCTAAAATAAGGTCTCTTTCCACACACGCAAAACAAAAATGATACTGGTTCACAGTCTTTTAGAATGTTTGTATTTGCGTACCTGTAGCAACTATTTCTAATTTCCTCATAAAATGTGGCCACACAACAATAGTGTTGTCAACACACACTGTAAAGATGGAACTCTGCTACTGTGTGTTGCAAGCACATCTTGTACCACTAGATGGAAGTGTTGGGTCATATTAAAACATGTAGACGAGTAAAAGTCTACATATCCTTCCCACATGGTTTGGTTCTTCTAAAAGCAGCAAGTTTTTTAACCAGAAAGCCTAAACCTATTGGAAACACACACACAACAAGCTGGACATTCCTCTTGTAGTCAAGTCCCAGCTTAGACTTGTGTGTGTGTACATGTGGTAATGACTAGATAATAATCATTAATATTATATATATTATATATAATATACTAAGGACCTACAGTTCTTTTCTGTATCCTCTGTGTAGGATTGTTTTTATGATCATTACCCTATTTCCTTTGAGATTAAGTGAAAAAGTAGAAGACTGCCATCACTGAAAAACCTTTTGGTAAAAGGGATGAGAAGTCATGCGAACATAAATAAATAAAAATATTACATTTTAAGTAATCAAATATTAAAATTAAAATAATGTAAAATATTAAAACAATAAATTATAAAAATCAAAACAAAGCCAAAATGCAAACACATGTAAATTGTGATGCCTTTACGCACAGTCAGATATATTTTTAGTAAGGGTTTGGTTGATGTTACAGCAGTGTTTCGATGTTATTTAGTCAGTGTTATGAGTCACTAATCTAGATCATTAGCATATAAAAAACAACGACAGGTTACACTTAAAATAAAATTTAATAGAATGAAAAAATGTCAATACTGTGGGCAGTTGCAATTATTGCAATTAATATTACAGTTGTGTTTTTCCAACTAAAATTAGAGTCACTAAATTCACCTAAAGTGAGCTTTAGTTAGAGTTTATAGTTCCCATGACCAAGTCGTTTGTTTTAAAAAAGTTAGAATTTAATTAACGTTATTTTTAAAAAAACCAAAACAAAAGAACAAGTCGCGCATGTGTTTAATGGGAGCATGCGACTTACGAGGGTCTCGTGAAGGCACCGTGCCTATCACATGGCAGGTGATCGCTGAGGGAGCTCGCGCTGCGCTGGAGCGCAGAGTGCAGACGCGCGCGGCCACCGTGCGGCTGTTGAGGGCTCCCAACGTGAGAGAGAGGGTGAGTGTGAGGAGCATGGCTGCGTGTGTGTGGGGGCTCACTGTACCTGTACCTTTACCTGTACCTTTAGCTGTACCTTTAGCTGTACCTTTAGCTGTCCGCTACAGGGGAAATTAAAGGACTTTATTCGGCAGAGAGCGACAGAGGAGTTTCCTCATCGTAAGTAAAACGACCGCACGACGCTAACGACTGGAACGTGAGTGTGTCCGCCCGCTGCTAATGGAAAATGTCAGTTCATTACATTTGCATAACAGAGTGGTACTGTGGACAGTACAAACAAAGTCAAGAAAGTTGACTACTGAGCTTAGTTTGTGTTTAAATAGTCCACAAAAGCTGAGTGCAAGTGGCTGTACGAAGTAAGAAGAGTTTAGTTTTTCCTCCAGTCATTTTTAAAGCTTTTAATTTGAAGGAGCTGGTTATAGTTCTTTCTTTCTTTCTTTCTTTTTCTTTTTTTCTCCAGTAAAAGTGACATAAAAAGTTGAACTAACTTTAATTTGATAATAGGACCTAATGCATGTTTGCTGTGAAGAGGTGAGTAGTTTGTTTGCATAGATCTAATCAAACCTTTAATCCTGTTAACTAATCCTTTACTTCAACAGTAGTGTGTCACGTACAGGATAGGTGTGCAGTGGACTATTTAATATGAACCTACGTGATGTAATAAGATAGACTCTTGTGTACCAAATTGAAAACATGGTACTTTTATTGTGACAGTGGTGCTTCTCTGCTTGCTAAGTCATGTACTGTCAGCTTGAAGCTGTTAAATGATGTTTAGTTGCACTGACACATGCTGTGTAATTGCAGATCATCAATTTCTGACAGCGTGAGTAAAGAGTGGGGTGTGTGGGGGGTGACATTAAAAAAAAAAAGAGGGGTGCTGAAATGCTAATGGCAGAATATCAAGGCTGATGTGTGGCCCCCCCTCTGCTAACGCATCTGCTGCATCTAACGCTGCAGATCTATCACATCTACACACATAGGCCCCCGCTCGCACACATACACATGCACGCACGTCACAGACAGGCAACTTGAGAGAGCTGAAGGAGCCTCCTGCCACTGAATACAGCAGGCCGGTGCCTCTTTTCTATTGCAAATCTCATTTAAAAGGGGGAGAGTTGAAAGGCATCGCTGCTACTGATGGCACTGAATTGATTAAGGTTGCTTTGGTTGGCACTTGGGTGGTATTAGCACTTAGAAACAACAGAGGATGTAAAAACAGGAGCTGAAGTGAAGTGGCAATAGGTAAATGCCTTTAATTTGTAAAAAATACATTACTGTAACAATTGTTTTGACAGTGCTGTTAACCTACTTGTGGGGTAGGTTTCAGAGCTACACGTGTGCACATGCACGCACACACAGATGATGGCACTCATCTCTGTGATCAAAGCCGCTTGTGTAATACCAAGAGCGGTGGTTTTCTCTGCAGCTGTACAGGTTCAGCTGATTGCTCTGTCATCTTAACTGCTGCTGCTAATCACACTGCTGGTGTAGTTTGCTGGAGGTAATCCACTGTTGCCTGATGGCGAGGAGACACGCAGCATTAGAAGGGGAGAGAAAGAGAGGACTAGAAGGATGGATGTAAGTATGACTGAGTCAGAGGAATGACTGTGAAAGAGAGCAAAAACTGCAAAAGGGTAGAGACCAAGAAGCTGGAAAAATCTTTTACTGCTGAGGGAGTGGAAGAAAAGATAGTGGAAGATGGACCAAAAACAAAGAATGAAATCTTATTTATTGGAGGTTATCTGTGGTTGGCTGTCAGGGCGGGAAAACGGAGGAAAGGAAATGAGAAAGAGTGGCGTAAAGGTGCCATACAGGCCCACTCTGAAAGAGAATAAGAAAGAGAGGGAGAGAATAAAAAGTGCGTCTGTGGCATCACCGGACTCTGGAGAAAGTGAGAGAATGGATTAGATATTTTATATTTTTATTATTACTTTTGCTTATTTGACAGTCCACACCACAGCAACCCAAAGCACAAGTGGGCGAGGGATGAGGAGTTAAAGGTTTAACGTGCGACCAAGAAAATTACCGTGTTGGTGGAAAACCTTGATAACGTGGGGAAATACGCAAATATAACAGCAACTATAATCCCTTTTAAGTGCAGTCAGTGAGCAGCCTGTGCCATCTGAACTGTGATTATTGGCTGTTGTTTTCTCAGCAAAGAGGGAGGTAGCATTATAGATGACTGACGAGAGGTGTTTGACTTTGTTCTCATCCTAAGGAAACCAAATCTGAAATTGATTATATTCAAATTATTATGTAGACAATTAGGGAAAAGAGCTGTGGAGGTGGTTCATAGTTCATTGACCTTATACTGTCATTTGTTAGAGCAATAATTAGATTTACGTAAAGACCCCCAGTATGGTTTCTCATTCCATTACAGATACACACACACTAGATGCCTAGTGCAGCAATGGGTAAGATAGCTTTCTGTTTTTACGTCTTTGATCATGACAACATGGCTGAAGAAAGCATAAGGAACATGCAAAATGTTCCTATGGTATTGTAACCCCAGTTCTATGAGCATAGGTGGAGTAAAAGTGTTGGACACTGGATTGTTTGTTTGAGTTGTGTTTCTTTAAAATATTTGATCTATTTTCTGTAGAAATGTGGTTTTGTGTTTTCTGTAAAGAGGTTTATGCACAGATACTAGCCAGAACTGACAGATACAAACAGTCTTTTCTACCCTTTGTTATCCTTCTGGTGTATTTAGGCAGAAAACAGTGATGAATGTGTTAGCGTTTTTTCTTGTATTTTGCTCCTGTTTTCTCTGTCATCACATTACTGTACTGCTATGCCAAATATTGTCCCACAGGGACAATAAAGTTGTTATTGTTGGATTAATTGATTGATTGATAGCTAGAAGTATATCATTGCACTGTGTGGCCAAGTTAAATGTAGGTTCAAATACAAACGTCTTTTAAAAGCTTCATACATTGTTTAAAGTCTAATGTGTTTTGCAATTACTGTGCTTACAGTAGCAGAGCTTGAATCATTATTCAGTTAAGTGAAGCTGAAGAAAATATCTTTTGCTACTCACATTCCATCCATGGGCTGGAAAATTTACGGCCACATCAGGTTAGGTTGACACACACAACAGACCGTAGTATCAGTTGTTAGCAACAACACATGCTAATGTCGGGAGCAGGAGTAAGATAAGATAAAATGATGACAGAAAATAGAAACTTGAGCAACAGTGTTACTAAAGAAAACATCCTGAAGAACACAGCCCAAGGCTGAAAAGATGAAGATAATGTTGAAAAGAATGGAGTAGTGTGGAGAAATTCTAGCTAATTAAAGTTTCAGTGAGAAGTGCTGTGCACTGCAAACTGCGTCAAAAGCATGTTTCTGCAAAGACATGTAATACCACCATCAGCGTTACCATGTGAAGTAGTATCATCCTGTAGCGCATGCACAGTGCAAGACTTTACAGTCCATGTCCCAAGCAAGTGCCGGTGGTTAAACAACCAGTGTGATACCAACACAATAGCAACAGACCTGATAGTGCCCACTTTCCAGCACTATGTCTTACAACAAAAAACAAAGAGACACATTGATCTCACACATGTAATAGCCTACTTAATTCCTCCACAATGTACTTAGGAGTTAAAAGGAAGTTTTAGGCTTGATAAAAATAGTGATTTAATTTATATCGAGAGATATTGATATCGACCGAAATTAATAAATATATCGCTATAGAAATGTTTCTTGCCCAGCCCCCAACATTTTATAACATTAAAACATTCCAATGAGTAAGATTGTTAAATTTGTGGTGAAGGAGACATAATTGGTCTTCTCTGATTGGTCAGAAGCATCGCTCAAAAAACTCTGGAAGAGAATATACCATATATAAGATATATAATTTTGAGAGAGGGGAAGATGACATGCAGCAAAGGTCTACAGCTGGACTTGATCCAGGAATGCTGAAACACAGGTTTTACCCGAGGGATGATGAAAGGGATGGATGGTGGTGTGAGAGACAAGGGGTTGATGGGGTGAGGATAGGAAGTCCAGGAACCACTAAGAAAGTCACCTCTTATTACTTAGGCCTTGAAACAGACACCAACCAATCAATTTATACAAGCATTCGAGACATTACTGCTGTTGCGCACTTATAACTAATATGTAATTATAACTAATATGTTGTCAGATTTCTCTGCTCTGGATGGATACAAAACAACACATACATAAGCACACACACACATGACCATGTCCTACAAAAGGCATGTGAGCATATCTCCCATCTTGACTTATGAGAAACAATATCAAAAAGACCAGGTAATAAGCAAAGGACAGAGAAAGCAAGGGTGGAAAAAGAGGACAATAAAAGTAGGTATGGAGCAAAAAAGAGAGGAGATTAAGAGGACAGGAGGTGTAAAGGTAAGAGATGAAGGGGTCAGTGATAGAGTTGTGTATAATTATGAATGACTAAATTATAATTTTGATGAAAATTTTGATGAACAGAATAAAGAGAATGCATGCTTTTAGGTGAAACTTTTTGATACAAGGAAACAGAGCCTTCAGGAAACTGTAACATAGATTCTTGAAAATAATAATCAGATTATTCTGACAATGAAAATAATACTTTGCAGCCTTGGAATGTTTTGACAGTTCAGCTTGCTATGTGTTTATTTCATTGGATTTAGAAATGCTATACTGTGATACACATCAATAGAAGTGAAAATAATTAATTCTTCAAGTTCTGTACACAGTTTTTGTAAACATTTGGCTTTTTGTGACATTCAGGATCACTGTCTCTTTTACTCAGCAGGTGGAAAAATAACTGGCTTAAATGATGTACAACCAGTTCCTGCGCTATATGTGAACATTTAAGTTCCTCTCTGGCACCATTAATCACTCAATATCTGATTTGGATTTGAGGTCAATAGATTGTTTGTGTTTACTCCATCATCTGTTGCATGAATTTTACGTACATATTCTCTGTTGACTTATACTGTAGAAGATTGTAGAAGTGTATGTATTGGACAGTCAATCTGTTGAAAACTCTGAAACAAACATCTGAACTACTGTGAAGCAGTGAAGTATTTTCTTTATCTTGAGATTCAGGTGTTTAAAGCAGATGTGAGTGTGTGTGTGGCTCTCTGTGTACACCTGCTTCCTGATAACATTTACCTGACCTATCAAAAGACGAACGTGCTCATACAGCCTATGTTTATGCAACTGTAACATTATGCTGTAATGTGATCCCTCTCTGCTCTTGTCCAGATAGCTTGTTAGCAGGTTGTGACTCTGACTCAGTGTAACCCTAGTCTCCTGTGGCTAAGGTGCCGGTCTCTGAAGTGCAGTGAAGTGCACCACTTCCCTGTTTTGCCCTGATCAGAATGCTTGGCTTTCATTGTGGAACCATTATTATTATTATGTGTTTTATTTTTTTAGACCAAATTTACATGGAGGCTAATGAGACCGCCTGCCAAGGGTTAACATCACCATCCATCCATGCCCACTTTCTACCTGTTTCTGCTACACCTGATGACCTTGCTAAGATAATGTTAGCTAGCAGCTTAAATTACAGCTCTGTAATTAATTGCTACAGAAATTACTGGACGATTTCACAGTAGGCTGACTGTACTAGTGCTGTTTTTTTGTGTTTCAATGTATTCTGGTAGTCAGAAGTTGATTTGAGTCTGAACTTTCAGCCAGGCTAAAGTTGTTTAGCCAGTTGTTGTACATTTTGGGAGAGAGAAGACAATAAGTTAATGTCATGCAATGGTAGCATTTGGATAGAGAGGAGAGGAGCTCAGTGTATCAAGGGTGCCCACCCAGCAGACAAATCTATAGCAGCACAACTTTTATCAGAGGTAAGTGCTAGAAAGAGAAGAACAGATTTTTGCACAGGGCTTTTTTTTTTGCTGTGTATAGACCTTGGCATAACACAGTGGGCGAGAGTGATTACAGACCAAGTTGTTGATGGTGAGTGTCATAGTTCTAAACCTGACGCAGACAGCCAGTGGAAACCAGTGCACAGATATGAACTGCAGACTTTGTAGACATAATCACTGAAGATTTAGAATAAATCTGTAATGCTATTGTTATGTTGTAGACTGAAGCCCAGGCCTGTCTTAAAGTAGATGGAACTGATCTGTGAAGTTCTCCAAAGGAAATCATGATAAGAACCAGTAAAATTCTTAAAATTCTAACAAATGTTAAACCTCTACTTCAGTTCTATTGTAATCCTGTTTTTTGTGCTACTCACCTATTGTCACCACTCAACAGCTAAGGTAATAAAGCCAACAGATGACCTTATTATGTGTTTTCTTGGTACTTGGTTAAGAAGCTAATTAGACCTGCAGGACCTGTCGCAAAACACACATTTATTATCTGGGTTCCATATTTTCCCACAAAAGTTGATTTTGCACTTTGGTTTTTCAGTGCAAACTATGCACACAAACCTTTCTGCTGCCTCAATGGCACATGTGGCTATTCCTCCCACGATGCTTTGCTGTGTCATCTCATCAGCTTCACTGATGGCAGAATGAGTCCACTATCTAACTGTCCACATCATTACTCACAGTGACTTGCGTTGTTTTTTGTTTTTTTTTTCCACTTCCAGCAAAGCGCTGAGTGGTTGTTCCCAGCTGTCACATGAGGTTGTGACTGTCTTTAATGTGCGTGTATGAAGTGGTGTTGACATGTTGTTTTTACAGCACTGGCTTGCTGACACTGGTCTTTGAGCTCTCCGCTTCTGTCTAGGCCTGAGGCCATGTTAGGGCTTTAAAATGAGCTGGAAAGTAAAATCTGCATCTGCTTTTTAAAAGACTAAACAGGGTGTCCAGGTGTTGCTCAGAATGAACCCTACACTTTTTTTGTGGGTTAACAGAAGAAGGAACCTGGATATGCATAGGAGGAATTTAAAAGGCAAATGTTTAGCAGTTTTACCATATTCTTATCAGTCTAGTTAAGTTACTGTTTTAATTTTTTAGACAAAGGAATTTATGTAATTGGGCCACCCTCCTGTGTTTACTTTCCTGGAGTTGTACAAACAGAAAGCACAAAAAATAATGAGTGTCCAGAATAGATGGAGGAAAGACTTTTCTTTGATAATAAAATGCTTAAAGTCTAGCACCAGTAAATATTGCTCTATCTCCTCTCTAAAAAGTCATATGCAGGTATTAAACCAGAAGCTTTCTCTGGAACACAGCCCTAAAGCCCTGTTCTTTAAGTATGTATAAGTACATAAAACTGCTGTTGTAGTTCACACTGTTCAAGACTATGTGACATTCAAACATCTAATAATAGTAATTCTTTTTACCAGTGGCAATAAAGTTGCACAAAACCAAAGAAAAAGGAAATTATAAGTTATAAATATCAAAAGCTGTACAATTATTGATATTTGTCATAAGCAGAAACAAACAGTTGATTTAATAGTGATTTAAAGGCTTCCAAGAAAATAGGATGTGGTCCCACCATCAACTTGAGAAGTCTTATTTCTTTAAATTCTCCTTAACATTCTCACTTTTCACTTTCATGTGAGGCATTACACATCAGCGGTGTTATTTAACAAAATTACAAGAGAAGAGAACAGAGAAGGTACAACCCAAGCACAGGACAAATTTGAGAACCAGAGAACTTGAGAATCTCTTTGCTACGTGAGGATGTACTGTAGTTGTGTTCTGTCTGACAAACTTGCTGTTGATGCTGCTGCTGCACAGTGCTCTGCATCTGTGTGTGGATATGTGTGGACAAGGCCATGAAACATCTTCTGTCAAAGTAATTTTTCTCCGGTCATCACACACAAACACAGGCTCACACACACACGCGCGCCCACCCACTGTCATGTAAGAGACCTAACTAACAGTCATTTGCTGGCCAGCTAGTGAAGAGGAAGCGCTAAATATAGTCCTTGTGATGTTTGTGTGCAAAATACAAATCAGCTGTAGCTTAGTTTCATCACACACTTACTACACACATCTTAACAATGTTTTTTGGATTGTTCTTGAAAAAAAAAAACATGATTGACTTGTCAAAATTGAAAAGTTGAAATTGTGAGATGCAGGTTTTGTAAAATGTCTTTAGTTTGACACTGCTTGAGACTGTTAACAAGTAAATAAGCTGGAGAATTTCTATGTAAACAAATAGTCTAGTTTCATTGTTAATGCCAACACCACCAGTTGCAGGTTTTAGGAGAGCAGCTTGAAACTAAAACCAAAGGAGACAGGAAGACGGAGGTGGATGTTATGGCTGAACTAAAGGACAGAACAGGGAACATCCTCATCGAAAATGTCAGTGGTCCCGTCGCATTGATGTTAATTGGCGAAGAATCTGGTGTTTCTTCTTGGCTTGGCTCCACTTCCACACACACCCACACACCCACAAACACACACACACACACACACACATGCGCACACTTAGATATATTTGTATTTACTCTATGTGACAGGAGGGCCTGGGGCTTAGGTCTGGCCTCTGGCTGGTGACACTAATCCAAACAGGCTAAACCAAATGAGGAGAAATAACATACTCACACACACTGTGTGTATATATGTGTGTGTGTGTGTGTGTGTGTGTGTCTTGGGTGATTCTGTGTTAAAGTTTAACTCTTCTTCTCAGTGGCACAGGTTCACATGCATTCTGGCATTTCCTGTTCTCACAGACCCATCCCAATAATTGACCCTTGTTAAAGTTTCAGTGATACCGGAATTTTCAGTGTCTTGCTAATACAGTTACACCCTTTTGTAGGTGTTTGACAGGTACTGGACTCTCTGCTTGCATGCTAATGGTTCTGAGGAAGAATGTGTGTCATGACCTTTCTTTAAGCTAGTTTTGGCCATTGCAGGTAGTTTTTTTATTTGAGTGTGATACTCTTGATGATGATGTAACTACAAATACCTTTTTGAGTTGATGTAGTCATTTGCATGTGTAATGTATGCAGATCCAAATGTCTTCGGCTCGATTCTTTTCATATGTGAGCACACAGGAATAATGTTCCCAACCTTCTGTTCCTGTCAGGTAAATTAAAAAACAAACTGCACATGGATATCAATATTTCCTGCTCATAGATATAGTTACCAGTTCACTGCCTCTTTCCCCTTAAAATTCATTTTGTGTTATAATCAGGAATGCAGTGATGGGTGAACCCACCTTTTATATTTCCAAGGAATTTCAACTTGCACATTGGTCTTGTATTATACAGTACATCTTAATAAGTAGTATCGGACAACTGCAGGTTTGATGATTAAAAGAAAAAGAAAATAAATCTCCCAGAATATTAAAATTATTATATTCATCAAATATTCTCATAATGCTTAAGCATGTCCAGTTATTTATCAAATAAAGATGTCAGTCATTTCCTGGTTCTATTTTTTCAAATGTTGTTCAAAAATATATATGAAAAATTATCATGTAAACTAAAACATTAAACCTGCAAAAAAAGAAAAGAAAACAAACAAACAAACAAAAGAACAAGTGTTTCAGTAGTATCCCTATTCATAATTTATCATAGTATGGAAATTAATGGCTATAATAACACAAGAATTGGCAAGAAAACATTTTGAAACAAGTAGACATTATTGGATTTTTACACCAACATGTAAAAAAGAACAACAAAAACACATAAACACATAATACATACAGTATTCCTCATTCATCTGTAATTAAATGAGTAGATAAACTGTCTAACGATGACCTTTTCAATCAGTGTTAAACATGAATGTTTGCAAATATCATATATCATGCCCTCCCATGTGTTAAAACATCTTGTTAATGTCCAGTAAATTCAGTTTCAGTTTATATTTGACTCTTCTTCCATAGAGAGAGTGACCTGTAACTAGGACATTGCACATATTGCCATTCCTTTTCTTTCCACTGTATATTAGTAATATATTTTCAGTATGGTTGACCCTTTGTTGACCAAAACATTCAAAATCGCTAATAAGGATAGCCTGCAGTAGCTGCTACCAAAGTGTTTCTATTAGTTCATTGTTTTATTTCTGCCCTCTGAGCTGCTCTTCCTCTGAGAAACCTTCATAGAACAAAAACTGCAATCTGTACTGAATTAGCTGTCACAACATTATCTTCAGCAGACATGCTCTGGAGCTTCACTGAATGAATGGTGGGCTGACATTGGGGAAATTAATGTGAGAACTGTGTGACACTGATGTACAGCCCAGTTGTGTGTGCCTGTCTCCATCCTCCTGTGATTACAGTAAGTCAGTTTTGATGATTTGTAATAAGCTATGCTTGTGATTATAGTCCACAGGCTAAGTGTTGTACATCAATCCACTCAGTGTCAGCTCGTATCAGCTCTGCTGTTTGCTTTTGTTGGACCAGCTCTGCCCTGTGGGTGAAATCTCTTTATAGCTTATCTCGTCTTCATTTTGGCTCTGCTTTTTTATCTCTCCCCTTCAATCATTGCATGTCTGTTTTCTCACGGTACGTTTAGTTGCATCATGTTTTAATATTTTATGCTGGTAAGTATTACTACCCAGATCTAAAGTTGCACAAGGGACCTAAATTCAATTCTATATATATATATATATGTATATATATATATATATATATATATATATATATATATATGTATATATATATATATATATATATATATGTGCTAACTTGGAGGTCATTCATTATGTACAATTTTCTACATTCCAGCTCTCAGCACAAACATGCACAGATAGTTCTTTCACTGATTTTATCTATTGACCTTAGCCGTTAGGACCCTTGGGTAACATGTGATATTGATGAGTACTATAAGCTTCTCTGTAACTGACATTACAGGAATGTGGTAGTACTAGATACGTGCCAGGTGTGTGTATACTTAAACAACAGTAGCCCTGTAAACGTCTTTTCATTCAGCTGCTGCAAGTTATAACGTAGTTGTTTATTTGCTTAATGTCCTTCACTGTAAGTAATATCTGAAATGTATAATTGGTCCACTGACAAAACCCTGTAATCTTTGACTCTTTATCTTTGAATATTCCAAACTTGTTACTACATGTAAGCTCTAAGCAGTAAAGAGTACAGGACTGTTCTTTATTATAATATGACTTTTTTGACCCCTTTGTTTCTCTACCCTTGCTGTGACTCTTGTCACCAGTCTGCTAGTTAAGACATGTAAAGTGTACAAGTCATTGTGTGTGCAATGAACAACCTTCTTATCTCTCCAGCTATGCTGTACTAATTTCCTACATTATACATTATTATTAACACATTTTCCCAATTTATGGATTTGCAGATGAGTCTTATCTCTTTTTCTCAAATAAAAAAAGTAACTTGTGGAAAGTTTATTCATTAAATTTTTAATTCAGTTTTATTTGTATAGCACCAGATCCAAGGAGAAGTCACATTAAAGCACTTTACAGTGTAAGGTTTAACATCTTAAAAAGTATAATTGTATCAAATAATTATATAAAAAAACAACAATCCCATTTGAGCATTAGGCAACAGTGGAGAGGAAAAACTCCCTTTTTAGAGGAAGAAAGTCCAGCAGAGCCAGGCTCAGGGTGGGCGGCCATCTGCCTCGACTGGTTGGGGTGAGTGGAAAGAGGAGCGAGAATACTGCGAGAACAGCAGGCAACAAAAAACAATAGGTCGGTAGGGCCAGCTGGATATATACAGCTCCAAGGCCGAGGATACCTGCAGAAAAGTCAAAGAGAGAAAGAGAGAGAGGAGACACAAGGTTATTGACATGCAATTATAGCATTTAAATAGATAGAGAGAGGAGAGGAGCTCAGTGTTTCAGTAGAGGTCTCCTAGCAGACTAACCTATAGCAGTATATCTAAGAGATGTTTCAGAGTCATCTAAACCATCTCTAACTGTAAGCTTTATAAAAAAGTTAAGTTTTAAGTCTAGAATCTTAAATCTTAAATCTTAAATGTAGAGAGGGTGTCTGCCTCCCAAACCTGAGATGGTAGCTGGTTCCACAGGAGAGGGGCTTGATAGCTAAAGGCTCTGCCTTTCATTCTACATTTGGAAACTCTAGGAACCACAAGTAAACCTGCACTCTGAGAATGGAGAGTTCTGCTGGGAGAACAATGAGGTTTTTAAGATATGGAGCTTGATTATTAAATGCTTTATATGTGAGGAGAAGAATTTTAAATTCAATTCTGGATTTTACAGGGAGTCAATGAAGAGAAGCTAACATAGGAGAAATATGATCTATCATGCTAATTCCAAACTCAGGCTGTGGCAATTTGGATTAACTGGAGGCTTTTTAAGATGTTATTCGGACATCCTATAAAAAGTGAATTGCAATAGTTTAGTCTGGAAGTAACAAATGCATGCACTAGTTTTTCAGCATCACTTTGCAACAGGATGCTCCTAATTTTGGTCCTGTAACCCCAATAACAAGTTCCAGTCTGTGAAATAAAATGTTGTGTTCTATAGTGTCAAATGCATTACTCCGAGATAACAAAGGAAGTATAGAGTCCATTGTCTCATGCTAATAGAAGATTGTTAGTGACCTGTACCAGTGCTGTATCTGTACTATGATGTACTCTAAATCCTGATTGGAAATCCTCATACACGTTATTCCTGTGCAGGTGGTCACATACAGTGGCAAGAAAAAGTGATGTGAACCCTTTGGGATTACGTGGAGTTTTGCATGATTTGGTCATAAAATGTGCTCTGATCCTTATCTAACTCACAACAATACAAAAACACAGTCTGCTGAAAATAATAGTACACTATCATTATATGTTTTCATGTTTTTATTGAACATAACATGTCAAGTCAAGTCAAGTCAAGTTAAGAAGCTTTATTTTCATTCCAACCACATATAGCTGAAGCAGTACATAGTGAAATGAGACAACGTTTCTCCAGAACCATGGTGCTACATAAAACGGCAACAAGACAAACATGGAGCTGAGGACTGCTAAGTTGTCCTAGCAAAACACATAAAGTGCATCCTGTGCAACCTAGTGCAAACAGTGCAAGAACACAAAGAAAAAGTGCAGACAGACGTCAGAAGACAGTGCAAAAAAAGAACACAAAACACAAAACAGCAGCGACCAGTAGCGGAAATGGATACAATTTACAACTGAAAGATGGAAACATGTCAAATCTAGCGAGTGTGTGTGCTCAGTTCAGTTTGTTGTGTGTGTGTTGAGGAGCCTGATGGCTTGGGGGAAGAAACTGTTCAAAAGTCTGGTTGTGAGGGCCCGAATGCTCTGGAACCTCTTCCCTGATGGCAGAAGTGTGAAGATTGGGTGTGAGGGGTGGGTGGGGTCGTCCACAAGGTTTGACTACAGCAACCTTAAAAGCCTGGGGTATGTAGCCTGTTTGTAAAGATAGATTGATCTGATCTAAGATGGACATGCTGGTCAAAGGTAAGACATTTTTGAAATTAATTTAGAATGATCTACAGGGAAGACGCAGTCTAAGTACGAGTGAGATCTGACAAATGAATCAAGCTGTTGAACATATAAGTACATCCATGCCATTTGCAAGAAGGATGTGATCAATTTTTTCTCTAATAGTTATGATTAATTTGTAAAGACATTCAAGAAGTCATTGCTGCTGAGAGTTAAGGGGATACTAGGCTTGACAGAGCTATGACTACAAGTCATGTGTTTTGTGTTAAAGTTCATTACACTCACTCTGAGGCAAAATAGATTACAGCAGAAATCAGAGCAGAGGTCAACTGGCCTGACTGGTATAACACTGAGCACAGAGAAGCAGAAATGAATCAGATAATAAAGAAAACAGAGCCATGTTTCCTTGAGAGAACTCAGCAGAACAGAGCAGAGCTGAATACAATCTATTTTAACAAGACTAAATAGGACAGTAAAGAGCAGGGCAGTGATGCAGTGCTGGGAGTCACATTAAACTACGTATTCCTGCACCCCCAGTAGCCATGCATCAGCCACGGTTCATAGATCACACACTACCCACAGTCCCACACTAGAAAAGATCATCTAGAGCCCTCAGACTTAGCTCCAAGATGATTCTTTTTTTCTAGCTGTTCTCTTGCTTGTGTTTTCCACTAATATATTGTATTTTAAGTCTCTTAACAATGTCCAAGCAGTGTCTAATGTAAAGGTTGTCAATAGGTTTTAATATGTCTGTGTTGTTCCTCTTTCAAGGTGAAAATCAGACATTGCTTTTGAGTTGTGGTTCAACAGAAGTTTTTTGAAAACAACTTCTAATGAAACTGGTCTGGACAAATATGATGGTACCCCCAGAAAAGATGTAAAATAATTTGACCATAGAAACATACGTGTGTCCTGTAATTAGCATCACAGAGGTCTTCAAACTTGTCGTCAGTCTGCCTATTTAAAGGGTGAGAAGTGGTCACTGTGCTGTTGTTGATGGTGTGTACCGCACTCAACATGTCTCAGGAGATCAGAAATAAAAATGATAGACAAACATGTTAAAGGTAAGGGCTGTGAGACCATCTCCAAGTAGCTTGATGTACCTGTAACTGCAGATGTAGTCGCAGGAACTGTCCAGAAGTTTAAAGTCCACAGGATTGTAGCCAACCTCCTTGGATGTGGCCACAAGAGGAAAATTTATGACAAATTGAAGAGACAGAAAATACAAATGGTAACTAAAGAACCCAGAATAACTTCGATAGAGATTAGAGGCAAAATCTAAGATCAAGGTACATCAGAGTCAGATCACACCATCATTTACTGTTTAAGCCGAAGTGGAATTAATAGAAGATGACTAAGGAGGACTCCACTGGTGAAAGCAAAAAGAAATTTAAAACGCATATTAACAAACCACAAAGGTTCTGGGAGAATGTTCTTTGGACAGATGAGACAAAACTGGAACTTTTTGGCAAGTCACATCAGCTCAGAGACGCATAAATGAAGCATACAAAGATAAGAACACTGTACCTACTATGAAACACAGAGGAGGCTGGGTTATGTTCTGGGGCTGCTTTGCTCCATCTGACACAGAGTGTCTTAAATGCGCTGGAAACAATGAAATTTCAAGACTTTTAAAGCATTTTGGAGCAAAACGTGCTGCCCAGTGTCAGAAAGCTTGGTCTTTGAAAACAGAGTTGGCAAGAATGGCTAAGAAGAAATCATTTGACTATTCTGAAGTGGCTATAAATCACACTGAACATGTATAGAAAGAGCTAAAACGTGCAGTCTGGCGAAGGCACCCTTCAAACCTGAGACAGCTGGAGCAGTTTGCTTGTGAGGAGTGGACCACAATATCTGTTGAAAGGTGCAGACGTCTCATTGACTCCACAGTCTCTGAGTTGTTAACACTTGTTGATGTTCCACTTGGTTTTCATGTGTCACTGTGACCACCTGAGACACAATGTAAATAACTGTGAAACCACCTGGCTAGTGATTTACATTTACATGTAGTCCTTTTGCAGATGCTTTTATGCAAAGTGACTTACAATTGAGACAATTGTACAAGGGAAGGCAGTGTAAAGAAGGTCTTGCCTAAGGACCCCTAGTGCCGGTAGGCCACAGCCAGGATTCGAATCGGTAAGTCTCCCACAGTGAGCTTACCACCCACTACATAGGTGCAGAAAGAACCCTTGATATGATTGTTTGCATACAGGCTGACAGCAGATGTTTGATTTTATTACATGATATTTTTAGGATTAATAGGACTGGATGATTGTACTATTTGTTGAAACAATCTGAGGGACCTAGCTGAATCAGTCAGTCCAACATCTGGGTTTAGGTCCGTTTAGGTTTTGTTATTTCTCAAAGGTTTTTTAGGATTTATTTATTTACTTTGTTGTTATTTTCCATCTTATGCCATTCACATTGGGTTCAGTAGACCTTTGTACACGGTGCGTGTGTAGGTTGTGCAGAAAGGTGCTGGACCAAATAGCTGGACAGATTATAGATTATTCCATAATGTCACTTTTTAAAGACGGTGTTGTTATTGCTCTAACCTTTCAGTCAGATTGTGTGGAGTCAGCCTCTCTGTAAAGTCAGGAGATAGAGCTGTCAACACTGAGGTGGGTGTAGCTGTAAGAAACTGGTTGTATATTGTCAACTTTGTCAAACTAGTTTTTCTGGAGTGTGTCTCTCTTTCTGAGAAAAGGTGTGTCTGTTTCTACAACAGCCAAGACATGGATCAGAAATCAAGCACCACAGACAATTTGATTTAACACCAGGATACAAAGCTGTCCTTTAATTTAATAGGCATTTCTGATAAATTATTGTAGCTGTCACAACCTAACTTCTCTTTAATCCTTGCAACTTTAATAACATACTAATGGCATTGTAATTATCTTAAATAAACTGTCAAGCATATATGGCAACTATATAGTATTAATATAAAGATTGAAAAAATATAAGAAAAATGGCGCATTGTCAGGCTTGTGCTGCCAACATTTGCTGATATAGCTGTAACAATTGTCCAAATTCATGGTTCAGTTTAGATTTTTTAATTTTTGAGTGACTGTTTGGGTCATACCTCAGTTTCTCACCAACAATGTGGAACACTGAATGCAACTGGGCTCTAAGCACATTTGAGATGACCTACACTGGACAGCCCCTAAATGCCTCAGACAACAGTTGACCTAAACCTTGTGCTGTCCCTGACCGCGTCACAACATGAATGACCGACATTCTGTACTGTCCCTGAATGGCTAAACAACTGACAGACAGCTCATGTCATGCCTTCTATGTAGACACAGTATTACAGTGCAAGTCATAGGTTTTCTTAGGTTGGAGACGTACCTGCTTTTAACTGCACTTGTTCATTTATACATGTAGTGCTCTTGCTTAATCTGTGGTGATTTGGAGTGTCGGTTGTGCACGTTGCCAGAAAAAATAAGGTTATACATATGCGCGTAGGGATGTCTTGAGAACTGATACTTTGGTACCATGTCGATACCAAAACACTGGAAATGTGACGGTACTCTAGTTACTGAAGGTACTGAAAGCCCCTCGGTAGCTGTCATAGAGTGTGATTTTATTTTCAGCCTTACTGACAAGCTCAGTAAATAAATGTAGTCTGACGTTAAATGCTAACAGCTACATGTGGGATGGTGCAGGTGCACCACATAGGGACAGGTTATGGGCTACATAATCTTTGCATCTCAAAGACAGATATTCAGATCTGTATAAAGAATTTAAGGTGAGAGTTTTATGTCCATATCTTGAAATGTTACTGTTAATGACATGGTCCATAGAGGCTAACATTAGCGTGTTTAGGATAGGGTTAGCTTATTTGGGCTAACAAAGTGACCACTAATAACATGAACTAGGTGCTGCTCATAATGCTAGTAACAGATGTAACAGGTATGTGTTTGTGTTAGCAGTCTGGTTTTCTTTTAGTTATATCTGATAAATGAGGTCTCCCATCAGACTCCTTTTAAAGTTATTTTTTGTTTTTTTATATACAGTATATATATAATTGCATAATAAAATAGTCTGTGTATTTATTGCCATTGTATTGAAATTGTTATTGAGTATTGTAGAATTTCAGTGGTACTAAAACATTTCTGGTAGTCTGGTACTTGAGATGTAATCCTGCACATGACTAGTCGGTGGGGGTGTAACGATCTCAGCAGCACCTTTGCTACATACCTGTCATTATGTTGTCGTTGCCATTTTCTCTGCTGTGATCTTAAAATGTATGTCTGTCGCCATGACTTCTGTTAATGTTGTATAAAGGTGGACATTCTCAAGCAAGAGATTTCATTGTGTGTGTGAACCATGATGCTGATGGCGCTGCCATTAACTACTCCTATGGATTGGCAAACAGCAAGTATATCCTCGGCCCCACAACAAGGGGGATAGGGGTGGGGTGGTTGGAGGGTCATGATTTGGGAAGACAAAATTGTAACATGAGACTATGGACGTTTGTGTTGGTTTCAGAACCATCACAACCCGAGTTGAAAAGGATTTATTTTTTTTAAATACTATGTGGCTAAAGGAAGTTTCAGGGCATCATAGTGAATGTGAAATTGTCTGCATTTGTCTCTTAGATCTCCAGTGTGAGACAGTTTCATCTTGACACATATCTGTATCAATGAATAATCCAAGATCACAATAAGACACAGAGAATCTCTCACACTGACACACCCACACCATTCACTCTCTTCTTTCTCTCTCACTCACTTCCCCTCGAGCACACACACACTGTACACATATTGTACTGTTTAGTATGGAAGGGAGTGGGCAGGATCTTTGCAGCACTTTTACATACATGCATTGTCACAGTGATAAAACCCACTGTTTCTTTGTTTATATACTTATATACTGTGTCTTTGTTAAACACACAAACACATAGAGATAAAGATGTTGTTGTCCTGTGGAGCTCAACTGCTGTCACAATGCTGTTGAACAGAGACACTCTGTCATGGTGTCTTGATGGTGACATCGCCCTCTGTCTCAACAAGACAGGATATTGAGCCAATAATAATTATCAACAATAACATTACCAATGTCATACACCTATATCTGAGTACACACACGCATCACAGGAGCCACCACATGCTTTGTCTGAAAAATTTAGGAATTGTGAAAAAAGGTAAAGGCAGCATTTTACTTTATCTGTGTGTCATAACTGTCCGTGTCAGTCATCATAATGAGCTGTGGCTTTGAAAGTTAGTGCTAATGTAGATGAGCATTAAGCTGCTCTGTGGGGTGGTGGGGGGGGGTTATTTTCCTGAGGCATTGCTAAATTACATCACCATCCCTTCTTGTGATTTCTGCATGTTGATGTCTATTTGTCTATAATCGGCATGACAGCTCGACAGAGGGGTGAGAGCTTGAAGGAGAGATGACAGAAAAGGGATGAGCGCCAGGCAAAGAAAAGATGACAGCAGGGAGGATGGGTGGGGTGAAACACAGGAAGGCAGGATGGCAGGAGATGGAGCAGCAGCCAGAGGCAGCATTGACAGATGTTGGTGTGTACATGTATGTATTTGCGGGTGTCAAGAAAATCATGTGTCATATATATATATATATATATATATATATATATATATATATATATATATATATAAAGAAACACTGGTGGACATGTTATGCTTGTTTGGAACGTTTTGCATGGAGCAAAAAGCCAAAAAAAGAGGGACATTTGGAAGTTAGTATTATTTTTGGACCTCTGTTTGTGTGCTTTGTGTGACCAGTAGAAATTGCAACAGTACAATTTTGTTTAATTTACTTGCTCATACTTTGAAGTAATACATGGTAATTGATCAATAACCATAAAATTACTCTCTCTGTAAGTAAAATATATTGCCCTTTGAATTAAATGTGCCTCCTTTAAACGCTACATAATGCATTTTTTTTTTCTACCAAGATAAACATTAATCATGAAACATCATCATGTGATTGAGTCCAAAAAAATCTAACGACTATGCTACCTTAATGTCATTACAAGCACATTTCTTTAATTTAGTGTTTTTTCTGCTTGCTGCAAAAGTTATGACAGTTAATGGAGGTTTTGATTACATACATTTATTGATACATTTATGGCCAGAACCACTTAATTAATGTTAAAGAAGGTGTCTGAACAGCTTTAAAACAACAAGAATAAATTAAAGGCTGGTTTAATTTATGAGGCTTATATGTGTTAGTGTCTTTCTTTGTATTCCATTCCTAAAGCCCAGTGAAAGTTGCAAAGCGAATGAGATTTAGTACATTATCATTATTAGATCAGAGTTGGTTAGATCATCTACAGAGAGCACAGAGTGCATAACCAGCTCAGAGTTTGTAAATGTAATTTTTGTAAAACAAACCACTGTCACACCTCACAGATGTTAGACATTGTTTTTGTGTTTAAACATTCTCTGCATACCAGACTGTATGTAGCCGACAGTTTATACAAAGTTAATGATACTGATTTTTTTTTCTACAGAACAATACAGCTCCTGAGATCTGATGCTTCCTGCCATTACCATGGAAACGGAGGCCAGTCACATGCTGGAGGCGGCGCTGGAGCAGATGGATGACATCATTGCAGGTAGGAACTTAAAGCCACAGTGTTACCTGTAGGGAGACAGTGAGATGCTGATGTTGGTTCAACATCCAGTACCTGTAATACCTGCTATATACTAATGCTATAAGTATACACAATTATATTCATTTTGGCAGTTAGTATGGCTTGGTTTGGCACATTTATTGATTCCTGAAAGCAGGAAACGTTTCCCCTATTTTCTTCTGCATTTTGTTTACAACTTGGCAAAATAAAAATATGTATTCCTTAATTATGTACAACTTAATCTATAAAACTTATGTTGATGGATGTCTACATAAGTTGCTTCAAACTTCAGAATAAATTTGCAATTTCAAAAAACATCACAAGATGTAGTTAGTATATGATTTCTCTGTGGGACAATAGTGCCAGTAAACACCACACTCATCCAAGTATTCAAGGATATTATACTTTCTTCAATGACAACTTGACTTGGGTGGAATTAGAATCAATATACATGAATATATAGTTGGTCCTTTACTATATAGTAAATACTAGTATCATAATAGTCATAATAGTTTCATGTGCTGTTTGCCCCAAGAACACTACCAGTTTTATAATTTATTATAAAAGCAGCAAGTGGTAAAATGGCGAACTTAACCTGTGACACTACTGCATTTTGTGTAATGTGTGTGTTGTATCTAGAACATGGACATGTTTGTGTGTGTTTTTGCATGTGTAGGGGGGTCATGTTTGCTATGTCTGGTTCAGCCTTGGCCAACAAGCCTTAGCTAACAGTGGGGTAAATGTTTAATGTGGTCTCCAATCATCATGTGACATAGTAAAGGTTGAACAGACAAAAAGGGACTCGCCGAAGAGGAACTTGTCAGCACTGTAAAACTAATGATTTAATTTTGCGATTCACCAAAATGAGGGCAGATTTAAGATTTAGAATGTGTAAAAGTGCAGTTTTTTTTATCCTGAAAGGGAGTTTGCTTTATCAGTGTTTTTGAAGATGTAAGGACAAAGGGTGCCATTGTTGTAGATACTGTACGACTGAAGATATTTTGCTTTGATTATGATTTGATTTGATTAGAGTTGAAAGTCTATCTTTTGAGTTAGCAATATGATTGACATCTATTTGGCTAGGTTCTCTTTATTTGTGCATCAAATATGTTTTTTCATTATTACACTGTCAGAGTCAACTTACCACATTTGTGCATGTGGACAAAATTGGGTTCACAGATTTCACTGTTATTGAAGCTCATCAAATCGCTGCTGTTTGAAACACAGTGACCTCATCAAGTGCTCGGCGTTTGCTATTCCGGCTCTTTGTGACCGCAAATAGAAATACATTTTAAATTCCATTAACCATGATCATTAGCTAATCACTAACAGGGACATTAGAGCCACTTATCAACAAAGTTTAGATATGTTACTCATATTGCTTTCCATGATCAAGAGTTTGAGTTTTTTTTTCTGCTTTAGCATCTTGTGGGAATAGAAGTGGAAGCACTCCGTTGGTTAATGACTACCATTTACTGATGGCAGGCAGAGCAGTGACAGCAAAGACTTGGTCACAGTCATTTTGGATTGGCAGTCACGAAACAATCCTCAGCGATCCTAATGCAGTAAAATATCACTGTAGTAGTTACAGTTCAGACAGCAGAGGCAGGCAAAGACAATTAAAATATGAAGAACAAATAATAATAAGGCTACTATGTGGTCATCATGATAGTGTGTTACTAACGATAAAAAACATCCACTTGATTATATACACCTCTACAGCAAACTATTAAAGGTAACATCAATGCTCCAGCTCTGGTGTTCCATATCAGGCCATGACATTTCACATTCCTGTGATACTGTGCCATAAAGGCAGCAATTTTTGGTATAAATACATGTACAACAGATCTCCACAGCTGACAGTCAGAGCTTGAGGTGGCTCTTTAGTTTGTATCTCGACTGAGTTGATAGTGCGTTATTAATGTTTTCCTCTGTGTGCTCTGGCCCAAATACACGTCTGCATGAATGGATGGATGGAGAGATGGATGGGAGAATAGGTTCATGTTTTGTTTTGTTGTTCAAGTACATGCTCATTTCTTTTCATCCACACCAAAATCATTGTTTAAATAATGTGCACTAAATGCAGCAGTGAGTTAGTGAACAGGGTGTCATATATAATGCTTATGATCATCCTGCGAGACTCAAAATCTCACTAACTCACTGCTGCATAGTACTACTGAGAAATGCTGCATATACAGCAAGACTAAATGGCTAAATGGACAAATCACATTTTCATGGACCAATAAATCTTAGCACTGATAACTCCACAGATTGAAAAGCTTTCCCTTCTTTTGCTCACATTCACCAACATAAAGTTCTTCATTTTCTTTGAGGCTCTGCAGCACAGAGCCTGCTTTAAGATACAAAAGCAAAGGGAGCTTTCATTATAAGCTGTTTATTACTATTGGAATCAGTATACAGTACGGAGGCCCTTTAATGTGTGACTGTTTTTCAGAGCCATGACTATTTGAGTGCATGCAGATGTGCATTTGAGTGTGTGCCATAAAGTGTGTGTAGGTGCCAGGGAAATGAGCCAGGTGACACATGGACATTTTGGATATTCAGATATTCAGGAGGATGTATGGCTGTGATTAGAGGAGGTGCTTTATTGCAGACACATTTCAGTTTTGAAAAATAGTATTAATAATCACTCTGTGATGCATAATTGCCTCTCCTCTTCTCTCCTCTGACCATCTACGCACTCTCCAGGTTCAAAAGCAGCAGCAGTGGAGTTTTCGAACAGCATGTACGACCTGGGATCTCCCATCAGCGCTGGTCCACTGCATGTTGTTCAGTTATCTGAGGACCTCAAACTTGCCTTGGAGCTCCAGCCTAGCCAGGAGGAGAGAGACAGCCTCAGAGCACAGATACCAACAGAAACGGCACAGGCGCTCATCGACTGGCTACAGAGTGGAGCCGTATGTACACTGTGCTTTCATTCAAATAACCTTCCAAGTCACATTTTCTTTTATTTTCTATGCTGCAGTGTTTAGAATTCAGATTGTGGGATCTGGGACAGTTTATGTATCTTATCAAGCTGCATCCTCTTGTGTATTGTCCAGATCAGTCTTTTTAATGAGCATTTTACAAATAATTTGTGCCTGTGTTGTTGCCTTTAAAAACTGAGAAAAGAAATTATTCCAGACTGCAGATTGTGCTCGGTTCATTTTTTTTTTTTGTAAAGGTTGATTTCCCAGGATTTGTTGTTCTATCTTGTAGCTGTAGCTGATTGTTACAGTTCTTGTGGAAAAGGGCTATTACTTAAAACTAAATTTTCATCTTTAGCTTGCTTAAAATACAGATAATGCACTCTACTACTGCTTGAGTAATTTAAATTTTCACCTGATAGTCCATTCAGTCATGTTATGTTGTCTGTCCAACAGAAATTGTTGTCTGGACCACTCTGACGGAGTGACATTTTCATAAATAGAATAACGGACTCCACAAAAAACACAGCTCGCAAAGCTGTAAGACGGTGTTTCTGGAGGTGTTTGACTCAATTCAAAATTGCTGTGAATCTCTCACTGTCCTCAGAGATTACACATCTGGGTTAGAAGTTACACTGTGCTCAGTGTGCATGTCTCTGTGAATAAAAGTGTGTGGGTTCACTCACACACTTACTGGTGAAGCACAAGTTATGTAAGTGTGTTGATTTGGAAGTGGACAGCGTCTGAAACATGGAGTCAGCTGTGCAACAAGCTAACCAACAGAACCAGCTGTTTTATGTTGAAAGGCCTCCTACAGCAGGGAATGTTTGTGTTTCCCCAGGGATAATTTTCAGCAGACGTGCTGATAAGTGCATTTCTACAGGCACACAACACCCGATGACTGTTTACTGACAGTGGTGGAGGAACAGTTGAGATGACTTTAGAATAGTTATTCATGTACTGATCCACGGATGACATGAAACATCCCTTTATTAACTACTTTGCATTAGTAATTTGCTTTACTGAGCTCAGCTCCTGGTCACCATCATGTGATCCCATCCTTTTGAAGAGGGGTATAAAGGAGTTTTTTTCAGACATCTTGCTCTCAGCGTTGAACAACAAGATGCTTCAGACCTGACTGATGCCCTGGGAGTTTTCCTTGGGATTCAAGACTCCTTCTTCCATCAGAGCCCAGGACACAACACTGGATACCTGTGTTAATGTTGCTCTGATACCTGTGTTAATGCCCTGGCAGTCTTGATCACTTCCTGCATCTCCTGCTGGTAGATGCTGCTGGTTCTATCATCCACCCTTTCTCCATCTCTGTGAGACTGTGATGACTGTGAGACACTTAGTTGCCTGACAAATCTAGATGAGTTTGCAAGGAACGCAGATGGTTTAATGGTCCTCTCCTTTGTCTGTCTTCAGTGGCATTCTGCTCTGCTAAGAGTCATGAGCCTCTTGCTAATGATGATCTGGAGTTCTGCCAGCGAACTTCTTCTGTTGCCTTGAACTATTTATCCAGTGCATACTATTCTCTTAATTTCTAAATCATCTCTGCCCTTTGGTTCCTAACAAGTGGGAGGTTCACCTCTCTGATAAACCAAACCTTTCTCTGGCAAGTTGTTGATGATGGTTGTTGTTGCTGTGTGGATTCTCCTGTCTACCTCCCTCTTTGTCCCCGCATTGTTGCTTCTGAAAATGTAGTCCTCGTACTCATCAGACTTTTAGTAATGCCTTTTTCTCACAAGATGGAAACCAGTCGATCAGACAACTCTGGAGTTTTGTCTGGTGCTGGAACTAGTTAGAAGTAGTGGTGGAAATTCCAGGCACGTGGTTTTGCTACCGACTGGAAGATTTTTATGTAAAAGCCTCAGTATTTGTGTTTTACTTATGTTCTTTCATTATGACAGACACAAATATGGTGTCATTCTCTCTTGTGGTGTTAATACCAGCAGGTTGTAATGGCAATAGTTGTTACATTTGTCCTTCACTTTGTGTCTAATCAAATTAAATGCATCTCAGTTTGACATTTATGACATTTGTTTCCCACTTTGCCTCATCAGTAATCGAACCTTGGATGTAGTTTCTTCTATCAAAGAGTATACAGTTTAGTATACATAATAAGATTGATTGATTCGGATGTGCCAGCTCTCACCATATTTTCATTGTTGTTTCTTCGTACTACATCACTACGTACTGAGTTAGTGCTGTTTACAGCTACAGTTGCAGTGTTTTCATGGCAAGGAAAGGCAAGAAGGGAACAAGTGAAGAGGGTTGGGACATGTTCCATAAATTCTCCTCTTGGACACTATTACAGCTCGACCGTTATGAACTTCCTGCACTGTGCTCCCTCCCTCACGCTCTCTTTCTGTCCTGTGGGGTTTCTCAGTTGTAATTCCCCTCACTAGTTTACATCTTTTTCTCTCTTTTTTTCCTCACTGTTGTTCAGCGTGTACTGCTACTCTCCTCTCTCTCTCATTGCTAATCCGGTTGTTTAGACACCCTCCCTCTATGTTCTGACATGAGTTTGTGAGTAAATGAGCCAGTCAGAGGACCACATTGCTCACAGCTATTGAGGTAAGGTCAAACTCCACAAACATGTTGTGTGAATTCTTAATCTTTTTGGGGTGTTAACTTGTTGTAACCTCATAACAGAATTTGATGTGCTATATTTTGTGTTTATTACTGTCTATTCAAAGCATCTGGATGTCTCCAGTGTCTTTTGTGCTGAATGTACTGAGTTGCAGCTGTTGTTAGATTCAGCTGGATGAGATTGTTTGTTGCTGTTGCTGAGCTTCGTCCTGTAGAGGCTGCTGTTTTCTGCCCAGAAAGCAGTGTAGAGTTTCATGCACTGATTGAGATGACTGAGGCTTAAAGGTGAAAGTGGCTGTTGGATCCAGTTCAGCTGCTTTTTCAGCTCCTACATTGTTTCAACAGCAGATGTCTCACATGTTACACACAGTCGTTTGCCAACCCTCTCTCACTTTCTTGCTGTCTGTCTTATTAGCTGGACAGTCTCTTTTTTTGTTTATTACTTTCCTCCTTTGATATTTACAGACTTTACCCCCGAAATACCCAGCTGATGTCTCTTGGGTGCCAGGGAAAGGTGAAATAAATTATCATTAAGCTCAGGCAAAATATATTTTAATACTAAAATACTTAATTAAATTAGCAACATATTTTTATTGTTTAATATTGCTTTTTATGGATAGTCCACAAATCAATATCAATTGTTTAACTTTTTCTTCAAGTGAAAGTAGTAGTGAAACTGCTGGTAAATTTCAGTAGCAGATATACAAAAGCATGGCAGAATATCAAAGCAGCTTATACTGTATTTAAGAGTGGCTGCCCCCTCTTGTGCTCATCCTGTCCACGTTGTCCCCCTTCCTGCTCCTCCCTGCTGACCTAGAAGAAGAGGATCAAGACACACATGCTCTGCAATTAGTCTGCACCCAGTAGGCTTCTCTCCACAGGGCACTCCATGGTGAAACACACACATTCACAGATGCACAGATGTAAACAGGAAGTGTTATATGGGTGCATTATTGGCAGGAAGTTGTGTTAATCTGTGACTGTCTCTCATTACTGCTGACCCAGAGATGGCAGCGTGCCTTCTGATTATCATGTGTTTGGAATTTTCTCCAAACTAGTCAAAGTGAATGTTTTGGCTTTTAGCGACAGAAAAAAAACATGGGATTGTTTTATACTGAGCTTCAACATGTTGGCAACATTTCTTTCTTGTTGCGAACATGTTTGTATCGCATGTTATCTCATCTTGTTTAATTTTCAGGTAAAACATTCTTTAGAACTTTATCCCTTCTTCCAACAAAAGTTCCTTCTCCCATTTGCAGTGTTTCAGCCACCACTTTTCACTAACTAATTTGTCGCTAACTCTTGGTGCTGTGCAGAAAGTTTACAGTGGATTTATTTTGTGAATTAATAGTTTGTCTGTGAAGCGTCCCAACAAAAAGGCGAGGAGAACTTTGGAGAGTTGAAGCTAAATCTTTACTGAACCAAAGCGGTAAAGCCGCTGTCTTTCATGTGCTCTATAGTGTATTTGGGGCTGGAACATGCTTGTTAATGCTTTGTGTGGGTGTGTGTGCCACGGGCCCTATTCTTTTCCCTATGTTTTTGCTCTCCTATAATGTAGAGGGCGCTCTGGGCCAGTATGCAGCACACAGGTTGCTGTAGAAGAAGACAGAATGTAAAGCCAAATGTTACTGTTCTGTGTTAAATGTTTGAGTGTAAATGTTGAGTAAATGTTGTACACCAAGTGCTTTTGTTCTCTGTTCTACATGTTTTTTTTCTTTTTAAATACATTGATTATCTTATTAATGTTGGAAGGAGTTAGAGAAGGAAGTAGTTGTCCTCTGACCAGTGAACCAATCGCCAATGAGAACTCGTGCACTTGCACATTGTAGTTTGAGTTTAAAAAATCAAGATGCACATGCCAGGCCCACATGCTGGTTACAACGATGTAACTGCGACATGTGCTAGGTGCTTCTCCATCATCTCCATTTCCAGCATGCACCAGCACTTTAAGCAGCCTGTGATTTAAATTTGTGTGTGTGTGTGTGTGTGTGTGTATGAATGGAGCTGGCATTCAGGCAAATGGCTGACATTGTTATGGTGAGGTTTTGTAAAATATACAGAAAATGGAAGCCTGAGCTTTTGGGTTTAAACATGAAGATAATCCAACAAACAGAGACAGATGGAGAAGGAGTGAGAGAGAGGTAAACAGAGGAGAAAAAGTATTCTAGTTCTTCAGTCAGTGTTTCAAAGTGTCCAGGCTCTTTGCCTGTAACTTAATCAAAAGGAAGCACAAACCAGGAGGAGAAAGATCTGGCATGATTCGTAGTTGTTCTGAGATTACTGCCTGTTGCTGCTTTGCTTGCATGTCATGAGATGCTGCTGGAATAAAGATTGTGTATATATGAGAGAGAGAGAGAGAGAGAGAGAAAAGAAAGAGAGAGAGAGAACATGGACTAAAAACTCAGACACAAACAGATGACAAGGAAAGAAGAAAAATGGCCAACCCTCTCACCCTTCCCTCCCCCTTCTGGGCTCGGCCATTTGGCTGTCAGACGGACCTTAGAAGGGACAGAGAAGAAAAAAGGCAGAGCGACTCCAAGATAGAGAAAGGAAGCAAGGAGAGAGAGAAAGAAAAGGAGGGTGAGGAGGAGGAAGAAGCGAGTGTTGATGAAAAGAGAGATAAGTGAAAAGAAAGTGGGGAGAACATTGGGAAAGCAAGAGAGACAGAGCAGAGTGATACTAAAGAAGGAAAGGAAAGAGAGAAGTACAGTAGGAGGAGGGGGACAAAACAGAACGGGGGAGTTGTCCCACTCAGAAGGCAGAGATCGTAAAACGCCCACCTCCACAGCTGTGAACATCGCAGTCACACGCTTGCACACATTAACACAGTCCTACAGCTGTCTGCAAACTCAAGAATCCACTCTTACTCTACACACACACTTTCAAACAGACACGCAGGATCTGATAAAGTCAGACAACAACAAAGAGGAAACAGGCAGGGCAGCGATGGGCTGGGAGCATGGAGACTCCCATTGACTTCTACAAACATTTCTCCTGGCTCAAAAAGGTGAGTCTGGGGGTTTGACTTTTTTTTTTTCTCGCTCTCTCTTTTGATTTTTATGTGTGTCCTTGTTTCATATGCTTCATCTGAACTGATGTCCAATGAGTGTACAGCCTAAAGAGAGAAGCATTTAAAACAAAGGGGTAAACTCCTCAGTGATATAATTGTTGTGTGTGTGTGTTACTGTCTTCTTATTGTCTTATTTCCCCTTGTTGACATAACTTCCCTTAGCTCAAGAGTTTGGCTGCATCTTAGCTTGCTGGTGCTGTTGGTTGCAATGTGTGTGTATGTGGAGGCATTTATCACAAGGACTGAGTTATCAGATTAGAAGCATTATGCATCAGCTGATTGTTGTTGACAAAGCAATGTCTGATAGCATCAGGATTCAATCAGTGAGAGGCCAACACGTCTTGAGTTTTGTGTACTGTCTCAAAGTCACATAAGCAGATTCTAATAGAGGTTAATCAATGCTTTATCAAGACTGTGTGACTCTGTCAGATTTGGCTTGACATATTAAGGTTTAACATTCTCAATGGTATGCTGCTTTTTGTTTTATTTAAAGATTAGACAGCAGTACACAGTGACCTTTAAACTGACCTTAACAGATCATTCACAAGGATTCTTCAACAAATATCCATCACAATCCTCACACAGAGCATCATGTGAAGAATTTTGTCTTAAAAAAACAGGTTAGGCCTGAGCTCTATTTTTGTTATGTTGTTAAGAGTGACAGTGTTAAGATCCTTATATCAGCGTGCTGCTTCCTTGTATGACATGATAAAAAAGCTTTGTTGCACAAACTCTGCAGAAGGTGTTAACATTTCTACAGCTAAATCTTTTTATTTTAGTTGGCTTCATCATTTTTTTTACTCATGTCCTGCTTCACTGGGGGTAGTTGCTCTGCTGTTAATATCTGCTTCTATGCTGCCCAATCAAACAAGGCTGAATCCTGCTGTTTCTAGCACATTCTGCTCTATTTCTGATTGAACGTACTGACACAGCAGATTGATCGGCTAAATACTGCACAACCCAGTTGATTGAGTTATGTTTGAGTCTCAGGTCTTTTAAAGTAAAGATGTGCTTTCAGTGCTTGGACTTACAAATATGTTTCCTTCACATCTGTGGCAGAGCAGTAACGTGTGTCATTGTTTCCTGGTCTTCTTTAATCTGTGAGTTATGTTTTGTCATATGATTGTTGAAAACCAAAATGGACCTCTGTATGTTTGTTTCCATGTGCTCATGTGGTACTGCTTTAGGCCACTGTGCATGTATTTCCGACAAGTATCACATGCTGCTTGGCTGGGCATGTTTACAGGGTGAGTTTTTTGGGGACTGTCTTTCATTGTGGAGACAAAAAGCACATCTTCAAAATGTAAATCATTACACTTTGGTGTGAGGACTTGGTTTAAGATTAAGACTGTGGTTATGACAGGTAGTGATTGCAGTTATGGTTTCAGTGTAATGAAACATTTTCTTTACATTTGCTTTTAGTCACTTCGCTGATGCTTTTATGAAGGAGAATTGCAAGTGACATATAAAGCAGCAACAAATCTAAGTTAGGGAGGGGACATTTGAAGCAAAATGCCACGAGAAGAAACTTTTGATTTTAGTTGAAGAGTCTGACAATGGAGAAAGGTTTGTTTTGTTTTTTTAAGCACATAGGAAGGTGCAGATCCAAGATCTGTCTTTTTTTAATTTTGGCAAAGAGTGAGCAGGCTTATGTAGCTGATTCCACCATCATTGGGGGTTTTTTTCTGTGTGGCATAGGGACTGCTAGATGTTGTTCGTTGGCAGAGCACAGTGGTTGAGAGGGATTGTAGACCCGTTCCTGTTCAAGTAGGACATAACTATGTGTATATGTGATGTATGAGTAGTTCAGTTCAGTTATACTCCTCACTGATACACTGATTTAGAACATTTGAAAACAGTTTGTATGTCTTGGTGCTGTTGTATCTGTGTGTGTCACTAACATACTCTAGATCTTCATAAATGACAATACATCTCGAATGCCGCAGACTTATCCTAAAATTCACTTTCCTCATTCTCTGGAATTGGATTGTCAGGCTGTCCAGATGTAAAATTGACTTGGATGAGCCTTTAAATTGGCTTTAGACACTGCTGCGTGACTACGGAGACTAGCTAAGCGAATGTGCTTTACTGCGCTGCAGGGACAAATTAATTCAACACTGAAGAGCAAAAGAGTAAAAGTGGAAAAAATGTTTCTTTGCATAGAGACAACTCGGTCAAATTTTTTTCTCAGCATTCAATTCTGACAATAATTCTGTCAGTTCTTCTCATTCTACAAGTGTGATCAGTTCTACATGATCACACTTGTGAAGTTTCACAGTTATAGCAGTAACGGTATAAATAGGTTTTGTGTTTGGCCTGGTATGCTTTAGATTTACAGAGCACTGTTATATGAAGCACTTGTGCATCAGTAAAAGAAGGTGGTGTCCTGCATGTCTCATGCATTCTTAGGCACTGGGATCACTGCCTGTATGTCATTAGAAATCCCACCCAGTCCACTTGCCCCAGCTTTTATTGTAAATGCCCATAACACTTTGCAGTCTACAATGCCTGTACCAATAGCAAATGCTGTCATGTCCCTTCCTGCAGATGACTTCACTTAGTCCTTTAACTGCCCTTAACTACTACCTTTTGTCCTACAAACACTCAATGCTGCAGAGAAGCAAGCTGTATATGTTTAAAACAAAATTTATGAATTTTGATGAAAATATTCACAAGATGTAAATATTTAACTTGATTTTTGCTTCTGTGTGGGTACGGCCTTTGCCATAGCCTGAAGTGTAACTAACGTGTAGAAATGTAACTATACAATGTGGCGATGCAGACCGACTCAGCCCCAGTTTAACCTTTAGGATCAGTTGCAGTTGTTTGTAGCACACTGAAGAAAAAAAATAATACTTGCAAAGAAAAGTTCGACACAGTGCTATAGAAGCCCCACGCCAACTAGTGTTGTTGTGGTGTGATTGCAGACCCACACTGACACAGCAGCACAGAAATAAATACACACACAGTGTGTAGCCTACGACATAATATCTGCTTAGATTCAGTGCAGAGGCATAAATCAAGCCCATGAACGCAGCTCTTTACCACAAATCCTTGTTCTCTGTCCCTGTCTCTATCGTTCACCCTCTATACGAGGCGATGACAGACAGATAAAACCGACTGGCCTGGTTTCCTTTATCAGACCCTTCAAGTGCTGTGTCACCTCCCTGTTTCTTCGCAGTCTGATGAGAGGATCTGTGACAGATCACTACAGTACATTTCAAAAAGTCCTCGGCTCCTGCTGTGGCAAACCAGTATCCTCAGTCTCAGCCCAGTAATACTGGACTGAGGCATTATTACACATACAAAAAGATTACGGGTTTAAACACAAAATCTTTTGACGCTGCTGTTTTTGAAACCATTGGTGAAAGTTATTCTAAATATGGTTTTAATGAAGCCTTCAGTATTAGTTTACAATCTGGACCTTACCAAAACTCCACTAAACCCCAGGATTGGTGGTTTGATTCCCAGTTCCTCAAGGCCACATGTCGAGGTGTCCATGGAAAAGACACGGTCATCTATCTAACAGTTTCCTCATGGGAATCAATAAGTTTGTTAAAAAAAAACGAAACAAATGCAATTTGTTCTTTTGACGTAACTAAACTAACTAGATATTGCATGACGTGTAAAGTAATGTGGTTGATTTTGATTTGTTGGTTTATTGCACAAGTTAAGTAGCTGTTTGAACTTGCTGCTAGAAATAATGATCTTTTTCTCTCTGTGTGTGTAACTGCATAGTTAGCTGTATCCATTTGGATACTACCACAATATTCACATCTGTTTATTCAAGACATGTTTGTGAGCCTCAGAGCGGTCAGAGATGGAAATAGTGTGGCACTGTGAAAATCTGAACACATGCTTCAGTAATATGTTTGTTGTTTATTTTTGGATATATCAAATCACATGAGCCAGAAGATCTTTGATCTAAGCTCTCCATCTTGAGCCTTGTGGAAAAACATCACCATACTGTGAACACGCTGCTTACTACTGTAATATTCTCATCTCTGCTGTTACAGCATTCACTTCATTTTTCATAGCATGTGTCATTAGTCCAACAGATGTACAGAGTAATTCTTTGCTGATCTTCTGGAAAATCCGTAACAGCACAGATTCCTTTATCAGCCACAAGCTCACAAAGATAAAACAAATATATAGGATAACACTGAAACTCCAGACAACAAAAAAAGCCCCTGTATAAGGTCTTCACTTCACCTACATGTTTTTTAAATTAGCTTTTTTTAGACTGATTAACAGAAAAAAAAACAGATTTTAAACAAACTTACAATTTTGCAGATTGCAAATGCAACAACCTGTTAGCAGGTTGTCCCGACAAAGATTTAGGTTGTCAGTAAAACTGTCCACACATGTCAGGTCATCAACAATTGCATGAAAATATTAACTTGCATGCAAGATTCATGACGAATGTTTTTTTGTGTGTGTTTTGTCCAGGTGAACCTTTGTTCTCCAGCCAACAATGAAACCTACCAAGAGCGACTGCTTCGCCTAGAGGGAGACAAGGAGTCTCTGGTGCTACAGGTCAGAGCTGTGTGTGTGTGTGTGTGTGTGTGTGTGTGTGTGTGTGTGTGTGTGTGTGTGTGTGTGTGTGTGTGTGTGTGTGTGTGTGTGTGTGTGTGTGTGTTGGTGGGTGAGTGGTTATTTTAGTTTCTTTTGTTTTGTTTTTTTTAAGCAGACAGAGCAACAATTGGGAAACTTTAAAAATGATCAATTGCTATTATGCTAAGTGACTTCTAACTATTTCTGCTACTGATGCAGTGTGACTACAATCGCATTGTGAGATGTGCACTATGAACGCACAGTTCACACACTCTTAAAATTAAGTAAATAACTAGGTAACTCAAAAACATTCTATGGAACAAATGACACATCTCTCTATGAACTACAGTGCAACTCCATAATAAGCTATGCTGTTACTGGTCTATAGTTTATGTAGATAATCTGAGGTGTACTATTAACACTAATGGTAGTTCAGGTATTTCATTTGATTGAAATTACACTACACTACAAAAAGTACTGATTAAGCAGATATAATTTATTGTCTTTCATTGGTTAGAAAGATGAACCTCACTTTTACATACTGTCCCTTTAAGTCACATGTATTCCAAAGCCAAAGTTTCTCAGAGAGCATGCACCTTCCTATTGGCTCTGGATGTTGGCAGGTTTTAGAACATACAGGCGGAGTACCATCCCTGCTATTAGAAGACCAGCATTAACATAAATATAATGGCTCCATGTTTGGTGTGTTTAAGTTGGCAATTTTTATGTCCAATGCCTGGAAAATTGGATTTTTATGTGTTTAGTAGATGTATTAAAAGTTATTTTATTATATTATTATAAATTGTCTAATAGTGTGATGTAAGCCCATGTGGACTGAGCATTTGTAGATGCATTGTGACACAATAATATAATCCTTGAATTCCTACAATCAGAAAATTTGCCAGGGATTGTGTTGAAGGATAGATGCTGCACTGGAAAAACATCTTGGTTTGTAGCCTATAATCTTGAGACTTAAGCTCTTTGGTCTTGTTTCATAACAAAACATGTCCGGGCACCTTCAAACCGTCGGAGCTTGTGTTTCCTCAGGACTTTTACAGTACAACTATCAACATCAGAGCCATCTTGGTAAAGCAGATTAGACTCTCAGTGACTTTTAGATCACTTTAATAACTGGTTCATACAGCTGCGATATCCATAATGTATCTTTCCATTCCTCCAACTTAAGTAGCAGTTTTCAAACTGCACCTCAGGCTGTTTTCACTATTATGTGTGTTTTTGTGTGTGTTTGTTTTATGCTCCAGCTGAGTCCATGTGAGTGGATCTCTTTTTCATGTGTAGTTAACTTGCACCGCCCGCCTGGACGACTCTGGATTTGAAAGTTATCATAACACACACACATTCACACTCCTACTTATCACACATTCCTTATCTGACATTGCTGTGATTGGTTGAAAAGGTGACTGGGGTTGCTGACAGAACATTTAGTTGGCTGTTGACAGTTTGTGTGCCCCTTTTGTGGTTCCTTGCTTTAGTTTCTCTTCACCTGTCTCCTGCCTCCTAGTAGGTGTTGTCTTACCTCAGCCTGTGTGTATGTGTGTGAGTGTGTGTGTTTGCATATACACAGTCTGTGTTTAACTTCCCTGTAGCCCAGTAGGGAACTTTCACCTCCATTTGTGTATGTGTGGCTCAGCAGCGGAGTACAGAGCGGGTAAGAGACTGTGTTATTACTACCGTTGGGTCTTTTTCTTTAACATAAGAAGTTTATGTGGTCATGTTAAAAGTCATACCTCCTCTTTTCTTTGATTTGTGGTACCAAAGCTTTAAATATGGCACAAGGTCATACAGAATATGAGTTGAACAGTATGAACAGACAGCGGATTTAAGAAGTAACTGATTCCCAGACTTGTTAATTTATTACTTCATTTAATCACAGTTTGCTGGATCCTTCACATCTTTGTAACAACACTACATTCTGGATCAAACACACGTTGAGCCAGAAACTGCTTTTATTGCCAGAGAGTGGTGAGACGGGATGTGGCTGCAGGGGTAAAATCATACAAGTCAATGTGACTGAGAATCAGCTGCTGTCAGGCGGATTTGGCGCAGTTAAGGAACTGAAGAGTTGTATTGTGCGTGTGTTTGGCACGAGGTGAAAGTGTTGTCAGAGAGATTATAGTAAATGTGCAGTGCATTCCTGAGTGACAGACTGCTGAGTAAATGTGCACTGTTTTGGAGTTGAGGTATGCCGGCATGAATGTATGTTTGTGTGTGTGAATGAATGCAGGAGAAGGAGTCGGTGCACATGCCACAGCTAATGTTTACATTTTTGCTTAGTTTTTTCGGGCACATGAACAAAAAATTTATAGAACATTAACATTTGCAGAAAGGCACATTTCCAGTGTTTGTTTGCATCAAAGCTTATATTTGTACTCTACTTTAAATATGTGATTTACCCAATTTGCAAATATGTCTTTAATAATATGTGTATTAAGTGTGCATTTTCCTTTAGGTCTGCTTCCCATTTTTGCATCTGTTCATGTCAGAGTGTTCTAATATATGTATACCTGTATCACCCATTAGGTGAGTGTCCTGACCGACCAAGTGGAGGCCCAGGGTGAGAAGATCAGAGATTTAGAGAGTTCTCTAGAGAATCATCGGCAGAAACTAGCCTCCACTGAGGAGATGCTGCAACAGGTAGACACAAACACACACAAATGTAAAGAAACAGTGATTGTTATAGGCTGATTTTTCTTACTTTCAGTATTTTTTTTTTTTGTCAACACTAGTGTAGAAGGTGCAGTCATTTTTGCTAAACAGGATGTGCAGTACACAAAAAAGAAGTGAATAGTACTGTAGTATGAGTGAAGTAGTACTGTAAGTTAGTAAATAAAGGAGTGGCACAGTTCATTGAGAATGTTCCAGTTTGACTTTATACTGTTGGCCTCTTCTGACTCATCAGCAGTTCACTAAGTGTTACGTTTAAGATTGATTTTACAGATCGCATCTCAACATGACTCAATGTTATTTTTTACATGATTAAATTAGATATGTTTTAGGATCAAATATGGTATGTAATTTAAACACATGAATTTTTGAACAGGTCAGCTACTGTACATGTTAGTAGTGTGAAATTGAATGTCTTCAAGCTGTTTCAGTGGTTTCACTTGACGTCACCAGTGAGACAAACCCATGGGCCCTGCCAGGCTGGACACAGATCACAGCTCTGTTTATTGGAGAATCAGCCTTCTGTTTAGACTCCTCAACAGGCTCTTTGTCCTCTGCATTGTCAACAACGAGGTTGAAAAGACCACAGCCCCAAAATAAATACCCAACCAAGGCTGTGACGTTCGCCATCTTTATCCAGCCAACTTTTATAACCACTAATTTATACTGTCTGTTCAGAATTAGAGCAGCTGTGAAAACACAGGAGAAACCAAGAAATGCTATCACTTTTCTTCAGTCAAGAATTTTAATCATTTGTATTTGAAAGATAATTTCTTACCACACACCTGTTAGCACTTTGCTTTGTAGCAAAAAAATCCACATATCCACAAACTGACTGTAGATCTCCACCTGCTGCTGGGTCTGATCTACAATACTTCATGACTAGTTATTGTAGGTTTGTAGGTTTTATTAGGTTTAGCTACAGCTGCTGTCCTGGTTTGTTGTTGTTGGTGTGTATGTGTGTGTGTGGGTGCATGTGCGTGTTTGTGTGTGTGTGTGTGTGTGTGTGTGTTCACATTGAATACATGCTGGTCAAATAGCTGATGTGATATGGGGCGCCTGCTGAGAGAGATGAAGAGGGCGTGTGGTGAAAGACAGCAGTCGTCTTGTCTTTTTGCTTTGTCATTTCTCAACAGTATCACCTCCAAAATCTGTGCCTCTTAAACCTCTTTAATACATCATTGGAAAGCAAGTTTGGAGGATTTAGGAGGTGACAGCATGTCTGCTCCTGCTGCAGGATGTTCTGTCTGCGTCACTGTCACTTTCTTTAGTGTGTGTCTTTAGTGTAAAGAGAGGGATAAAGACATAAGTCAACACGAGTCAATTTAGCCATTAACAGTATGTCAGTGCCCTAAGACTTGTAAGACTACAACTTTCTGTGGGAACCACAACTAATCTAAGAAATAAATATGACTCACACACATGCGTAGTACATAAATACAGTTCTCATGCTAGAGCGGATCCACCCACACATGTACAATAATCATAATGTGACTGTATGTCCTACTGCCGCATAGCATATTTTAGTACTTTGTCACACGCACATGTTTGGTCATTAGAGTTAGGACACTCATTGACAGGATGCCTTCCTAGCCCCCACCCTTCACTCTAACCATCAATTAAATCAGTAAACCTAATTCTGACCTTAGCCCTAAAACAGGAGCCATTCCCCTTACTGCATCAGCCACTAAAATTCATCAATATATGTAATTCTCATCAGTTTCCCCGGAATATCAATAATCCATGATTCAGGTGTGGCCTTTCTCCAGTAGAGTCTTTGCCTTCTCGGTCATCCAGGTGAGAAGTAACAAGGACACAACTTTCAGATCAATAATCCATCTATTTCAGTTCTGGTCTATGTGTAAGTGGCCTACAAGCATTTTCAGCCTCCATTCACTACACTAAGATATAAGAACTCTTACTGATTTCACGCATGCCTAAAATGTATGTTTTGTAATTATTGGGGAAAAGTGGGCCAACCAAGTGACATGGTAGCCTTTAAATTGTTGCTGGTTATAGCGAAGTCTTTTCGCAAGAGCACACATTTTGATCCGGGTGAAGTGAGTAATACTTAACTGGAAATCATGTTGGGCCATATGTGAGTCATTTTCTAATTTTGATGTTGAAATCACATTTGTTGGGTGTTAAAGAAGTACAGATCTGATTTATTCCATCTACCATTGTTATATTCAACACTGCAGTTCAAGAGAGTGTAGCCTCCTTAAGGAAATGTATAAATACTTTAGTGTGAATGATAATTTGTCACGTGCTGACCCTCATAATTAAGGAAAAGCAAATGTCAGGCAGCTGAGCTGTTGGATGTGACCACTGAGCTCTGATAAATTAGCTCTAAAGACTGCGGCTTATCCCACTATAAGTGACACTGGTGTTAGATTGCAAACTGAAAGTCAGCTGCCATAACTTCACTAAGCCGATTTTGTGTGTGTGTGTGTGTGTGTTTGTGTGTGTGTGTGTGTGTGTGTGTGTGTGTGTGTACATGCATATTGTTGAATGGCCAAATTTTAGTTCAGTACCATCATAGTTGGGACATATGTATTGTGCCAGCCCTCACTACTACAGAAACTTCAGAGCTATGGTTAGAATTGGGTTAAGATACTGTAAGATGAAAAGTTAGGTTGTGAGTGTTTGGTTAAGGTAAGTGCTGAGGACTAAATTATGTTAACAAGTGTCCTCACAACTTTATTAACACTTGTGTGTAAGAACTTCTGTATGTATGTTATTGTGAGCGTGGCTGCTAAGCAGGAGTGATTAAGGGGCTTAAACTGTCTGTCTGTGGCTGTGGTATTGACACAGCTTGTTTACCATGTGATCTTTCCATTTGGAGGGTCTGCTGTGGTTTGCTTTTGCTGCAAATAGAAGTCATTTTGATATAATGTAATTTTATGTCATGGGATTTAAACTTACTTTAAAAACATGAAACAATAGTTGATTGAACTTTTTACATCAGATGCAAGCCTAAGACATGACACTGCCTCCACCATGCTTCACAGATGAGCTTGTTTGGTTTAACCTTTCCATCATTTTGGTAGAGATTAATCAGTCAGCTCATAAAACCTTCTTCTACAATTGTTGGGGATCACCTTTGCACTTTTTTGAAAATTGCAAACCTGGCTGTCTTAATATTACTGATGATAATGGGTTTTCATCTTGTGGTATTTCCTCTATATTTCTGATTATAAGGTCCTTTTTCAAATGGTGCAGTATATCATAATATCTTCACCCCTGCCCTGTAGAGGTTATTGTTGATGTCACTGTTTTTGGGTTTTATCACAGCTCTCACAGTGCTTCTGTCATCAGCTGTTGTTATTTTTCTTGGCCGACCCATTCTTTGAATGTTACTCAGTACACCAGTGGTTTCTTTCTTTTTCACATCTCACATTTCAACATTGGCTATGTCCAGTGTTTGCGCATTGCCTTTAATGTGTATTCCTCTTCTCTCAGTCAAAATCCCTTGCTTTTCTCACAAATTCTTTCTCCCCAGTTTTTTGCTTTTAATTTATTCTTTTTAACAAGAAAAGCAGTCTTTTAAGGGGAAACATAGGACACACCTGAGTAACAAGCAACATCTATCAGTCACTTTTGTCTTCTCATAAAAATAGTGATGTTCTGCGTTGTTTAATGTATTTAGATTTAGCTGTAAATACCATCAAATGAAAGCTGAAATTCTGAATCTCATATCCATCTTTTGATCTTAAATGTACAGCAAACATAAAATAGTAATACATTTATACTCACATTTGTGGTGCCATTCAGAACATTCAGTTGGCCTTGTTGGCTTGATGGAGAGGGAGTATTATATTTTCATTTTCATGTGAATGTTTTGTCTCGAAGGAAGAATCAACAGCAATGTAAGGCAAGTTAAGTTTGACTTTAGCAAAGAGGAAGTGGGATTAGAAGGAATTTAGATGAGGAAGCGAAAGCAGCAGACACTGAGAGTTGGCAAAGAGATGATGTTTTGTGTGAGAGAGAAAAAAGGACATGCATATCCCCTCTCTCTCTCTTTTAGACATACTTTCTCTCTCCCATACCAAAGAAGCACAGAGCTATATTAATAGAGTCAACTAACTCGCCTGTCTGTGTGTAAGAGTGTGTATATTTAGCTTTGTGGGGTCTGGGCCCCCTGTCCGCTCTGTCAGGGTGGGAAGAACATTGTAGCGGAGTAACTGACTCTGTGACTTCTCACAGAGCTGTTGAGCTGTATGTATTTTTTACAATTTTAAAGGTGTGGAATGTTGTTTTCTATGTAACTAACTCACAGCGTAAACGTCTGTTTTTCTCAGGAGCTGATGAGCAGGACCTCTTTGGAGACTCAGAAGCTGGATCTAATGGACGAGGTGTCCTGCCTCAAATTAAAGCTGGTTAGCATGGAAGACTTACACAGCAGCGCACAGCCGCAAGAAGCTGTGGACACAAAGCAGAACAAAGCCGAGGTATGGAACAAAAGTGCGTTTCTGTGTTTTTCACTGTGCTAATGTTGCTCAACTCAACAAGATCAGAACTGCAACTGCTGCTTATTGGATCAAGGGATTAACAACTTGCCTGTTTCAATGTGCTATTTGTCAAGACCACTGCAGCATTTACACTGCAACTGACTATCAATGTACAGTAAAAGAAGGTAAGTGCACAACTGTCCATACAACAAAATATACTTTGTTTCTAAAATGCCTTCTAGTTTCCCCAAGTGACTTTGATGCTGCTTTGGGCAAGGGCCAATGTAACATAATTCAGAATGAGCACCTGTATTGTCCGAAGGCACCTGCCTTTTTACTCTAGACTTCTAATCAGCACTATGGGAACCTACAGTCAGCATTACTGTAGACTGCACATCACACTGTTGGTTAATTGCCTGTACAAAGCAGAGTACAGCTTCAGACTCTTATTTTATCTTCATAAAACCCTCTAATGCTGTGTTATGTAACAACAATATGTATAGAATATCATATGCCCTAAATACTAACATGGTCAAATGAGTTTGGACATGTTTATTCTCCACTGTGTTTCTCAAACATTCAAATGTGCCTGTGTCTTTGTGCCTGTGTCCCCATTAGGGTAAACTAATAGCACTAACATTGTTATGTCTATTGGTTTATCCTCCACAGAGACCTCATATGTCTACTTTTAGATGAATGAAGCCCCCTAAAATGCACAACTTTAAAGGATGATGCAAATGTTTTTCAACTTTGTTTAAAATAATAACACAATAAGACAACATTTATTGCACTGCGAACAAAAAATTACAATAAATATAAGGTAACTGAGTTGTTTTTCTTCAAGTCTGTGAGCCACAGTACAGTAAAGGAAAACATTCCATGAGGGATTATTTAGAGAAGAATATGTGGCTTCTTGTTGACATATATCAGTTGTTTTTCCCCTCTCAGTGTTTTCACTGTCTGAGCCAAATGGGATTAGTAATAGCATTCACCTCTGACTGCTGTGGTCATAGTAATGAACCACAGTTCTCCCAAACTTCATAGTTTCACAGAAGAATCACTGCATTCATTTTAGGAAGAGGACACAGATTAAGAAAAATGTTTGGTACCAAAATGTCTGCCAAACATTCTTCGTCACCAGCTTTTTTGCCAGGATGGTTTTAAGCTGTGCCTTTCTAGACATCACACAGTAAAATGTGGACATTTTGGATTTTGTGTACATGGTGCAGATTTTTTTTACCAGAATGATCTGCTTACAAAAAAATATATTTATATATATTCTCATCAATATCAAATCAATCTCTTTTGGCTGATGGCAGATAATCGCACCCAAGGCACTGTGATTGGTGGAATGTGTGTTTGATGTAAGCCTGGTCCCCAAAAATGAATTTTAAGTCACCTCCTGGATTTAACTGCTAAAATTGGGTTAGGATCTGGTGATCACTTAAACGTTTTTGGGACTAAACAGCTGTGTAGCCTTAGAAAAACCACAGCCAGGCTAATGGGAAAAAAAGTTTAATTTGCTATGGAGCATAAAATTAGACACTGAAGCAAAGGAAGAAGGTCATGTGGTTTGATGAGCCCAGATTTACCATGTTCCAGAGTAGGCTAAGAAGAGAGGCGGTGAAGTGATGCACCGATCATGCCTAGTGCTTACTGTACAAGCCTGTGGGGGCAGTGCTATGATCTGGGGTTGCTGCAGTTGGTCAGGTCTAGGTTCAGCAACATTATGTACCCTAAAGAATGAGGTCAGCTGAGTACCTGAATATACTGAATGACCAGGTTATCCCATCAATGAATTTTTTCTTCCCTGATGTCACGGGCATATTCCAAGATGACAATGTCAGGATTCATCAGGTTTAAATTGTGAAAGAGTCGTTCAGGAAGCATGACACATCATTTTCACATATGGATTGGCCCCTACAGAGTACAGACCTTAACCCCATTGAGAATCCCTGGGATGTGCTGGAGAAGACTTTGTGCAGCGGTCCAACTCTGGTATCATTAATAGAAGATCTTGGCAAAAGATTAATGCAACTCTGGGTGGAAATAAATGTTGTGACATTGCAGAAGCTAATCGAAATGATGCCACGGTGAATGTGTGCCGTAATCAGAGATCAAGACGTTCCAGCGGAATATTGGTGTGGGACACTTTTTTGGATTTTAGCTGATCATAGCTGGAGCTCTATTTTAGTGACCATTGGGTGATTGGTCAGCTCCCTGACTATGGCCCTTCTCTCGTGATTGCTTAGTTAGGCTGGGCGGACTGCTCTAGGAAGAGTCCTTGTGGTTCCAAACTTCTGTCATTTGTGGGTGGAGGAGGCCAATGCGCTCAGTGGCACCTTTAATACTGCAGAACTTTTTCTGCACCCTTCCCGAGATCTGTGCCTCAATACAATCCTGTTTTCGAGGTCAGAAATAGACAATAAAAGTTTAAAAAAAAACTTATTTGCTCATTGTCATTATGGGGTATTGTTTAAAATAATGATTTTAATTACTTTTTGAATAAGGATGTAACATAACAAAATGTGGAAAAGGTTAAGGGCCTGAATACCTTCTGGATTCACTACAACATCAGGGGCCATGTTGTTGTCAACAACTGCATTGTGTAGAAATATGTCAAGTGATGCAGTTACTTATGATAGATGTATATTTACATTTAGTTAACCTATTAACGTACATAAAGTCATGTTACCTTGCTGGTTTTAATGCTAATGCACCCTAACATTAGCAATGTAATGGGAAAACGAGTTTAGACCGATTGTGGGATAGCTTTAGCAGGATGCCTAAGACCAAAACGTCCACCTGGTAACTGTATCGAGTTTAGAAAGATAGGGAGATGTTGGAGAGGCAGATGTGGTGGAGCAGTCAGGGCCAGGTGATGGAGAGGAGCTACTAGCCTGGGTGGTTAAACACTAATGAAAGCATAATTGTGAATATTATATATTACTGCTTCTAAAAGATGCCTGTAAATCTTACGCACTGCACCTTTAATTGTTCACTGACTGATCACATGAACAAACAATTGCATACACACAGACACACAGAAATAGACACGCATGTCACCCAGGTCTTGTTGAGCAGTCTTCGCTTGTCATCACTAGTTTCTTTGTGTGGACTTTGTTCATTGTGACACCCAGCTGCTCCCCACTGGCACAAGCAAGATACTAAAGCTGCTCTTGTAGACTGCCCCCCTGTGTTTGTATGTATATCTATGAGGAGGTGTACAGCTATAACAAGGCATCCAGCACCCTGGGCGTGCTTTGAGTGAACAAATGCGATCCAGCATTTTTGACATGCATAGGTCCATGTTCTGTACACGCAAGCATCAGGGGGAAGTCAGCAAAGAGGGAGAGACAGTGAGAAGAGAGCTCGACAACATAGAGTGGACAGGAAGCAGACAGAAGAGGAAGAGAAGGAACACAGGGATAAGACAAGAGACAGTGATAGACAGATAGAAAAATATAAAATGACAGAATGTACTGTGGAAATATTGTTTTTGGTCCTGCAAGGCACACACAGAAAGTGAGCATGCAGGACATTCACAATATAAACCCTGCAGGATCTAACTGTCAATGTCTGTCTTTGTGAAAAACACTGTGTGATCCCACTTTCCTTTTTTGTGCATCTTTTGCAAAACTCAGATTAGGCCAAAAACAAAACAAATTGATTTCAAGGATGAAATAAAAGCATGAATAGTCTTATCCATCTCAACCTTAAACACAATGGATTTAAGTTTAGCAACATTGCTCAACTGAAAAAAAACTGTAACAAGTAACACGTACCACTTTACGTGTTGGTCACAGAGCAACATGTAAAGTGTTTTGAAGATTTCTCACTGGGCTGGCATGGTGGTGTCATGGTTAGCATTCACAGCAAGCATGATTCATGGGAGCTTTTCTGTGTGGAGTCTGCATGTTCTTATCATTACTGATTAGTAAACATGAAAAGGAGAGGGCGTGACATGCAACAAAAGCAGTGAAAAGGTGTAACTTTAAAACTCCCTACTACTTGCCCTATAGGAAGCATGTTGCGTGACTGGCTCAAAATCATATCACATAAATGGAAGAAAAACCAAGTTTACTTTTTAAAAACACGGGATTACTTAAAAAAATTCAAAATAAAGTGATTACGAAATAAAATTACTAACCATGGGTGTTGTGAATAAGCAAAATCAAAAATGCTCCTTCTCACCCAAATGAAGGTCCACCCACCATTATCTGCAAGATAGAGAGGACACCACAGAAAGAAGACAGGGACAACCCCCACTCTAGCAGGCCAGGGCCTGTCACACCCCCCTCCATTAGGATAAAGTCCCAAGGAAAACTTACCATAACCAACTGCTACACTAATAACTAAACTGGCAATAACAAGCAATACTATACAAAATATATACATTATCTATAAATTACCTCACCCATGGCCCTGGATCCAGTACAAACACATTTCACACTGGTGCCCTTGACAAAGCATCGACTAATACATTGTCAGTCCCCTTAATATGAAAAATACATAAACAATATGACTGCAAAGACAGGAAGGTCAGTGGGTTATGAGTAGTAAAAACAGGCCAACCTGACTCAAGATAGACATGGAAATTACCTAAAGCACACACAAGATCTAGAGTCTCCTTCGCTATAATATAATAGTTAAGTTGGTGCTAAATAAATTTCCTAGAGAAGAAGCAAACTGGCCTATCCAGAGTCTGATCGTCTGCCTGCAATAACACTGCACGAGCACCCACGTGACCACCTGCAGCTTAAAAGGTTGGTCCAGCTGTCAAGCTGCCAGCACAGGCGCAGAGCGCAACATAAAGTTAATATTTTCTAAAGCATGTTGACAGGCAGAACACCACACAAATTTAACACTACTCTTTTTTAAAAATTTAACTAAAAGAAAAGTTCATACAAAAACTACAGTAATACCCTACCAGACGCAGTCCCAGCCCATCTGTGTACAGTAAGAACATGGACTTGAGGGTCTGATGGAACCGTTCTAATGCACCCTGGCTCTGTGTAAGAAGTAGATTGAACATGCTTTATATGCAGGTGTTTTTTCTGGATGTAAAGTTCGACCCCTGATCACTCTGTACAACCCGGGGGAATACCGAAGGTGGTCACAAACTGAGAGAGTGCTTTTAAAAACACTGACTTGGGGGCCCACACAGTCCACAAGCAAATACTCAGATGGTTCACTGTTGCAGCTATTGGGTGCAATGGTGCAGGTTTAATTCTCTGATTAGGATTACTGCTAAACTGACAAATGTAACACATTTTAATATATATAATATGTATAGGGACATCTTTCTTCAGACATGGCAGGACCAAATCACAATAACTTTTTTGGAACCACCACCTGGAAAACAGGCACTGCAATTCCCCCCTCACTGAAAGGAACCTATAAAAAGCAGAATATGCCTCTTGTGCTTTAACTGGCAATACACATTGCAGCATTACGGTGCATCAGGCCACTCTCTAGAATTAGCAACCCCGTTCAAACAGCGAAAAAAATGTTTCAGGATCTTTTTCATTAAATTTAGTGATGAGGCTCTAAGAATCAAAGAAACAAAGTAAGGCCAGAAAGGAGCACCAATCCTCCTAACTACCTAACTGCACCAACTAAACTAAACCCTAGTCTTCATGTGGCATTATGGTGGGTATTTATCCACTTCAGCCCAGTGGTCCGAATAGCCAAGTGTAAATCGGTGGCAAAATTTATTTTTTTAAACTAATGCACTAAACTGATGCATTAAAAAGGTAACTCAACTGTCCGGGAATTGTGTAATAAGATTTCACTAACAATATTTTGACACATGGAAAAACCCTACCAAAATGCCCTGCCTGAACAAATTAACAATAAAATTCAGCCAACCAACAAAAGTCTATTGGACGAGTTCTCAAATTCGTCATGATTGACTCAAAATCATGAGAAAAAAGTGGGAGAGACACCAGGTTAGAAAAAAGAGCTAAGGATTGTTGTGTCCTCACAGCTATGGAAAGACGAATGTGCAGGTCTGTGTGTTGATGGGAACAGCTGCAAGGCTCTGGTGGGCTGGGAGGAAGAATGGTAGGCATCTATTGTGAGGATTCCTGAGGGCTAAACACTTTCACCTCAGGAAACCATGCCAGCACCACACACACTTGCACATACACTGGTGTCTATGAACACCTTGAATGTTGGGCAGCTGTGACTCTGGACGTAGGGCATTTGATCCCTAGTTCTTCATGTCTGTACATTCAAATGTAGAGCAAGACCCCATGCAATTTGCCTTGCTCTGGCTCTGTGTGTGTGTGTGTGTGTGTGTGTGTGTGTGTGTGTGTGTGTGTGTGTGTGTGTAAGAGTGAATGATAGGCAAATTGTAACGCATTCTTTTGTTAAGAATCTCCACTTTGTCCATAACTCTACAAATGCGGGTGGACTGTGTTTCTTAGGTCACAACAAATCCAACAAAGTGATACAGCTTCTTTTTAATTTTGGCCTCTCATTGAATTACTAATGAAAGGAGCAATAGCTGTGACCTGTCTACAACATTTATCATTTTAAACTGAAAAAATCATGGTTGCATGGGCTAAAAACTTTTACCTGAAGGTTTTTCTGCACTGTTAGCGTCACTGTCATGGTCTGTATATACTGGGCAGGACATGCACTATACTGAGGTGTTTAATCTGATGTGTATCACTTAATATGTATCACATCATGTTTTCTCCCCTTAATCAAGAACTTTTTAGGATCCTACCAACCTCTTTTCGTCCTGGAGTTAGCCACTTCTTCACTATGCCTTTCTTTCTTCTTTACTTATTTCTACTGTATGTTATTTAGATGTTTTGTCTGTGTTTCTGTTTTTTCAGCCAACAGCCTTCAAGATATGGAAGGGGAAGCAACACTGACTAAGATTAACAAATGCGTGTCTGATGTCTGATTTGCCTCTCTTCTCTTCTCTTCTCTTCTCTTCTCTTCTCTTCTCTTCTCTTCTCTTCTCTTCTCTTCTCTTCTCTTCTCTTCTCTTCTCTTCGTTTTATCTTCTCCTCTTCTCTCCACTCCTTTTTGCATTTATTCCTTCTTGTCATCTCACCATTTCATCCTCTTTTCTGCCCTTCTTTTGTCTGTCAACCTCTGTTGCTCCATCTATCACAGTGTGTGGTAAATTTCATTAGTGAGCTCCAGGAGCAGATGTGCAGGTTTCAGGAGGAGATCAGCACTCGCATCCAGGAGAAACGAGCCCTGGAGGAGATGGAAGCCCAGCAGGGGGAGCCCAGAGGCAGCCAAACCCAGGGCTCCAGCCCTCAGACCGGGTTAGCCTGTTCAGACCTGAGCATGTCTGACACAGACGGCTGGACGTACAATGGAGGACAGACTGTACACGTAGGGAGACTTGATGGATGAACTCATCTTCCCCTCCTTCCCCATCATTTCTTGTCTTCTACTCTTCTCCCCTTTTAACCAGTCCACACACAACCCGGTATTTGGAAGTTTCCACAGAATCAGACTAATAGCCTCTCTTGAACAGCATCTGACGAGTGTCTGTATATGTACCTTAGGATGTGGGGTCATGGTGTACTGTGGTTCTAGCAGATAAGGAGACTTTTGTTTTCCAAATACGTCCATACTTTTGAGGAGTTACTGAGGTCTTTGAAACAGATAGTGTAACAAGTGTAACAATAATAAAATGTTACAACATACGAAAGTAGCTCAGCCTGCTCTAATTGTTTGCAGGTATATGATAAGGATATAGTAACTCAGAATCTGCTGAACTCCTCAAGTATTTGATGCATTTGGAAAAACAGATTTCAGCCCCGATCTGGATTTTGTTTTTGAACTTGGGTTTTTGATTGGGCTTTGTGGTTTGATTTGATTTGATTTGATGTGGTTTGCTTGCATGACAGTTGTTCCCCCCTCTACTAACAAAGGTTACTCTCTCCATTTCCTCCTGCACTGACCAGGTGGATGGGTCATGTAACAGTTACTATAATATAACGTCATACTGTACAAGGTTTCCCTCAGACTTCGGCAGTTTGTGGCAGGACCGCTCTCAGTCCTGTTCTGGGTATTCAGGCTCATCCTTTTCTTTGTTGTTGATCACTGCACGCTGTGGTGTCTGTTTCAGGAGGATCATGTTTCCAATATTAACCACTGTACTGTTCAAGCCCGGAGACCTTTATAACCACACTGAATGCAAACCTGGTGTTTGAAAACCCTCCTGTTTAAATGTTGGCATGTGTACAGTTCAGAAATATCGACAAACCTCCTGCTGATTCTGACATTTAATGTAATTGTGTATAAGGTGGTTAATATACCTGCATGACTGTTTTTGGCTTTGAAAAAGACAAATGAAGTACATATGTTTTTTATTTTCAACAGGATTTGCTACAAGAAGTAAAGCAGCTAAAAAACAAAGTGGATGAGCTGGAAGGAGAGAAGAGCCAGTATGAGAGAAAACTTAGAGCAACAAAGGTACTTATTAAACTTACACATAACATTCATATAATTAGCCAGTCTGAACTGGTTAGACGCAATATATGCTATCTGCTGTACAAAAAAACAAACAAAAAAGATTTCAATTTTGTATCAGTGTTGATTTCAGTGTCTTAGATGGAAAAGTGGCAGAAATGGTAAAGTAATGTGCTATTTAACAGTAACAAGGCTACTGTTCAAGATGAAAAGAAAAGACTACAAACAGCAAAAAGTTGGTTAATAAAAAAATATCAATTAATACAAATCACAAATAATTGCAATAACAGTAAAAGTAGAATAAAATATGGTTATTAATAAGAATAATTCTTAATAGAAATAATTCTGCAAAAGACTGAGCTGAAGGTTAGACCAGTAAAGTGGCAGTAAGTAAGTCATGGCTGACAGCTGAACTGCAGCTAACAAACAAATGTAAATGTCACTTTTCCATCAAGAGGGACTGATAAGATGGCTTGTTAGAGAACATGTAGAGAGGAAATTAGATGCTATTGTCGTTGTACACATGAGATTTTAAAATAAACTTCTCTTATTAATCCACCACTTTACTAAACAGTGTGATGCTTCTATTGTTTAACTTATTTAACCTCTTAAACTTCTGCCTAAGATTAAAACACTTTTCTACATATGTATTTTTACTTTATCATATTTATAAGCTGCTTTATTATGATCACACTGAATGAAAGTCAAGTCAGCCAAAATGACTAAACATACAGTAGTCATCCATATCATTTTATACACATTTTGCCAAAGGACAACCTGACATATTTGGCATTTTTGAAAACTCCAGTAATAAAAAAAACAAAAAAACTTTGTACAATGTTGTATAGTTGGGCAATATGACTTCATAACACTGCACGAGCAGGGTTTAAGAGGTTAATTTCCTTTTAATAAAGAGCATCTTTATTTTATTGCATTGTTTGTTACTGGTTCATTTGAAAAAGGTAAAACTGCTGTTGCATTCTCTGTGCTTACACTGCTTCCTTCCTCCTCTCTTCCTCTCCCTCCTTCACTCTCTGCATCCTCTCTTCTTCTCCATTAACCCCTCTCTGTCGCTTGCTCTCTTCACTTTTTGTGCGCTCCTCTTTTCTTTGCCCACATCTCTAACATCGCCCCTGTCATTACCCCTCTTCCTGTCTCTATCTAGCTCTCTATCTCTTACTCTCTCCATGTGTGTTACCAGTCGCTCATGACCCAGCTGTCCAACCTCAAGCTGACTGTCGAGCACACGCAGCTGGAGAAGCAGCACTGGGAGGAGCACTGGCGCAGCGCACAGGTGCCTCCTCTTCCTCCTTCTCTTGCTCCTCTTGCTCGCGATTTCTCTGTGTTTTTTTTTTTTTTTACCCTGATTAGTACTGACGCCTTTTCTGACACTCTAACCACTGTCCTCCTCCTTTTCTACCTCTTCTGTGCTAGTGTTCTTCGTTAGCACCTATGCCTCTCCACTTCCTCCTTTATTTACTAATTCCAAACACTTTCATTTCAAATCACATATATTCTCGTTGTACGATGTTGCAATGACAATAAGTTTCTCTCTTATCTCTATTCAAGTAGGAAGGAACATGAGGCAGTTAAAGACATATAGAGAAATAATATAGTAAGACATCCTGATGTGGATGGGGTATGTGTGTTCAAGCATCTACAGTATGTGCAGACGAAAGCAGGGAAATTCCATCTGCTTTTGGTTGTTTAGCTCCCTCCCTTTGATTTAAGAGTTTGCATGGTTGTGATGTCTGTGCATTAGTTGTATGTGTTTATATGGGTATTATAAGTTCATGCTCGTTTTGTTAAGGTCATAAGATATATACAGTAATGATAGCTGCCACTAAAAGCTGCTGTAGAAGAACGGTTATGCTGACATTGACTGAGGAGGAATGAGTTGTAACTGTTGAAAGACGCCTTTAGGAAGTGTAACAGACTTTGTTCAGTAGCGTGGTGTTCAGAGAATCCAGACACTACATTTTATAGATTCCCTCTTTAAGTTATTCTGTGGTGTTGTCTGCTTCACTGCTTTATGGTGCTTCTGTTACTAGCTTCTTAGCTTCTTTGGTCCATAGGTTTATCTGCTTTTATAGTGAATCAGCTGCTGTAGATGATGTGATGTTTGCCATGCTGCACACACCTGTTGTTTGCAGCTGTTGCTCCTCAGCAGCTTTGTTTCCTATGATTCACTGTTCTTCTATCTCCAACTCAGATGAAGTAATTAAAACACACTTCAAGGTTACTTTTGCTGACAATGTGCTCTGTTGTTTCCGTTTCTAACATACGTCATTTTCTGAACATACTGAGACAAATGTATATTTGACAAAAATGGGCTGGTAAAAAAATCTGCTTGGCTGGTTATACATTTGAAGCATGTTACTGTTTTGACGGCTCTGGGACTTCAGGGCCCTTCCCCATAATGGAATAACGTGCAACAAAGGTCCCCTGTAGGTACGCAAAGTGAGGTGACTTAGCTCTTTAACCTAACCTAACCTAAGCTACAGAGGCACTTTTCAATCTTCAATGTTTGGTCCAGATTATTGCCATGCTGAAAGGTGAACCATCAGCCAAGGCTTTGTTAGAGCTTCAGAATTTTTGGTCACCTCACTGACCAAGATCCTTCTTGACCAGCTTGTCGGTTTTCAATGGACTTCCAGCTCTACGAAGAGACTTTTCTAGTTTCACAACACTGTGCTCCTGGGAACACTTAAAGCCTTAGACTCTTTGTCTGATATTGGTGTTATATGGTGACACCTTTATGCAGACCTGGAGATAACCAAGTAATGAAGAGCTGAGTTTTAAATTTCTGCACCAGTGAAATACTTTATTTATTTATTTATTCAAACTAGAAACATGAATGTGAATTGCATCAAAATCCTGGAGTTGTGAACATTTTCCATAAAGGTACAGCAATCCTAGTTGCCTCAAAGTTACATCTCCTAGGTATTCAGTGATCTGGAAGACTGGCACAGTTTATAGACCTCCACTCTGTCATTCTCCACAGGCAGAAATCTCTGAGCTTCAGCAGCTCCTCACCTCCAAAGACGCTGAGATTGAGTGCCTCCAGACCCAGCTGCTGGCCAAAGGCGGCACAGCCAACGACAACGCAGAGAGAGGTACACACAGATGACAGTCAGATCCACATCTGCTAGTGTGAATGAGCGTGGGAGCCAGCGATATGCATGTCTGTCTACTCAACTCTGATTACTGTAACATCTAATCAACATGCCCCTCTCTTCTCTGCTGTATACCTGACTTGTTCTTGACTTTCTGCTGCCCTCTGCTGTAGAGGAGGTGTATATCAAGCATCTGATTAACAAATGTAAGGCATGGTGTGCTTTGGCAACAGGTCTGATTTCCAACCAAACTCCTCTTACTGTACTGTTGTGCTGTTGACTGTGATTGGGTGTTCTTTCTGTTCATATTTCAACAAATGTGGACCCTAAAAACAACTGTGCACATTGAATGTTTTAACTGTTAATTTAACTAAGTAGCTGACACATCATTAAGTGACAACTTAATGAGGTGGTGGTAGACAGTTTGGTTTAAGATTGGACCACAGCTGGCCTTCAGTTTGTGTGAGGTGTTAAACGTTCCTGCTAAAACGAGGAAGAATCTACATCCTTTCAAATATCCAGACTGCTATGATTTCCAAAGAGCTTCTGAGTTCTCGAGCCCTATTGGCAACATCTAGCTAAACAGGACGAGGTACACAAGGTTAACAGAAAACACCTCATTAGTGTTGATGTTAAAGAACAAAAGGAAGGTGACACTCACAACATAACATAAAGTCATAAATGTTAACAACTTGTGCAATGGCGCCAACAAGAGCAGGTGCACCTGGAAACGTGGACAAAATACAGGTTACCTGCCAACCAGTCACAGTTGTAGCCATTAGGACTGTGTATTGGCAAGAATCTGATCTGAGCAAACAAAAGTGAACTTTTTTGGGACAACACTGCCATCTAGCCAGTAGGAGTTTATAGACAACACAAAATCACCAATCAATCTGTGCATGTAAACTGTTCATTAAAATCAATACTGGATTTTTGGAAAGTGATACAATAGAACTAAGTGTAATATCGTGATACTTAAGCATATCAATGTTTTATTACATCCCCAGTAGCCAAATTATAAGCGTGTATAACTCTAGCTCTGTTCATATCAGCACTATTGGTAACATCAGACTTTAGCTCTTTTCATTATCTTGGACTACACTGCCAGATAATTTGAAAGGCTAGTTCTGTACTTCACATGAAGTGGATCAAAGACAGAAGAAAATAATGGTCAAAACAGATGCAGCAAAGACATGTTTCCCACATTTCCCATAATGCAACAAGATGCTATAGTATCTTGTTATTAATTCTTCATGCTTCGTAAATATATAAAATTGCATTTTTTTCTCTAACCCCAAAGATTATCATGATGACATCATCATGGTTACTTTTCCATTTAAAACCAGCTTCTGCATTTGAAAGGATGTTGAATTACATTTGCTGCAGGTTTGTGTGTGTGTATGTTCATCCTGTGTATTGTTGCCAATATACGCCTCATCTCTCTGAAAATGAAATGTAAGGAATTCAGAAGAGAACAGTTGTTTTGCTTTGTTTTTTTTCCTGTTATTATTAGCACCATTCTAGCCATTGTATCATTAGAAATAGTGTTTGTCCCAGGTGATGGTGTTTGGACAGTCGTGGTGTCAGTGTGTATTCGTTTTGCTTGTTTATTCATATTAGCATGGCTGTCAGGTCCATTGCCAACATCAAACCAGATCCATCACATTAGGTTACTGTGAATACAAAATAAGATTTTAATACCTTGTTTTTCTCTGACAGACCAGGAATACCAGAGACTGAAAGTGGGGATGGAAACTCTGTTGGCCTCAAATGATGAAAAGGTAAAATTACCCCTAGTACAAGTGTAATTAAGAATTTTGTTAGGATAAAGTTTAAGAGGTTTTCTGATAGAAATACAGAATCTCTGGAAATGACTGGTGTAATGCTTATGAACAGGATCGTCGCATAGAGGAGTTGACGATTCTGCTTGGCCAATACAGAAACATGAGGGAGGTCATGGCGCTCACACAGGGTATGCATTACACCTTTTCACACCTATAAATCCTTTCATGCCTCAACTGTGAATTTTGGTTGGGGTGTACCATAGGAAACACTGAACACGCTATCTTTTCTTCCTCGTCCTACTAATGCTTTTGTTTTCACCAATCAGGGAGCAGTGAAGAGGAGCTAAGTGGCAGTCTAAAACTCAGAGCCATCACTCACAAAGCACACTCTGATATACTCAGATCAGAGGTAAGATTACCAAGTATCCATATCTTTCCACTCCTTTCTGTGTTGCACATTGAATTTTAAATGGATTAAACATGTTTTCACTCTGTCATTATGGGTTATTGAGTGTACATTGGTGCACAAAAATAACTTAATGAACATGACAAAGTGTGTAGCATTTAGCATTTCTTCACATAAACACATGAGAACCAATGAGATCTTGTCTGTGCACAGATGTCATCAAGAGGATCTTCTCCACTTATGTTATCTTCATCTCCTTACCAGAGACAAATGGACGCCAGGTACAGACACAAAACACACTTAAGCACGTATGCCACACATCTCAGTGTACTATCAATCTTGTTTCATGTGTGTCATTTGTTGTAGTATCCATAATTCCATGGACACGTCGCTGGTGTCCACCGGAGATACAAGTTTCTTTAATGGATCGTGGTGAGTAGTGAAGCTGTTGCTGTGACTTCTCATGGACATTGTAGTGGGAAGTGAAATGAAATGTCACTGAACAGTTTGTAGACACTGTATATGTGCAGAGTCAGACAGGAGTGATTTTCTTTGCAGGCATCAGCGCAGGCTGCTGTCCAGCAGTCTTGAAGAGTTGCAGAGTGGATCCTTACAAAAGGTTTGTTAATGCATTTGACTCTTGTCGTTTCCTGACATTTATTGGCTTCCATAATTCCTTAATCTAATCCGTATAATCTACTTATCATCTCTAACCTGTTACTGTACAAAAAGTATGCCTCTCCTTTTTAACTCCTTGAACAAAATGTACACTAACTCTGTTCTTTCTAACTAACCGTGGTTGTTGTCTAATATGACTGCATGATTGCTAACCTGCTAACTCCCATGTCTGTGTTGGCTATAGGTTGTAGAGATCCAGCAAGTTGAAAGTGAATCAGACGTAGGGGCAGAGGTACTGATCTGCAGCATGACCTCACACAAACTAACCTGCAGCTTCAAAAAGGAACAGACTGCACATGTATACAGTACATCGCTGTTTGCAACATAACAGAGATACGATCCACTTGATTTATGTCCATTTTGAACACTGTTGGCCACGCTGGTAATTCACAAAAACAGCACGACTGTTACAAGATATTCCAACACTGCAGCAGTAACTACTTGCATCGGAAGAAAAAGAGTAAAACTTTAAATAAAAAATAATAATAAAACAATGTTAAATATACTGCAACTTAGAGAAGACTCAGTATAGTTTAACAGTGCAGTTGACTTTTGTTATATGATTCTCAGATAAACTCTGAAGTGTGGAAAGAGTGAGGGTAGAAGCTGTTTGAACTTACAGTGATATACAAATACATGGGTGAAGAGTGGTAATCCTTGTAAACCTATTTATAAACTACTAATGCTAAACCTTTATATTGTGACATGGAACTTGTGTGTAGCACAGAAAATGATATAATGCTCTAGGTTCCTTCTGACCTCTTGTTCCCAGCGTGACAAGCAAAGTTCATAGCTGAGTTTTCCCTTTCATTGCAGCAAAAATGCGTCCTGTGAGTAATTCACACACAAGTCCTCGTGCTCCACTCGCAGACAAAGACAGACTGTGTTCATGCACACACACACGCACACACACAAAGGGCCAGGACCCACCTGAAGTAGCTGTCAGTAGTGTTTGACATCATAGGTGCCTTGCAGCTGTTTTTTTTTTTTTTTTTCTGTTGGCCTTTCTCCCGTTATTCCTTCAGCGCGTTGGCAACTTCAATGCCTGGTCAGATAGCGGCTTTATCAGACATTTACCGTCCAAAGGAACTTTCTGTTGTGCAACAGACAAAAGGAGCAAATCTAATGAGTCCCTGCTGTTGTCTCATGAACAATGCAGATTTGAGACAGCCTGAATACACATGTAGATGAAATGTGATATAGAGAGTACACATAGCTCAAAACACAGAGTTCCAATGTATTGTATCTGTAAATTGTCATGAAATATCAGAAATCTGGTGCTACACTAAGGAAAAGACTCATTAACTTTTTATTTTACATTGTTCTTCTGCAGAGTCCCCACATGGAGCTGAGCAGGTACCAGACCCTGCCAGGGAAGCTAAGCAAAAAGAGCGAGCAGAGGACTGAGCTGAACGGTGACGGGGCGAGAGAGGGAGAGTATTTATCTCCTGTCCAGCTCTCTCCTGTCCACAGTCACGACCAGGAATACAGTCTTAGTGAGTCTCTACGGCATTAATCATCAATTTAATATTATTATTACTGTGTATGTACAGTATCTTTTCTCTGTAGTCACTGTTTAGAAGTTGTAGTTTTTATTTGTCATTTAAAATAGTGAACTTTTTGGCTTATGCAGAGTGCAAATATTAACATAAGTGATAAAGACGGTACCTTAAACTTTTGAAAATAACAATTCAATATGGATGTTTTTGTTGAATATCTGTATTTACTGTCTTGCTGAGGGTTAGATAAAAAGATCATTGTTGCTGTAGCATTAAGACTGGAAGACTGAAGACCTCTGTCCAGAGGTAGAAGCCTGGAGCAGCACTAAACATTCACTGATTATTACATTATGTAAACAAGATGAGGGTTTATAAGGGATTTCACGGCTGTAAACTAAATAATGTAACTATTCCTAACTATTCTAAAACAGGCTTCATGCTTTAACACTGTGAAACTAATGAAACAAACTTTAAATGAATGACTCTTTGTCTACTAACTTTGCTCCAGCTACTTTCTCCTCTGTACCCTGTCTCTTTTTCTCCTCCTCCTGTCTGCTGTGCTGTCGGAACGCTCATTTCTCTCTTTTGTGTTCTGGCTGCAGTTCGCTGCAGGAGTGCCAGTGCTCCGGCTTTAGGTATTGTATACTCACACAGAAATTCTAATGTCAACACTAGAAATTTCAGGAGAATTGCCTCAGTAGGCTAATGTTGTTGTGCTGATCTCTGTAATCGTACAAACGTCTTCTGACACACACAATTCGGGTCAGTTATTTTCCCAAACACAACAATACAGGAAATACAGCAAGATTCTCACAGTCAAACATCGGAGGTGAGCAGAGTCAGGGTGAACAACTGTTTTCACTGAGGATCGAGCAACTCTAAAGCCAAGATTATTAGGTCTCCCTCATGACTCAGAGAGCTGTCGAACATAATGCCCAGCTCTGTTGCATCAGCATTCACTGGAACTAACACACACACACTTAAATCTAATAGGCATATAAGCACAGAGCCACCCATGTATCCACCGACACAGGCAGAGCTTAAAGCAGGAGGGTAATCAGGGCCGTGAGAGTCAAAGAAATGCAAGCTTAAGGATATGTGCAGTTTCACTAACTCAAAGTAAACAAACAAGAATGTGACCTGACACCACCCCCACTTTGCTCTCACTGACAGTCTGAAGCTGAATGTCACTGAGGAGGAGCAAGTAGAGAGGAGAAAGCTGAGAATAAAACTTTTTATCCTCTGGGATTTGCATGTTGCTGCCTTACACTCTATACTGTTCAGAACATTTACTCCACAGATGAAGGGGCTGTAACTAATGCTGGCTTCTGCTTTCTCGCTTGCTCTTCTCGCTTCACTAACCTCCTGTGCCTCAGGATCTCCTGGAAAACATGACCTCTATGATGCTGGTGGGTACTGGAGTGCATCCCCAGTAGTACTCTGATCACCCTGCTGGTTAAAGACACAGTGTCATTGTGTACAGTGCTAAATGGGTTGAACAGGCTTGTTTTTTGTCCTATTTTTTAATAAATAGCTGCATGTCACTGTGTGATACATACAGGATATGTATAAGACAATATGTTTTTACAAACTAGACGACCTCCAGAGGAAATTTTGGCTTGTCTTTTCTTTTTCTTCTCAGTTGCATTGAATTCTTGTGAATGCAATGTTTTCAGAATGCCTTGAGTGAATTTATTCAAATTTGGGTTAAGTGTTCACTTGGACTCGAGGATAAACTGATTAGATTTTGATGGTTAAAGGTCAAGTTCCAATCCTTGTGAATGCTGTATCTCAGTTACGACATAACTTTCTCACACACAAATGTGGACTTGTGCCTAAACTGAGCAGAATATGAGTCTGGACAGACATGCATGTAAGCAACAACTTCACTGCTTGGCGGAGACATACACCCACAATGCAGTCATTCTAGTTTTCTTTTTGCAGGGCGCACAGATAAGCTGGAGGAGTGCATCCTTTCAGACCAGTCTCCTCTGTCCTCTGGAGTGGATTCTGGACAACAGTCCCCTGTCTCTCCAGAGAATAGAAAGACTCACAGAGGCATTAAGAAACTCTGGGGGAGGTAGGCTGCACATAAACTGGTCACTTGGTCTTTGACCATTATGTGTCACAGTATTTCTCTCATTTTCCTTCACACACTCATTCATATGTGTGTTGTCTCCAGGATCCGGCGCAGCCAGTCAGGCAGTCCTGTCCAGGTCCACGACCCAGAGCTGGGAGATTTCAAGAGGGGAGGCTTCAGAGCCACAGCTGGACCACGACTGGCCCGTTCAGGGAACACGCGGTACACACACTTATATGCCAACATATATTTCTTATGTTTGTAATAAATTGAATGACACATTAGGGGAACTAGGAGAAGACACCAGATTAAAGATAGCTATCTGATTTAGAACCTGGTTTAACTCCTTTTGTGTAAACTAACTGTGCTCTACCCACTGCTGATGACAAGGATCAGGTGTGTTGTGTTAATCACAAGCAGGGGCAGTGGGCTTTGAGGACCAGGATTGGGAACTCCTGTCATAGTTGTCTTTGCACTATTTCAGAGACCTGAAGATACCTATTTCCAAGTGGAGCGAAGAGCAGGTTTGTGACTGGCTTGAGGACATTGGACTTGGTCAGTACAGCATACTTGCTCGTCACTGGGTCACCAGTGGTCAGACTCTAGTGTCGGCCAGCCCACAAGACCTAGAGAAGGTACACACACTCTCAAAATGCTGCATCTGAGACATCTATGTGGCTCACACCAAATAATCCTCCACCCAGCTTGTCACACATTTTTCAGTTCTACCTGTCTGATCAGTCTTGTTGCGTGTCCTTTGATGTGACATTCAGTAATGCCTGTCTGTGCTTTTTAATCTACTATTTAGTTTCGCCCTCAACACTGTGACACGGTCTAACTCCTCCACCACCTAACCCACCATTCTGTGTCTCTGATCAGGGTCCATTTCATTAGTTTATCGATGTGTTCTCTCTTTTACCCATAAGCCAATTATTGAGTGTTTTAGGTGAAAGGAGGTAATGCTGTTGTATCTCTGCAGGAGATGGCGATGAAGAATCCACTCCACAGGAAGAAGCTCCAGTTAGCCATCAAGACGTTTAGCAGCAAGCAGCCTGAGAAGTCAGCAGAGCTTGATTACATCTGGGTCAACCGTACGTACTGAAAAAAGAATAGACACTGACATTCAGCCTAACCTTCATATTATATAGAAAAACTGTAATATTTTGTGTTTCAGGTTGGCTTGACGATATTGGCCTTCCTCAGTATAAAGATCAGTTTAATGATGGAAGAGTGGATGGACAGATGCTGCAGTACCTCACTGTGGTGAGTCTGGAACTAATGATGTGAAGCTTAAACAGCTTAAACCTGTGTAAAGTTAAACCAAAGCTCAGCAAACTTCAAATAGGTACAGTAGCTAGGGAGGAACACTTTCCACAATCAGTGGATGTAGTGTTTTGTCTCTTTCCCTTCTTATTGTCTTTCTTTTCTCCATCTCAGAATGACTTGTTATTCCTTAAAGTGACGAGCCAGCTCCATCACCTCAGCATCAAGTGTGCCATTCACGTTCTTCATGTCAACAAGTTCAATCCCAACTGCCTAAAACGCAGGCCCAGCAACGAGGTGAGTAAGGTGCATGAAGCAGGTTCCTGCGCTCCTTACAGAACAGCTTTAACTCAGGGGTGACTCTCGCTCACCTGATTCTAATGTCTCCTTCTAATGATCAGATAAAGCTGGAGGTTCACATACTTAGCCAAACAAAAATGGCCTAATGAGTGTGTGTGTGTTTCTGTGTGTGCGTGTGTGTGTCCATACAGTCATCCATGTGTGTTTGTGTATTGCAGAGCCAGTTTACTCCCAGTGAGGTGGTCCAGTGGTCCAACCATCGAGTGATGGAGTGGCTGAGATCTGTGGACCTGGCAGAGTATGCACCAAACCTGAGGGGCAGCGGCGTGCACGGAGGGCTGATAGTGAGAACATAAACTACATATAAGAACTATTATTGTGAGAAAAATCCAGAAATGCTACAGAGAGGATCTTATACTTTTTTCCTCTCTGTTAGATGCTGGAGCCTCGATTCAACTCTGATACGCTGGCCATGCTGTTGAACATCCCTCCTCAAAAGACACTGTTGAGACGCCACCTAACAACCAATTTCAACAGCCTGGTTGGAGCACAAGCTCAGCAGGAGAAGAGGGAGTACATCGAGGCAGCAGGCTACACCCCGCTCAGCATCACAGCTAAAGTCAAGGTAAGATCATTGAAACACAGGCTTTGTTATATGGCTTGGAATACAAGTGGAAGTGCCCAAAGGCAACATAATGGTGCATGAAGAGAACACACACATGCAGTTAACCCATCCTCTCTCACTGCATGTGTAAGAGAAAACAACTTAATCTATGCTGAGACCTCAGTGCATCAGCTCAGTTTGAGCTCTGAGCCCTTCAGTGGTTTTAAGCCTGTGAGAGCAGAGTAAAGCCCGGGCTGCGCTGCTCCTCCTCACAGATTTAAGACTCGGTCATCAACTGCAGCCTCAGCTGAAAAGTCCCTCTGTGCTTTACTGAGGAAAAATGAGAAAAATAATCCACCCTAAAATACAATCCACACTTGACTGTGTTCACCTAAATCTCAGTTTCTTAAGGTAAAGTAACATTTGAGCCCTAAATACTTATGTGGATGGATATAGCCTGGTATGCTAAACAGAAAAAAGAATAGTACAGTATCAAGTGATATTCTGTAGGAGTTTCATAATATCACAGTGGTTGTAGTCAGCAAGAGTAAGACACATGTATAGAAACTACTGTGTTGTTGCCTGGTGTTAGATACACTAAACACGTGTCTGTAGTTCACCCAGCAGCAGCAGTAGAAGTCTTTTTTCCGAAGTACACACTTTGCCTCGACTTAGTGCTGATTTGTGTCATATTTTTCTTGCTTTCAAATCTAAATTATTAAATTGGAACCTGCTCCTGTGCGTTTGATACGTTGACAGTCAAATCTTTTGTCGTCTCCTGTTTCTGTGCAGCCAAAGAAATTGGGCTTCTCTAACTTGACTCACCTCAGGAGAAGACGTTCAGATGAGTCTACAGACTACGTGTGTCCCATCGAGTCATCCTCTCCTCCGTCAGGACAGTCTGTGGTGAACGGCGTGCAGATGCGTCCGTACGCCGGCTTCAGAGGCCTGAGTCCCATTCTGGACAGAGAGCCCGACCACTCCAGGGACCAGGTGGGGCTCGATGACAGCAGAGCTGACCCATCTCCATGACAATAGCTGTGACAGCAATATGGCAACATAATATGTCAACACTATGGACAACTATGTTGTCACGTTTTCAATCAGCCAGTCACCTCGCTCTGCTACTGCTCTGCTTCCTTTGCTTGCAACCCCTAATACCTCAGTCCATCCTCCTCCCTGCTCCTGTAAACGTGCCCATCAGCCCGACCCTGTGCCTTACTCTTGAAGAGATTCAGAGACACCCAGACAAACCTGCCTGTCTCACAGTCACAGCTGCTGGTCATGAAGGGTGTCCTGAGACAGTGAATCTAGCACACTTGAAGTATTTTGATTTCACTTCCAGCGAGATGCCTAACTAACCCGACCTCAGCCTCAAACCTGTGCCATGATCTAATTCATCAGGAGAGAGCACAGCCTCTCTCTGGACTCCTTCTGTGACATCACTTCCTGTAATCCATACAGTATATATGGACATCTCTTGTTGTACAGTATTGTTCTAACACTTGTGCATCACCTTTAGATAATTTTATATGTGTGAGAGAGAGAGAGAGAGAGAGAGAGTGGGTTTATTTCATCATGTTAACCTTTGATTTTCACTCTGAATTCAGTTCTGTCATGGTCAAGATGAACTTGTGCAATATTTGCATAATGTTATAATGGAGGGATTTTATTTAATATTTATGTAGTTGAGATCAGATGGAGCAGATGCTAAAATCGCATGTTTTATTTGAAGCCTGATGTGGTCATTTTGTACTGGTATTTTCATATTTGACTGTAATAGTATTTTTATAGTAAAGAGAATTCTGCCCCAGTAAAGAACACTTACATGAGGCCATGTAAATGTCAACAGATATCAAATCATTTAATAAACAAAATCATATGTGTGTAAAGTCGATTCCCTTTTTTCTACACAAAAACAGAAACATTGGAAACATTCATTTATTTATATTTTCCATTTTATTTCTGTGTAAATAATATATCATAAGGAGACAATAGCGGAGATGTGGATGTTGGACGTTGTTTTTTAAAAACCAGGCACTCAGAGCCACGTTGGATGGCATGCCTCAGTAACCTGCATCCACCACTAACCTGCTTTTATCATCATCATCTTCATCATCATGGTGGCTGGCATGGCTGCTTATGATACCAGTTTCCCCCTTGAATGACCCGTCTGTGCCAAGATGGCTGCTGACCATCACCATGGTAACTCTGTTAAAGATGACATGGATGTACATGTTTGAATATGGCTCAGTGTGCAGGTAAAGTACAATCATTGTGCATTTACTCAGTATTGTACAGTACTTCAGTGTAAACCTTAATAATTGCTAAGTACTAAAGCTGAGGAAACTCATCTTGGTTTCACTGCAAGTATATGTGTAATCGTGACTTATAATGGCTTCATGAGACTGTGTGTGTGTGTGTGTGTGTGTGTGTGTGCAGATGGCGATCACAGAGGGGACCGCGTTGCAAATAGAAGCTCTGTCTGAAAGCATCAACAACCTCACAGTAAGCACCAACACTGACACACACACACACAAGCTGCTGGTTAATGAGTTGTGCAGCTGATTGACCCAGCGAGTAACTGCTCGTCATCGCTTGGAACAGAAGCCCGAGGCACTCAGATGGCAAACTCCGGCGTCTGTCTGATGAAAAAACGACATTAAAACAGCACCGATCTGTGAGGAAATTACAAAGTAGCACCACGACCACCAGTGTGAAACCTGTTTGCTGGTGCTTCATTACTTGCTGTTGTCAGGCAACATCTACAGTGAACCAGCTGAGCCTGAGAGGGACAATCAGCACGCCACACAATATTACACATTTGATTTATTTTAAGAATCAGTTATTATTAATAACATTATTTATAATAACATATTATAGAATATGTAAAGTGTATTATTATTAAAGTTTGTTAGTTTCATGGTAATGTTATGATTTGCTGCTTTTCTGTTTGCCATGTCGGGTTAATGACCTCTACGATCTTCACAGCAAACATTTTGAGATGTCACACCATGAAAAGCAAGTGTGATTAATATGATTTAAGATTCACACAGTTGTTTGGTTAATCAAGCAAAAACTGTTAATGTTGAATAACCTGGTGTCAACAGTTCCTTCAAGTGAAAGTAGTAAAACCACAATATTATACAGACTGGTCGTCTCTTTAGTAATCTAAAGTAAAACATACAGGGAAAGTGGAAGTGGAGTCACTTCTACTCATGCTTTCCTGTGACAGTCACAGTGTGTGCGGTGAAATATGTTTTTGTTGCTTACTCTGCAGTTAAGCCAGTTGTGCTCTGACTTGAGATCAGTTTTTATACATTCTGGAAGAACAGTCAATTGGTATTAATTCCAAGGGTTCACATACTTTTTCCATTAACACTTTTATAGTTGTTGTCAATAGAGAATCATTTTTTGTGTTATTATTATTAGGTGTTATATTATATTTGTTAATACTCTTGACTTTCACATACTTTTTCTAAAAATAAATGCATTAACTGATCTCAGCTCAGGGTGAAAAACAACTGCCAAGCTTTCTAACCCATTGCCACTCCCATGATGCTTTGCTTCCAGTTCCTGCTCAGCCGGGACGAGCTGCGGAAGGAGCTGAGACGAACACAGATGGCACTAGTTTAAAGGAGGATCGCCCCATCTTGTTGGCTCACTAATGCTGTCAATCAACCACAGAGAGACCTGTAGCAGCCAATCTCACTGTCCCTCACTCCCCGGGCCTAACTCTACGGCTGGTTACATGAACTGCTACTTTATTAGCCACTGATACCTCATGTACCACCCGCAGTCATTCTACAGTCACAAACTACCATCGACCGGGATCATTTACAAAAGCTGTATTTTTTAAAATGATTAACTTAACTGTTGGAAGCGTTTTGCAGCATTTTTTAAAAACTCCTTTTCTTGTTTCCCTATGCAACATATCCTCTATCAACACAGTCCACTGTGGGTTGTAGGTACTATTCATCATGCACAGGGAGGAACAGAACCCAATGAGCCAGTACTTAGTAAACTTGTCAAACATACAACCTGTGCAAAGTGTGACTCCTTCACGGTGTGATTCTGTCTTGTTGAGGCTCAAGCATTTTGGAATGGATCTCATTAGGACTGAAGAAGAGTCACATGAAAAGTTCATATATTCAGTGGCAAGGAGCACAAGGACAGCTGTGTTCATCCAGTTTGGACTAATGGTAATTAGTAGCATCACATGTAGAGAGGTTTCCATTAGTGCTTTTCAGTGGAAGCAAAATGTGAAAGATTATTATTTAGGTTTCTTCAAATAATGAAAATGACAGCAGTTATTATGAATTTATGTTTCTACAAAGAAAGTTTTTTGCCATCAGTGTGAATCAAACTGATTCACTTTGCTGGGACTTCCCAGCAGCAAGCAGAATAAGACTAGTAAGAAATGAGAGAAGGATGAAATTTAAAAAACAGTAAGCTTGTTCTAATTATTGGATGAAACTTTATATTTATCTTAGAAACTGCACATTTATTTTGCTGCTGCAAAACAATAGCAATTATTATTCAACATGAACATTTAGTCTAGCTGCAGCACAAGTTATTGTTGCACTCCCACTGTTTTAGGTGTATATTGGTGTAAATGACCCTATTCGTCTTCAACAGGACAGGTTGTTTGAGTTTCAAACAGATCACTTTAAGTATGAGAAAAGTAACCTCATGTATGAACATACAATACAGATATAAGTACTATACCAGCATTAGACTGTCCCATATAACCCCAATATAAAAGTTAGACATTACAAGCGCCATCATTTCTTTGAGAGACAGTTAAGCACTTTATTTACCCATCAAACCCTTCAAGCTAACTCCAGTCCTCAAGCTAATGCTGATGGTTAACTGGTAATTTGAGTCTTTTGTTGACTTACCTCAAATTTAACAAGTTCCAAACACCACACCCAGGCCAACACGAAACCTGGGACAGAAAATCCTCTCTGTCCTACTGAAGGTTGTGTATACGTCAGGACACTGAAGACTGAACATCACATACACACGCTGTGTATCTCAGCAGGACGAGGGACAAGAGCCAAAGGCAGGTAGAGGACTTGGGACTGCAGTAACGTCCAGACTCATCCTGGTGAGTCTCTCTATTGATCAGTGATTGATTAAGTGTAGAACATTTAATTATTAGTGAATTGTACAGTGCACTGATGGACGGGAGACTGGTAGAAATGTGCTGTGCAAAAATCATTTCTTTACTGTTGAATGATAAAACGGGACCATGTAGTGGATCATCACTGTAAAGTTGTTTTATTTTTGTACATCACAACTTTCAAAATGTTCAGTCTTCACCAACCATATGCTTTACAGTGAAGTCTGTTCTCTTTTTTTTTCCAGTACATCAGGGAGACCACCCTCTGATCTCCCGCCCTCCACCATCAGTCCACCATGGGCCAGACTATCGGCAAACCCACTTCTAACCCCTTTCAGAACTCCACCTTATTCTCGTCTTTGAAGCGCAGCTCCTCCAGCCAACCCACCTGCGACCAAAACACTCGACCGAGCATCTTCTCCACACTGAAGAGGCCTCCTGTTTCCAAACCCAGCGATTTCATACCTCTATTCAATGACTGCATATACGCCGCCTCATCCAGAACTCAGGAGTACCTCCTCTTCAAAGATCCAGAGGACAAGTTCCACCCGAGCCCTGAGGTGCTCACTCAGGTACGTACCTTGATTAGTGGTTCACTTTGTTACCAAACTGGAGGTTTCATGCCCTTTTATACTTGTTTGTCGTCTTCGAACAGGTCTTCTTGATGACCTACATCTCCCAGAGTGTTAACCTCAACATGACGGACACCTTCAACTGCACAGTCATGACACCTGAGCAGCGCATTCTCCTGGGTGCTGACTGGGTCTGGGCCGTGCTAGAGAAACCCACCAAGAACCCCCGGATCCAGATCGCTGTGCAGGTTCTGCACATGCAGGAGAGGGAGGACACTGAGGAAAACGGCATCACCCCAGAGGCCTGTAGCGAGTCTCTCCAGATGGCCCAGAAGGAGTCCAGCAACAAGAGCACGTATGAGAGATTAGTGGACTTCTGCACCTCCATCGGCAAGGACTGCTACGCCCTCTTCTTGTTCTTTGGGAAGAAAAATGACAAGGGGAACATCTACGGCGTCCTCAGCAACAACTTTGAAGCAGCCATCGGGAAGTGCAACAACATTGACAGAACGTTTATTGAAAACTTCTTTAAAGGTTCGAGGTATCTCCATACACCTTCTGGAATGATGCAGGCTATTGTCTCCAAGAAAGTGGAAGATCCTCTCACTCTCATGATTAAATTCAGCTGAACAGAGGGACTCAATAAAAAAAAAAGCATCACAGAAGAGCAGAGTGAAACACTTCATGTCACTGTTGTTTCTCTTAAATTGCTAAAATGTTCAGTTTTAAGTTGCAAGTCTTTTAAAGAAAATGATTCAAATAATTTCCTGGAAAACTTCCTTATACATTTCTGATATTTTGTTGCTAATTACCAGGAGTTTTCATTAACCTCCCAATAAATAAACACTGTTAATGGACTAATGCACTTACAAACACATGAATATAGAGTCTCACTGTGGAATAGTTTCTCTCTGAAGAAAAAATGATGGTTTTCTTACCTAGTTGGTACTTTTATAAAAACCTTCCAAAAGATTTTAAACTAAATAGCAGATCATTTTTAGAAGTAAATGATCTAGAAAAGCTAGGACCTGTAAAATAAACAGTTTCCAGTGTAAGTACGGCGGCTGCCCCGGAGAGCTTTCTGCTGTTTGATTACAGTCCTGTTTACTTTAGTTACTTCTTACTGTTTACTTCCTCAGCTTGATCCAGAAACTCATTAAAAACTATATTTCAACACAAGCTGCAGTTATTTGAATGTTATATGTTCAACTAACGTTTTGAGTGCAGGACTCATTTTATTCCAGAGGTATCTTACACATGCTGTAGACAGAGAATGAACTATGAACAACCTCGAAAAACGGGGACGCACTCTTTAAACTTCCAAGACCGGCAGCAAGAAGCATAACATGATTCTCAACCAGCGACCTGCTGTGTTTGGACAATATGGAAATTTTAGTCAAACTGTAGCTTCTTTCCACATTTTGCATATAACCCTAAGGCAGCTTGAGGAGTAATGGATGTGCAGGCAACGTTTCTCTGTTGATTCTCAGTGGTTGGACCCTTTCTGCTGTGAATTTCTTGTGTTGTCATTCACTTGAATCACAAACTGCAGCATTGAGTGAATCGTCTCTGTGTGAAACATTTACTTTTAGGTACAGTTGTTATGAAACAGATTAATGTGTAACACAAGAAGAGTGTCACAAAATGCATCTAATGTTCACGGAAACATTGTCGATCTGGTAAATTGTAACAAATAGTGACACCGTTGTGCAGCACTGAACTGTAATTCAACATATTTCCCTCAGATTCACTTAACTAGAGCAAAAACTTAAGAGAGATGTGGCAGAATAACCTGAGAGGAGCCGTGTTGATATGAGAGCATCTGTATTCAAGATGCTAAACCAACAGCAGGTTGTTCAAAATTCAATCACAACACAGTAGAAGCGGATGCTGAGAGTGGTTTTGTTGCTATGCTAGCAATGTAGCTAAATAAAAGTCCAAATCTGCCTCCTGTCAGTCTACTACGTTAGTTAAGACCAGTCAGATTGAAGAATCACATGAATATTTGTGCAAGTTTTCATGGTTACCAGCAGATAATGTGTTAAAATAAAAGCATTATCATACGGTTGAGCTGTGCATTGTTTTGTGTTAATTAGCTAATGTTAGCATAACTAAGATGGTGAATATAAAAATGCTAACATACCCATCAAAGTCAATATGTTAGCATGCTAACATTAGCATTTTGAAGCTACATCTGCACTGAGCTGTACAATTGATGTAGTAGCTTTGAAAATATCATTTGACATAAAAATGATGAAGTAACAGAATAATGTCTTGTATAGAAATTAAGCTTTTAGACGCTACTTCACCTGCTGATTCTCACTTCATCATATAATGACACTTCAAGTGGTTTTGTGAGTAATCTAGTCATTGTCAGATGCTACAGCTCCTCTGTTGTGTCGGTCTGCTCCTCTCAGTTTTGTAGGCTACCGGTCCAATAAGCTGCTGAGGTGAATGTGATATGCATGGTGATGTTAAGTGATTACACTAATAACACAGGCCTGTCCAGATTTACAGCCTCAAGAAACACTGTAGCGTATTAAGACAAAGGTCTGTGAAGGGAGGAGGACAAGTTGGTGCCATGAGTCTACAACACACAGGACTTTCCCACGATGCTGCGTTCACTGACATGGGGTCAAACAGCGCTGCTCCTGCAGTGAAGCAGTGCTGACGTTTAGCATCCGAGTTTTCAGCATCACTATGAATGTTTAGTTGCTACTGTGGCAAATGATGTTGAACGAGTTCTTTCCAGTAAGCTGTTAAAAAAAGGATTTATTTAAGATGCATTTATTTTAATATTTCATGTATACAAATATCTGATACAAAGGCACATTTACAAGGCAGTTCTTATATTCTCACATCACCAACCAGAGCTTTGTACAAAAGCACAAAAAGCAAGTCGCATCATGGTAAATCATTCCTTCAACCTCCTTTACTGACCAAAATAAAAACAACAACTGTGGGATTCACATTTTCTTGTGAGCAACACAAGCATTAAATTATCTTCACTATTTTCCATCATAGTTCATCTTTCACATCTGTTTCCTCTTTGAGGCTTTTGCGCTCACAAGTGCACAGTGCAGTGTTGTCGCTCGGCTGAGGCACCAGCTCCATGTCTTCGTGTCGTGTGGGCTGCCCTGTCTGTCGCTCCGAGTACGTGCACAGCACTTTGTAGTAGTAACAGTACAGTCTGCTGGGCTGCAGCAGCTCTCTGGCCGCTGCCTGACCCGCTCTGGCGATCTCTTGTGCTTCAGCATCGTTCTCTTTAGCCCATTTGATTTTCTCCAAAAGGTTTGACAGGTTTCTCTTCACAGGAACATAGTGAGCGCCTGCCTTCAGATGCATGTAGAAATGCTCATAATACTGCGAGTCCTGTTTCAGAACCAGACTGCTTCCGAGCATCAGATACGGAAAACGATACGCTGCCACTGTTCCATCCACATTCACCTGGTATTTGTACTAAAAGAGAGGAAGAAGTAAAACTACAATTATTATACAATGATAATAATAATAATGCTTAAAATGTATTTAACTGTATGGTGGTGGTTACTTCTGTCTCAAAGTGAAATGATTGTTGCAATAACTAGTTATAGGATAAAATAGATTTTCATACATCTTCTCTCACCTTAAAGAATTCAAAGAATCCAACAAGTGGTGCTTTGCCTACATGCTTCTCCCTGTCTCTGAAGAAGAACCACCCCGTGATGCCTGCGTCCAGCAGCTCGGGGTTTTTCTTTGACAGAGAGACCAACTGAAGACGTTCCTCTCGACTGTCCCGGCCGCGGAAAAATGCAATCTCTGTTTTGTTAGCCCACGGAGGCCCTGGAAGAAGGTTATCCAAATATTACCGACAAAGGCAGGAAATGTGAGGACGTGAGGCAGAATGGAATAGAAATGATAAGATAACATTAGACACAAGAGAATGTAGATTCAAAAAGACCAAAACTATTTGTAAGAGAGAGCGTAAGAGTAAGACCAGTATTTCCCACTAGATCAATCATTAAAGTTACATATTATCTGGCTGCGTTCAACTTGTACTACTAGGAGAAGTTAAGCCTGGGGTAAGGGTGGCGACGTCTCATGACTCTTAAGTTTTTTCTCACACAAAGAGGCTGAACTCCACAAACACAAGTGATGACTCTACAAACACAGCTGTGAGAAAATCTATCTGTACACACCTCGAACCACTTGAACCAGAGCTTCTAAGAATATTACTCACAGTTTTCCCTACAATATAAAAATGTAGGTAAAAGCAAAAGTGAGAGTTCCATGCATTGATAACAAAGGATCACACATTTGTATGACTGGTGTTTGACAGATGCTCACTTCCAACCTATTTTCCTGATCATTAAACTATCATTTGGTATTTGTGCATGTTAAAATTAACACTTTGTAGCATCTGAAGAGGCTCCACTCCAGTCTGGTTCTGTATCTGTGTCTAGTTTTGCACAGCACAGAAAGTCATCTGCCCACACGATAGTCGTCAGGAAACTGACGAGGGTGGTCACCACACTTTCCATTTTAACACACAGGACTAGGTACAAGCCAGTCAGCAGTCAATTATACATTTTGGAACATTTGTTAACAGAGATGAGAAAGTGGTCACTTATGATCTTTACTGGGATTAACTATTTCTAAACATTTACAGATGAAAAATAAAAAATTGTGCTTTTGGGAATCTGGAGCTCCTCAGTCACAGTGACTGCTACAATGTGTGAGTGTGTGTGTGTGTGTGTGTGAGAGAGAGAGAGATACCCGTGTTTCCCTGGACAGACAGCAGGTCATTAGTGACGCCCCTCATAGTCTCCAGGGTGGAGTGTGTGACTTCATACGTAGGGAGGACGATGTCCCGTGTATCTGTAGAGCCACACCACGACAACACAGGAACAGGGTCTACACTCCTCGTCTCTAATGGCCAGTCACCAACATTGATGTAGAACTCCACATCAGGCACCCTCACCTTCAAAAGCAAACGTGAAGGTACCAGGACATTGAAATCGGCAATAACGTGACATCATGTGAAGTAACATTAAGACTGGTTAAAACCTGCACAAACAACTGAATGATCCTTGGACATCTGTGGAATACACAAACACAGCCTTACCTTCCTTGTTAGAGAGAGCAGCATTTCATCTGAGAACATCTTGAAGTCTGTGTATTTCCCCAGAGTGCGGCGGTACACCTGGTTGTTGATGATGGCGTAGTGAATGAGACCTCCTCTGTTAGAGAATCTCTTAGGCACTTCCTGTCTGAGATGCTGCAGGTCCACTATGGGAAAAGTCTTAAAGTCAGCCAGAATCTGAGGCTCTTCAGCAGGACACTGCATGACGTTCAGCCAGCCAGAGGAATCAGGTTCAGGGCAGTCACAGTATTCATGATAGACTGGACCTGAGCATAAAAAAAAAACATACATGGAGTCAGATGAGGAAGCTTTGCTTCAACTACAGTTCTCATTACATTCACAGGTCAAGACACAGTCACATCTGTTCCATCTGTCCTCAGTAATAACAGTGCATTCTGAGGATAAATGATTATTATTATTATTAAATTAATCGTTTATCCATTTCCCCCTTTACTCCGAAACGTCGCAGGGGAAGTCTCACGAGGTTAATGGACACATTCTCACATTCTATTTTAGTGATTTTTTATAAACTGCTGTTTTGCAAAGTAGAAGCAGTGTTTACTCCTCCATGTCAGGGGATCGTAATGTTTGAGACACAACAGTGTGTCTGTTCTCAGCGTTAAGGAAAACAGTCACATTTAATATCTGGTTGCATGCAATAACTTCTTGATGTTTGCAATTTACAGACATCACCTGGCTTCGATGCTTTTTGGCTACTGTAAACAACTAAACTTTGACTAGTGAACCTGTCCCTGTGTGTAATAATGCATGGCACCACGCTGACCTTGGATGGTGTAGGGTGACTTGGAGACAGCAGCGTCTTGGTGGAGGATTTCCAGCTTCAGACCCTTTGGTGCTGAGCTGTAGAGCCGGTACCTCACCAGGAAGGACCCGTCTCCTCTGTCCAGAGGAGGAGGGACGTGGATGCGGATGTGCTCCTTCTTGTCCAGTGAGCTTATCTTCACTTTAAACGTATCTTTACCTGAACAACACACACACACACACACACACACACACACACACACACACACACAGGAACTTTACTTCATCTTGCTGCAGGACTTGATGAATTGCAAAGCCTTCCTATTAAAGAGGCACCAAACATGACGAAAATATTACATTATCTTACAGATTAAGTGAAACACTACTTATGATTTTTACATATTAAGACATGTCTCCCTGTAGGCCGTATAACGTCATTGCTAAACAGAGCTATTTATTGAATATTCACATAATATGTCTGCGGTTAGCTTAAAACAGCTGTTTGTTAGCTTAACAAACGGAGCAACAACTGAGCTAACTAGCTGTGTCAGCCACCGCTCCACGGGCGTCTTGGTGATGCTACATGAGCATAATGTCATTTGGAGCACATGCTGCATGTTTAGTCACTAACCTGGAGACAAAGTCAGGTTTTGTCCTTTTGAATTCACCGCCTGAATAAAGAAGTAGCGGACCGGTAAAACTGTGTCGGGGTTCAGTCCTGGACCCCAGACGCGACATCTCTCCGGACTGATTCCTTCACATTCACACACCGGTAAGTTTACCCAAATACACCACACTAAAATGACCAACCTACGGAGTAAACCGCTGTGAAAAGACTCGACTACGTCTGCGCTTCGGCCACACACCATGTTACCTGAATGCGAACTAACTGAATATTGAGGGGAAAGTTTTCATACAAACTCCTTCGCCGACATGTTGTTGGTGAAGAGAGACACGCCCCTTACCCGGTGATGCCTTGAGGGGATGTCGGAAATATTGGACGTGGATCGTAAACGCCCCACCACAGACCTCCAGTGCAGTAAATAGTGTTGAGTATTTATAAATCCTCATCTCATGTCCACTTACTAAACTGCTGCTCTTGTTGTCTTCAATCATAGCTGACAAATCCTCATTTGTAACTCAAGACAAATGCAATGCAGCTCCTTTCAACCAAAGCGTGGTGACACTGAGAGCTAAATGCAAATAGACAAACCACACTGACCAGTGAAGAGTTCATGCAGTGTTTACTCCTCTTTGTAAACTAATGACTACATTACTTAATGCATTGTAATGATCAGCTGGTATTATCACATATATATTAAATTACATGTAGCCACCTTTTCAATCATGGGCTACACTATTGAGTGTTGTTTGAATCCTATCTTATGACTTAAATAACCTGCTGTAGAGCTGCAGTACATACAGATATACATTTACATACTGTTGTTTTTACGAATGTCACCTTTATTTCACAAAATTATATTTAGCTTAAGAACTGTTGCATTTTAAAACTGACTGTTGTCGTGTATAAAACGTAATCACAGGTTGACAGGACGTTTGATGACATACAGTGAGTGCCTGGAGATTTTCACAGCAGTATTACTGGGTAATTATTTTGTAGTAGTGTGTTCCACCGTAGGTGTCATTTTGTCACTGAAAATCTTAAAGGACAAAAGCTGTGTTGTCAGCACCAGCCATGCACCATACACACAAACAGTTGTTTTGGATTGTATCGGACCATCAACAGTGTCCATACAGTACAGTGATTCGTGGATGTGTGACTGAATGATTACAGTGAACAGAGCAGCTCTGTGGACATTTAGAAAACTAGTATGCAAAGAGGTTTTCTTTTTTGTGTCCCAGCTTGTCCAGGTTTGGCAGGCAGGCATTCTGGATCATCGGTGGAGGGCCGCAAAGGACAATAAGAACGTCAGAGGACGGAGCAGGGAGGTGGTCCTTGATCATGTCATGGGTCACAAATCCTGAACTGTAGCCCCAGTCTGGAGGACAAGACAAACACAAAGAGTTTGACACACCATTCAAACAGAGGGAGTGACAATTCAGAACAGAACCTGATCCTGCTGCTCAAACATTTTCTGGACACAGCTCGGTGTATTTACAGGCCAAAATGGGAATATGGGTCAAAATTTGAAATGTCAAACTATAACCTGTGAAAAAAAAACACTTCTTCCACTCAAATACTCCCTTCCTCAGTACCTTCTAAATATTACACACGCCCTCTTTCTCTTTCTAAATCTCTCCATCCCAGTGACTTAGCAGAGGGAAGCCTAGTTGTGAAGTATGAGGAGAACCGGATCTCTTCTTCTCTGCTTAGTGTTTGATCTCCAGCGGTGCCAAAGAAGCCGTTAATGATGGGAAACACGACGGGTTTTGTTCAACTTGTGCTTTCATCCACAGATAGTCATCTTTTCCTCCAAGGCAACCAAATAATGACACTGCTAACGAAGAGCAAGTGCAGCTCTTCAAATGAACAATGATGGGACTAATGAAGTCGCGCAGGAAAGAATAAGAGCGCAGTTCAAGGCCTTCACGACACAGATTATGCAACAACATTACGCTCATTAATTTCTGCTTGCTTTGAGGATTATGCAAATGAAGACACGAGCGTTTTGCTAAGCTACTGCAACACCTTGGTGGAGCTATCTCCCTCCTCAGCCTGCAGGGATTTTCCACAAGCGGAGGAGTTTTTGTTTGGTTTCTCACTCTTAATATTCAGCAGTGAAGCCAAAGAACTGGGCTTTAAGATTAATTCAGATTCATACAGACTGGCGCCGAACTAATCCTGTATGGTATCGTGATGAAATGAGTCATTGGAGATGTGTTCACCAGATCCCTCGTTATGAAAAGTAAGCATTAGAACCGATTATAACAAAGACATTTACGAATGCAAATGAACACATAGAAACTAGGTGAGAATAGAAATACCACAGATACTAAAGTTTGCTTTCATCCATAGAATCTCCTACTCTCTTTGATATGAACTGCAGACATTAAAATGTCTGTTATTGCTAAATGTTTAATAGAAAACTTTTGTTAAATGCCTTGAATTAAAGCTGAAAGTCATCACATCAATCAATATGTTTAATTGCATATTGATTACATTTTAAATCCAGGGTGGTAGTGTACAGATCCCACTTTACAAATATTGTGTCTCTGCTACGCCTGGACCTGAATGTAGCCTGCTAATTTACCCAAACCCAAGCTATTCTTTCTTTATGAATATGAGAATTAACTTAAGAGAATTACACTGAAAACAATTCCTCGATTGAGCGATTACGTTTGTGTCAGTAGAGTGAGTTTTCTTTCTTGGTGCCGAGTATTATGACACAGTGACAAGAAAATGGGACAACAGGGGAACTACATTAGATGACTATAAATCAAACTTCTCAGAGCCATATGTGGCTACGTTGTAGTTAGTTGGAGTTACTAACTTCATCTGTCTGTCCTTTGGTACTAGTGGGATGCTTTCTTTTATTCCTTTTCTTTTTCAGCTGCCTGCTGCTGCCGGGAATGAGACAGGAACATAACCATAAAGTTGCAGGCCTTAAAATCGAAGCAATTAACTGAACAGCTCTGCGGAGGACACCCGCAGAGTTAGGTGATGATTCTCTGTGGGTGCGTCACAGCAAGCGTCCCCCCTCACATTATGCATTGTCACTTGATCAATTGCTGTTGTTATATTGTCTAAAAATACTAACCAATGCATTTTGTATGCACTTAGATCTACACATGCTCTGCCCCTTCACCTTTAACACAGACTGACTATGACTAAAAGTGAAGACGTTCTGTCTTACCCTTTGGAGGTCTGTCCAGTGTAAACCAGAGCTTGACCTTGTCAGGATAGTTCTTCTTCACCTCCTCCAGCTCCGCTCTGAGGAGAATATCCTTCTCCGTCTGAGAGAGAGCAAATGAACGGCCATTTAATACTCTTTAACATTAAGTTACAAGGAGAGATTTCTCAAAACAATACAAGGCACACAACTGACCTGGTTGGCAAATATGAGCGAGCACTTGGTGTTGTCAGTGGGGTCTGCTGTGATGCTGCGAATTAACTGCAGCATAGGAGTGATCCCTGGGATGGAAAGACGCTCAGATGTTAGCTCCAGAGAGTGATTTCTGTCTAACTGAGAGTTTAACATCTAAGAGTTTAACAGAAGACTTAAGGTTCTGCAGAGACTTCAGCCTGCTGAGCCCCTCAGTCATGCTATGAATGAAGCACATGCATTAATTCCTATTTAGACTTTGATAGAAATGTAAATGAACCTGTTCCACCAGCGATCATTCCGACATGCTTAAACTTCCGAGTCTTGGGATCCGACTTCTTGTCTGGTCGGATGGAGAACTGACCTGATGAGAGGAGAGGAAGTCTCCGTTTGTGTTACAGTAGAGGAAGCAGTTCAGAATTCTGCTGTATCACAGAGACATCTGCTGCTGTCGGAAGGAAGTGCACCTTCATGTCTTTACTATTCTTTCTTTTTGTTTTTTCTGTCTATAAATTCACACATCATACCGTTCCCCTTATACACCAGTAGCCCGTTGGGTCCTCTGAAATCAATGCTGTCTCCAATAGCCATGTTGTCTAGGTACTGAGACATCTTTCCTCCCTCTGGAAAGGAGGGATGACTGTTCTTGTAGTACACCTAGAGAAGTTACAAGAAGACAACAGTTGTAGCCCCTCACTGGATCTACGAGACATTAAAATGAACTCAAACAAAACAGTAAAGGTCACAAAACCACAGATGCTAAATATTATCCAAAGCTTTGCTGTGACGGGTCTCCAGCTTTCACATTATTTATGTATTATTACTGTTACTATTAGCAGTAGTAGCAGTAGTAGTAGTAGTAGTAGTAGTAGCAGCAGCATTGGGCTTGTACGGAAAGGAAAAGTTTTCTGATTTCTGAATCAGAGTAACTTTAACAGAAATGTCCAAAGTTAACCAATAAAACTAGGATTTCACCTGGAGTGTTACTGTAGTGTTACTCACCTTCACCACAAGGTCTACAAATCCCTGGTGCTCATCACTGGAGACTGGAGTGTAGGCTCTGACCACCAGACTGCCATTGACCTTGGCTGACAAGTACACGTGCTGACCTGAACAGAGCGGAGCAAAATATCTCATCTTGTATTCTCATTTATTAGGAGAGGAGAGGAGAGGAGGGGAGAGGAGAGGAGAGGAGAGGAGAGGAGAGGAGAGGAGAGGAGAGGAGAGGAGGGGAGAGGAGAGGAGAGGAGAGGAGAGGAGAGGAGGGAGGGAGGGAGGAGGGGAGAGGAGAGGAGGAGGGGAGGGGAGGGAGGGAGAGGAGAGGAGAGGAGAGGAGAGGAGAGGAGAGGAGAGGAGAGGAGAGGAGAGGAGAGGAGAGGAGAGTCACAGTACCTATTGGCAGTCCAAGGATGTGAGATCCAGATGGAAGGCCAAACCGAAATTTCTTTGTGTCATGACTGATTTCCTGTACAAGGACAAACACACATACAGAGAACAGTTTTCACAGTAACTATTTTTTGCAGAGAAAGCTGCATTCTGTGGATTTTCATCTCTGTTAATGTGATATAGAAAGAACATACAGTGCCAAGAAAAAGTCAGTGCTGGTTGTGAGATATGGGTCACATCAGTTGACAATATTTGGGTGTTTTGTATAAGCCAAGGTAGCTCTAAACCGCACCACCATTCTCATTTAATTACTTTACTTTACTTTAACTTTAGTGGCTGTGCTCTGTAAATATCAGGACTGTTTGTGTTTTACCAGCTTAGAATAATTGTGTTTGTTGATATTTGTGATATTGGTGACGTTCACATCATATTTCAATAACCAAGTCATGTGATCATATTTCAGTGAACAGTTTTCTACTATGCAGTAGTAGTACATGATTTGTGTGTCGAGCCAAATAACTTTATCAGAGAAGCATGAAGGTGCAGAGTACATCTGCTCAGATAGATACTGCATTGTTACTCAGTTAAATGTTTAGTTGTATGAAATGAAGTCGTTCTGTTTTAATGCTGACTGAATTACACAGTGGCCTTTCGATTGTACCGGTGTGTATGTGTTGGTATGCAGCCCACCTGTTTCTCTATAAGGGGAAGTGAATATTTGACTGTAGGGTCCTTTAGAGTTACAGGCAGCTTCTTCTTCTTCTTCTCTTCTCCAGAGCCTTGCAGGAGGAAGTACAGCACCGTCACTACCACCACGAACACAGCAGCCCCCGCCGGGATAATCTGCAACATAAAGATCAGAGTGTAGACATTTAACAAAACGGGATTTCAATCACTGATATTCTGCTATTTTACCCTTTACAATGAAGGTGTATTACAGTTAAATAACCTAAAATATCTCAATATGCACAAGATTGAATGTAGAAAAAGATCAAATGGAAGTTGATTCTCACCAAGTTCTCGTCCATAGTTTTAAAATGCAATAAAATCAGTCAGTGCTTCCTTCTCTTCACTCAAGCTGAAAGACCAGAGTTCACATAGAGTGAAGGCAATGATAGTCCCCTTACTTTCTCTCTCTCTCACACACACACACACACACACACACACACACACACACACACACACACACACACACACACACACACACACACACACACACACACACACACAGAGACACACACTAAAGGGCCTCTCAAAAGGGGCGTGGACTCCCGCTGGGGGAAAGGTGACACAAGAGCCAAGTACCAATAGGAAGACAGATTTCACCATGGCACTACGTGCGGTAGTACAGAGGTGGTGGACATGCAGCGAGGAGCAGAGCCCTGAAATCACACCACTGTAAGAGGGGAGGAGAGAGAGTCACACACTGTAAGCTGCTGAGGCCGTCTGAGTGTGTTCCTTACAGATGATGACATTTTTTAACACTGTTGTGACAGTAGAACAGTTTACATAATAATAAAACACACCACAGAGAAGTCTGTCTTCAAGTTAACCAACGACTTCAACTGAAGTGTGAGTTCTTAGAAGCTGCCAATCATTGCTGAGCAATGTGTGAGCGGCCGCAAAGTTAGAAAAACAACTATACTACTACAAAATACAATGTGCTAGTAACTAGTATATTATTATGGATTGTACCAAGTAGTGCTTGGTACTGCACAGTTTAAATGATCTCCACCTTCAGCAAGGAAATCAACATTTCTTCAATAATAAGTTGGAACAGGTACTTTACTTTGGTTCTTTTTAGTATATTTAGATTTTTTTAAAATTATATAATTTTACTTAAACTAAGTTCTGAATTCAGAACATTCACCTCCAGCAGAATATTACACAATATACATCAATCTACAATGTGTACCTCTCCCACCACCATCTGAGAGCACGGTTTCTGAACAGCTGTAAAAAGTAGCAGCAGCTGCATTTTAATATTTAAATTTTTTATTTAAATTTTTTAATTTACTCTTTATTTTGTTATATAGTTTCTGGAGTGTAGCCTGGTAATCTGAATAAAAAATCATTTGGTAAAAAGAAATATGCAAGTTTGTGTGTAAAGGAGAAAACGCTGGCAGCATGGCAGCACAGGAGTATTTTGATCTAAATGCTTTAACTAGAATGATAATGCTAACACTTTCCTATTAGCACATTAACACAAATTGCAACTGAGGCTGATGGGATGTTTTGCCATAATTGGTCATAAACCAAATTCTTGACTTGGTGGCTACATAAAAATGCCAGTGATTGGAACAATATGTAATTGGTTGACTGGCCAACAGACAAACTTGGTTTTAAGGAAATATAAGGGACACCACCACGCATGAATGTATGAATGAAGATAATTTAATCATAGTCTGAGACAATAGATTTGTTCAGTATACAAAAAAAGGTTGGCAAGGCTGTAGATTTCTATTCCACAACATCAGTCCTGATCCCAGCTTAATGAATAACCTCTGTACCACCAGTGTCATTCCACATATTACACTCTCTGAATGTATTTTTGTGTAGAGGCCTCCTTCCCTGAGGATTCTCCACTGTAGTCTTCATCATCTGAGTTCATGTCCATATGCATTCTGGGATCCTGTGGGATCCTCTGATCCACGTCACCCCAATACTCCATGACTCTGCTGCTGGACTGCTGCACATCTGGACCTGCTCCATCCAATTCAATGAGACAGAGGTTATTATGTGAGGGATACGGTACACATAGATGAAAAAATAATAATAATGAGCAACAATAATACTGTAACACTGCAGTTCAGCTACAGAGGAGACACATATTTACTTTTGCCAACAGAACAACCATAACTTCATCAGATGACTGAAGTCCCACCACACTGTGGTGAACATGTACTTTATTTGAATGAAATGCAAGAAATGTAGAAATCAACACTGGAAAAAATGACCAGAGAAGGCAGAAAGCTCCTTCTTGCCTTGTAAAGGTAGCAAAAAGATACGTGGAATCATGAATGGCTAAATTCCTTTTACGTGTGTCCACAGCCTGTAGACAGTTTATGGGTATGCCTGTTTCAAGGTTTCTGAAATATAAATGCAATGACAAGCGAAAATGCTGCTTTGGTTGGTTCCTCATTGCTGTCATAACAGGAAGCTGTCATAATTGAAGAATCAGTTCTCTACTAAGAACCAAAGGAAACATTAGAGTAACTTATAATGACACTAATTCACAAGGCTGACCTGGTGTTAATGTTGTGGTGGACAGGGATCATTCAGGTCACCCAGGACATCCCCTGGCTACCCAGACTGTTTTTCTTAATGTCTTGTGAGTACTGTTTTGATGTCTTGGAGCCCCAATGACTCCATTCCCTCATACATGGGATTATATTTGAAATATTATTTACTACATCTTTTTTTGTTTTCTTCAAACAGCTTAACTTGTGGTTCAGAGAAACGGTCAGCAGATGGCGCCATGTAGCTACTGCTATGCTTCATAATAATAATGTAAAAAATAATAATACACAACACATCAAACTTCTACATCTACGTTTTTCTACTTATTAGGCAGGGTTATCACATCCATATTGTAGGGTAATGGGAGGGTAACTGCCATGTGGGGGAACTAACTTGTTACTGGATCAGTGCTCTGCCTGTTTATAATGTAGAGAAACATTTAACCAATGACGGATCACATTTTTCATTTAAAGTAAGTTCTTAATAAATGAATAATTAAGCAGTGAAGCAACAGTTTTCTGCATTTGAATATTATGATTAAGAGGAATTAGAGTGAAATAATTCCTTGTTTGGGGGAAACACACGAACTGCATAGCCACAACACTGGACGTCTTGTTGCACCGTGTGATATTCATCTGTGTCTGGTGGATACTCAGTGTGTTGTGTTCAGTGGCACTCTGACAGGCTGGTAAAAAACACAGTTACTGTCTTTGTGTAGCTCTGGGCCCATTTGTTTTATAACCCGTGTTCTCTATTAAGTAGATTATAACATAAATGTAGAGAAATCTAAAGCAAATACAAGCATTGCATGCTGACTCTATACACTGCAGGTATCTAATGTGACATTTTACTTGACTGTAACACACAGAGACTGATGACAAACAGCAGCCCTCCATACATGATGTAACTAGTAATATCCAGAATAAGGGAGCTTCTGTTCTGAAGTTGTGTGGACCCGCAGCTTGCTGTCGTTACTCAAATGAAGAGCTTCTGTCATTGTGCCCATGTTTGTCCCCCACCTCAAATATACATTTGAAAATGAGGGATTGCGTAAATATTAACCTTTACATGGAGTTTCCAGATACAGGATACTCCAATCCTTGAAACACATTTACTGCATCACCTTACTTCCATTTAACTAACCCTGTGCACCAGTGATGATTTATGTTAACTTACTTTAAAAGAGGATGCTTTTATTTTATTTTATTAGATTTTAATACAATAAAACTACATTTACATATATTAGCTAATATGTGATCATGGCAATGACATTTAGCATTGTAGTCTTTATGTGAACCTTCATCTTGAACGCACCAACAGAAACAAACAGAGTTGTATTTATAGTTTACCATGAATTCGGCTTGTGTAGATTTTCTTTTTACTGTTATTAAAGTTACGCTTTCATTGACAAATATTGTATCTACAAACTACAAAAGGGAGTAGACTCATTAACTGTACAATTTGGCCACGCCCACTCTGAGTTAATGCACACCTTTGGGGGCGGAGCTTCCAGTCTCACAGTGTGACAAGAAAAAGATCACAACAGCGCAGCAGCACCGTCCCAGAGGACCTGAGTGTGGTGAAGATGAACCCTGGAGGCATGCACGTACACACATGCACACACACACTCACGAAAACCATGATGAAAACAGCCAGAGAGAACTGAGTGGTGTAGAACAAAACAGAGGGAGAAAAGAGACAGAAACAGACCAGACCTAAGTCAAAGGAGCACGGCTTCATAATGAATTATTTAAGAAGAGCTGAAGTTCATGACAGGTAGCAGTAGATGGAAAATAGACAGAAACAACAGCAACAGAAAACCTTGTTCTCAGTGGTTAGCTGTGTGTTCTGTGTGTGTGTGTGTACTCCCAGTAGAGATGATGAGAGTACAGAGTACAAATGGGCTGGGGAAGACATTTCAGGCACATTTGGAACATTCAAATCCCAAACTGAAATGTAGGATAAACGATACCTACTGTACTGTTCTGTATAGAGCCAGTTTTTTTTTGTCTTAATGCTGAAGCTCTCATTCTCCTTTAGAGGAGCTGATGAGGGAACCTCACAGCTCCACAATGTGTTAGTTCAGCGACACAAGTGAGACGTTTCCTCCCCCATGGAGACATGGACTGAACTATACTTATCATTTTTGGAACAGCGTGCACTGAGAAAAGAGAAAACAGTCTGATCTGTATTAAATATGATACATTTACACTTGTTCACTTCAGCTTTTGGGACTTTGTGGCTGTGGGGTGTTTGCTGGAGCATTTGTGCCTGTCTGCTTATATGTTGTCGAGGGCTTCTCACATTTCAGCTCCGACTCCAGTGTTACATGTCCCATTGCCAGCCTAAATGCCACTGAGGCTGCTTTGTTGGGTCCAATAAAACGCTTTGCAAACATAGAGAGGAATAAACATTTGTTTATGGTGACCACGATTCAGTCAGGGAGCTGAATTACCCGTACACTTACCCCCTGTGCTGTTATGCATCAACAGTTTCCACACGTCACCACTGCAGCAGCTGAATTTCCAGTTGGTTGCATAAGGAGACGAGTAAATCTACTAACTGAACTAAATGTACAAACTGTAAGTCAAATGCAAAATGAAGCAAGTACTGAATAAACCACAAACCGTATGTTGTTTTGTGTGGCTGCTTCTCTTCCAGTGCATCTTGTTGAATTGTCCAAATGTCTCTCTGAAGCTCCACACCGGGTCTGTCCTCACTGTGGAGGTCTGTAGAAAAAGAGGCAAGGCGGATTTGTGTTTGATTACTCCCCACGTTCTGTTAGTGTTCAGTCTGGGTATTGTGTTTTAATATTCCAGCATTTGTACTCGTAAGTTAGTGAGTTGTTGATGTGTTTGGCTGAATCTGGGAACACACACACACACACACACACAAACACACACACACAATCAATCCTGTACATCTCAGCGGGCATCCTGTTGCTTCTGCAGCAGTGAAATCATCAATAAATGTCAGTGTGCCACTTTCATTGGCAGCCTCAACACAACCATGTGGTATGAAAAGTAAAATGTGGAAGACTAAGTATTAGGGCTGTGTATGGGCAAGAATCTGGCTTTGACGCATCACGGTACAGGGATTATGATTGAATGTATTATGATATATTGCGATACTGCAGGCAAGGAAATATATAAAAAAAAAATTCTACTTTAACCACTATAACTTTAACACCACCATATGCAGTACGAGTTTAAAAAAATTACTTTTTTGTGCAGTCTGAACATCTATTTAGTCCTCGGGAGTATGAACACTACACAAAATGAACTGTCTGCCACAAATCTTTGCATGTAAACTGTTAATTAGCAATTGATGGAGTCCAATATTACAAACCAACTGAATTAAAAGCATTCCCTACTACAGAAAGGAAAGATGATGTGACGGGACTGTAGCTATTCCTGATTGCGCCACAATAACAGTATCTAACAAAACATTTTTAGTCCATAGAGGGTTTGAACGTGTGGTGCTTCTATCAGATGAGACACATGTGTTGCTATTACACCAAAGGGGCTTAAGAAACAGTGTAGCAGCATAGCTGTTGATGTAGTTAGGGTTACACCTCCTCTTCTAAACTAATGAGTCACACTCATAAACATTACAGCTAAAGTACAGTCATGGCTACAGCCACAAGGATGATGATGCCAGTGTTATTGAACATAATAAGACAATAAGGCCTGAAACAAACCAAGAGTCATGAACTTTAGTTTGCAGGTTGTCTGATTCACACATCGCTTCACTAGTTGGGAAAGAATGGAGCTCATTATCATATCAAATGCACGTACCTGTATGACTGATAAATGTTAGTGTGGCCCTGAAGCCTCTGTGCGTGATGCTGGCGTCTGAAGTGAACTGAAGCACCATGATGTTGTGGTAGGACAGGACAGCAGGAGGAACACTGCCACCGCACAGCAGCGCTACACAACACATTGAAGGAACTCAACTGACATGAATGCAGCAAAGATGCAAGAGATAGGACGAGTGAGTTATGATACGCAGTCATCCACCCTACCTAGTTCTTCTGTTTGTTCCACGTCTCCCAGGACAGAGAGAGAATCATACAGACATGTGTCTGACTCCTCCAGATCCATGTCTACAAAGTCAATCTGAAACACAACACAATGACCTGCCTTTGGTGTATGAAAACCATGAAGTAACTATATAATATGAAGGGTGGAAGCTGTGAATCAACCTTAACAACATGACCCGGCGGAGCATAGACGACCCAGCGGACGACACAGTCATTACTGTAGGACTGTGGGTAATTTGGGCTGTGGATAACGGTCTGTTCTTCAACCAGAACAACTGTCCCACATCCTGATTGTGCAAACACACACACACACACAAACATGCCATATTACTATACTTTCAAAAGACAAACCAGTCCAGCACAAATATGCACACTGATGACAAAAGACACAGTGTGAGCAGCTGAGCTCATCCTCCATCCTCCACAGCTACTCAGCACACATCTGTGTTTACTGCTTGTGTGTGTATGTTCTGCAGCTCATTATTGTGTCATGGGAGATCTGCCTGCATAACATCCAGGTTGCTTTACAATCCAAACAGAAGACAAAGCAGAAGAGGACATTGTGTTATGTGTATACAATATGTACCATATCTGTAGGATACACACCAGGCAGTGTGTCTTTCTGTGATTCTGTACTGTGTGTATATATATTTAACTTGGTTTTACAGACACATGCTTGTGTGTATGATGCGTTTCCCACCAGGATCACCGTGTCCCTGGACGGCACGGTGCCTAATGACAAAGCCACTTCCTGCTCTGCTAATGTCAGAAGAGAAGACAAGTGTAGCAGTCTGGTTTAGAAGCACTGTGCCGGGTAGGACACTTCCACAGAACATCCCTGTAAAAACAAAGAGACAGGTGAAAATTCAGAGGGTTGTGTAGTTTTGTATGCGCTATATTTGCATATGTTGTCTATGTTTAGGCTTTTAACGTATCCAATTTCATCATAGTGGGTCTAATTTTTAGAAGTTGTAAAACAGGGTCTTTGTCCTCTTCCATTAAGAATAATGGGTTATAGCTTAATTTATAGTCAGTTATGTAAAGATTTGCATTTTGCGCACAGCATCTCAGCATTTTTGTGTCACACCAAACTGAGACCCAGAGCGTGGTGGCTAAACCCGACCCAAACTCAATGCAGTTGAGTTTGTATCTAGTTTTTCTTCTGGAAGAAACATAGCCACTTATTTTATCTTACATATTTTAAATTAGACTGAAGAAAAAGCATGGATACACACAGTCCACCACTATTTCCTGCTTTTATTCCCCCACCCAAAGTGTCGGAACAGTGAGGCCAGTTCCTTTATTTCACATTTGAGTTTGATATCAAAAGATGACGATGAAACTTTTCGACTTTTATTTCCAGGTGTTTATTTCTGGATCTGACAACTTAGGAGATAAGGACCTTTGTTGGAACCCACCCCACCAATTAGGTAAGATGTTGTAATAGGGCGGCTTCTCTAGCTTTTGTGTACCAAACAATATAATCATGGTTTTAGTTCAATCTTCTGGAGGAGTTATGTAGGAGCAGGTTGAGCATGACTAAAACCTTAGAATGCTCAGACATGCGATTAATATGAGATTGATTATTAGGCCCTATGTCTCTAAAACACTTAGATTATTAAACCTTCACTGTCAGCATTATGGTCTATATGTGTAAATGTGTGTTTGGGGCTCACCAACAGGTCTGTGGGATCCTGCTGAAACAGTGAGTCGATCGTAGCGACAGTGAGAGTCGTTCTCCAGCTCAAAATGTTCAAACACCAAAAGAATACTATAACCAGCAGGAACACTGATACTCCACAAACACAGCCTGAGGAGACACACACACACACACACACACACTACTACTGATGTGGTTGCAAAATGTTACTTAACATTCACTTAATCTAAAACTAAAAATCAGTCACTTCTTTTCCAGGAGTTAAAAAGTCACTCACTCATTGTTGTCATAGTGATTACCAGGGAGGGCGGGGTTTCTGATTATCCTGTCAATGTCAGTTACAGACCCATCTCTCACGCTGCAGAGTCCTGACACACACACACACACACACACACACACACACACACACACACACACACACACACACACACACACACACACACACACACACACAGTACTGCGTACATCAAAGAATCCTGTGCAAATGATGAAATATAGATGACTTGCTGTTATGAGAGGAAAAACAACTCACTTGAAGAAGCTGTTCCCCGCTGCTCCTCATCAGCTGAAGCAAACACAGAGATATGATGAAGAAGAAAAAATGGAAATCTGTTTACAGTAGTATAAATGCTACTGTGTTTTTTAACGGTAAGAACCAATACAAACACTTACAAATATAAAATATACAATACAAATAATAAAGACGAACAAAACTGACAGGGTTTCCCTTCAAATGTAATGACTGATCTGAATGTTTACCATCACAATATAGATGAATCAATAATCAGTTTATCATTTTTTTACATTATTAGGCATGCTGACAAATAGTGCACATTGTCTGCAACATAGAATATTATATCACGTTCAGGCAGGTTGGTGATATTGTGAAGGTTCAAAGAACCTTCTGAATCCTCAACTGCTCTAAAGAAGCTGCTCTGACTGCTGTCTCAGTGAATGTTTTCATGTTACCAGCTGATTAAAGACACCATATTATGCATAATTTGGGGCTTATGTTTTATTATGCTGCGTCTCTGCAGAAACAGTTTTATTCCAAATTGAAACAGCTTATTCTTCTAAAACTCTACAGTACTATTTTTCACCCTCTGACGCTGTTTGTTTTAGCACCTATCTCTTTAAGGCCTCCCTAAACCCAAAGTCCTTTCTCTATTCTGATTGGCCAGTTAGCAAAAGACCTGCCACTGAGCCACGCAGAGCTTCCCTGCAGACAGGAGTGTGTACTTTGTTGACACACAAACCCAAAACAGTGGTCCATTTATGACTCTCAGGAACATGTTGGGAGGGTCCAGGCTCAGGGAGCCTCTGGAAAGTCGTGCATCAGATTGCACAGAGCAGACAGAGACACATGCTGTACTTGCTGCTCACATTTTGGAACTTTAGTGTTGTCTGAGGTGAACAGTGAAGGCACATCTAAAACATACCAAGAAGCATCATACCGCTTTAAATGACTATGTAGAGTTGGTCTGCAACACTTGCAACCTTGTTTCAACCTCAACCTCAGACAACTGCTCTATTAACTGAACTACTGCCACTCATCTAATGATAATCATATCATAACCCACCCTCTCGCAGCTTACGCTTGATCCAGGGTAGGAGCAGCCTGACATCAGTGAAAACCCCTGGAGATCCTCTTCTGGAAGGCGGGTGGATGCTGTTGTTTCCCCAGCTCCGACCACATCCCTTACCCCAAGAAGTTATGCCCAGCACCACCCAGAGACCTCTGCCTGACCCTGCTGGACACACCAGCGGGCCCCCTGAATCCCCCTGAAGACAGGTTGCAGCAAACGCTATTTGTAGTAATGTGATGATGGTTTAGGTGGAATCATGCATTTAAACAAAGTGGACTGTAGCCTAATGGACAAACAGGCAGGTGTTTTTGTTTTTCTACCTGACAGGCATCTCTCCCTCCTCTCTCGGGCCCGGCACATAGAACGGTCATGGCTGACTCAGGTCGGACTAGTGCCTGGTTCAGAACTGAACTTTTCACAGTCTGGAGCACATATTTACACTTGGCTTGGTCCACCAAGTTCAACTGAACCTCTCGCAGTGTCGCAGGAAGACGCCCCCCTAATAGGATAGATTGAAAGTAGAATAGCTTAGGGAATAGAAACTCTACTTTACTTTAACAGTTTGGTAGGAGACGGAAAATGACATACTTTCTTTTATTTTGCCCCATCCACCCACAATGCAACCGGTTTCAGGAATGATTTTCTCATCAGGCAAGGGTAGACATATTGGCTGGATGCGCACCCCTATTGTAAAAGTCAGTGGCTTAACAAAACGTAACGTGTGTTAAGATGTCAGCATTATGGGATCAAACTAAACTAGGCTAATCATTAGAATAGAAACCTGCCCATTTTGATGTGTTGATGCAGCTCTACCAGAGCTATGTCATAGCTCATAGGTGAAGTATGATGGTACTTCTCATGCACTGAGACAGACTTGACATGAAAGACTTGCTCGTCTTCATCGTCCACTCTGCGGTCGAACTCTCCTGCTGCCACAGTCACGCCACTGAGAAACTCTCTGGACAGACAAAGAGTGTTGAATTTAACAATCCAGGTCAACAGTCCATTGTTATTGTGAAGGTGCTGTTCTGTGGCAAACTGGCTCTTCTAGTTGCTCATCCAGTTCGGACTGGTTGGGGTCTAATTTGAGTCTTTTGGGTCACAAGTTGCCAGAGAGCAGCACTTCAAAAACGAGAATATGCCTTTTTAGCAAAAAAAAAAAAAAAACAACCTATAAGCTGTAAAACAAAAGATATACAATAGCTAGAGGGAGCACAAGCATGAACATTACTTTGAGACTGATCCAAAGCAGTGTGCAGCAGTCATTATCCAGCGGCCTGTCAGGATCGCACCTCCACAGAAATGAGAGCCCTTGAGCCGTAAGGAAACCTGTGAGTTGAATGTACAGATATTCTGTTTTTCCACAGCTGAAATCAAATGGATACAGTAGAGAGCAGAGAGAAGAACTGGGATGTAGCTAAATAATCACGTATCGTTTATCTACATTATTCATAGTAATACATATTACATAGCTTATCCCTTCATTGGGGTGGCGACAGCACAGGGTTTTACAGCTCCCCAATAATGTCACTAAAAAGGTTATAGTCACTTTCAACCTGCTCCTCTAGATGACTGAACTCAAAAGTCCCCTGGTTCACTAGAACCATAGAAACCAAGCTGAACATTGGTGAAGTCACTCTCTATGGGCGGCATTAAGCCTTAAGAGTCAGGCTGGTAAAACCGGTACGACAACCACTGCTATTACTTTGAATACTTGATATGAGTGTGAGTCAGTTTATAAACCAGTGTTGATTCAGTAGAAAGTTTATTTAACTTGTAGCTGAACGATATTTCTGTGGCGCTCAAGAAGTAGCAGCCGTGGCTAATTTAATTGGTTAGACTGCTTGAATAACAGAATGGTCTGCCACTCACCAGCCATGGGTGTGATCCATATGTGGCCTCCGTCCCTCCAACCACCCTCAGAGAGTAGAACATGGGGCTCCACACCTGAGGAGCGCCACACTTTGACGCTGGCAGACAGAGACAAAGTTCTCAAACCTCCCACTTTTATTCTGTTGTCTGTATTTAAGCACACGTTAAAGATACTGTACAGACCTGCCTCCAGCTATTTTGCATTCCCCCTACGGCTTACCTGGTTGAGCAGCATAAATCAGCCAGCCGGCGTTTATCCAGAAACAGAGAGCGATCACAGCAGCAGCAGCGGTGGTGTTCATTGCTGACAACAACAAGACTGGGTGCTACTGAGGAGACAAAATGTTTTACAAAGTCTTTTGCGCGAGTGTAAATGGATACTCATTAACGAGCCAGTAAACCCTGGCAGCGGGCATTTGGCATGTTCAAACGCCACAACAGAATTCACTGCAGAACCCACTGTCAAGGTCAACTGCGGCGTGGTGAGTTCAGCTCCTGCCATAAAGACACAAACATCCCAGCTGCTGTAAAACATCCAAAGACACAAAAAAATGCAGACCAAGCTCCAACATAGGCTGCTTGTTACCTCTGCATATGTGAACCACAGGTTTTGGTTTCTAAACCCATATTTCATTTTGTTAAGCTTTAGGTTTACAGCAGTGTGACTGTGACCCGCAGTCAAACAGCTCCTGAAAGCCACACAATACCAGACAATCTGCGGTGGTCAGTGTGACCTTTGAGGCAAAGCTTTACTAGATGTGACACAGGAAACTGAGCTCTGTACTGGACAGCTCTATCTGCGTAAAGACAACAGCATGAGTCAGATGTAGCTGAAGCTGCTATGTATCATATTAGGGAGCAGGTGGTAGCCTCATTTAAATCTAGTATCCTTGTATTCTGGATGGTGTAGTGGTAACATTGCTGTCCTCCATGCAGGAGATCTGGGTTTGAATCCTGGCTGTAGCCTACCACCAGTAAGGGTCTTTAGGCAAAGACCTCCTTAAGTTTATTCTGACTTTAACTTGTAAACTTTGCATATAAGCTCTGATAAATGGCTAAATGGAAATGTATTCTTAAAGCAGTCGTGCTAATATTCTTACTTTGTGTGGTGGTGTCTATGTCCTGCATTAACCTGAGAGGAGCTGGCAATTTTCCTTTAATACTTTTAGCTCTGTTAGTGAAGACAACGCAGTGGGTGTTACCACAAAACACATTTTTCTTTAATAGGAAGCAGGATATATTTTGGTTACATTTACATTTTGTCATTTAGCAGACGCTTTTATCCAAAGCGACTTACAAGTGAGGAACAAGGCAAGCAAACAAAATCTAAGTCAAGAAGAAACAACATCAAAGCAAAGTGCTATCAAAAAAGTGTTTCTGTTTCAAGAGATGTGAGAATGAAAGGGTAGAATTTTTTTTTTTTTTTTTTTTTTTTTTTTTTTTAAGTTTAAAGGAAGATGCGGAAGAGTTCTGTTTTCAGCAGTTTTTTAAAGATTGCAAGTGAGGTGGCTGAGCGTGCAGAGATAGGCAGCTCATTCCACCATCGTGGGATCACTGAGCTGAACAGTTTTCCTTGGTGTCGACTGTGTGGTGCTGGTACCACCAGCACCACACAGGTTATATTTTGTTTTCAGGCCACGTAATATCTGTCATTCAAGTTTTCACCTAAGTGCAGTAACACTTCTCAGGTAACATGTAGACACATTTAGAGAGAGCACTGGCAATAATGCCTTTCTAGGTCTGCTGAAAGAACAGCATCATAATCTAAATGATGACTGTTAGGTTTTAAGGACATGTGATATACACAAGTCTACATGGACTCAGATTTAAACGCATTGTACACTTGGGGAAGCAAAGCAAGCTCATAAATATAAGCCTGACTTTACTTGCTTATAAAGGTATAACAGTTTAAACAGTTTTTAGTAGCATTGGTAGGAACATTGGTAGGATTGTTATCTGGGGGGGACCATAAAATCCGGTGTAGATCTACAAGGTGGTAATGACATGTGTGACATACAATGACATGTTGCAAACAAGTATACCAATCCACACATGCTAGACTGGTTTTAGTAGTGTATGTGCGAAAATATATTGCTAATCACTGCTGACTAGTTAAATACATTCAACAATTGTTTTTTTTTTTGTTTTTGTTTTTTTAAGGCTAAAGTTAAAGTACCTTAATTGCTGAAATATAGCTGCAGCAGTAAGTATCTGATTTTAATTTGCCCATGTTCTTTACTAGTGCTTATATTCCAGTTCTACTATGCAGTGCGATCCTGAACGGCAGAGTTTTCCCAGTAAAATCACCTCACATTTAAAGCTAAAAGCTTTCAGAAACTGGTTATACAGTAGATAATATCACCATTGTCCTGGCAGTAAATTAGGAAATGCAGAGATTTACAAAAAAAAAAAAAAAGTGTTGGAAAGTCAAATTAACAGTCGTGTATGGTAAAGATGAGAGTGTGTTTTCTGCCTCCGGGCTCCGACTCTAAGCCCTGTAAAGCTCCTGGTTCCTGTTTATGCAACCCAGTGGCCCAGGCACCACTGGGTGATCATTGCTAGTTGTGACTCAGTGCTTGGCATGGTTGCCGAGCCACAGTTGCCATGCGGCTGTTGCCAGGCGCCGCTGGGAGGAGCGTACTGTAAAATACTAAGGACTCACATCATTGTAGGATAATAGGGTCTACAAGTGGAAATCAGCACAGACGCCAGCTGTTAAAGATCTGTTTGTATAAAGTTGAACACGAGAAACTAATAAGTATCCAGACAGTTCCCTCACGTGTCTTTGGCTTATCTTGGATATCTAGATCTCTTCACATCTGAAACATGTTTGATATTTACTACTTACTGAGCAATACTTGGAGTCCAGACTCATAGTATAACTAAAAATGTAAATATTTGATAAGGCTGATGTTTTACATTTTGTCAAGATAAGATGGTGTCTAGTGTGCGAATGTAGAACATTACTTTTAGCAAATTCTTCTATGCTATAGAGCACTGTCGCATCGTTTAAAGATTAAAACACTGACAAATTTCCCTGACAACACAAGTTGTACTGGTCAGTGTGGTGTTCATTTGGTGAGAGCTGTAGCACAGTCATTACATTGAGTAAATTTCTTTTTCATGGGATTTGTTAAAGTTCAAAGCAGGAGGATGTAAAACTGGGTCAAATAAATTGTGATACAAAGGTGGTAGAAATATGCAGTATTAATGCTATAGTTAAAACTACATATACTGCATTTCATTTGTGATTCTAATACATTTTTAGCACGTTGAGCCCCATGTTGAGCTGAGTTTTAGATCTCACATTAAATCATTGTGTACCTTAAGTTTCAACCTGACAAAACCGTTTCCATAGACTGAGTTTTGGTCAATTGTAGGAAGCCATTTTAAATCTACTTTGACTTAATGCCTAATTCTGTGGCATGTGATTGGAGTTTCGTTCAAATTTGTTAGCCTGTTGGGACACCATTTAAAAAAAAAAAAAAAAAAAAAAAGAATATCCCTAAGTTGTGGTTTTAAACAGCCAATACTACAAGTTTTAGACTTTCCAAATATTAGCACTAAACTTCAGGATGTTACCCTTGCAGTCATTTCTGGAATATGAAAACTGAGTCAACCAAAATGGGACAGGCCACACCCTCCATTTAAGTATAATCCTCAATAGCAGCATTAAATCTTAATGGAGTGATTCAATAACCTCCACTTTAATCTACCTTCAAAGAGGGTGGCAGATCAGTTATGCCCCACAGGAAACAGGTCAGCTGGACAGATTGAGATTAATGGATCATTTGTCCCCCCCCCCCCCCCCCCCAACACTGGTAAAGACGCAATGCCTACAGTCAAAAGAACACACCTGAGTCAAGAGGATGATTAAACATTTATTCATTGCTTTTGGTTTACACACAAGGCACCCATTGATTTGTTTTTGGAGCTTCACATCGACATCTGTTGTAAGAACTTGCCTGTCAAACAGTGGCCTGTAGTAAAGTTGCTCAAAGCAGGAGCGATGACCATTATCTCAAGAACCACATGAACATTGGAAAAATTAACACTGGCACTCTAACAAGTCTGAATTCATCAGACCAAGCATATGGGCCCATGCTGTGTTGGCTATGTAAAGAAGCAGCAGATTATTTGAGTCATGAGAACATAAAGCTGGTATAGTCAACAAAATAAAGCCACCACTCCTACTTTGGCACGAGTGATCAATGCACCATCACATCAGAAACATGGAGGAAAAGGCTGGTAACATGTCCGAGAACAAAATGTAACAGAATGGTTAGCCGTTTTTAAAGAATAGAATTAGTTTGGAAGGGGGGGGATGCAGATGAGTTTGAAGACCTCGTGACTGTCAAAATGACAGAGCCCGAAAACCTATGTAACCGTTTACACCGAGGATATGAACAATTGAATGAATGATTCGGTCAAAGTAGAGGCTTTGGTCATTTCAAAGACGTGTGTATTCATAAGTTAAAGTGATCAGGATACAGTTGGAATGTGATGCGTCAAGTTTGTTAATCAAGACTCTGCGGCATCTGGACCAAATTCTAACAACTGGGTTGCACCAGTGTCACTAAAATCTGATCAATCACACAAGTCCTGTTAGATTATCCACATTCAAGTGTGTGAATATTAGCCTTGTCAAAAGACAACTCATGTCTGCACAATAACTGTTTAGCTTAGCACAAAAAAAAAAAAAAAGGTGAGAATGCTAATTTGACTGTATAAAGGCAACTTTTGGCAATTTTAAACCTGAATAAACCATGTGTAGACAATACATGTAAAGTGAGTCGTATTTCAAACCTATTCTCAGCATGGCAACAGTAGCTTCCTATAGTTGTGTGGTGCAACCATTTGACTCCAGGGATTTACTGGCTGAGACAAGCTGATGGGAGATTTGAGTGGATTGCTGATTTTAACATAACCAGGGTAGTCATTTCCCTCTGTTCAGTCTTTATGCCAAGCCAACCATCAGCTGACTGTAGCCTCTCATCCAAAACAAGGGAAAATATTTAGTGTTATGCAAATAGTTTAAAACTAAATATTGGATCAAATGTGAGCATTCAAGAACTTGTTCCAAGCAGAGTTGATGCAGATGTTACTTTAGTGCAAAGGCCCTGTTTGACAAACAATTCAGTAGTAGGGACATCAAACGCAAGAACATGAAAAAAGGTACCCATTCGGCCATTTCACTTCTCAAATCACAGTGATGCTGAGCTTGAAGGATAACCCTGAATTAGACCACACTTTCCACCAAGCACACCACAGAAACTGTCACTGACAAAACTGACCATTTGTTCAGTCACAAGGAAAGGCTGACAACAGCAAGAATCACACCGCCCTCCACTGAACACTCTTCATGTTAATGGCAATTAGTATGGTTAAATTGGTAAATGAGCTGGGAAGATTCTGGCTGTGCAAAGAATCCAGGCTGTGTTTTCTATTACATTCAGAAGATATAAACTGTAACAAGAAACCATATTCAATCCAGCTCTAGACATACTGCGCTTATGTTTACATATCTACAGCAGCTGCAATTGGTTGAACAAGCTCCGAGTCAGTAAAATAGCCACTGTAAGCATAAAAATACATTGTTTAACTGTAAATAGCCCTAAAATTTACCCCCCCAGTCTACAAAATGCTGTACACAATTACAAAACCATAGATCTGATTGCTCTCATCTCACATTGAGTATTGACAAAACTTCATGCACAACTTCCATTAGGGTCTGTTAAACTACACATAATCCTGTAAATGGGCTCATGCTGTGAAATTTGTTAATAACCGCCGGACATTCAGAGGGTAAAGATATGCATACATAACTAAAAATGGAAGTAAACATTTATGTCCAAATTAAATTAAGTAAAAAGACAAAGTGCAGTAGCACATGACAAGCTGAGCCATCTCACACACTGAGGGCGGGGAAAAAAAAAAAAAAAAAAAAAAAAAAAAAAAAAAAAGAAAAAACCACACCACCTTTTAGATGAGCTACAGTTAAGGCTACCTGAAATAGTGTACTAGCATAATAAATGTCAATCAGTAACTGAGGAAATGGGAGAAGCAGCCAAACCTGAAAATATCCTCAACTCCAACTGTCTCCACCCTCTGAGCTAAAAGACAGAGCTAAGAGACATTTTGGCAAAAGTAGCTTTACAACTGCTGTGAATGACAAAGGGAAACTGTAGAGCAAGTATTAGCTTCATTTACAAAGTCTGCTGAAGAGTACCATGACCTGACAATGCTATGAAATTGCCATCTATATTGTGCTTTGTCAAATTTTAAGAAATTTAGAGTTGTCAGTAGGCATAGAGTAGTCATTCAGGAATGCAGTGTTGAGGATATGTTATTACCAAGGAGGAAGAGGGAAAAGCCAAAGATAAATCTGAATTAACGGTCAGTATTGCTGATCAACTTTCTTTGAACCAAGCTGCTGGTGCACCACAACAACCACTAGCTGAAAGACACTTGAGGGAAAGACTGGTCTGGAGATCATGATGCTAAGGTGAGCCCAGCCCTGAATGAGGCAGAACCATCCCTCAACTGCCTTCAACCAAATGTGCAAAACCAGCTACAAAGTTACAGTGTAGTATATACTGCCAGATGAAAATCCCACCACCACAAAACTGACCAGCATCCAACAAACTTCAGAGAGGGAAGGGAAAAAAAAAAAAAAAAAAAAAAAAAAAAAAAACCACACACACCCCACATACAGAAGAGACTTGCAGTACCAGTACATGACTGAGCCTGGGCTGACTCAGAACCAGTTTGACGGCTTTCGTGGCACAAGATTGTTGAATGCATAGTTCTGTTTCGCAGCTAGGTGAGCAGATCAATGAGATGGAGCAAGTTTGCAGGCAGTACTGAGTAGAAAAACTGGCACCAGGGAGTTAGAGTGGGGATTAACAGTATGAGTGTGCGTGGTGCTGCTTCTTCCAACTAGTCCAAGTGCTGTACATTGAGAGAACTCCTTGTCCTCCACATGAATTGCTAGACATCGGTTAGATAGCTCTGAGATGGGCAACAATTAGGCTGCTGTGGACTTCAAGGCTCACCCAAGAGCTGTCTGTTCATGACATTTTAACAGTTCTACTTAATCCTTGAGTGCCAGAGACCATATAGTACTGTTTGAGACCTGTCATAATCCACAGCCATTTTCTTCACATCTTCACCCCCCCTGCTTTGTCAACACAACTGTGTCCCCCTGGCTCATTATCTCATGGTGGAGGAAGCTCTGAAGTAGGAGAGGAATTTGTAGCACAGGCTCACCACAAAATACCAGATGTTTCTGGCCATCTGGGAGCGGGCGATGAAGATTCGCCAGATGAGAACAACCAGGATGGTGTTGAAGGTGTAGCGGATGTTCCTCAGTCTGGAAAACAAAAAGAAAGAAATGTATAATATATAGACCAATCATAAATGTGGTCATTTGGCATTTCTTGATTCCCTTTAATTTCTGTAGGCCGAATTATATGCAAGTTAGTGGATTACTGTAATAACTGCTCCACTAGAAATAAACAGATTAGACAAAACTAATTTGATGAAAGATACATTAAAGGATGAACTGTAATACTTGAAAATGCAGGCAATGGGAAAATGTTGACATTTATGTAGTAACTTTAATAAGGGTAATCTTCTCATGTGAACCACCAATAGGAGGTCACAGTACATCTTACAATGGCTGTAGGAGTTAAGACAAGTAGAGATCCAAGTCTTTAGTCTTACTTATTCAGGTGTTTGCGTGCAGCAGGCAGGCCTGACAGCTCTTCATTCAGGAGGTATTTTTTGGTGCCCATACAGTAAGTTTCCATGTATTCTGGCCAGTGCAGCTGGCGCATGTCAAAATTAAACACCTGCAGAGGGGAGAAAAGAAAAAACCCACCATTACCCCTTTCCTGGAAGACAATTCTAACAATAAGCCTTTACTCTCAAAGATGATGGCAAGTCTAAGACAAGGATACACCGTCAAGGCTCTGAGCTTAATGTTAACATTGTATGGAGTGCTACCCCCCCCCCCCCCCCACACACACACACTCCTCTGCACAAACATTAAAAGTAGACTTTCAACTCTAGTAAATAGGTCCTCCAATTTGTATGTAACAAATTCCCAAAGTGTTTTAGCATCATGGGTCATGATCGGTGCCACAGCTCTAGCAGGCTCAATTCTAATTTATCAAGTGATGCATTCTGCTGTGAGGACAAAATGAAGACTAGTTTTGTGATGAAAGCTCACCAGCACATAGCTTGTTTAAGTGAAACTTAGGTGGGGTTAAGCAGGCCTTCTAATGGTGCTCTGTGACTTCACTCCTTGAATAACTATAAAGCCTACACAACATACAGAGCATTCTTCTGTCAAGAGGATAGGGACAACAAGTCAGTGTCAGGAAGTGCAGATTTTGTTCTCCCCTAGAAGTTCTGAACAATGGCTTTATTCACCAAAATAACTAGTGAATGCATTACTCACTATTGTAGCTGGCCTGCTATGAGACATTAACACATTTCAGTATATAAATGTCTGCTGCAGCCCCTGCACAAGCTACAACACGGACAAAGTGTGAATGACATCTTTTGTCCCTACCTTCTTATCCTCTGGGCTCATCTGGGCAATCAGCATGGCCACATTGTCTGTGTTCCACACCCAGGAGTGACTGGTGAAATACTCCAGGACCATCATGGCTTTGTGAAGACGAGTGATTGTCTTCATCATCCTAAGATAAAGCAATTAAAGCAACAGAGAAGGAAGTGAGAAGTTTGACATAAGGAAAAGAATGGCACAATAGAGACAGAGGGAAGATGGACAAAACAGATGGCGTATGTGGGAAGCGTAGCAGAAAGAGGAGCCATGTGAGCAGAGTAAAGAAACCGTGTTGGTAGGGATAAGAGGGGTGAGCTGAGAATTCAAATGTGTTGGGCCAGGATTGGCTGGACTGAAGCTTTACTGTAAACTTAATTTAGATTCAAATCCAACTGTTTCAAGGTTATGCATTTCATATCAAGTGACATGAATCACCAATTTCTATTCCAATAATTAATATAGGCAGATGAGGTAGACAGTGCTGTGTGTAGACCAACAAGTGTCACAAGAAAACGGTGTGTTCCACACCCAAGAGTAATAGGTGAAATACTCCAGGACCATTAGTTTTGAAGACAAGCGATTGCCTTCATAAGATAAAGAATAAAACAGAAGTGAGATGTTTGCAGTTTTTTTTTATAAAACCCAATTTGCCAGTAAAAAAAAAGTTATTTTTTCCACAGCACTGTATGCTATTAGGGTGCCAATTTCTTAGCTGGACAGCGAAAGTCAGCTGAGGTCTAACTGGAATAAATCTTGGTGTTGGCCAGGAAAACAGACAAAGTACGCTGACAAATAGAGCCATGAGCAAAATTTAGATATGTGCAAGTAATCACAATGCAAATTGAATGAACTCTGCTTTCCAGTCTCAAGAATACTGCCATCCTGTTAACACAAGTGAATCCACTACATTTACCAATTCAAGTGATCATAATTGAAGTGACACTGAAAACCAGGTAAAAAGTGTTGCAGTAACTAAAGTAAGAATTAAAAACCAGCAGCACAGATTAGATGGAGGATATAAGATCTGAGTCTTCAAACTGCACAGTTACTCGGTAAGCCACAAATTTAAGTTTCTCTTTTTAAAAATATGGTTGTAACCATGTAAAACAGAGCCATACTATATTTGAAGTCAGTTACAATAAAGCAGACGGATGACTCGGATTCCTCCTCCTGTAAAGGTGAGATTCATAGGATGCGATACATGCATGGCTGATTAGTAGCACAAAAGCAGAGATGGTTACTTATGTTAGCGACACTCCCAACTAGGATCCAACACCACCCATACATGTAATTTAACTATAAAGCTGAATCAATTTCCAACAGCACTGTGGCCAACCAACACCGTTTTAAAGGTATTTTTTTTTCCCCAAAGAGTGAGAAAAGCAATGGAAGCTGTTAAGTTCACATGCAAAACAATTGTTTCAGTGTGACATGTCTGCCTGAGACTTAACAACTTTCTAGATGGACCAAAAAGCCCCATGGTGCCTCAGGGTTTTCATGATTGGGTGAGTTGATATGATGTCATGGTCACATGGCTTGACAGAAAAACAAGCCTTTGAATTCAAGAAAGAAAAAAAAAAAACCATGCACTTCCAGAAAACAGTGTACACTGTTAATTAGGCTCACCTTGTGCCCCCCCCCCACCCTCTCCTGCCCCTTCTTCCCACTATCCATGAGGGTCTTTGCGGTGTTGCAACCTTACCGGGGCTTGCGGCCTGTGAGCCTGAGATAGCCGTCATAGAGCAGGGCTGGCAGCGTGTGGCTGACAGTGGTCCAGTACTGATTAGTAAATGGGTTGGAGCGCAGATTGACATTGGGCCTTCTGAAGGCCTGCTCTAAGGGATTGGTCTTGAAGGTCATGTTTATACAGTACTCTGTAGAAAAGAGATACACATGACAGGAGAAGAAGGACGAGATGAAGAATGTGCCTTTCCTCCTCAACATTACGCAAAAGGCCGGACCTGTGCAACAGGCCCGTCATTGGCACCTCGACATCTAAACTGTCCGCAGATCAAAAATGTCTGGGTTCCCAAGTGTCTAGACTAAAGGTCCCCCATAGTCCATTTATTGGATGGACTGAGAACACCTTAGTGCTGACATTTTGGGAACCTAGACAATGCTGACATTGCAAGTAGCAAAATGTAAAGAGTGCAGAACCCATGAGTAATCCTGTTTATGCAGGTGAGCAGCTGGGTTATACACTCGAACAAAACTGCATGCAAGCATCTTTCAACACCTTAGCATCACAGCTACAACATTAGGCTACACTAAAAAAGTGAGCAGTAAAGCAGCAGAGGTAGGCGTGTAGGGGAATTTGGCACTGAAACAGAACAGGTGTGGTACGTCCGAGGCAGCGGCGACAACACGTTACCTGGGCTCTCGTCCAACCAGCCTGAGATACATATCATAGAGAAAGGCCGGAGCCTTGTGGCTCACAGCAATCCAATACTGATTGATTAGGTGATTGGATGTGAGATTAACATTGGGCCGACGGAAGGCCTGCTCAAGGGGGTTCCTCTTGAATGTGGATATTACATGGTACTCTAAGAAACAGAAGGTTGTTCAACACAAGTCAATTAGCAGTTCAAAATTTTACACCAAGTCCAATGCTTTAAGCCACAATGACAAGGTCTTCATTGCTGTTCTGGAGCTTGTGAATATGTCACACCATCTTAGACAGTCAAATTTATTACAATGTTCTGTCAACTTCTGTTGCTATGGTACACAATTAACCCCAAGTCTCAATTAGATTTTAAAGCCAGTGTGACTGGGATTTGAGAGCATTCCACTGAGCAGCATTCAATGGGCAAACAAAGCTTTAACACAATTATAGTTGATGCAGGAAAGCTAAGGCTGAGTGATAAAGGAAATTGTGATTTTCAAACAGGTACAGTTATTTTCAAGTTACTGTAGGCCGAGTAGTTTAATTTGCATGTTATGCGATGCCATCCATGCCTGCTGACAGAAAGCCTAGCCCATACAGTGGGAATAGTTTAACACCAGTTTATTCCTACATTTCAAAGCGCAAATGATTGTGCCATTATTACCCACAATGCAACTCAACTGTTGACAGTTGAGTCTGAGATTTGTGTTTTATGCTAGCAGTGCCCAATGTTGTGTCAACCACAAATTCAAGGCGGATATGAGCAGGCTAGAGCTCTGTAAATGCACAACTTTTACACAGGAGTATTAAATACAAATAGGCCAGTGTTCAAATGTCCACATTTTAGTGGTTTAAAGTCAAACTCTATAAATCCACAAACACACTGGGCAAAGAAAGTTGTGAGAGATAATCATAAGCTTCAGAAAAGTTACAAAAATGGATCATGGGGTGAAATGTTACAGCTTTCAGTGGACTTCAGTCTTTAAAAAAGGCCAGCATAGTAAATTTCTGTTCCCATTACTCTGTATAGCCTTACTTGACTCAGATGTGGATAATTTTAACAAGATGTTTTCAGACTGAATTCAAAAGGTCAAATGTCAAAACTTCCATTTTTCCTGTCAACACCTGAAAACCATGAACCATTTATGTACATGTTATATCCATATGAATCTCAAATGTGAAACATTACATAGACTCAATTTTTGTGCAAAGTCACAATCAAACTCCTGAAGTTGCAGCAGATAACATTGGTCTATTTTATGTGTATTTTTAATACCAACATCTGTTGTAATGCATGTAGTATTGATGAGGGATTAGTTTAATGTCTTATATATCAGCTTAGGTGTGACATGCAGTGGATTCTTTAAATATCATTATGACATCCTATTTAAAGCATAAGCGTCATTGACAACTCCTGTGTTTAGGTAAGAACAGATGTCATACCAACTTCTCCCCAGTGAAATGGGTTGATCCCACCAGTTGTGCAGTTGTACACTGGGATGTTTTTAGACCTGTGGTGGGAAAGAGATTTGTTACCAAGCACTACTGGGGGACAAAACAAAATAGAAATCTCAAACAAACTTTAAAATGAACAATGCAAGAACATTATGTGTGGTGCCAACCTGCATGTTTGTTTTCCAGAGTACCATGCTGCAGCAATCGTGGTGTTGATGACCACATCCACAGGCACCAGATCGGCAACAGCATCATTAGACGCCCTCATTGTGCGCAGGATCCCCTTACCAGCCTACATAGGGAAAGTCCATTAAGATAAGATTGAACAAAGGGCATCGAGAGAAATAACAGCACTAGAAAGTGTACAACTGTACTGCAAGTTGCCAATTTTTGTATCCACACTTATTTCATTATGGTAATAATCAATATCTAGAGTTCATAAAACCACCTACATAGTCTGTCCACAGTACTTACTGCAATGAATATTCCACTAGGTCCATTGTAGTTATCAATCCAACCCTTTTAAAAAAAAAAAAAAAAAAAAAAAAAAAAGTCATTCCACATTATATGCAACAATAAAGGCTTATACAGGGGCTTCCCTACACTATTGTAGATTTATGTAGATGAAAGACATCCATTCAAAACACCACAATTGCAAGTGAAAGGGTATAAATACTCTAAAGCCCTTGTGGAAACACCAACTCACCATCACTGTTTGCACAGAACAGATAACAGAAGGAGAACTGTTGAAATCTGTTATGCTGCCTCCTAGCAGTACTCTTGTGATCTTATGTAGAACTAATTGACCCTCCCAACTCATGTCAAGCTGCCCATTCTAGATCTCAAGCCAAGGGTAGCAGTAGAATGTTCTTGATGCATTGTTTAAATGGTAGATCAAAACAAGTTTTAATCACTTCAAGTTGATAACCCCTCACTTACAGATCATCTTTAAACTGCAACACTAATAGCTTGAGTCACTCACTGGGAAGGGCTCCTTCCAGCTGGCTCCAACTATGGAGGGCCTGACAATGGCTATGTTGAGGTCTCCTGCCTCCTGCTGCACCAAATACTCAGCCAGGGCTTTGGTGTAGGTATATGTGTTGGGACGTGCTCCTATCAGCTTGGGAGTCAGTGCTGTCACTAGGTCATCATCCATCCACCTAGGAGGGAAAACATTTTCAAAAAATATATTTAACCCCAACATAACTTAAACCACAGACAATCATTACTGTATTATGTAAAAATTAAACCCAAACAAAAACCAGCCTAGTGCTAAAAGACTGTTACATGCTGCAGGACCTCATTTCATGCCATGCTTCTTCCTCCACTCATTTCCTGTCTGACCTTGATATTAGTAAGGAAGTGCCCAAAAGTCTAATTTTATCATTCAGCTTCCTGTCTACACTGGAACTGGGAATGTGTCACATGTGGACAGACATCTGCAGCAAATATCTGAGAGCTGGGAGATCATGCAATTCAACTGCTATTTACATACTGCTTAGGCCAGTTCTGGCCACTGCATTAGGATCAGATTCATTTGTAGCATTTACAGAACAGCACCATGTTCAAGCCATGTCAAATCAAGTGACATGGTGCCCTCCACCTGAAATGTGGGAGTCACTATACAATGCACACCTCAAAACTAAATAATTCTGAATCCCTTGCAGTGATGGAACCAGACCATTCGATTGGGTGGCCAGAGAGGCCAGTGCTCAGTTTGAAGTTGCCAACTTCCCACTCAGAAGGCAGTTTTTGCCAATTAAATGTTTTCTCCAGCGCTCTTAATACTTTAAAAATATACTAGTTGAGTAGAGCTGCTGCAGCATCAAAAGCACTGCTATACATACCTCTTAGCTTGACCAACTAATCTCTATTCATTCTGCAGGTTCTAATGAATCACTAATGTAGTTCAGCTATTGGCAGCCTCTAACTTTAGTAGGCCAAGCTGGCATGCTCAGTGCATGTTGTTAAGCTTGATTATACTTTTCTACCATTAATAAGTCCAAAGAAACATTCTTAAAAACCCATTGAGTGCATGATAGCAGAAAGAACCCAGATCAGCTTACTCCAGCGTATCGATGAGTTTGTGGTAGTCTACGGGGGGAGGGTAGACAATTTCCTCAATGAGCTCACGATCACAGTTGGCGTAGGCTGTAGAGACATGAAGGAAGATCTCCAGGTGCTTCATCTTGTGGGCCAATGTCACCATTTTCTGGGTGGCCAGGACATTCAGCTGCACTGCATCTCTGAGACCAGAAGAGAAATGGATAGTTTGACACACATGCTTTCCACTGAACAGACAGAACAAACCTCTTAAGTAAACTGTTATGTAACCCATTATTGCCACTTCCATTATGACTGTCTTGTAGTTAGGCTGCCAGGTCTGGCAACATGCTGTAATGAGGAAACGTATCACCCAGTGGTCTGTGTGGCTAACTGATGTTTAGTAGCATCTGGATAACAGTTCTAGGTTACAGATGAATAAAAGTACTTGCTATGACACATTCATGGTTGTTTTGATCCTTTTCCACAGATTTAATCAAGTTTAATGCTATATTAAAAACTTGAACCAAACTTAAAATGAAATACAAAAGTTAGATAGCAGTGATCAGAACTGTGTCCTAGTTTAGCAAAAACACTGCCAATTTCCTGCCAGATAAGGCGATTTGCTGATTTGCTGAGGGAGGTGTCAGGTGTCCCAGTATACTGTAAACAGGGCAGTGTCAACACCAACTTGCTTTTACTGTTAAGCTAACTCCCATAATATTGAATGGCCTCCTAGCTGACTTTCACTGAATAAGCACAGACCATCAGCTTCATACCTTAATGTTAATTTATGAAGTGCCATTAGAGAGGCAAGGAGCAGACTTACTTGAGTGGCTCATTGAAGCGGATAGTGGCAGCACAGTGGAAGACAATGTTAACATTTTCCATTAGGATGCCCTGATCCTCTTTACTCAGATCCAGCTCTGGCTGGGTGAGGTCGCTGTTAATTGCAATGATCTTCTCAGCAAAGCCTGGCTGCTCTTCTTGTAATCTGTCAAAGAGCTGAGGAAACAGTTCTAATAAATAAAAATAAATGTATATCATGTATAAGCTGGTTGCTACATGTTAAACTGGTAAATTATAGCACAAGCCCAGCCATCTACCCCACTACTTACCTTGCAGCTGATCATATCCACCACACGGGCTTTAGGACTCTGGCCAGCTTTTGACCTGACCATCACATAGACAGTTTTAACTCCTGAGCAGGACCTCAGCAGCTTCTCCAGCAGCACCTTGTATAGATAATGATACAGTCTTCAGATCAAGCATAACCAGTTAAACCCCCCCCCCCCCTTTGGAGCACTGAGCTGATACTAGGCAACAAACATTTCTTACTGCAAGCTCATTTTGTTCATTGCAGAACTAGACAGACATGAGGCTGTGGTTCAGGAACAGAATGCTTCTTCCTCCACAACATCTGAACAAGCAAACTGCAAACTTAACATCCAAAAAACAATGGCCTTCGTGTTTAGTAGGAGGCAGCAAAACCACAAGCATAAAGACTTGGCCATATTGATCATCCCTCAGATTGTAAAAATAAGCAACTCCTGCTAATACTAAAATAATTAACACAATAGGGCAAACATGTCACATTGTTGTGAACAATCTTCTCCTTGCTTCACTTAAAAGGTGTGAATAGATGTTAGTCTGTATATACACACATACTAATGATTAAATCAGTATTGTATGGTACTCCATTTTAGGGAATCTCCTTAAAAGGCTTTCTAAACTTGCTGCCCACCTCACATGTTCTATTAACTAGTTGCCTCTTCAGCCACTACTGTACCTTTCCCATGAAGCCTGTTGCTCCTGTGATCAGCACGTTTTTTCCTGCATAGTATTCTGGGATGGTTGCCATGATGTCTGCAGTCCTGTTTGGCAAGCACTGCAACACCTGCAGGGGGAAGAACACAGGGGTCACAGATGAGACCAATGTCAGTCTGATTCTTTTGCAGTGTTAACTAGTCGCAAATAAAGCTGCAACCAACACTTAGTTTTCCCTATTCCATTCCTGTGAAACTTGAGTTTCAGCTAGAAGCAGAAATGTGAATATAGTGCTACAGAAAGTTTTATACATGTACTCAAACTAGAACCACAGGAAGCTGAGAATTTGTGAAAATTTCCATTAAAAATGCCCCAATACACAAAGGGTGAGGTCTTAAATGCATAGCCATTTGAGAAACATCAAAATGCAGTTTCCTTTAATGTGTCAAGCAAAAACTACAAACATCCACCTGCCATTTCATGCAACACCAAAAACCAAATACTTCTGCACAATAAACTGAAAAAAAAAACAAACATCTACCCAGTTTATTTACTGATAAACCCTACCAAAACATGGCCAATAAAAATATTTTTCCAGCTGTGTGACAACATACAAGACATTGTTTTATCAGAAACAAGACACCCAAGTAGGTGCGCATAAAAATCAAGGACAGCATCTGCTGAAGTTATTCTCTGATCACAAGTGATTGTTGCATGCAATAGAGGCAACTCTTGAGTCATGTATATGCCTCACAGAAAGCATCTTCTTGTGAACTACCTGGTGTAAACAGCTGACAAGATCTCAGAAGACTTGTGAACAACCAATCTGAAACAATATTAAAGGTTTCACCAAATACAAATTTAACATTTTAAGCTTCCTCTTGACTTTACAGCTCAAATGTTAAAGTGAGATTCTGTGATAGTTGCCTGAGTTTTGTAGCAATTACAGTTAAACCAGTTATTCAGCTTTGCAGTCCGAGTAACTATGTTACAGTATGTAAAGCGTTTGTCACAACTGGAGGTTAAGAGTCAGATGTTAACATTGAACACGTTAGCACAAGAGGGGCTTTTTCAGTTCCCATTTCAACCATGACAGCAGATAAAATCTAGAAGTTTACTACAGTCTGAATTCAGTTTCCCCACCTACACAGCAGTAGCCTAAAAATAACCAACAGCACTTGTGAGTTAAAGAGGTGACAAGAATATTTTCTTCTATTACAAAAGGCACCATCCCCTGTGGAACTGTAACATTTCCTCAGCTGAACCAACTCTCTGGACACCTGCATGAGCTCTGGTCATTTCTGCAGATACAGTTTGCTGCAGCACACCCTGTGCCAAGCCAACTGTACTGTCACAGCACCAGCTGTAACCAAGCTGCACTGACGGATCACTTCACATTCTGCCCCCTAGACACTAAACCAAGGTGTCGTGTGGGTCATTCCTCCACTACTCTTGATGTCATTAGGTTTGGCATAAACATTTGAGAATGCTTATATAATCATGATAATGTAACAGTTAAAAGATTAGACATGGGCACTGAATAGTGTTTTCTGTGCATGCTAGTGGCCAAGGTATATCAACTATTAGACACCAAAAAAAACAACAAACACACACACAAAAAAGACTTAACTTCAAATTGCAGGTTTCCTTTAACTTCTTAGAGAGAAAAAAAAAAATACAAAGGGCAATGGTGTCACCAGGCTTTGAAGAGATGTCCAGTGCATGTGGTCTCAGAGGCCAAGTACCTCTTGCCAAAATCTAAATAAAGTTCTTGGTATCTAAAATGGTTTAGTATTAACAGAGAGCACATTATTATGCTTGTGCAGTTTGTGTATGTGTTGTGCAAGTGTTAAATTCAGGGTGTGTGCAAAACCTGACAGTGACATGATCAATGCAAACATGCAAGCACACGGCTTCTGTTGTTTCAGAATGATTGTGCCAATACTGACAATGACACCAATAGTGCCTAGGTCTAGGAGCATACATTAAGATGTAAAGAAGAAATGGACGTGCATGTGACAAACACTACAGTATTTAATGCACACGCCTCTTTGTGGTCTCATGCATATCGTTTCGGCAAGGGGGAACAGTTGGCACAAAACAGCCAGGAGTTTTTACAACAGAAGCCTCTAAAGCAGTGTGGAGTGACAAGCTGTAGATCTGAGAGGAGTAACAATGTTTGGATGGAAACAACTGCATGCCAGTGAGGTTATGCTGCATTCACTGGCAGAGTAGTGAGACTCACATTTATTCCTGCTGCCTTGTCTACAAACCAACAGGTGCATGTATTTTATGGAAAGATGCTGTGAACTATAGGGTGAGAAAACTGCTAAAAATGACATCTTGATAAACCAAGCTGATGCCCTGTTTAAGTCACTGTGTGGGAAGAGCACTGCAGAACTGGGACAACCTACAGGTAAAGACATCACTTTCCCTGATGTATTCCCTGAACAGAGAACCTGGTGCCCTCCTGAAGTTGATCAACTGCTTTTGTAAAATTAAAGTGTTAAAGTGTTGTCTGCAGGCCAACAAAGTACTGAAATCATATACCTGAGCCCAGCTACCCACCTGGGCCCTTCTGTGGCCTTTGATCAACTGTATGGAAAACCTACTGTAGCTTACAGTCAGGCAGCAAGTTGATCCCTGATGCCACATCTTTACTCTGAATAATTGATGCCTAAAACTGGGCACCTGAGGCTGAGGTTAAACAGCTTTGACATCAAACTGTCCCAGAGGAGCAGTCGATGTCTGACTAAAGTGAAAACCAGCTCCTATATCAAAAACAAGCTGTACAGTGTTTACAATGAACAAGCTTTGCTACCACTGACATTCACTGAAAAACATCCTAAGCCCCTCACGGAGCAGATGACATGTGATGACTCAAAGGCAACAGTGGCAGGCCATGGTGAGTGATGAGTTCTCCAGTAACAGATCAAGAAACATCCATCCGCAATCTTATTCAACAAAATGCCATCTTCACACTCATGGTTATACTACCAAATCCACCATTGTTGCAGGTGGCCTGTTCTGCCTTGCATTACAGGTCAAATTACCCACATGAGCTAAAGACAGACAGAAAGTGAGCACTGCAAATAGCAGGACTACCAGCAGCAGTGGACAAATGGCAGCATTGCAGACTCCAAATAACACGGATGTCAAGGGGTGGGCGAGCCCAGTCCACAAGGACCACTTCCCCATTTTCCACACTTAGTACAGGGCTAAGTGAGAAAGTAAAATACTCTGAGCAGCACTCCCAAGCTAAGAGCACATCACTGCTGAGACGGCCGCATCTAAACAGTGCCAACATGGATAAAGTCAGATGTGTTTCTAAGAGATTAGCCTGTAGCAGAGCAGGCAGCAGAGAGGAAGCAGAGTCCGACAGACAGACGAGGGCAGCGGATCCCGTGATTGTCATTACACACAGCTGGCGCACATCACCAGTCTGCGTCCATTAGCACGACAGGCGAAACAACAAAAAGAGAAACAGACTCGTGTCTGGTCTGGACAGCATTTAACGTGAACACTGCGAGGCCGGGCGGCGAGTTAAAAGTCAGGCTAACTCTTACCTTACATCAACTCAAAGTACGTCTCAGGCTCTTGGAGCAGCTCCTGATTTAAACGCTTTAAACGTCAGTGGCAGGCTGGCGGTCGTTAACAAGCTAATTAGGACCCTGCTGAGGCTGCAGCAGCGCCACTGAACTCCAGACTGAGGAACGGACGTGACTCGTGTTCATCAACTTGCCACACGGTAACGTGTTGAGCATCTTCCTCCACGCTTTCACCCACAGCCACGGCCCAACGAGCGCCATAGCTCACAAAACACACACACATATATATATCTACATACATACATACATACATACATACATACGCGGCCTTGGTGCAATTCAACAGGGGGGTGTACGTACCAGAAATAGCGAGGTTTTACCGGGCTCTGGAGTGTGAGGTGAAGCAGCAGCGTGGACCGCTACCGAGGCGTCAGAGGGGAGACTCAGCAGGAAGCCGCGAACCTGGGCGGATATATGCGCCGCCGTGACGTCATCGGGTCTCCGAGACCGCTAGAGACAAACGGGAGGTCTCACTCCTCTCTGTTTCACCGCGTCTTAAGAAGCAAAGCGCGCTAATGAGATTAAAAAGTTGCAATTGTGTTAATGAGGTTTTGACTTTTAAAAGTCAAAATCTAATAAAAAAAAAAAGTAAACATTTTATACATCCTGAGTTGGAGTTATGAGGTGGGAAGTCAAGCTTTTTACTTTTATGTCATACTGTTTTGGACTGTCACATAAGTCCAGAAGTTGGATCAGCCAAACTACACATACAAGTGTGTGTGACTTGTTTTTCAAGCATCCCTGCACCAACTGCTTCTGATTGGCTGAACACACCTGATCCAGGTAATAGTGGGAAGGGCAGAGATTCATGTAGCTGGAAAACAAACAGGGCTGTGGCTCCTTAGAACCAGGGTTGCCTACACCTGGTCTAGTAACATGTGGCAGCTCTGTCAGCTCTGGATTATCGTGTTTTGGTGGTCCAGGGCGAAAATATTTATCTTGGAGGTCAATAGGGGTATATGTACCCAGATCCTTTCCAGTTCCCTACCTAACAACCCTGGCCACACAGCAAAGAACTGCCCCACGTCAATTAGGTGGATGAGGATAAGGCTTATGGGTATTGTAGCATATTTTGTCTTTTAACACCAAGATTTGTTAGGGAGACATTTTAAATATATGACAACTGTAACATTAGTCCATCGAATCAAGAAATGATGCAAGACACTAGTATTCAGCAGGATGCATACTGTTCCCTCTACTTCATTCAACAGGTGTCCATGTGCTGGAGTTGATTGTGAGCAATCTCCACGGAAGTGCAGGGTCTCTGATTGAAGTATGCTTTGATTCCATTTTTTGCACGATCAGTTCAGGGTTTCAAACAGAGAGAAAAACCTATCTATTCAAAATATATGTTTGTAAAAAGAGACATTATCAATGTAAACCAAAGCATTTCAACAACTTCAGTTAGAAGTGAATTATTTTGCATTAAAGTGTGGACAGAGGCTTTAAGATGTTTTTCTGTGGAAAACCACTGAACATGAATCCAAAATCTGTTTTAGTATCCAAGTGAAAGACCTCTTTGTTTTTTGTTTTTTTTACAGTGTGTGTGTGTATAGAAAGAGAGAGATCTGTTTCAATGTGCACCATGATCATGAGGACGCCAGACTCATCCTGAATTCTTTCTTCAAACCTCCATTAATTTGCGTGGGTTACACTCCTAACACAAAAAACAAGCAAGAGTTTGCCCTCTAGTGGTAAAAGCTGTGTGTTGTCATGCTTCTTATGGTCCACTGAATGACCACACTTGTACTTTTTTTGGTTCTCAGTCACAACTAAAAACAAGTCTTTTATTTTCTTAATGATATCTAATGCACATTGGTAGTAAGGCATAAATAATACAGTGCAGGTCCTGCCCAGAAGCAACACCATCTACTTTAAAACTTGATCAGCAGGTGGACTGTTCTTTGGTGAATGATCAGAATGGATGTTAGTACAGCTTCTGGACAAAGATATGTATTTTAATATAAGTTCCTTGTGATTTCCCATCTAAAGCACTAGTCTCCACAAACAGATCCACGCCTGTAATAAAAAAAGAAAGACAGGACATATACGACAGGATGAAAAAGTTGGGTTGCAGTGTAAAATGATACAGAAACATAATTATATACACATTATTTAAACTAATAAATATGATTTTTTTTTTATTCTGCTCATTTTGAATTTGATGCATGAAAAACAAAAAAAGTTGGGACAGGGTCACTTTTACTACTATGTTGCATTTGGGAACTGAGGATTTCGCCGTTTGTGCAGAATCAGGTTTGGCATTGTGCAGTGTTTATGGTGCTTTTTATGTTGGGAAATTAACCGTAAATTGTGGAACTAACCCTGTTCTTACTTCTGAAAGACTCTCAAGATTCCCTTGGACGTTCTTTCTAAACCTGATTCAGATGCAAACCTGGTGCCAATTACCATACAGTACGTAGTTGTGAGAGGTTTCACCTCTCTTCTCTTCTTTAGCATGACACAGCTTTTCTAGTCTTTGCTGCCCCTGTACCAACTTTTTTTGGAATGTGTTGCTGGCATCAAATTCAAATGAGCATAAAAAAAAATCAATCTCTATATTTCAATATTAAATATCTATCTTTAATCTACTTCACATAATCAAAGATAGGTTTTACATTATTTGCAAATCACTACATTTACTCCTCATCTCTCATATTTTACACAGTGCTCTGACTTACATTACATTACAGTCATTTAGCAGACGCTTTTATCCAAAGCGACTTACAAGTCATTACAAGTTACAATGGTAGGCAGGGCAGCGTGAGGAGGTCTTGCCAAAGGACCCCTACTGGAGGTAGCCATAGCTGGGATTTGAACCCCAGTCTCCCACATGGGAGGCAGTGATGTTACCACTACACTAACCAGACTTTTTTGCAAACATTTTTGTGCAACGTTTTCTCTCACCCATGAGGCAGGCACTGAAGGTCATTAGCACAGGGGCAGTGGTCTCGGGGACCCTCCTGGTCCCAGGCCAGCATATCCATCAGCAGGTTTGGGTGGCTCAGACAGGGCTCACCCTTTTCTGGTTTAGGGTTACACACGGGAAATAACAGCTCTGGAGGATGTAGAAGACAGAAAAGTACGGCAAGTTCAACCTTTTCCCCCACACTTTGATGGGCCAGTTGTTAATATTAACTACCCAGTTCTTGTCATTACAACAGGAACTGGGTAAGAAGCTGGTTGATATCAGTTCACTTTGTCTTCCTGTACTCTGCTCTCAACCGAGATGGTATCTTTTAGGGATAGCTGAAAATGGACAGGGCAGGGAGGCCTGACGACTGAGTTTGGAAACCATTGAGTTAAAGCATTTCTTGGCCTGATGCTAGCAAAAGTCAGTAAGAATGTCTTTGTAGTTAGTACATATTGCAGAGGGTCAAGTCCACCAAATTCAGCTCAAACACACAGCAGCAACAAAATATATAAGTACAGAGGAGTCAATGCAACGCAAACTGAGAGAAACTGAGAGAAAATGGAATGGATTAAAGTACCAGAACCATCTTCACTGACAAACAAGACAGTCACAAACAATTGTGTTGTTTGTGTTTTTCCTAGGTCAGTCTCAGAGGATATCACTGCTAAAGCTCACCTCGTTGAAAGGCACAGCAGAGGTGGGGCCTGCAGTCGATCTGACCCTGACAGATAGTTCCCTCTGTTCCTTTGGTGGCATTGACTGTACACTGGCCCCACACACACATCTGATCTGAGCAGCACTCCTCATCCTTAGTGCAGGGCTAAGTGAGAACACATATTGAGAACAGTACATAAAGCACATCACATGAAGTCTGCTGCTACTTTCATAGTTCATGTATTTTTGAAACGTTGTGTATACTTTCATAGATCCTCTTTTTAGTATTTATTTATTTAGTATTAATTGGCACCATATATAGCATTTTAATACAGACATTTTTATAGGTTTGCATTGAGTTGAGACATCTTATTATAAATATATACAGGTTTATATTTTTTTAGATTAACAGCCTATTAACATAATAATGCCAATGGATTTTTCTAAAATAAAATATATGATGTATAATGACTGCAGCCACCACAGGCTGAGGCTTTGTGAGCAACAATAGGTCATAACCATCATCATCACCACTTTGTGTCAAACTTCAACAATGAATAGTCATATAGTTCAAAAAGAGAATTTGTCTATGCAAGATTGAGAAAAAAGTAATCAAAGGTGCATATATACAATGCCTATAAAAAGTATTCACCCTCCTTAGATGTTTCATCCTTTTATTGACATTATAAATCAGTCATGGTCTAGTTGGTGACTTTGACAATAAAAACACAGAAAAATACCACATTAATATCAAAGTGAAAACAGGTTTCTAAAAATATGTAAGGTGAATTCAGTGTCATTTAGTAGATCACAGCATGAAGTCTGTGTGGATAGGTCTCAGTTAGGCTTGTACATCTGAAATTTTTTGCAGTTTTTCTTTGCAAAACTGCTCAAGCTCTGTCAGGTTGTGTGGGGATCGGGTGCGAACAGCCCTTTTCAAAGCCATCCTCAAATTCTGTATTGGATTGAGGTTTGGGTTTTGACTTGACCACTCAAAAACATTCACCTTGTTGTCAGTAAACCAAGTCTGTGTAGCTTTCTCTGTATGCTTCAGGTCATTGTCTTGCTGGAAAACAAATCTTCTCCCAAAGATTGTCCTCCAGAATTGTCCTATATTTTGCCGCATTCATCTCACCCTCTACCTTAACAGGCCTTCCAGGGCCAGCCGCCAAGAAGCATCCCCACAGTCTTTGTCTTTGTGGTACTGTGCAGTGTTTGGTGTGCACCAAACATAGCATCTTGTCTGATGGCCAAAAAGAACCATTTTGGTCTTATCAGACCAAAGACCACTGGACCATGAAGTCTTTCAGATGGCTATTTGCGAACTGAAGTTGTAATTTACCATGAGTTTTCTTCAACAATGACTTTCTCCTTGTCACTTGTTTTGACTGGTGAAGAACCTGGACAGTTGTATGTACAGTCTCTCCTATCGCAGTTGCTGAAGCTTGTAACTCCCTCAGTTATTGGTGTGTTAGTGCCCATTTCACTAAATGTGGGACTACTAGCACCAAATATCTGGACCTCTGTTGGATTAGGTCAAAGGAGGGTGAATATTAATGCAAAAACCAATTTTACCTTTTATATTCTTATTTAATTGACATTACTGTGTAGAAACCTGTTTTCACTTTTTTTCTGAATTTGTTTTGTCAACGTCTCCAACTTTTATTGACCATAAAAAGTTTATAATGTCAATAAAAGAATGAAACATTCAAGGGACTGACGGATGTTCTACTAAAGGGTTCCCTCTCAGGTCTGTGGTGTCATGTGGCATCGGTGGATGGAACGAGACATGATGTCCCAGAGGTGCTTGATTGGATTCAGGTCTGGGGAATGGTCAGACCATATCATCAATGCCTTCATCATTTAGGAACTGTTGACACTCCTGCCACATAAGGGCCTAGCATTGTTATGCATCAGAAAGAACGGAATGCCTCCGCAGACCATCACTGACCCATCGCCAAACCGGTCATGCTGGAGGATGTTGCAGGCAGAAAAACATTCTCCACAGCGTTCTGACAGTTTGAGCAGAAAAATGCACATTAGTGGCCTGCTGGAGGTCATTTAGTAGGGCTCTGTCAGTGCCAGACTTCCTGGTAAGTCAGTGGAAGTTTCTGCATGACAATGCCAGGTCCCATTCTGAATGTGCTACAATCACATAGTTTCGTAGCCACTGAATGCATGTGGCAGTCTCCTATTGAAAATGTTGTATCCAACAGAAATGGCTTAACACTGAAATTCCTTGTAATTTGTAAATACAGTATATAAAGGTTCAAGCAAATAATAAAAAAAAAACTGAGATTTTAGTTTTTATTTGCATTTTAGGAAAAGTCAGCTTTTTTAGAAACAGGGTTTGGAACCTTTTACCCATAGGCAAAGGTGCTCTCTGAAACAAGTTTCGAACAACTAAAGTGGACTGTGCCACTGGAAGTAGGCAGTTTAATTTGTTTACAGCCATTATCTCATTCTAGGACATTTAATGTGACACCAAAAACGTAGCAGCTGAGTGCAGCTTTAACTGGACAAATAACCACATACTGTAAGACAACACTGACAGAATCCTCACCATATCTGTTGGTATGCAGGGGAGGCACTTGGAGTTGTCAATCTCATACAGGCAGTATTTGGAATCACCACAGTCTTCATCCACCATGCATTCCTGGGTAGAGAGAGTACAGCAGTTCCTTATGTTGTCAGTAACAGAGCATAAGTAAATCATAAGTAGGTTAAAGTTTAGACAAAAAAAACCACATTAATCTGAAACATGAGGTCATCTGATGTGTCATCCCACCAAGACACAGTCACCCAAATATAATTATGGTTTACAGTTTTCTGCATCACAAGAGAAAGAGCTGTATTCAGCTGCACCCCCACCTCATGAGGTTCTTAGTGTCTGATGGTTTCTGAAGTTGTCTCTCCATTGTGTGTGTGTTTGTGAGTCCATCGCCATGGAAACCGTGTGATAGATCAACAATTGAATAATACAAAAGGGCTAAATATGACAGTACTCTCATCTCCTTCCTCCATGCTTAATTGTATTTGCTAGGTTGTTGATAAAACATTTAATGGTTGAAATTATTGTAAATGGGAAAGTCTGATGAAGAAATGAAAGAAATGGACATCTGTAAGTCCTCTGTGATGTGATATCCCTCACTATTACACACAAATGTTTATATCTCTGAAACATTTTGTGCCATCGAACGTCACTGTAGCTGAGCTGGAAACACTTGTGTTTGTTTGGTCATGTATCTGCAGAAACATCACGTGTCATGCTACCAAATGGGTACACTGCAGAGGTGGATAATGTGTGAATCTTAGCATGGATTTTATTGTATGAGACTAAGTCGCCATCTTGGCCAGGTCTGACTTGAAAAAGGGCATCCTAACTTCAAGGGGATCACACTGCTTAAATAAAAAATAATAGTAAACCAATTATACCCCATCAAAATGTCTTGTAAGACTTTCTAGATTCACCCCTGTACACTGAAAACTGTATTTAGAAAAGAATAATAATTTAAGGGTGTATTTTTCCTATTTGTTTAGTTGGCCTTTTCTCGGGAGTTTTCTCAATGCTAATCAGATATTTGCAATTTTGAGCTTGACCCTTTTTCCAGTGGTCAGAGGAAACAGTGTCTGCCAAAAACAGCACCGACCCGCTGTGAACTCACCATTTAGACGTTTTTTATCTTTATCTTTGTGCATGCTGCCTTGGGGAAATCAGCATTCAAACAGAGCCAAGTCCCTGAACCAGCACGCCTTATTGAGGCTGACTGGACTGTGTCAAAGTCAGACAAGAGCCCGGCTGCAGAATCTGTTTGTCATTAAGCTTGGTAACTCAAAATGTCAGGCACTCAAGTGTGTAGGCTGCAATAGAAGCTGTTGTGTGTGTCTTTGAAAGGTATGCGCATGTACCTCCAATAGCAACACACACTAAATGGGATGACACATACAGTCTGACCACACCCATAGATGCACAGATGTGCACAGAACACGCACTGTCAAGCCAGATGAGGCCTGGATTTTCTCTTTTGTTCCTCTCGTGAACACCTCCTGGCTCTCGGTAAAAATTTCCTTTCCACTCACTCCCACCTCAAACTCAATTTCCTCCCCCTGTTAACATGCTCTTTTCTACATTTTCTGACTGCTTTTTTCCCCTCTGTGTTATATTCTTCCTTGTTGGAGCATTTGCTGTGAGATAAGATATTAATGAGGCAACAGAGACACCCTAGAAACTACAAAAAGAGACCATAACACCCTGCAATTATCTTAATAAGTGCCAGATGACTACAGCTGTTATTAGTCTCACAGGCCCTCTAGCAACTTAAACCTCTCTGGAAAAATATTTTCCACAAATGACTTTGCAGGGAAAAAAAGAACCTCAATATACAGTACGGTGGACTAGTAAATCCATCTAAGTATCTACGCCTGTGTAATTCCTGGTAAAGCTGCAGCTGGCAATGCGAAGCCATAAAACTCTTGTAAAATCAACAGACTAAGCTTAATCCATGTTTACATTAATGCAGTCCTACACAAACCACCACATAAAAGATACAAAGCCTTTATTTAGTAGGACGTACAGTGTTTGATAAAGGCTGACTGGTTTCAGACTCACCAGGTCTTCATCCAGGCTGAGACTGTGACAGAGACCGTTTGCACCTGGTGCTCTTTACAGGTAATACCCCCGAAAAACTGTAGCAAGTTTGACATCAAGTTCAAAGGTGGTAGAAGTATACAAATTCAATACTCAAGCAAAAGTACAAGTACTCACCTGAAAATATACTCAGTTCATGTTTACATGTAGTCAATTGGCTTTTATCCAAAGTACTAAGTATATGCTCTAATGTAGACTACTTAATGTAAAAAAGGTTCTCCACAACAACAAGTAGCTACAGGTCAAGATTAGTTCATCAAACTTTTACATATAGTATTTCATAAAAATACAGTATAAGATGATCGTGCTTAACCACATAATTAGAAGACATGTCTCATAAATGAACAGAACAAGTCATACTCATGCTTCTACAACAGGATTTATAGGCTACATTAATGTAATAGTAATCAGTTAAGAGGGGATTTGAGCTAAATGTGAGTATACATGTTTACATATTTTCCATATGTAAAGAGAAAAAACAAATGTATCCAACTGCTTAAAAGATCACATCCCACAGTAGACAGTGGACATGTCAAACGCTGATTGTGCCTGGTCGCTATTTTATTGAATAGTGTTGCTTTGGAAACAGCTTGGGTCCTGGGTAACTAACTTAACAGCAAACACTGCAATGGCCAGTGCCATTTATAAGGTCTATGGTGTGTTTGAAATAGTAACATAAGAATGAGTAAACCATCAAGTGGACTAACAAAGTGTAGAGATGGGAGATGGTGTCTACAGATTTACATTTTAACAGTCGCAATAATTTAAATTGACTGGACAATGCAGATACTGTATATTTACAGTACAGAGAACCTGTTGATCTGTATGTTGTAATTAGGATGCTTCTCTAAAGTTATCAGATAATAATCTCTTAAATATCAGATGCCAAATCATAATGACAACAACCTAATTGAATTTAATGGAAGAATATAGTTAATTGCTTTTTAAAATTCTGACTTTTCACTTCACAGTTATCTTGATGCTATCCTGGTCACCTAATCTACACGAGCTGTAATCTTGTTGTATTCTCCTGCTCCTCCACATGATGTGAAGTGAAAACAGATGACGTCATCTGGAGGAGTTTTCCAGATACAAGCAGAAAGTTATTTTAATGTAGAAAAGGCAGAGGGGAGTTTAATGTCTTTCATTTAATCGTACCCCCCAAACTAGAACCATAAGGAGGAAGTAAAAAATCAGCAAAGCCACCCTTTAAAGTTTCTATGACAGAAACAGAAAGTAGGAAAATGAGTTCAAAGTCCAACTTTGTCAGCTGAACGCTCTAGTAACTAAAGACAATAGTAACTACCAGACATCTTAATCTCATTAACATTTCAACCAAATGCATTCCAGATTTTAGCCTAAATGTGTTTTGATCTCAAAGGAAATCTCAGGAAAAATCTTGTTTGGGTTAATTTTATTGTAGCTTCCTAAATAAAAGTCATGTGAGACTGTATTTAGCGGGTGACAGTTTCTACAGCCACTTTAGAGGAGCAGGCCATACCCAGTCTGGCTTTCAGGCTTACTTGAGTCCTGGTTAGTTTTTCCAGCAGCAAATGCTATTAACATAACCACTTTCTGTCCAGTTGCCAGGAAAAGAAAAAGATCAAAACCACTATTGCCAAGTAAAATAGTAAAACAGGCGGCAAAAGTGAGCTCAGTTTGAGCTGGCTCCCTGATAAGTATAGGGTAAGCATGTTTGTTGCATGAGCTCATTCTTTATAAAACAAAACTGCTAGGACACGGAATATTTGCAAAAGTGGGGGATGTACAGTAAATACTAACGTGGGAAGACTACATTTTATGTAGTGCTCTGAAAAAAGCAGTTGATTATTAAAAAGAATAACATATGACTGATGCTGACTGGAATGTGATGAAACATGAGAACGTGATAGACATTGCATCACCACCATTTTAAGAGGAACATCTGATCTGAAACTGGGATTTTGTATTGTTGTCTGAAAACCAAACAGAGGTTTCCTCAGAGTGCTGAGTCAACAGGCCATCAGCTGGACTAGCAGGGCCAGACATTTTGTGTATTTCTATTCTTGCCAGAATCAGGATGAATTGAAACCAAATGACCAGGAAATGTATGAGTCAGAATGCATTAGTCCCATTAACCTGTAATTAATTATTCATAGACAGGGACGGGAAAAAAAAAATACTCACGTGATCCACACTGTTCCACTGACCAGAGATCTCCATATGGATTTGTGACAGATGAGTCTCTCCTGTTTTGTTATTTGTTTCCTATAAATTACAAAAAAGGATGACATAATGTTTCAGACCTGAATTGAAACATGAAGGCAATAATCATAGTATTTTTGTTAGCTGTTCATATGAGACAGAAAAAAATAATTTCCCCACAACACTGCAAGACATCACATAGGTATTTAGTAGAATCAACTTATCTTTTTGTGTTAGCCTAATGTGAATGTGTAAGGCTTATTCATTTTAATTCTACCTAAAGTTAAGAGGTTGCTAATCTCTGTGGGTTCTACCTGGTTAAAGAAACTTTCAATTGTTTAAGTTAGTTCAAATATCTGTAATGTCAACCTTATATATAAGTTTAAGGAGTTTGAGTATTAAAGTTTAAATTAAAAACATTTTAAAATAGGGAAGGCAGAAGGAAGTTGAATAGCAGTACTACAAATGTACCCCCCAGTCGAGGACCCTAAGAAGCAAGTTGAAAGCTTGTAAAGTTGCTTCTTTAACCCCTACCTTGTCCGTCCTATCTAGAACCTGAATGGCTCTGTCTCCATTCTTTACCAACTTGTTAGTCCTGTGGTGGTAGTTAGGACGCAGATCCATTGACGTTAAAGATGATTTCGCACTCTCAGTAGTTATCTGTTGGATTGAATAATAGGATACATGTGCAATCCATTCATAAACATTATACAGCATAAACTACAGCACATGGTGTTTCCATTCTGTTCACATATCAGATTTCCATGTGGGTGGGAAGTATGAATCCTCAAGGTGGCTGTAATGTGGATGGATTGTTGATACACACAGCATGGTAGAGGATCCATTTCTTGGATGAATTAGAGGGAAACTTAAAAATAGTTCACAAATGATCAAAAGCAGACACTGACTAAGACATCAGCTAAACTTCTAGGGAATAATAGTCTCTGTTGGTACAAAATACTGTATGTTGAGATGTTTTTTTATGATTACCTTCTCTTTTATTCCGCTCACTGGACACTGTCCACAGTGATCAACTACTATTATGATGAGGGCTATTAATAGTATTCAGACATAATGCAGGCCAGACAGAAAGCAGACATGGAAACTATGTGCAGTGCTTCAACACATATCTAAGCTGGAAAGTCCAAAAGAGGCTCACCAACGAAATAAATAAAGGTGAAATCTTCCTCCTCCCTACAGATTTTTGCCCCCTCTTGTAATAAAGCATAATATAAAGGCTACGTTTTATTAACGGGGCTCTCGATTATAGATATATTCTAAACAATACTACCTTTCTGTTAATGAATAAAATATGACGCAGACCTGGTCCACAGCCTCCTCCAGTATGTGCTGCGTATCCTCCATCAACTCCTCCACCTCTCGGAACATGTCGTTCAGGCTGAGCGGGCCGCGCTCCAGGGCGTCCCGTAGGATCACTGCCCCGCTCCGCGCACTGCCGCCGGTCACACACAACAAGCACAAAGTCAAAGATACCGACAGCAGCATGGTACCGGACATATTTCCTTCTCTTCCTCCTTTCTAGACGTTGCTGTGCGCGTGTGTGTGTGTCTGCCTACCGAGCAGCAGAGCAGTGTGACGCACCGAGGGCGCACAGCTGCACACTGCTGCGTTTTATTAGGAAAGTCTGAAGAGGGTGGTGGGAGCAGTTGGGTTATAGAGGAACGAATCAAGTTTAATGGTGTGGAAAAGGTTCATTTTGCATTAAGTGGAGTAAATGTTAAAATCAAACCGTCCGCCTTTTTAGACACAGAACTATGCACTGTTAAAAGAAAATAGTGAAAATGATCCATGGTTCTTTAGATGCTGGATGGAATTTCTCAAGGGAAGCTGAGACAAAAGTAAACTATAAAAACTGCACTGGCATGAACTCCAGTGGTGGAGGAAGCACAGATAGCTTCAACCTTATTGCAGCTTTTTACAATTTACTGAAGTAAATATGAATAAATCCATAATTATTTTGGGGTAAAGCACAATATCACAGACTGATATCAGATGTTTGGTCATTAGAATTTCACAGTTCTGTTTCTACCCATAAAGAAAAGCTCTGTACAGCACTGATTAATCAAATACATGTTCATAGTAGTAGTAAGTTATTGTGGTTTTGCAGTACTGCCCATTTTGGTTTATAAAATAAGGTTCCATTTTTTATTTTTTACTAACAAAGTATGAATTACAGTGGACACAGTGGTTACCACATGCCTAATAGTATGAATGACCCGAGTTAAAATCCACAGGTTAGCCAGGTGACTTCTGTGTGAAGTTTCCATGTTTTCTCTGGGTTTCTCTGGGTACACCAGCTTCCTCCCACCGTCCAAAGACAGTATTAGTTGATTGGTGACTCTAAATTGCCCATACTCCCATAGATGGGCTGTCTCTGTGCGATAGACATGCGACCTGTCTAGGTTGTACCCCGCCTCTTGCCCAGTGACATTTGGGATAGACTCCAGCACTCCTGTGACCCACTCCAGGACCAATGGTTGAGATGATGGATGAATTACAGTAGTTATCATAATGTGGTGAGTGGTACTTATATCTTAATCTTATTATCCCACCTCTGCACGCATTTGCTTTGGCATTGTTTCAATTAGATTCTGCAGTGTCATAACATTTATTCCACAGTTGCATTAATTTTTCATCAAGATCTTGTATTGATGGGAGATTCAGACTGCTACAAATCCCAAACATTCTCAATAGAGCTAAGGTCTGGACTCTGCCAATTCATGTGTAAAAATGATGTGTCATGGTACCTGAGCCACTCTTTCACAATTTGAGCCTGATGTCACGAATCCTGCCGAGTCCTGGTCCTGTTTGTGTTTTTTTGTTTTCTCTCTCTCTCTCTCTCTCTCTCTCTCTCTCTCTCTCTCTCTCTCTCTCTCACCTGGTCACGCTCCCCAGCCACTTCCTGCTATACCCAACACTCACTCTCCACTGTCCTCTGCCTTGATTACCTGATCCACTCCACTTGTGTCTCACTCTTCCATTACCTCTGCACTGATTATGGATCAGTTCCACCTGTGTTCACCCTCTTCTTTATAAGCTCCCTTCAGTCCTCAGTTCCTTGTTAGATTGTCAGTTCTGATGGCTACTGTCCAGCCATTTTCTTGCCTTGTTCCCAGCCTTGCATAGCTGTCCCTGTTCTACCTTGCCCTCACCCTCCTTTGCTTACGTTTGCTCCCTCACTCACCAGTCCTTGGGTAATGGTATTTGTACCTCAGCCACTGTAAGTTTTTGCCTGCCTCTCTAGAGTGATTTTGTGTTGTTAGGTATCTCTAGTTTAGGTTGTTACTTTGTGCCCCACTGTGCTTCAAGATGTTTTTTATTGTGACTTTGTTTTTGTGTTCAGCCCAGTTTCTTAAAAAATCCAACAACTGTAATTGAACAAGCACTAGGTGACAATGGAGAGGGAAAACTCCCTTTTAGAGGAAGAAACCTTAAGAAGAACCAGGCTGGTGGGAGGCCGTTTTCCTTGACCGGTTGGGGTAGAAAAGAATAGAAAGAGGATAGAGAAATGAACAAGAGTTACAGGTTTTGTTCAGAGATCTCTCTCTTTCACTCTCTGTCTCTCCCTTTATCTCTCTCTTTTAATAAATTAAAACCTACATGTCAACTGGACACTGGATTTTCCAACTCTGCATACAAACAAACCAAATTACCTCAATAGGCCTCCTTTCATTCCATCATCTCTAAGGCCCGTAGACACTCTTTTAGGTCTCTTTCTAACCTACCTACCTCTCCCCTTTGAGGCCAGTAGGGCCTATACTGCATATTCCTCCTTTCACGGGGTTCTTCCTCATACCTTTCTCTACATTGAATTTTACCATGGACGTCTGTTCTTCTGGGCTCTTTGACAACATCAAGACAAACAGCTGCGTGGAGCTTATATTGGAACTTTATATTGATTATTGTTCACTAGCTCATCATTATATTTTGTTTGAACAACTTGAAATCTTTATTTTGTGTCAGAAAATAAAAACTTCCAGACTTTTAGCTCACTTTGTTCAGTTTTGGCTGTATTTACCTCACAGTACAGATTTTTCCAATTCAGAATTTCCTGTCAGCCTGTTAACATTTATTCAGTCAGAACAAAGCCATTGTGACAACCCTTTGTAGTTCCTGTCTGGACTGTCTAACCATTTTGTCCCTCTCTTCCTGGGAATATGGTTCGTTTAGGAGTACTGAACACTGGAGTAGTACTACTGAAAGTACTGACAGAAGATTTGTTCACATGGACGCCTGAATGTGAGAGAAATCAAAAGATGAAATGATCCTGTTCATTACTTTTATGGACAGGATTTCTAGGCGCAGCCAGGGGCCGGAGGGAATCCGGTTTGGGGACCACAGGATCTCATCTCTGCTTTTTGCAGATGATGTTGTCCTCTTGGCCTCATCAGACCGGGATCTCCAGCAAGCACTGGGGTGGTTTGCAGCCGAGTGTGAAAGGGCTGGCATGAGAATCAGCACCTCCATGTCCGAGGCCATGGTTCTCACCGGGAAAAAGGTGGCTTGCACCCTCCAGGTTGGGGGGGAGATCCTCCCTCAAGTGGAGGAGTTTAAGTATCTTGGGGTCTTGTTCACAAGTGAGGGAAAAAGCGTGAGAGCGTGAGATTGACAGACGGATTGGTGCATCGGCAGCAGTAATGCGGTCGGTGTACCGGTCCGTCGTGGTGAAAAAGGAGCTGAGCCGAAAGGCAAAGCTCTCGATTTACCGGTCAGTCTACGTTCCCACCCTCACCTATGGTCATGAGCTTTGGGTCATGACTGAAAGGATAAGGTCGCGGATACAAGTGGCCGAGTGGCTGGGCGCACCCTTAGTGATAGGGTGAGGAGCTCAGTCACCCGGGAGGAGCTCGGAGTAGAGCCGCTGCTCCTCTGCATCGAGAGGGGCCAGTTGAGGTGGCTTGGGCATCTGTTTCGGACGCCTCGCGGGGGAGGTTTTCCGGTCCTGTCCCACCGGGCGGAGCCCACGGGGAAGACCCAGGACACTTTGGAGAGACTATGTCTCTTGGCTGGCCTGGGAACGCCTCGGTGTTCCCCCGGAAGAGCTCGAAGAGGTGTCTAGGGTGAGGGAAGTCTGGGCATCTCTGCTTAAACTGCTCCCCCCGCGACCCGGCCCCGCATAAGCGGTGGAAAATGGATGGATGGATGGATGGATGGACGTCTGAATGAATCAAAAGATGAAATGATGAATTAACAAAAACTTTTTAGTGTGCTGACAGTGTCTGAGACTGGACTGATTCCTCATCTCAGGAACAAGCAAAATTCCTCAGTAGTTTTTCTAATACAATGATATACTGAACTACAAAGGAAAGTGTAGAAATGTCTGAGGAGCTGATAGAAGACAAACTCTGTCCCAGCTTGTCCACAACAAAGATGAATTCAGACAACTTACATGACCTGACATTGACTCAGCATTAACATGTCATGATTGTTCCTCATGTTTCGAATCACAACAGCTCAACTGACACAGGTGTTGATGAAGAAGTTTCCTGTGTTGTACAGATCAGGGGAACTTTTCTCTCGATTATTGAAGTTCTGGATCTGCAAGGACAAGTCTTATACACTTTGTTTTATGTTTAACACAATGTTGTCGTTTTTGTCCCTCCAGAGGGCAGAGACTTTTTTTCATGAGATAATCACAGAAATAAAAAAAAGTATTATTTGATCCATTTAGTTTCAGACTGAACAACAGAAATGTTCTCTTTGTGTTTGGCTGCATCAACAACAACTGAGACAAACTGTTCAAGTTCTGAGGACTCAAAACTCTCAAATCTCCTAGTCTCCTGATCAAAGAAACTAGAGTTTATTACAGTATCTACATCCATTTCTAAGAAAAAAAAAACTTGTACGCACAGTTGAAGAACCCTACAGAAACATTCCTGCAGTCAGGGGCGGGTCTAGGATTTCATCCTTAGGGGGCGTAACCCACACTACTATGTAACATCACTTTTGATGTTAATCTCTGTTAGCGAGTTAATAGGGAATTCTATTATGTATTAGCATTGAGCTAATAGGCAGCATTGCACATTTTCATTGGTCCAAGAGTGGAACACTTAATAAGCAACATTAATTCACTTTCTTGATCTTGACCTGCAGCCAAAAACCCCATTTCTCTGTCATGCGGATCATACAGTAGTTTAACATGAGGTGTGCTAATCCAAATAATAGTTACTGATATGAAAGTGAAAATAAAAATATAAACACTACTTGATGGTTGATATGATGATAGCTTAACTTTAGTTTCATGTCTTTCTAGTCTTAAGCTCAGCTATTGGTAGAAACCTCAACTTCCTGCTGTTCCTGCAGATGCTCATGTTTACTGTGGGTTCATATGTTACACTGTAAAGTAGTTATTCTCGTGTCTGACTAAATGTAGGTACACATGTGGTCGTTGAGCATCTGATAGGTCGAAGCAGTTACCGATCAGACCTGTACTGGGTTTCTGACAGTTCTCTAACACCATGCTAAAACACACTGAGGTTCAGGGACAGATCAGTGGAGATCTTGCTAGTTCCTGGTTCTACTTTAAACTTTTACACCAAATATCTTCATCTAGAAACAGACTCAGTATTGAAAACATGACAGGTTATTAGATTAAAAGTTTTTCAGGTGTTTTGTGTCTTTGGAAATTGATTAATATATTGATAAATTCACATAACTGTGACAACAGATTTTTCTTTTCTCTGACAAACCTTGTTAAACATCTCATGATGATTTAGATCTTCTCTGAAGGTAGAAACCTGGAAAAATATTTTATTATTATTATTCTTAGAATTAGTTTAGGCCTCTTACTGTTATACGTCATGCCTAATACACACAAGCTGTAACAGTCCTTCATTCCTCAAGTCTTTTTTTACATATTAGTACTTTCAGTTTTTCTCTTAACTTTGTGCTCAGTTTAATCTACATTTATATTCTCTTTAAAAAAATATATTCTCCTGTTATTGACTTCAACGGTGGTCTGAATTGTTATTTTAGTGAGAAATATATCTCTCTTATTACTTGAAAAAGCTAGTTAGTTAGTTTCTCGTTTCTCCAAAACACAATTTTTTTTATTTATCATACTCAGAATTAGCCAGCCTGGACCTGTCGTGGACACAACAAAGGTGGGCTTGATTATAGCCCTGCCTTTAACACAGACTATTGACTATAATAGATCCAGAATAGAGCTCACTCAGCAGAGACACAGTGCAGCAAACTGTGAAACAGTAATAACACTCAGATAGAACAGGAAGGAAGCAGGCAGGGTACTTTCTCCTCCAACATTTGTGACACACAAACATTTTACAAAACTCTGAGTTCACCAAAGTCAGAAATGTGCCATAGTGCTATAAAAGATGAAATCAAGATTTTTATTTTATCTCCACTACCAAAAGGTAAACATGAGGTAGAGCTACAGTATGTGGGTTTATGTAGCTTAATAGAGTAGGATCATTTACATACAAGACCAGACACTGTATGCTAAAAAAAGGTCACAGCCAAGTTGCAAGAAGACTACAAGGACATTTTTTCCTGCATAAAACAGCTCAGTAAGTATAAGTTTTAAGTTTACCGATCCCTTAAAATAGGACGATTCTTGAACTGACAAAAACTGTTGGATGCAGGAGAATCAGAGGCATTACACAGTGTGTTAGCAGCACTCTGTGCAAGAAAATTGCTGTGCAAAAGCTTTTTGTGATTGTGAAATCTATCTCTGTGAACGATTCATACATTGATTAAAAAAAGTGTTTCTAGCTTTAAAATAAAAGTGCAAGAAAGACACAAGCAACCTACCTGAGACCAGGTAGATAGTGTCTACAAACTGAATGTTGTTATTTGTCTTCCTGGCACACAGTACAAAATGCAGCCATCTGCTGTGATGTTTCAAGATTCAAAAAAATTTATTAATCTTCTGGCAGTGATTATTCTAAAAAAATAAAATATCAACTTTATGTTTTATATTTAACTTTTATTTTACTGTGTCTTTGGTTACAGTTTGACTCAGACTCCTTAAATATATTCAACACCAACCAAAACTACAATTTGCAGATTGCACAAGTGACAAACAGCTAATGTCACAAACTGATGGTTTATTTTTCACTTTTTATGTTTATACTGACATAAAGCACACTCTGGGTGGACAGGTGACAAACCTTGTTAAACATGTTATTTGTCTTCCTGGCACACAGTACAAAATGCAGCCCTCTGCTGTGATGTTTCAAGATTCAAAAAACTTTATTAATCCCAGAGGGAAATTGTTCAGTTGTTCTCAACACAGACAGAAAGAAAGGGAACCACAACCAGGAAAGATCCACAACACAAATACAGAATAACATTAATACAGAAAACTCAATATATGTACAGAATATGTGAGATGAATAAAAATGGGTCAATAATTATTATCTAGAGTGGAATGATAACAGAAGTGCAGGCCGGATGGTGTTGAATGCACTGGAGAAAGGCTACAAGGCTTGTCCATGTAGATGTAGGTGCGATGGAGCCGATGTATGATGGCGTCTTCCACTCCAACTTGAGGTTGATAGGCAAACTGGAGGGGATCAAGTGAGGGTTTGACCAGAGGTCGGAGAGACTCCAGGCTCAGCCTCTCTAAACCCTCCTCACAGGAACTAAGCACGACTTTTTCCACCCAAGAGAACTCTCTCCAGATGCAGGCTGAGGTTGAAGATTTATTGAAGAACGCCACATAACTGGGGAGCACAGACTTTCGGCACCCTTGGGCTGACTCCATCTGGCCATGCAGCCTTTGTAAGGTGAGGCCTGTTCAGCTCTCTTCTCACTGAATTGGCCCACTACAGTCTCCTCAGTCACCTGGCTGCTAGGCTTGTAGCCAATGCTTGCTGCCGCCCTTTCTCCTGACCTGAATATCTTCGTTTTGTCATTTAGGATGGCTTTGATGTCTTGATTAACCCAGGTCTTGCTTTTTGGAAAGCAGCAAATACTTTTTGTGGGTACGTGGGTGTCCACACAGAAATTGATGTAATCAGTGATGCAGTCAGTCCATCAATGTCCACACCATTAGGTTCACAAAGTCTTCCAATCTGTATCTTCAAAGCGTCTCTGCGGGGCAACGTGTGCCCCCTCTGTCCACCTTTTTACTGTTTTAACGGTGGCAGGCTGCCTCTAAACCAAAGGTGAGTACTGTGGGAGAACAGTACCAGGTTGTGATTTGACTTTCCCAAAGCTGTAGGCATCTTTAACATTAGCATACATCAGGTCCAATGTCCCCTCCCCCCTGGTGGGACAGCTCAAAAACTGGGTAAAGGTAGGAAGTGTCTTGGTGAGGGTGGCATAATTTAAGTCTCCAGAGATCATAAAGAAGGCGTCAGGGTGTCTGATCTGCAGACTGGAGGTGACCGTGTGAATGACGTTACACGCAACAGCGGTGTTAGCGGATGGAGGAACGTAAGCGGTGATTAATATGGAGTTAGAAAACTCTCTGGGCAAATAATATGGACGGAGTCCCACAGCCAACAGTTCAATATCAGGTTTACAGCCCCCCTCCTCTCCTCTTACTGCTCTCCTCTCACCTCCTGTCCCAGCGCACGGTGCTGAAACCATCTATGTTACACTGGAGTCAGGAATACCATCATGCAGCCATGTCTCTGTGACATCAGACTGCACTCAGCAAAGAGTTTGTCCATCCTCAGCAGAGCTGTCAGTTCTTCTATTTTATTGTCCAGTGATCTCACATTGCCCATAATCAGAGAGGGGATCCCCTTGTTGTTCCAATAATGAATGCGTTTTCCATCGTTATATATAAAGTACACCAGAAGAATCTTTGAACCTCCCTGTGGATCTCCACATACTAGTATGATTGTAATGGTTCACACAACAAAAAGTGTTTTGACCTGCACCATGTTCTGCTCATGTTCTGTACAGACAGATACACTGGCAGGATCATCCAAAGCAGATCCACGATCAGGTTCAACATCAGAAACAAGAGAGAGATTCTAAAGATCACAGCTGCTGATTCAACTTTTAGAGGTTTTCAGACTATTATTTAATTTTTTATTGATCTTTTTGTCCTTCACTGCACCATCGCAGAAACAGGAACCTTGTCACAAGGGGCCCAAGTGTAAACACAAAAACATGCTGATTGGATAGAAAAATAAAGTTAGAAGAAGACTCAACACTGAAGAGCAGACAGGTAAATACAAACCCGCAGGCAGCAGAAACAAATCTTTAATTTAGCAAACAGAATGTAATGAGTAACCAGACCCAAAACAAGGTCCTACTTATAGTAGTAAAAATAAAACAAATGCAATACCATTAGTTACAGCTATGCCAGTAATTACACTATTACTACTGATTCTATTGAAGCAGTAGTAATACTGTACTAATAACAGGTTAAGAATAACAGATTACTAGTTACAGCAACTATATGAATAGCAGGAGTTACCGTAATACTGGGAGCTCAGGTAATGTTGAATTAGTGGTAGTAAAATGTTATGTTGTATACCAGCATTGAAATTTTTATTTTGTATTGTATTTTGTTGTTCATGTTAGTACTCTCAGTTTGTTTCTAAACTTTGAATCTTTTTATTATAGCAAGAAAACTAACTCACTCATTACTGGTGAAAAAGCAGCAATGTCAGTTTCCCATGTCAATAAAACCCACTACTCATAATTTTCCAAAATAGCTGTTTTTGTTTGATTGTTTGCAGTTTCTCATTGTTTATCAATGGTCTCCACTCATAACTGTAATTAAATAAAAAGTTCTGGTTCAATTCAGACCCATGAGGGAACAAGGTAAAGCTTCCAACTTTCAGCATGCTTAACTAATAATTCATATCAAAGATTTTATGTAGAAACACAAAATGCCTCTCCAATTCAATACAATTCAATTTTATTTTTAGAGCGCTTTTTACAATTGACATTGTCACAAAGCAGCTTTACACAACCAAAGAACAGTACATGAACAGTGAATGTTTATGAATCATGAAATGAGATTGTCCCTGATGAGCAAGCCGAGGGCGACGGTGGCAAGAAAAACTCCCTGAGAAGGCAACAGGAAGAAACCTTGAGAGGAACCAGACTCAACAGGGAACCCATCCTCATATGGGTGATTACATGCTGTGTAGGCAGCAGGCACTTCAGTATAACAGTTAATGTCTTTAAGTTAATGTGGAGTCCAGTTAGTTAAATGCAGGCAGACTTGTTCCATTCCTGGACTATCGAGCATTGAGTCAAGACCTCCTAGAAACGGCTTCCGCCGTCCACCGAGGCCAAGACCGACTTCATAGTAGCGTGTGACCAACTCCAGTCTCCACACGCATCCCATAGGGCAAACGGTGGATCCAAGCGATCTCCAGCCAAAAGTTGGGCATCAGGACGAGTCAGACAGGTCCAGAGGGCAAAGGGTGGAGAGACAGAGTAGCTCAACACAGACACAGGAAGAGGGAAAAGAGAGAGGGAGAGAAAGAGAAGAAGGCAGTTAGTTATGATCACCTCTCCAGGAACAACAGTGAAAGTAGAAAACTATGGATCATAAAACAATAAGCATGAAAGAGGGAATAAAACCTGTGTCTTCATGTCCAGTCTAAGTAGAAGTACAAAATACTACTATTAATCTAATACTGCTCCTTACTCAAATTAGCCCTGTGATGCCAAACGTATCATATATGATACATGAGTCTTTGAGACCTCTGCAGCATCAGTGTGAGATTTATTATCTTGAAAAACCCAATGTATACAATCAGATACTTGCAATGCATAAATATTACACCAGGGGGCAGTATTTAATTAACCAGGGGCTTCCCAGTGATGCTGCCAGACAGAGATTTCAGGAAAGAGAAACAGAGGGTTTTTAAGGAAGAACTTCACCAGTTTTGAAAACGTTAAGGTAAGAAAAACATTTAAATTGTTACTGAAACATCAAAAGGAAAAGTTACTTGATTGTTGTAACGTGAAATAATTTAATATTTCATAATTTTTGTTTTAGTAAAACTGTGTTGAAAATGTGAGTATCAAATTTGATACTGATATTGATTGATTGATTGATATATTAGGTCATACAATATCAGTCAATTATCATTTTATTGCATTTCATGCATTATACATAAAATCAAGCAACATGAAGTCATTTTAGTTTCAAAGTTAGCTAATAAAAAATTTAAATTGCATAAATTTGGAGCAAAAGTTAAGCACATGCAACTTGTATGATGATGATGATGCCATGATTGCCATGGTACTTTTTCTAGTAACTTTTTGCTTACTGGTTTTCAATAAATTACACAGAAAATACACAGTAATCTTTTTTGTGTGGTCCTGTGTGTGTATTTTTAGATGGCAAGCAATTACAGTGTCGAAGAGGCTCTGAACATGGCTGGCTGGTAATGCTGGCGACATGGAGCAGCTAGGGGAAGATGATGAGGAGGAGGAATGGGCTCCTCCTGCAAGGATTAAGGAAAAATCCGATAGTAGTGATGATGAGGAAGATCCAGTCGCTTCAGAAGAGGACACAACAAATCCAAATGACTATCCTCTTATAAATCTACTACAATTGTAATGAAAAGAGCCCTTAGTCAAATGCCATTTTTATATCAATACAAAGGAAATATATGAATAATGAATTAAAACAGTAGTAAAGATGCAAGAGACATTGTCAAGTAAAACTTACAAATTTATCGTATGAAAACATCCAGTGGTAAAATAATAAACAATGGCCCAACAGAGTAAACAGTATTTTTCAGGATTGAAGAAATACATGAAATAGGTGTGCTACAAACATGATAGAGACTCAACACCAAATTCATAAAACAGATCAAAAATAGAGATTTTAAGAAGACTGACTTCCTGAACAGTCTCACATATAACCAGACATGAACATGTCAAGGAACTTAGTTTTATAAACCAGTATGGACATTTTGCCTAATTTGAAATAATGTAATTTAGTCACTAAAGTCAAGCCTGAGTGCTGCAACATATCTGTGAACATAGATTACGAATATACACACAAATATTGCGTAATGACAAGAGGAGGTAGTGTGAGGATGTTCAGGGGAATGCATTTAGCATTGCATATGAACACTTCTTATTATGTCCATGGCGAAGAAGTCACCTAATAGAATATTATAAATGTTTGAAATTCAGGGTAAGACTTATATGTATATGTATAAGGAAGATCAATTATGGCTCCACGTGTGTGTGCGTGAGAAATACAATCTATTATGTATTTGGCTTTTTTGCAGTACAGCTTTATACTTTGGTGTTCTGCTCTAAAGGAAGGCAATGTGAACCCTATTTCTAAAATAATTCAAGTAAATTGTCTCTTTCATTATCTTCTAATGTGCCCTGAATAGTTCTATAAACAGTTAACTGCTCACCATCGGACAAGACGTTATTGAAAAATGACATGAGCACTACATTATCCATTGAATCCACACCAGGGATACATGCCATAATAAAGCCTTTGACAATCTCACTAGGATCACACCATGGTCTGTGATTTCTTTTGCCTAAATCCTTCCCACAGCTTGCCACTGAGCCTTTAATTAGCCAGGTGTAAATCTTGGTGCCCGCTGTTTTTGCCTTCACATTGTTTTGGGAATTGCACCCAGAAAGCAGTGCACACTTCTCTTTAAACTCATTTTTGAACTCCATCTTTATTTCTATATTCCTTACCTTTTTGTCCATAAATGCCTTGAGAAAATCATCTACAATAATAGCTCAGTGTACATGTGCATACTTTTGTCAAGACAATTAAAGAGAAATCAGGCAGGTTTGGCTTGAAAGACACTTACTTCTGGGGGCTTTCAACTTTTCTCCTAAGAATTGTCCTCTGTCCACAAAACCTTTCATGCAAGATCACTTTTGCTATCTTCAGTTGGTGGCCCAATATGCACCTCTAAGTCCTCACACGCAACATAAACTTCATTTTGGCTGATGTCTGTCTCAATTATTGGAAGTTCACTCATCATGGTCAGCAATGCAGTACAGTATCTTGCAGGGAGTAACACTACATACTTAGGTCCTCTGTTGTATTTGTTGTGGTATGTTGGTTTCATGGTCCCAACTCTTCCTGCCTGTCTGACCTACATGTCAGAACTTTCTGGTCACAAAACACAGTCCGTCAAAGACCAGGCTTGGAGGGGACAGGTAGAGGGCGCTCTGACCAATATCGGAACCTGCCTGGGGACCCTGTTTATCACCATTCCAGGTTTGGGAGATAACTACCGCAAGTTGATGTCACGGGAGACGCCGGCTCCCAAGACTTCCGAACCAGTGTTCTCTCCTCCTCTCTCATGCGAACTGGCACTGAACAAAGCGCCACTCTACAATGGCAATCCAGAGAACTGTAGGCCCTTCCTCAAACAATGTACCATTTACTTCAGCCTTCAACCATCTGTTTTTGTTTCAGAGCAGGCCAAGGTGGCATTCGTCGTTTCTTTATTGACTGGACCCACGAGAGCATGGGCAACGGCCGAATGGAGTCCAGCTTCAGCCAACTGTTCATCCTATAAGAGTTTTTCAGAAGAACTGATAGGTGAAGAACTGATAAGGTTTTCCATCCCACCAAACCGGACAAAGAGGCCGCCATCAAGTTGTCCAAATTCAGGCAGGGGTCCTGAGTACTCAGTGGCGTTCACAACTCGGCCCTATTCACCCTTTTTTAAGCTTTTTAAGCTTTTTAAGATAAATCTTTTAACCAATCATAGTATTGTTGTGTCCTACTCTGAACCAGTTGAAGTAGGAACCATTACAATGCTAATGTTTACTGGAGAAGTGCAGGTGGTGGCTGAGCATGTAAATATTGTTAGATAAGATTGTTCTACCTAAGTAGAGTTTTGCAATGTACAAACACATACAGTACCCAAGGTGGCCTGTTTCAAAAGGATGCTGTCTAGTAGTGATCTCAGAAGATCAGGAAGTCTCTAAACCACTACAAAGGAAAACAAGATCAAATGCTTAGAGTGGCATTTAATAAACGGTTTCTGTTTCTCAGGTTTTTTATGTGTAATATGAGAATGGATAAATTAACATCCAGCTTTAGAAAACCATGACAGTGAGACAGAATGCAAAGAAATGTCTCCCATGAAAAAGGCCTACATATTGAGTAGGAGAATCAGTCCAAGGTGGTGTGAAATGAAAATACTAGAGCACAAGTATCTGTACATAACTACCATGTTTGTAATATGTAATGTATATATATTAATCACTGCTGTTACCTAGATCAACCCATTATTGTTCAAATATTTGCAGCTCTCAGACAAAGATTCAAGTAAATCCTCACTATTACTGCAATAAAATCATGAATTCAATCATCTCTTTCTAAAATCAACAGCTAAACCAACTGTGTTCTGTTGCAGGAGTTGACGTCTTTCTAGTCTTGGCAGAGAATATAGAATGTTTGAGTTACAGAATATTGAAGTGTTAAATATACTACATAATATGTTTCTTTAGAATGTTGACTTATGTTTCTAGAATGTTAAATTATCAGCATTAAAGAAAGCATGTTTGTAAACATCTTCAAAATATTCTTCATGCACAATGAGTTACAGCAGTAGGCTGTTCTAGACAGTTAAAATACAGTTGTACAATGTTGGGGTGAGGTTTTTCTAGAATTCTAGTTTCTACAATGTCAATTTCTTTTTTCTAGAATGTTCAAATATAGTCTGGGAATGTTGAAGTCAGGCTCTAGAATGTTTAAATATAAAGTTTGAATATTGATGTATTGTTCTAGATTGTTTTAGTTTAGACAAGGAATATTAAAGTAGAACGTTTAGAAATACCTTAAGAATGTTATCTAATGTTTCTAGAATGTTTAGGTAATATTCTAAAATGTTTAGATACCGTATTAAACTCTCCAGGACCAGCAGTATCAAAATGTTGCTGCAGCTCTAGCTTCTGATTGGCTGAACACACCTGATCCAGGTAATCAGCAGTGTGTAGGACAGAGATGGTAAGAAAACTAGCAGGATAGTGGCCCTTGAGGACCAGGATTGGACACCCCTGCTGTAGAATGTTTAAATACAGTCTTGGAATATTTAAGAAAGCCCCTACAATGAAAAAATATACTTTTAGAATGTTGAAATATGGTTGTATGATGTTGGATAATTATTTCTAGAATGTTTAAACAAGTTTTGAAATATTGTACTCAGGTTCTAAAATGTGTAAATACAGTATCGGAATGTTAATGATGTTCTCTAGAATGTTCAAGTATAATTTTCGAATGTTCATATGTTGTTCTAGAATGTTGAGTTAATGTCATAGAATATTTAAGTACGGTGTCGGAATATTAAATCAGGGTCGATATTGTAAAAATATATCTTTAGAACATGGACTACTGGTTCTAAAATGTTTAGCTAATATTCTAAAATGTTTAAATACTGTATATTACTGTTCAGTAAGGGCTAGAATATTTAAATTCACATGTTGGGGAAAGTTTATGAATGTTTAAATAAAGTCTGTATGTTGAAGTCACGCTCTAGGGTCTGAAAAAGTACCCTATGAATTTTGATATGTGGTTCTGTTATGTTAGGCTAATATTCTAGAATGTTTAAATACAGTCTTTGAATGTTGAAGTCACGCTCTAGAATTTTTAAATATTACCTTAAAAATGTTGATATGTGGTACTATAATGTTTAAGACGGGCTCAAGAATGTTTAATTATATTGTTGCAATGTTGACAGTTACAGCTAATATTTTAAAATAATTAAATACAGTATAAAAATATTGATGACGGGCTCTATAGTGTATAAGTATAACTTTACAATGTGCACTTATGGTGGTATGATGTTGAGTAAGAATTCTAGAATGTTTAAATATACCCTTGGAATGTTGACTTACTGAAAATCCCTTGAATAAGACATAATGCAGACGGCGCGCCTCGACGTACACCCGAGTGTCTAAGCGTGTAAGCTCTTCAGATGAACACAAAGTATTAAAGAGAGACTCTGGAACATGAGAAAAGAGTAACACAAGCGCTTCAGACTGGTTTCTAGGAGCACACAATCTCCTTACATTTGGAAAACCAGACTGGAGTTTGGCATTCAGAGGTGAAATGGCTGGCGTGTTACAGATCAATTGTCCTGCACAGACTTTGCAAAGAATACGTGGCTCTGTCAGTTACTGCAAGTCAGCCAGGTCGTGAAGCTGCTAAGCAGCCCCAGACCTCCCACAGTAGCTGAGAACGGCCTCCAGCTGCAACAACAACAACAGCTGGCCCTGTCCGATTTTATGCTAATCACTGCCAGTCTAGTAGCAGCAATTCGGGCTGCACCGCTGAAAAGGGATGGTTTTCTCAGAGGGGGTCTATAAGGCACCCATTGCCCGTCACTCAGTGTGCTTGCTCAGGCAGCACATATGATAAATTGGAATCGATACAGAGAAGATTAGCATGGCCCCTGCGCAAGGATGACACGCAAATTCGTGAAGCGTTTCCACATTTTAATGCGCTTGACTTGCCCCAAGAACTGTTCTCGGCATTCCGGGAAAACGGCATCCGGTTAAAGTCACCGGAACTCAATCCATTGTTTCCAAAGACTTTCCGTTTGAGTCAGACATAATGCAGACGGCGCGCCTCGACGTACACCCGAGTGTCTAAGCGTGTAAGCTCTTCAGATGAACACAAAGTATTAAAGAGAGACTCTGGAACATGAGAAAAGAGTAACACAAGCGCTTCAGACTGGTTTCTAGGAGCACACAATCTCCTTACATTTGGAAAACCAGACTGGAGTTTGGCATTCAGAGGTGAAATGGCTGGCGTGTTTCAGATCAATTGTCCTGCACAGACTTTGCAAAGAATACGTGGCTCTGTCAGTTACTGCAAGTCAGCCAGGTCCTGAAGCTGCTAAGCAGCCCCAGACCTCCCACAGTAGCTGAGAACGGCCTCCAGCTGCAACAACAACAGCTGGCCCTGCCCGATTTTATGCTAATCACTGCCAGTCTAGTAGCAGCAATTCGGGCTGCACCGCTGAAAAGGGATGGTTTTCTCAGAGGGGGTCTATAAGGCACCCATTGCCCGTGAGTCAGTGTGCTTGCTCAGGCAGCACATATGATAAATTGGAATCGATACAGAGAAGATTAGCATGGCCCCTGCGCAAGGATGACACGCAAATTCGTGAAGCGTTTCCACATTTTAATGCGCTTGACTTGCCCCAAGAACTGTTCTCGGCATTCCGGGAAAACGGCATCCGGTTAAAGTCACCGGAACTCAATCCATTGTTTCCAAAGACTTTCCGTTTGAGTCAGACATAATGCAGACGGCGCGCCTCGACGTACACCCGAGTGACTAAGCGTGTAAGCCCTTCAGATGAACAC